>NW_020874362.1:14208046-15433819 GCF_003935025.1 Abrus precatorius
AGGCCTATTTGGGGTCAATAACATAACTTAGTTCCTTGTTTAGAATGATTTGTGCAACAGAAATTCGTGCTTCGGTTATGGAGAATCTTGAAGTTTCTGTTATTGAAATAATGTGTAAGTTAGAGAAGATTTTTCCACCATCCTTCTTTGATGTAATGGAACATCTCGTTGTGCACTTGCCTTATGAAGCTAAGGTTGGAGGACCTGTGCAGTATAGGTGGATGTATCCATTCGAGAGATGCATGTTGTACTTGAAAAGAAAGGTTCAAAATAAGGCGAGAGTCGAGGAAGACGTGCAAAACTCGTCTCTGGCCACTGAAACTCCTTGAATATCACTCCTAGGACTCAAAGGAAGGCTTTCTCACCACCTTCTCCCCTTTTGGTACTTTCTGGCGCTTTTGGACCCAAGTTCCAGTTTTGGTCTCTTTTGGTCCCCCTTTGCTTACCGACAAAGAAAGACGTGCGAAATCGTCTCAAGGAATTGAAACTCCTTGAATATCACTCCAAGGACTCAAAGGAAGGCTTTCTCACCACCTTCTCCCCTTCTGGCATTTTCTGGCGCTTTTTGACCCAAGTTCTAGTTTTGGTCTCTTTAGTCCCCTTTTGCTTACCAGCAAAGGAAGACAAGCGAAATTCGTCCCAGGCCACTGAAACTCCTTGAATATCACTCCTAGGACTCAAAGGAAGGCTTTCTCGCCACCTTCTCCCTTTTTGGCACTTTCTAGCACCTTTAGACCTAACTTCCAGTTTTGGTCTTTTTTGGTCCCCTTTTGCTTACTGGCAAAGGAAGACGTGCGAAACTCGTCTCAAGCCACTGAAACTCAATGAATATCAGTACTAGGACACAAAGGAAGCCTTTCACACCAGCTTCTCCCCTTCAGGCACCTTCTGGCGCTTTTGGACCCAAGTTCCAGTTTTGGTCTCTTTTGGTCCCCTTTTGCTTACCAGCAAAGAAAGACGTGGGAAATTCGTCTCAGGGCACTGAAACTCCTTGAATATCACTCCTAGGACTCAAAGGAAGGTTTTCTCACCACCTTCTCCACTTTTGGCACTTTCTAGCACTTTTTGACCTAAGTTCCAATTTTGGTCTCTTTTGGTCCCCCTTTGCTTACCAGCAAATAAAGACGTGCGAAACTCATCTTAGGGCACTGAAACTCCTTGAATAAGACTCCAACGACTCAAAGGAAGGCTTTCTCACCACCTTCTCCTCTTCTGGCACTTTCTGGCACTTTTAGATCCAAGTTCCAGTTTTCATCTTTTTGGGTCCCCTTTTGCTTCCCGGCAAAGAAAGACGTGGGAAATTCGTCTCAGGCCACTGAAACTCCTTGAATATCACTCCTAGGACTCAAAGGAAGGTTTCTCACTAGCTTCTCCCCTTCAGGCACTTTCTGGCGCTTTTGGACCCAAGTTCAGTTTTGGTCTCTTTTGGTCCGCTTTTGCATACCGGCAAAGGAAGACATGCGAAACTCGTCTCAAGCCACTGAAACTCCTTGAATATCACTCCTAGGACTCAAAGGAAGGCTTTCTCACCACCTTCTCTCCTTTTGGTCCGCTTTTGCATACCGGCAAAGGAAGACGTGCGAAATTCGACTGAGGCCACTGAAACTCCTTGAATATCACTCCTAGGACTCAAAGGAAGGCTTTCTCACCACCTTCTCACCTTCTGGCACTTTCTGGCACCTTTAGATCCAAGTTCTACTTTTGGTCTCTTTTATTCCCCTTTTGCTTACCGGCAAAGGAAGACGTGCGAAACTCGTCTTTGGCCACTTAAACTCCTTGGATATCACTGCTAGGACTCAAAGGAAGGCTTTCTCACCACCTTCTCCCCTTTTGGTACTTTCTGGCGCTTTTGGACCCAAGTTCTAGTTTTGGTCTCTTTTGGTCTCCTTTTGCTTACCGGCAAAGAAAGTCATGCGAAAGTCGTCTCAAGGAACTAAAACTCCTTGAATATCACTCCAACGACTCAAAGGAAGGCTTTCTCACCACCTTTTCCCCTTTTGGTACATTCTGGCGCTTTTGGACCCAAGTTCGAGTTTTGGTCTCTTTTGGTCCCCTTTTGCTTACCGGCAAAGAAAGACGTGTGAAATTCGTCTCAAGGAACTGAAACTCCTTGAATATCACTCCTAGGACTCAAAGGAAGGCTTTCTCACCACCTTCTCCTCTTCTGGTGCTTTTGGACCCAAGTTCCAGTTTTGGTCTCCTTTGGTCCCCTTTTGCTTACCGGTAAAGGAAGACATGTGAAACTCGTCTCAGGTCACTGAAACTTCTTGAATATCAGTACTAGGACTCAAAGGAAGGCTCTCTCACCACCTTCTCTTCTTTCGGCAGTTTCCGGTGCTTTTGGAGCCAAGTTTCAGTTGTGGTCTATTTTGGTCCGTGATAACCACGTCGCAATGGTATCAAACAAGCTAGATTTTCTCAAAAATTTGTGCAATACAAGAAGCAAACCTAGGTCATCTCTCAAGGACATAAAATGCATTTTATTTTTAGTTCCATCATGCAATTTCAAATTAGATTGGGGGAGGATTTGTTTTGAATTTAAACGACAAAATAACAAAAACAAAAATTAAGGATTATGAAATTCAACCAATTCAAGATCTCAATCCCTACAATGCAATTCTCGTCGTTCACACAAATATGATCCCAACGAATTTCCAATCACACTAATTCAATGCGCATCAACAACCCTAAAATCTAAATCTAGATTATGAATTCCATCAAAACAAGAACCGCAATCGCAAACCCAATGCTTTAACAAAATTTAGAACAATTGATTGATTAAATTAGGTGAATCCAATTAATTCAAATCTGAAATTAACCTATTCTTTCTATTTAGGATGCAACCAAAATTCCATATCATGAAAAACGTAATTAACCTAATTAGAAAAGAGGAAGGAAAGGAGGAATTCGATAAAACCTATTTTGAAACTCGAATGCAATGTAGTTTTTGAAACCTTGAACCGGTTGATGAATTAGCCTTGCTTCATAATCATGTTGCTCGACCAATTAGAAAAGGGGATGAAGTTTCCGAAAATAAAAGAGAGGGAGACGAGAGGAATCCTTACGAAAGCTTTTATTTAAAATTCTGAAAATTAAGGCGAAAAAAAAAGGGAAGAATATCCCCATGCGAAATCATAAACCCTATTTAAAGACAAAATAATTGGGCTTAATTAAGGCCCAGCTTCCTAATGAGGTTCCTAAAACCCTAATTAAGTAATGTCAACAATAAAACCAAATTCTGAAAAATTCATTGCAGGATCGCAACATTGTGACGCAGTTTTGGGCCTGAAGATGTTCGAACTGGGCTTTTCTCGCAAGAGAGAAGTTGTAGATCTCTCTCTTATCTTTCTAGGGACACCAATTTTGTCCAATTCCGAGTATTGTAGCTTTAGATATGGTCTTTCCAAGAAACTGTGTCAAAACAAGAATTTATGGCGGGAATTAAGAAAGATTTAAATTTAAATCCTAAATGACTTACCAACACAAATCTAAACTAACACATCAAAATAATATACTAAAAAGACTCAATTAAATCGAAAACATAGAGAGAAAGATGTATTAAAATATGACTATCAGTCTGCTTTTGCTTACCCGCAAAGGAAAACGTGCAAAACTCGTCTCAGGCCACTGAAACTCCTTGAATAACACTCCTAGGACTCAAAGGAAGGCTTTCTCACCACCTTCTCTTCTTTTGGCACTTTTCGGCGCTTTTGGACCCAAGTTCCAGTTTTTGTCTCTTTTGGTCCTCTTTTGCTTACCAGTAAAGGGAGACATGCGAAACTCGTCTCAGGCCACTGAAACTCCTTAAACATCACTAGTAGGACTCAAAGGAAGGCTTTCTCACCACCTTCTCTTCTTTTGGCACTTTTCGGCGCTTTTGGACCCAAGTTTCAGTTTTTGTCTCTTTTGGTCCTCTTTTGCTTACCAGTAAAGGGAGACATGCGAAACTCGTCTCAGGCCACTGAAACTCCTTAAACATCACTAGTAGGACTCAAAGGAAGGCTTTCTCACCACCTTCTCTCCTCCTGGCACTTTCTAGCACCTTTGGACCCAAGTCTCAGTTTTGGTCTCTTTTGGTCCCTTTTTGCTTACCGGCAAAGAAGTCGCAAAATTTGTCCCAGGGCATTGAAACTCCTTGACTCCAAGGACTCAAAGGAAGGCTTTCTCACCACCTTCTCCCCTTTTGGCACTTTCTGGCGCTTTTGCACCCATGTTCCAGTTTTGGTTTCTTTTGGTCCCCTTTTGCTTACCGACAAAGGAAGACGTGCGAAACTCGTCTCAGGCCTCTGAAACTCCTTGAATAACACTCCTAGGACTCAAAGGAAGGCTTTCTCACCAGCTTCATGATGAATCCATATTTTACTAGTTTTTTACAATAGTTTTTAGTGCAATTAATAAAGAAAACATGCTAGAAATAGTAGAAAACCCTTAAAAAATTAATAAAATGTTGCATGTCACTTTTAAACATAGTTATTTTAAAATTCATTGATTTCCTATGTAAAAAGTGACATTTCAAGTATGCCTTTGTAGGGAATTTTGAGCTAAGTTCATGAGGATTGGATGATCAAAGGAAAAATAGAAGAAAAGTAGCAAAAATTGGGGGAAAGAAGTTGATAATTGAAGAACAGCCTCTGAGTAATCACTTTTGCTGGCAAAAGTGATCGTTCCAGAGAGGTTGCAATGAGAAGAGCTTCTGTGTAATCACTTTTTCTGGAAAAAGTGAGCGTTCCAGAGAGTCCTCCAAGAAGAGTAGATGCGCGTGTTCACTATTACCAACAAAAGTGAACACGCACAAGAAAGCAGCTTCTTCGTGTTCACTATTTCCAGTAGAAGTGAACACGCGCATGACATTAGCAAAGGAAGCTTCTGCGTAACTACTATTTTCAACAAAAGTGAACACTTTGAAGTGCGCGTGGCTACTATCACCAACAAAAGTGAACGCGCGCAGGTGGAAATGAAGAATTAGCCTCTACGTAATTACTATTGCTGGAAAAAGTGATCACGCCAGCAGAGCGGCAATTCTATAAAAGGCAGTTAGCTCAGGAATTTTGGAGTTTTTTGTTCATTTTTCATTTTACATTTGTTTTTGTTGTTGAGAGAGTCAGAGAGGGAGATTAAGGACGAACACCAAGCTTCATTTCTTGAGGGATCAGATTGGAGATTGGCTTGAAGATGTTTCTTCTTTGTTCATTCTCTTCTCCTCTTCTCTTCTCTTCTTTTTTTGTAATGTTTGCCTAAACTCTTTGTGGTTAGGAATTGTGAATCTGAAATGGAAATGTTGAATTGATTTTGGATCTGAACTTTGAGTTTTGGATTGGATTGAGTGATTGATTCTGCTGTTAAAGTAGTGATTGAATGGAAATTTGATCAACTAATCATAGAGGAACAGTTATCAATGGGAATTGAATTTGTTTCTCAGATCTGAATTAATTGCCAAGGTTATTGGTTTCTTAGGGATAAGATATCTTAATCTTGCAATCTTTTGGTTTCTTAAACTTAATGCAACATTTGATTGGATTAGATCTAAGGGATTGGAGTGATTTGATTAGATGCTAGATTCATTGAGGCAAGGGATTGTCCTTTGATTAATACAACGTGAAACTGGTTGTCATTCCATCTAAATGCTTGAAAGTTCAGAACTTTATTGATTCAATGTTGAAGTTTTGGTGAAACAATTTCCTAACTAATCTTTCTACATATGTTTACTATATACTTTTGTACTAACTGTTCTGTTTTACTTTCTAATTTCGTTTTTGATACATTCATACCAAATCCATCTGAAATTTGTAAAGCTCAACTAATTGTGATCTTGTGAAGTGGTAATTGAGAACTTTATTCCCTGAGGACGATACTTGGAACTCAATTTGATTCTAAGATTTTTTATAACTTGCTACAACAACACTAGTACACTTGCTAGTCAGTTTACCTTCATTGCAACAACACTTGTAAAGAGTGTGACAAGTTTTTGGCACCGTTGCCGGGGAATAATTTGTTTCAATATTATTAGTAACAAGAAAATAACTAGATTGAGCATTTGTTTCTTTAAATTTTCTGCAAATATTACATTACATGTGCAGTTTTCTGTTTTCATTATACTATATCTGTGTTTAGTTGTATATGCGTGGAAAAACAAAGGAACGCTTTCACACCAGCTTCTACTCTTCTGGCACTTTCTGGCGCTTTTGGACCCAAGTTCCAGTTTTGGTCTCTTTTGTTCCCCTTTTGCTTACCAGAAAGGAAGATGTGCGAAACTCGTCTCAGGCCACTGACACTCCTTGGATATCACTCCTAGGACTCAAAGGAAGGCTTTCTCATTACCTTCTCCCCTTTTGGGACTTTCTGGAACTTTTGGACCCAAGTTCCAGTTTTGGTCTCTTTTGGTCCCCTTTTGCTTACCGGCAAAGGAAGACGTGCGAAACTCGTCTCAGGCCACTGAAACTCCTTGGATATCACTCCTAGGACTCAATGGAAGGCTTTCTCACCACCTTCTCCCATTTTGGCACTTTCTGGCGCTTTTGGACCCAAGTTCCTGTTTTGGTCTCTTTTGGTCCATTTTGCTTACTGGCAAAGGCAGACATGCGAAACTCGTCTCAGGCCACTGAAACTCCTTGGATATCACTCCTAGGACTCAAAGGAAGGCTTTCTCACCACCTTCTCCCCTGTTGGCACTTTCTGGAGCTTTTGGACCCAAGTTCCAGTTTTGGTCTCTTTTGGTCCCCTTTTGCTTACCGTCAAAGGAAGACGTGCGAAACTCGTCTCAGGCCACGGAAACTCCTTAAATATCACTCCTAGGACTCAAAGGAAGGCTTTCTCACCACCTTCTCCCCTTTTGGCACTTTCTGGCGCTTTTGGACCCAAGTTCCAGTTTTGGTCTCTTTTGGTCCCCTTTTGCTTACCGGCAAAGGAAGACGTGCGAAACTCGTCTCAGGCCACTGAAACTCCTTGAATATCACTCCTAGGACTCAAAGGAAGGCTTTCTCACCACCTTCTCCCCTTTTGGCACTTTCTGGAGGTTTTGGACCCAAGTTCAAGTTTTGGTCTCTTTTGGTCACCTTTTGCTTATCGGCAGAGGAAGACGTGTGGGACTCGTCTCAGGGCACTGAAACTCCTTGAATATCACTCCAATGACTCAAAGGAAGGCTTTCTCTCCACCTTCTCCTCTTCTGGCACTTTCTGGTGCTTTTAGATCCAAGTTCAAGTTTTGGTCTCTTTTGGTCACCTTTTGCTTACCGGCAAAGGAAGACGTCCGAAATTCGTCTCAAGCCACTGAAACTCCTTAATTATCACTCCAAGGACTCAAAGGAAGGCTTTCTCACCACCTTCTCCCCTTGTGGCACTTTCTGGCGCTTTTGGACCCAAGTTCCAGTTTTGGTCTCATTTGATCCCCTTTTGCTTACCGGCAACGAAAGACGTGCGAAATTTGTCTCAGGCCACTGAAACTCCTTGAATACCATTCCTAGGACTCAAAGGAAGGCTTTCTCACCACTTTCTCCTCTTCTGGCACTTTCTGGTGCTTTTGGACCCAAGTTCCAGTTTTGGTCTCCTTTGGTCTCCTTTTGCTTACCAGCGAAGGAAGACGTGCGAAACTCGTCTCAGGCCACTGAAACTCCTTGAATATCACTCCAAGGACTCAAAGGAAGGCTTTCACACCAGCTTCTCCCATTCTAGCACTTTCTGGCGCTTTTGGACCCAAGTTTCAGTTTTGGTCTCTTTTGGTTCCTTTTTGCTTATCGGCAAATGAAGACGTGCGAAATTTATCTCAGGCCACTGAAACTCCTTGAATATCACTCCAAGGACTCAAAGGAAGGCTTTCTCACCACCTTTCCCCTTTTGGCACTTTCTGGAACCTTTAGACCGAAGTTCCACTTTTGGTCTCTTTTGGTCCCCTCTTGATTACCGGCAAAGGAAGACGTGCGAAAATCGTCTCAGGCCACTGAAACTTCTTGAATATCAGTACTAGGACTCAAAGGAGGGCTTTCACACCAGCTTCTCCCCTTCTGGCACTTTCTGGCGCTTTTTGACCCAAGATCCAGTTTTGGTCTCTTTTGGTCCACTTCTCTTACCGGCAAAGAAAGACGTGCGAAACTCGTCTTAGGCCACCGAAACTTCTTGAATATCACTCCAAGGACTCAAAGGAAGGCTTTCACACCAGCTTCTCCCATTCTAGCACTTTCTGGCGCTTTTGGACCCAAGTTTCAGTTTTGGTCTCTTTTGGTTCCTTTTTGCTTATCGGCAAATGAAGACGTGCGAAATTTATCTCAGGCCACTGAAATTGCTTGAATATCAGTCCATGGACACAAAGGAAGGCTTTCCCACCACCTTCTCCCCTTTTGGCAATTTCTGGCACCTTTAGACCGAAGTTCCAGTTTTGGTCTCTTTTGGTCCCCACCTGATTACCGGCAAAGGAAGACGTGCGAAACTCGTCTCAGGCCGTAGAAATTCCTTCAATATCACTCCAAGGACTCAAAGAAAGGCTTTCATACCAGCTTCTCCTTTTCTGGCACTTTCTGGCGCTTTTGGACCCAAGTTCCAGTTTTGGTCTCATTTGGTCCTCTTTTGCTTACCGGCAAAGAAAGACGTGCGAAATTTTTCTCAGGCCACTGAAACTCCTTGAATATCACTCCTACGACTCAAAGGAAGGCTTTCTCACCACTTTCTCCTCTTCTGGCACTTTCTGGTGCTTTTGGACCCAAGTTCCAGTGTTGGTCTCCTATGGTCTCCTTTTGCTTACCGGCGAAGGTAGACGTGCGAAACTCGTCTCAGGCCACTGAAACTCCTTGAATATCACTCCAAGGACTCAAAGGAAGGCTTTCACACCAGCTTCTCCCTTTCTGGCACTTTCTGGCGCTTTTGGACCCAAGTTCCAGTTTTGGTCTCTTTTCGTCCCCTTTTGCTTACCGTCAAATGAAGAAGTGCAAAATTCGTCTCAGGCCGCTGAAACTCCTTGAATATCAGTCCTAACACTCAAAGGAAGGCTTTCTCACCACCTTCTACCCTTTTGGCACTTTCTGGCGCTTTTGGACCGAAGTTCTAGTTTTTGTATCTTTTAGTCCCCTTCTGCTTACCGGCAAAGGAAGACGTGTGAAATTCGACTCAAGCCACTGAAACTCCTTGAATATCACTCCAATGACTTAAAGGAAGGCTTTCTCACCACCTTCTCCTCTTCTGGACTTTCTGGTGTATTTAGATCTAAGTTCCCGTTTTGGTCTCTTTTGGTCACCTTTTGCTTACCGGCAAAGGAAGACGTGCAAAACACGTCTCAGGTCACTGAAACTCCTTGAATATCACTCCTAGGACTCAAAGGAAGGCCTTCTCACCACCTTCTCCCCTTTCGGTACTTTCTGGTGCTTTAGGACCCAAGTTCCAGTTTTGGTCTCTTTTGGTCCCCTTTTGCTTATCGGCAAAGGGAGACGTGCGAAATTCGTCTCAGGCCACTGAAACTCCTTGAATATCACTCCTAGGACTCAAAGTAAGGCTTTCTCACCACCTTCTCCTCTTCTGGCACTTTATGGTGCTTTTGGCCCCAAGTTCCAGTTTTGGTCTCCTTTGGTCTCCTTTTGCTTACCAGCGAAGGAAGACGTGCGAAATTCGACTCAGGCCACTGAAACTCCTTGAATATCACTCCAATGACTCAAAGGAAGGCTTTCTCACCACCTTCTACCCTTTTGGCACTTTCTAGCACCTTTAGGCCTATGTTCTAGTTTTGGTCTCTTTTTGTCCTCTTTTCCTTACTGGCAAAGGAAGACGTGCGAAATTCATCTCAAGCCACTGAAACTCCTTAATTATCACTCCAAGGACTCAAAGAAATGCTTTCTCATCACCGTCTCCTCTTCTAGCACTTTCTGGCGCTTTTGGACCCAAGTTCCAGTTTTGGTCTCATTTGGTCTCCTTTTGCTTACCGGCAAAGAAAGAAGCGTAAAATTAGTCTCAGGCCACTGAAACTCCTTGAATATCACTCCTAGGACTCAAAGGAAGGCTTTCTCACCACATTCTCCTCTTCTGGCACTTTCCGGTGCTTTTGGCCCCAAGTTCCAGTTTTGGTCTCCTTTTGCTTACCGGCGAAGGAAGACGTGCGAAACTCATCTCTGTCCACTGAAACACCTTGAATATCACTCCAAGGACTCAAAGCAAGGCTTTCTCACCACCTTCTCCCCTTTTGGCACTTGCTAGCGCTATTGGACCCAAGATCTAGTTTTGGTCTCTTTTGGTCACCTTTTGCTTACCAGCAAAGGAAGACGTGCGAAACTCGTCTCAGGCCACTGAAACTCCTTGAACATCACTCCAAGGACTCAAAGGAAGGATTTCACACCAGCTTCTCCCCTTCTGGCACTATCTAGCGCTTTCGGACCCAAGTTCAAGTTTTGGTCTCTTTTGCTTCACTTCTCTTACCGGCAAAGAAAGACGTGCAAAACTTGTCTCAGGCCACTGAAACTCCGTGAATATCACTCCAAGGACTCAAACGAAGGCTTTCACACCAGCTTCTCCCCTTCTGGCACTTTCTGGCGCTTTTCGACCCAAGTTCCAGTTTTGGTCTCTTTTGTTCCCTTTTTGCTTACCGGCAAATGAAGACGTGCGAAATTTATCTCAGGCCACTGAAACTCCTTGAATATCACTCCAAGGACTCAAAGGAAGGCTTTCTCACCACCTTCTCCCCTTTCGGCACTTTTTGGTGCTTTTGGACCAAAGTTCCAGTTTTGGTCTCTTTTGGTCCCCTTATGCTTACCGGCAAAAGAAAACGTGCCAAATTTGTCTCAGGCCACTGAAACTCCTTCAATATCAGTACTAGGACTCAATGGAAGGCTTTGTCACCACCTTCTCTCCTTTTGGCACTTTCTGGCGCTTTTAGACCCAAGTTCCAGTTTTGGTTTCTTTTGGTCCCCTTATGCTTACCGGCAAAAGAAGACGTGCCAAATTTGTCTCAGGCCACTGAAACTCCTTCAATATCAGTACTAGGACTCAAAGGAAGGCTTTGTCACCACCTTATCTCCTTTTGGCACTTTCTGGCGCTTTTGGACCCAAGTCCTAGTTTTTGTCTATTTTGGTCCCTTTTTGCTTACCGGCAAAGGAAGACCTGCAAAACTCGTCTCTGGCCACTGAAACTCCTTGAATATCACTCCTAGGACTCAAAGGAAGGCTTTCTCACCACCTTCTCCCCTTTTGGTACTTTCTGGCGCTTTTGGACCCAAGTTCCAGTTTTGGTCTCTTTTGGTCCCCCTTTGCTTACCGACAAAGAAAGACGTGCGAAATTCGTCTCAAGGAATTGAAACTCCTTGAATATCACTCCAAGGACTCAAAGGAAGGCTTTCTCACCACCTTCTCCTCTTCTGGTGCTTTTGGACCCAAGTTCCAGTTTTGGTCTCCTTTGGTCCCCTTTTGCTTACCGGCAAAGGAAGACATGTGAAACTCGTCTCAGGTCACTGAAACTTCTTGAATATCAGTACTAGGACTCAAAGGAAGGCTCTCTCACCACCTTCTCTTCTTTCGGTAGTTTCCGGTGCTTTTGGAGCCAAGTTTCAGTTGTGGTCTATTTTGGTCCGTGATAACCACGTCGCAATGGTATCAAACAAGCTAGATTTTCTTAAAAATTTGTGCAATACAAGAAGCAAACCTAGGTCATCTCTCCAGGACATAAAATGCATTTTATTTTTAGTTCCATCATGCAATTTCAAATTAGATTGGGGGAGGATTTGTTTTGAATTTAAACGACAAAATAACAAAAACGAAAATTAAGGATTATGAAATTCAACCAATTCAAGATCTCAATCCCTACAATGCAATTCTCGTCGTTCACACAAATATGATCCCAACGAATTTCCAATCACACTAATTCAATGCGCATCAACAACCCTAAAATCTAAATCTAGATTATGAATTCCATCAAAACAAGAACCGCAATCGCAAACCCAATGCTTTAACAAAATTTAGAACAATTGATTGATTAAATTAGGTGAATCCAATTAATTCAAATCTGAAATTAACCTATTCTTTCTATTTAGGATGCAACCAAAATTCCATATCATGAAAAACGTAATTAACCTAATTAGAAAAGAGGAAGGAAAGGAGGAATTCGATAAAACCTATTTTGAAACTCGAATGCAATGTAGTTTTTGAAACCTTGAACCGGTTGATGAATTAGCCTTGCTTCATAATCATGTTGCTCGACCAATTAGAAAAGGGGATGAAGTTTCCGAAAATAAAAGAGAGGGAGACGAGAGGAATCCTTACGAAAGCTTTTATTTAAAATTCTGAAAATTAAGGCGAAAAAAAAAGGGAAGAATATCCCCATGCGAAATCATAAACCCTATTTAAAGACAAAATAATTGGGCTTAATTAAGGCCCAGCTTCCTAATGAGGTTCCTAAAACCCTAATTAAGTAATGTCAACAATAAAACCAAATTCTGAAAAATTCATTGCAGGATCGCAACATTGTGACGCAGTTTTGGGCCTGAAGATGTTCGAACTGGGCTTTTCTCGCAAGAGAGAAGTTGTAGATCTCTCTCTTATCTTTCTAGGGACACCAATTTTGTCCAATTCCGAGTATTGTAGCTCCAGATATGGTCTTTCCTAGAAACTGTGTCAAAACAAGAATTTATGGCGGGAATTAAGAAAGATTTAAATTTAAATCCTAAATGACTTACCAACACAAATCTAAACTAACACATCAAAATAATATACTAAAAAGACTCAATTAAATCGAAAACATAGAGAGAAAGATGTATTAAAATATGACTATCAGTCCGCTTTTGCTTACCCGCAAAGGAAAACGTGCAAAACTCGTCTCAGGCCACTGAAACTCCTTGAATAACACTCCTAGGACTCAAAGGAAGGCTTTCTCACCACCTTCTCTTCTTTTGGCACTTTTCGGCGCTTTTGGACCCAAGTTCCAGTTTTTGTCTCTTTTGGTCCTCTTTTGCTTACCAGTAAAGGGAGACATGCGAAACTCGTCTCAGGCCACTGAAACTCCTTAAACATACTAGTAGGACTCAAAGGAAGGCTTTCTCACCACCTTCTCTCCTCCTGGCACTTTCTAGCACCTTTGGACCCAAGTCTCAGTTTTGGTCTCTTTTGGTCCCCTTTTGCTTACCGGCAAAGAAGTCGCAAAATTTGTCCCAGGGCACTGAAACTCCTTGACTCCAAGGACTCAAAGGAAGGCTTTCTCACCACCTTCTCCCCTTTTAGCACTTTCTGGCGCTTTTAGACCCATGTTCCAGTTTTGGTTTCTTTTGGTCCCCTTTTGCTTACCGACAAAGGAAGACGTGCAAAACTCGTCTCAGGCCTCTGAAACTCCTTGAATAACACTCCTAGGACTCAAAGGAAGGCTTTCTCACCAGCTTCATGATGAATCCATATTTTACTAGTATTTTACAATAGTTTTTAGTGCAATTAATAAAGAAAACATGCTAGAAATAGTAGAAAACCCTTAAAAAATTAATAAAATGTTTCATGTCACTTTTAAACATAGTTATTTTAAAATTCATTGATTTCCTATGTAAAAAGTGACATTTCAAGTATGCCTTTGTAGGGAATTTTGAGCTAAGTTCATGAGGATTGGATGATCAAAGGAAAAATAGAAGAAAAGTAGCAAAAATTGGGGGAAAGAAGTTGATAATTGAAGAACAGCCTCTGAGTGATCACTTTCTCCAGCGAAAGTGATCACTCCAAAACCATAAAATGGAGAAGAGCTTCTACATAATCACTTTTGCTGGCAAAAGTGATCGTTCCAGAGAGGTTGCAATGAGAAGAGCTTCTGTGTAATCACTTTTTCTGGAAAAAGTGAGCGTTCCAGAGAGTCCTCCAAGAAGAGTAGATGCGCGTGTTCACTATTACCAATAAAAGTGAACACGCACAAGAAAGCAGCTTCTTCGTGTTCACTATTTCCAGTAGAAGTGAACACGTGCATGACATTAGCAAAGGAAGCTTCTGCGTTACTACTATTTTCAACAAAAGTGAACACTTTGAAGTGCGCGTGGCTACTATCACCAACAAAAGTGAACACGCGCAGGTGGAAATGAAGAATTAGCCTCTACGTAATTACTATTGCTGGAAAAAGTGATCACGCCAGCAGAGCGGCAATTCTATAAAAGGCAGTTAGCTCAGGAATTTTGGAGTTTTTTGTTCATTTTTCATTTTACATTTGTTTTTGTTGTTGAGAGAGTCAGAGAGGGAGATTAAGGACGAACACCAAGCTTCATTTCTTGAGGGATCAGATTGGAGATTGGCTTGAAGATGTTTCTTCTTTGTTCATTCTCTTCTCCTCTTCTCTTCTCTTCTTTTTTTGTAATGTTTGCCTAAACTCTTTGTGGTTAGGAATTGTGAATCTGAAATGGAAATGTTGAATTGATTTTGGATCTGAACTTTGAGTTTTGGATTGGATTGAGTGATTGATTCTGCTGTTAAAGTAGTGATTGAATGGAAATTTGATCAACTAATCATAGAGGAACAGTTATCAATGGGAATTGAATTTGTTTCTCAGATCTGAATTAATTGCCAAGGTTATTGGTTTCTTAGGGATAAGATATCTTAATCTTGCAATCTTTTGGTTTCTTAAACTTAATGCAACATTTGATTGGATTAGATCTAAGGGATTGGAGTGATTTGATTAGATGCTAGATTCATTGAGGCAAGGGATTGTCCTTTGATTAATACAACGTGAAACTGGTTGTCATTCCATCTAAATGCTTGAAAGTTCAGAACTTTATTGATTCAATGTTGAAGTTTTGGTGAAACAATTTCCTAACTAATCTTTCTACATATGTTTACTATATACTTTTGTACTAACTGTTCTGTTTTACTTTCTAATTTCGTTTTTGATACATTCATACCAAATCCATCTGAAATTTGTAAAGCTCAACTAATTGTGATCTTGTGAAGTGGTAATTGAGAACTTTATTCCCTGAGGACGATACTTGGAACTCAATTTGATTCTAAGATTTTTTATAACTTGCTACAACAACACTAGTACACTTGCTAGTCAGTTTACCTTCATTGCAACAACACTTGTAAAGAGTGTGACAAGTTTTTGGCACCGTTGCCGGGGAATAATTTGTTTCAATATTATTAGTAACAAGAAAATAACTAGATTGAGCATTTGTTTCTTTAAATTTTCTGCAAATATTACATTACATGTGCAGTTTTCTGTTTTCATTATACTATATCTGTGTTTAGTTGTATATGCGTGGAAAAACAAAGGAACGCTTTCACACCAGCTTCTACTCTTCTGGCACTTTCTGGCGCTTTTGGACCCAAGTTCCAGTTTTGGTCTCTTTTGTTCCCCTTTTGCTTACCAGAAAGGAAGATGTGCGAAACTCGTCTCAGGCCACTGACACTCCTTGGATATCACTCCTAGGACTCAAAGGAAGGCTTTCTCATCACCTTCTCCCCTTTTGGCACTTTCTGGAACTTTTGGACCCAAGTTCCAGTTTTGGTCTCTTTTGGTCCCCTTTTGCTTACCGGCAAAGGAAGACGTGCGAAACTCGTCTCAGGCCACTGAAACTCCTTGGATATCACTCCTAGGACTCAATGGAAGGCTTTCTCACCACCTTCTCCCATTTTGGCACTTTCTGGCGCTTTTGGACCCAAGTTCCTGTTTTGGTCTCTTTTGGTCCATTTTGCTTACTGGCAAAGGCAGACATGCGAAACTCGTCTCAGGCCACTGAAACTCCTTGAATATCACTCCTAGGACTCAAAGGAAGGCTTTCTCACCACCTTCTCCCCTGTTGGCACTTTCTGGAGCTTTTGGACCCAAGTTCCAGTTTTGGTCTCTTTTGGTCCCCTTTTGCTTACCGTCAAAGGAAGACGTGCGAAACTCGTCTCAGGCCACGGAAACTCCTTAAATATCACTCCTAGGACTCAAAGGAAGGCTTTCTCACCACCTTCTCCCCTTTTGGCACTTTCTGGCGCTTTTGGACCCAAGTTCCAGTTTTGGTCTCTTTTGGTCCCCTTTTGCTTAGCGGCAAAGGAAGACGTGCGAAACTCGTCTCAGGCCACTGAAACTCCTTGAATATCACTCCTAGGACTCAAAGGAAGGCTTTCTCACCACCTTCTCCCCTTTTGGCACTTTCTGGAGCTTTTGGACCCAAGTTCCAGTTTTGGTCTCTTTTGGTCCCCTTTTGCTTATCGGCAAAGGAAGACGTGCGAAACTCGTCTCAGGCCACTGAAACTCCTTGAATATCACTCCAATGACTCAAAGGAAGGCTTTCTCTCCACCTTCTCCTCTTCTGGCACTTTCTGGTGCTTTTAGATCCAAGTTCAAGTTTTGGTCTCTTTTGGTCACCTTTTGCTTACCGGCAAAGGAAGACGTCCGAAATTCGTCTCAAGCCACTGAAACTCCTTAATTATCACTCCAAGGACTCAAAGGAAGGCTTTCTCACCACCTTCTCCCCTTGTGGCACTTTCTGGCGCTTTTGGACCCAAGTTCCAGTTTTGGTCTCATTTGGTCCCCTTTTGCTTACCGGCAAAGAAAGACGTGCGAAATTTGTCTCAGGCCACTGAAACTCCTTGAATATCATTCCTAGGACTCAAAGGAAGGCTTTCTCACCACTTTCTCCTCTTCTGGCACTTTCTGGTGCTTTTGGACCCAAGTTCCAGTTTTGGTCTCCTTTGGTCTCCTTTTGCTTACCAGCGAAGGAAGACGTGCGAAACTCGTCTCAGGCCACTGAAACTCCTTGAATATCACTCCAAGGACTCAAAGGAAGGCTTTCACACCAGCTTCTCCCATTCTAGCAATTTCTGGCGCTTTTGGACCCAAGTTTCAGTTTTGGTCTCTTTTGGTTCCTTTTTGCTTATCGGCAAATGAAGACGTGCGAAATTTATCTCAGGCCACTGAAACTCCTTGAATATCACTCCAAGGACTCAAAGGAAGGCTTTCTCACCACCTTTCCCCTTTTGGCACTTTCTGGAACCTTTAGACCGAAGTTCCACTTTTGGTCTCTTTTGGTCCCCACTTGATTACCGGCAAAGGAAGACGTGCGAAAATCGTCTCAGGCCACTGAAACTTCTTGAATATCAGTACTAGGACTCAAAGGAGGGCTTTCACACCAGCTTCTCCCCTTCTGGCACTTTCTGGCGCTTTTTTACCCAAGATCCAGTTTTGGTCTCTTTTGGTCCACTTCTCTTACCGGCAAAGAAAGACGTGCGAAACTCGTCTTAGGCCACCGAAACTTCTTGAATATCACTCCAAGGACTCAAAGGAAGGCTTTCACACCAGCTTCTCCCATTCTAGCACTTTCTGGCGCTTTTGGACCCAAATTTCAGTTTTGGTCTCTTTTGGTTCCTTTTTGCTTATCGGCAAATGAAGACGTGCGAAATTTATCTCAGGCCACTGAAATTGCTTGAATATCAGTCCATGGACACAAAGGAAGGCTTTCCCACCACCTTCTCCCCTTTTGGCAATTTCTGGCACCTTTAGACCGAAGTTCCAGTTTTGGTCTCTTTTGGTCCCCACCTGATTACCAGCAAAGGAAGACGTGCGAAACTCGTCTCAGGCCGCAGAAATTCCTTCAATATCACTCCAAGGACTCAAAGAAAGGCTTTCACACCAGCTTCTCCCTTTCTGGCATTTTCTGGCGCTTTTGGACCCAAGTTCCAGTTTTGGTCTCATTTGGTCCTCTTTTGCTTACCGGCAAAGAAAGACGTGCGAAATTTTTCTCAGGCCACTGAAACTCCTTGAATATCACTCCTACGACTCAAAGGAAGGCTTTCTCACCACTTTCTCCTCTTCTGGCACTTTCTGGTGCTTTTGGACCCAAGTTCCAGTGTTGGTCTCCTTTGGTCTCCTTTTGCTTACCGGCGAAGGTAGACGTGCGAAACTCGTCTCAGGCCACTGAAACTCCTTGAATATCACTCCAAGGACTCAAAGGAAGGCTTTCACACCAGCTTCTCCCTTTCTGGCACTTTCTGGCGCTTTTGGACCCAAGTTCCAGTTTTGGTCTCTTTTCGTCCCCTTTTGCTTACCGTCAAATGAAGAAGTGCAAAATTCGTCTCAGGCCGCTGAAACTCCTTGAATATCAGTCCTAACACTCAAAGGAAGGCTTTCTCACCACCTTCTACCCTTTTGGCACTTTCTGGCGCTTTTGGACCGAAGTTCTAGTTTTTGTATCTTTTAGTCCCCTTCTGCTTACCGGCAAAGGAAGACGTGTGAAATTCGACTCAAGCCACTGAAACTCCTTGAATATCACTCCAATGACTTAAAGGAAGGCTTTCTCACCACCTTCTCCTCTTCTGGACTTTCTGGTGTATTTAGATCTAAGTTCCCGTTTTGGTCTCTTTTGGTCACCTTTTGCTTACCGGCAAAGGAAGACTTGCAAAACACGTCTCAGGTCACTGAAACTCCTTGAATATCACTCCTAGGACTCAAAGGAAGGCCTTCTCACCACCTTCTCCCCTTTCGGTACCTTCTGGTGCTTTAGGACCCAAGTTCCAGTTTTGGTCTCTTTTGGTCCCCTTTTGCTTATCGGCAAAGGGAGATGTGCGAAATTCGTCTCAGGCCACTGAAACTCCTTGAATATCACTCCTAGGACTCAAAGTAAGGCTTTCTCACCACCTTCTCCTCTTCTGGCACTTTATGGTGCTTTTGACCCCAAGTTCCAGTTTTGGTCTCCTTTGGTCTCCTTTTGCTTACCAACGAAGGAAGACGTGCGAAATTCGACTCAGGCCACTGAAACTCCTTGAATATCACTCCAATGACTCAAAGGAAGGCTTTCTCACCACCTTCTACCCTTTTGGCACTTTCTAGCACCTTTAGACCTATGTTCTAGTTTTGGTCTCTTTTTGTCCTCTTTTCCTTACTGGCAAAGGAAGACGTGCGAAATTCATCTCAAGCCACTGAAACTCCTTAATTATCACTCCAAGGACTCAAAGAAATGCTTTCTCATCACCGTCTCCTCTTCTAGCACTTTCTGGCGCTTTTGGACCCAAGTTCCAGTTTTGGTCTCATTTGGTCTCCTTTAGCTTACCGGCAAAGAAAGAAGAGTAAAATTTGTCTCAGGCCACTGAAACTCCTTGAATATCACTCCTAGGACTCAAAGGAAGGCTTTCTCACCACATTCTCCTCTTCTGGCACTTTCCGGTGCTTTTGGCCCCAAGTTCCAGTTTTGGTCTCCTTTTGCTTACCGGCGAAGGAAGACGTGCGAAACTCATCTCTGTCCACTGAAACACCTTGAATATCACTCCAAGGACTCAAAGCAAGGCTTTCTCACCACCTTCTCCCCTTTTGGCACTTGCTAGCGCTATTGGACCCAAGATCTAGTTTTGGTCTCTTTTGGTCACCTTTTGCTTACCGGCAAAGGAAGACGTGCGAAACTCGTCTCAGGCCACTGAAACTCCTTGAACATCACTCCAAGGACTCAAAGGAAGGATTTCACACCAGCTTCTCCCCTTCTGGCACTATCTAGCGCTTTCGGACCCAAGTTCCAGTTTTGGTCTCTTTTGCTTCACTTCTCTTACCGGCAAAGAAAGACGTGCAAAACTTGTCTCAGGCCACTGAAACTCCGTGAATATCACTCCAAGGACTCAAACGAAGGCTTTCACACCAGCTTCTCCCCTTCTGGCACTTTCTGGCGCTTTTCGACCCAAGTTCCAGTTTTGGTCTCTTTTGTTCCCTTTTTGCTTACCGGCAAATGAAGACGTGCGAAATTTATCTCAGGCCACTGAAACTCCTTGAATATCACTCCA
Source organism: Abrus precatorius (assembly GCF_003935025.1). Taxonomy (NCBI): domain Eukaryota; kingdom Viridiplantae; phylum Streptophyta; class Magnoliopsida; order Fabales; family Fabaceae; genus Abrus; species Abrus precatorius. Next base: position 14,227,718 of record NW_020874362.1, read on the forward strand.
AGGACTCAAAGGAAGGCTTTCTCACCACCTTCTCCCCTTTCGGCACTTTTTGGTGCTTTTGGACCAAAGTTCCAGTTTTGGTCTCTTTTGGTCCCCTTATGCTTACCGGCAAAAGAAAACGTGCCAAATTTGTCTCAGGCCACTGAAACTCCTTCAATATCAGTACTAGGACTCAATGGAAGGCTTTGTCACCACCTTCTCTCCTTTTGGCACTTTCTGGCGCTTTTAGACCCAAGTTCCAGTTTTGGTTTCTTTTGGTCCCCTTTTGCTTACCGGCAAAAGAAGACGTGCCAAACTTGTCTCAGGCCACTGAAACTCCTTCAATATCAGTACTAGGACTCAAAGGAAGGCTTTCTCACCACCTTCTCTCCTTTTGGCACTTTCTGGCGCTTTTGGACCCAAGTTCCAGTTTTGGTCTCTTTTGGTCCCCTTTTGCTTACCGGCAAAGGAAGACGTGCAAAACTCGTCTCAGGCCACTGAAACTCCTTGAATATCACTCCTAGGACTCAAAGGAAGGCTTTCTCACCACCTTCTCCCCTTTTGGTACTTTCTGGCGCTTTTGGACCCAAGTTCCAGTTTTGGTCTCTTTTGGTCCCCCTTTGCTTACCGACAAAGGAAGACGTGCGAAATTCGTCTCAAGGAATTGAAACTCCTTGAATATCACTCCAAGGACTCAAAGGAAGGCTTTCTCACCACCTTCTCCTCTTCTGGTGCTTTTGGACCCAAGTTCCAGTTTTGGTCTCCTTTGGTCCCCTTTTGCTTACCGGCAAAGGAAGACATGTGAAACTCGTCTCAGGTCACTGAAACTTCTTGAATATCAGTACTAGGACTCAAAGGAAGGCTCTCTCACCACCTTCTCTTCTTTCGGTAGTTTCCGGTGCTTTTGGAGCCAAGTTTCAGTTGTGGTCTATTTTGGTCCGTGATAACCACGTCGCAATGGTATCAAACAAGCTAGATTTTCTCAAAAATTTGTGCAATACAAGAAGCAAACCTAGGTCATCTCTCCAGGACATAAAATGCATTTTATTTTTAGTTCCATCATGCAATTTCAAATTAGATTGGGGGAGGATTTGTTTTGAATTTAAACGACAAAATAACAAAAACGAAAATTAAGGATTATGAAATTCAACCAATTCAAGATCTCAATCCCTACAATGCAATTCTCGTCGTTCACACAAATATGATCCCAACGAATTTCCAATCACACTAATTCAATGCGCATCAACAACCCTAAAATCTAAATCTAGATTATGAATTCCATCAAAACAAGAACCGCAATCGCAAACCCAATGCTTTAACAAAATTTAGAACAATTGATTGATTAAATTAGGTGAATCCAATTAATTCAAATATGAAATTAACCTATTCTTTCTATTTAGGATGCAACCAAAATTCCATATCATGAAAAACGTAATTAACCTAATTAGAAAAGAGGAAGGAAAGGAGGAATTCGATAAAACCTATTTTGAAACTCGAATGCAATGTAGTTTTTGAAACCTTGAACCGGTTGATGAATTAGCCTTGCTTCATAATCATGTTGCTCGACCAATTAGAAAAGGGGATGAAGTTTCCGAAAATAAAAGAGAGGGAGACGAGAAGAATCCTTACGAAAGCTTTTATTTAAAATTCTGAAAATTAAGGCGAAAAAAAAAGGGAAGAATATCCCCATGCGAAATCATAAACCCTATTTAAAGACAAAATAATTGGGCTTAATTAAGGCCCAGCTTCCTAATGAGGTTCCTAAAACCCTAATTAAGTAATGTCAACAATAAAACCAAATTCTGAAAAATTCATTGCAGGATCGCAACATTGTGACGCAGTTTTGGGCCTGAAGATGTTCGAACTGGGCTTTTCTCGCAAGAGAGAAGTTGTAGATCTCTCTCTTATCTTTCTAGGGACACCAATTTTGTCCAATTCCGAGTATTGTAGCTCCAGATATGGTCTTTCCTAGAAACTGTGTCAAAACAAGAATTTATGGCGGGAATTAAGAAAGATTTAAATTTAAATCCTAAATGACTTACCAACACAAATCTAAACTAACACATCAAAATAATATACTAAAAAGACTCAATTAAATCGAAAACATAGAGAGAAAGATGTATTAAAATATGACTATCAGTCCGCTTTTGCTTACCCGCAAAGGAAAACGTGCAAAACTCGTCTCAGGCCACTGAAACTCCTTGAATAACACTCCTAGGACTCAAAGGAAGGCTTTCTCACCACCTTCTCTTCTTTTGGCACTTTTCGGCGCTTTTGGACCCAAGTTCCAGTTTTTGTCTCTTTTGGTCCTCTTTTGCTTACCAGTAAAGGGAGACATGCGAAACTCGTCTCAGGCCACTGAAACTCCTTAAACATCACTAGTAGGACTCAAAGGAAGGCTTTCTCACCACCTTCTCTCCTCCTGGCACTTTCTAGCACCTTTGGACCCAAGTCTCAGTTTTGGTCTCTTTTGGTCCCCTTTTGCTTACCGGCAAAGAAGTCGCAAAATTTGTCCCAGGGCACTGAAACTCCTTGACTCCAAGGACTCAAAGGAAGGCTTTCTCACCACCTTCTCCCCTTTTGGCACTTTCTGGCGCTTTTAGACCCATGTTCCAGTTTTGGTTTCTTTTGGTCCCCTTTTGCTTACCGACAAAGGAAGACGTGCGAAACTCGTCTCAGGCCTCTGAAACTCCTTGAATAACACTCCTAGGACTCAAAGGAAGGCTTTCTCACCAGCTTCATGATGAATCCATATTTTACTAGTATTTTACAATAGTTTTTAGTGCAATTAATAAAGAAAACATGCTAGAAATAGTAGAAAACCCTTAAAAAATTAATAAAATGTTTCATGTCACTTTTAAACATAGTTATTTTAAAATTCATTGATTTCCTATGTAAAAAGTGACATTTCAAGTATGCCTTTGTAGGGAATTTTGAGCTAAGTTCATGAGGATTGGATGATCAAAGGAAAAATAGAAGAAAAGTAGCAAAAATTGGGGGAAAGAAGTTGATAATTGAAGAACAGCCTCTGAGTGATCACTTTCGCTGGTGAAAGTGATCACTCCAAAACCATAAAATGGAGAAGAGCTTCTACATAATCACTTTTGCTGGCAAAAGTGATCGTTCCAGAGAGGTTGCAATGAGAAGAGCTTCTGTGTAATCACTTTTTCTGGAAAAAGTGAGCGTTCCAGAGAGTCCTCCAAGAAGAGTAGATGCGCGTGTTCACTATTACCAACAAAAGTGAACACGCACAAGAAAGCAGCTTCTTCGTGTTCACTATTTCCAGTAGAAGTGAACACGTGCATGACATTAGCAAAGGAAGCTTCTGCGTTACTACTATTTTCAACAAAAGTGAACACTTTGAAGTGCGCGTGGCTACTATCACCAACAAAAGTGAACACGCGCAGGTGGAAATGAAGAATTAGCCTCTACGTAATTACTATTGCTGGAAAAAGTGATCACGCCAGCAGAGCGGCAATTCTATAAAAGGCAGTTAGCTCAGGAATTTAGGAGTTTTTTGTTCATTTTTCATTTTACATTTGTTTTTGCTGTTGAGAGAGTCAGAGAGGGAGATTAAGGACGAACACCAAGCTTCATTTCTTGAGGGATCAGATTGGAGATTGGCTTGAAGATGTTTCTTCTTTGTTCATTCTCTTCTCCTCTTCTCTTCTCTTCTTTTTTTGTAATGTTTGCCTAAACTCTTTGTGGTTAGGAATTGTGAATCTGAAATGGAAATGTTGAATTGATTTTGGATCTGAACTTTGAGTTTTGGATTGGATTGAGTGATTGATTCTGCTGTTAAAGTAGTGATTGAATGGAAATTTGATCAACTAATCATAGAGGAACAGTTATCAATGGGAATTGAATTTGTTTCTCAGATCTGAATTAATTGCCAAGGTTATTGGTTTCTTAGGGATAAGATATCTTAATCTTGCAATCTTTTGGTTTCTTAAACTTAATGCAACATTTGATTGGATTAGATCTAAGGGATTGGAGTGATTTGATTAGATGCTAGATTCATTGAGGCAAGGGATTGTCCTTTGATTAATACAACGTGAAACTGGTTGTCATTCCATCTAAATGCTTGAAAGTTCAGAACTTTATTGATTCAATGTTGAAGTTTTGGTGAAACAATTTCCTAACTAATCTTTCTACATATGTTTACTATATACTTTTGTACTAACTGTTCTGTTTTACTTTCTAATTTCGTTTTTGATACATTCATACCAAATCCATCTGAAATTTGTAAAGCTCAACTAATTGTGATCTTGTGAAGTGGTAATTGAGAACTTTATTCCCTGAGGACGATACTTGGAACTCAATTTGATTCTAAGATTTTTTATAACTTGCTACAACAACACTAGTACACTTGCTAGTCAGTTTACCTTCATTGCAACAACACTTGTAAAGAGTGTGACAAGTTTTTGGCACCGTTGCCGGGGAATAATTTGTTTCAATATTATTAGTAACAAGAAAATAACTAGATTGAGCATTTGTTTCTTTAAATTTTCTGCAAATATTACATTACATGTGCAGTTTTCTGTTTTCATTATACTATATCTATGTTTAGTTGTATATGCGTGGAAAAACAAAGGAACGCTTTCACACCAGCTTCTACTCTTCTGGCACTTTCTGGCGCTTTTGGACCCAAGTTCCAGTTTTGGTCTCTTTTGTTCCCCTTTTGCTTACCGGAAAGGAAGACGTGCGAAACTCGTCTCAGGCCACTGAAACTCCTTGAATATCACTCCTAGGACTCAAAGGAAGGCTTTCTCACCACCTTCTCCCCTTTTGGCACTTTCTGGAGCTTTTGGACCCAAGTTCCAGTTTTGGTCTCTTTTGGTCCCCTTTTGCTTACCGGCAAAGGAAGACGTGCGAAACTCGTCTCAGGCCACTGAAACTCCTTGGATATCACTCCTAGGACTCAATGGAAGGCTTTCTCACCACCTTCTCCCATTTTGGCACTTTCTGGCGCTTTTCGACCCAAGTTCCTGTTTTGGTCTCTTTTGGTCCATTTTGCTTACTGGCAAAGGCAGACATGCGAAACTCGTCTCAGGCCACTGAAACTCCTTGGATATCACTCCTAGGACTCAAAGGAAGGCTTTCTCACCACCTTCTCCCCTGTTGGCACTTTCTGGAGCTTTTGGACCCAAGTTCCAGTTTTGGTCTCTTTTGGTCCCCTTTTGCTTACCGGCAAAGGAAGACGTGCGAAACTCGTCTCAGGCCACTGAAACTCCTTGAATATCACTCCTAGGACTCAAAGGAAGGCTTTCTCACCACCTTCTCCCCTTTTGGCACTTTCTGGCGCTTTTGGACCCAAGTTCCAGTTTTGGTCTCTTTTGGTCCCCTTTTGCTTACCGGCAAAGGAAGACGTGCGAAACTCGTCTCAGGCCACTCAAACTCCTTGAATATCACTCCTAGGACTCAAAGGAAGGCTTTCTCACCACCTTCTCCCCTTTTGGCACTTTCTGGAGCTTTTGGACCCAAGTTCCAGTTTTGGTCTCTTTTGGTCCCCTTTTGCTTACCGGCAAAGGAAGACGTGCGAAACTCGTCTCAGGCCACTGAAACTCCTTGAATATCACTCCTAGGACTCAAAGGAAGGCTTTCTCTCCACCTTCTCCTCTTCTGGCACTTTCTGGTGCTTTTAGATCCAAGTTCAAGTTTTGGTCTCTTTTGGTCACCTTTTGCTTACCGGCAAAGGAAGACGTCCGAAATTCGTCTCAAGCCACTGAAACTCCTTAATTATCACTCCAAGGACTCAAAGGAAGGCTTTCTCACCACCTTCTCCCCTTGTGGCACTTTCTGGCGCTTTTGGACCCAAGTTCCAGTTTTGGTCTCATTTGGTCCCCTTTTGCTTACCGGCAAAGAAAGACGTGCGAAATTTGTCTCAGGCCACTGAAACTCCTTGAATACCATTCCTAGGACTCAAAGGAAGGCTTTCTCACCACTTTCTCCTCTTCTGGCACTTTCTGGTGCTTTTGGACCCAAGTTCCAGTTTTGGTCTCCTTTGGTCTCCTTTTGCTTACCAGCGAAGGAAGACGTGCGAAACTCGTCTCAGGCCACTGAAACTCCTTGAATATCACTCCAAGGACTCAAAGGAAGGCTTTCACACCAGCTTCTCCCATTCTAGCAATTTCTGGCGCTTTTGGACCCAAGTTTCAGTTTTGGTCTCTTTTGGTTCCTTTTTGCTTATCGGCAAATGAAGACGTGCGAAATTTATCTCAGGCCACTGAAACTCCTTGAATATCACTCCAAGGACTCAAAGGAAGGCTTTCTCACCACCTTTCCCCTTTTGGCACTTTCTGGAACCTTTAGACCGAAGTTCCACTTTTGGTCTCTTTTGGTCCCCTCTTGATTACCGGCAAAGGAAGACGTGCGAAAATCGTCTCAGGCCACTGAAACTTCTTGAATATCAGTACTAGGACTCAAAGGAGGGCTTTCACACCAGCTTCTCCCCTTCTGGCACTTTCTGGCGCTTTTTGACCCAAGATCCAGTTTTGGTCTCTTTTGGTCCACTTCTCTTACCGGCAAAGAAAGACGTGCGAAACTCGTCTTAGGCCACCGAAACTTCTTGAATATCACTCCAAGGACTCAAAGGAAGGCTTTCACACCAGCTTCTCCCATTCTAGCACTTTCTGGCGCTTTTGGACCCAAATTTCAGTTTTGGTCTCTTTTGGTTCCTTTTTGCTTATCGGCAAATGAAGACGTGCGAAATTTATCTCAGGCCACTGAAATTGCTTGAATATCAGTCCATGGACACAAAGGAAGGCTTTCCCACCACCTTCTCCCCTTTTGGCAATTTCTGGCACCTTTAGACCGAAGTTCCAGTTTTGGTCTCTTTTGGTCCCCACCTGATTACCGGCAAAGGAAGACGTGCGAAACTCGTCTCAGGCCGCAGAAATTCCTTCAATATCACTCCAAGGACTCAAAGAAAGGCTTTCACACCACCTTCTCCCTTTCTGGCATTTTCTGGCGCTTTTGGACCCAAGTTCCAGTTTTGGTCTCATTTGGTCCTCTTTTGCTTACCGGCAAAGAAAGACGTGCGAAATTTTTCTCAGGCCACTGAAACTCCTTGAATATCACTCCTACGACTCAAAGGAAGGCTTTCTCACCACTTTCTCCCCTTCTGGCACTTTCTGGTGCTTTTGGACCCAAGTTCCAGTTTTGGTCTCCTTTGGTCTCCTTTTGCTTACCGGCAAAGGTAGACGTGCGAAACTCGTCTCAGGCCACTGAAACTCCTTGAATATCACTCCAAGGACTCAAAGGAAGGCTTTCACACCAGCTTCTCCCTTTCTGGCACTTTCTGGCGCTTTTGGACCCAAGTTCCAGTTTTGGTCTCTTTTCGTCCCCTTTTGCTTACCGTCAAATGAAGAAGTGCAAAATTCGTCTCAGGCCGGTGAAACTCCTTGAATATCAGTCCTAACACTCAAAGGAAGGCTTTCTCACCACCTTCTACCCTTTTGGCACTTTCTGGCGCTTTTGGACCGAAGTTCTAGTTTTTGTATCTTTTAGTCCCCTTCTGCTTACCGGCAAAGGAAGACGTGTGAAATTCGACTCAAGCCACTGAAACTCCTTGAATATCACTCCAATGACTTAAAGGAAGGCTTTCTCACCACCTTCTCCTCTTCTGGACTTTCTGGTGTATTTAGATCTAAGTTCCCGTTTTGGTCTCTTTTGGTCACCTTTTGCTTACCGGCAAAGGAAGACTTGCAAAACACGTCTCAGGTCACTGAAACTCCTTGAATATCACTCCTAGGACTCAAAGGAAGGCCTTCTCACCACCTTCTCCCCTTTCGGTACCTTCTGGTGCTTTAGGACCCAAGTTCCAGTTTTGGTCTCTTTTGGTCCCCTTTTGCTTATCGGCAAAGGGAGATGTGCGAAATTCGTCTCAGGCCACTGAAACTCCTTGAATATCACTCCTAGGACTCAAAGTAAGGCTTTCTCACCACCTTCTCCTCTTCTGGCACTTTATGGTGCTTTTGGCCCCAAGTTCCAGTTTTGGTCTCCTTTGGTCTCCTTTTGCTTACCAACGAAGGAAGACGTGCGAAATTCGACTCAGGCCACTGAAACTCCTTGAATATCACTCCAATGACTCAAAGGAAGGCTTTCTCACCACCTTCTACCCTTTTGGCACTTTCTAGCACCTTTAGACCTATGTTCTAGTTTTGGTCTCTTTTTGTCCTCTTTTCCTTACTGGCAAAGGAAGACGTGCGAAATTCATCTCAAGCCACTGAAACTCCTTAATTATCACTCCAAGGACTCAAAGAAATGCTTTCTCATCACCGTCTCCTCTTCTAGCACTTTCTGGCGCTTTTGGACCCAAGTTCCAGTTTTGGTCTCATTTGGTCTCCTTTAGCTTACCGGCAAAGAAAGAAGAGTAAAATTTGTCTCAGGCCACTGAAACTCCTTGAATATCACTCCTAGGACTCAAAGGAAGGCTTTCTCACCACATTCTCCTCTTCTGGCACTTTCCGGTGCTTTTGGCCCCAAGTTCCAGTTTTGGTCTCCTTTTGCTTACCGGCGAAGGAAGACGTGCGAAACTCATCTCTGTCCACTGAAACACCTTGAATATCACTCCAAGGACTCAAAGCAAGGCTTTCTCACCACCTTCTCCCCTTTTGGCACTTGCTAGCGCTATTGGACCCAAGATCTAGTTTTGGTCTCTTTTGGTCACCTTTTGCTTACCGGCAAAGGAAGACGTGCGAAACTCGTCTCAGGCCACTGAAACTCCTTGAACATCACTCCAAGGACTCAAAGGAAGGATTTCACACCAGCTTCTCCCCTTCTGGCACTATCTAGCGCTTTCGGACCCAAGTTCCAGTTTTGGTCTCTTTTGCTTCACTTCTCTTACCGGCAAAGAAAGACGTGCAAAACTTGTCTCAGGCCACTGAAACTCCGTGAATATCACTCCAAGGACTCAAACGAAGGCTTTCACACCAGCTTCTCCCCTTCTGGCACTTTCTGGCGCTTTTCGACCCAAGTTCCAGTTTTGGTCTCTTTTGTTCCCTTTTTGCTTACCGGCAAATGAAGACGTGCGAAATTTATCTCAGGCCACTGAAACTCCTTGAATATCACTCCAAGGACTCAAAGGAAGGCTTTCTCACCACCTTCTCCCCTTTCGGCACTTTTTGGTGCTTTTGGACCAAAGTTCCAGTTTTGGTCTCTTTTGGTCCCCTTATGCTTACCGGCAAAAGAAAACGTGCCAAATTTGTCTCAGGCCACTGAAACTCCTTCAATATCAGTACTAGGACTCAATGGAAGGCTTTGTCACCACCTTCTCTCCTTTTGGCACTTTCTGGCGCTTTTAGACCCAAGTTCCAGTTTTGGTTTCTTTTGGTCCCCTTATGCTTACCGGCAAAAGAAGACGTGCCAAATTTGTCTCAGGCCACTGAAACTCCTTCAATATCAGTACTAGGACTCAAAGGAAGGCTTTGTCACCACCTTCTCTCCTTTTGGCACTTTCTGGCGCTTTTGGACCCAAGTCCTAGTTTTTGTTTATTTTGGTCCCTTTTTGCTTACCGGCAAAGGAAGACGTGCAAAACTCGTCTCTGGCCACTGAAACTCCTTGAATATCACTCCTAGGACTCAAAGGAAGGCTTTCTCACCACCTTCTCCCCTTTTGGTACTTTCTGGCGCTTTTGGACCCAAGTTCCAGTTTTGGTCTCTTTTGGTCCCCCTTTGCTTACCGACAAAGAAAGACGTGCGAAATTCGTCTCAAGGAATTGAAACTCCTTGAATATCACTCCAAGGACTCAAAGGAAGGCTTTCTCACCACCTTCTCCTCTTCTGGTGCTTTTGGACCCAAGTTCCAGTTTTGGTCTCCTTTGGTCCCCTTTTGCTTACCGGCAAAGGAAGACATGTGAAACTCGTCTCAGGTCACTGAAACTTCTTGAATATCAGTACTAGGACTCAAAGGAAGGCTCTCTCACCACCTTCTCTTCTTTCGGTAGTTTCCGGTGCTTTTGGAGCCAAGTTTCAGTTGTGGTCTATTTTGGTCCGTGATAACCACGTCGCAATGGTATCAAACAAGCTAGATTTTCTCAAAAATTTGTGCAATACAAGAAGCAAACCTAGGTCATCTCTCCAGGACATAAAATGCATTTTATTTTTAGTTCCATCATGCAATTTCAAATTAGATTGGGGGAGGATTTGTTTTGAATTTAAACGACAAAATAACAAAAACGAAAATTAAGGATTATGAAATTCAACCAATTCAAGATCTCAATCCCTACAATGCAATTCTCGTCGTTCACACAAATATGATCCCAACGAATTTCCAATCACACTAATTCAATGCGCATCAACAACCCTAAAATCTAAATCTAGATTATGAATTCCATCAAAACAAGAACCGCAATCGCAAACCCAATGCTTTAACAAAATTTAGAACAATTGATTGATTAAATTAGGTGAATCCAATTAATTCAAATATGAAATTAACCTATTCTTTCTATTTAGGATGCAACCAAAATTCCATATCATGAAAAACGTAATTAACCTAATTAGAAAAGAGGAAGGAAAGGAGGAATTCGATAAAACCTATTTTGAAACTCGAATGCAATGTAGTTTTTGAAACCTTGAACCGGTTGATGAATTAGCCTTGCTTCATAATCATGTTGCTCGACCAATTAGAAAAGGGGATGAAGTTTCCGAAAATAAAAGAGAGGGAGACGAGAGGAATCCTTACGAAAGCTTTTATTTAAAATTCTGAAAATTAAGGCGAAAAAAAAAGGGAAGAATATCCCCATGCGAAATCATAAACCCTATTTAAAGACAAAATAATTGGGCTTAATTAAGGCCCAGCTTCCTAATGAGGTTCCTAAAACCCTAATTAAGTAATGTCAACAATAAAACCAAATTCTGAAAAATTCATTGCAGGATCGCAACATTGTGACGCAGTTTTGGGCCTGAAGATGTTCGAACTGGGCTTTTCTCGCAAGAGAGAAGTTGTAGATCTCTCTCTTATCTTTCTAGGGACACCAATTTTGTCCAATTCCGAGTATTGTAGCTCCAGATATGGTCTTTCCTAGAAACTGTGTCAAAACAAGAATTTATGGCGGGAATTAAGAAAGATTTAAATTTAAATCCTAAATGACTTACCAACACAAATCTAAACTAACACATCAAAATAATATACTAAAAAGACTCAATTAAATCGAAAACATAGAGAGAAAGATGTATTAAAATATGACTATCAGTCCGCTTTTGCTTACCCGCAAAGGAAAACGTGCAAAACTCGTCTCAGGCCACTGAAACTCCTTGAATAACACTCCTAGGACTCAAAGGAAGGCTTTCTCACTACCTTCTCTTCTTTTGGCACTTTTCGGCGCTTTTGGACCCAAGTTCCAGTTTTTGTCTCTTTTGGTCCTCTTTTGCTTACCAGTAAAGGGAGACATGCGAAACTCGTCTCAGGCCACTGAAACTCCTTAAACATCACTAGTAGGACTCAAAGGAAGGCTTTCTCACCACCTTCTCTCCTCCTGGCACTTTCTAGCACCTTTGGACCCAAGTCTCAGTTTTGGTCTCTTTTGGTCCCCTTTTGCTTACCGGCAAAGAAGTCGCAAAATTTGTCCCAGGGCACTGAAACTCCTTGACTCCAAGGACTCAAAGGAAGGCTTTCTCACCACCTTCTCCCCTTTTGGCACTTTCTGGCGCTTTTAGACCCATGTTCCAGTTTTGGTTTCTTTTGGTCCCCTTTTGCTTACCGACAAAGGAAGACGTGCGAAACTCGTCTCAGGCCTCTGAAACTCCTTGAATAACACTCCTAGGACTCAAAGGAAGGCTTTCTCACCAGCTTCATGATGAATCCATATTTTACTAGTATTTTACAATAGTTTTTAGTGCAATTAATAAAGAAAACATGCTAGAAATAGTAGAAAACCCTTAAAAAATTAATAAAATGTTTCATGTCACTTTTAAACATAGTTATTTTAAAATTCATTGATTTCCTATGTAAAAAGTGACATTTCAAGTATGCCTTTGTAGGGAATTTTGAGCTAAGTTCATGAGGATTGGATGATCAAAGGAAAAATAGAAGAAAAGTAGCAAAAATTGGGGGAAAGAAGTTGATAATTGAAGAACAGCCTCTGAGTGATCACTTTCGCTGGTGAAAGTGATCACTCCAAAACCATAAAATGGAGAAGAGCTTCTACATAATCACTTTTGCTGGCAAAAGTGATCGTTCCAGAGAGGTTGCAATGAGAAGAGCTTCTGTGTAATCACTTTTTCTGGAAAAAGTGAGCGTTCCAGAGAGTCCTCCAAGAAGAGTAGATGCGCGTGTTCACTATTACCAACAAAAGTGAACACGCACAAGAAAGCAGCTTCTTCGTGTTCACTATTTCCAGTAGAAGTGAACACGCGCATGACATTAGCAAAGGAAGCTTCTGCGTAACTACTATTTTCAACAAAAGTGAACACTTTGAAGTGCGCGTGGCTACTATCACCAACAAAAGTGAACGCGCGCAGGTGGAAATGAAGAATTAGCCTCTACGTAATTACTATTGCTGGAAAAAGTGATCACGCCAGCAGAGCGGCAATTCTATAAAAGGCAGTTAGCTCAGGAATTTTGGAGTTTTTTGTTCATTTTTCATTTTACATTTGTTTTTGTTGTTGAGAGAGTCAGAGAGGGAGATTAAGGACGAACACCAAGCTTCATTTCTTGAGGGATCAGATTGGAGATTGGCTTGAAGATGTTTCTTCTTTGTTCATTCTCTTCTCCTCTTCTCTTCTCTTCTTTTTTTGTAATGTTTGCCTAAACTCTTTGTGGTTAGGAATTGTGAATCTGAAATGGAAATGTTGAATTGATTTTGGATCTGAACTTTGAGTTTTGGATTGGATTGAGTGATTGATTCTGCTGTTAAAGTAGTGATTGAATGGAAATTTGATCAACTAATCATAGAGGAACAGTTATCAATGGGAATTGAATTTGTTTCTCAGATCTGAATTAATTGCCAAGGTTATTGGTTTCTTAGGGATAAGATATCTTAATCTTGCAATCTTTTGGTTTCTTAAACTTAATGCAACATTTGATTGGATTAGATCTAAGGGATTGGAGTGATTTGATTAGATGCTAGATTCATTGAGGCAAGGGATTGTCCTTTGATTAATACAACGTGAAACTGGTTGTCATTCCATCTAAATGCTTGAAAGTTCAGAACTTTATTGATTTAATGTTGAAGTTTTGGTGAAACAATTTCCTAACTAATCTTTCTACATATGTTTACTATATACTTTTGTACTAACTGTTCTGTTTTACTTTCTAATTTCGTTTTTGATACATTCATACCAAATCCATCTGAAATTTGTAAAGCTCAACTAATTGTGATCTTGTGAAGTGGTAATTGAGAACTTTATTCCCTGAGGACGATACTTGGAACTCAATTTGATTCTAAGATTTTTTATAACTTGCTACAACAACACTAGTACACTTGCTAGTCAGTTTACCTTCATTGCAACAACACTTGTAAAGAGTGTGACAAGTTTTTGGCACCGTTGCCGGGGAATAATTTGTTTCAATATTATTAGTAACAAGAAAATAACTAGATTGAGCATTTGTTTCTTTAAATTTTCTGCAAATATTACATTACATGTGCAGTTTTCTGTTTTCATTATACTATATCTGTGTTTAGTTGTATATGCGTGGGAAAAACAAAAATAACTCTACTCTTGTCTTTGATCCTGACATTGATAGAACTCTTAGAAGATTAAGAAAAGAAACTAGAGCGGAGAGATCTGTAGGAAGTGACAGTGATCTAAAGGTTATACATTCTCCAGAATTTCAAGTCACTCCTTTTGCAAATAGTAAACATTCACCTTTTAGACAACCAACTCCAAAAGTTGAAATGGCAGAACAACAGAGAATGAGAACACTAGTAGATTATGCAATTCCAGATATGCAAGGCTATAATTCTTCAATTGTTAGACCAACCATTCAAGCCAATCATTTTGAGATAAAACCAGCCTTACTTCACCTAGTGCAGCAGGACCAATTTTCTGGTGGAATTTCTGATGATCCTAGTCTGCATATTTCTAATTTTCTGCAGTTGTGTGATACTATAAGGATGAATGGAGTAAGTGAAGATGCTATAAGACTGAGGCTATTTCCATTTTCTTTAAGAGACAAAGCCAAATGTTGGTTACAAGCACAGCCTCAGGGAAGTATCACCACATGGACTGAACTTGTGAATAAATTTCTAACAAAATATTTTCCTCCCTCAAAAGCTACTAAGCTGAGAGGAGAAATAACATCGTTTGTGCAGCAGGAAGGAGAATCACTTTATGAAGCATGGGAAAGATATAAAGAGTTGCTGAGAAGATGTCCACATCATTGTATTCCAGAATGGATGCAGCTGGAAACTTTTTATAATGGAAACTTTTTATAAAGAGTTTCGCACGTCTTTCTTTGCCGGTAAGCAAAAGGGGACCATAAGAGACCAAAACTGGAACTTAGGGTCCAATTCCGCCGGAATGTGCCAGAAGGGGAGAAGGTGGTGAGAAAGCCTTCCTTTGAGTCCTAGGAGTGATATTCAAGCACTTTTAGTGGTCTGACATGAGTTTCGCACGTCTTCCTCTGCCTGTAAGCAAAAGGGGAGCAAAAGAGACCAAACCTGAAACTTGGGTCCAAAGCTGCCAGAAAGTGCCGAAAAGGGAGAAGGTGGTGAGAAAGCCTTCCTTTGAGTCCTAGGAGTAATATTGAAAAAGTTTTAATGGCCTTAGATGAGTTTCGCACGTCTTCCTTTGCCGGTAAGCAAAATGGGACCATAAGAAACGAAAACTGAAACTTGGGCCTAATGGCGCCAGAAAGGCCAGAAGGGGAGAAGGTGGTGAGAAAGCCTTCCTTTGTGTCCTAGGAGTGATATTCAATGAGTTTCAATGGCCTGATGTGAGTTTCGCACGTCTACCGGTGCCGATAAGCAAAAGGGGACCATAAGAGACCAAAATTGGAACTTGGGTCCAAAGGCGCCAGAAAGTGCCAGAAGAGGAGAAGGTGGTGAGAAAGCCTTCCTTTGAGTTCTAGGAGTTATATTCAAGGAGTTTGAGTGGCTTGAACTAAGTTTCGCACATCTCCCTTTGCTGGTAAGAAAAAGGGGACCAAAAGAGACCAAAACTGGAACTTGGTGCAAAGGCGCCAAAAAGTGCCAGAAGGGGAGAAGGTGGTGAGAAAGCCTTCCTTTGAGTCATAGGAGCGATATTCAATGAGTTTCAATGGCCTGAGATGATTTTCGCACATCCTCCTTTGCCGGTAAGCAAAAGAGGACCATAATCGACCAAAACTAGAACTTGGGTCCAAAGGAGCCAGAAAGTGCCAGAAGGTGGTGAAAGAGCCTGGCTTTGAGTCCTAGGAGTGATATTCAAGGAGTTTTAGTGGCCTGAGATGAGTTTCGCAGTCTTCCTTTGCCGGTAAGCAAAAGGGGACCATAAGAGACCAAAACTAAAACTTGGGTCCAAAGCTGCCAGAAAGTGCCGAAAAGGGAGAAGGTGTTGACAAAGCCTTCCTTTGAGTCCTAGGAGTGATATTGAAGGAGTTTCAGTGGCTTGAGATGACTTCCGCACGTCTTCTTTTGCCGATAAGCAAAAGAGGACCAAAAGAGACTAAAACTGGAAGTTGGGGTCCAATTTTGCCAGAAATTGCCAGAAGGGGAAAAGGTGGTGAAAGAGGCTGGCTTTGAGCCCTAGGAGTGATATTCAAGTACTTTCAGTGGTCTGACACGAGTTTCGCACGTCTTCCTCTGCCGGTAAGCAAAAGGGGATGAAAAGAGACCAAAATTGGAACTTGGGGTCCAATTCCGCCGGAAAGTGCCAGAAGGGGAGAAGGTTGTGAGAAAACCTTCCTTTGTGTCCTAGAAGTGATATTCAACGAGTTTCAATGGCATGAGATGAGTTTCGCACGTCTTTCTTTGCCGGTAAGCAAAAGGGGACCATAAGAGACCAAAACTGGAACTTGGGGTCCAATTCCGCCGGAATGTGCCAGAAGGGGAGAAGGTGGTGAGAAAGCCTTCCTTTGAGTCCTAGGAGTGATATTCAAGCACTTTCAGTGGTCTGACATGAGTTTCGCACGTCTTCCTCTGCCTGTAAGCAAAAGGGGACCAAAAGAGACCAAACCTGAAACTTGGGTCCAAAGCTGCCATAAAGTGCCAAAAAGGGAGAAGGTGGTGAGAAAGCCTTCCTTTGAGTCCTAGGAGTAATATTGAAAAAGTTTTAATGGCCTTAGATGAGTTTCACACGTCTTCCTTGGCCGGTAAGCAAAATGGGACCATAAGAAACGAAAACTGAAACTTGGGTCCAATGGCGCCAGAAAGGCCAGAAGGGGAGAAGGTGGTGAGAAAGCCTTCCTTTGTGTCCTAGGAGTGATATTCAACGAGTTTCAATGGCCTGATGTGAGTTTCGCACGTCTTCTGGTGCCGGTAAGCAAAAGGGGACCATAAGAGACCAAAATTGGTACTTGGGTCCAAAGGCGCCAGAAAGTGCCAGAAGGGGAGAAGGTGGTGAGAAAGCTTTCCTTTGAGTCCTAGAAGTAATATTCAACGAGTTTCAATGGCATGAGATGAGTTTCGCACGTCTTTCTTTGCCGGTAAAAGCAAAAGAGGACCATAAGAGACCAAAACTGGAACTTGGGGTCCAATTCCGCCGGAATGTGCCAGAAGGGGAGAAGGTGGTGAGAAAGCCTTCCTTTGAGTCCTAGGAGTGATATTCAAGCACTTTCAGTGGTCTGACATGAGTTTCGCACGTCTTCTTTTGCCGGTAAGCAACAGGGGACCAAAAGAGACCAAACCTGAAACTTGGGTCCAAAGCTGCCAGAAAGTGCCGAAAAGGGAGAAGGTAGTGAGAAACCCTTCCTTTGAGTCCTAGGAGTAATATTGAAAAAGTTTTAATGGCCTTAGATGAGTTTCGCATGTCTTCCTTTGCCGGTAAGCAAAATGGGACCATAAGAAACGAAAACTGAAACTTGGGTCCAAAGGCGCCAGAAAGTGCCAGAAGGGGAGAAATTGGTGAGAAAGCATTCGTTTGAGTCGTAGGAGGGATAAGCAAGGAGTTTTAGTGGCCTGAACTAAGTTTCGCATGACTTCCTTGCCGGTAGGCAAAAGGGGAGCAAAAGAGACCAAAACTGGAACTTGGGTCCAAAGGCGCCAGAAAAACCAGAAGGGGAGAAGGTGGTGAGAAAGCCTTCGTTTGAGTCCTAGGAGTGTTATTCAACGAGTGTCAATGGCCTGAGACGAGTTTTGCCCGTCTTCCTTTGCCGGTAAGCAAAAAGGGGACCAAAAGAGACCGAAACTAGAACTTGGGTCCAAAGGCGCCAGAAAGTGCCAGGAGGGGAGAAAGTGGTGAGAAAGCATTCGTTTGAGTCGTAGGAGGGATAAGCAAGGAGTTTTAGTGGCCTGAACTGAGTTTCGCATGACTTCCTTGCCGGTAGGCAAAAGGGGACCAAAAGAGACCAAAACTGGAACTTGGGTTCAAAGGCGCCAGAAAGGCCAGAAGGGGAGAAGGTGGTGAGAAAGCCTTCCTTTGTGTCCTAGGAGTATTATTCAACGAGTTTCAATGGCTTGATATTTGTTTCGTATGTCTTCCTTTAAGTCCAGAACCAGAGAAGGTGGTTAGAAAGCGTACCTTTGAGTCCTAGGAGTGATATTCAACAAGCTTCAGTGGCCTGAGTTGAGTTTCACACGTCTTCCTTTGCCGGTAAGCAAAAAGGGACCATAAGAGAGCAAAATTGGAACTTGGGTCCAAAGGCACCAGAAAGTGCCAGATGGGCAGAAGGTTGTGAGAAAGTCTTCCTTTGAGTTCTAGGAGTTTTATTCAAGGAGTTTGAGTGGGCTGAGCCAAGTTTTGCACGTCTCCCTTTGCTGGTCAGAAAAAGGGGACCAAAAGAGACCAAAACTAGAACTTGGTCTAAATGCGCCAGAAAGTGCCAGAAGGGGAGAAGGTGGTGAGAAATCCTTCCTTTGAGTCCAAGGAGTGATATTCAACGAGTTTCAATGGCTTGAGATGAGTTTCGCTCGTCTTCCTTTGCCGGTAAGAAAAAGGGGACCATAAGAGACCAAAACTGGAAGCTAGGTCCAAAGGCGCCAGAAGGGCCAGAAGGGGAGAAGGTGGTAAGAAAGCTTTCCTTTAAGGCCTTGGAGTGATATTAAAGGTGGTGAGAAAGCCTTCTGATGAATCCACTTTTTATTATATTTTTACTTGCCTTTTTTATGCTTCTTGATAGAAAAAATGGACTTAGATAGTGAAAATAATATAGAAATCACATTTTGAATAAATATCATAGGTTTATTAATTTTTGGTTAATTTGCATTTAATTACATAGATATAGATTGCAATTTTAATTATCTTGATGATTTTGCAGAATGCCCAAGTTAAATTTGAGAAATCTTGGTCCTTAGATGAAAGTTGCCCCCAAAGTAGCTACTTTGAGGAGTAAAAGTGGCAACTACAGCAAGCATGGGCATTAAAGGTTCCAAAGTAGCCACTTTCAAGTCCAAAAGTGGCAACTCCAGAAGCTCCAGGGACGCCAATTTTGAAGCATGATGCGCGTGGTTACTATGGGCTCTCATAGTAGCTACGCGCATCCAAAGTAGTTACTTTGAAGACCAAGAGTGGCAACTTCAGAAGCCCCTGGACATTGATTTTGAAGCCTTCCTGCGCGTGGTTACTATAGGCTCTCATAGTAGCTACGCCCATCCAAAGTAGCTACTTTCAGCACAAATAGTAGCAACTCCAGAGAAGCGGCATTCCTTGCATTCTGCGCGTGGACACTTTCAAGGCCCAAAGTGGACACTTTCAAAGGCAAAAGTGGACACTTTGGTGACATGTCATCCACTATAAATAGATTTTAGGAATTAGGGTACGGGACTTTTGACACTTTACACATTTTTCCTTTGCCAAATTGGGATAATTGCTTATGACATTGGAGTCTTGGGTGACAGCCAAGGGTCCTCTATAGGTTTTAATTTCCAATTTCTCTTTTGATTTTTGTTGAATTTGCATTAATGATGTTTACGTTCTTGCATTTCTTTCTCTCTTTTGTGAAGCCCATCCACATGGAGGGCTAAACTTCCTTGTAATTCCTAGTCAATGCACATGAATCTTGAATTCTTGGGATTAATTGCAATACAAATCTTTCTTTCCTTGAATTTATTAACCCCAATCTCTGAATGAAATGGAATTTGCATGAAGGGAACATTGCTTAATGAACCCTAATTTACCTAACGAAATTCTAATTCAAAATTGCTTAATTTTGGTTAATCCTTGAGGTTGCTTAATCTTAGGGATAGAGATTGGAGCCCATTAAGATGCTTAATTTTAATTGGGATGTTAAAGTTAGTCTTCGCTTGTTAGATTAACTTAATTTAAGGGAAAGAAAGGGGATTATTGAATCATTTGGAAGAATAATGATAGAACTCATTGCTTGACTAGGGATTACTTATTTTAATTGATTGAATTTCATTAAATTTACATTTCGTTCTTGATTAAAACCCGGAAATTGACAAACTCCCCCCAATTTACTTGCTTTAAAATACATGTTTACACTTGTTCGATGTATGTTCCCAACCAAAAATTCCTTGGAGACGACCTAAGATAACACCGTAGTATTGCATTCATTTCTTTACATATTTGATGAGGATTAACGACAATCTTTTGCATGACGAGTAGCTAAATTCATTTCATCACCTTCCTTTGACTTCTAGGAGTGATATTGACGAAGTTTCAGTGGCCACAGTCGAGTTTCGCACGTCTTCCTTTGCCGGAAAGCAAAAAGGGACCAAATGAAACCAAAACTGGAACTCGAATCCAAAGCCGCCAGAAAGTGCCAAAAGGGGAGAAGGTGGGGAGAAAGCCTTCCTTTGAGTCCTAGGAGTGATATTCAAGCAGGTTTAGTGGCCTGACATGAGTTTCGCCTGTCTTCATTTGCCGGTAAGCAAAAGGGGACTAAAACTGCAACTTGGGTCCAAAGGTGTCAGAAAGTGCCCGAAAGGGAGAAGGTGGTGAGAAAGCCTTGCTTTCAATCCTACAAGTGACATTCAAGGTGTTTCAATGGCCTGAGACAAGTTTCGCACGCCTTACTTTACCGGTAAGCAAAAGGGGACCAAAAGAGACCAAAATAGGAACTTGGGTCCAAAGGTGCTAGAAAGGCCAGAAAGGGAGAAGGTGGTGAGAAAGCCTTCCTTTAAGGCCTTAGAGTGATATTGAAGGAGTTTCAGTGGCCTCAGATGTGTTTCGCACGTCTTCCTCTGCCGGTAGGCAAAAGGGGGCCGAAAGAGACGAAAACGGGAACTTTAGTCCAAAGGTGCCAGGAAGGCCAGAAGGGGAGAAGTGGTGAGAAAACCTTCCTTTGAGTCCCAGGTTTCATATTCAAGGAGTTTCATTGGCCTGAGATAAGTTTCGCACGTCTTCCTCTACTGGTAAGCAAAAAGGGACCAAAAGAGACCAATACAGGAACTTGGGTCCAAAGGTGCCAGAAAGACCAGAAGGGGAGAAGGTGGTGAGAAAGCCTTCCTTTGAGTCCTAGGTGGGATATTCAAGGACTTTTAGTTGCCTGAGCTGAGTTTCGCATGTCTTCCTTAGCTAGTCAGTAAAAGGGGACCGAAAGAGACCAAAACTGAAACTTGGGTCAAAAGCTGCCAGGAAGTGCCAGGAAGGAAGAAGGTGGTGACAAAGCCTTCCTTTGAGTACTAGGAGTGATATTGAAGGAGTCTCAATGGCCTGAGACGAGTTTCGCACGTCTTCCTTTGCCGGTAAGCAAAAGGGGACCAAAAGAGACCAAAATTGGACCTTGGGTCCAAAGCTGTCGGAAAGTGCCGGAAGAGGAGAATGTGGTGAGAAAGCCTTCCATTGAGTCGTAGGAGTGATATTGAAGGAGTTTCAGTGGCTTGAGATGAGTTTCGCACATCTTCTTTTGCCGGTAAGCAAAAGAGGACCAACAGAGACCAAAACTGGAAGTTGGGGTCTAATTTTGCAAGAAATTGCCAGAAGGGGAGAAGGTGGTGAGAAAGTCTGGCTTTGAGTCTTAGGAGTGATATTCAAGGAATTTCAATGGCCTGAGACGAGTTTCGCACATTTTGCTCTGCCGATAAGCAAAAGAGGACCAAAAGAGACGAAAATTGGAACTTAGGTCCAAGGGCGCCAGAAACTGCCAGAAGGGGAGAACGTACTGAGAAATCCTTCCTTTGATTCCTAGGAGGGATATTCAAGGAGTTTCAGCGGCCTAAGCGGAGTTTCGCACGTCTTCCTTTGCCGGTAAGCAAAAAGGTTTCAAAAGACACCAAAACTGGAACTTGAGTCCAAAGGCGCCTGAAAGTGCCAGAAGGGGAGAAGGTGGTGAGAAAGCCTTCCTTTGAGTCGTAGGAGTGATATTGAAGGAGTTTCAGTGGCTTGAGATGAGTTTCGCACGTCTTCTTTTGCCGGTAAGCAAAAGAGGACCAAAAGAGAACAAAACTGGAAGTTGGGGTCCAATTTTGCCAGTAATTTCCAGAAGGAGAGAAGGTGGTGAGAAAGTCTGGCTTTGAGTCCTAGGAGTGATATTCAAGGAGTTTCAGTGGCCTGAGACGAGTTTCGCTCATCTTCCTTTGCCGGTAAGCAAAAGGGGACCATAAGAGACCAAAACTGGAAGTTAGGTCCAATTGCGCCAGAAAGTGCAAGAAGGGGAGAAGGTAATGAGATACCCTTCCTTCGATTCCTAGGATGGATATTCAAGGAGTTTCAGTGGCCTAAGCCGAGTTTCGCACGTCTTCCTTTGCCAGTAAGGAAAAGGGGACCAAAAGAGACAAAAACTAGAACTTGGGTCCAATGCCGCCAGAAAGTGCTAGAAGGGGAGAAGGTGGTGAGAAAGCCTTCCTTTGAGGCCTAGGGGTGATATTGAAGTGGTTTCAGTTGCCTGAGACGAGTTTCGCATGTCTTCCTTTGCCGGTAAGCAAAAAGGTTCCAAAAGAGACCAAAACTAAAACTTGGGTCCAAAGGCGCAAGAAAGTCCTGGAAGGGGAGAAGGTGATGAGATAGCGTGGCTTTGAGTCTTAGGAGTGATATTTAAAGAGTGTCAGTGGCCTGAGACGAGTTTCGCATGTCTTCCTCTACCGGTAAGCAAAAAGGGACCGTAAGAGACCAAAATTGAAACTCAGGTCCAAGGGCGCTTGAAAGTGCCAAAAGGGGAAAAGGTGGTGATCAATCCTTCCTTTGAGTCCTAGGAGTGATATTCAAGGAGTTTCAGTGGCCTAAGATGAGTTTCGCACGTCTTCCTCTGCCGGTAAGCAAAAGGGGACCAAAAGAGGCCAAAACTGGAACTTGGGTCCAAAAGCTCTAGAAAGTGCCAAAAGGAGGGAAGGTGGTGAGAAAGCCTTCCTTTGAGTCCTAGGAGTGATATTCAAGGAGTTTCAGTGGCCTGAGACGAGTTTCGCACGTCTTCCTTTGCCGGTAAGCAAAAGGGGACCAAAAGAGACCAAAACTGGAACTTGGGTCCAAAAGCGCCAGAAAGTGCCAAAAGGAGAGAAGGTGGTGAGAAAGCCTTCCTTTGAGTCCTAGGAGTGATATTCAAGGAGTTTCAGTGGCCTGAGACGAGTTTCGCACGTCTTCCTTTGCCGGTAAGCAAAAGGGGACCAAAAGAGACCAAAACTGGAACTTGGGTCCAAAAGCGCCAGAAAGTGCCAAGAGGAGAGAAGGTGGTGAGAAAGCCGTCCTTTGAGTCCTAGGAGTGATATTCAAGGAGTTTCTGTGGCCTGAGACGAGTTTCGGACGTCTTCCTTTCCCGGTAAGCAAAAGGGGACCAAAAGAGACCAAACCTGCAACTTAGGTCCAAAAACGCCAGAAAGTGCGAAAAGGGGAGAAGGTGGTGAGAAAGCCTTCCTTTGAGTCCTAGGAGTGGTATTCAAGGAGTTTCAGTGGCCTGAGACGAGTTTCGCACATCTTCCTTTACCGGTAAGTAAAAGAGGACCAAAAGAGACCAAAATTGGAACTTGGTTCAGAAAGTGCCAGAAGGGGAGAAAGTGGTGAGAAAGGCTTCCTTTGAGTCCTAAGAGGGATATAGAAGGAGTTTTAGTGGCCTGAGACGAGTTTCGCAGTCTTCCTTTGCCGGTAAGCAAAAAGGGACCAAAAGAGACCAAAATTGAAAGTTGGGTCCAAAGCTGCCAGAAAGTGCCAGAAAGCAAGAAGGTGGTGAGAAATCCATCCTTTGTGTCCTAGGAGTGATATTCAACAAGTTTCAATGGCCTTATATGGGCTTCGCACGTCTTCCTGTGCCGGTAGGCAAAAGGGGACCAAAAGCGACCAAAACTGGAACCTGGGTTCCAATTCCGCCAAAAAGTGCCAGAAGAGGAGAAGGTGGTGAGAAAGCCTACTTTTTAGTCCTAGGAGTGATATTCAAGCAATTTCAGTGGTCTGACACGAGTTTCGCACGTCTTCCTCTGCCAGTAAGCAAAAGAGGACCAAAAGAGACCAAAACTGGAACTAGGGTCCAAAGGCGCCAGAAAGTGCCAGAAGAGGAGAAGGTGGTGAGCGAGCCAGGCTTTGAGTCCTAGGAGTGTTATTCAAGGAGTTTCAGTGGCCTGAGATGAGTTTCACACGTCTTTCTTTGCCGGTAAGCAAAAAGGGACCATAAGAAACTAAAACTGAAACTTGGGTCCAAAGGCGCCAGAAAGGCCAGAAGGGGAGAAGGTGGTGAGAAAGCCTTCCTTTGTGTCCTAGAAGTGATATTCAACGAGTTTCAATGCGTTGAGATGAGTTTCGCACGTCTTTCTTTACCGGTAAGCAAAAGGGGACCATAAGAGACCAAAACTGGAACTTGGGGTCCAATTCTGCCGGACAGTGCCAGAAGGGGAGAAGGTGGTGAGAAAGCCTTCCTTTGAGTCCTAGGAGTGATATTCAAGCACTTTCAACGGTCTGACATGACTTTTGCACGTCTTCCTCTGCCGGTAAGCAAAAGGAGACCAAAAGAGACCAAAACTGAAACTTAGGTCCAAAGCTGCCAGAAAGTGCCGAAAAGGGAGAAGGTGGTGACAAAGCCTTCCTTTGAAACCTAGGAGTGATATTCAAGCAGTTTCAGTGGCCTGACACGAGTTTCGCACATCTTCCTTTACCGGTAAGCAAAAGAGGACCAAAAGAGACCAAAATTGGAACTTGGGTCAGAAAGTGCCAGAAGGAGAGAAGGTAGTGACAAAGCCTTCCTTTGAGTCCTAGGAGTGATATTCAAGCAGTTTCAGTGGCCTGACACGAGTTTCGCACATCTTCCTTTACCGGTAAGCAAAAGAGGACCTAAAGAGACCAAAATTGGAACTTGGGTCAGAAAGTGCCAGAAGGGGAGAGGGTGGTGAGAAAGCCTTCCTTTGAGTCCTAGGAGTGATATTCAAGCACTTTCAGTGGTCTGACACGAGTTTCGCACGTCTTCCTCTGCCGGTAAGCAAAAGGGGACCAAAAGAGACCAAAACTGGAACTTGGGGTCCAATTCTGCCAGAAAGTGCCAGAAGGGGAGAAGGTGGTGAGAAAGCCTTCCTTTGAGTCATAGGAGCGATATTCAATGAGTTTCAATGGCCTGAGATGATTTTCGCACGTCCTACTTTGCCGGTAAGCAAAAGAGGACCATAATTGACCAAAACTAGAACTTGGGTCCAAATGAGCCAGAAAGTGCCAGAAGGGGAGAAGGTGGTGAAAGAGCCTGGCTTTGAGTCCTAGGAGTGATATTCAAGCACTTTCAGTGGTCTGACACGAGTTTCGCACGTCTTCCTCTGCCGGTAAGCAAAATGGGACCATAAGAGACCAAAACTGAATCTTGAATCCAAAGCTGCCAGAAAGTGACAGAAAGCAAGATGGTGGTGAGAAAGCCTTCCTTTGAGTCGTAGGAGTGATATTGAAGGAGTTTCAATGGCCTGAGATGAGATTCGCATGTCTTCCTTCGCAGGTAGGCAACGGGGGACCAAAAGTGACCAAAACTGGAACTTGGGGTCCAATTCCTCCGGAAAGTGCGAGAAAGGGAGAAGGTGGTGAGAAAGTCTTCCTTTGAGTCCTTGGAGTGATATTCAAGGAGTTTCAGTGGCCTTAGATGAGATTCGCATGTCTTTCTTTGCCGATGGGCATAAGGGGACTAAAAGAGACCAAAACTAGAACGCGGGTCCAGAGCCACTGGAAAGTGCCAGAAGGGGAGAAGGTGGTGAGACAGCCTTGCTTTGAGTCCTACGAGTGATATTCAAGGAGTTTCAGTGGCCTGAGACGAGTTTCGCACGTCTTCCTTTTGCCGGTAAGCAAATGGGGACCAAAAGAGACCCAAATTTCAACTTTGGTCCAAGGGTGCCTGCAAGTGCTAGAAGGGGAGAAGTTGGTGAGAAATCCTTCCTTTGAGTCCTGGGAGTGATATTCAAGAAGTTTTAGTGGCCTGAGACGAGATTTTCATGTCTTCCTTTGCCGGTAAGCAAAAAGGGACCAAAAGAGACCAAAACTGGAACTTGGGTCGAATGGTGCCAGAAAGTGCCAAAAAGGGAGAAGGTGGTGAGAAAGCGTTCCTTTGAGTCCTAGGAGTGATATTCAAGGAGTTTCAATGCCTTAGACGAATTTCGCACGTTTTCCTTTGCCGGTAAGCAAAAGGGGACCAAAATAGACCAAAATTGGAACTCGGTTCCAGAGCCGCCGAAAAGTGCCAGAAGGGAACAAGGTGGTGAGAAAGCCTACCTTTGAGTCCTAGGAGTGATATTCAAGCAATTTCAGTGGTCTGACACGAGTATCGCACATCTTCCTCGGCTGGTAAGCAAACGAGGACCAAAAGAGACCAAAACTGGAACTTGGGGTCCAATTCTGCCGGTAAGTGTCAGAAGGAGAGAAGGTGGTGACAAAGCCTTCCTTTGAGTCCTAGGAGTGATATTGAAGCAGTTTCAGTGGTCTGACACGAGTTTCGCACGTCTTCCTCTGCCGGTAAGCAAAAGGGGACCAAAAGAGACCAAAACTGGAACTTGGGTTCCAATTCCGCCAGAAAGTGCTAGAAGGGGTGAGAAAGCCTTCCTTTGTGTCCTAGGAGTGATATTCAACGAGTTTCATTGGCCTGATACGAGTTTCGTACGTCTTCCTTTCCCGGTAAGAAAAAGGGACCAAAAGCGAGCAAAACAAGAACTTGGGTCCCAAGGCGCCAGAAAGTGCCAGAAGGGGAGAAGGTGGTGAGAAAGCATTCGTTTGATTCGTAGGAGGGATATGCAAGGAGTTTTAGTCGCCTGAACCGAGTTTCGCATGACTTCCTTGCCGGTAAGATAAAGGGGACCAAAAGAGACCAAAACTGAAACTTGGGTCCAAAGCTACCAGAAAGGGCTACAAAGAGAGAAGGTGGTGAGAAAGCCTTCCTTTGAGTCCTAGGAGTGATATTGAAGGAGTTTCAATGGCCTAAGACGAGTTTCGCACGTCTTCCTTTGCCGGTAAGCAAAAGGGGACCAAAAGAGACCAAAACTGGAACTTGGGTCCAAAGGCGCCAGAAAGGCTAGAAGGGGAGAAGTCGGTGAGAAAGACTTCCTTTGTGTCCTAGGAGTATTATTCAACGAGTTTCAATGGCTTGATATTTTTTTCGCATGTCTTCCTTTGCCGTTAAGCAAAAGGGGAACAAAAGAGACCAAAACTAGAACTTGGGTCCAAAGGCGCCTGAAAGTGCCAGAAGGGTAGAAGGTGGTGAGAAAGCCTTCCTTTGAGTCCTAGAAGTGATATTCAAGGAGTGTTAGTAGCCTGAGACGAGTTTCGCACGTCTTCCTTTGCCAGTAAGCAAAGAGGGACCAAAACAGACCAAAACAGGAACTTTGGTCCAAAGCCGCCGGAAAATGCCAGAAGGGGTGAAGGTGATGAGAAAGCCTTCCTTTGAGTCCTAGGAGTAATATTGAAGGAGTTTCAATGGCCTTAGATGAGTTTCGCACGTCTTCCTTTGCCGGTAAGCAAAATGGGACCAAAAGAGACCAAAACTGACACTTAGGTCCAAAGCTGCCAGAAAGTGCCAGAAAGCAAGAAGGTGGTGAGAAAGCCTTTCTTTGAGTCCTAGGAGTTATATTGAAGGAGTTTCAATGGCCTAAGACGAGTTTCGCATGTCTTTCTTTTGCCGGTAAGCAAAAGGGGAACAAAACAGACCAAAATTGTAACTTGGGTCCAAAGGCGCCAAAAAGGCCATAAGGGGAGAAGGTGGTGAGAAAGCCTTCCTTTGAGTCCTAGAAGTAATATTCAAGGAGTTTCAATGGCCTTAGATGAGTTTCGCACGTCTTCCTTTGCCGATAAGCAAAATGGGACCATAAGAGACCAAAACTGAATCTTGGGTCCAAGGCTGCCAGAAAGTGCCAGAAAGCAAGAAGGTGGTGAGAAAGCCTTCCTTTGAGTCCTAGGAGTGATATTGAAGGAGTTTCAATGGCCTGAGAAGAGTTTCGCACGTCTTTCTTTTGCTGGTAAGCAAAAGGGGAACAAAACAGACCAAAACTGAATCTTGGGTCCAAGGCTGCCAGAAATTGCCAGAAAGCAAGAAGGTGGTGAGAAAGCCTTCCTTTGAGTCCTAGGAGTGATATTGAAGGAGTTTCAATGGCCTAAGACGAGTTTCGCACGTCTTCCTCTGCCGGTAAGCAAAAGGGGACCAAAAGAGACCAAAACTGGAACTTGGGTCCAAAGGCACCAGAAAGGCCAAAAGGGGAGAAGAAGGTGAGAAAGCCTTCCTTTGTGTCCTAGGAGTATTATTCAACGAGTTTCAATGGCTTGATATTTTTTTCGCATGTCTTCCTCTGCCGGTAAGCGAAAGGGTTCCAAAAGAGACCAAAACTGGAACTTGGGTCGAATGGTGCCAGAAAGTTCCAGGAGGGGAGAAGGTGGTGAGAAAGCCTTCCTCTGAGTCCTAGGAGTGATATTCAAGGAGTTTCAGTTGCCTGAGACGAGTTTCAGACGTCTTTCTTTGCCGGTAAGCAAAAAGGGACCAAAAGCGAGCAAAACTGGAACTTGGGTCCTAAGGCGCCAGAAAGTGCCAGAAGGGGAGAAGGTTGTGAGAAAGCATTCGTTTGAGTCATAGGAGGGATATGCAAGGAGTTTTAGTCGCCTGAACCGAGTTTCGCATGACTTCCTTGCTGGTAAGTAAAAGGGGACCAAAAGTGACCAAAACTGAAACTTGGGTCCAAAGTTGCCAGAAAGGGCTACAAAGAGAGAAGGTGGTGAGAAAGCCTTCATTTGAGTCCTAGGAGTGATATTGAAGGAGTTTCAATGGCCTAAGACGAGTTTTGCACGTCTTCCTATGCCGGTAAGCAAAAGGGGACCAAAAGAGACCAAAACTTGAACTTGGGTCCAAAGGCGCCAGAAAGGCAAGAAGAGGAGAAGGTGGTGAGAAAGCCTTTCTTTGTGTCCTAGGAGTATTATTCAACGAGTTTCAATGGCTCGATATTTTTTTCGCATGTCTTCCTTTGCCGGTAAGCAAAAGGGGACTAAAAGAGACCAAAACTAGAACTTGGGTCCAAAGGCGCCTGAAAGTGCCAGAAGGGGAGAAGGTGGTGAGAAAGCCTTCCTTTGAGTCCTAGGAGTGATATTCAAGGAGTTTTAGTAGCCTGAGACGAGTTTCGCACGTCTTCCTTTGCCAGTAAGCAAGGAGGGACCAAAACAAGCCAAAACAGGAATTTTGGTCCAAAGCCGCCAGAAAATGCCAGAAGGAGAGAAGGTGATGAGAAAGCCTTCCTTTGAGTCCTAGGAGTAATATTGAAGGAGTTTCAATGGCCTCAGATGAGTTTCGCACGTCTTCCTTTGCCGGTAAGCAAAAGCGGACCAAAAGAGACCCAAATTTAAACTTTGGTCCAAGGGAGCCTGAGAGTGCTAGAAGGGGAGAAGGTGGTGAGAAATCCTTCCTTTGAGTCCTGGGAGTGATATTCAAGGAGTTTTAGTGGCCTGAGACGAGATTTTCATGTCTTCCTTTGCCGGTAAGCAAAAAGGGACCAAAAGAGACCAAAACTGGAACTTGGGTCCAAAGCCGCCGGAAACTGACAGAAGGGGACAAGGTGGTGAGAAAGCGTTCCTTTGAGTCCTAGGAGTGATATTCAAGGAGTTTCAATGGCCTGAGACGAGTTTCAGACGTCTTCCTTTGCCGGTAAGCAAAAAGGGACCAAAAGCGAGGAAAACTGGAACTTGGGTCCTAAGGCGCCAGAAAGTGCCAGAAGGGGAGAAGGTGGTGAGAAAGCCTTCCTTTGATTCCTTGGAGTGATATTCAAAGAGTTTTAGTAGCCTGAGACGAGTTTCGCATGTCGTCCTTTGCTGGTAAGCAAAATGGGACCAAAAGAGGCCAAAACTGGAACTTAGGTCCAAAGGCGCCAGAAAGTGCCAGAAGGGGAGAAGGTGGTGAGAAAGCCTTCCTTTAAGTCCTAGGAGTGATATTGAAGCAGTCACTTCCAAGGACAATGCCTTTGGGCCCAAATTCCAATTTGAGTCTCGCCTTCCTTTCTCTGAAATTTTGTGACCAAGGATAGTGCCCTTTTGTATCGTAAAATGGCACTTCTCCCAATTCAACACAAGGTTAGTATCTTGACATCTCTGCAAAATAGTGGATAGATTAGCTAAACAATCATCAAAAGAATCACCAAAAATAGAGAAGTCATCCATGAACACCTCTATGATGTTTTCTACCAAATCAGAAAAAATAGAAAGCATGCACCTTTGGAAAGTGGCAGCGCCATCACATAAACCAAATGGCATTCTCCTATGTACAAAGACTCCAAATGGACATGTAAATGCAGTTTTCTCTTGATCCAAAGGATCCACAACTATTTGGTTGTATCCTGAATACCCATCAAGGAAATAATAAAATGAATGTCCAGCAAGTCTTTCTAGCATTTGATCTGCAAATGGTAGTGGGAAATGATCTTTTCTGGTTACATCATTTAACTTCCTATAGTCTATACACATTCTCCATCCAGTCACAGTCCTAGTAGGGATGAGTTCATTCTTTTCATTAGGTACAATTGTCATGCCACCTTTCTTTGGAACAACTTGGACTGGACTCACCCAATTTTTGTCAAAAATAGGGTATATTATTCCCTCATCTAGCAGCTTCATGACCTCCTTCTTAACTACCTCTTTTATGGCTTGGTTCAACCTTCTTTGTGGCTGCACAACAGGCTTAAAATTCTCTTCAATTAAAATTTTGTGCTTACAAAATGAAGGATTTATACCTTTCAGATCTGCAATACTCCAGCAAATTGCAGATTTGTGTTCTTTTAAGATTCGCAGTAGTTTTTCCTCTTGTTCTTCCTTGAGTTCATTGTTGATTATGACTGGATTCTTATGTTTCTCATCCAAGAATGCATACCACAGGTGGGAGGGAAGCTGTTTCAGTTCTAGCTTATGCTTTTCCTCTTCTTTAACATCCTTTTTCAACTCTTCCTTCACTGAATTTTCTGCAGGTTTTTGAATTGGCAGGGTTTCCAATTGCTGTTGCACTTCCATGATGTATTCTTCATTCAGAGTTTCAGATTTTTCATTCCCTGCAGATATTATTTCTTCTAACACAACAGTTTCATCAAATTCATTAATATGGTGTTGTGTAATAAAAACATCCAGTATATCTACCTTCATGCATGTACTATCGCCAACTAGATATTTTAAAGCTTTAAACACATTAAATACTACCTTCTCATCTTGAACTCGAAGCATA
Organism: Abrus precatorius; assembly: GCF_003935025.1. Lineage (NCBI taxonomy): Eukaryota > Viridiplantae > Streptophyta > Magnoliopsida > Fabales > Fabaceae > Abrus > Abrus precatorius. The sequence continues at coordinate 14,258,295 of NW_020874362.1, forward strand.
AGTTCACCTTTCTGCACATCTATTAAAGCTCTCCCTGTTGCAAGAAATGGCCTTTCCTAATATCAATGGAATATTAGCATCCACTTCCATGTCCAGAATTACAAAATCTGCAGGAGAAATGAACTTGTCAATTTTAACTAACAAATCTTCAACAACTCCATATGGATAAATGTATAATCTATCAGCTAGTTGCAATGTGATGTTGGTGGGTTCCACTTCCTCTATGCCAAGTTTCTGTAGAACAGCCAATGACATCAAATTTATGCTTGCTCCCAAGTCACACAATGCTCTTCCCACAGTGCAGTTTCCTATTTCACAAGGAATGCTAAATGATCCAGGATCTTTGAGTTTTTAAGGAAGCTTTCTCTTGAGAATAGCACTGCACTCCTCTGTCAAAGGTACTGTTTTGTCGTGCTCTAGCTTCCTTTTTTTGGAAAGTAGTTCTTTCATAAATTTTGCATATGAAGGCATTTGCTCCAAAGCTTCTGCAAAAGGAATGTTAATCTATAATTTCTTAAAGACATTCATAAACCTTTCAAATTGTTCCTCCTGTTTAGGATTTTAGACCCTTTGAGGATAAGGCAGCCTCTTGTATTTTTCTAGATCTATTGGCTTGTAAGCATCTTCAAAGAGTTGCTTTTTGGTTTTCCTCTCAGAATTCATAGGAACATCTACTTTTTCTTCTGAATGATCTTTCTTTAATAGCTTAAAATTTCCTTGTTGTAGATCTTGTTCAATTTTCCTCTCTACTGCATCATTTACTTTCTTTCTGCAGGTTTAGGACTTGCAACCACAGCTCCACTCCTTGTAATTATGGCTTGACATTGCTCCTTAGGATTGACTACTGTATTACTTGGAAATCTTCCTTCATCCCTGCTGGATAATTGTTCAGCTAACTGTCCAATTTGTGTTTCTAGTTTCTTCTTAGAAGCTTCTTGGTTCTTGAAGCTTGTTTGGGTCACCTTCATGAATTGCAACATGGTTTATTCCATCTCAGTCAACCTCTCATTCATAGGCTTAGAAAATTTATGATTTCCTTGAGGTTGAGTGGATGGATTCCTCTGAAAATAAGGTTGTTGTGTTGCTAGACCTGCATTAGAAAAAGGTAAATTGGAGTTAGAATTCTTTGTAGCAGAATATTGATTATTCCAATTAGAATATTGCTGATTTCTATTATTTGAAAATTGAAATCCAGGGGGATATGATGGTTGTTGTCTCTGAAAATTGTTCATATAATTCACTTGTTCTTGTGATTCACTTATAGATGCCTCGCATGCACCATTTACATGGTTTCCTCCATAAAAATCACAGCTTAGCTGACTGGTAGGCATACTCCCTGTTTGAAGGTTGCTGATTTGTTGAGTTAAGGCAGCTAATTGTTCTGAAAACATTTGATTTTGTAGCTGATTCTGCGCAAGAAAGGTTTCCAAAACCTTAGCTTCATGACCAAAGTTTCTTCCTTGATATCCTAAGTTTGAATTCTGATACATTGAAGATGCCATCATCTCAATAATTCTCTGAGCTTCTTCCAAGGACTTTGTATTTAATAAACCTCCAGTAGCAGAATCAACCATTGTTCTTGTTGCTGCATTCATCCCATTATAAAAAGTTTCCAATTGCATCCAATCTGGAATACAGTGATGTGGACACCTTCTAAGCAATTCTTTGTATCTTTCTCAAGCTTCATACAATGATTCTCCTTCTTGTTGCACAAAGGATGTAATTTCTCCTCTCAGCTTAGCAGCTTTGGATGGAGGGAAGTACTTGGTTAGAAACTTATTCACAAGTTCTGTCCAAGTTGTAATGCTTCCTTGTGGTTGAGCTTGTAACCAGCATTTTGCTCTATCTCTTAAGGAAAAAGGAAATAGTCTCAATCTGATAGCTTCTTCACTAACTCCATTCATTCTTATGGTGTCACATAGCTGCAGAAAATTTGAAATATGTAGGTTAGAATCATCAGAATTTCCACCAGAAAACTGATCCTGTTGGACTAAGTGTAATAAGGCAGGTTTAATCTCAAAATGGTTGGCTTGGATAGTTGGCCTAATTATAGAAGAGTTAAAACCTTGCATGTTAGGAATTGCATAGTCCCCTAATGTTCTAATTCTATTTTGCTCTGCCATCTCTATTGCTGGATTTGGTTGTCTCAAAGGTGTAGGTGTTCTTTTCACTCTAGGATTACTCTGAATTTCTGGAGAATAGATAGCTTCTAAATCACTATCACTTCCTATGACTTTTTCTGCTCTAGACTCTTTTCTCAATCTTCTCAAGGTTATGTCTATGTCAGCATCAAAGACTAGAATTGATTTATTCTTATTTTTACCACGCATGTACAAGTCAAAATAAAACACAATTAGACTACAATCAGTATTCAGAAATGCACAAAAGAAATCATGCAAAATCTATCGGTAAAAGCATATAGACACTTAAATCTAACAGTTGCAGAATTATAAAGTCATGTAGAAAGTATGCAGAATGGAAATTACAATTATGCAGAACAATGAAAAATGAAATTATGCAAAAAATGCAAAAGAATGTAAAAACTTATTGCAGAAGACAGCAATATTATGCAGAATACTACACAAGATGTAGAAAATTAATGCAGAAAAAATTTCAAGGCAACACAACAAAAATAAATGCTCAATCTAGCTACTTTTCTACTACTAATGATATTGAAATACACAATTCCCCGGCAACGGCGCCAAAAACTTGTTGGCAATCTAACACTAGCAAGTGCACTAGGATTGCCGCAAGTAATGAGTAAAATTAAGATCCAAATATCGTCTCCACAGGGAATTTGGATTTCAAGTACCACTTCATAGAATTATAACCATTTGAGCTTTTTGAAATTGGAAAGAGAGTAGTAACATGTAATAATAGCAAATCAAAACAATTAGGAGTAAAAGAAACTTGCAGAAACAGAACAATGAACAAAGAATTATGTGATAACAGATGGAGAAACCATAGCTAGAGAATTGCTTCACTAAAAATCCAATGTTTAATCAATAAAGTTCTGAATTAGCAAGCAATTGGAAAGAATGACAATCAGTTTCACGTTATATTATTCAGAGGTTAATTCCTTAACTTAGTGAACCTAACATTCAATTAAACCATTCTAATTCCTTAGATCTGATACAATTTAACATTGCTTTAAGTGTAAGAAACTAGAAGATTGCAAGATCAAAGTCCCTTATCCCTAAGGAAACTATAATCTCGGTGATTGGTTCAGATCTGAAGAACAAATTCAATTTCCATTGACAAGAGTTCCTCTGAAATTAGTTAATCAAATTCCCATTCAATTACTATGTAAAGTGCAGAGTCAATCACTCAATCTATTCCAAAGCTTGAAATTCAAATCCAAAATCAATTCAACATGTTCGTTTCAGATCTATAATCCCTAACTATGAAGAAATTACACAGCCATGACAACAGAGAAAAGAAAAGAAAGAGAAGAAGAGAAGAAGAAACTCAGAATCGCCATGGAATCTTGCTCCACTCCAATGCCTCTTCGTGAAGCTCCAAGATTCGAATCCCCACTCCTCTCTCTCACTTCCTCTAACAAGAATCTAACTAACAAAACTGAAAAATGAACAGAACCCCCAAATTCTGGAACGTTTCTGGTATTTATAAAATTTTTTAGATTTGCGCATCATCACTTTTATGAGAAATAGTAGCTACGCAGAAGGTTTATGGTTGCGCGTTAACACTCTTATGAGAAAAAGTGGCCACGCGCAACTTTCCTGATATTGAGAGCTCTTCGGAACTATCACTCTTGCTGATAAAAGTGTCAACGCAAAGCTCAAGTAGTTGTGCGTGATCACTCTTATGAATAAAAGTGACTACGCGCAACTCGCTAAGTTGAAGGCTTTCTGGAACGATCACTTTTGACAACAATAGTGGTTACGCAGAGCTTTCCTGATATTTTGCCTCTCTGGAATGCTCACTTTTAATGATAAAAGTAATAACGCCCAGCATGTTGAGTCTGAGACTTCACAGGATCTCTCACTTTTCCTAGCAGAAGTGGTAACGCCCAAGCTTTCTTCTTCTTTGAACTCTGGAGTGATCACTTTCACTGACAATAGCGATCACGCCCAGTCTGCACTTTCTTGGTCTTGTGTTTTTGGAGTCCAGACTTGCTTCTTTCCTCTTCCTTGTCATCAAGCCTCCATTTTCATGATCCTTGCTCAAATTATTCCTTCAAAAACAAGATTAAAAACTTAATTCCTAAGCAAAAATTCCACAATTGCTAAAATAACTACATATTTAAACAAAACTTCAATTCCTTCTCTTTTTCTAAGTTTTTCTGCTTTCTTCATATATTTTTCTTATCAAATGTGTTAGAATTATGCTAAAATATCAGTAAAAATATGGATTCATCAGTGGATGCCCCTTTTGTTCTTAAAACTGGCCTAATCCATCTTTTGCCTAAATTTCGTGGTCTTGCAGGTGAAGATCCAGATAAACACCTCAAGGAATTCCATATTTTTTGCTCTACAATGAGACCACAAGGTATGCCTAAAGAGCATGTGAAATTGAAGATTGGTTGTATTGTCTTCCACTTGACTCTATTACAAGTTGGGACACCCTCAAGAGAATGTTCCTGGAAAAATTTTTCCCTGCCTCAAGGGCTGCCTCAATAAGAAAGAAAATATGTGGTATTAGGCAACTGAAGAGGGAAAGTTTGTATGAATATTGGGAGCGTTTCAAGAGACTATGTGCTAGCTGCCCCCATCATTAGATAAGTGACCGACTGTTAATCCAATACTTCTATAAGGGGTTACACCTAATGGATAGGAGCATGATCGACGCAGCTAGCGGGGGAGCCCTAGTTGATAAGACTCCCACAGCCGCTAGAAACCTCATTGAGAATATGGCAGCTAACTCTCAACAGTTTGCTACAAGGAAAAATTCCATCATGTCCAAGAGTGTCAATGAAATTCAATCTTCAGATTCACACAAGCTGGAGCATAAGCTAGATGAGTTGGCTTCTATGGTAAAATAGTTGGCATCCATCCAAAAGAATTATGCTGCATATACACCTCCGCTTCCATCCATTCCAGGCATGCTTTGTGGGATCTGTTCATCTATGGATCACTTCACTGGTAGTTGCCCCATATTGCAAGAAACTGAATCTTCGGAAGGTAATCCTCAAGCTTATGCTGCTAATATTTTTGCTAATAAATTTCCTTTTCAGCAGCTGCAGCAACAACAAAGTTGGGATTTATCTTCTAATAGATATAATCCTAGTTGGAGGAACCATCCTAACTTAAAGTGGGGAGGAAATGCACAGCATCAAAGCCCTAGCCAGCCAACCAACAACCATTTCCAACCGTATTAATCTGGACAAAACAAGCCATATCCAGCCCAACAACATCACCATCCATCATCTTCATCTCAGTAGCACCATCAAGCATCCTCTTCACTAACTCCTACACCTCAAAAGAGTGAGTCATCCTTGGAAGATCTTGTGAAGCAACTCAATATGAGTAATCTCAATTTGTAGCAACAGAGTCAGGCCTTCCAGCAACAGACTCAAGCAAGTATCAAGACCTTGGAGAATCAAATGGGTCAACTTGCTTCATCCTTGAATCAGCTTCAATCTCAAGGTTCAGGCACTCTCCCTGTACAAACTGTAATAAACCCAAAAAATGTGAGTGTCATTATCTTGAGAAGAGAGATGCATTCCTATTCCTTTCCCTCAAAGAACGGCTTAGCCTAGCAAGAAGCAAGAAGAGGTTGACAAAGAAATTCTGGATACCTTCAGAAAGGTTGAAGTCAATATCCCCTTGTTAGATGCTATCAAGCAAATCCCAAAGTATGCCAAATTCCTTAAGGACTTGTACACTCATAGAAGGTGGGTAAAGGGTAATGAAAGAGTGAACATGGGGAGGAATGTATCAGCACTTTTTGAGAGGCAGAAAACTTCCATGCCTGAGAAATACAAAGATCCAGGGACATTTACTATTCCTTACATTATAGGCAACAATAGGATAGATAATGCCATGCTTGATTTAGGTGCATCTATTAATGTTATGCCTTTATCTATCTTCACATCTTTGTCTCTTGGACCATTACAGCCCACAGGTGTCATCATCTACCTAGCAAACAGGAGCACTACTAATCTAGCTGGCCTTGTGGAGGATGTTTTAGTGCGAGTGAATGACTTGATTTTTCCTGCTGACTTCTACATCTTGGACATGCAAGAAGAAGAGCCAATAAAAGGAGCTGCACCTATCATCTTGGGGAGGCCATTCTTGAAGACAGCCAAAACCAAGATTGATGTGCATGTTGAGACTCTCACTATGGAGTTTGGAGAGAGTGTGGTTCGCTTCAACATACTGGATGCTATGAAGCACTCACCTGAGGAGCATTCAGTTTTCCACATTGATGTTTTTGATAGCTTGATAGATGATAGTTTTGTTGAATTTTTAGGAGACTCTTTCTTTGATTTTTTTGATTGTGTAGATACCATAGATACTAAAATTTGTGAATATTGTACTGATTCATCTTTGTGTGATACTTGTATTTCTGATTTTCTGGATTTAAATTTTGCAACTTCTGACATTAATGACATTGAAAAGTCAAAAGGGATAGAATGTGGTTCATTGAGTACAACAACTATAGTTGAATCTAACCCTTATGATTTAAATGTTGCAGAGATCATTTCAAATGAGAGTGCTAAACCACTTCCTTCAGTTGAGCAGCCTCCCACCTTGGAGCTTAAACCTCTGCCTGAGCATTTAGAATACGCTTACTTGGAAGCAGGTGAGAAGCTCCCTGTGATCATATCCACTTAGCTTGACGAGGACCAAGAGGAGCAGTTGCTCGATGTGATTCAAAAGCATAGAAAGGCTATTGGATGGACCTTGGCTGACATCCCTAGAATCATCCCTTCCTTGTGCATGCACTGGATTCTGTTGGAAGAGGGATCCAGGCCAGTAAGACAACCTTAGAAGAGGGTAAATTTGATCATTTTGGAGGTGGTGAAGAAGGAGATCACCAAGCTACTCCAGGCAGGCATCATCTACCCAATATCAGATAGCACATGGGTGAGTCCAGTGTAGGTGGTGCCCAAAAAGTCAAGGATTACAGTGGTGAAGACTGAGAAGGATGAGCTCTTGTCCACTAGAGTGTAAAACAACTGGAGAGTTTGCATTGATTATAGGAGGCTCAACCAGGCGACCAAGAAAGACCACTTTTCTCTACCTTTCATGGATCGAATGCTGGAGCACCTGGCAGGTAAGTCTCACTATTGTTTCCTAGACGGATTCTCTGGTTATTTTCAAATATGCATAGCTCCTGAGGATTAGGAGAAGACCACTTTTACATGCCTATTCGGTACATTTGCATATAGAAGGATGCCATTCGGGCTTTGCAATGCTCCTGGTACATTTCAAAGATGCATGTTGAGCATATTTTCTAATTTGGTTGAGCATTGTATTGAAGTTTTCATGGATGACTTCACTGTATATGGGTCATCATTTTCTGCATGCTAAGGAAACTTGGATAGAGTTTTACAAAGATGTATAGAGACTAACCTTGTTCTGAACTTTGAGAAATGCCATTTTATGGTTAGGCAGGGGTAGTCTTAGGACATATAATATCTGAGAAGAGAATTGAGGTAGATCCTGCTAAGCTTAATGTCATTTCACAGCTTTCTTACCCCTCTTGTGTGCGAGAGGTGTGTGCATTTCTTGGCCATACAGGTTTCTACAGGCGCTTTATCAAGGATTTTTCCAAGATAGCCCTTCCTCTTTCCAAGTTACTGCAGAAAGATATTGATTTTGAGTTTGGAGCCAAGTGCAAGGAGGCGTTTGATTGCCTAAAGACAGCCTTGACCACAACTCTCATCATTCAGCCACCAAACTGGACACTTCCATTCGAGCTCGTGTGTGACGCATCCAATTTTGATGTATGTGCTATCTTAGCACAACGGTTTGGTAAGGATCCACATGTCATTTATTATGCATCTAGGACTTTGGATCTTGCGCAGTGTAACTATACCACAACTGAAAAGGAACTATTAGCCATAGTATTTGCTTTAGATAAATTTAGATCATACTTGCTAGGGTCAAAAGTTATGGTGTATACTGATCATTCTGCTCTTAAGTTCCTTTTGAAGAAGACAGATTCGAAGCCAAGGCTGATAAGGTGGATGCTTCTACTTCAAGAATTTGATGCGGAGATAAAGGATAGAAGTGGAGCATAAAATTTGGTGGCAAATCATTTGAGCAGAATAGAGGGAGTCCATGAACTCACTCCTCTAAAAGATGATTTCCCTGATGAGCAACTATTAGAGTTGTGTACTTCAAAGTTGCCTTGGTTTGCTGACATTGTAAACTTTTTAGTTGCAGGAGTTTTTCCAGCAGATGCACTAAGGATTAAAAGGGAAAAGATAAAAAATAATGCCAAGCATTACCTCTGGGATGACCCCTATTTGTGGAAGTTCTGTAGTGATCAAGTAATTAGGAGGTGCATTCCTGAGGAAGAAGCTGCATCAGTTTTGCATTTTTGCCATGAATCCACTATAGGAGGTCACCTTGGGCCCCAAAGAACTGCAAGGAAAGTATTGGATGCAGGTTTTTATTGGCCTACAATCTTCAAGAACTCTTGGCAAGTGTGTTCTACATGTGAGAGATACCAAAGAACTGGAGGGGTGATTACCTTGAAGCATGAAATGCCTCAACAATCCATTTTATACTATGATGTATTTGATGTTTGGGGTATAGACTTCATGCGTCCTTTCCCTCCTTCCTTTGGTTTCTTATATATTTTGCTTACTATGGACTATGTCTCTAAGTTGTAGCTTTTGTGTGTACTTATTGGTTTTGTAGGTTTGGAGTACCCCAAGCTTTGATTAGTGACTAGGGTACCCACTTCTGCAATAGAACCCTTGAGACTCTACTGGGAAAGTATGGAGTAGTGCACAAAGTATCTACACCTTATCACCCCCAGACCAATGGGCAAGTTGAGCTCTCCAACAGAGAAATTAAGAAGATTTTGGAAAGGATTGTCCAGTCAAATAGGAAAGATTGGAGCAAGCGTCTTGATGATGCTCTTTAGGCTCATAGAACAGCATACAAGACTCCTTTGGGAATGTCACCTTACAGAATTGTCTATGGAAAAGCCTGCCACCTGCCAGTGGAAGTAGAACATCGTGCTTATTGGGCAGTGCGAGCCTGCAATATGGACCTAGACAAAGCTGGGGAACAAAGGAAACTACACTTACAAGAATTAGAAGAACTTCGCCTTGAAGCATATGAAAACTCCAAAGTTTATAAGGAGAAAACAAAGGCCTTTCATGATGCAAAAATAGCAAGGAAGGAGCTTTTCATAGGTCAAAAGGTTTTGCTATTCAATTCCCGTTTGAAGCTCATACTTGGAAAACTCAGATCTAGATGGATCGGACCTTTCATTGTGACCACCATTTCTCTCTATGGAGCAAAAAGTGAATCCAGAAACAAGTTTTTTAAAGTGAATGGCCATCGCCTAAAGCCTTTCCATGGAAATCCTACACTTGAGGCTAATGTGGAGGAAGTTTTCCTAGAGCAACCTCAAGCTGTTCTTGATTCTTGGGTTATTTTGGAATGAGAGCTCCATAAAATGTCAAGCTAGTGATGTTAAATAAGCGCTTTGTGAGAGGCAACTCACAGTTTTTATAACACTTTCTAGTTCTCTTTTAATTTCAATAAGCATTCTTTCATTTGAGCTACGTTACTAGTCATGTTGCTTAGTTTATGCTGCATAAACACTTTGTTCTACACTTGACTCATTATTTGTTTGATGATTTGTTCATAATTTTTGTAGAGGAGAAATTGCATTATTTGGACTCAATTTCTGCATATATTCATGGAAGTCCAAGTGGAGAAAGGGGAATAATCATTTCCATGGCACCAAGCATTCACTTTAGGAAGAATTTTAAGGTTTGCCATGAAGGTAATCACTTTCCCAAGCCATAGTGGTCACTTTCCACCAAGGTATGTGACTTTACTCTCTGTAGTTGTCACTTTTAACTTTCATAGTGACCACTTTGAAGGCTTTTAAATTCATTGGTCTGCGCATAACTACTATGAAAGTTCATAGTAGCCACACACAACACTCTGGGAAAATACACATGAAGGGCACCTCTGTAGTGGTCACTTTGAACTTCCATAGTAACCACTACAGAACCTATTTTTGAACACATGACGCACGTAGTTACTATGAAAGTTCATAGTAACCACGCGCAACCTCTTTTGCAGTAACTGAGAAAAGGTGCCTCTGTAGTGATTTCTATGAAAGTTCATAGTAGCCACGTGTACCCCATTTTTGCAAAACCTCTTGCGCGTGTCTACTATGGTTCTTGAGAGTAACCACGCCCATCATTTTCATATAAATAGGGCCCCTCTCACGTTCATTCTCACTCTACATTTCTGAGAATTTTTCAATCCCCTTCAAATTTTTTGAGCACCCACTCCCTCGAATTTGATTCTTGTATTTGACTGTCACTTTCCTGCACTTTTGCACTTGATTTGAACTCCAATCTAGGTAATTTCCTCTTCCTCACTGTCTGCGTTAGGGTTCTTCGTTTTTAAATTGGGGATTTTTTAGTAGAACCAATTTTAGTTGAAATTACTGGTTAGAATCAGTTTCTGCAAGGATAATTACATGATTTTAAGTTAGTGGGATGATTAATTTGATTTTATGTGTGCAGATTGACATGATTGAACCCTAAGGTAGCTACTTTCATAATTTGTAGTGATTACTCTATTTGTAATGCTGAAATTTTGCTTCCCCTAGGTCCGTTTTAGTCTGGAATGTGATTTCTATGCATTGAAATTCCAATTCTCATGATTAGAAATTGATTTGCATTTTTTCTTTGTGAATTTGAAGTGTTTTTACTCTGGAGGAGTCACTATCAACATTCATAGTGACCACTCTTTGTGAATACCTTGTTTTTGCTCATTTTCTACACTCATTTGCTGATCCAATTCAATTACATTAATCTGTAATCATATTTTCACTCATTCTATGCTCTGAATTCTGAAAATTTGCATTGAATTGGACCTATATGCTGCACATACTTTTTACTTTAGCTGACTTAGTTGCATTCATCTTGTCCATAGCTGTTTTCTGCATTCCACATTTGCTGATTGACTTAGAAATTGAGAATTAGTCTGTTTGGATCTAAATGCACTCTGTGTTTAAATTTTACATTCAACTACTATCAAATGAACCTCTTTTGCAGACCATGATTCAATATAGGATATGTGTTTTTCTGCATTTTAAACAAATGAATTATGGATTCAATTTTGAAATTATTTTTTTTGTCATAGTAGTTACCTGCCAACACATAGTGATCACTTTGAACTGAAAACTATTTCTTTCAACACTAGACCTAATTTGTTGCTTGAATCTGCAAGTGTTCTATGTCTACATGCTATTTTCATGCTGATAAGCTTCATTGAAAGTGTCCACTTACGTAGTGACCACTTTTATCATTTAAATATTGCAAAAACTAGCATAATTCATTTCATAGTGACCACTTTGCATGTGCCTAACTGTCTGTTCTGTCACTGTCAAAGTAATTACTATCAATTAGTAAAGTAGTCACTTTTGTATGCAGAACTATAGTCACACTTTTTACAAATGTTGTTGAAATGAAGGTAAACTGACTAGCAAGTGTACTAGTGTTGTTGTAGCAAGTTATAAAAAAAAAATCTTAGAATCAAATTGAGTTCCAAGTATCGTCCTCAGGGAATAAAGTTCTCAATTACCACTTCACAAGATCACAATTAGTTAAGCTTTACAAATTTCAGATGGAATTGGTATGAATGTATCAAAAACGAAATTAGAAAGTAAAATAGAACAGTTAGTACAAAAGTATATAGTAAACAGATGTAGAAAGAGTAGTTAGGAAATTGTTTCACCAAAACTTCAACATTGAATTAATAAAGTTCTGAACTTTCAAGCATTTAGATGGAATGACAATCAGTTTCACGTTATATTAATCAAAGGACAATCCCTTGCCTCAATGAATCTAACATCTAATCAAATCACTCTAATCCGTTAGATCTAATCCAATCAAATGCTGCATTAAGTTTAAGAAACCAAAAGATTGCAAGATTAAGATATCTTATCCCTAATAAACAAATAACCTTGGCAATTAATTCAGATCTGAGAAACAAATTCAATTCCCATTGATAAGAGTTCCTCTATGATTAGTTGATCAAATTTCCATTCAATCACTACTTTAACAGCAGAATCAATCACTCAATCCAATCCAAAACCCAAAGTTCAGATCTAAAATCAATTCAACATTTCCATTTCAGATTCATAATTCCTAACCACAAAGAGTTTAGGCAAACATTACAAAAAGATAAGAGAAGAGAAGAGGAGAAGAGAATGAATAAAAAAGAAACATCTTCAAGCCAATCTCCAATCAGATCCCTCAAGAAATGAAGCTTGGTGTTCGTCCTCAATCTCCCTCTCTGACTTTCTCAACAACAAAAACAAATGGAAAATAAAAAATGAACAAAAAACTCCAAAATTCCTGAGCTAACTGTCTATTATAGAATTCCTGCTCTGCCAGCGTGATCACTTTTTCCAGCAATAGTAATCACGCAGAGGGTAATTCATCCATTTCCACTTGCGCGTGTTCACTTTTGCTGGTGATAGTAGCCACGCGCACTTCAAAGTGTTCACTTTTGTTGAAAATAGTAGCCACGCAGAAGCATCCTTTGCTAATGTCATGCGCGTGTTCACTTTTGCTGGAAATAGTGAACACGCAGAAGCTGCTTTCTTGCGCGTGTTCACTTTTGCTGATAATAGTGAACACGCGCAGCTACTCTTCTTGGAGGACTCTCTGGAACGCTCACTTTTTCCAGAAAAAGTGATCACGTAGAAGCTCTTCTCATTGCAACCTCTCTAGAACGATCACTTTTGCCAGCAAAAGTGATTACGCAGAAGTTCTTCTTCATTTTATGGTTCTGGAGTGATCACTTTCACTAGCGAAAGTGATCACTCAGATGCTGTTTTTCAATTATCAACTTCTTTCCTCCAATTTTTGCTACTTTTCTTCTATTTTTCCTTGATCATCCAATCCTCATGAACTTAGCTCAGAATTCCCTACAAAAGCATACTTGAAATGTCACTTTTTACATAGAAAATCAATGAATTTTAAAATAACTATGTTTAAAAGTGACATGCAACATTTTATTATTTTTTTAAGGGTTTTCTACTATTTCTAGCATGTTTTCTTTATTAATTGCACTAAAAACTATTGTAAAATACTAGTAAAATATGGATTCATCACTACCCCCAAACTTGAATTTTTGCTTGTCCTCAAGCAAATTAGAACATATCAAGGGTGTAAATTCTTATTAATTGGAATCCAAAAACTTTTTACATTTTTCAAAAAAATTCAGATTAAGAATCCATTTTACTTCAATGCATTCTAATTATTTTCTCACTAAGTCATTCACCAATTCTTCATCATGATAGTCACACTTGACTTATCTGTTTGCTGCACAATCTCATTCATTTCAATCAAGCAAATCATTAAAGCTACATGCAAACAGTGTTGAGAAACATTATCACAGCTCTCAGAAAGTGTTTCTCTAACTCAATTAGTGTTTAAGCTTGTGTTTGCTCTCAGCATCACCAAATTCATCAAACTCTGCCATAAGCTTGCCTATATTCTCTACCTCCTCTACAAATTTACAATTAATCACATATCAAGAGGACTTTTTAGGTAATATTAAGGCTCAAGGACAGTATGATTTCAATGAATTCAGAATATCAATGCAGCTAATTTCAAACATAAAAAGATGCAAATTGAGTAGATAAGCTTTTAAACTTAGTAAGGGCTGCATCAACTATTTCTATTCTTAATCAACTTTCAATCACAGTTTAAATATTTGCAGAATTATCTGCCAATTTCCTTTTCCTTTTTGATTTGCTGATTTCTTTTTATTTCTTTTTCATTTTTCTATTTTTACTTGCAGCTTTTTACTTCTTTTTCATATTTTCTCTGCATGACTTTTTCTAACTTTCTTAATTCATTTCAATCCTTTTCTCAATCGTTTCTACCCCAAACTTAGAACATTGCTTGTCCTCAAGTAATGCACTAGAAACATGATGTTACCCCCAAACTTAATTTTAAAACTTATCTTTGATTCACTCAATTTGCCTCTTTTCTATTTGAATAGGTAAAATGGTTTTTCTAGAAAAGCTTGTATTGAGGTTAATCAAAGAAAGGCTATCAGCTCAAAGGGGCTAACTAGGACATTCAAGAATGAAAGGCAGTCTATTTGGCTCACTAGGTAAATCTGAATAATGGCCTCCATCCTTTATGTGATTAGTGCAAAACAGCATATTCAGTTAAGAAACAAAGCAAGTTCTAGAGAGTAAATTAGAATTTGAGATCAGTCACACATCAATGAATGAAAAGGTTCAAGTCTCACCAAGGAAGTAAATGGATGATATTCATCAATTCAGTTCACTATTTACTTCAAAAATTTGCATGAATAAAATGGCAAGACTGCTTTATTTTTATTTATTTTTTTAAATACAAGTATGACAATCATGTTAAGAATGGGAAAAAAAACAACTTATGTAATTCAACAATCAGAATTTCAATCAGGTGAAAATCAGGTTTATTTATCAAGAAAACAAAATCTAATGCAGTTTAATAATTTTCTAACTTGTGAAAATTTTATGCAAAATGTAAGCTGTACACATGAAAATAGAGGTATAGAATTAAACCCCCCTTTCATGGTAGCTGTGCATATTTCAATCATTTATGCGCTCCTTGTTCAGAGTTTGAGAGCATGGTCTGCACAAAAACATCACAAGTTGTTCATCAATTATCAGATAAAAACTCAATAAAATTCAAAGCTAGTAGATATTTAAAATAGAATTGTTCATAACCAAAATAAAACTTAAAATGTAATTACAGCACTCAAAAGTCTAAAATTCTAATTACAATCTTTTAACAAAAATTAAACTAATGACAAAAATTTAAAGTCCTAATCTACTCTTCATCTTCATCCTCATCCTCATCTTCCAAATCATCCTCTTCATCATCATCTTCTTCCTCTTCTGCAGCAGCTGCTGATGGAGGGAAATGAGTTCTGTAGATGGGGAGGTCTTTGAAGACAGTTGACCTCAGGCATTGGGCATTCTCTGCTTGATCTGGAGTGTGGTACAAGTCTTCTTTGGTCATGCCCATCTTTTGACCAATGTTCATGAGAACACCTTCCAGAAGCATGATGCTAGCCTTCAAACTGCTGTACAATTCATTCTGCCTCTCAGCTAAGGAGTTTTGTCTTTCAGCCATGAAGGCTATCTTCTCCTTCATTGTGGTTGGATTCTCTCTTTTATACTGAGAGGGAATTGGGGCTGCTGATGTGCAAGAGACAGTAGCATAAATCTCCTTCACCATAGCTACTGTAATTGGAGGTGCAGCTCTAATTTTGATTTGATAATCTCCAATTTCAATACCTGTATCCTCACAAAGAACCATTATTAAAGAAGGGAAAGCTATAGAATCTCTTTTTCTCTTGAGAATGTCCAGAATGCATCCACTAATCACTTCTCCTACATCTATATAAAAATCATTAACTATAGCATATAGGAGTTCAGCTCTCTTCACTGCTAAAGTGGAGCTATGCCTAACAGGCATGAATGAACTCAAAATAAATGTGCTTCACACTTTTGCAAAGGGCAAAAGGTTCTTGGTTGTGATGCATTTGGGCTTTTCTGATAGATTCAGCTCCCAAGTAGTCCCTAGTTTCCCAATCCTCTCAAGGACTTGAACATAGTCCTTGTCTTCAGCATCCCTGAATGCTTTAAAGTCTTGTTGTCCAGGTTGTTTTTGAGTCTTAATGTTGAGGACTCCATTGATGTTAGTAGCAAAAAAATCAACTGTTGTCCCCTTGACCGTTGAATGGTATTTAGGCAGCTGATCTCCCTTGAATCTCACGGCATTGGCATAAAATTCTTGTGTAATGTCTCTCCAGCCAATCCCAGCCATCATGCAGAAGGATTCCCATTCTCTTTTCTGAATTTTCTCCTTGTATTCTGGATAATGGTCTTCAGCTATCTCAATTGCCCTATCTTGGACAATCTTTCTTCTCAAGATATTAGCTCTGAAATAATTCTCATGAGCTATGCTCCTGAACCTTGGATCATGTTGAGGATTTGGCCTTGATGAAGAGGCTCCTACTAATCTTCCTCTCTTTGTTCTAGGAGTACCTCTAGAAGAGCCAACTGGAGTGTTGTCTGATGTCCTTACCATTTTTTTTAAATTTCCTGCATAAAAAGAATATTTCAATACACTGAAAGACATGAATGCAATGCAATGCAGGACATTTTCAATTTCAGAATAGCAGAATGTGAATAATGCAGAATTTAAGAATATCATAACAATGCAGAATATGGTTCCTTGAAGCATTTAACCTCATATATTCATGATTTTGAATGCAAAATGCTAAAGTTCAATAGTTACATTTATGTAGAAATTTCTTCCTAACTATTTTTCACTTTAAGTCCTAAGGTTAACTCATGCAATCTGTCAATGTAGGTCTTTTTCCATCTAAAAATCTATCAATTGAAGTGAGAATTACTCTACATTACCTTGTAATTGCATGTTCAAATTAGTTATTAACAAGAAAATTTCTGTTTTTCCATTACTCAGTGTTTTCCACAATTCTGCAAAATGAAGAACCCTAATTTCTAAATCAGAGAAGTAGAATACTGACCTGGATTTGGAGAAATGTGCAGAATGAACTTCAATTGATTGCTTAAAAACAAATTTCATTCAGCAAAAGGTCAGAAAGATCAAGAATTTGAGAAATGAGATGAAGAAATGAAGATTTGAGATTCTAAAAATGGCTCTGCGTGGTTCCTTTTATGCATTTTAATGGACACGCTTACTGCACGTGGCCACTTTTTTCAGAAAAAATGGAAGTTGTAGAGATGATGCTGTGTGCGTGTTCACATTTTCTGGCAAAAGTGAACACTTTGAGGGTAAATAGCATGCGCGTGTTCACTATTGCTAGAAATAGTGAACGTTCCAGAGGGCTTTGCATTGAGTAATTTGAAATGAGGTGCGCATGTTCACTTTTTTTGGAAAAAGTGATCACGCGCAGGTAATATCCTTCTGCGTGATTACTATCCCTAGAAAGAGTGATAACGCGCATCATATTTGCTTCATATTCATTGCCTCTTCTTGTATTCCTCAAGTTGGAATTCTGATACATGGATGAAGCCATCATCTCAATGATTCTTTGGGCTTCTTCCAAGGATTTCATGCTCAAAGATCCTCTTGCAGCTGCATCAATCATAGTTCTAGTTACTACATTCATTTCATTATAAAAAGTTTTCAGCTGCATCCATTCTGGAATACAATGATGTGGACATCTTCTCAGCAACTCTTTATATCTTTCCCATGCTTCATAAAGTAATTCTCCTTCCTGCTGCACAAAAGATGTTATTTCTCCTCTCAGCTTAGCAGCTTTTGAGGGAGGAAAATATTTTGTTAGAAATTTATTCACAAGTTCAGTCCAAGTGGTGATACTTCCCTGAGGTTGTGCTTGTAACCAACATTTGGCTTTGTCTCTTAAAGAAAATGGAAATAGCCTCAATCTTATAGCATCTTCACTTACTCTGTTCATCCTTATAGTATCACACAACTGTAGAAAATTAGAAATATGCAGATTACGATCATCAGAAATTCCACCAGAAAATTGGTCTTGCTGCACTAGGTGAAGTAAGGCTGGTTTTATCTCAAAATGATTAGCTTGAATGGTTGGTCTAACAATTGAAGAATTATAGCCTTGCATATCTGGAATTGCATAATCTCCTAGTGTTCTCATTCTATGTTGTTCTGCCATTTCAACTTTTGGAGTTAGTTGTCTAAAAGGTGAATGTTTCCTATTTGCAAAAGGAGTAACTTGAAATTCTAGAGAATGTATAACATCTAGATCACTGTCACTTCCTAAAGATCTCTCTGCTCTAGTCTCTTTTCTTAATCTTCTAAGAGTTCTATAAATGTCAGGATCAAAGACAAGAGTAGATTTATTTTTGTTTTTGCCACGCATATACAACTAAATACAGATATAGTATAATGAAAACAGAAAACTGCACATGTAATGTAAAATTTGCAGAAAATTTAAAGAAACAAATGTTCAATCTAGTTATTTTCCTGTTACTAATGATATTGAAACAAATTATTTCCCGGCAACGGTGCCAAAAACTTGTTACTTTTACAACTGCTGTTGCAGTGAAAGTAAACTGAGTAGCAAGTGTACTAGTGTTGTTGTAGCAAGTTATAAAAAATCTTAGAATCAAATTGAGTTCCAAGTATTGTCCTCAGGGAATAAAGTTCTCAATTACCACTTCACAAGATCACAATTAGTTGAGCTTTACAGATTTCAGATGGATTTGGTATGAATATATCAAAAATGAAATTAGAAACTAAAACAGAACATTTAGTACAAAAGTGTATAGTAAACAGATGTAGAAAGAGTAGTTAAGAAATTGTTTCACCAAAACTTCAACATTGAATCAATAAAGTTCTGAACTTTCAAGCATTTAGATGGAATGACAATCAGTTTCACATTATATTAATCAAAGGACAATCCCTTGCCTCAATGAATCTAACATCTAATCAAATCACTCTAATCCCTTAGATCTAATCCAATCAAATGTTTCATTAAGTTTGAGAAACCAAAAGATTGCAAGATTAAGATATCTTATCCCTAAGAAACCAATAACCTTGGCAATTAATTCAGATTTGAGAAACAAATTCAATTCCCATTGATAAGAGTTCCTCTATGATTAGTTGATCAAATTTCCATTCAATCACTACTTTAACAGCAGAATCAATAACTCAATCCAATCCAAAACTCAAAGTTCAGATCCAAAATCAATTCAACATTTCCATTTCAGATTCACAATTCTTAACCACAAAGAGTTTAAGCAAACATTACAGAAAGAGAAGAGAAGAGAAGAGGAGAAGAGAATGAACAAAGAAGAAACATCTTCAAGCCAATCTCCAATCAGATCCCTCAAGAAATGAAGCTTGGTGTTCGTCCTCAATCTCCCTCTCTGACTCTCTCAACAAAAAAAACAAATGGAAAATAAAAAATGAACCAAAAACTCCCTTAATTCCTGAGCTAACTGCCTTTTATAGAATTCCCGCTCTGCTGGCGTGATCACTGTTTCCAGCAATAGTAATCACGCAGAGGCTAATTCTTCATTTCCATTTGCGCGTGTTCACTTTTGTGGATAATAGTGAACACGCGCAGCTACTCTTCTTGGAGGACTCTCTGAAATGGTCACTTTTTCCAGAAAAAATGATTATGCAGAAGCTCTTCCATTCCAACCTCTCTGGAACGATTACTTTTGCCAGTAAAAGTGATTACACAGAAGCTCTTCTCCATTTTATGGTTTTGGAGTGATCACTTTCACCAGCGAAAGTGATCACTCAGAGGCTGTTCTTCAATTATCAACTTCTTTCCTCTAATTTTTGCTACTTTTCTTCTATTTTTCCTTTGATCATCCAATCCTCATGAACTTAGCTCAGAATTCCCTACAAAAGCATACTTGAAATGTCACCTTTTACATAGAAAATCAATGAATTTTAAAATAACTATGTTTAAAAGTGACATGCAACATTTTATTATTTTTTTAAGGGTTTTCTACTATTTCTAGCATATTTTCTTTATTAGTTGCACTAAAAACTATTGTAAAATACTAGTAAAATATGGATTCATTAGCGCTTCTTGGCGCCTTTTGGTGCAACTTCGAATTTAGGTCTCATTTTGGTCCCCTTTTGTTTTGCACTGAAGAAACGCGTCCAAAACTCATCTTGGGCTGCTGAACCTCCTTGGAATTGACTCTTAGGACTCAAAGGAATGGTTCCCCACCGCTCTCTTCTCTCTTGGCACTTCCTGGCGCCTATTGGCCCAAGTTCCAATTTGGGTCTTATTTTGGTCCCCTTTTGCTTAGCGGCTAATAAATGCGTGCAAAACACGATTTGGCCAGCTAAAACTCCTTGAAACTAATTCTTAGGCTTCAAAGGAAGGGTTCCCCACTACTCTCTCCCTTTCTGGCGTTGGTTGGCGCCTTTTCGCCCAAGTTTCAATTTAGGTCTTATTTTGGTCCCCTTTTGCCTAGCGGCTAAGTAATGCGTGCAAAACTCATCTTGGTCTGGTGAACCTCCTTGGAACTGATTCTACTCAAAGGAAGGGTTCCCCACCGCTCTCTTCCCTTCTGGCACCTACTGACCTAAGTTTCAATTTGGGTCTTATTTCGATCCTCTTTTGCTTAGCGGTTAGGGAACGCGTGCGAAACATGCCTTGGGTTGCTAGGAGTCATTGAAACCAACTTTTAGGCTTCAAAGTAAGTGTTCCTCACCGCACTCTTCCCTCCTAGTGCTTCCTGATGCCTTTTGGCCCAACTTAGAATTTGGGTCTCATTTCGGTCCCCTGTTGCTTTATGGCTAAGGAAAGCATAACAAACTCATCTTTGGCAGCTGAACCTCCTTGGAACTGAATCTTAGGGCTCAAATGAAGGGTTCCCCACCGCTCTCCTCTCTTCTAGAGCTTCTTGGTGCCTTTTGGTCCAAGTTTCAATTTGGGTCGCATTTTGGTCCCCTTTTGCTTTGCGGCTAAGAAACACATCCTAAACTCATCTTGGGCTACTGAAACTCCTTGGAACTGACCCTTAGTACTCAAAGGAACGGTTCCTCACCGCTCTCTTCCCTCCTAGCACTTCTTGGAGCCTATTGGCCCAAGTTCCAATTTGAGTCCTATTTTGGTCTCCTTTCGCTTAGTGGCTAAGGAACATATGCGAAGCTCTTCTTGGGCTATTGAAACTCTTTGAAGTTGACTTTTACGCCTCAAAGAAAGGGTTCTCCACTGCTCTCTTCCCTACTGGCACTTCCTGGCACCTATTGGCCCAAGTTCTAATTTTGGTCTTATTTTGGTCCCTTTTTGCTTAGCAGTTAAAGAACGCGTGCAAAATCTTCATGGGTTGTTGAAACTCCTTACAATTGCCTCTTAGGCCTCAAAGGAAGTCCTCCCCACCGCTCTCTTCCTTACTGGCTCTTCTTGGCGCCTTTTGGTCCAACTTCCAATTTGGGTCTCATTTTGGTGCCCTTCTGCTTTGCGACTAAGGAACGTGTCCAAAACTCATCTTAGGTTGTTGAACCTCCTTGGAATTGACTCTGAGGAATCAAAGAAAGGGTTTCCCACCGCTCTCTTCCCTCCTAGTAGCACCTATTCGCCCAAGTTCTAATTTGGGTCTCATTTTGGCCCTTTCTGCTTAGCGGCTAAGGCAAAGGTGAAAAATCGTGTTGGGCGGCAAAAACTCCTTGGAACTGACTACTACAACTGAAAGTAAGGGTTCCCCACTGCTTTCTTCCTTCTTGTCACTTCCTGGCGCCTTTTGGCCAAACATCTAATTTGGGTTTCATTTTGGTCTCCTTTTATTTTGCGGCTAAGGAACTCATCCAACACTCATCTTGCACTGTTGAAACTCCTTAGAACTGGCTCTTAGTACTCAAAGAAAGGGTTCCTCACCGCTCTCTTCCTTCTTGGCACTTCCTGGCGCCATTTGGCCCAACTTCCAATTTGAGTCTCATTTTGGTCCCCTTTTAGTTTGCTGCTAAGAAGCGCATCCAAAACTCATCTTGCACTACTGAAATACCTTGGAACTGACTCTTAGTAGTCAAAGGAAGGGTTCCCCACTGCTCTCTTCCCTCCTACCGCTTCCTGGCGCCTTTGCCCAAGTTCCAATTTGGGTCTCATTTTGGTCCCTTTTTGTTAGTGGCTAAGGAACGCATCCAAAACTGATCTTGGGCTATTAAAACTCCTTGGAACTGACTTTTAGTACTCAAAGGAAGGCTTCCCCACCGCTCTCTTCACTCCTAGCACGTCTTGGTGCCTATTGGCCCAAGTTCCAACTTAGGTCTTATTTTGGTCTCCTTTCGCTTAGCGGCTAAGGAACGCGTGCGAAACTTGTCTTGGGCTGCTGAAACTCTTTGAAACTGACTCTTATGCCTTAAAGGAAGGGTTCCTCACCACTCTCTTCCCTCCTTGCACTTCTTCGCACCTATTGGTCCAAGTTCCAATTTTGCTCGTATTTTTGTCCCTATTTTCTTAGCGGCTAAGGAAAGCGTGCGACACATGTCTTGAGCTGCTAAAACTCCTTCAAACTGAGTCTTAGGCTTGAAAGGAAGGGTTCCCCACCACTCTCTCCCCTCCTGGAACTTCCTACCTCCTATTGGCCTAAGTTCTACCTTGGATCTTATTTTTGTACCTTTTTGCTTAGCAGATAAGGAACGCGTGTGAAACTCATCTTTGGCTGCAGAAACTCCTTGAAACTGACTCTTAGTACTCAAAGGAAAGGTCCCCACTGCTCTTTCATCTTGGCACCTTTTGCCCCAAGTTTCGATTTGGGTCTCATTTTTGTCCCTTTCTATTAGCGGCTAAGGAACCCATCCAAAACTCATCTTAGGCTGCAGAAACTCCTTAGGACTGACTCTGATGACTTAAAGGAAAGGTTCCCTACCACTTTCTTTCTTCTTGGCACTTCATGGCGCCTTTTGGCCCAACTTCTAATTTACTCCAAAACTCATCTTGGGCTACTGAAACTTGTTGTAGCTGACTCTTAGGACTCAAAGGAAGGATTCTTCATCGCTTTCTTCCCTCCTGGCGTGTACTAGTGCCTATTGGCCCAAGTTCAAGGTTGGGTCTGATTTTGATCCCCTTTTGCGTAGCAGTTAAGGAACGCGTGCGAAACTCGTCTTGGGTTGCTGAAACTCTTTGAAACTGACTCTTAGGCCTCAAAGGAAGTGTTCCCTATCACTTTCTTCCCTCTTGGCGCTTCCTGGCAAAGACTTTTGAGTCTGATTTTGGTCCCCTTTTGTTAGCAGCTAAGGAACGGGAGTAAAACTCACCTTGGGCTGCTGAAACTCCTTGAAACTGACTCTTAGTACTCAAAAGAGGGGTCCCCACCTCTCTCTTCCCTCCTGGCGTGTCCTGGGGCCTATTGGCCCAGGTTCACATTTGGGTCTCATTTTGGTCCCTTTTTGCTTAGCGACTAAGGAACGCGTGAAAAATCTTCATAGGCTGCTAAAACTCCTTGCAACTTTCTCTTAGGCCTTAAAGGAAGTGTTCCTCACCGCTCTCTTCCCCACTGCTCTTCCTGGTGCCTTTTGGCCCAACTTCCAATTTTGGTCTCATTTTGGTCCCCTTTTGCTTTGCGGCTAAGGAACGTGTCCAAAACTCAACTTGGACTGCTAAAACTGCTTAGAACTGACTCTTAGTACTCAAAGGAAGTGTTCTCACTGCTCTCTTCTCTTCTAGCGCTTCCTGGCGCCTTTTGGCTCAACTTCTAATTTGGGTCTCATTTTGGTCCCCTTTTGCTTTGCAGCTAGGCAATGCATCCTAAACTCACCTTGGGTTGCCGAAACTCCTTGGAACTGACTGTTAGTACTCAAAGGAAGGCTTCCCTGCTAGCGCGTCCTGGTCCCTACTGGCCCGGGTTCCAATTTGGGTCTTATTTTTCTCGCCCTTTGCCTAGCGGCTAAGCAACGCGTTTGAAATTAGTCATGGGCTGCTGAAACTCCTTGGAACTGACTCTTAGTACTCAAAGAAAGGGTTCACCATCGCTCTCTTCCCCCTTGGCGCATCTTGGCGCCTATTAGCTCAAGTTCCAATTTGGGTCTTATTTTGATCTCCTTTTGCTTATCGGTTAAGGAACACGTATGAAACTCGTCTTGGGTTGCTGAAACTCCTTGAAATTGACTCTTACGCTCAAAGGAAGTGTTCCCCACTACTCTCTTCTATCCTAGTGCTTCTAGGCGCCTTTTGGCCCGAGTTTCAATTTTGGTCTCATTTTGGTCCCCTTTTACTTTGTGGCCAAGGAACATGTCCAAAACTCATCTAGGGCAGCTGAACCACCTTGGATTTAACTCTTAGGACTCAAAGAAAGGGTTTCCCACCGCCTCTTCTCTCCTGGTGTTTCTTGGCGCCTATTGGCCCAAGTTCAAATGAGGGTCTCATTTGGCTCTTTTTGCTTAGCGGCTAAGCAATGCATGCGAAACTCATCATGGGCTGATGAAATTGCTTGAAACTGACTCTTAGGCCTCAAAGGAAGGGTTCCTCACCGCTTTCTTCCCTCTTGGCGCTTCTTGGCGCCTTTTGCCCCGAGTTTCAATTTGGGTCTCATTTTGGTCCCGTTTTGTTAGCAACTAAGGAACGCATCCAAAACTCATCTTGGGCTACTAAAACTCCTTAGAATTGACTCTTAGTACTGAAAAGAAGGGTTCCCCACCGGTCTCTTCACTACTGGCGCGTCTTGGCGCCTACTGGCCCAAGTTCCAATTTGGGTCTTATTTTGGTCTCCATTCGCTTAGCGGCTAAGAAATGTGTGCGAAATTCATCTTGGACTGCTGAAACTCTTTTAAATTGACTCTTATGGCTCAAAGGAAGGGTTCCTCACCGCTCTCTTCCCTCTTGGCACTTCCTTGCGCCTATTGGCCCAAGTTCCAATTTTGGTTTTATTTTGGTCCCTTTTTGCTTAGCGGCTAAGGAACACGTGCGAACCTCGTCTTGGGCTGCTAAAACTCTTTGAAATTGACTCTTACGGCTCAAAGGAAGGGTTCGTCACCGCTTTCTGCCCTCCTGGCACTTCCTTGCGCCTATTGGCCCATGTTCCAATTTTGGTTTTATTTTGGTCCCTTTTTGCTTAGCGGCTAAGGAACATGTGCGAACCTCGTCTTGGGCTGCTGAAACTCCTTCAAACTGAATCTTAGGCTTCAAAGAAAGGGGTCCCTACCGTTCTATCCCCTCCTAGCTCTTCTTTGCTCCTATTGGCCTAAGTTCGAATTTGGGTCTTATTTTGGTCCCTTTTTGCTTAGCGGCTAAGAAACACGTGCAAAAGTCATCTTTGTCCGCAGAAACTCCTTGGAATTGACTCTAAGTACTTAAAGGAAGGGTTCCCCACTGCTCTCTTGCTTCTTGGCCCTTGTTGGCGCCTTTTGGCCCAAGTTTCAATTTGGGTTTTATTTTGGTCCCTTTTGGTTTGCTGCTAAGGAACGCATCTTAAACTCATCTTGGGTTGCTGAAACTCCTTGGAACTGACTCTTAGGACTCAAAGGAAGGGTTCCCCATCGCTCTCTTCCTTCCTGGAGCTTGCTATTGCCTTTTGGCCTAACTTTCAATTTGGGTCTCATTTTGGTCCCTTTTTGCTTTGCGGCTAAGAAACGTGTCCAAAACTCATCTTGGGCTGCAGAAACTCCTTGGAATTGACTATTAGGATTCCAAGTAAAGGTTCCCCATTGCTCTCTTCCTTCTTGTCGCTTCGTGGCGCCTTTTGGCCCAACTTCAAATTTGGGTCTCATTTTGGTCCCTTCTTCCTTAGCGGTTAAGGAACGCGTCAAATGTCATCTTGGGCTTTTGAAACTCCTTGGACTGACTCTTACGACTTAAAGAAAGGGTTCCTCATCGGTCTCTTTCTTCTTGGCACTTCCTGGTGCCTTTTGGCCCAACTTCCAATTTAGTCCAAAACTCATCTTGGGCTACTGAAACTCCTTGTAGCTGACTCGTAGGACTCAAAGGAAGGGTTTCCTAGCGCTCTCTGGAACAAAAGTGATAACGTGCAACTTGTTTTCCTAGAGGTTTCTCTGGAACGATCACTTTTGTGAACGAAAGTGATAACACGCAACTTGCTTTCCTAGAGGCTTCTCTAGAACAATCACTTTTCTGAACAAAAGTGATAATGCGTACCTTGCTATGCTTGAGAGCTCTCTGGAACAATCACTTTTGTGAACAAAAGTGATAATGGTAAACTCTTGCTACTTTTCTTCTATCTTTCTCTTGATCTTTCAGCCTTATGAACTTAGCTCAGAATTTCCTACAAAAACATGATTGAATCATTAATTGCTACAGAAAATTTATAAAATCTAAACAACTATGTATTAAAAAAAACTTTGAACATTCTATTATTTTTATGAGTTCTTCAGCTATTTCTAACATGTTTTCTCTATCAAATGTATTAAAACTAAGGGAAAATGCTAGTAAAATATGGATTTATCATCAGTTGAAATCCATAATGAAAAACTTTTTACATATCAGAACAATTCAGATTTTCAAAATTCATTCCACTTTAATATATTCTAATTATTTTCTTACTAAGTTATTCACCACTTATTCATCATGACAATCACACTTGAATCATCTTTTTGCTGCAAAATCTCATACATTTCAGTCAAGCAAATCATCAAAGCTGCATGCAAAACAGAGTTAAGAAATATTATCACAGCTCTCAGAAAGTGTTTCTCTGTAACTCAATCAGTGTTTAGTTTTGTGTTTGCTCTCAGCATCACCAAATTCATCAAACTCTGCCATAGGCTTGCCTATATTCTCGACCTCCTATGCAAATTTACAATTAATCACATATTAAGGGGACTTTTTTCAGGTAATATTGAGGCTTAAGGACGGGTGTGAGTTCAATGAATTAAAGAAAGCAATGCAGATGATTCCAAACAAAAAAAGGTGCAATTTGAGTAGATCAGCTCTAAACTTAGCATAGGACTGCATCATCTATTTCTATTATGCATTAAATACAATCAAATCAAAACACTTTCAATTCTGCAGAATGATTCACCAATTTTTCTTTCCTTTTTTGATTTGCTACTTTCTTTTTCTTCCTTTTTTTTATTAACTTTTCTATTGCAGCTTTTTGTTTCCTTTTCATAATTTTATTTATTTTCTATGTATGAATTTTCTAACTTTGTTATTTTCTTTCCATCCTCCACCCAAAACTTAGAACATTGCTTGTTGATAACCACGTCGCAATGGTATCAAACAAACTAGATTTTCTTAATAATTTTGTAATAGAAGGAGTAAACCTAGGTCATCTCACAAGGACATAAAATGCATTTTGTTTATGGTTCCATCATACAGTTTCATATTAGCTTAGGGAAGGATTGTTTTGAATTAAATTGTAAACAACAGAAAAGAAAAAAACAAAGAATAATTCCAATGAAATATGAAGTTCAACCAAATCAAGATCTCAATCACTACAACGCAATTCTTATTGTTACACGAATACAATTCCAACGAATTTCCAATTAACACTAATTCAATACGACATTAACAATCTGAAATCTAAATCTAGATTATGAATTCCATCAAAACAAGAACTGCAATCGCAAATTCAATGCTCTAACAAAATTCAGAACAATTGATTGATTGAATTAGGTGAATTCATTTATTTCAAATATGAAATTCTCATTCTCTATTGAGAATGCAAATGAAAATTCAATATCATGAAAAAACATAATTATCCTAATCAGAAAAGAGGATGAAGAGAGAGAATTCAATAGAACCTAATCCGAAACTCAAATGCAATATAGTTCTTGAAACCTTGAACCGATTGATGGATTAGCCTTACTTCATAATCATGCTTGCTTCAGCCAAAACCAGAAAATATAAAAAGATGAAAGGTAGAGAGACGAAAATAAAAGAGAGGAGAAGAAAGAATTTAAAATAGAGACTTTTTGAATCCTAAAACAAAATCGAGGGAAAAAAAACAAGGATTCGTACATGAAGTCATAACCTCTATTTAAAGACAAAATAATTGGGCTTAATTAAGGCCCAATTCCCTAATGAGGTTCCTAAACACCTAACTAAGTAAAATCAACAATACAATCAAATTCTGAAAATTTTAGTGCAGGGCCGCAACATTGTGACACAATTTTGGACCTGAAGATGCTCAAACTGGGCTTTTCTCCCAATAGAGAAGTTGTAGATATCTGTCTTATCTTTCCAGGGACACAAATTTTGTCTAATTCCGAGTAGTGTAGCTCCAGATATGGTCTTTGCAAGAAACTGTATCAAAATAAGAAATTATGGCAGGAATTAAGAAAGATTTGAATTTAAATCCTAAATGACTTACTAACACAAATCTAAACTAACACATCAAAATAGTATACTAATGAAGGTCAATTAAACCAAAAAGATGGAGAGAAAGATGTACTAAAATATGACCATCACTTGTCCTCAAGTAATGCAATAGAAACGTGATACCACCCCAAACTTAGTTTTAAAACTTATCTTTGACTAAACTCAATTTGCCTCTTTCCATTTGAATAGGTTGGTTTTTCTAGGAAAGCTTGGATTGAGGTTGATCAAAGAAAGGCTATCAGCACAAAGGGGTTAAACTAAGATATGCAAGAAAGAAAGAAGGTTTATTTGGCTAACTAGGTGTAATTGAACAATGGCCTCCATCCTTTATGTGATTACTGTAAAACTGCATATTTAGTTAAGAAACAAAGCAAATTCTAGAAAGTGTATCAAAATTTGAGATTAGTCACACATCAAAAATATAAAGGTTCAAGTCTCACCAAGGAAGTAAAATGATAATATTCATCAATTCAGTTCACAATTTACTTCAAAAATTTGCATGAATAAAATGGCAAGACTTCCTTATTTTAAAAATAAAAGTATGACAATCATGTTAAGAATGGGAAAAACAACTTATATAATTCAACAATTAGAATTTCAATCAAGTGGAAATCAGAGTTAATTCAAAGGTAAACAAAATCTAATCTAATATTTTTCTGTTTTCTGAAAATTTTATGTAGAAATAAAGTTGAACACATAAAAATAGAGGTATAGAATTCAACCCCTCTTTCATGGTAGCTTTCCATATTTCAGAATTCCATGTGCTCCTTGTTAAGGATTTTTGAGATCATGGTCTGCACAAAACATCATAATTATTCATCAATTATCAAGCAAAAGTCAAATAAACTCAAAATTAGTGGATATTTAAAGCATAATTGTTGATCAAAATTAGTTTCAAGCATAATTACAAACTGTTTACACAAATCAACTACATGACAAAAATTAAAATGCCTAAACTATTCTTCTGCATACTCCTTATCTAAGGTATCCTCCTCCAAATCATCCTCTTCTTCTTCTGCAGCTGCTGCTGGCTGTGGGAAGTGGGTCCTATAGATAGGAAGATCTTTAAAAACTCTAGACCTAAGGCACTGAGCATTTTCTGCCACTTCTAGTGTGTGGTACAATTCATCTTTGGTCATTCCCATCTTCTGACCAATATTCATTAAGACACACTCCAGCAGCATTATTCCAGCCTTCACACTTCCATGCAATTCATTTTGCCTTTCAGCCAGTGAGTTCTGTCTTTCAGCTAGGAATGTTATTTTGTCCTTCATTTTCATTAGATTTTCTCTCTTAAACTATGATGGCATAGGGGCTGGTGATGTACAGGATGTAGTGGCATAAATTTCTTTCACTGTTTCTACTATAATTGAAGGAGCTGCTTTGATCCTTTCATGATAATCACCAAACTCTATCCCTGCATCCTCACACAGCACAATTATTAATGAAAGAAAAGCTAAAGAATCTCTTTTTCTTTTCAGGATGTCTAAGATACATCCATTAATCACTTCCCCTACATCAATATACATGTCATTCACTATAGCAAATAAGAGTTCAGCTCTCTTTACTGCTAAAGTTGAACTGTGCTTCACTGGCATAAATGAGATGAGGATGAAGGCACTCCACACTTTGGCAAATGGTAGGAGGTTCTTAGTGGTAATGCACTTGAGTTTCTCTGTTGTGTTCAGCTCCCATGTGGTCCCTGGTCTTCCAATCCTCTGCAAGATTTCAACATAGTCCTTGTCTTGAAGGTCCCTGAAGGCAATGAACTCTTGTTGTCCAGGTTGTTTTTGAATGTTGATATTGAGGACTCTGTTGATGTTGGCAGCAGAAAAATCAACCCTCATCCCTTTGACCATTGTGTGGTATTTTGGTATTTTATCTCCCTTGAACCTCATAGCTAATGCATAAAACTCCTATGTAATTTCCCTCTAGCCTATGCCAGCCATTAAGTAGAAGGATTCCCATTCTCTTTTCTGAATCTCTTCTTTGTATTCAGGGTAATTATCTGCAGCAATTTCAAAAGCTTTGTCCAAGACTATTTTCCTCCTTAGAATATTAGCTTTGAAGTAGTTTTCATGAGCTATGCTTCCGAGTCTTGAATCATGTTGAGGAATTGGTCTTGAGGAAGAAGCTCATGCTAGTCTACCCCTCTTTGTTCTTGGGGTTCCCCTTGAGGATCCAACTAGAGTATTTTCAGATGTTTTGGCCATTTCTCAGATATCTGCAAAAAAAAAAAAATTAGTTTAAAAAAGTGCTAGAATACATTCTGCTAAAGTATGAAAAATGCAGATACACATGACCAATATGAAATGCAAAATACAGATGCAAGGCATTATTAATCAAAGGTAGGGAATTTCAGCTTGTATTCACAATGTACAGTAAACTTTAGAAATCACATTGCCTATTCCCTAGCCTTCAGTTCTAACACAAAATATCATAATAATGCAGATGAATCACAACCAGAAATTTCAATTAAAATTTTCAATTAGGCCCGTCATATCAACTCACTATTAGCAGAGAGATTGTTCATGCAAATATCGCACTGTAACTACAATTCTGATTGCTAACTAAGATCAGAGAAGCAAATCCAATTTCCATTGGTAAATGTTCCTCTTTGATTAACCATAAAAATTTCTATTCACAAAGTGCAATAACAGCAGAATTAACAATTCTATTAATCCAAAAACTCAAATTTCAGAAGCAAATATCGAATCAATACATCAATTCAAGTTCTATAAACTCCTAACTATGGAGAATTAAACAAACATTGTAACAGAGAAAGAGAAAGAAGGAGAAGAAGAGAAGAATTACAAAGAAGCCATCTCCACGAGTTCCAATGCAATGCCTCTTCTTGGAGCTTCAAAATTTGACCCTAATCCTCTCTCTCACTCTCTCCCAATGAGAATCTAACAGAAAAAATGGAAAATGAAAAAAAGACCCCAGTTCTGAGCTTAAAACATGTATTTATAGAAATCTCGATTCTGTGCGTTATCACTCTTGCTGATAAGAGTGGCTACGCAGAAGCTCATGTGGTTTATGGAAACTGGAACTATCACTTTCGCTCCTAAGAGTTGCAACGCAGGAGGTCGAGTGGTTGTGCGTGATCACTTTCGAGAATAAGACTGACCACGCACAACTTGTCTTGATTCACTTCTCTCTGGAACATCCACTTTCGCTGGCAAGAGTGGTAACGTAGAGCTTGCTGAAATTTTGCTTCTCTAGAATACTCACTTTCACCAGCAAGAGTGTTAACGCAGAGCTCGCGAAATTTTGCCTTCTCTAGAACACTCACTTTCGCCAGTAAGAGTGTTAACGCAGAGCTTGTTCTTCTGAGTAACTCTCTGGAACACTCACTTTTGCTGGTAAGAGTGACCACGCCCAGACTCCCTTCTTCTTTTAAGCTCTAGAATTATCACTTTCACTAGGAAAAGTGTTAACGCCCAGTGTGTATTCCTCTTTGATGTCTGGAGTGATCACTTTCACTGACAATAGTGATCACGCCCAGCTTGCATTCCATTGTTCTTGTGTTTTGAAATCCAGAATTGTTATTCTTCCTCTTCCTTTCCATTAATCTTCCATTTCCATGACTTTAGCTCAGATTATTCCTACAAAAACAAGATTAATTTCTTAAGATCTAAGCAGAAATTCCACAAATGCTAAAATAATTACATATTAAAAGAAAACTTTCAATCATTCTATTTTTCTGAATTTTTCTGCTTTTCTTATATATTTTCCTTATCAAATGGGTTAGAAATACACTAAAATATTAGTAAAAATATGGATTCATCAAGCTTCTAAATCCTTTTACATTCACAAGTGCAGTTAATTTACTAATCACCTCTATTTTAGCTTGATCAACCTCCATTCCTCTCACAGAAATCTTATGGCCAAGCACTATTCCTTCTTGAACCATAAAGTGGCATTTTTTCCAATCCAACACCAAATTAGTATCTTAGCACCTCTACAAAACAATGGACAACTTAGATAGGCAGTCATCAAATGAATCTCCAAACACAAAAAAATCATCCATGAATACTTGATGAATCCACTTTTTATTATATTTTTATTTGTCTTTTTGGTGCTCCTTGATAGAAAAAATGGACTTAGATAGTGCAAATAATAAAGAAATCACATTTTGAGTAAATATCATAGGTTTATTAATTTTTGGTTAATTTTCATTTAGTTACATAGATATAGATTGCAATTTTAATTATCTTAATAATTTTGCAGAGTCCCCAAGTTAATTTTGAGAAATCTTGGCCCTTGGATGAAAGTTGCCCTCAAAGTAGCCACTTTTAGAAGCAAAAGTGGCAACTACAGCAAGTCTGGGCATTAAAAGCACCAAAGTAGCTACTATCAAGCCCAAAAGTGGCAACTTCAAAAGCTCCAGGACGCTGATTTTGAAGCATTCCTGCGCGTGGCCACTATTGGCTCTCATAGTAGCCACGCGCACCAAAGTAGCCACTTTCAGCACAAATAGTGGCAACTCCAGAGAAGTGGCAACCTTTTCATTCTACGCGTGGACACTTTCAAGGCCCAAAGTGGACACTTTCAAAGGCAAAAGTGGACACTTTGGTGAAATGTCATCCACTATAAATAGATTTTAGGAATTAGGATACGGGACTTTTGACACTTTACACAATTTTCTTTTGCCAAATTGGGATAATTTCTTACGACATTGGAGTCTTGGGTGACAGCCAAGGGTCCTCTATAGGTTTTAATTTCCAATTTCTCTTTGGATTTTTGTTGAATTTACATTAATGATGTTTACGTTCTTGCATTTCTTTCTCTAATTTATGAAGCCCATCCATATGGAGGGCTAAACTTTCTTGTAATTCCTAGTCAATGCACATGAATCTTGAATTCTTGGGATTAATTGCAAACAAATCTTTCTTTCCTTGAATTTATTAACCCCAATCTCTGAATGAAATGGAATTTGCATGAAGGGAACATTGCTTAATGAACCCTAATTTACCTAACGAAATTCTAAATCAAAATTGCTTAATTTTGATTAATCCTTGAGGTTGCTTAATCTTAGGGATAGAGATTGGAGCCCATTAAGATGCTTAATTTTAATTGGGATGTTAAAGTTAGTCTTCGCTTGTTAGATTAACTTAATTCAAGGGGAAGAAAGGGGATTATTGAATCATTTGAAAGAATAATGATGGAACTCATTGCTTGACTAAGGATTACTCATTTTAATTGATTGAATTTCATTAATTTACATTTCGTTCTTGATTAAAATCCAGAAATTGACAAACCTCCCCCCAATTTACTTGCTTTAAAATATATGTTTACACTTGTTCGATGTATGTTCCCAACCAAAAATTCCTTGGAGACGACCTAGGATAACACCCTAGTACTGCATTCATTTCTTTGCATATTTGATGAGGATTAACGACAATCTTTTGCATGACGAATTACACAGCCATGGCAGCAGAGAAAAGAAAAGAAAGAGAAGAAGAGAAGAAGAAACTCAGAAACGCCATGGAAGCTTGCTCCACTCCAATTCCTCTTCGTGAAGCTCCAAGATTCGAATCCCCACTCCTCTCTCTCATTTCCTCTAACAAGAAGCTAACTAAAAAAACTGAAAATGAACAGAATCCCCCATTACCGGATCGTTTCTGGTATTTATAAAATTTCCCAGATTTTCACGTCATCACTTTTATGAGAAATAGTAGTTACGCAGAGAGTTTTTGGTTGCGCGTTAACACTTTTCCCAGAAATAGTGGCCACACGCATTTTCTTGATATTGAGGGCTCTTTGGAACTATCACTCTTGATGATAAAAGTGACAACGCAGAGCCAAGGTAGTTGCGCGTTATCACTATTGTTGATAAAAGTGATTACGCGCAACTCGCCAAGTTGAATACTGTCTGGAACATCACTTTTGATGACAATAGTGGTTACGCGGAGCTTTCCTAATATTTTGCCTCTCTAGAACTATCACTTTTAATGATAAAAGTGGTTACGCAGAGCTTTCCTTCTTCTTTGAGCTCTGAAGTGATCACTTTCACTGACAATAGTGATCACGCCCAGTCTGCAATTTCTTATTCTTGTGTTTTTGGAGTTCAGACTTGCTTCTTTCCTCTTCCTTGTCATCAAATCTCCATGGATATGATCCTTGCTCAATTTATTCCTTCAAAAACAAGATTAAAAACTTAATTCCTAAGCAAAAATTTCACAATTGCTAAAATAACTACAAATTTAGACAAACTTCAATTCCTTCTCTTTTTCTAAGTTTATCTGCTTTCTTTATAAATTTTTCTTATCAAATGTTAGAATTATGCTAAAATATCAGTCAAAAATATGGATTCATCAGATATCATTCCTCATCTTGGCAATTTTAGCTGGAGGAAAATATTTCGCCAAGAATTTTTTTGCCATAGCCTCCTATGAAGTAATAGATCCTCGTGGGAGAGAATTCAACCATTGCTTTGCTATGCTCTTGAGAGAAAATGGGAATAGCCTCAAGCGGATTGCATCATCAGTAGCTCCATTGATCTTAAAAGTATTACAAATTTCCAGAAAATTTGCAATGTGAGCATTGGGGTCTTCGTCTTGCAACCCATCAAACTGGATAAACCGCTGAACCATTTGAATAACATTGGGCTTTATTTCAAAATTTCCCTGCACATCCGGATGGACAATGCTAGACTCTGTCCCCGTTAATGATGGACGAGCATAATAGGACATGGTCCTTGGTTGCTCTTCATTGTTTGCCATTCCTTCCATGTGGGTTTGTGTGTTTTCCCTCTATACTAGCAGTCGTTTCTCTTTCTGAATTTTTTCGCAAAGTTCTTTCTATCTCTGGGTCAAATTCAAATAATGCTTCAAAAACTGCAGCAGAACGGGTTCTGATCATACACCAGAAGAATCAGCTCCTAAAAAGAATGAGAACAAAATAGAAAAGTTAATTCAAGACTAAAGAAATAAAGAAAATTAGTAAATATGTAATTAAGCGAATCCTAATTAATCAGTCCCCGGCAACGGCGCAAAAACTTGGTGTGTAAAAATCGATTACTGGGCAAGTATACCCGTTGTTAGAGTAATATTATGAAAAATAGAGTACCAAGTGTCGTATCCACACGGACTATTATTCTTCCTTAATTGCGCAATTGTTAATGAATATGAAAAATAAATTTTGTTGATAAAATTGCTAAAAATAAAAGAATAATAAATTGAAAGGAACAGATTTCTTATAATAATAAATTATAGAAAAGTATGACTAAAGGTATTCAAGGGAAATAGGCAAGTATCTAGACTGTAAATCCTCCTAAGTGTCTAAATAACTGAAATTCTTCTTCAACTACTTAGTTCCAAACCCTTATCGCAGCAGGAAATTCTGAATTAAATCAATACCTTTCTCAAGGATAATGATTCCTAACCCTCGGTTGATTAATCGAAATCTTATCCTTAATTAATACCCCTTGATTGCATTAAGTTCATTATGAATTCCATAATTAGGGTTAATCCTAATACAGAAAACTTACGTCTTTCTATCTCTAGAAATACATTCAAGTCTTTTTAATTGAGCAATGTTAATTTCATGTAGGAATTTTACTCAAATTCAAACAAGAAAATAAGATGGAAGAAAATTGATACTACTCAATTAAACCCAGGAGAAAAGAACATGAAATAGCATTAGAAGAATTCCAGAAAATTTGGTCAATTAGGATTCATTACGTCTAGATACTCAAAGGAAAATTAGAACCTAAACATCTTCAAACTAAAATTACAAAAAAGATGAAATAAAATGCTTAATCCCATCCTCCAGCCGTCTTTGAGTCTTTCTTCCCTTCAAAAACCGTCTCCCCTAGGTTTCTATGCCAAGTTCCCTTTTAATGAGTGGCCCAAGGGCTCATCTTCTCGCAGAAATTTAAATTGTGATGATGAATCCATATTTTTACTGATATTTTAGCATAATTCTAGCTCATTTAATAAGGAAAATATATGAAGAAAGCAGGAAAAACTCAGAAAAAGAGAATGATTGAAAGTTTTAATTCAATTTGTAGTTATTTTCGCATTTGTAGAATTTATGCTTAGTTCTTAAGGAATTTATCTTGTTTTGAAGGAATAAGCTGAGCAAAAGTCATGGAAATGGATCATCAATGGAAAGGAAGAGGAAGAATGGCAATGTTGGACTCCAAAATACAAGAATGATGGGATGTAGGCTGGGCGTGATCACTATTGTTAGTGAAAGTGATCATTCCAGAGCCTAAATGAGAAAAGGAGCCTGTGCGTAATCACTTTTAGTTACAAGAGTGAGCATTGCCAGTGTGCGTTATCACTTTCGCCAGCGAAAGTGAACGTTCCAGAGAAGACTCTATTCCTAAGGAGCTGCGCGTTGTCACTCTCGCCAGCGAAAGTGAGCGTTCCAGAGGCACTTGTATCAGGACAGCTTGCGCGTGGTTACTATTACTCACGAAAGTGATCACGCGCAGCCCTTGACCTCCTGCGTTGCCACTATTCTGAATAAAAGTGAATGTTCCAGAGAAGCCTTCAACTCTGCAAGTTGCGCGTGATTACTCTTGCTCTTGAAAGTGAACACCAAGAGTAACCACGCGCACTACATAAAGCTTCTGCGTGGTTACTCTTGTGAAGAAAAGTGACAACACGCAGAAGTGGGGTTTCTATATATACATGATTGAAGCGCGAAAATCGGGATCAGTTGCTCATTTTCTGTTTTGTTAGTTAGAGTCTCGTTGAGAGAGAGTAGAGAGAAGACTGGGGTCGAAGCTTGAAGCTCCAAGAAGAGGGATCGGATTGGAGCTCGTGGCTATGGCTGCTTTGCATTCTTCTTCATCTTCTTCTTCTTCTTTCTCTGTTTTTGTTGCAATGTGTGCTTAATTTCCCATAGTTAGGGGTTTATGGAACTCGAATTGATGTATTGATTCGACTTTATCTTCTGAACTTTAAGTTCTTGGATTAATTGAGTTGTTAATTATGCTTTTCATGCAATCTCTGAATGGAAATTCATTTGATTAATCAAGAGGAATCTTTACCAATGGGAATTGGATTGTTTGCTCCGATCTGAATTGGCAACCAGAGTTTAGGGATTTCTTAGGGATAAGGAGACCTAATTCTGCAATCTTATAGTTCTAATTCTTAATGCAACCTGAAATTGAATCTCACCTAAGGGATTAGGGAGGTTTAGTGGATTGTTAGGGTCAATGAGTTAAGGAATTAACCTTTGGCTAGATATATGTGAAACTGATTGTCAATTATTCAATTGCTTGAATGTTCAGAGGATTTAATTGGATTGATATTGATATTCTTGTGAAGTAAATTCCTAACTATCCTTCATTGCTATTTCATTTCATCACAAATCTTATACTCTGTTTCTCTGCAAGTTCTTTGCTTTAATTGCTTTGGTTTATTGCTGTTATATGTTACAAATGGTTACAAACCCTAAACCCTAAACCCTAAACCCTAAACCCTAAACCTAAATTCCCTGTGGAGACGATATTCTGATCTTAAATTTACTCATCACTTGCTGCAATCCTAGTGCACTTGCTAGTGTTAGATTGCAAACAACATGTGACACACGTTAAAAGTACACGCCCAAGTACACAGCCATGTACTTTGGCCGTGTACATCTCTAGTTTTGATGATACACTTCAATTGACGCGACCAGTGAGATACACGCTCATATACATGGGCATGTACTTGCTCGTGTATATCTCTGGCTTCATTGTGTTCTTGATTCATGCAACTAGTGAGATACACACTCATATACACGGGCATGTACTTTCCCGTGTATATCTCTGGTTCTTTGTGTGTTTCAATTCCCAATATCTTTTAAAGCATTCACTTCTTGATCCTTTTTCCTGAAATATAAATAAAATCAAATTAATAATAGTAAATTTTCTCAATGAATAGCTTAAAACTCTCAATTATCATTCATGAATTACAATGTAGGATCAAGTATAGAAAGCATTTATCACGCGTGTTCACTTTTGTACAAAATAGGAGTCACCTGCATCCTGTTCTGTTAAAGCGTTCTCTAGAACAATCACTATTTTCTAAAATAGTGGTAACACACAGTTAGTTTTGCCTTTGGATCATGCCCGTGGTGATCACTTTACTAAGAAATAGTGATCACGCGCAGCCTATTGCTTCAAATAAGACTTTCACGTGTTCACTTTTATACAAAATAGTGATCACGCACGAGTTATTTTTCTCACCTTTGCTCTAGAACAATCATTATTATTAGCTTGTAGATCTTAGTGATGAATCCATATTTTTACTAATATTTTAGTGTAATTCTAACCCATTTGATAAGGAAAATATGTTAGAAAACCAGAAAAACTTAGAAAAATAGAATGGTTGAAGGTTTTCTTTGAATACTTAGTTATTTTAGCATTTGTGAGATTTCTGCTTAGAAATTAGAAATTTAATCTTATTTTTGTAGGAATAATTTGAGCAAGGTTCATGGAAATGGAAGATCAATGGAAAGGAAGAGGAAGAGTAGCAATTCTGGACTTAAAACACAAGAATTATGGAATGCAAGCTGGGCGTGATCACTCCAGAGCTTAAAGGAGAAGTGAAGTCTGGGCGTGGTCACTTTTACCAGCAAAAGTGAGTGTTCCAGAGAGCTATTTAGAAGAACAAGCTCTGCGTTAACACTCTTGCTGGTGAAAGTGAGTGTTCCAGAGAGTCAGAATTTCAGCGAGCTCTACGTTATCACTCTTGCTTGCGAAAGTGAGTGTTCTAGAGAAGGAAAAATTTCAGACAGCTTTGCGTTACCACTCTTGCCAACGAAAGTGGATGTTCCAGAGAGGAGTGAATCAAGGCAAGCTGCGCGTGGTCACTCTTGCTCTCGAAAGTGATCACGCTCAACCACTCAACCTCCTGCGTTGCAACTCTTACTAGCGAAAGTGATAGTTTCAGTTTCCATAAACCACATGAGCTTCTGCGCGGCCACTCTTATCAGCAAGAGTGATAATGCACAAAATCGAAATTTCTATAAATACATGTTTTAAGCTCAGAACTTGGGCTCTTTTGCTCATTTTCCATTTTTTCTGTTAGAATCTCGTTGAGAGAGAGTGAGAGAGAGGATTGGGGTTGAATTTTGAAGCTCCAAGAAGAGGCATTGAATTGGAGCTCGTGGAAATGGTTTCTCTACAATTCTTCTCTT
This sequence comes from Abrus precatorius, assembly GCF_003935025.1. Classification (NCBI taxonomy): domain Eukaryota; kingdom Viridiplantae; phylum Streptophyta; class Magnoliopsida; order Fabales; family Fabaceae; genus Abrus; species Abrus precatorius. The sequence continues at coordinate 14,297,399 of NW_020874362.1, forward strand.
CTTCTCCTTCTTTCTCTTTTTCTATTACAATGTTTGCTTAATTCTTCATAGTTAGCAGTTTATGGAACTCTGTATTGATTTGACTTCTGCTTCTGAATTTTGAGTTTTTGGATTAATTGAATTGTTAATTTTGCTGTTATTGCAATCTATGAATGGAAATTCGTATGGTTAATCAAAGAGGAACATTTACCAATGGAAGTTAAATTTCCTTCTCTGATCTGAGTTAGCAATCAGAACTGGGAATTTCATGGGGATAAGGAGACCTAATTCTGCAATCCTAAGGTTCTAAGTCTTAGTGCAACTTGAAATTGAACTTCACCTAAGGGATTAGGGTGGTTTAGTTGCTTGTTAGGGTCAATGAATTAAGGGATTAACCTTTGCCTATTATTATGTGAAACTGATTGTCAATTAACTAAGTTCTTGAATGTTCAGAGACATAATTAAATCAATATTGACATTCTTGTGAAGTAATTTCCTAACTATTCTTCATTCCTATCTCATTTCATCATAGTTTTCCTACTCTGTTTTTACTGCAATTTTCTTACCTTTTAATTGTTCCTGTTCTTGATTTCTGAATGCTACAAATCTTCCAATTTTGTATGGCTTAAATGGTTATTATTTTGTGAAGTGATAATTGATTTCCTAATTTCCTGGGGAGATGATATTTTGATCTTAAAAATTACTCATTACTTGCTGCAATTCCTAGTGCACTTGCTAGTGTTTAGAATTGTAAACAACACTTAGCAGCTGTCCTAGAACTTCCATGATGACATCCATAATCTGAATTATGGCAGTGTGATAAGTCTGTAATTAGGCCCTCTTTTACAGCCCATATATTCATATTTGACTTTTATTTTATTTGGGTTTTACACTAATTTATATATTAATTGTGCAGTTTGGTATAAAGAGACCACAAGTGGATTTTGGGTGCATTCTAGGCCCAAATTGATGGAAGATTAGAGCTTCGCAGTAGTCAGCATGCCCAGATCCATTCAATAAGCACAGGGGTACTTCGAGCCCATGCACAGACGTGCTCATCTGCGGGAAGCCCAATTATGAAGAGTTTTTAAGGTTTTCGAATCCTATAAAAGGGAACATCTTAGGCATTGTAAAGGGACAATTTTAACATCTAGTCTTTGGCTTTCGGATACACTTCTTATCTCGTCTCTCTTGCATGAGATCCTTGGCACATGCTTGGCAAGACTTGGAGCTTCAAGCAATTGTACTTGAAGACCAGGAACACATCTCATACTCTAGTTTGCTATTTCTTTTGATTATGGCTTTGTTTATGATTGTTTTAGTTCTTTTCTTTAGCATGAGTAATTAAGTCCATAACTAGGGCTATAGGAACTATTGTTCATGAATTTATGAAATTTTGATATTTGAATCTAAATTTGATTTCCATTTTGTGATTAAATTTTATCCTATTGCGCTTTTTTCTTAATCCTAATTAATTATATCGTCAGGCGACCGTACCTCAATTAATTAATAGATCTATAGGGTAAAATGAGACAAAGGATTAGGTGGACTAAACCAATCTTTCTCTTCTAATCGTTATTAAATTAACAAGTTCATAGGTTCCTTAAGCTTTCTTAAATTGATGTCTTGCATGACCATTGGGGATGTTAATTTAGAGAAAAGAATATTAATATTGCATAACCATTGGATATTAATAGTATTTGTATGAATTATTGGTAATCACAAGGAAATCGAATTTAGAGTTAAATAGAAAAATAACATAAAGGACTGAATGAGAAAACCCATATGCCCTAAGTTCCTCTCCGATAAGTTTGACCAAGACGTGCATTGTATTCCTTGCTCTTAGTTTATAATTAATTTTATAAATTTTTGTTTTAATTAATCTGATATCTTTGAAGCTTAAACAATTGAATTAGAAAATTCTTAGTAATTGGAAAACAATCCTTGTGGGACCATATTTTGGGAACTTAATTTAAGAACCCTTTATTACTTCTCGATGGGTACACTTGCCCTTCGAACAAGTTTTTGGCGCCGTTGTCGGGGATTGTTTTTTAAAATATTAAGAAAATCTCAAATTTAATTGATTTGAGCAATTTGTGTTTTACTTTATTTTAATTCCGTTTTGTTTATTGTTAATTTTTTTAATAATTTTTGTATTTATTTTATTTTAATTTTTTTATTTCATAATTTCTTTTAATGTATGCTCACTCGTTCTAAGTGCTCTACAGCTTGTTTATTTGATCTGAACATTGAGAGAACAGCGCGTAAACAAAGAAAAGAAGTGAGAGAGCACAGAATGGCAGAGGGAAGGAGATCAATTCAAGATTACATGACACCCACTGCTAGAGGCATTCTTAGAAGCATTGCGGCACCTAATGTGGAGGCCAACAATTTTGAATTGAAACCAGCACTCATAACCATGATCCAAAACTCGATACAGTTTGGAGGCATGCCTAACGAAGACCCCAATCTTCATCTGACAAAGTTCCTCCGATTGACAAATATCATCAAGTACAATGGAGTCTCCAACGATGCCATTCGACTCCGCCTTTTCCCCTTCTCAGTATCTGAAAGGGTGAATGCATGGTTTTCCTCACTCCCAGCCAACTCCATTAGAACTTGGGATGATCTCACTCAACAATTCTTGGGAAAGTACTTTCCCCCATCAAGGTCCTCTAAGCTTATGATGGAGATATGTTGCTTCTAACAATATGAAGCAGAATCCTTATTCGAAGCATGGGAGCAATTTGGAGAGCTTTTGAAGAGATGTCCTCATCATGATTTTCCAACGTAGAGACAGGTACAAATTTTTTACTGTGGCCTATGAATCACTACCAGGGCTACAATTGATGTCACAGTAGGAGGGTCCCTCATAAGAAAAGACCCAGATGATGCATACAAGCTAATAGATGAGATGGCATCTTCTAGCTTTCAGTGGCACACTGCTGACTCTTACGACATCAAGAGGAAAGAGACCGCTCTGGTCTACCAAGTAGAAAGCATCCGCCCACTAATGAACCAAATGGCAACCCTTGCAAAGCAACTAGAATATTTAATGAAGGCTTAAGACCAACCTGTAAGAGCTCCTGCAAACCCAGAATCTAAGCAAGAGGAGGCAAATTTCATGGGCAATCACAGTTCGGGGTGGAGGAGTAATCCTCCTAACTCTTGGGGGAATGGCTTTGGAAGTCAAAATTCAAGTGTTTATCGCCCTCCTCATGTGCAAAGTCAAGGAGCAAGACCTGAAGGAAAAGAAGCTCCTAGATCTCAGTCCAACTTTCAAGAATAGATGATGCAATATGTGCATTATTCTGATAAGAGGATGGCAGAGCTTGAATCGAAGTTGGACCAACATATTGAAAGAACTGATAAAAGGTTCGCAGAGGTCAAATCTAAAATACAAGCCAACTCCTCTAAGATGAGTGCATAATTGGAGAAAATTACGAACCTTCTGAGTTAAAGAGTGATGGGAACATTGCCATCTCAGCCTGAGCCTAACCTAAGGGAGCAATGCAATGCCATCACTCTTAGAAGTGGGAAGAAATTACAAGAATGGTAGAATAGAGGCACATGCACGCCCATGCTTGTTGAGAAGCACTCCCATGCTAATTCTACATTCACGCCCGTGCTCACTGATGAGCTTGTCCTTGCTGAAATTGAAGCACGACCGTGCTTATACAAGCACGCCCATGACAGTTATCAAAGCACGGCAGTGCATCATTATGAGCAAGACCGTGCTTCAAGCGAGGAGCCTGAAAAAGAAGAGAAGGAAGAGCCTCTTGTTCAACCAAGGCTCTATGAACCTAAGATACCTTTCCCACAGCGGCTGCAAGGTGACCCTCCTTATGATGAAGAGTTCCACAAGTTCTTAGACTTATTAGGCAAAGTTCACATCAATATGCCTTTCATTGATGCTATCTCCAAAATGCCCAAATATGCTAAATTTTAAAGGAGATTTTGACCAATAAAAAAATGTTGAGAGCATATGAAACTGTGAAGCTCACTCAGGAGTGCTCAGCTATAGTCCTTAAAAATCTTCCACCTAAGCTTAAGGACCCAAGGAGTTTTACTATTCCTTGCACAATTGGAAAAACTTATATTGATAAGGCTTTATGTGATTTCGGAGCAAGTATTAATCTTATGCCTTATTCTGTTTTCAGGAAGCTTGGAATGCATAAACCTAAACGACTTCCATGTCACTTCAGTTGGCAGATAGGTCGATCACATACCCCAAAGGCATAATGGAGAACGTATTGGTAAAAGTTGGGGAATTTATATTTCCTACTAACTTTGTGGTACTTGACATGGAGGAAGATAATGATGTCCCCATCATACTAGGGAGACCGTTCTTGGCCACTGGTAGGGCCATCATAGACGTACAAGAAGGGAAGCTCACACTGAGGCTAGATGATGAGGAAGTTGTATTTCAAGTTTTCAATTCTTTCAAGTACCCTTCTAGCCAAGAATCCTGTCACTTTGTGAGCACTGTGGATATTGCTTCTCCTCATGCAATTTATGTGAAGCATAGAACCACAAGAAGAAGGCCAAGGAGGAAGCAACATAAGAAGAAGAAAAGACAAAAGCTTAAACCATCCATTAATAAGCCTCCTAATTTAGAGCTTAAATTTTCTTCTCTTTATTCTAATCCCCATCCTATGAATAATTTTTCTGATGTAATAGGTGTGGGGAGGCAAAGCTGTTGGGAAGACAATTACATATTAAGGGAGTCACCTCTGAGACTCATGCCTTCTTCCCACCATGATTTAACAGGAACGTCAGGCTCGTGACGTTAAACAAGCGCTCTGAGGAGGCAACCTCTGTCTTTTATTTTATTTAAATTTTATTTCTAATTGGAAATCCTTTTGATTGCTTATGCTCAGTGATATTACTCTTGTTGCTCTCTTTATCTCCTCATCCTGGGTTCCTTGTGTGGTATTATGTTTTAAGTTATTATGTTACTCTTAACTAGCACTTTGCTTGAGAACAAGCAAACAGATAAGTATGGGGGAGTTGATAAGTCTGTAATTAGGCCCTCTTTTACAGCCCATATATTCATATTTGACTTTTATTTTATTTGAGTTTTACACTAATTTATATATTAATTATGCAGTTTGTGTAGATCTTAGCAGCTGTCCTAGAACTTCCATGATGACATCCATAATCTGAATTATGGCAGTGTACTGGTTAGAGACCAACTCGGTCCTACTTGTAGGAAAAGGAAACCGAGTACCTATTCGGCCTAGTTTGGCCGGATACCCTTCGTCAGGATTAAAAGGTAATTAACCCAATTTAGGATAGTAATCAAGATATTATTTATTTAAAATAAAGGGCTAAAATTAAGACTGGCTTGAGAGGCCCATTGGCCCATTATAATGCCTATGAAAGGAAGGTAAAAGTACAGGTAAATGGTTGACTTTTCATTATAAAAATAGCATTTATTGCTCAGAATCGAATCCTGACTTCAGCATCGGAGTGCCTTTTGCAGGTACCCTTCCACGTCAGCAACGGTAAGAGAGACGTCAGCACGACAGATCAGATCAGAGACTTGAAGACCAGTGTTACCCCAGCAGGAACAGGCAGTGCCACAAGATATCAGCTTGCTTTTTTTGTGGAATGCATCTTCTCAACAGACCATCTACTCCAATTTTGAATAGATGAGGATCCTCCCAAATGTAGAACTTGTTGTCATGGAGGAATTTCTTTCTCTGCTGCCAACTCATTCTCTTTGGAATATGCTGAGTGGCTTTAAAGTTTGCTATATCAGCAAACCAAGGTAACTCCTTCATAGCTAGCAATTTCTCATCAGGGAACTCCTCATTAATATCAAAGCAATCTGATTGTAGTATTTCTAAAGGTATTCTCGATAGATGGTCTGTAACACCATTGCTCTTCCCTTTCTCTTCATGATGTGTTGTAATGTTGTGTTGTACATGTTGAGGACGTTAAATACGCAGAAATACTTAAATAATGTTTTAAGTGGCTTAATTTTATTATGCAATAAGTGTTGGAATGTTTAATTAATACTATTGAATGCTTGGTTTTACTGTGATAACATATGTATGGTGTGCTATCAATGCTGGATGAAAATGAATATATTGATGTATTGCTGAAGTTGAAATTAGATTTAATACTGCTGTATCATATTGATTTAACTATGTTGCACCACATTCATTTTCATCATTCCAAAGCTGCATAAAACGCTAAGCTGTGCTTGTCTAGATTCAGATACCAGGATAGGACGCTCCTAGACCAGAACAATTCCTCTGGATTACTTAGGCTGTGAAACCAGATGGAAACTAAATTGCTGTATTTGCATTAGATGGGCTGGGAAAGGGCCTGGACATGCTACATTAATTGATTGAAATTGTTGTGTTGGTTGCTGTAAACCATAAGTGTTGTGCAAATGATTTTTTGCTATATTTATGCTTTGTAATTATGATCTTTATTTAAATAAGTTCACCCTTGTGTTTGTTTGTGTTGTTGTGTGTTTATGATGCAATGATCGTACGATGATATGTGAGCAGGAGTAACAGATGGAGTGTCTAAATTATCTGCTGAGGAGTCTGGCTAAAGAGTGATCCGGGCCGAAGTTAAAGTTTTGATGTAACTATTATACAGAGTTTGTGTACTATGAGCTTCATTTGGAGCCACTATTATAATCATATATGTACTTTTATGCTATTTGTATATGTAAGATATTTTTTTTTTTAGATTTTTATTAATGTATGGATTATTAAGGTGTCGATGAAGGTGATAAAGTTAATGATTTATAAAGAAAAGTATATTATTTGTAATATATCTATATTGACTCATATTTTGAAATTAAATTGGAAATATTAATTCAGAATGTCATTAATCCTTATAAAAAGGGGTCGTGATAATTGGAGAACTTAGAGTGTATGATTTTACCTTTACGCTATGTTTATTGGTAATCTAATTCTAATTCTGGTTTCCGTATGATTACCCACCATTTATACTAAATTTATTAATATCCAATAATTATGTAATGTAAACAATTTTTTTCTTGAACTATTACCCTTAATAGTCATACATGGTAAAAGAAAGAGAAAACATAAAACGAGTAGCAAAATTCAAAATTTTGGGTTCCTAAACATTTTAACTTAATTAAATTTCTACTTATTCAAAATTTATTTCACACAAAAAGTGTTAAATAAGACCATTTATAGGCATGATATTGGGCTAATAGACTTGGTGAGTAAGCCTTAGATTAATCTTCTGATTGCTTGGATGATTAACCTTTTCTTTATTAGTTATTTACCTTAATTAACTCTTTAATTTATTTTGATATGACCAAAGGGGCGTTGATATCTCTTGTCCAAAGATAAAGCCGAAGAGGTGTTGGTATCCCTCGTCCCTAGGTAAGGCCGAAGAAGTGTCGATACCTCTCGTCCATAGGTAAGGTCGAAGAGGTGTTGGTATCCCTTATCCCAAGGTAAGACCAAGGGATGTTCAGTTCCCTGTTTTGTAGGGATGACCGAATGGTGCCCTATCCAGTACACAAAGCATTTTAACTTAATTAAATTTTTATTTTTCAAAATTTAGTTTAAACAAAAAGCGTGTTAGATAAGACGCTTTCGTGGAGTAAGTCTAGGCTAAAATTCGTCAAATCGCATGGCTGTTTCAAGCTCAATTCTGTTTCTAGATTTGGGTAGCAAAATGTTATATGGTGCTTTGGCTCTTGAAAGCAACTTCTCTCCATAGAGTAAGTTAAAGCTTTAATCTTTTAAAGGCCGTTATGCAAGTCTTTAATTTCTTGCATAGGTTCACTCCCAAAATGTTAAACACAAGCTAAAATACGATTAAATATAAAACTAAATAATTAAAGTTTATATTAGAAAGTCCTTCTAACATTGAGGTTGTCCCTCTTTCTTTCACCCATGGTTGTGGAATCAAGCTACATATATATCAAGGCACAAAAATTCTTTGGGAATTTTATAATGACATGGCAATGGATGGAATTGGTAGTATTTGGAAAATATTAACCAAACAACTTAAGCACATTGGTTAAAAAATTTCTTTATATAAAAAATATAATTCTTCTATTACTATCATGATATGTAGTTATTATATACCAGGACAAACATAAAATTTTAAAAAAAATATTATTCAATTAATCAGGACAACTTCATGTCATAATTAGGGTTGACAGTTTTTATTTTAGCATATGTGAAGCAACAACTTTGTCGAACCGCCAACAGGGCCGGCCTCTCATTCAACTTAATGGCTTGTTATTCCATCAAACCCATTAAACCAAGCTATAAGATTTACAGGTCCACCTGAGAACAAAGAAAAAGGTTGGTGGGTAATGGAACGGATCATGATAACTGCTTAAAGAATAGGTGAATGGGGGCAGATAGATGCAATTTAAGTTGGCCATTAAAGTATGTTATGTAGGTTTGACTAGTACGTGATTAATAGTTTATCTTAAAGAACAGTGTTTTCTAAGTTCTAACCAAACTCATGGTCCCCATTTCTAGGGCCATTTTATTTGAAGGATATGTAAGATATTGGATTAGAAAACGGAACAATCCCAAGCATTACAATCACCCATTTCTTTCACTCGTAACCGTTGCTTGTTGCTATTGTTGCTTAAAACATTGATTATTGATAATTAGCCTTTTCGTTTGTAACGTATTTATATGGAAGTTGCTCTGGTACTAAGGGTAATAACGTAGACTAAAACATTTATTGGGTATTGGTTTATTTGAAAATTCCTTATATCTAATTAATAATAATAAATGTTTTACAAATCACTTCGAATAAATGAATTGAAAATAAGATGGTTCAATAATAATCCCCGAATAATATATTCAAAAACAGGACTTTGAACATCAGTTACCGTATAATAAGTAGTATTAAACAAATGTCTTTGAACACCTTGTCACTATTATTTGTACGTACTTACCATACCAAACAAGTAGAATTCTTCAACAAAAGGCTTGACTCTTGGAACATTGTAATTGTAACGCACACTTTTTCTTTCTATCATTCATTGACAAACGCAAGACAGGACTCGACAATTATAGCAGGGGATGAAATGAATAGGAAGAAAAAAGAACCGAAAATCAAAAATAAAAAACAAAAGACGAAGAAACAAGGAAACTAAACAACATTCATGTCCATATTTGGTTGACATGCATGGAAAAACTGAGTGAGTAACCGTGCTTATATAGTATAAAACTTAAGGGCAGTGTGTAAGTGTTTTTAGTACTATTTTTCTATTAAAATTAAAATTGTACCTCAATAAGATGTCAGTATTTAATATTATTACATATTATTGAGGTAAAACATAATTTTAATTAAAAAATAGTACAAAATTATCTGTTAAAATGTACTTCAGTTTTACCCAAGTGAAAATTCTGTTCCACTAGTGAATCAGAGCATGTCAAATATGCCTCCAAGGTCTTTCTGCCAAGCTTACACACTCACTATGCCTATAACAATCCACAAGATGATCAATGGTCAATCCTGCGGCCTGCATAAAAGAGTGCACTATCACTGGACCAACGAACCGAAATCCTCGCTTTACCAAGTCCTTGCTAAGAGCCTCTGCTTTTGGACTCCTCAATTGCACATTTCTTGGGTATCTGTATCTGTTTATTATTGGTTTATGATTTACATAACCCCATATATAGCTACTGAATGATCCAAATTCTTTTACAATCTGTAGATAAAGAGAACAAGCGGCAACCAAGTTAGCTAGCGAGGTGAAGTAGCAAAAATTTGCACAGATATGGATTGTGAACTTGCCTTCATTATGCATTTGGCGTTGTCTACTATGCACATAACTCTGCTATCAGCTAAAGAAAGTGCTTTGTTTGAAGCTATCTCCATGATTTCCTTTTCCTCCATTTTGGCAACAGTATTAGCATCAAATCCAGCAAATACTTCTCTGCGTCAAACATTGTATCATATACCTGTATTAATTTAATTACCAACAAAACAACATGCATAGAATTAGAATTTTCCATACACAATGTTACCTAAGAGATTCCTTTCTTTTAAGAATTTCTGTCCAATTGTAGTCCATAAGCAGTCCAGACATTGCAAGCAGCTCAAACAATTTGCTGTTGAATGATGTTAGATGGTATTACAATTTTATTCCCTCCAGGTCAAGTTATATTTCAAATAAGGTAACTAAAATATTTACAATGAAGTGAGTATATTTAACTAAAATATCCTTAGTAAGGAGTTAAAACATATTTGTGAAAAATATCAAACATTTATCAAGGATATATCAGTACATAAAAATATTATATAAAATGAATAACGAATATTTTCTTTATTTTTTTCTAAAAAATAATAAATACTTTGAAATAAACGAGAAATCATATATTTTAGAAATGGAGGGAGTACTCTTTTCTAGTTAGAACTTACTTGTCATCATAAGCTGGAACTCCCCAGCACTCGTCATGAAATTCTATGTACGCCATATCTGCACAAGACACCTAAATCAGTTATGTACGGATTTGTATACTTTCCACATACTATACGACGTATGTATACAATCCTATGTATGGACCATTTTGAAAAGGTGACCAGGTATTATGCAACAGTTTGCAAGGGAATCAGTGTTTTTCCAAGTACAAATACTAATAAAGTCAAATGATACATTAAGTGCTGGAAGTAGGTAGAACCTATAAAATGTGGAGGAAAATAATCTAAAACTGTTTAGAGTGGCAAAATATGACGTCTGGTACGATTTTTGCCATAATTTTTATATTTTATTGTCGATAGCATGATAATTAATTCTAACAAGTGCCAATCAAATATCAAATATTGGAACATTATTATACGGGCTACGTATTGATGTTTTACAGTTCAACCACTCCAGTAAAATAAAATCTTGGGATATGGTTGGAATGCGATTTAATCATCACTTGTAAGAGCAATTGAGTTAAGCAGCACAATCTAACCCAATTAATAGGCATGATTTTACATTCGAGCTATAAGGTATTTATTTTGAACTGAAAACAACATGCTCTGTCTATTGAAGTTGTCGAATCTTTGTCACAGAAATAGAAGCTTTCGGTAGAAAGACTTGTTTTCAAGGGAAAAAGAAGATTAATAGTTATGCCATATAAACTACATTTACAAACCAATCCACAAACTAAATGGCTGAACAGTAATGGCACTAAGGTAAAATGAATAACAAATATTTGGAGTTAATATTAGCCATAAATAGACACTACCGACCAGAACTTGGTTCTAGTTTCCACTAGAAAATGTATGTATGCTAAACTTTGACTATGATTTTTGTCATTTTTCTTATTTCTTTTTAGGTGTAGAATTACCCAGTTATACTCCATATCTTTTATTAAGGTAGTTTTTCTATATACACGGGTACCGAACTTCTCTTAATTATTTATCAACTATCAACTACGTCACACTTTGTTGATAGCAAAAATCATTGTGTAAATGGAAAATAAACTAATGCAATATCTTCATAACAATTTTTATAACCAGAAAAATCGTATAAGATAAAAAATAAATAAGTAATACTTGTTATTAAAAATTATAGCATTTAACCGTATTAATATATTATTATTAAAGTAAATTAAATTCTGTAACTTTTAATAAACAATAACTATATATAAATTCTGCAAAATAATAAATGAAAGCTGCTGGAACAGAAACTGATCATACCACTGTTCTTTGTGATCCAGTTGCATCGTTTCAATTCTCCAGGTTCGGTGGTGACTGATTGTTGGTGTTGCTGTAGAGAAGGTTTAGTAGCTAAGGTAGGTTCTCGTCTTTCACGCGGGGAAAGCAAACGCAGTGCGAGTGAAATCTTTTCATCCAGAGGAGTCAAAGAATCAGCCGGAGAAGAGTCATTTGAGTTTTGTGACAAAGACAAGGACACTGACGATAAAGATAAAGATGAAGTGCTTTTCTGAAGGCCAATAGGGTACACTTTCTTGAGGTTTTTGGTGAAAAAGCTGTGGTTCAATATTTTCTGTGTATCTTTGACACTTGTGCTCTTCTCAAGAATATGTCTTCTTACATTCGTTTTAGACATTGTGGAGAAGAAGAGAGATAAAGTTTTACTGTTATGATGTAGATAAAGTGGGTTGGGAATGGGTTTCATGAAAATATGGGGTTTTTAAAAAGAGATGGATAGCCAGTAAGAGCAATGTCCAAGTTGGTTGATGAAATGTGATTTTCATGCATAAGAAAGATTTTTGGTCCTTTGTTTTCAAGCAATATTTGATTATGCCCGTCGCATATGGGCAATACAATTTCTCGATAAGGATACTTAGTTCATGGCCCACCGACACATTCCACACCAAATATTAAGGTCATTTTCATTTTTTAAGAATCCTAATTAAATAATTAATAAATATTTCTTTTAAAAATTATGATGTTGATTATATTAAATTCTATGAACCAGTGTAACATAAAAACTTTTTTTAATTATTTTCTTAAAACTATTTATTAGTATTCTGTAATTTTTTTAAAATGTAAACCAACGCCGAAAACTCTATATATACTAAGCCCATTGAACAGTTCTTCTTCAGTACATGATTGATACCACTCTAACAAGTAGATAAAGTTAAGATCCGTTGAGTTTACCTTGATTTTACATTCAAAAATTCCATTTAGCCTAATGTTTGTGGCGTATGTGTGAAATGATATATATTTTTAATTATTAGAGAATGATTATAAGATAAAGATTTGTTTCTCATTTTTCGTAGAAAAATATAGACATATTTTTAGAGTGAGTAAAGAGTAAATTTTCATCATTTAATTTTGCATGAGATAGTCAATATAAAAGTATCATATATTTATTTTTATATTTATATCTTTTTCTCTTGGTTTATAGCAGATGTGAAATACGAAGAGTTTTTAATATAAAAGTGAGGGATAAATTTTAACCACTAAATTTAATCATAAATAGTTAAAATTAAAAGACCAAGTTATATAGCATTTTTCAATAGCTCTTTTAAAAGATCATCTTCAAGTAATTTTTAATCTAGACCCAAAGCTGTGTGTAAATTTCTAGGGCCTCTCAATGAGTTATAAAATGTTGAGCAAAATTTTAAAATTAAGTTTAATATTTCACTTTCAATAAATAATATGACTAACCCATTCATCCATCTTATAACATAGATTATCTAAGATAAAATTTAAGAAACATTTTTTACTGATTACTTATTTATAAATAGTGTGAATAATATTTTATAAATAATGCATGTATCGAAAAAAATAATTATAGTATTTTGGAGTAGGTTAATTATTCTAATTGATATTAATTTCTTTGTTGATTACTGTTGTTTTTAATTCCTTTACTTTTAAAAATGAATATCTCACGACCATCAATATCAAAATACTCACTAAAATTCAATAGCTTTTCAGACAAAATTAACATAATACTTTTTCAATTCACATCCTCTTCTAAAGAAGCAAGAAATAGATGGTTAGAAAGAGCAAGAAAAAAAAGAAAGAAAAGAAAAAAGAAAGAAAGAAAAGGCCCCGACGGGGATAAGAAGTTTTGGAACAAATAATTAAAAAATAAAATAGTTATTTTTTAATATTTAAATGAGTGACCACTTCATTTGATTAGAAACAGTTACCACGTAACCTTATTTACTCACATAAAATTATATGATAAAATATTTGGTTATCTCAGACATTTATCTCATTTAATATTTTTCACACACAGGTGCAGGGAGCATGTATCAAGCTCAGGAGAGGTAAAAATAATAAACTAATATATAGGTAATGTTAAGATTGAAATTAGTCTAACAATATATTTTTAATTATTTATTTATAATTATATATCGAATTAGATTTAGTTTTATCATTTTTTTTTTCCTCCTGGTATGCTATATATCCTATACATAGTCGATGGCAAGGTGTACCCTCCCACTAAGAAAACGGAGGTAATACTGACACAAATTCTTAAGTAAATTAAATTTTATATATCTTAATAAACTTTTATGAAGTGCCTTTCAGAGACTTATTGATAAGACAAGGAAAAAATAAAGAAAACATCGTAAATTGGGGAAAAGTGTCTGCTAATCATAAATGGGGTAATTTATGTTTCTGCTGACTGACTGAATGTTAGAGTGGACCATATAGCATTGCAGCAAAACACGTAGAAGGAGCACAATTAGGGAACGGGATATGGAATCTTAATTGAAATAAGTAAAAAGCTTTTTCCACTTTATGTTGTGTTTTTCGTTTACGTAAATTGAATTTGTAAAAGCAGTGATAGGGGTTAAAGTTTTGGCTGAAATGGAAATGGCACTCGTAATCATAACCATAGGTAAGACTCAAATCATAACTATTTTAGTTGCAGCGTTTGTCTCAAAGCAAGGTGTAATGGGTCATAAAATTCTTGACTCCTACTCTAGTGCCTTTACTTCTGAGACATACCTGTGGCCTGCAAAGACAGAGATTTCTCATCCTTCCTTCCCTTCTTCACATTTTCAAAATTCTTTGAAAAAATCTTGCAATTTTTTTTCCTTTTTTTTTTTAATTAGTTTGCTTCATATGACGTGAGATGGAGAAAGTAGTGATTTGATGTATGATATGTTTCTCGTAGGAGATTAGTCAGTTGCAATGCATTATTGTACCAGGTATCGTTCACTGTGCAATTAGATGCCCAGGTTTATTATATATTAATTTTATTAACTTCAAGTTTTAGATTGTTTCTAAACATATTAATTATTTCTTAAAAATTACTAATTAAGAATTAATAAATAAATAAAATTAAAACAATATTATATTCATAAATGTTATACTTTTTAACAAAAACATTATGTACTTTTAAATTCTAAGTAGAGTGTTCTAATAAAGAAAAAAAGCTATATTTTATAAATTAAAGAGAGAAAAGTATTTTAACTTCTTAAATATACGAATATATTTTTCTCTTCTTAATTATTATTCAAAAATGTCAGTTCAGAAATTAAGAAAAATAATTTATTCATAAAATTACAGTAAAAATATATTAATAATATTAAATAATATTTTTTTTTATTATTTTGTTTAATTTGTAATTATCTTTTACGGTAGTAACTATAAAAGTAGTACTAAAAATATAGCAACGGTTTATAAAGATTTATTTTTTATTATTTTGTTTAATTTGTTTATTCATGCACTTGATAGGCAACGGTTTATAAAGATTTATGTCATACTCTTATTACTAATAATTACTCATGAAATTTTATTTTCTTCGTTTACTCATAGTTTAGAAAATTATAATATTAGTTAAGTACCACTTGAATAATAAGTCATACTATGTATTGACATAACTATACAAGTGGACTTCAATTTTTTTCACTTGCTCATGAGCCAATTACTAATAATATGAGATACAACATGTGATTTATCACTTCAACTAGAACTCTCTTGGGGGACGAACCCACGGAGTTCACACTCATTACCTGCATGCATTGAAGAACCAATTTCCTGCCCATTTAATTCCATCCAAATAAAAATCAGAAGATAATTGATAACATAAACCTGGTCATATAAATAATTCCATAATTATTCAAAGTAACCGCAAATTATCCAAGAATCTTAAAACACAATCCACGACCATTAAAGTACCAAAGCAAAGTACATTACACCCAAGTTACCAAAATACAATATAAAGTATCGAACTCTCCACCGTATAACAAGTGGAGTCCCCTAGCAGCGGATAACAAAAGAAACAACTAAACATCGATTAGGACTCCTTACAAGGGTTCTCCTCTATCTCTTTGGTATCTGAAGGATCCTCCTCAAATTGAGCTCAACGTGGAGAATAATACAGAGAGAGGCCATCCACAAGATCTGTGAATACTAAAAGAAAATGTCCAACACCACAACATATTTCAACAATGAAAAGAAGGAGTGAGATATATTTCCAAGTAAATATCTTTCAAAAAAGAAACAAAACAAAGTAAGTACGAGCATACATCACATTAATACAATTGTAACTTTTATAATCTAAAAAAATACAAGTCTAATTACATGATGCATGATTAATGCAAATGATAACTCTTGGTTTGACAACTTCTCATTTTTATGCTTATGCGACTTTGGATCCATAACAATCCTATTATTCGGAAGTTGTTGGGAGTTTTACTAGCCAGCCTACATTTCGCCTGTATGGTGGGGACTCGAACCTCCACCAACTGATCTAACTCGACCAACAAGATAAGCCTCAGGAGAAAGTCAGGATAAAGGAGCATCGCGTGGAGACTCCCAGCTAGAGTTCTGGGGCCTAGGACACACATAGGGATATTGGTAAGTCACCCAACTCTATTAAATCTCCTAGACGTCAAGGTCCTCCCTATCTTTCACCAACAGCAGTTATAAAATAACCTCGTGACTTTCTTCACAGGGGAGTGAGATTTCACACACATTTGCCTTTTGAATAGTCATACACACTTTTGGAGTTTCACTCCTTTAATCATGCACGATAGGCGTTGGCCAAGTTTAAGATTTCACATGATTTCATCAACTATTCAGAACCATATATATATATATATATATATATATATATAGAGAGAGAGAGAGAGAGAGAGAGAGAGAGTTGGCAAGTACTTATATCTGTGCCTCAATGCACTTTCTCTAAGTGTTTCAAGCTCACTAGTTTCATCTCTTTCCTTGAGTTCCAACCATTACCCGACTATAGTTACATTACTCATTTATTTTCAAAAAGGAAGAAAACAAAGTTTCCATTAGATTCAATTATTGAACTCAAGGTCGAAGCTAAAACCATGGCCAAACTGCTTAGAGCGCATATACTTACATACCAATTTACTCTCAGCATATCATCACGCATGTTCTCACCCTTAAAGGGCTCAAGTTCACAAATGTGCCACTCAACCTGCATATGCCTATATGCATATTCTTAGTTCTTTACACAACACATGCGCCAAACCATATGTTTTCAAAGAGCAGAACACATAAGATATCCTGTTCAAATACACTAGGCATATCACTCATATTGGACATTTCAATAAAGCATTTTGTTTAATTGATCTTTGGTTTTCGACAAGTTTTGAGTAAATAGTTCACTTAAAATAATTCACAATTTTTACAAAATAATATTTACTCAAACATCAAGTGTAAAATAATTCTCAACCAAATATCGAGATTCATGAAAATCAAAATATACTCATAATTATATTTTAAAACATCGAAAGTGTCAAGTAAATATTAAAAAATGTCAACATATAATTCAAACACCACATGTCTCCTAATACATATGTTCTAGACCTCAGGGTTAATGGGACAACCCTCTTTGATTTATTTCCTTTCTTATTATTTACTTGAAATACCTACTCCCCCTTACCTTGGTGAGTGAGGTAGTCTGCAGGTTCTTTTTCTTGTACTTCCCGGTGTCAGAATTTGTAGTTTCTTAGTTCATTGCATTTCTAGTTTAGAGAGGAGTTTATCATAATCCTTTGAGACAAAATGGCCAAGAGCTAGTATTTTTCAAAAATTCAGAAACAGCCATGCACTTATTGCAGAAAACTGGAAAACTTCAGATTTGCGCAATGTTTGTAAAATTAAGTGTAACAGATTCAAATGAAGTCCAAATCACAATCCGCAAATTTTTTTAGAAAGCTAAGATCCTAAGGGTCAAAATCAACATTTAAAAATCCAGTTTTGAAGTAGAGGAAAGTGCAGAAAAATCAAACGAAGATTTTCTAGCTTTGCACCACTTTTGTAATTCATTTTGTAAGGAATTCAAACGAAGTCCAAAATTAACATAAAAATATGCGTTGAAAAGCTATTTTCATGTAGTTTATGAAAATCAATTTTTTTGGTTGAAACAACTCTGTACAGAGGGCGTCAAAATTGTTTCTTTATACTTTTTCTGCAAAAAACATAAAAATAAAGGTCCTCACGTATTCTAGGCGATTAAGGGGGCAAACGATATCGGATTTGAGCTCAAGATACACCATTGGAAAGATAATTCTGCTAGGAATACATAAGGGTGTTGCATGTCAGGTTTTGGAGATCACAGAAATGAGAAAAATAGTCTCCTTTGCTGCTGAAACACTGAAAACGCTGAACAAGGAGTGATCTCACCATTTTCACTATAACTTGTGATTTTGATGTCCGTTTTGAGTGAAACCACTTGCATTTGACATTTTTCACTGCAAAATCTAAATATGCAAAGGTTAGGCCAAACAAAATATGTTCAGATGGTCAAAATTGACTCACACAGTGGCTGGACGCAGAAAGCTCCATGTTTTTTCATGGAGGAGGTGCAAAAGCTTCATCTCCTTGCTTTGATTGATGAAAACATTGAGAAAAAAGATGAAAGAGTGTTTTTACCTTGCTTGGATGTTTAGAGAGCAATCAACACACTCCTTTCAACATGCAAGGGCGAAAAATGATTTTCCTTGGCACAATGGAGGTTGCAGTTTCAAGTTTTGTACAAGGAAAAGTGGGAAAACCTTACCCAAAGCATGGAGGGGGATTGCTCAAGGTTTTTGGCTCTGGAGGATGGTGGTTGTGAAAAGTGAGAGAAAAGATGGGGGGAAGATGAGAGCAAAACCGTGAGTGAGTGAGAGTTTCACATAAGGGAGAGATGTCCCAAGGTGAGGGAGGAAGAGAGAACCGTGTAATGAAATCTCATTGCCACATGTATTATGCATGCAAGGGCATTATGGACTTTTTACACTAAAAATCTGAAAAAATAAAATTTATCTTAGTAGGTTTTGAACTTAGGTCCTCCAAATGGGTAAGACTAGCCTATCCACCACTAGACCAACTTTGTTGATGTGTTAAAAATTTGTGAATCAATTATAATTAAGAGATTGTAAATAATTCAAAGTATTAGAAAATCTCATCTTTCAAAAATAAATCAAACATGTATAAAGGAATTATTTTAACAAAATAAAAATAAGCACTTTTATCTCAAAAATTATTTAATCAACATCGTAAAATTTTACAAAATGCATTGAATTTCCTTTGAAAAAGATTAAATCATATTCGTACTAGCACACATGAACATGAAGGGAGTAAAAATTAGGATGTTACAATTCTCCCCTTCTAAAAAGAAATTTCGTCCTCAAAATTTTACCTCAGTCAAGTAAACAGTTGGGGATATGCTTCCCGCATAGTCTTCTTGAGTTCCCATATGACATCTTCATTCGTATACGAATTCCAACTTACTTTCACTAGGGGTATCTCTTTTCCTCTCAGCTTCTTAACTTTCCTATCTAACAAGCTCATAGGTGGTGATTCATAAGTAAGGTTCTCATTCAATTGTATTGTATCAAGTTCAGTGATGCGTGAAGAATCATGAACATACTTTCTGAGTTGTGATACATGAAAAACATTGTGAAGTCTCGAAAGAAAAGGCGATAAAGCTATTTGGTAAGCAACTGGGCCAAGTCTTTTCAAAATTTGGTATGGGTTAATAAATCACGGAGTAAGCTTTCATGATTGAATGGCTCTACCAATCCCAGTTAATGTAGTAACTTTCAAGAAAACATAATCTCTAGCTTGAAATTCAAGTGATTTTCTCCTTTTGTTTGCATAGCTTCTTTGTCGATCTTGAAAAACTTTCAACTATTCCTGGATTGCCTTGATTTGATCTATCATTTGTTGCATCATTTCTGGTCCCACAAGTAGATTCTTGCCAATCTCAAACCAACACAATGGCCTCAAAAAGTGTCATCCCAATGCTTGAATGATAACTGTTGTTGTAAGTAAATTCAACCAATGGCAAAAACTTATCCCATGCTCCTTTATCTTCCAAAACACAAGCTCTAAGCATATCTTCCAAAGTTCTTATCGTTCTCTCAGATTGTCCATCAGTCTGTAGATGATACGTGGAACTGAGTCTAAGTTGCGTTCCCAACACATACTTTCTCAAAACTTCGATGTGAACCTAGGGTCTCTATCAGAAATGATAGTGCTAGGCACACCATGAAGTCTCACCACTTCTTTCACATACAACTGGGTCAACTTCTCCAAAGAACTCTTAATGCTTATAGGTAAGAAATGAGCAGATTTCGTCAATCTATCCACTATTACCTAAATAGCATTATGCTCAGTAGGCATCTTGGGTAATCCTATCACAAAATCCATTGTAATGCTATTCTATTTCCACTCAGGAATACTCAAAGGTTGTAGTTCTCCAAAAGGTCTTTGATTTTTTGATTTGATCTTCTGACAACTCAAGCACGAAGCAACATACTTAGCTATATCCTTCTTCATTCCAGGCCACCAAAACATACCCTTCAAAATTAGAGTCTTAAGATCTACATCCTTAAGAATGCAAATCCTATCTCTAAATCTCAATATTCCATCAATTCTCTTCTTGAAATCAATTTCATTACTTTGAGTCACTTTCTCTTTAATCTCTTGGAGATCTTGGTCTTGTTGTTGAGCTTCTTTGACTTGATCCATAAATTCATTGGTGATCTTCAATATTCCTAATTTGATGCTGTTAGGCTTCACTTCATTGTCAAGCTCAAATCTCTGAACTCCTCGATCAGCTCCAACTCCTTAATCATTAGTGTAGCGACATGTAAGGATTCCTTACTTTGTGCATCAACTACCACATTGGCTTTTCCTGGGTGATAGTGCTGTTCAAACTCATAATCTTTAAGAAACTCCATCCATCGTCTTTGCCTCATGTTAAGCTCCTTTTGATTGAAAAGATACTTCAAACTTTTGTGATCGTTGAACACTTCGAATCTAGCTCCATATAGATAGTGCCTCCAAATCTTTAGGGGAAAAACCATTGCTACCAGCTCTAAGTTATGAGTAGGGTAGTTCTCTTCATCTCGCAACTGCCTTGAAGCGTAAGCCACAACTCTTCTGTTTTACATCAGCATGCATCCTAGTCCTTGCTTTGAAGCATCACAGAATACTTCAAAGTTCTTGGTTGGATCGGGCAACACTAACACTGGGGCTGAGGTTAACTTCTCCTTAAGCTCTTGAAAACTTTCTTCACACTTAGATGTCCAAGCAAAAGGTTAGTCCTTCCTAGTCAGTCTAGTCAAGGTGTTGCTATCCTTGAAAAATTCTCAATAAATCTCCTATAGTATTCAGTTAAGCCTAAAAAGCTTCTAATCTCTATCATTGTCTTGGGTGGTTCCCAATTCACTACTGCTTCAACTTTACTTGGATCAACAAAAATTCCTCTTCCTGATATGACGTGACCTAGAAAGTTAATCTTCTCCATCCAAAAATCACATTTTGAAAGCTTAGCATACAACTCTGTTTCTTTTAAGGTTTGCAAAACTATTCTCAAGTGTTTGCTATGTTCCTCAAGGCTTTGAGAATACACTAATATGTCATCAATGAAAATTATCACAAACTTATCCAAAAATGGATGAAAAATTCTATTCATATAATCCATAAACACAGCAGGAGCATTGATCACTCCAAAAATAGGTAAATCAAGTTATTTTACACAATCATTGGAAATAAACGAATGTGTTGCACCTAAATCATACAATACATTAAATGATTTTCCACTTATGAAACACTTTCCTTGAATGAGATCATCAGCTTGAGCAATTTCAGAACCACTGATGGTGAAAACTCGTCCGTTGTTACCATCAAGGGGTTGACTTTGATTCCTTTCTTCATTGGTGTTCCTTCTTGGTTCCTGTTGCATACAGCTCCAACATTCTGACCTTTTCTAGGGCAATCTATGCTCAAGTGTCCTGGTTCCTTGCACCTGAAACACATTTCGGTCATACAAGCATTGATTAGCAAGATGTGGACCTCCATATTTAGAGCAAATAGGGTTCGAGCCAAATCTTTGGAAATTTTAAGATTGATGGATGTTAGAGGTAGATCCTTGGGGTCTTGGATGATACAGTTTTCCCTTAAAGTACGACTTCTTGGGATTCCTTGTTGGGCCAAAATTCTTGAATTGGGCTGCCTTCAATTGGGCTATCCGCTCATTCTGATTCCCTTCATAAGAGTAGCAACGCAGAGGTTCGTGGTCTGCGTGTATTCACTTTCGTGAGCAATAGGAGTCACGCGATCAATCCATAACAAAAAGAAATCAGAACATGTTCATAGAAGAAAAAGAGAGAGAAAGAGTAAAAGAAGAAGAGCTACAAAATTTCTTCATAAATCCAATCCCCAGCTTAATTCCTCAAGGTCCAAAGCTTGGAAGTCGCCCCCAATCTCCCTCTCTAACTCTCCTAAGGTGTGAAAATGAAAAATGAGAAAAAGATCCCAAGTTTCTGGGCTAATCTCTTATTTATAGAATTTCTTGCCTTTTTGGCATGATCATTATTTTTCATAACAGTAGCAATGCAGAGGTTCGTGGTCTGCGTGTGTTCACTTTCGTGAACAATAAGAGTCACGCGCAACTTGCTTTGTTAAAGGGCTCTTTGGAACGATTACTTTTGTCAGCAATAGTGATCACGCGTAGCTTGCTTTGCTAGAGACTTCTCTGGAATGATCACTTTTGTAAACAAAAGTGATCACGTGCAGCTTGCTTTGCTAGAGGCTTCTCTGGAACAATCATTATCATCAGTAATAGTGATAATGTAAGATCTCTTCTTCATTAGCGTTGTCACTTTTGTGAGAAAAAGTTATAACGCACAGGTCAACGTTTAATATTAGGCTCTGGAACAATCACTTTTGCAAGGAAAAGTGATCATGCTCAGCTCTTGCTTCACCAAACTTTGTTCCTTGATTCCAATTTTGCTACTTTCTTCTACTTTCTCTCTTGATCCTTCAACCTTATGATCTCAGCTCAGAGTTTCCTGCAAAACTAAAAAAATTACGTCAAAATTCTATCAAATTTACATGATTTGAATTACTAAAGACAACAATTTACTTTATTGAACATTTATATATTTTTGTGCAGTTTTCACTTTCCAAATTACATTTTCTATTAAAAACAACCTAGAAAACTACATAAAAATCTAGTAAAATCTACATTTATCAGGCATTCTAGACAATATCCCTGCCTTCATTTTCAAATGTCATCCTTGCGTGCTTCCACCAGTTTTCAACTTCATCAATCATCAAGTACACAACATATGTTACCTTTTGTGCCTCAGTGCACAACAAAGCACCAAAAATCCTTTCAAGCTCTTGAATCCAAGCTTGCGCTCCATCTGGATCATAACCTCCCTTGAATTGAGAAGGATTTCTCTTTAGAAACCTATCCAATACTTGGTGCTCATTTTCATCTTGAGTGCCATGACGACGTTCTAGAACATCAGCCAACCTGTTAAGGATAGTTGCCATTGCTGGACTAGACCTTCCTGCCATGACTTATCCTGAAATCCATCACAAACAAACAATCTAATAATTGAGTTCATCATAAACACATAATTTCACACAACTACACTTAGCACATAGAGGAACAAAATCTATTCTACTTGATCATTGCACCTCCTAATATACTCCTAAGTACGTGGTCAGAACGAATTGTTCTGATACCACTTGTAATGGCGACAAAGACCGAGACTCGACAATCCTATTACTTTTAGATAAATTGACGTGTAATGTATACAGATTGCTATTAAGAATCTTGGACCAAATGAGATTCTTTTTTAACCATGAATGCATAGGATTATTGAACCTGATTTATGGATACCACTATCATTTTTTAGTATTGAGAGACTTGCTTTTGATATATTTTAAAGTGACACTCAGTCACAACATGGATCTTGATTCTTCATGAACCTGATAGGCAACAGTTTATAAAGATTCATGTCATACTTTTATTACTAATAATTACTCATGAGATTTTGTTTTCTACGTTTACTCATAGTTTAGAAAATTATAATATTAGTAAGTACCACTTGAATAATATAGTCATACTATGTATTGACATAACTATACAAGTGGACTTCAATTTTTTTCACTTGCTCATGAGCCAATTACTAATAATATGAGATACAACATGTGATTTATCACTTCAACTAGAACTCTCTTGGGGGACGAACCCACAGAGTTCACACTCATTACCTACATGCATTGAAGAACCAATTTCCTGCCCATTTAATTCCATCCAAATAAAAATCAGAAGATAACTGATAACATAAACCTGGTCATATAAATAATTCCATAATTATTCAAAGTAACCACAAATTATCCAAGAATCTTAAAACACAATCCACGACCATTAGAGTAGCAAAGCAATGTACATTACACCCAAGTTACCAAAATACAATAGAAAGTATCGAACTCTCCACCGTATAACAAGTGGAGTCCCCTAGCAGCGGATAACAAAAGAAACAACTAAACATCGATCAGGACTCCTTGGAAGGGTTTTCCTCTATCTCCTTGGTATCTGAAGGATCCTCCTCAAATTGAGCTCAATGTGGAGAATAAGACGGAGAGAGGCCATCCACAAGATCTGTGAATACTAAAAGAAAATGTCCAACGCCATAAGATATTTCAACAAAGAAAAGAAGGAGTAAGATATATTTCCAAGTAAATATATTTCCAAAAAGAAACAAAACAAAGTAGTATGAGCATACATCATGTTAATACAATTGTAACGTTTATAATCTAAAAAAATGCAAGTCTAATTACATGATGCATGATTAATACAAATGATAACTCTTGGTTTTGAAAATTCTCATTTTTAAGCTTATGCGACTCTGGATCCATAACAATCCTATTGTTCAAAAGTTGTTAGTAGTTTCAGTAACTAGCCTACATTTCGCATGTATGGTGAGCACTCGAACCTCCACCGACTGATCTAGCTCGACCAACAAGATAAGCCTCAAGAGAAAGTCTGTATAAAGGAGCATTGCGTGGAGACTCCCAGCTCGTTTTCGGGGCCTAGGACACTGATAGGGCCTTTGGTAAGTCACCCAACTCCATTAAATCCCCTAGACATCGAGGTCCTCCCTATCTTTTACCAACAACAATATAAAATAACCTCGTGACTTTCTTCACAGGGGAGTGGGAATTCACATACATTTTCCTTCTAAATAGTCATGCACATTTTTGGAGTTTCACTTCCTTAATCATGTACGATAGGCGCTGGCCAATTTTAAGATTTCACATGATTTTATCAACTATTCAGAATCATATATATATATACAAAGAATTGGTAAGTACTTATATCCATGCCTCAATGCACTTTCTCTAAGTGTTCCAAGCTCACTAGTTTCATCTCTTTCCTTGAGTTCCAACCATTACCTGACTATAGTTACACTACTCATTTATTTTCAAAAAGGAAGAAAACAAATTTTTCACAAGGGTTTACTTTTAGTCATTGGATTCAATTATTAAACTCAAGGTTGGAGCTGAAACCATGGCTAAGCTCCTTAGAGCGCATATACTTATATACCAATTTACTCTCAGCATATCATCATGCATGTTCCCACCCTTTAAGGGCTCAAGTTCACAAATGGAGCCCACTCAACCTTCATATGCCTATATGCATATTCTTATTTCTTTACACATTACATGCGCCAAATCAGCTCGTTCCCTCACAACCTGATGATTAGAAATTATGATATTTGATTCACAACTAACACTCACATGCCTAATATACACAACTGACACCTAACAGCCTCACCCCGTAGGTTTACCTAGACCATGCTCTGATACCACTAAAATGTCACGATCCCTTTTTATAAGGAACCGAGAACATTATTTCTACAACACTTATTTATGATAGATAAATAATGGAGAATATAAGTATAAAATTCACTTTTCATTCAAAATAAACAGAGTTACTTGTAACAATATCCAACAGAACAACATAATATTACATTGAGTTCAAAATACTCAAAAGACACAAAAATTAAACTACATAACTCCCTTTATATGAGGTCTCAAAATATAAGGAAATGAACTTTAATACAAAATTACTCGACTCCAGTTTTCTAACATGTCTCCACTGGCCCCTCGGTCAGTGAAGTAGGTGCAACCCTTGTTACATCTGCTCATGTACCACCATACGATCATCGCAATACACACGCACACAAAAACATAGACAGAAATGCAAGCGTGAGCTTACAAAAGAAAAATCATATATATAACAAAAGATTACTCACAGCAACAACCCCATGCATTCTCATACCATCTAATGCACAACAAGAAAATGGTTCCAACTGGTTTCAGAGGATAAGTAATCTTTAGGAGTGATGAATCCACATTTTATTGGATTTTTACTTGTCATATTGATGTTTGTTAATAGAAAAAGTAAACTTAGGAAGTGTAAATAACATAAAAACATCATTTTGGTCAAATATCACAGGTTTCTTAATTTTTGGTTAATTTACATTGATTTACATAGATATAGTTTGCAATTTTGATCATTAGAACAATTGTACAGGAATTTCTAGATTTTTTCCATGGATTTTTAGCAATTGAGAAAGTTTGAGATGAAAGTGATCACTTTGGATCCCATAGTGAACACTACAGCAAGCTAAATCCAGAAGGGCAGACCAAAGTGATCACTATGAACCCATAGTGATAACTCCAGAGAGACCAAAAAGCACAAGACTTGCGCGTAGCTACTATAGAACCATAGTAGACACTCTGGAGCAGCCAAAGTTATCACTCTGATACCAAAGTGATAACTCCAGAAAGGCTACAAGCACAGGACTTACGCGTAAACACTATGGAGCGAGAGTGACTACTATGGAGCGCTGCGCGTTATCACTATGAAGCCAAAGTGATAACCCCAGAGAGGCCCAAATCACAGGACTTGTGTGTAACCACTATGGAGCCAGAGTGACTACTATGGAGCGTTGCGCGTTATCACTATGAAACCATAGTAGTTACTTTGGGAGAAAATTTCTGCACTATAAATAGAATTTGAGAAATTAGGGTAGGGAGCTTTTTACACACTTTTAGCTTCTTTTTCCATTTTTGGGGGACACTTGCAGAGCCTAGGGTGGCCTTGGGTGACAGCCAAGGGTCCAACCTACAGTTTGATTTCCATTTTCTCCTTACCTCTCTTTGATTTTTGTATTGATGTTATTGATTTTTCTTTACTTTCATTTTGTAATTGTGAGACCCATCCTCATGGAGGGTTAGTTTTCTTGTAATCTCTAGTGAGTTCATATGGGTTCTTGAATTCTTGGGTTTTTGAATGTTAATGCAAATCTTTTTCTTCCATGAATTTCTTCCTCCCAAACTCTTGAATTGAATTAATGGTTGAATGAGGGGAGCATTGTGTAATGAACCCTAATTCGTTTTAAGGAAATTCTAAATTTGAATAGCTTAATTCTTGTTTAATTCCAAGATTTCGTAATCAAGGAATGAGAGATTGGAGTTCATTGGATTGCTTAATTCATATGAAAACATAAGGTTGATTTTTGATTGTTAAATCAACCTAATTCTGGGAGGAGAGGAAGAGTATTAAATCTTGAGAGGAATAGGGATAGAGTTTATATGAATGAACTAGGGGTTACTACATTTTATCGATTGAACTTTGTAATTTAATTTTCTGCTTAAGTTGATTGAACTTGAAATCACAAACTCCCCCCCTTTTTTTTTACTTGCTTTCCAAATACATTACACACTACATGTTTGATATTTAGTCACTCGTCCAATGATTCATGGGAGATAACCTAGGCTTGCATCCTAGACTACATAAATTTTTCTGCATATTTTGATGAAGGTTGACGACAAATCTTTTTGCAAATGAGAAAATATTTCGTTCATCAAATTGGAGCCGTTGCCGGGGAATCATTGGTGCTTTATTAGATATTAAATGTGTGGTGTTTTGTTTTTAACTTTCTTCATGTTAATATGTAACTTTCTTTTTAATTTTTGCATGGTAGATAGATTCGAATTATTTTAATTGTGTAGCGTCCCACTCAATTCTGCATTTTGTTTTTGTTATGAATATTCTGCACTTTGCCTATTGCATTCTACATACATGTGCATTTATTTTCTGCTTTGTTTCTAGTTTTCTGTTGTAGAATTCTGTAGAATTTTGTCCAGGTACATACTTTGCATATTCCCTGCACTTGTTCTGCATTTGTGCTTCATTTGTTCTATTTCAATTTTTTTGCATTTTACATTCATTTTCTGCACCTTGCATTCTGTTTCGCTACATTTTTCTGCAGACTTTTGATACACAATTTTACATAATTCTTGCATTTTTGCTGCATAAACTTCTGCATTTTTTTCCTTTAAATTTTGCAATTCTGCATTTCATTTTTGTCTTTAATTTTCTGCACTTTGCTTGTTGTATTCTACATTTTTCTGCATTTATTTTCTGCTCTATTTTTTTTATTCAGTTTTCTGCTGCATAATTCTGCATCATTTTCTGCACTTTTGCAATTTTGCACTTGCATTCTGTTTCTGCATAATTTTTCTGTTTTCATATTCTCCATTCTGCATAATCCTACATATGTTCTATACTTGTTCTGTTTCTAGTCTATTTTAAATTTTTGCATACTATTTTTGCATATATTTTTCTTCACAATTTCATCAAATTCTGCATAATTTTTTGCTGCAATATTTTTTGCATTTCTTTTTTCTGCATCACTTTGCTGCATATTATTTTTGCATAATTTTGCAGCTTTTTAGCTAGATTCTTTTCATTTTGATTTAGATATTATGGCTGAGAAAACTTTAAGAGAACTTGCTTCACCTGATGTATATTTTCAGACATTATGCATCCAATATCCTAATTTAGATACACCTTGTGTGCTTAAGTCTGGATTGATTCATTTGTTACCCAAGTTTCATGGTCTTGTAGGTGAGGATCCATTTAAACACCTCAAAGAATTCCACATTGTTTGTACCACCATGGGACCAGTTGGAATTCCTGAGGATCATATAAAGTTGAAAGCATTCCCATTCTCATTGCAAGACATAGCCAAGGATTGGTTCTACTATTTACCCCCTGGATCAGTCACTAGCTGGGATGGTATAGGAAGAATGTTTCTGGAAAAAAATTTCCCTGCATCTAGAGTGACTTTAATCAGAAAAGAAATTTGTGGTATAAGACAAATGGACAAAGAGAGTTTGTATGAGTATTGGGAGAGATTCAAGAGGCTTTGTGCTAGTTGTCCACATCATCAAATTAATGAGCAACTTCTTATCCAATACTTCTATAAAGGTCTTATATCCATTGATAGACAGATGATTGATGCAGCCAGAGGAGGAGCCTTGGTAGATAAAACTCCTATTGTAGCAAGGCAATTAATTGAGAACATGGCTTCTAATAATCAACAGTTCAACACTAGAAGCAATCTAGTGCCCTTAAATAGTGGAGTTTATGAGATAGAAAATACTCATGTTGCTTATCATAGAAAACTAGAGGACGAGTTAGATGATTTAGCTTCTTTGATCAAGCAATTAGCATTGTCACAGAGGGCTGCAAGGTTATGTGAGATATATGTTTCACATAAACACCCCACTGGTTCTTGTCCTACATTGTATGAACCTGCAGGTTGGATGAGTCACCCGAACTTGAAATGGGGGAATTTTACACAGCAGCAACAACATCAACCTCCACCACAAACTGCTGCACCTTGCAAGAGTGAGCCTTCCTTGGAAGAATTGATAAGGGAAATAGTAGTTAATGATCTAAATTTCCAACAGAGAACGGAAGCAACCATTCAAAACTTGGAAAATCAGATTGGACAGTTGGCTTCTGCTTTAAACCATTTACAATCTCAAGGTTCTGGTAATCTATCTGCACAACCACCTGTCAATCTAGAGGATATTCGTGCCAACACCTTAAGATTAGAAAAGACCATTCAAGACTCGCAAGAGCAACAACCAACTGATAAAGATCTTAATGCTACTGCTCTAGCAAGTAATTGCAACAAATATAGTAGCCCAGCAAGTGCAGATTATGCTCCTACTCCTTGTGCTACTTCTGCTAATGCAGCAGAAAATTTTGAGCAACTTGCTCCTCATTCATTTCATTCAATTTGCCATAATGATTTGTTGAATGATTTAGTTGATGATAATTTGGTTGAGTTTTCTGAATTTTTAGATTGTATTAATTATCCTAACTTAGCCAAATATCCTGATTCTTTTATTTGTGATGGTTGTACTGATTATGCAAAATGTAGCTTTTGTACTGAAATTGATACATATGTGTATGGTGATTTTCATGCAGCTATTGCAGATTCTGAGGAAGCAAATCGAAATTGAAGCCTTTGCCTGAGCTCTTGAAGTATGAATATTACATCACTATATATCCAAGAGTACAACAGCCAAAGTATAGCAAGAGTAAATAATATTTTGGACATCAAGGCAATGAAAAGCGTGAAGAAAAGCTCAATGAGTTCATTGAGCAGCTAGAAATCCCTCCGTAATTATTTCTTCCAAGTTCTCAATTAAATAAAGTGTTGCAGATTTATAAGCAAAAAGAGAAATATCTAGGGATATAACCAAAATTGCTACTATCAAAAGTATCTCCTAGAATTAAAGATCATAAGGTGTCAAGCTAGTGACGTTAAAAGAGCATTGTTTGAGAGGCAACTCACAGTTTTCTTAGAAGTTTTCAATTTATTTTATGCATTTAGCAATGGTCTTGCATTTGAGTTTTGGATATCTCATCAATTCTACTGCATAAACATTCTGATCTGCATTTTACTTTGATATTTGACATGTGTTTTTGCATAATTCTGAATTTTGCAGAGGGAGAACACAAATTTTGGATCCAATTTCTGCATAAAATTAAGAAAGGATCATGTGCAGCAGGAGTAAACACTTTCAGAACTTAAGGTAGTCACTTTAGGGAGAAAAATGAGAGTTTATCATGAAGGTAATCACTTTCCCAAGCAAAAGTAGTTACTCTCAGTCCAGGTATACATCTTTGTTCTCTGAAGTGATCACTTTCAATGGTCACAGTAACCACTCTCAACTAAGGTATGGATTTCTATTCTTTGTAGTGAACACTTTCATAGCTGATAGACTTTCAAGATTTTTGAGCTAAATAGGATGCACATGTTTACTTTCACTTACCATAGTGAACATGTGCAACAACCCTAAGGGTAAAAAAAAAATTAAAAATTAAAAAAAAAACCATAGTAGTTACTATCGGTTACCATAGTAACTACGTGCACCAGAGTGATCACTATTGCTTACAATAGTGATTACGCGCACCTCACCGACTTCATTCACTTCTTTGGAGTGATTACTTTCACATGCATAGTGATTACTTTGCACACCCTTCTGCTGGTAGTTGTATTTCTCTGCATAATTGCACTGAGGCTTGAATTATGTTGCTGCATAAGTGCCTTGACATGCTTAGATTCCATAGTGGTTACTATCCTTTTCCATAGTACTCACTTTAGTAGTGCATTTTTCCATAGTAATTACTCTGCCATGAACTTTTATTACTAAAATACTGCATAATTGTTGTCACACATGCCTGATATCATCGGCACATAATCTAACAGGTAACTTACATTCTTGAAGTTTTTTGTGTCTATATTGCTACATTAAATATGTCATGCCTGCACCATTAAAGTAATCATTATCACTGTGCATAGTATTTACTTTGACATTGCACTTCTTCATAGTAACCATTCTAGCTTGCACTTTCACTATGACATTGGGCATGATTTTGACTGGCTGTCAGCTGCATTTTGCTGCATCTGCACTCACATATTCTGCAGCATTGTTTTTTTTCCTGAAATTTCCCTGTATATATGCTAAATATCCTTGCTACCTACTTACCAATTGCATGATCCACTCATTGTTTTCTTTTCTCCATGCAGCATCATGGTAAACACTTCCAAGTCTACTCTAAGGACTAATAGAGGCAGGACTGTTGGAGCACCTTCCTCCATTCACCATTACTGCAATTGCACCACCACCTCATGAAGCTAAGAACGATAATAGCTCCAGCTCTTTGGAAGAGGAAGAGGAAGAAGGAGAAGATGCAGCTGATAGTTTTTCTTCCTCCAACTCAAATGAAGACTTGATTTAGTTTTAGTTTCTTTTATGTCATTTACATTTTAGTTATTTTTATTTCATTTCCTTGTACATATTACCCACCATTTCCATAGTTATTACACTTTATCACTTTTCTTTTCTTGCTTTACTTTTACTTTACTACTTTATCTTTGAATAGTTACTTGACGCTTTCGTTCTCTTTTATATATAAATATCTGTCCAGTCTCAAGACTTCCTTTTTGTGCTGAATCCATTGTGCATCTCTTTGCAGAGTGTACCCTCAGTCCCATCAAGAGGAGCATCAATTTGATTCCTGAATTGTGAGCCATCATCCATAAAAGGGGAGTGATCTCTTTGCCTTTATTTCATGACTGCTCAGTCTAAATTCCTTGCACAGTAATAGTCAAAAAATACAAAAATATATTTTTCCTTTGTGCTTTTGTTTTTAATTTAGTCCAATTTTGTAATTCCAATTTTATATTCTGATTGCACTTCTCATTCAACTCACAATCACTCTCTATTTTGTACATATTTACCATTCCTACCATACTAAACATATTTTCTTGTAAGGTGAACTGTACTCACATGTTGCTAAGTAATTATAACTTTTACCATAGCAGAGAATTGAGTCTTTAATTTCTTTTCTGTGTGCACTATAACATATATCATTGCATCTATCCTCTAGAACTTGCCCTGTTTCTTGATTGAATATGCATTTTGCAATTTCTCATCTAGATGATTGAGGCCGTCCTTGTGCACACCCACCCACCCTAGAACACCCTTGCACCTAATTACCTTGTTCCAAACTATGATTTTTGCCAAACTTAGTCTGCAAAACTATTTTTCTTACCTCAAGAAAAGAATTTCTTTTGAGTTGCATCAAGAGTGAATGCAAGAAACTAAGTTTGGGGTGCTGATTATCACTGTAGTTGCTTAAGGACAAGCAAAATCTTAAGTTTGGGTTGGTGAACATCATACATGTTAATAATACATGTAAAAAAATGTTTGAAATTGAAGAAGAGAATGATTGTCAAAGTTCATAAAAAATTGATGATAAATGAATGAAAAAGAAAAAAGAAAAATACAGCAAGTCATTTTGATAGAAAAAAGGATTCTCCACATAAGGCAAAGTAAATGAAAAGTATGGTGTAAGAGTGCTTGAATCTCACTTGCTGCATAATTTAATGCATTCCACTCTTAGTTGTTGTACTCACTCACTCAAAGGAATTCCTCCTCTTAAAAACTCACTTGAGCTTTTGACCCTCCTTGATCAAAATTGAACCTAAATTAATCCATTTGTGACCAACAAAGTCCTCATGATAGGTGGTTCATTGTATCTAGGCAAAGGAGATTGAGAATATGGGTAAGCATATGGTAGGGTGAGGCAAAATGCATGAATTGAGGAAAAACACTTAGCCTGAAATATTGATAAGTGAAGAGTGAAACACCATCTTGTGAGCTTGATAATTTCTTTGCACTGTGTGGATTGCATGAAACTTTGCTGGATTTTTGTTTCAGTTTAATGGGACTTTGCTTAAAAATAATTGATTTAGGCATGATTTCTTTGTTGAATGAATCCATGATTTTGGAAACATTGGAAGTGTCAATTAGGGTATGATCTTCGAATGAAAATTTTGAAAGAAAATTTTTGGATAAATCCACCCCTCTTGCAAGTAACTTTCTTGAATTTTGATTTGCTTGAGGACAAGCAAAAGTTTAAGTTTGAAGTTGTGATGAATCTACATTTTATTGGATTTTTACTTGTCATATTGATGTTTCTTGATAGAAAAAGTAAACTTAGGAAGTGTAAATAACATAAAAACATCATTTTGGTCAAATATCATAGGTTTCTTAATTTTTGGTTAATTTACATTCATTTACATAGATATAGTTTGCAATTTTGATCATTTGAATAATTGTGCAGGAATTTCTAGACTTTTTCCATGGATTTTTAGAAATTGAGAAAGTTTGACATGAAAGTGATCACTTTGGATCCCATAATGAACACTACAGCAAGCTAAATCCAGAAGGGCAGACCAAAGTGATCACTATGAACCCATAGTGACAACTCCAGAGAGACCAAAAAGGACAAGACTTGCGCGTAGCTGCTATAGAACCATAGTAGACACTCTGGAGCAGCCAAAGTTATCACTCTGATACCAAAGTGACAACTCCAGAAAGGCTAAAAGCACAGGACTTGCGCGTAAACACTATAGAGCGAGAGTGACTACTATGGAGCGCTGCGCGTTATCACTATGAAGCCAAAGTGATAACTCCAGAGAGGCCCAAATCACAGGACTTGCGTGTAACCACTATGGAGCCAGAGTGACTACTATGGAGCGTTGCGCGTTATCACTATGAAACCATAGTAGTTACTTTGGGCAAAAATTTCTGCACTATAAATAGAATTTGAGAAATTAGGGTAGGGAGCTTTTTACACACTTTTAGCTTCTTTTTCCATTTTTGGGGGACACTTGCAGAGCCTAGGGTGGCCTTGGGTGACAGCCAAGGGTCCAACCTACAGTTTGATTTCCATTTTCTCCTTACCTCTCTTTGATTTTTGTATTGATGTTATTGATTTCTCTTTACTTTCATTTTGTAATTGTGAGACCTATCCTCATGGAGGGTTAACTTTCTTGTAATGTCTAGTGAGTTCATATGGGTTCTTAAATTCTTGGGTTTTTGAATGTTAATGCAAATTTTTTTCTTCCATGAATTTCTTCCTCCTAAACTCTTGAATTGAATTAATGGTTGAATGAGGGGAGCATTGTGTAATGAACCCTAATTCATTTTAAGGAAATTCTAAATTTGAATTGCTTAATTCTTGTTTATTCCAAGATTGCTTAATCAAGGAATGAGAGATTAGAGTTCATTGGATTGCTTAATTCATATGAAAACATAAGGTTGATTTTCGATTGTTAAATCAACCTAATTCTGGGAGGAGAGGAAGAGTATTAAATCTTGAGAGGAATAGGGATAAAGTTTATATGAATGAACTAGGGGTTACTACATTTTATCGATTGAACTTTGCAATTTAATTTTCTGGTTAAGTTGATTGAACTTGAAATCACAAACTCCCCCCCTTTTTTTTTACTTGCTTTCCAAATACATTGCACACTACATGTTTGATATTTGGTCGTCCAATGATTCATGGGAGACAACCTAGGCTTGCATCCTAGACTACATAAAATTTTCTGCATATTTTGATGAAGGTTGACGACAAATCTTTTTGCAAATGAGAAAATATTTCGTTCATCAGGGAGCGACCCATCCCGATATCTGGATCCAGACAGCACAGTACAACATAGCTTAATATGCTTTGTCATTACACGTCTACCCACCTAAACGTGTAACTCGGCTTTATAATAAAGCAAGACATATATCTCAGTATGATCCAGCACAGACAAAATCGTATTCTCAACTGCTCAGCTAAAATAATTTATGATATTTTAGCCAAATCTCAACATTTTAAATTAATTAACAGCAGCTATAGCATAGAAAATAGCTTTCTATCTAAGAGATCTAACTGGTGATTCATATTTTGTACTCACATTTATAGGCTTATTGCATCTTCCAAAATATCTTCCCTTCTTTATTTATTTCATTTAGCATGTTTTTGCATTTCTTGCATTAAATTGGATTTTTCATGAATAATTGTTATCTTCATATTTCATATTTTCGCTATTCTGACCTTTGTCCAATATTTCAGCCATAAATTTTTCTGTAGATCTCATTTTTGGCTGATTCTTTTTGCAATGGATTCCTGACTTTGTGGGCTTCAATTTGGACATATAGGAGTTTGGAGCTATTTTTTTAATTAATTTTTGAATTTCAGACTTAAAACATACCTTTTATATTTAGGGTTTTTATTTAGAGCTTTTATTTTAATTACTTACGGCAGCCTGGTCCATTTATTTCTGTTTTCATTTAAGACCAATATATATAGGGATCAAAAGATTGATTTTGAACCTCTCATTTCCCTTTCATAATTTTGTTTTGCTGTAAAGACTTTTTCTCGCTTTTGAGAGAAAACCCTTTTTGTTTCATTCACTTGTCTCTTTTTGGATTTTGTTGCATTCTCAATTATTCGTTTCTCGTGAATCATCTCATCTCAAGCATGGATTGCAAGATCAATTGATTGTTCCAAGTTTGTCTTTTTACTTTTTTGCAATTCTTGATTAAGATTGGTGCATGCATAATTCGATTGAATTTAGTTGTTTTTCTTGAGTGTAATATTGATCGACTGATTTCTTTTACATTTGAGATTTAGGCAAATTCAGTATAGTAATCCTAGTTTGCGTCTGTGATTCATGATTTTAATTTATGGTTTTTATTTGATTTATTTTCATTTTTGTTTTTCAATTCATTTTTTGTTTTTCATTTTCTGATTTGTTTTCCATTTTTCATTTTTATTTTTGTTTTCGTTTTCCAATTTGTTTTGTTTTTAATTTGTTTTCATTTTTCTGGGTTAAATTAAATTCGTTTTCATTTTTATATTTTTTTTACATTCATTTTTTTTAGATCCGTATTTGGGTTTTAAATATATTGCTAATTTACGTTTTTGTTTAATTTCTTAAACCCCCCCCCCCCAAATTTGATGAGGACATCTAGGCCCAAGCCCATGCAAGAATTCACACCCCAAGGAAGGTCCAAGATCCACTTGAAGACTTAAGCGGGCCAATGACAAGATCAAGAGCTAAGAAAGCCCAAGAAGCATTAGCACATGTAATACATCTTATGTTGGGTCAAGAAGCATTAGCATATGTAATACATCTTGTGTTGGAAACCCAACATCAATTTGAAGCTCATGATAGGGAAGATCCATCCATGGAGTTGAAGCCCATCGCTTGTCTTGTTCTTGTTGATTTTGAAGGACATAAGCCCAATGACTCAATTTGAAGTTTTATTTATTTTAATTTCTTTTCAGCCATGATTAAAATTATATAAAGTGTTTGTAGCAAGACTTGAACGTAGGTACTTGTGGCTAAGTGTTAGCCAATGACCACTAGGCCATCTTAGTTTACTTGTACTAATGGTTCTTTTCGTTTCTCTTGTTTGACTTTGATTAAGTAAACTCTTAATTTGCATTGTACTAAAAACACTTGGATTGAATGAAAAAAAAGGAGAATTCAGATTGAAATCAAATTAAAGTGAGTGTTGTGCTCTGTTAGGGTTCTTCCTCACAATCTTCGATCTTATCAAGAATTCATCCATTTTTGTGGCGATCTTGTTGGTTTATCAAACATCATCATTTGTGCCGCCCTTTCCATCATATTTCCTTCCACTTTTTCATTTAGAAGGTATGAATTTTGATTTTCCCCAATTCTAAATTTTAGGGTTCATAACATTCTCTTCCAAACAAACCCCAATTTGTACCCAAAATAACTTTAATTCATATCTCATGATTTATAACTCCAAATTAAGTGATTCTTGAGTGAAAATCATAGTTGTAACACCTATATTACTGCCAAGATCCTATCTCCTAAAAATATATGTATTTAGACTTCCCTAAGATAGTGTGCCCAATTGAACATGAACAAGGAATTATTCATTCGACATTAGTGTGGAACTAAACAACAATTTCACAATTTAATTCATAGGTAAGGGTACATTATCCTTCATCTTTTCATTCAATCTGTTCGTTACCAAATCATGCATATTGTATTACGTTTTACTAGTGTACTTGAAATTTCTTCAAATTAATTTCTTTTTATGAAAGAGATAAAGGTGAGTGCTCAACATCACATGCTTCGTGGAATGGAATTCTGAAATCATAATGAGAGACATGTAAATAGGGAGAAAATTTTGATTTTGTGCATATACGTCCCTAGTGTAAACGGTTCAAGGTAAACCATCGTAAAACAAACAAAAGAGAAGACCTCATGGTTCAGTATTTCAAAATTAATTATAAACAGCCCCCAAAAAGAAAGGAAAGTATAAAACTTAAGTGCAGTGTTCATCCATGACAAAAAAATAAAATAAAACATCTACATATAAAACTCTGGTGGAAAGGAATCCTCACTAGGATCAGATTCCATTCCATCAGAATCAGGTGCAGCATCCACAGGCTGAGGGCGAGGAGAGGGTGGCAAGTCGTCTGGGTCGCTGTCAATCCAACCAATAGTGGGTGGGGGCGATCGAGAAGTAGGTGGTGGTCGTGAAGAGCGTCGGACAGAGGGTCCGGCTTCATCGGGAGGAGATGCTCGAATCTATGGGAGGTGGTGAGATGCTGGCCTGACGGAGGACTCGATAACCTCGACGTCTTTTAACTCGGGAGCAAGGGTAGGACTGGGAGGAGGGGTAAGCTCAGGGTCAAGATCGATAACGGTTTTACCTTTGTCAATAAAAATTTTAAGATGTTTGGCTGGGGGTTCTTGTGGTGGAGAAGAAGGGGGTGAGTGGATTATAATACTCCGTTCTGAAGGTAGATGTACGGAGACGTCTGCAAAAAGGTGGTCACTCTAGCTAGGCTTCCAGTCGCCTTCAGTGAGAGGCCCCATGGTCAGGGAGACCATCCCCTGGTATACCAGACGACGCGTGGCCTGGTCGTATCTCCATACTGCTTTCTTGTCGGAGTCCTCTCCCCATATCATTGCTCGCTGAGGGTCCATTTGTCATACAGTCATGCAATACACACAAATACACAATAATGGAACACGAACAGAAAGGGTGAGCTCCAATACAATCAGTCATCAGATATTGAGTAAGGAAGAAAATCAGAGTGGCATCAAGCACTTACGAAGTTACATTTCAATAAACACATAGTCATAACAAAATGCCCAATAAACAATTACAAAATGCAGGCTGAGTCACAAAGATTCGTCACAACATAATTTAAACATTAACGCTTAAAACGTCACTACTTCCTCAGTTTGTTCCCACCATTCCTCTAGTCAAGGTGATCGGAGGCCCTCGTTCCCTACAAGCACACATTGTACGAAATCCATAAGAAATATTCTTCCATTTGACCATTCCGGTCCCTCAGGAACGAGTCCTTCCACGATCCTCGGTAATGCTTGCTTGCGTCAGGATTAGTGGAGGTTTCGATGGCGACGTGTCCCGGCCGCGGTGAGCTATTCCGCACCATTGGGGCAACCCCCCTCCACTACCCCTAAGGTTCTTCCCTCGAACCTGAACACTCACATCCCTCAGCTGTGCTAAACTGTGACCTTGACTCTCCATCTCCCATATCATGCACATAAGAGTTTCGTAACCGCATTCTCACTTCACCATTTTTGAACGCACATTAAATTTCCAAAGGTCACAAACCACATAACCAAATCCACACTCATAAGAGCTAGTACGTTCAAAGAAAAGAAGAACCATTCATCCACAGTCCGAGAATAAAAAAAAAGGAGAGAAGATGGAGATAGTTATAAAATTTTGTTAAAATATCATAGTCAAAATGTACCTTTGCAAACAAAATAATCATCAAAGAATCATGGAAATAACCGCAAGTTTAATCTCACATGCAACTTATTTCTACCACAAATTTTTCGTAAAATAATGATTAGGTGGTAGGAAAATTCTTTCATGGTTAAGAAAAAGCATTCCTTGGTCATACAGAATCAAACCGGGAGAAAAAGGTGAGTAGTTCCTCAGTTAAAACAAAAGGATGGAGGGTAGTCGATGAAAACTGAAAAGAACACAAGGATTCATACAAAGATTTCAATATTATCAACATGCAAAACTATTTCAGCCTCAATCAAGTTCACGCAGGTTACAAAACATGGATTTTTAAAATACTAACCAAATAAAATCACCACGAGATGAAGAAAATGGTTTGCATGTAAATTTTATTGATGAAGATCGGAGACGAAAACAAGAAGAAGAGAGCGCATGCAGAGTTTACAAGTTAACGAACAACCACATGCATTCAAGCGCAAACAAGAGCTCCCCTAACCTTGTTTGGTATGAGAAAAAGAGATAGAGTGGAAGGCTTGGTCTTGGTACTAGCAGGATCTTGATCACGACTTGAGTCCTTGGTGTTTTGTCACCTCCTTTAGGTTGGTGATGGAGTGTGTTGTCCACCAGAGAAAAAGGTGAGTAGAGGTTTTGTGAGAGGGTGAGAATGTGTCGAGAGAGAAGAGAAGTGGTGAGGTTGAGAGTGTTTTTGAAAATAAGGGAAGAAGGGCGCGTGAGGATTAGAAGGTGTTCTTATATAGTGTGGCTTAAAGCTTTGCCCATTCGTCTTCCAAAGGCTGGCGGTGAGTTGCACAAGAAGGGTTTTAGGGTTAGGTTAGGCGAAGTGACACATCCTTTCGCCTTCTCACTTGAATAGTCACGTCTCATGGTGTCCAGGTGCAAGTGATGCGCCTTCTCAAGAGCATTCAATGCACAGAGTGTAAAAGAAGCAAGTCGTAGATGATCCACACATCTCCACACGCCATTCATCATGATGGAGTAACCGAAATAGGGGTTTGACCTAGGTAAGAGTGGGTAATTAATGCACGTTGGCGGCTAGGGTTTGTTGTGAAGGGAAGCGGGTTGAAACCCTTCGTGTCCCACAAATTGAAAAGGGTGATGTTATTTTGAATGGTTAGTGAAAAGGTGGTGCCTTTCTCTTTGCCTTGGATGTGTGGCCAGTGCCATAAAACAGGAAATAATTGCATGCGATTAATGGAGCATAATTTCCAGAAATATGTTGCTATGTTTTTGGCTGTACATTAAGTGCAGGCTGGCGGCTAGGTCAACTCCAGAAGGAAGTTGAGTAGGTTTTTCCTTTGTTTTTCTCATGAGGTTAAATGCGGTTAAGAGGTAAATTAGGTAACTTCAATGATGGTTTAAATGAGGCAGGAAAGGCCCCTCAGTTTTAAGCAATTTAAAACATGGTTATTAGGAACAAAATAATGTGAATGATTG
This sequence comes from Abrus precatorius, assembly GCF_003935025.1. Lineage (NCBI taxonomy): Eukaryota > Viridiplantae > Streptophyta > Magnoliopsida > Fabales > Fabaceae > Abrus > Abrus precatorius. Next base: position 14,338,043 of record NW_020874362.1, read on the forward strand.
ATTGTTTTCGGTAATGCCATGCAATTAATGCAGGGTGGCTACTTAAATTTTCTGATGGAAGGTGGCGCCACTTTTGGCCATGCATTCACACAAATCTCCCTAGGGTTTTACCATAAATACAAGGTAATTAAGGAAGGAATATATATAGTTGATGTCAGGCACGATTCTGGGGAATTAATTGCCTCAGGTGGAACGTTTCAAGCTGATTGGCACGCCCACTAAATGCATGTAACCGATTGGATTAATGTGGAGGGAATCAAGCAGGCGCCTTTTCACTCCCCTATGGTATTTAATGTAGGTGGGTAATTAAGGGAGTTTAATGGCGGTTAAATGAGGAAATGGGGGGTTTCTTCGAGTAAATGGAAAGGCAAGGGTATCTTCTCTAATTAACTACAAGATTCTCGCTAATTTATGATTAATAACCTACCTTAATTAAATGTGCACGAGAATATGGAAAGTTTATAATTAAGGAAAGGAATAGAACTCCATCCTTCTAGAAGAGGATTGGGGCTTTAAATTTTCGGTTGCACTATATATAAAAAAAAGGAAAGTTTTTAAATAAGATCCAATCAAAATATGGCAGTCCAAGAGGTGGCGACTGTATTTATTTAGGGTAACCTGGAACAATGGAATTGCATTAAGTATACTTAATTTGGGCTAGAATCCTAGGCTATTAAATTCGATTCTCCCCCCCTGGACATGAATGAATTTTTGGTTACTAGCACTAAATAAGGAAAGATTAAAACTTGCCTCTTGGGTCCTTTGTAGTACACGTGACTTCTAGGGTAAAAAAAAATAGATGATGGCTCTCATTAATGGTCTAACTTAGTGTGCATGGTACCAGAATACTGGAAGACTTAAGTACATCCACTATTAGAACCTAATGAACATTCAATATAAATAAAGAAAGTTACACGTGCAGTTCCACTTAAATTTAAGAAAGCACATCACACAATCAAATAATAAGAATTAAAAGAACTATGTAACATTAATAACAATCATCAGGGGAATGAAAGAAATAGGGTCTATTCATCTGACTCAAAAGACTATCTCACCCCCAGGCTAATCTCACTAACCTTGGGTTAAGTCAAGGTAACTTCATCACATAATCATATAGACATACACATACGAAATTAACTAAACACACCCTGGGAGAAATAATTATGCAAGCAGGGAACATAATATGATTAAACAGTGTAGCAAGAACTGAACTAGAGTACTAAAAATCAAACAAAAGAGTCACTAATTAATAATTAACACTCTCTGCCATGTAGACCGAAATTTGGGATGTTACAATAGTTCACGACATGAACTTTCCTGTCATTTTTGAAATACTCCATTTTGAGGTCTGTAGCTCGAGTTACATCATAGTCCTAGTTAGGTCCGAAATTCAAGAGGCTTAGGATAAACCTCATCATTTGGTATCAAAGCTAGTTAACTAGGGCTAGTTTTGAATTGGATTTGGAATATTGGTGGCTGGTTGTGTGTTTGTGGTTTTTTTGATTTTGTGCAGCAATTGAATCAAGAAGGAAAAATTGCACTTGTAGAAAAGGTTGAATTGGAGGTACCAAATTGCGCTTATAAGGTATTTGCTTTAATGCTTTACTTAGCAACCAAGTAGGTGTTCTTTACCATAAGTTGTGATTGTTTTTGGGAACGTTGTGAGTGTAATTAAAAATTCTGTTTGTGCACTTAAGTTGTTGGTGGTGGAAATTGAAGTTTGTGCCTATTTTGATGATACAAAAAAAAATTGTATACAAAAAAAAAGAGTGATTGTGTTGGTTGTTTGGGTAACTTGTAGTGTGGCTAAAATTTTCAATTGACTTAAAGTGTGTGCTGAATTATAGAAGAGTTGAAGCTTGTTCTCGACATTTTGAATTGAAGGACCTAAAGGGAAAGTCACTCAAATTCACATCTATTCTTACTTGCTGATTTTTTTTTTCTTGTCTTTTGTTTGAAAAACAAAAGTCTTTAACCTCCTTGTTTATTTATTAAGTCTTGGTTTATTGTTCTTAATTACCTTGTGTCCTTATTCTTAATCCTGTCCCATTGCTTGTGTTATTTGCTTGTCTTTTTGTGTTTGTTAGGTAGTAGAATTGTTCTTTACTACTTCCTTGTATGGTGCCATAATCTGAATTTAGAGCCTTTGTTGATAGCCTTTTTGAATTTAAAGTTCTTACAAGCTTCTCTTACTTCTTGGTAATTGATTAGAGAAGCTTGTAAGAACTTTAAGCTAGAGATTAAGTGGTAAAAGGCAAGAGAACTACATTTGCTCAAAAGAGTGTAAACACGTGAGTTGTGTGGTGAATTCCTGTTTATTATTGTGTAATTATGGAAAGATCATTGAAAGGAGAAAAGAAAATAAGAGGGAGCAAGATAGGAAAGACTATGGACAGTGGAAAGAAAAGAGAGGGATAATAAAAATAATGAAGTGAAGATTAAGATGCCATCATTTTATGGTCATGGTGATGTTGAAAAGTACCTTGATTGGGAGCTAAAAACTGAAGAAATGTTTGCTTCAAAAGATGTTAGTGAAGAGGAGAAAGTGAAATTAGCTTCTCTTGAATTACGTAGTGATGCATCAATTTGGTGGAAGAAATTACTAGAGACAAGTAGGAGGTATTATTAACCTATGGTAAATACATGGGAGGAGATGAAAAGAATTATGAGAAAAAGGTATATTCCAATATACTACCAAAAAAGGTTGTGTGAGAAGCTTAAAACATTGCAACAAGGATAGAAAAGTGTTAAAGAATATTATAAAGAGATGGAGGTTGCAAAGCGTAGAGCCAACATGAGAGAAGAGAAAGGAGCAATAAAAGCTAGATTCCTACATGGGTTAAATGATGATATAAGGGATGTGATGAAATTGAATCCATGCGTCAATTTGGAGGAGATTCTTCATCAAGCCATCAAAGTTGAAGCTCAACTAAAAAGAAAGTCCAATTACAAGAAAGCCTCTCAACCTTACCAATCCAATGAGTGGAAGAATCATCTTAAGAAGGAGGGATTATCTTCTAAACACAAAGGGATTGTACATGAAGGTAAAAATTCTTCCAAATCTCATTTTGTTTCTACTAATGCTTCTATGTCTTTTGGTTTTGAACATAGGAACATGAAATGTTTCAAATGTCTTGAAAAGGGGCACATTGCATCCGAATGCCCAAAGAAGAAGATCTTGGTGAGTAGAGATCATGGTGAGATGAAAAATGAAAGCTCTTCAAGTTTCTCAAATCCTTCAAGTAAAGAGGAAGAAGAGAGCTATATTTATGGAGCTGCACATGGTGGAGATTTTCACATGATTAGGTATCTCTTGAGTTCTCAATTTCAAGAGGAGGTTGAAACGCAAAGAGAGAATATATTTCAGACCCGTTGCTTGATCGAAGGTAAGCTTTGCTCAATGATAATTGATAGTGGGTCTTGTGCCAATGTGATGAGCCAGAGGTTAGTGGATAAACTGAATTTTCCCACTAAAGTGCATCCTAAGCCATATCAATTGCAATGGTTGATTGAGGAAGGTGAGCTTGTAGTGAACAAGCAAATTTTGATTTCTTTCTCAATAGGAAAGTATAGTGATAATGTTTTGTGTGATGTGGTGCCTATGGAGGCTTGCCATTTGTTACTTGGTAGGCCTTAGCAGTTTGATAAAAAAGACAAACCATGATGGTCATACTAACAAATATACATTTGTCCATCAAGACCGCAAGGTCACACTTGTTCCTTTGTCTACAAGTGAAGTTAGCAAAGATAAAATGAATATGAAATTGAAAATAGAGAGTGAGAAAAAATAGGAGAAAAGAGAAAAGAGTGAGAAAAAGGAAAGAATGAAGAGTTAAAAAATGTGAGAATGGTGAGACAAAAAGAAATTACTTGTGCACAAAAACTATTGTTGGAACTAATGAAGTTATTGATTTTGTGCAGGAACTTCCATTGAAAGGAAGATCTCATGGAATATCTTTGGACCATAAAAATATTAGAAATATTGTTAATGTGTTTGATTATATTTGTGCCATTGGTGAATTAGACTTATTATCATCTTTTGTAAATTATTTTAAGTCTTTTGAGTCTAATTTGAATAGAATTACATACAAGGTTGTTTGTCTTGGATATGGAAATTTAGGGGTTGTTTGTAACTTGTTTAATGGTGATGCAATTTTGGTTAGTGCTTTGGGTTCAAAATTTGTCAAATTATGTGCTACCCATTCTATTTTAAGAAAAAAATCATTGTTATTGCCATATGTTAAAGGCTTAAACTCCTTTGAGTTGCATCCTGGTGACTTGTTTGATAAAGGCATAATTAAAAGTGATTCATTTGATTATAGCCTAAATAACTTGGTTCAATGCTATAAGGTTCAAAATTTTGGGAAGTTATTGATTCTTGATCTTGATGTGTTGGGTTCATGTAACAAAACTTTAATACATGATGAATGGAAAAATAATTCTTTTGAGTATGAATTGGTTCCTAAAAAATGGACTTTAAGTTTAGATCAAAATGTTGAGAAAATGCAATGCATGGAAATTTTAGGTGCCTATTTAATGCTTAATTTTGTGCCTATATTTGCATCATTTCAATGGTTAAACAATACAAGGTTAGTCTTTGACCCTGGTGGATTGAAATATTTTTATTTAATAAAAGGATATTTCCTTGAAATTCTTCTCATATATGTGTTTGTCTATTCTTTTTGTAGGTAAAAATGCTTTTGATTTAAGGACAAATGCTTGCCAAGAAAGAGGGAATGATGAGGACATCTAGGCCCAAGCAGCCCATGGAAGAATTCACACCCCAAAGAAGGTCAAAGATCCACTTGAAGACTATAAGCAGGCTGATCACTTGCTGATTTTGAAGGACATAAGCCCAATGACTTAATTTGAAGTTTTATTTATTTTAATTTCTTTTCAGCCATGATTAAAATTATATAAAGTGTTTGTAGCAAGACTTGAACCTAGGTACTTGTGACTAAGTGTTAGCCAATGACCACTAGGCCATCTTAGTTTACTTGTATGATGAATCCATATTTTACTAGTATTTTACAATAGTTTTTAGTGCAATTAATAAAGAAAACATGCTAGAAATAGTAGAAAACCCTTAAAAAAAAATAAAATGTTGCATGTCACTTTTAAACATAGTTATTTTAAAATTCATTGATTTTCTATGAAAAAAATGACATTTCAAGTATGCTTTGTAGGGAATTCTGAGCTAAGTTCATGAGGATTGGATGATCAAAGGAAAAATAGAAGAAAAGTAGCACAAATTAGAGGAAAGAAGTTAATAATTGAAGAACAGCCTCTGAGTGATCACTTTCGCTGGTGAAAGTGATCACTACAAAACCATAAAATAAAGAAGAGCTTCTGCATAATCACTTTTGCTGCCAAAAGTGATTGTTCCAGAGAGGTTGCAATGAGAAGAGCTTCTGCGTAATCACTTTTTCAGGAAAAAGTGAGCGTTCCAGAGAGTCTTCCAAGAAGAGTTACTGCGCGTGTTCACTATTCTCCACAAAAGTGAACAAGCGCAAGAAGGTAGCCTCTGCGTGTTCACTATTTCTAGCAGAAGTGAACACGCGCATGACATTAGTAAGGGAAGCTTCTGCGTGGCTACTATTTTCAACAAAAGTGAACACTTTGAAGTGCGCGTGGCTACTATCACCAGCAAAAGTGAACACACGCAAGTGGAAATGAAGAATTAGCCTCTGCGTGATTACTATTGCTGGAAAAAGTGATCACGCCAGCAGAGCGGGAATTCTATAAAAGGCAGTTAGCTCAGGAATTTAGGAGTTTTTTTGTTCATTTTTCATTTTCCATTTGTTTTTGTTGTTGAGAGAGTCAGAGAGGGAGATTGAGGACGAACACCAAGCTTCATTTCTTGAGGGATCAGATTGGAGATTGGCTTGAAGATGTTTCTTCTTTGTTCATTCTCTTCTCCTCTCCTCTTCTATTCTCTTTTTGTAATGTTTTCTTAAATTCTTTGTGGTTAGGAACTGTGAATCTGAAATGGAAATGTTGAATTGATTTTGGATCTGAACTTTGAGTTTTGGATTGGATTGAGTGATTGATTCTGCTGTTAAAGTAGTGATTGAATGGAAATTTGATCAACTAATCATAGAGGAACTCTTATCAATGGGAATTGAATTTGTTTCTCAGATCTGAATTAATTACCAAGGTTATTGGTTTCTTAGGGATAAGATATCTTCATCTTGCAATCTTTTGGTTTCTCAAACTTAATGCAGCATTTGATTGGATTAGATCTAAGGGATTGGAGTAATTTGATTAGATGCTAGATTCATGGAGGCAAGGGATTGTCCTTTGATTAATACAACGTGAAACTGATTGTCATTCCATCTAAATGCTTGAAAGTTCAGAACTTTATTGATTCAATGTTGAAGTTTTGGTAAAACAATTTCCTAACTACTCTTTCTACATCTGTTTACTATATAATTTTGTACTAACTGTTCTGTTTTACTTTCTAATTTTGTTTTTGATACATTCATACCAATTCCATCTGAAATTTGTAAAGCTCAACTAATTATGATCTTGTGAAGTGGTAATTGAGAACTTTATTCCCTGAGGACAATACTTGGAACTCAATTTGATTCTAAGATTTTTTATAACTTGCTACAACAACACTAGTACACTTGCTAGTCAGTTTACCTTTATTGCGACAACAGTTGTAAAGAGTGTGACAAGTTTTTGGCGCCGTTGCCGGGGAATAATTTGTTTCAATATCATTAGTAACAGGAAAATAACTAGATTGAGCATTTGTTTCTTTAACTTTTCTGCAAATATTACATTACATGTGCAGTTTTCTGTTTTCATTATACTATATCTGTATTTAGTTGTATATGCGTGGCAAAAACAAAAATAAATCTACTCTTGTCTTTGATTCTGACATTGATAGAACTCTTAGGAGATTAAGAAAAAAGACTAGAGCAGAGAGATCTGTAGGAAGTGACAGTGATCTAGAGGTTATACATTCTCCAGAATTTCAAGTCACTCCTTTTGCAAATAGGAAACATTCACCTTTTAGACAACCAACTCCAAAAGTTGAAATGGCAGAACAACAGAGAATGAGAACACTAGGAGATTATGCAATTCCAGATATGCAAGGCTGTAATTCTTCAATTATTAGACTAACCATTCAAGCCAATCATTTTGAGATAAAACCAGCCTTACTTCACCTAGTGCAGCAGGACCAATTTTCTGTTGGAATTTCTTATGATCCTAATCTGCATATTTCTAATTTTCTGCAGTTGTGTGATACTATAAGGATGAATGGAGTAAGTGAAGATGCCATAAGACTGAGGCTATTTCCATTTTCTTTAAGAGACAAAGCCAAATGTTGGTTACAAGCACACCCTCAGGGAAGTATCACCAGATGGACTGAACTTGTGAATAAATTTCTAACAAAATATTTTCCTCTCTCAAAATCTGCTAAGCTGAGAGGAGAAATAACATCGTTTGTGCAGCAGGAAGGAGAATCACTTTATGAAGCATGGGAAAGATATAAAGAGTTGCTAAGAAAATGTCCACATCATTTTATTCTAGAATGGATGCAGCTGGAAACTTTTTATAATGGAATGAATGTAGTAACTAGAACTATGATTGATGCAGTTGTAGGAGGATCTTTGAGCATGAAATCCTTGGAAGAAGCCCAAAGAATCATTGAGATGATGGCTTCATCCATGTATCAGAATTCCAACTTGAGGAATACAAGAAGAGGCAATGAATACGAAGCAAAGATGATGGAAACTTTTCTTGCACAGAATCAGCTGCAGAACCAATTATTTTTTGATCAAATAGCAGCTTTGACTCAGCAGATTAATAATTTGCAGACTGGAAAGGTGGTAACAAGTCAGTTGACATTCGATTTTTGTGGAGGGAATCATGCTAATGGTGCATGTGATGTACCTACCCCTGAACCACAAGAGCAAGTCAATTATATGGGGAATTATCAAAGACAGCAACAATCTTATCCTTAACAATCATTTCCTCCTGGATTTCAGTATTCTAATAATAGGAATCAACAATTTTATAATTGGAATCCTCAGAATTCTGCAATGAAAAGCACTAATACATCTCTTCCATTTTCAAATGCAGGAAATCACCAACAAAAGCAGTACTTTCAAGGAAATTCTTCTACTCAACCTCAAAGGAGTCAACATTCAGCTAGACCAATGAGTGAAAGAATGAACGAGATTGAGGAAACAATGTTACAATTCATGAAAGTCACTCAATCCAGCATCAAGAATCAAGAAGCTTCTATGAAGAAGTTAGAAACTCAAATTGGACAGCTGGCTGAACAATTAACAAGCAGAGATGAAGGAAGATTTCCAAGCAACACAGTGGTGAATCCAAAGGAACAATGTCAAGCTATAGTTACAAGAAGTGGAGCTGTTGTAGCCAGTCCAAAACCAGCTGAAAAGAAACTGAATAATGTTGCAGCAGAAAAGCAAGTAGAAAATGCAGTAGAGGAAAGAAATTTAAAAGAAGAATTGCAGCAAGGAAACTTCAAGCTACTAAAGAGAGAACATTCAGAAAAGAATGAAGAAGTTCATAAAAGTCCTGAAAGAAAGACAAAGAAGCAATTATTTGAGGACACTTACAAGGCAATTGATCCAGAAAAATACAAGAGACTGCCTTATCCTCAAAGAGTGCAAAATCCTAAGCAAGAGGAGCAGTTTGAGAGGTTTCTAAATGTGTTCAGAAAGCTGCAAATTAACATTCCATTTGCTGAAGCTTTGGAGCAAATGCCATCTTATGCCAAATTCATGAAGGAACTACTCTCCAAGAAAAGGAAGTTAGAACATGATAAGACTGTACCCTTGACAGAGGAGTGCAATGCTATTCTTAGAAGAAAACTTCCTCAAAAATTAAAAGACCCAGGATCCTTTAGCATACCTTGTGAAATAGGAAATTATACTGTGGGAAAAGCATTGTGTGATTTGGGGGCAAGCATTAATTTGATGTCATTAGCCATTATGAAGAAATTGGGGATAGAGGAAGTGAAACCAACCAACATTACATTGCAATTAGCTGATAGATCATATACTTATCCATATGGAGTAGTAGAGGATTTGTTGGTTAAGGTTGACAAATTTATTTTTCCTGCAGATTTTGTCATATTGGACATGGAGGTAGATGCAAACATACCATTAATCTTGGGCAGACCTTTCCTTGCAACTGGACGAGCTCTCATTGATGTGCAAAAAGGAGAGTTAATGCTTAGAGTTCAAGAGGAAAAGGTAATATTTAATGTATTTGAAGCTTTGAAATATCCAATTGATGATAACACATGTATGAGAGTAGATACATTGGATTCTATGATCATTCCTTATTCTTTGAATGGATTTGATGAAATTTCTGTGTTGAGAGAAACCATAGCTGCAGGAAATACTAAATCTCTGCATTTTGAAGATGAAAACGTATTTGAAATGGAGCAGCAATTGGAAACTCTACCTATTTTAATACCTGTAGAAGAATCAATCAAAGAGGAGTTGAAAAATGAAGGAAAAGAAGAGAAAAGTCAGAAGCTGGAACTAAAGCAACTTCTATCTCACTTGAGATATGCATTCTTAGATCATAAACATGAAAATCCAGTTATCATAAGCAATGAACTCAAGGAAGAAAAGGAGGAGAAGTTGTTGAGAATTTTGAGAACCCATAAATCAGCAATAGGGTGGAACATCTCAGATTTGAAAGGTATAAATCCATCCTTTTGTAAGCACAGAATTTTATTTGAAGAAAATTTTAAACCAGTTGTGCAGCCTCAAAGAAGATTAAACCCTGCCATGAAGGAAGTGGTAAGGAAGGAAGTCATTAAACTATTAGATGCAGGGATCATATATCCTATTTCAGACCGCAATTGGGTAAGTCCTGTGCAAGTGGTACCTAAAAAGGGTGGAATGACTGTAGTACCAAATGAAAAGAATGATTTGATACCCACAAGGACTGTCACAGGATGGAGGATGTGTATAGATTATAGAAAGATGAATGATGCAACCAGAAAAGATTATTTTCCTCTACCTTTTGCAGACCAAATGCTAGAAAGGTTAGCTGGACATGCATTTTACTGCTTTTTAGATGGATATTCTGGCTATAACCAAATTGCTGTAGATTCAATTGATCAAGAAAAATTTGCTTTTACTTGTCCCTTTGGAATATTTGCATATAGAAGAATGATGTTTGGGCTGTGTAATGCTCCAGCTACATTTCAAAGGTGCGTGTTAGCTATTTTTTCTGACTTGGTTGAGAAAATAATTGAGGTATTCATGGATGATTTTTCTGTTTTTAGGAATTCATTTGATGATTGTTTATCTAACTTGTCCATTGTTTTGCAGAGATGTCAAGACACCAACTTGGTGTTGAATTGGGAGAAATGTCACTTTATGGTGCAAGAAGGAATAGTGCTTGGCCATAAGATTTCAATTAGAGGGATGGAGGTTGATCAAGCTAAAATAGAAGTGATTAGTAAATTACCTCCACCTGTGAATGTGAAAGGAATTAGAAGTTTCTTAGGCCATGTTGGGTTTTATAAGAGGTTCATTAAAGATTTTTGTAAAATTGCCAAACCTCTGAGTGACTTGCTTGTAAAGGATGCAGCATTTGTATTTGATGAATCTTGTATGCATGCTTTTACTATCTTAAAAGAAAAACTGATTTCTGCTCCAATTCTTGTTAAACCTGACTGGACTATACCATTTGAGCTAATGTGTGATGCAAGTGACAATGCAGTGGGTGCTGTATTAGGACAAAGAAAAGATAAAAGACTACATGTGATTTACTATGCTAGTAGAGTCCTAAACTTTGCACAGATTAATTACACAACCACTGAAAAAGAGTTGCTTGCTATAGTATTTGCTTTTGATAAATTCAGGTCTTATTTAGTAGGGTCCAAGGTTGTGGTATATACTGACCATGTTGCTCTGAAATATTTTTTTTCTAAGCAGGATGCTAAACCAAGACTGCTGAGATGGATTCTACTACTTCAAGAATTTGAGTTAGAAATTCGAGATAAGAAAGGAAAAGAGAATGGTGTTGCAGACCATCTATCTAGAATTCCATTGGATACAATGTCATCAGATTACTTGGATATTAATGAAGAATTTCCTGATGAAAAGCTGCTAACTGTGGATGAATTACCTTGGTTTGCTGATTTAGCGAATTTTAAGGCCACTCAGCACATTCCAAAGAGAATGAATTGGCAGTAAAGAAAGAAATTTCTTCATGACAGCAAGTTCTATATTTGGGAAGATCCTCATCTATTCAAAATTGGAGTAGATGGCATTTTGAGAAGATGTATTTCACAGAAAGAACAAGCTGATATCCTATGGCATTGCCACAATTCAGATTATGGAGGCCATCATGGTGGATCAAGAACAACTGCCAAAGTATTACAAGCTGGATTTTTCTGGCCTACATTGTTCAGGGATGCAAAAAATTATGTAGAAAACTGTGATAAATGCCAAAGAGTTGGTAACATTTCCAGAAGACATGAGATGCCTTTGACCAATATCTTGGAGGTGGAACTGTTTGATGTATGGGGAATAGACTTTATGGGACCTTTTCCAACTTCTTTTTCTCATGAATACATACTTGTGGCAGTGCATTATGTGTCTAAATGGGTGGAAGCTGTACCAACCAAAACAAACGAAGCCAAAGTGGTGATTTCCTTCACAAAGAAAAACATTTTTTCAAGATTTGGAGTGCCAAGAATTCTGATTAGTGATGGAGGATCACACTTCTGCAATAAATACCTTGATAATGTTCTGGATAAGTATGGAGTAAAACACAAAGTAGCAACTCCTTATCATCCTCAAACAAGCGGACAAGTGGAAATTTCAAATAGAGAAATCAAGAAGATCTTAGAGAAAGTAGTCAGTAACTCAAGAAAAGATTGGTCAAGGAAGCTTAATGATACATTATGGGCATACAGAACTGCATTCAAAACACCAATTGGTATGTCACCATATCAATTAGTGTTTGGGAAATCATGTCATCTTCTTGTGGAACTTGAACATAGAGCATATTGGGCTACTAAATGGCTGAATTTTGATTCAATCAAGCCTGGAGAAAAGAGAGTGTTACAGCTACATGAACTGGAGGAATTCAGACAAATTGCATGTGAAAATGCAAAACTGTATAAAGAAAGGACTAAAAGAATACATGACAGATTCATCTTGCAAAGAGAATTCAAACCAGGGCAGTTAGTTCTACTATTCAATTCTAGATTGAAGTTGTTTCCTGGAAAACTCAAGTCTAGATGGTCAGGACCTTTTATGGTAAAAGAAGTATCTCCCTTTAGTGCTGTGTTACTTGAAGATCAAAGAGAAGGGAGAAAGTTTAAAGTCAATGGTCAAAGACTGAAGATTTACAATGGAGGAGAATTCAATAGGAACACTTTTTGCATTAACTTGGTTTCTCAGCAGTGAGGAACATTTAACGTCAAGCTAGTGACGTTAAAAGAGCGCTTTGTGAGAGGCAACTCACATTTCTGAACCATTTTTACTCTATTTGCAATTTACTTAAACTTTTGTTAATTCTTTATTTCAATTTCTGCAATTTTCTAATTTTAGATTCTGTTTTATATGAGTTTTAGGAATAATGTGTTGATTCAATGAAGGCTCATGTTGTGGATGCATAAATGAGATGATTGAAATTGAATGCATGAGGCAATTAAGTTTCTAAGGAGCTTTGAATAACAAAAGGATTCACTATTTTGTAGAAAAGTGATCACACAGAGCTTCAATTACAGGGTTCTATTCTGAACAATCACTTTTGCTGATGAAAGTGATCACGCAGAGGAGCAAGGAACGACACCCTTCTCTAGAACAATCACTTTTGCTGATGAAAGTGAACACGCAGAACCCTTTGGAAGACACCCTTCTCTGGAACAATCACTTTTCCCAGTGAAAGTAACCACGCCCAGGCTTAAATAGAGGTAATGTGATGCGCGTAGTTACTTTTTCTAATAATAGTGATCACGTGCATGAGTTATGTGTAGTTTCAAGTTAAAGTTGATGCGCGTTACCACTTTTTCTAGTAATAGTAATCACGCAGAAGGATATTACCTGCACGTGATCACTTTTTTTGGAAAAAGTGAACACGCGCAACTCATTTCAAATTACTCAATGCAAAGCCCTCTGGAACGTTCACTATTTCTAGCAATAGTGAACACGCGCATGCTATTTACCCTCAAAGTGTTCACTTTTGGCAGAAAAAGTGAACACACACACAGCATCATCTCTACAACTTCCATTTTTTCTAAAAAAAGTGGCCACGTGCAGTAAGCGTGTCCATTAAAATGCATAAAAGGAACCACGCAGAGCCATTTTTAGAATCTCAAATCTTCATTTCTTCATCTCATTTCTCAAATTCTTGATCTTTCTGACCTTTTGCTGAACGAAATTTGTTTTTAAGCAATCAATTGAAGTTCATTCTGCACATTTCTCCAAATCCAGGTCAGTATTCTACTTCTCTGATTTAGAAATTAGGGTTCTTCATTTTGCAGAATTGTGGAAAACACTGAGTAATGGAAAAATAGAAATGTTCTTGTTAATAACTAATCTGAACATGCAATTACAAGGCAATGTAGAGTAATTCTCACTTCAATTGATAGATTTTAGATGGAAAAAGACCTACATTGACAGATTGCATGAGTTAACCTTAGGACTTAAAGTGAAAAATAGTTAGGAAGAAATTTCTGCATAAATGTAACTCTTGAACTCTAGTATTTTGCATTCAAAATCATGAATATCTGAGTTTTAATGCTTCAAGGAACCATATTCTGCATTGTTATGATATTCTTAAATTCTGCATTATTCATATTCTGCTATTCTAAAATTGAAAATGTCCTACATTGCATTGCATTCATGTCTTTCAGTGTATTGAAATATTCTTTTTATACAGGAAATTTAAAAAAAAATGGTAAGGACATCAGACAACACTCCAGTTGGCTCTTCTAGAGGTACTCCTAGAACAAAGAGAGGAAGATTAGCAGGAGCCTCTTCATCAAGGCTAAATCCTAAACATGATCCAAGGTTCAGGAGTATAGCTCATGAGAATTATTTCAGAGCTAATATCTTGAAAAGAAAGATTGTCCAAGATAGGGCAATTGAGATAACTGAAGACCATTATCCAGAATACAAGGAGGAAATTCAGAAAAGAGAATGGGAATCCTTCTGCATGTTGGCTGGCATTGGCTGGAGAGACATTACACAAGAATTTTATGCCAATGCCATAGATTCAAGGGAGATCAACTGCCTAAATACCATTCAATGGTCAAGGGGACAACAGTTGATTTTTCTGCTGCTAACATCAATAGAGTCCTCAACATTAAGACTTAAAAGCAACCTGGGCAACAAGACTTTAAAGCGTTCAGGGATGCTGAAGATAAGGACTATGTTCAAGTCCTTGAGAGGATTGGGAAACCAGGGACTACTTGGGAGCTGAATCTATCAGAAAAGCCCAAATGCATCACAACCAAGAACCTTTTGCCCTTTGCAAAAGTGTGGAACACATTTATTTTGAGTTCATTCATGCCTGTTAGGCATAGCTCCACTTTAGTAGTGAAGAGAGCTGAACTCCTATATGCTATAGTTAATGATTTTTATATAGATGTAGGAGAAGTGATTAGTGGATGCATTCTGGACATCCTTAAGAGAAAAAGAGATTCTCTAGCTTTCCCTTCTTTAATAACGGTTTTTTGTGAGGATGCAGGTATTGAAATTGGAGATTATCAAATCAAAATTAGAGTTGCACCTCCAATTACAGTAGCTATGGTGAAAGAGATTTATGCTACTGTCTCTTGCACATCAGCAGCCCCAATTCCCTCCCAGTATAAAAGAGAGAATCCAACCACAATGAAGGAGAAGATAGCCTTCATGGCTAAAAGACAAAACTCCTTAGCTGAGAGGCAGAATGAATTGCACAGCAGTTTGAAGGCTGGCATCATGCTTCTGGAAGGTGTTCTCATGAACATTGGTCAAAGATGGGCATGACCAAAGAAGACTTATACTACACTCCAGATCAAGCAGAGAATGCCCAATGCCTGAGGTCAACTGTCTTCAAAGACCTCCCCATCTACAGAACTCATTTCCCTCCACCAGCAGCTGCTGCAGAAGAGGAAGAAGATGATGATGAAGAGGATGATTTGGAAGATGAGGATGAGGATGAAGATGAAGAGTAGATTAGGAATTTAAATTTCTGTCATTAGTTCAATTTTTTTTAAAAGATTGTAATTAGAATTTCAGACTTTTGAGTGCTATAATTACATTTTAAGTTTTATTTTGGTTATGAACAATTCTGTTTTAAATATCTACTAGCTTTGAATTTTATTGTGTTTTTATCTGATAATTGATGAACAACTTGTGATGTTTTTGTGCAGACCATGCTCTCAAACTCTGAACAAGGAGCGCATGGAATGATTGAAATATGCACAGCTACCATGAAAAGGGGGGTTTAATTTTGTACCTCTATTTTCATGTGTACAGCTTACATTTTGCATAAAATTTTCACAAGTTAGAAAAATATTAAACTGCATTAGATTTTGTTTTCTTGATAAATAAACCTGATTTTCACCTGATTGAAATTCTGATTGTTGAATTACATAAGTTGTTTTTCCCTTTCTTAACATGATTGTCATACTTGTATTTTAAAAAAATAAAGCAGTCTTGCCATTTTATTCATGCAAATTTTTGAAGTAAATAGTAAATTGAATTGATGAATATTATCCATTTACTTCCTTGGTGAGACTTGAACCTTTTCATTCATTGATGTGTGACTGATCTCAAATTCTGATTCACTCTCTAGAACTTGCTTTGTTTCTTAACTGAATATGCTATTTTGCACTAATCACATAAAGAATGGAGGCCATTATTCAGATTTACCTAGTGAGCCAAATAGACTGCCTTTCATTCTTGAATGTCCTAGTTAGCCCCTTTGAGCTGATAGCCTTTCTTTGATTAACCTTAATACAAGCTTTTCTAGAAAAACCATTTTACCTATTCAAATAGAAAAGAGGCAAATTGAGTTGAATCAAAGATAAGTTTTAAAACTAAGTTTGGGGTAACATCATGTTTCTAGTGCATTACTTGAGGACAAGCAATGTTCTAAGTTTGGGGTAGAAAGGATTGAGAAAAGGATTGAAATGAAATAAGAAAGTAAGAAAAAGTCATGCAGAGAAAATATGAAAAAGAAGTAAAAAGCTGCAAGTAAAAATAGAAAAATGAAAAAGAAATAAAAAGAAATCAGCAAATCAAAAAGGAAAAGAAAATTGGTAGATAATTCTGCAAAAATTTAAACTGTGATTGAAAGTTGATTAAGAATAGAAACAGTTGATGCAGCCCTTACTAAGTTTAAAAGCTTATCTACTCAATTTGCATCTTTTTTCTGTTTGAAATTAGCTGCATTGATATCCTGAATTCATTGAAATCATACCTGTCCTTGAGCCTTAATATTACCTAAAAAGTCCTCTTGATATGTGATTAATTGTAAATTGGCAAAGGAGGTAGAGAATATAGGCAAGCTTATGGCAGAGTTTGATGAATTTGGTGATGCTGAGAGCAAACACAAGCTTAAACACTAATTGAGTTAAAGAAACACTTTCTGAGAGTTGTGATAATGTTTCTCAACTCTATTTGCATGTAGCTTTAATGATTTGCTTGATTGAAATGAATGAGATTGTGCAGCAAACAGATAAGTCAAGTGTGACTATCATGATGAAGAATTGGTGAATGACTTAGTGAGAAAACAATTAGAATGCATTGAAGTAAAATGGATTTTTAATCTGAATTTTTCTGAAAAATGTAAAAAGTTTTTGGATTCCAATTAATAAGCATTTACACCCTTGATATGTTCTAATTTGCTTGAGGACAAGCAAAAATTCAAGTTTGGGGTAGTGATGAATCCATATTTTACTAGTATTTTACAATAGTTTTTAGTGCAATTAATAAAGAAAACATGCTAGAAATAGTAGAAAACCCTTAAAAAAATAATAAAATGTTGCATGTCACTTTTAAACATAGTTATTTTAAAATTCATTGATTTTCTATGTAAAAAGTGACATTTCAAGTATGCTTTTGTAGGGAATTCTGAGCTAAGTTCATGAGGATTGGATGCTCAAAGGAAAAATAGAAGAAAAGTAGCAAAAATTGGAGGAAAGAAGTTGATAATTGAAGAACAGCCTCTGAGTGATCACTTTTGCTGGTGAAAGTGATCACTCCTGAACCATAAAATGAAAAAGAGCTTCTGCGTAATCACTTTTTCTGGAAAAAGTGAGCGTTCCAGAGAGTTCCCCAAGAAGAGTAGCTGCGCGTGTTCACTATTATCAGCAAAAGTGAACACGCGCAAGAAAGCAGCTTCTACGTGTTCACTATTTCCAGCAGAAGTGAACACGCGCATGACATTAGCAAAGGAAGCTTCTGCGTGGCTACTATTTTCAACAAAAGTGAACACTTTGAAGTGCGTGTGGCTACTATCACCAGCAAAAGTGAACACACGCAAGTGGAAATGAAGAATTAGCCTCTGCGTGATTACTATTGCTGGAAAAAGTGATCACGCCAGCAGAGCGTGAATTCTATAAAAGGCAGTTAGCTCAGGAATTTAGGAGTTTTTTTGTTCATTTTTCATTTTTCATTTGTTTTTGTTATTGAGAGAGTCAGAGAGGGAGATTGAGGACGAACACCAAGCTTCATTTCTTGAGGGATTAGATTGGAGATTGGCTTGAAGATGATTCTTCTTTGTTCATTCTCTTCTCCTCTCCTCTTCTCTTCTCTTTTTGTAATGTTTGCTTAAACTCTTTGTGGTTAGGAACTGTGAATCTGAAATGGAAATGTTGAATTGATTTTGGATCTGAACTTTGAGTTTTGGATTGGATTGAGTGATTGATTCTGCTGTTAAAGTAGTGATTGAATGGAAATTTGATCAACTAATCATAGAGGAACTCTTATCAATGGGAATTGAATTTGTTTCTCAGATCTGAATTAATTACCAAGGTTATTGGTTTCTTAGGGATAAGATATCTTAATCTTGCAATCTTTTGGCTTCTCAAACTTAATGCAGCATTTGATTGGATTGGATCTAAGGGATTGGAGTGATTTGATTAGATGCTAGATTCATTGAGGCAAGGGATTGTCCTTTGATTAATACAACGTGAAACTGATTGTCATTCCATCTAAATGCTTGAAAGTTCAGAACTTTATTGATTCAATGTTGAAGTTTTGGTGAAACAATTTCCTAACTACTCTTTCTACATCTGTTTACTATATATTTTTGTACTAACTGTTCTATTTTACTTTCTCATTTTATTTTTGATACATTCATACCAATTCCATTTGAAATTTGTAAAGCTCAACTAATTGTGATCTTGTGAAGTGGTAATTGAGAACTTTATTCCCTGAGGACGATACTTGGAACTCAATTTGATTCTAAGATTTTTTATAACTTGCTACAACAACACTAGTACACTTGCTAGTCAGTTTACCTTCATTGCAAGAGCAGTTGTAAAGAGTGTGACATTACCACATTTCCAATCTGCAAATTATTAATCTACTGAGTCAAAGTTGCTATTTGATCAGAAAATAATTGGTTCTGCAGCTGATTCTGTGCAAGAAAAGTTTCCATCATCTTTGCTTCATATTCATTGCCTCTTCTTGTATTCCTCAAGTTGGAATTCTGATACATGGATGAAGCCATCATCTCAATGATTCTTTGGGCTTCTTCCAAGGATTTCATGCTTAAAGATCCTCCTGCAGCTGCATCAATCATAGTTCTAGTTACTACATTCATTCCATTATAAAAAGTTTCTAGCTGCATCCATTCTGGAATACAATGATGTGGACATCTTCTCAGCAACTCTTTATATCTTTCCCATGCTTCATAAAGTGATTCTCCTTCCTACTGAACAAAAGATGTTATTTCTCCTCTCAGCTTAGTAGCTTTTGAGGGAGGAAAATATTTTGTTAGAAATTTATTCACAAGTTCAGTCCATGTGGTGATACTTCCCTGAGGCTGTGCTTGTAACCAACATTTGGCTTTGTCTCTTAAAGAAAATGGAAATAGCCTCAGTATTATAGCATCTTCACTTACTCCTTTCATCCTTATAGTATCACACAACTGCAAAAAATTAGAAATATGCAGATTAGGATCATCAGAAATTCCACCAGAAAATTGATCCTGCTGCACTAGGTGAAGTAAGGCTGGTTTTATCTCAAAATGATTGGCTTGAATGGTTGGTCTAACAATTGAAGAATTTTAGCCTTGCATATCTGGAATTTCATAATCTCCTAGTGTTCTCATTCTATGTTGTTCTGCCATTTCAACTTTTGGAGTTGGTTGTCTAAAAGGTGAATGTTTCCTATTTGCAAAAGGAGTGACTTGAAATTCTGGAGAATGTATAACCTCTAGATCACTATCACTTCCTACAGATCTCTCTGCTCTAGTCTCTTTTCTTAATCTCCTAAGAGTTCTATCAATGTCAGGATCAAAGACAAGAGTAGATTTATTTTTGTTTTTGCCACGCATATATAACTAAATACAGATATAGTATAATGAAAATAGAAAACTACACATGTAATGTAATATTTGCAGAAAATTTAAAGAAACAAATGCTCAATCTAGTTATTTTCTTGTTACTAATGATATTGAAACAAATTATTCCCCGGCAACGGCGCCAAAAACTTGTTACTTTTACAACTGCTATTGCACTGAAAGTAAACTGACTAGCAAGTGTACTAGTGTTGTTGTAGCAAGTTATAAAAAAAATCATAGAATCAAATTGAGTTCCAAGTATCGTCCTCAGGGAATAAAGTTCTCAATTACCACTTCACAAGATCACAATTAGTTGAGCTTTACAAATTTCAGATGGATTTGGTATGAATGTATCAAAAACGAAATTAGAAAGTAAAACAGAACAGTTAGTACAAAAGTATATAGTAAACAGATGTAGAAAAAGTAGTTAGGAAATTGTTTCACCAAAACTTCAACATTGAATCAATAAAGTTCTAAACTTTCAAGCATTTAGATGGAATGACAATCAGTTTCACGTTATATTAATCAAAGGACAATCCCTTGCCTCAATGAATCTAACATCTAATCAAATCACTCTAATCCCTTAGATCTAATCCAATCAAATGTTGCATTAAGTTTGAGAAACCAAAAGATTGCAAGATTAAGATATCTTATCCCTAAGAAACCAATAACCTTGGCAATTAAATCAGATCTGAGAAACAAATTCAATTCCCATTGATAAGAGTTCCTCTATGATTAGTTGATCAAATTTCCATTCAATCGTTACTTTAACAGCAGAATCAATCACTCAATCCAATCCAAAACTCAATGTTTAGATCCAAAATCAATTCAACATTTCCATTTCAGATTCACAATTCCTAACCACAAAGAGTTTAAGCAAACATTACAAAAAGAGAAGAGAAGAGAAGAGGAAAAGAGAATGAACAAAGAAGAAACATCTTCAAGCTAATCTCCAATCTGATCCCTTAAGAAATGAAGCTTGGTGTTCATCCTCAATCTCCCTCTCTGACTCTCTCAACAACAAAAACAAATGGAAAATAAAGAATGAACAAAAACTCTTTTAATTCCTGAGCTAACTGCCTTTTATATTCAACTACTGTTTGAATGAAAACCCCTATTTTGTTAACATTTTTACGAAATTCATTTTATTTAGAATTATAATTATAAGGTGTTACAAGAGAGAGTTAGAGAGAAGATTAGGGTCAAGTCTCGAAGCTGCCAAAAAGAGGAATCGGATTGGAGCTCTAGGCCATGGCTTCTTGGAGTTTCTTTTTCTTCTTCTTCTTCTTTCTCTTTCTCTTCTTCCATGTCTGAGTAGTTCCTTGTAGTTAGGGATTTATGGAACTGGTATTGATGTATTAATTCAATTTTTACCAATGGGAATTGGACTTGTTTTTCTTATATGAATTAGCAATCAGAATTGGGAATCTCTTAGGGATAAGGAAACTTAATTCTGCAATCTTTAGTTCTAAGTTTTAATGCAACGTGCAATTGAATTTCACCTAAGGGATTAGGGAGATTCAGTTTATCATTAGGGTCATTGATTTAAGGAATTAAACTTGGCTATTGATAAGAGAAATTGATTGGCAATTAACTAAGTGCTTGAATGTTCAGAGGTATTATTGAATTAATACCTCTTAATTGATCTGTTTTTCTGCAAGTTTTTCTTTACTCTTAATTGCTTTTGTATGTTACAACTCTCCCCCCAAATTCGTATAGCTCAAATGGTTACAATTTTGTGAATTGATACTTGAAATCTAAATTCCCTGTGGAGACGATATCATGCTCTTAAAAATTACTCATTACTTGCTACAATCCTAGTGTACTTACTAGTGTTTAGATTGCAAACAACAAAAGCAAAGGGTGGAATTTCCATTAATACCTTGTGCTAACTGGGATGGAGCATAAAATGCACCCTGTTAGTGATAAATCCATATTTTACCATGTTTTTAGCATAGTTTTTGGTTAATAATTAGGAAAATAGTTCTAAAAATAACTTGAAAAGATCACAAAAATAAAATAATAAGTATAAATTGTTGTTTTGTTGAAATATTAAAGATTGTTTAGATTTTTGTAGGAGTTCATGCAAAAGATGGAAAGTTGTTGAAAGTGCTTAAAGGAAGGATTAAAAGCTAAAATTAAAGAAGAAAAGTCAAAGAATCAAGCTTGAAGAAATCCTAAGAGTTGGGCGTTACAACTTGAAGTGATTGGCGTTTGAACGTGGAAAGAAGAAAATACAGCATTGGGTCTGCGTGGCTACTCTGAGTGATGCGCGTTAACACTCCAGCAACTGTAACTAGATAACTGCCACTGCGTTGAAACGCATATCACCTGGAGCTTTGGCCCGCAACAGAGAGTGTCAACTCATAACAGATGGCGTAGCAACATAGAGCTGAGCATATGGAAGAAGTGTTCATTGAAGTCATGTTCGTTGAAACGCACATCACTTGAAGCCTTGGCGCGCAACTAAGAGTTGCAACTCACATCATTTGCAGTCAAGGCACGCAACTGCGTGCCTTGACTTCAGTCACTACGCGTTTTGGTGCAAAACTCTGCAAATTTTTTATAACTTCTTCTCGCCAATTCTAGACTTTTGGAGCTTTTGTATCACTTTTAGAAGATTCTAGAATACTTGGGGATAACTAACTTTCAGAATTCCAAGGGTTAAGTCAAAGAATTAGAGGAACTCTATAAATAGGAATTAGAAACTTAGGAAAAGGAGCTTTTTGTCATTTTTTAGTTTTTAATATTCAGTTGTAACCGTTTTAACTTCCAAGGGAAGTTAGAGGGAGAAGAGAGGAGTGACTTTTGTTCTTCTTTGCTAAAGGAATCTGGGAGAAGGCAAAGTTATTGAGATAGCTTTCTGCTTTTCATCTTCTTTTCTTCTTGCTTCTCTCCATTTCATTTTAATGTGTTTCTAACTCTTTTATTAGGGATTTATGGATCTAGAATTGATATATTGATTTCATTTTGACTCTGAACTTTGAGTAATTGATTTGATTGAGGGATTGATTCTGTGTTTACATGATTTTTGAATGGAAATTCAATTGATTAATCAAAGAGTAACCTTCACTAATGGAAATTGGGTTTGTTGCTTGGATCTGAATTAATTCCCAAAACTCTTGATTTTCTTAGGGATAAGTGGTCTTAGTTTTGCTATCTTTTGGTTCTAATTCGTAATGCAATATTGAACTGAATTTGGCCTAAGGAATTAGGGAGATTTGGTTGAATATTAGGACCAATGAGTTGAGGAATCAATCTTTGGTTATTGTAAAGAGAAACCAATTGTTAATCAATCAAATGCTTGAATGTTCAGAGGCAGAACTGAATTGATATTGATATTCTAGTGAAATAAATTCCTAACTTTCTTCCATTCGTGATTCATTTTTTGTAGCACAAGTTAACATTCTGTTTCTAACAATTTCTCATTTCCTTAATTCTGAAATTTACTTTCTTGCATATTGAAATCTATTCAATGAATTGTTTGGTGCAAATGGTTATTATCTTGTGAATTGGTGATTAAAAATAAGATCCTAAAGGACAATATTTGGGACTCAATCTAATTTCCACATTTTATAACTTGCTACAACTACCTAGTACACTTGCTAGTAGTGAAATTACACCATTTAAGTGCTGCAATAGAAAAAAGTGTAACAAGTTTTTGGCGCCGTTGCCGGGGATCTTAATTTTTAACATCATTAGTAACTAGAGTATAGCTAGATTGTACCACTTATTTTTTTGTGTTAATTCAGTTTTGTTTGATAGTTCAATTTCGTATTAAATTTTGGTAGTTATTTTACATATATTAGCTGTTATTATTTTAATTTTTGTAAAACTGCATTGTTGTTCTATTTTTAAATAAATAGCGGTTATCTCTTTTAGCTTTTAAAGAATATTTTGATTGCAATTTCTCTGCACTCTACTGCTCTGTGTTCTAATCAAAGTTCAAGTATTAGTGTTTGTGTTTAGTTTTCCTTGTGTGGGAAGAATAAAGACCTGTTCTTGTATTTGATCCAGACATAGACAGAACTTTGAGAAGGATAAGGAACGAATCAAGGGCAGAGAACTCAGCTAAAAAGAAGTAGAATTTGTAACGCCCCGATTCTCCTGATTTAGCTAGCGACCTTTGAATCGTACTTACTTGCTTATTCTAGTTCATTAGTATCGGAATGATTAGATAGAGGTTAAATTATTTTATTTTGATAGAATATTGATTTATTTCTAAGTTCGGTATTTTAGGGTAACTGCATGCAATATATGGTTTCAATATCGTCCAAGGATTTCTTTGAGTATGTTCAGTTGTACTGTCTGTAATGCCCCTGATAATTTTATCCGGAAAAGTTAAATTTTTGTCTTATTTTAAAAAATTGTCAAATTAAAATTATTTGCCTTGAAAAACGTGAGATTTTGTAATCATTCCTTAGCCGTTGAAATTCTGCACAGAATCTCACAAAATCTAGTAATCACTACTGTAAAGATTTCCAAATCTAGTATCGGCCACTAGAATTTCATTCAAAAAGATTCTTGCCTCCCGATTTGTAGACATAATTATTCCGGAACTTTCTTGTCTTGTCTTCTAAAAGGCCGGCATCATGATTAGTTTAATTAAATGCTTTTCCTGAAATTTGCACCATGTCAAATGTCCCTTCAAAAGACAATCTCGTCACATCAAATTCCTCGTTGGCCAATTACATTGCATGCATTTGCTGCCTAGAATCTAGCCTTTAGAATTTTGTGCAATTCTTGGAATGTTCTACTCCAAACCGTGTGCATGTAGCCTCCACATTCCTCCATGCATTTTGCTTGCCAAAATGTATTTACTTAACTTGCAAGTTTGCAAAAAGAATTCACTATTCATGCACAAAAACTGTGGCACCCTTATTATTCAAGTTTTTCACCAAATTTCACTTCCAAATTGCTTCAAATCAATTTTGTGCAGTTTTGGCATTTGAATCTTGTCCCACAAGCCCAAACCATGAGCATTAAGTTGCATTTGGCAAAGGAAAATTGAACACTTCATATAAATAGGTCAAGCTACCTTATTTCCTCTCTTTTTTCACTCTAAAAACCGTGAGCCTCCCACTCTTTCTCTCAAAATTCTTTCAAGTTCTCATTCTCTCCATTTTCTTCAAAGAAACCGAGACCCTCTCTCCCTAAATCCCTTCAAAATTTCTCATCTTCTCAACCTTTCAAGACAAGCCAAGGAGCTCCAAGCTTTCACCCTTGCATTCTCTTGCTTGATTCTTCAAAACCGTGACCATGCCTTCAAGGAGGTAAGCTTTCTCATCCTTTTTCCTTCTTGGATTTGAAGAACCATGGAAGCCTAACACCAAAAGCTCCTAAAACTTCCTTTTTCACTTTGATCTTAACCATTTTGAAGCTTTTCCCATTTTCTCTTCAAAGAACCGAGGAAGACAACCTAACCAAGAAGAGAAAGATTGAAGTTTGAAACTCATCCTCTCGATCCAGCACCTTTCTTTTGAAGAACCAGCCAAGATTAACTCCTTTTGATCTCAAATTTTTGACACATTCAAGGCAAGGGGGAGTTCTCACCATAGATGTGTTTGCATGTCCCTTTCTTGGCTGTTTTTGCTTATTTTCCCTTTGAAAAATAGTGTATATTGGACTGCATGTTTGAAGAACTTCAAATCTGAACTTGCATGTTAAATTTTATCCAAAAAGTGTGTGGATTTATTTGTTTGCATGCCTCAGTTACATTCTAAAGAGTTTGATTCCACTTTTAATCAACTTTGTTCCTTAAAAGCTTGAAACTTTGATGTGTGGATGTGGATTTTCCCTTGTACATGTCTCGATTTTTATGTTCCCTTGGTGAAATCCTTGAATTAATGATAATTCTTCCTTGAAACCATGAACTGTGAACTTGATTAACATATCCTTTCACTTGCATGTTGAATTTTAACCATGAAATGCTTTGGATCCCTTTGTGCATGCCTCGGTTTCGCTTTTGTTTGGCTAGATTCTTTGTTTAAAATGTTGATTTACTCTTGTAATCAATAAACCATGGATTGCATGTGAAATGGAAGCCATTGCATATTGATTTCAGCCCCTAAGTGTTTCGATTTTCCCTTGGAAGTTTGAATGTCACTTGGAAATGTTGCCCCTGCACTTGGACGATGAAACTATGTCATTGCATGTTAATTTCCTTTGTGTTACCTATTTTTAACTTGACAGAAATTTAGTGGAAAGGCTGGACAGATTTGATTTTTCTTGTAAAAGACTAGAATGTTGTACTTAAAGTTCAAAAAAAAATTTATTTAAGGAAAGTTAGTAAAATTATAAAGGGAAGTCACACAAAAAGAAAAGGTAATTGTGGTGGAAAATCTTAATTTTTGGACACTCAAACCATATAGAAAAAAATTGAACTACACTTTAGAATTTGAAAATCGTGCTGGATTTTGTGTGATTTACATGAAAATGGTTGCTTGTTAGTTTGGATGATGGATGATTGAATTGATTGTGATGTACATTTCCACTTGGTTTAAAAAGTTTCATGCATGTTGCTTTGGGAATTTGTGGTGGATAAGAAAGTGAAAACTATTCACTCTCTGTTTTGATGATAAGGAATCCTAAAAGTTGTACTTTAAATTGTGTTAATTTTGATGAAATATAGGTGATAAGGATTGTATAATGATAGGGTGTGTTTGCTGTTTGCACCTGGATCTGTGAGTATTAAGATGAATCATGCATTATGTTCATTGCATTATGTAAGGAATAAAAGGGGAAAATCAAGTGCAGCCCTTTTTGATGAAAAAATTTACCCAAACTGAAAAGATAGTAATTAAAGGTATGGAGATGGTAATTAAGGGTCTGGACATAGTAGTTAATTGATAAAAGTCATTCTTGGTAAGATCTCACTGTTAGCTACTTAATAGAACACATGGCGTGAGGACTTAATATTAATAAACCTAAAGAAAGCTAGAACTAAACTAAGTAACCTTGAATTAAATAGATAGTCGGGAATCAATACAAGTAATTAGAAAATAACTAAATGGAAAAACCAGAGAGAAAGAGGAAAGTGGAAACAAGTCATATCTAAATAGGAAGTAGTATAGTTAATAACGATGGAAATGATAAAGTGAGCGATGGTGATATAGTAAATTATTATAATAGAATTGGATGAGAAAATCTGAGTGGATTATGTCAAAATGACTGAAATTATGTGTTGAGAAATAGTGGATGTGTATTGACGGGATTGGAAGCTTGTATGTAATTCCTAAACCTTGTTGTTTAACAAATTTATGCTGGATAAGAAAGTGAATAATGATTGAGCAGGCCTTGTGAGGGCTTTGATTCTGTGCTTTGAATTCCATGTGATCCAAGATTGAGAAAACATTGGGGAGAGAAAAGAAAATCATGCTCCATGCATCATAACATTTCTTTGGAATGACTTGATGGCATAATAGAGGCACAGCTGTAGGTATTGGAGGTTCGGTCCCGAGTAGACCTACGGGGGTGGCGAAAGGGGGAACAGTCCACCTAGATGGCACAGCAGAGCTCTCTGTGGCTGGGTCGTGACCCTACTTGCAAGCCTTAGCCAAGCCCGACAAGAACTCCACATCCTAGGGTCGTTGAGGTCCATTTCCGAAGAGACCCAGTTTGGGGCCAGCACTAGTTTGGGTGTTTTTGAATAATGACATAAATTCTTTTCTGTGCAATTGTGATACAAGGAATGGAGTCCTCCGATCGCCATACGACTTGGATATGAAATTGTTAACTCTACACTAAATGCTGGGCAAGTCGCTGGCAGTAGAGTAAGGGATCCCTATGCATACCATATGCATTAAAACGAAAATTCAAGGGATGGATAGCGAGGAAAGAAACTTGCATTCATGCATCATGTGCATTATTAGTTTGATGAACCTAGGAATTATCTATGAGAAGTATGAACCAACTTATATTGTACTGATGTTTGTTTTGAGATTGGATAATGATGTGGTTTGGGTGATGGTGTGAAAAGCCACCTTCCTTGGGGTACGGCTATTGAATGTTTGTTTGTGTTTGGAGAACTCAACCCTATTGGTGTGTGTTGTTGTACTTTTGTATATGCCTTATACAGATGACCAGCTTCCGAGTGAAGGTATGGATCCTGCCATCTGAGGAGGACGTTTGGGTGTTCGACGCGGCAGCACAGCAAAGCATCTTCCATGGAATGGCACGAGTGATTCATGGACAGGATGTCGGACACTCATGGACCACCCACTTTATGGTTGACACCCCCATCGAGCTTGTTTTCTGCACCCTACCTAGCGATTCTTACCTACCTTATCCTGCACTTGCAGCTACTCCTTCTCCCATGTCTATTGATCCCCGTACTCCCAGTTCTAGACCAGTACCTGCACCTATACCATTCCCTACTAAGGATCCTACTCCACCCCCTGTGGCCACTGAGAGAGATGTCCATATGGCAGAACCCTCAGTGAAGAATGATGATGTACTGGCCCATATGCTCACTACTTACCCAAACACCTATTCGCCCTTCACTATCGTCCATTCGCCACCTCACACTGCTGGATGGATTGAAGAGGACACTGAGGACGCTGCTTCCTCTAGCTCTACTTCCCCGACATCTTCTGAGAAGTCTGATCCCATTGAGGATTATCCACCTTATGAGTGAAGTTTGTTGTTTGTTTCTGTCCTAGTGGGACTGCTCGTAGGGCGTTTAGTTTACTTATGTTGTGATTCTGTTTGATGGATTGGGTTAATGTTTGTTGCTCTCGACGCTATCTGAATATTTTACTATTTTTGCCAAACTGATGATTAAATACCTTGAGTACCTTTATGTCACGAGTTATGTTTGTCTTTATCCCACTGTGTGGTTGAAATTGGAAAGTGAAATGATCATTGTCTATGGAATACGGAATATTATTTGTATGATTAAAACTCTCTATGAAGAGAGAGATTATGTTCGTAATTGAAAAAAAAAATCCTGCTATTTTTTAGGCGTCACAGAATTCACAGTTTACACCTTCTTCACCAAACTCAACAGAAAAACAAGTCAATTCTCCACCTTCACCTGTAAATTCAGAAGCAAAGATGGCTGAACAACATAGACAAAGGACTTTAAGAGACTATGGAGTACCTAATATGCATGGATACAACTCTTCTATTGTCAGACCAACCATTCAAGCCAACCATTTTGAGATTAAACCTGCCTTACTTCACCTAGTTCAACAAGATCAATTTTCTGGTTTAATTTTAGATGATCCTAACTTGCATATTTCTAATTTTCTGCAGTTATGTGATACCATAAGGATCAATGGAGTCAGCGAAGATGCAATTAGATTAAGATTGTTTCCATTTTCCTTGAGGGACAAGGCATAATGTTGGCTCCAAGCCCAACCACAAGGGAGCATAACTACTTGGACAGATCTGGTTAACAAGTTTTTCTCTAAATATTTTCCACCTTCTAAGGCTACAAAGCTAAGAGGAGAGATCACATCCTTCATGCAGTAAGAAGGAGAAACTTTATATGAGGCATGGGAGAGATACAAGGAACTCTTGAGAAGATGCCCACACCATTGCATACCAGAATGGATGCAACTTGAAACCTTTTATAATGGGATGAATCCAGCAACTAGAACCATGATAGACGCAGCTGCAGGAGGTTCTTTAAACACCAAATCACTAGAAGAAGCTTAAGGAATTATAGATATGATGGCTTCCTCCATGCATCAAAGCTGTAGTTTGAGACAATCAACAAGGAGTAGTGGTTATGAGGCAAAACTTCTTGAGACTTTTTTGGCTCAAAATCAGCTGCAGAACCAATTGTTTTGTGAACAAATAGCTGCGCTCACCCAACAAATCAGCAATTTACAAGCTACACCAATACAGAACACTCCACTTGTGTGTGATTTTTGTGGATGGAATCATGTAAATGGAGCTTGTGATGGAAATAATTCTGAATCTCAAGAACAAGTCAATTATATGGGGAATTTTGAGAGACAACAATCTTCATTTCCCCCTGGTTTTCAGTTCTCTAACAATAGAAACCAGCAGCAACATAGCTGGAATAACCAAAATTCCAATTGGAAAAATTCTAACTCTGTTGTTCCATTTTCAAATGTAGGTCCAGCAGCACAACAACCTTATTTTCAAGGGAATCCAGCCAATCAACTTCAAAAAAATCAAAGGTTCTCTAAACCACTGAATGAAAGGCTGAACGAAATGGAAGAAACCATGCTGCAATTTATGAAAGTAACACAAACAAGCTTTAAGAATCAAGAATCTTCCATGAAAAAGTTGGAAACATAGATTGGACAGTTAGCTGAGCAACTGTCCAGCAGAGAAGATGGGAGATTCCCTAGCAACACGGTTATAAATCCAAAAGAACAATGCCAAGCTGTGATGACTAGGAGTGGAGCAGTTGTGGTTAGTCCAAAACCAGCTGAAAAAAGAGAGAAAACCAAGGAAGAGGAGAAGATTAAATCTAATCTAGAGGAAGGGAACTTCACCTTATTGAAAAGAGAAAATTCAGAAATGGATACCTTCCCTAAAACGGTGAGAAGAACAAAGAGACAAATTTTAGAAGATTCAAACAAGCCTCTAGATGAAGAGAAATACAAAAGACTGCTTTATCCACAAAGAGTCACCAATCCTAAGCAAGAAAGGCAGTATGAGAGGTTTCTAGACGTCTTTAAGAAGCTCCAAATAAACATACCATTTGCTAAAGCATTAGAACAAATGCCTTCATATGCAAAATTCATGAAGGAGTTGTTGTCCAAGAAGAGAAAGTTAGAAAATGACAAGACAATTCCTTTGACTGAAGAATGCAGTGCTATTTTGCAGAGAAAGCTGCCTCAAAAATTAAAAGATCCAGGCTCATTCAGCATTCCATGCTCTATTGGAAATTGCACAATAGGAAAAGCTTTGTGTGATCTTGGGGCAAGCATCAACCTTATGCCTCTTGCAATAATGAAAAGACTTGGAATAGAGGAAGTCAAGCCAACAAGCATCACTCTACAACTTGCGGACAGATCATATACTTATCCATATGGTATTGTAGAGGATTTGATTGATGTACAAAAAGGGAAATTAATGCTTAGAGTGCAGGATGAAAATGTTACCTTTAATGTTTTTGAAGCACTCAAACATCCTAGTGATAATAGCACAGCATGAGAGTTGATATTTTAGAATCTATTTCATTTTCTCAATTAATTGATAATGCTGATGAATTTTCTATGTTAAGGGAAATTATAGTTGCAAGAAATTCATAAGCTACTGTAAAAAGAGAAGAAAAATTCATGGAATATGTTCAGCAACTTGAAACACTGCCTATTATCCCTTTATCCAAAAATTCAGCAAGAGAGGAGCTAAAAAAGGAAGAGGAAAAGGAGAAAATGGAGAAACTTGAGTTGAAACAATTACCATCTCACTTGAGGTACTCTTTTCTGGATCAAGGACATCAATATCCAGTGATTATAAGCAATAATCTCAAGGGAGATGAAGAAGAAAAGTTGCTGAAAATTTTAAGGAATCACAAATCTGCAATTGGATGGCACATCTCAGATTTGAAAGGTATTAACCCATCCTTTTGTAGACATAGAATTCTGTTTGAGGACAACTACAAGCCAGTAGTACAGCCACAAAGAAGGTTGAATCCAGCTATGAAGGAAGTGGTTAGAAAAGAGGTAATGAAGCTATTAGATGCAGGGATAATTTACCCAATTTAGATAGTCAATGGGTCAGCCCAGTTCAAGTTGTTCCTAAGAAAGGAGGAATAACTGTAGTGGCAAACAAAAAGAATGAATTAATACCCACTAGAACTGTCACAGGCTGGTGCATGTGCATTGATTATAGAAAGCTTAATGATGCAACAAGGAAGGATAATTTTCCATTACCATTTGCTGATCAGATGTTAGAAAGATTGGCTGGACATGCATTTTACTGCTTCCTTGATGGATATTCAGGCTATAATCAAATAGCGGTGGACCCTATAAATCAAGAGAAGACTGCCGTCACATGTCCATTTGGAGTATTTGCATATAAAAGGATGCCATTTGGATTATGCAATGCTCCAGCCACATTCCAAAGGTGCATGCTGTCCATTTTTTCAAATTTAGTAGAAAAGACCATTGAGGTCTTCATGGATGATTTTTCTGTATTTGGCAATTCTTTTGATGATTGTCTATCTAATTTGTCCATTGTTTTGCAAAGATATCAAGATACAAACCTTGTGCTGAATTGGGAAAAGTGTCATTTTATGGTTCAAGAGGGAATAGTCCTTGGCCATAGAATTTCTGAAAAAGGAATTGAGGTGGACTAAGCCAAAATTGAAGTCATTAGTAAACTACCTCCACCAATTAATGTTAAAGGAATTAGGAGTTTCTTAGGTCATGCAGGTTTTTATAGGAGGTTTATAAAAGACTTTTCAAAAATAGCAAAACTTAGTGATTTACTGTCAAGGAAACTGAATTTGTGTTTGATGAATCATGTCTGCATGCATTTTTTGTTTTAAAAGAGAAACTCATTTCTGTACCTATTCTAGCCAAACCTGATTGGAATTTACCATTTGAATTAATGTGTGATGCTAGGGATAGTGCAGTAGGAGCTGTTTTAGGGCAGAGAAAAGCAGGAAATTGCATGTGATCTATTATTCCAGCAAAGTCTTAAATCCTGCACAAATGAATTATACAACTACTGAAAAGGAACTCCTTGCCATTGTGTTTGCCTTTGATAAATTCAGATCATACTTGATAGGATCAAAAGTAATAATGTATACTGACCATTTTGCACTTAAATTTTTGTTATCAAAGTAGGATGCCAAGCCAAGATTGCGGAGATGGATTCTGCTGGTGCAAGAGTTTGAGCTTGAAATTAGAGATAAAAAGGGCAAGGAAAATGAAGTAGCTGATCATCTGTCTAGACTGCCATTGAACAGTTTGAACTCTAATTCTTTGGACATCAATGAAGAATTTCCAGATGAGAAGTTATTTGTAGTGAAAGAGTCACCTTGGTTTGCTGATTTAGCAAATTTTAAGGCCACTCAGCTGATTCCAACAAGGTTTAATTGGCAACAAAGAAAGAAATTTCTGTATGATAGCAAATTTTATGTATGAGAAGACCCTTATTTGTTCAAAATAGGGGTAGATGGTCTGCTAAGAAGGTGTATACCGCAAGGAGAATAAGCTGAAATTCTTTGGCATTGTCATAACTCAGAATATGGAGGTCACCATGGTAGCTCAAGGACTGCTGCAAAAGTCTTGCAAGTAGGATTTTTCTAGCCAACATTGTTTAAAGATGCCAAGAATTATGTTGAAAGCTGTGACAAGTGTCAAAGGACAGGCAATATCTCTAGGAAGCATGAACTGCCCTTGAACAATATTTTAGAAGTAGAGATGTTTGATGTTTGGGGAATTGATTTCATGGGACTATTTCCCACGTCCTTTTCTCATGAATATATACTTGTGGCAGTAGACTATGTGTCTAAATGGGTGGAAGCCATCCCAACAAGGTTCAATGATGCTAAAGTGGTGATATCTTTCATCAAAAGAAACATATTCACTAGGTTTAGAGTACCTAGACTCTTACTAAGTGATGGAGGTACTCATTTTGTAACAAATATCTTGATTCAGTCTTAGCAAAATATGGAGTGAGACATAAGATTGCTACACCTTATCATCCACAAACAAGTGGACAAGTGGAAGTTTCAAATCGAGAAATTAAACAAATCTTAGAGAAGGTGGTGAATCAATCAAGAAAGGACTGGTACAAAAAGCTAGATGACTGTCTATGGGCATATAAAACAGCCTTTAAGACTCCAATTGGTATGTCACCTTATCAATTAGTTTATGGAAAGGCATGTCACTTACCTGTTGCATTGGAACATAAGGCTTATTGGGCTACAAAGTGGCTGAATTTTGATTTGTCAAAGGCTGGAGAAAAGAGGATTCTGCAATTACATGAATTGGAAGAATTCAGACAGCAAGCCTATGAAAATGCCAAGATATACAAGGAGAAAACCAAAAGGATTCATGATAAATTCATCTTAAAAAGGGAACTCAGATCTGGACAACAAGTGTTGCTGTTCAATTCAAGACTGAAATTATTTCCAGGGAAACTCAGATCAAGGTGGTCTAAACCCTTCCTCATTAAAGAAGTATCACCTCATGGTGCAGTCTTGGTGGTAGATCCTAATACAGGAAGAGAGTTCAAAGTTAATGGTCAAAAGTTGAAAATTTATCATAGAGAGGCATTCTCAAAGGAAATTTCATACATTAAAGTGGTTTCTCTTGAATGAGAAACATCAAATGTCAAGCTAGTGACGTTAAAAGAGCACTTGTGAGAGGCAACTCACGTTTCTAAAACCTGAACTCTTATTAATTGAAGTTTAGATGTTGAATTTCTAGTTAATCTTGAGTCATAGTAGTATATTTTGTTGAATTAGGTAGAAATTAATATTTTGAAATTTGATTTTTGATAAGGAAGTGTAGTGAAAAGTTATTGGTTGTTTGCTGTGATTCAAGGAAAAATTAGATGGTGAACTTAAATTGCAGAAAAATTGCAGTTCTTAAGTTGATATAAAGGGAACAATCATGGGAGTTGAAACTTCAAGTGAGTAGAGTAACAACACAGGGACCTTATGATTTGTGTGTTGAGACTTTAAACACTTGAAGCCAACACGCGCAGACTAATAAGGAAGAATTTGAAGCGGAGAGTTATGCATTTCCACTCTGAACAGCTGAAGTTTCAACGCAAAGTTGCGCGTTGACACGCTAAATGGATAGAGCCAAAACGCAGAAGCCTTAAGTAAAGAGCTGAGGAGGAGCAGTTGCGCGTCTTCACTCTACTCACATGACGCCTCCACGCGTAATTGCCGCCTTCACCCTAGCTGTTTGAAGCCAACAAGCGCAAAGGTCAGATCTTTAAACCTTAACTTTTTTCATTTTAAAGTGAGCACGTGAGCTGCATGAGGGTCTTAAGTTGAAACGCAGAACGAGTGAAGTAGCCATGCCTGAGGTAATTTTAAACAGAATTGTCTGCATGATTACTGACCTTATTTAAAGCCTTCACGCATTCAGTGTTCTCACTTAAAACCCTTCGAGCCAAAGCGCACTGTGAAAAACCCTAGCTGCCCAGCAACCTTCATAAAAAATCATAAATTTTCTGCATGTTTTGAACTGAACCTTAGACTTCATTCCACTACATTATCACTGTCGAGTAAGTCTGTATCAGTTCTGCACTCCAATTCCAGGTAATTTTCCTCAATTCACGAATTTAAATTTTAGGGTTCTTCTGAATCTAATTTGGGGATAATTTGGGGATTGTGATTTGGGAGTGAATTATGTTTAATTGATGATTGGAACATGCAATTAAGGTGTGATTGAATTGAATACATGCCAGACCTGTAATTTTTAATGAGAATTTGAATCTGCATTATGAATTTTTGTTTTGTTCCTTTGCTGAGTATGTGCAGAAATATTGTCATAAATAATTAGGGAATTTTGTTGATAAATTCGTGCAATGTAGCACTGAGAATGATGTAAAACATGTTCTATGAAATGCTGAATGAATTTTCATCAGTCTAATATCCAGAAAAAGAATTCAAATTGAATTTTATAAGTACTAGTGTGCTTTTTAGTACTGTAAACTGTTAATCAAGACATTCTGGATTATTATTCTAATGAATTGCAGTGATTCGTTTTGCATTTCATTAATTTTTTTTTTATCATGGAACTTTGATCCTGCAGTTGTTATCATATTTCTTTCCATTTAGCACATTGAACAATGGCAATTAAGAGTTGAGCTGAACCTGAAAACTTTGGACATAGCTAGATACTGGAATTATAACTTGGTGATGGTTCACATAAAATTTAAGATGGCATATTCTTTGTATTTGGAAAAAGGAAAAGTGCTATATGTTGTTAGCAATCTACACTAGCAAGTGCACTAGGATTGCAGCAAGTGATGAGTAAAATTAAGATCCAAATATCGTCTCCACAGGGAATTTAGATTCAAGTATCACTTCATAGAATTATAACCATTTAAGCTTTTTCGAAATTGTAAGGAGAGTGGTAACATCTAATAACAGCAAACTGGAACAATTAAAAGTAAAATGAACTTGCAGCAAACAAGACAATGTACACACAGTTATGTGATAACAGAGGGAGAAACCATAGATAGGGAATTGCTTCACCAAAACTCCAATGTTTAATCAATAAAGTTCTGAATTAACAAGCAATTGGAAAGAATGACAATCAGTTTCACTTTATACTATTCAGAGGTTAATTCCTTAACTCAGTGAACCTAACATTCAATTAAACCATTCTAATTCCTTAGATCTAATTCAATTCAATGTTGCTTTAAGTGTAAGAAACCAAAAGATTGCAAGATCAAAGTTCCTTATCCCTAAGAAAACTAAAATCTCGGTGATTAGTTCAGATCTGAAGAACAAATTCAATTTCCATTGACAAAGGTTCCTCTGAATTTAGTTAATCAAATTTCCATTCAATTCACACGTGAAGTTCAGAATCAATCACTCAATCTATTCCAAAGCTTGAAATCCAGATCCAAATCAATTCAACATGTTCATTTCAGATCTACAATCCCTAACTATGAACGAATTACACAGCCATGGCAGCAGAAGAAGAAAAAGAAAGAGAAGAAGAGAAGAAGAAACTTAGAAACGCCATGGAAGCTTGCTCCACTCCAATTCCTCTTCGTGAAGCTCCAAGATCTGAATCCCCACTCCTCTCTCTCACTTCCTCTAACCAGAAACTAACTAAAAAAAACTGAAAATGAACAGAATCCCTTTTTTCCGGATCGCTTCTGGTATTTATAAAATTTCCCAGATTTTCACGTTATCACTTTTATGAGAAATAGTAGTTACGCAGAGAGTTTTTGGTTGCGCGTTAACACTTTTCCCAGAAATAGTGGCCACGCGCATTTTTCTGATATTGAGAGCTCTCTGGAACTATCACTCTTGATGATAAAAGTGACAACGCAGAGCCAAGGTAGTTGCGCGTTATCACTTTTTCTGATAAAAGTGACTACGCGCAGTTCGCCAAGTTGAAGACTCTCTGAAACGATCACTTTTGATGACAATAGTGGTTACGCAGAGCTTTCCTGATATTTTGCCTCTCTAGAACTATCACTTTTAATGATAAAAGTGGTAACGCCCAGACTTCACTTCTTCTTTGAGCTCTGAAGTGATCACTTTCACTGACAATAGTGATCACGCCCAGTCTGCAATTTCTTATTCTTGAGATTTTGGAGTCCAGACTTGCTTCTTTCCTCTTCCTTGTCATCAAACTTCCAAGAATATGATCCTTGCTCAATTTATTCCTACAAAAACAAGATTAAAAACTTAATTCCTAAGCAAAAATTTCACAATTGCTAAAATAACTACATATGTAAACAAAATTCAATTCCTTCTCTTTTTCTAAGTTTTTTCTGCTTTCTTTATATATTTTTCTTATCATTTGTGTTAGAATTATGCTAAAATATCAGTCAAAATATGGATTCATCACTATACATGTTGAATTAAATTCTGCACACTTGGTTAATTTCTGCATACTTGGTTAAATTCTGAACTCATTCTTTCTTGGTGTAAAATTGTGATAGATACTGAAAAATGGCAAGCACACCAAGGGGAACTCCAAGGACAAAAAGAGGCAAATTTTCAGAAGGTCCTTCTTCAAGATCAATCCCTGAACATGATTCGAGATTCAGAGGCATTCCACAGGAAAATTATTTCAAAGTTAATATTCTGAAAAGGAAAATAGTTCATGACAGAAATTTTGAACTAAAGGAAGATGAACACCCAGAATTTTCTAACCAAATTAAGAAGAGAGGATGGGAATTATTTGTCTCAGTTGCTGGTAAGGGATTCAAAGAGCTGACACAAGAATTCTATGCAAATGCTTTGAGGACTAAGGGAGAACATTTGCCTCCCAATCACACTTTTGTTAGAGGCAAGGTGATCAATTTCTCAGCTGAGAACATTAATAGAGTACTGCAGATCACAACCGAAAGAGAAGAAGAATAGCAAGATTTTCATGAATTTCTGAATAAGGACAAGGATTACACAGAAATCCTACACAGAATAGGCAGACCAGGGACAACTTGGGAAATGAAAGCAAGAGATGAGGCCAAAAACATCTCCACACCCAAGAATATTCCAACCAAAAATCTGCTGCCCTTCACAAAAGTGTGGAGCATTTTTATTTTGAGCTCCTTTATGCCTGTAATTCACAGCTTCACTATTTCCATCAAGAGAGCAGAACTAATATTTGCAATAGTGGAGGATTTCTTTGTGGATGTTGGGAAGGTGATTAACAGCAGCATTAAGACAATTTTAAAATCAAAGGCTGATTCTTTAGCCTTTCCAGGACTGTTGGCTTTGCTGTGCAAGGATGCTGGAGTGGATTTTGCAGATTTCAGACAACAATTTAAGGTCATTCCTTCTATAACAGCTGTTATGATCAAAGAAATATACACCAACACTCCTGTCACTGCTGCCTCACCTCTTCCAACTAAATTCAAAAAGGTATCTCTTCTAAAAATAAAATCTCAGCTGTAGAAAATTCTGGATAGGCAAGAATCTTTGGCTGCAAGGCAGGATGCTCTCCTTGAAAGTCATAAATATGGACTTCTCTTGATGGACACTATGATGATGAACATAGGAAAGAAGCTAGGAATGACAAAGGAGCAGTTGTATGAGTCTGAAGTTCAAAATATGCCATTGTCTAAGGGCCACTACATTCAACAATCTGCCATTGTTCACTCCTGGTATACACACTCCTTCAAGAGAAAATGAAGAAAATGATGAAGAAGAAGAGGAAGAAGATGAAATCAGTTCAGAAGAAGAAGAGGATGAAGAAGCATAGATTAGGAATTATTTTGCTTTATTTTACAACTGTAAAAGTTTTAGTGCTCAGAACAATTTATATTTTGTATAATTCAGTGAGCACTTTTGAATGCTGAGAACATTTTAAATCCTTTTCAGTTATAATGCATTTTGTTGTTAATTACTTTAAATTTCTACAGTATTCATTTCATGCAATTCCTTTAAATTGCTGATGATTTGAATTTCGTTTATGCAGAACACTTCACATTTACACACAGCACTCACACTTGGACTGCACACTTGCATAAGTTTCATAGAAGGGGGGTGAAATTCTATACCTCTACTTCATGATTTAAGCTGAAAACACTTCCTGAAAAACACAAAAATAATTGAAAAAGAATCATTGAACTGCATTTTTTTTTTAATAACAATTGAAAATAGTGAGATTCTGTGAATTCTGGATTTCAAATTCTTTTAAGTTGTTTTTCCCATCCTCACATGATTGTCACACTTATCATTTTCAAAATGAGGTAGTCTTGCCATTATGTATATTCAATTCAATTATGAAAAAGTAGATTGTGAGCTTAATTGTTTAATATTTTCACTTTAATTCCTTGGTGAGACTTGAGCCTCATGCATAACAATTTTTTTTTTATGTGTGAAATGGATCTCATATTTTGCTACACCTCTAGAACTTGCATTGTTCTTGATTGAATTTATAATATGTTACAATCACATATATGATAGAGGCCTTCCTTGTATATGCTTAGAGCCTAAATAAACCTCACTTGTGCTGAAAATCCTAGTTTACCCTTTTGAGCCTTTAACCTGTCTTTTGGTAAACTTCAATACAAGCCCTACTGAAAAACCATGATACCTGTCCAAATAAGAAAGAGGCAATTTAAGTTTAACCAAAGATGTTTTTCAAAATTAAGTTTGGGGTGACATTTGTGATATTGTATGACATTGCTTGAGGACAAGCAAAGTTTTAAGTTTGGGGTGGGTAACAGCAAAGTATAAGCCATTTGAAAAGAATGATTGAATGAAAAAGCAAAGTATTGAAAAGAAGAAATAGGAAAAGTGAAAATTAGAAAAGAAATTCATACAGAAAATTCAGAAAATAAAAAGCACTTGAAATATTTCAAAAACTAAGAAAATGTTGTGTAGAAATAGAATGGAAGAAAAGAGAATGCAATCTCATGCTAAAATTTTGAATATCATCTACTTGGATTGCATCTTTTCTGTTTGGCATAACCTGCATTGTTTCCAAATTCTTTGAACACCTACCTATCCTTTAACCTCAATTTCACCTGAAAAGTCCTCTTGATATGTGATTTGTTACATTTTTTTAGAGGAGATTAAGAATTTATGCAAGCCTATGGTAGAGTGTAGTAAAAAATGATGATTTTGAGAGCAAATAATGAGCCTAAACACTAATTGAGTGATGAGGGAAACACTACTTGTGAGCTGTGAACATATTTTTTTAATTTTGCTCATATGAAACTTTGCTGAATTATATGAATTCAAATGGCATGTTTTTGTTGATTAAGTGGTTAAAACAGTGTAATGATCATGCTGAGCAATGGATGAATAACTTGGATGAGAAATCAGAAAGATACAGAATTGGGTATTAGAAATGTTGAAAAATCAGTTTGATGATTTAATTCTTGTCAATTGGATTTTTCTCTTTCCATTTTGTTTGATTTGATTTGCTTGAGGACAAGCAAAATTCTAAGTTTGGGGTGGTGATAAATCCATATTTTACCATGTTTTTAGCATAGTTTTTGGTTAATAATTAGGAAAATAGTTCTAAAAATAACTTGAAAAGATCACAAAAATAAAATAATTAGTATAAATTGTTGTTTTGTTGAAATATTAAAAATTGTTTAGATTTTTGTAGGAGTTCATGCAAAAGATGGAAAGTTGTTGAAAGTGCTTAAAGGAAGGATTAAAAGCTGAAATTAAAAAAGAAAAGTCAAAGAATCAAGCTTGAAGAAATCCAAAGAGCTGGGCGTTACAACTCCAAGTGATTCGCGTTTGAACGTGGAAAGAAGAAAATATAGCATTGCGTCTGCATGGCTACTCTGAGTGATGCGCGTTAACACTCCAGCAACTGTAACTAGATAACTGCCACTGCGTTGAAACGCATATCACCTGGAGCTTTGGCGCGCAGCAGAGAGTGGCAACTCATAACAGATGGCGTAGCAACGCAGAACAGAGCATGTCGAAGAAGCGTTCCTTGAAGTGATGTGCGTTGAAATGCACATCACTTGAAGCCTTGGCACGCAACCGAGAGTTGCAACTCACATCATTTGCAGCCAAGGCGCGCAACTGCGCCTTCACT
Source organism: Abrus precatorius (assembly GCF_003935025.1). Classification (NCBI taxonomy): domain Eukaryota; kingdom Viridiplantae; phylum Streptophyta; class Magnoliopsida; order Fabales; family Fabaceae; genus Abrus; species Abrus precatorius. Next base: position 14,378,710 of record NW_020874362.1, read on the forward strand.
TCAGTCACTGCGCGTTTTGGCGCAAAACTCTGCAAATTTTTTATAACTTCTTCTCGCCAATTTTGGACGTTTGGAGCTTTTGTATCACTTTTAGAAGATTCCAGAACACTTGGGGATAACTAACTTTCAGAATTCCAAGGGTTGAGTCAAAGAATTAGAGGAACTCTATAAATAGGAATTAGGAACATAGGAAAAAGAGCTTTTTGTCATTTTTTAGTTTTTAATATTTAGTTGTAACCGTTTTAACTTCCAAGGGAAGTTAAAGGGAGAAGAAAGGAGCGACTTTTGTTCTTCTTTGCTAAAGGAATCTGGGAGAAGGCAAAGTTATGGAGATAGCTCTCTGCTTTTCATCTTCTTTTCTTCTTGCTTCTCTCCATTTCATTTTAATGTGTTTCTAACTCTTTTATTAGGGATTTATGGATCTAGAATTGATATATTGATTTCATTTTGACTCTGAACTTTGAGTAATTGATTTGATTGAGGAATTAATTCTGTGTTTACATGATTTTTGAATGGAAATTCAATTGATTAATCAAAGAGTAACCTTCACTAATGGAAATTGGGTTTGTTGCTTAGATCTGAATTAATTCCCAAAACTCTTGATTTTCTTAGGGATAAGTGGTCTTAGTTTTAAAATCTTTTGGTTCTAATTCGTAATGCAATATTGAACTGAATTTGGCCTAAGGAATTAGGGAGATTTGTTTGAATATTAGGACCAATGAGTTAAGGAATCAATCTTTGGTTATTGTAAAGAGAAACCGATTGTCAATCAATCAAATGCTTGAATGTTCAGAGGCAGAACTGAATTGATATTGATATTCTAGTGAAATAAATTCCTAACTTTCTTCCATTCGTGATTCATTTTTTATAGCACAAGTTAACATTCTGTTTTTAACAATTTCTCATTTCCTTAATTCTGAAATTTACTTTCTTGCATATTGAAATCTGTTCAATGAATTGTTTGGTACAAATGGTTATTATCTTGTGAATTGGTGATTAAAAATAAGATCCTAGAGGACGATATTTAGGACTCAATCTAATTTTTACATTTTATAACTTGCTACAACTACCTAGTACACTTGCTAGTAGTGAAATTACACCATTTAAGTGCTGCAATAGAAAAAAGTGTAACAGTTAGTCGATCATGCCTCAAAGTGAAGAGAATTAAACAATACCTTATGGAAGGATTCAAAGTTTTGAATTGAATTTTAAGAACTAATGGTAGAGAGGTTACTGTCCCTCTATAAATTTGAATTTTAATACCTTCAGTTCTGTCTGAAGTTACGAAGGTTGAGAGAAAAAGAAGGCGCAATTTGATGTTTAAGAATTACTGTCCCTCTATAAATTTGAAAAATAAAATAAACATAACAATAATAAAAATTCAGGAATTTGATTCTTTGTCGTCAAGGGTAAAATTGATCCAATTCTTTGCTTGGGGACAAGCAATCGTTCAAGTTCAGGGGAATTTGATAAATGTTTTATATACTTGATCCTACACTGTAATTCATGAATAATAATTGAGATTTTTAAGCTATTCATTGAGAGAATTTACTATTATTAATTTCATTTTATTCATATTTCAGGAAAAAAAGATCAAGAAGTGAAAGCTTTAAAGATATTGAGAAATGAAGAAAGAAATGGACCAAAGATATACATGAAAAGATACACACCCGTGTATATGAGCGTGTATCTCACTGGATGCATAAATCAAGTAAACAATCAAGCCAGAGATATACACGGGCAAGTACACGCCCCTGTATATGAACGTGTATATTACTAGTGTCGTCAATTGAAAGGCATCCTCTAAACCAGATATGTACATGGTCAAAGTACATGGCCGTGTACATAGGCGTGTACTTTTCAAGAAAGTTGTGAAGTGTAATTATCAGAGACCAGCGATGTACACGACCAAAGTACATGGCCGTGTACTTTCACGTGCATCAGAATTTAAACTTCTGCGAAAAGATAAGCCCTAGGACGATTCCTATAGAAAGAAAACTTGACACAGAATTAAGGGAGACTGTTTTGAGGTGAAGAAAAACTCAGAGACGGCTGGAGGATGGGATCAAGCAATTTTATTCATCTCTTTTATAATTTTAGTTTCAAGATGTTTAGGTTCTAATTTTCCTTTGAATATCTAGACGTAATGAATCTTATGTGACCAACTTTCTGGAATTCTTCTTAATGCTATTTCATGTTTTATTCTCTTGGGTTTAATTGAGTAGTATCAATTGTCCTATCTTATTTTCTTGTTTGATTTTGAGTAAAAATCTTGCATGAATTTAACATTGCTCAATTAAAGGGACTTGAATGTATTTCTAGAGATAGAAAGACGTAAGTTTTCTGTATTAGGAATAACCCTAATTATGAAATTCATAATGAACGTAATGCAACCTAGGGGTATGAATTAAGGAAGAGATTCTGATTAATCAACCGAGAGTTAGGAGTCATTATCTTTGAGAAAGGTATTGGTTTAATTCAGAATTTCATGCAGCGATAAGGGTTTAGAACTAAAATAGTGGAAGGAGAATTTCAGTTAGTTTGAAAACTTAGGAGAATTTACAATCTAGATACTTGCTTACTTCTCTTGAATACACTTAGTTATATATTTTTTTTCATATTTCAGTAGCATAAGAAATCTGTTTCTTTTAATTTATTGTTCTCTTAATACAGTAGTTTTATCAACAAAATTTCCTTATTATATCTATTAAAAATTGCATAATTAAGGAACAATCCGTAATAACAGTCCCTGTGGATACGACATTTGGTACTCTATTTTTCACAATACTATCTTGACAGTGGGTACACTTGCCCAGTGATTGGTTTTTACACATCAACAGCAAATCTATTAATCAACACAAGTCTAATCATATGGGATGAAGCTTCTATGCTTAATATATTCTGCTTTGAAGCTCTAGATTGTACATTAAGAGATTTAATAAGAGTAAAAAATTCTAAACAGTATGAATGAACCTTTTGGAGGAAAAGTTGTTATACTAGGAGGAGATTTCAGACAAATACTTCCAGTCATTCTAAAAGGTACTTGCGAAAAGATGTTCTTTCAACAACTATGAACTCTTCTTATCTTCAGTCAAATTGCAAAGTACTCAAGTTAACAAAAATTATGAGATTATCACTGACAGTAGAAAATACTTCAATTCAAATTGCAACAAAGGTTTTTGTAGATTAGATTCTTCAAATTGGGGATGAAGAAATTGGAGTTAATGATGATGAAGTTTGTACACTTCAAAGTCCAAGAGTTCATCATTCTTGATTCTTGAATTAGATAATAGTCTTATGCAATTAGTTGACTCTGCATATCTAAATTTAATAGAAAATTATGCTGATTTTAAATTCTTTGAACAAAGAAAAATATTAGCACCTACTTTGAAAAGTGTTGAGATAGTAAATAAATTTATTCTATCCTAATGCTTAGAAAAGAAAGACAATATCCAAGTTATTATTCAGCATGCTTATTTGATGAAAATATCAAATCAAAACATGATTAGTTCACAACTAAACTGTTGAATGAAATTAAGTGTTCAAGAATTCTAAACTATAGATTAATTTTGAAGACAAGTGTTTCAGTCATGCTTTTAAGGAATATAGATAAAGCAAATGGATTATGCAATGTAACTAGATAATTGTGAATCAATTGGGAAAAATATAATTGCAGCCAATATTACTATAGGAAGGAATATCGGTGAAAAAATGTTAATGCTAAGTATAAATTTAGTTCCTTCATATCATGATTACCTTTTTAATTTCAAAGAAGGAAAATTTCCTTAACTCTTTGTTTGCAATGAATATTAACAAGAGTTAAGGACAAACTTTCTAATGTTAGTCTTTACTTATTATAGCCAATGTTCTCCCATGATCAATTATATATTTTAAGAGTGAAAAAGAAAAAAAGATTGAAATATTGACTTCAGATGAAAAAGAGAAGACATGACAATATCTTTATACATTATGTATAGTCTTTTTTTAATTTTATTTGTTTACTTTTTATGTGTTTAGTTGTTGTATATTTTTTTTATAAACTATATGTATGCTACACAGATATAATTTACACGCAAATTAACTAGTTTTCATTCAAAATTTTAAAATATTATATATAAAATAAATATAATATATAATTATTGTAAAATCTTATTCTTAAAAAATATATCATTCAAAATTATTTAATTAAATATCTTATATAATATTTAATCTTAATTTGACGTAAAATTATTTTTAACTCTGGTTGTATTAATGTCATTTTTTTAAAATTTAATAGGTTCAAAATAAATCATTTTCTGAAATTAGACTACTTAAATTTATTTTATATTTTTGTTTAAGTAATATATTTTAAAAAAATTTCTATTAAATATTATTGCGTGCATAAGATATTGGTCAAAACAATCCATTACTCTCTTATCTTGCTTTCACTATATATATATATATATAATCTTAGATAAAAAAAAATATTCTTTTAAAAGTCCCTAAAATATATTCTGCTAAATGTATAAAAAATCATTTCTTGCGCAAAAAATAATTCAGAATGTTGATGACAGCCAAGTGTGAGTCGATAAGCGATGTGACTGACAAATATGTCCGCAATACGTGTGGGCGGTTTAGCCGGACTTTGAAGAGGCACAACCCAAAGCAAAAGGGCGACAAAATGAAAAGAAAAAGAAAACTAAATCCATTCCTGATAATCAATGACTGCCGAGTGCTGAACGTTGATTCCTCAACCCCACCACTCGGGGCTTTATCAGACATGCATTAAGATGAAAAATAAAACCAAGAAAGAGTGACTAGACTAAAAATGCATCTAACGTTGAAATTAGTTAACAGTTATCTGTAAAAAAAAAAATGATTGTTTTAACCCTTTATCGAATATCCTATAAAGAAATGTGTTTTAAGATAATCTCATCTGACTACTTAGAAAATTGAACAGTAGACCCATGAAATTCACACAGCGAGAACCTAAACAAGATTGGTGTCCTTTCTGCATCTTACACCAGCTCTGAAAACACACCGAAGTGCAGAAAGTAATGCATTAACTATGATTACTATTTTCAGCCAAATATGTAGTCCTTCATGAGAATAAAATTATACACAATTCGTGGTTGAATTAACTTCGAGATAAAATAAAAAATAAAAAATAAAAAACTTGACTTTTTAAAGAAATTTTTTAAAAGAAATAATTATTTCTCAAAACCAATCAATTCCCAACCATACTTAAGTGATGAAATTAAAAATAAAAAGGGTACAAGGCATTCATTATATACATACTTTTCATTTCACGATTTTTTATCCTACAAATTATTTATGAGACAAGTCTTGCGAACAGGAACATAGGTAAAAAAAATGAAATCATAAAATCAAAATACAACCAATTCTACTCCGCCTACCACTTAGTTGATGCTAAGCATATTTACAGCAGTTCTTCCTAGCCTCACTCTCAACTACAGCACTCATCCAAATCTCATCAACTAGAAGTATTATACTAACACTCCTTCATTCCCAGAAACCTATAAAAGCCTTATTCTTCATTCAATATCATACCAAAGTATTGCTCAACTTCAAAACTGGCACGATGTACCAAGCCTCTGTCTCTGCCTCTGACCTAAGGTAATAAATTTCCTCTTGGCAAATGCCGGATACAGCAGTTCTTGAAACTTCTCCAGAAACGTTGTCCATTCATCCTCAGTCATATCTGCCAGTTTCACAAAGCTTGTGCTTGCAGGAAGTTGCTCATTGGCACTCCTATGACCAGATGATGTATTCCCAAAATAGCCATTATCTGTTTTTCCTCCTGAATATTTCTGATGTTTCAGGCTTGTCTCACATAACTTGGTATTTTTCATTGACACAGAAAGTTTTGAAACCGCTCGGATTGTCTCCTGAGAGGAAAAAGTGTCAAAATCCTGAGGATATTCTCCAACACTTTCCTCTTCCCCCTCCTCAATAGTCTCATCCAATTTTGCAAGTGGACTGCGAGAATACCCACTTCCAAGCGCCAGCTGAAAAGGTGCTCTGGTTAGATAATCATCTATTGTCATCTTTTGAAAGCAATCTGATCCAACTTCATCACAGTCTATGTCAAACTGGAACTCATCATCTCTCAGGTCAGTCCTGGGTGATGGCTCATCCCTCTCCGTCAACATCTTTCTTACTTCCAAACAAACGACCTCCAGTTCACTGGGTCCCTCCTCACCGCTGCGGAACTCCCTAGTCATCATCTCACCAATTTCAGCAAGACACAGACCATAAGCAGCAGCCTCCTTAAGGAAAATGGTGCAGAGTACTAAGACTCTCAAACAAGCCTCTCGAATCATGGGCAGTTCTGTGCGTAACATCTCCCAATCCCGAGCAGGATCCAGATTTTCAATGAAAGAAAGTTCATCCTCAGAGAATGGAATTGAAGCCTGAGGCCAATGAATCCACTCAAAGTACGGATCCTCCAAGGCTTCAGGAAGGCAAAGCCCATGATCAATAGGAATTAAATCCACCTGACCAAAAGCCCCAAGTTTTCTAACTAACAAATTGCCAGCATGCCTATCCGTGTTAAGAATCCTAACGTCTAATATCCCTATACGATGCACTGCAGTAACTGGGAAGCTAGATGTCCCATGATCACTCGCCTCAAAATCATGAGGTATGAACTCTTGCAAGGATGCAATCTTGCTAACTAGCTTCTTCCTTTGGGTATTCTTCCGATTGACTCCATCATTCACATTGAAGATTGAGTGTGTAATTTTTACTAAGGCAGTTGGAGGCACATTTGCAAAATGATCATAGTCAAGAAGATAAGCTGCAACTTCCCTGAACCCTGTCTCCCCCACCCGAACTGAACGTTTCAAACCTGGTTGTCCAAGGGTTTTACCAACAAAACCTTTTGGGTTGTTAGGGGCAAAAGGCTCTTCATCTGTCGGTTTCACAATTGCAACACTCTCACCTCTGCTGTTCAGGAAATAGTATGCACCTCCAAGCCCACTGTGAACAGGAATTGGATCCATCCCCATCTTAATGGCCTTCACAATATCCTCGATCATATGTTTCATTCTATCAAGGCGATTAGATTGCCCCAATATTTCAATAGGACTACTCTTGTCCCTTTGCTGCATATCCCGTCCAGTAGGTGACAGGCATGGTGTAGATGAGCTTCTGTGCATAAAGTTCCGAGTAAGAAGAAGGGGAGAGTCATTCCGAACAGCACTAAGGTCATTCTTCAAGACAACATCCCCAAAAGTTAGTGAGCTCTCTTCAGTTGGCACATTAAGGGCAACCTGCAACCTCCTCTTCACTGTATGCGCATTGTCACTACGATCCAATTCCATGCTCATGACACAACCAGTTTCAGTTTGCACAAAAACCCGTCTCCTCCCAGTAGGTTGCCTCCCTTCCATGCTCTTGTTCTCATGGTACTCCCGACCAAGCGGACTCCTGAACAAGGTCACAGCCATCTGGGTTTGAACAGGACTGTCCAATTTATGCGACATGAACTGCAGCTGTGATCAGATGACTGTTGCAGAGGGCAACAGAGATAGAAGAGGAAGAAAGGTTCTTCCCTTCCCAACAATAGCCAAACTCCAGAGCTAGTGGCAATTGTCTGAGACAAATCTCTAGTTTCCCAATGATCATTAATCACAAAGGAAGTATCCAATCTTACAAGAGATCCCAGAGCGAAGGACTGGACCAGGAATGGAGATAGATTCGAGCAGACCGCTACATGGAGGCCATCATGTCAAGATGGCAGAACAAAAATCTGCAGAGATTCCATCAAAATTTACAGCACATCACAAATCAAAGCCAGCGAGACAAAAAGAAAATACACAAGAAATCTCCGAAGTCTAATTCAATTAATTTGCAGTAAAATATATAACCATTTTATGAACAGGCAATTTCAAGCCATTTTAAAAAACACGGGATTAGTGCACTCTTCAGTTTTAGCATCTAATGATTACTGTAGAAAGCATTTAACACATACAAAATCCCAAGCAGCACGAATATCAATTAACAAACAGACAAACATCAAGGAAACAAAAGTAAATAAATAAACAGAATCACAAGCATTTAACGCCTCACAGAAAGAACGTAAGAACTCCAAAACCAGGAAAGGAAATTTTTTCTCCGTAAAAATTCAAGAACCCAAGAAAAAATCCGAAAATGTAAAGAAACTGCAAGACTGGATGGACCCTCAATAAGTCATTTGAGCCAGTAAACCCTCGAAAAAATAAAATCCTTCACAACCACCGAAACAAGTTTGCCCTTTAGCAGAGAAAACTCCCCAAAGAATCTTTGAAAAGAGAGAAATGAAAACATTGCTGGAAACAACTGAAAAAGAAGAAGGTTGAAATGGAAATGGAAATACCACATGACTACTGGGCAAGATCGAAAGGCATCGTTTCGCAGAAGCAGAAAAATGTTCAATTGGAAATGAGCTGAAGCTGCGAACTCGCCGCAATTTTGGGAGGACCGGAGAAGTTAAGAAGATGGTGAGGAGGGACTCGTCCTAGTTGACTCGGATGATTCCTTGTCCAATGGAAGCAGCGATGATGGAACCCTCTCTGGTTTCTGGGTTCTTTCCTCCTCTCCGAATCAGATCAGAAGGTTCTTTAACCAAACGCGGGAAGCCCGGCTGGTTAGAATACTAACCCTGGTTTAGAGCTTGACCTCTCCTCTCTCTCTCTCTCTCAGCGCTGAGGGAATGGAAGGGTCTAGAAAATGGAATGGGGACCGTGGGATGTGTGAGGCTCCGAGCCGTGGGATGAGTGTCACGTGGACTTCAAAGATTGGTGGCTGACGAGGCAGGATGTCACCCTCCAAATACACAGCCAGAGGCAGAGCCCTTCCTTGGCGATTTAACGAGGCGCTTTTTATGCCTCGATCCAATCCTCTATTCGTTCAGGGACCGCCCAAACCCTTCCTATATTAATATTAGCCTCTTTTTTTTCTTTTTCTTTTTACTTAAATAATATAATTTAAAAAACAAATTCTCAATTAGTATAATTTAAAAATTAATTTCTTGTTTAGTATTTTTTTTTTTTTACATTATACCTTGTATAACACCTAATTTATAAGAATCTTTATAAAATAAAGAGTCAACACGAATACAAACATGGAGTCAGTCCAAATCCAATTATCAGCATAGTCTATTTATTCAACATCTCCGAACATCATTATAAAAGAATCATCTTCGAGTACTCATGCCTTATTTAATATTAGCTTATTTCAAAAATAAAAATTTCATATCATAATCGTTTCCCTGTACAATTTAGTATTATCTCAGCCCAACATCACACACAAACAAACCATTGAGAGAAATTTTCATGACCATAAAATTTATCTATTATTATTTTATTTTTTAAATAACAGCTCAACAAACAATCCTCTCTATCCCCTCACATTATCATCAATCATTGGACTATTCCATCATTCATAATACAATCTCACATTAAATGATAAGAATACGTATATTTGTATTGCAAAATTCTAAAATCGAGTTGAGGAGCGTAAAGAAATCAATCATATGAGAGGAATGAGGCAAAAATCATTCAAAACAAAGAGTCCAAAGTAATTACAGTAGCAAAATTAAACCCCAAAAGTATAGTATCTCAAAATTAAAAGTAAAGTCCTATAAGCAGTATCAACCCATCACTATATAAAAGAAAAGTCTACACGTAAAATTCGCTGGCCGAGGGCGAGGAGAATGCGGCAAGTTGTCCGGATCGCGATCAATCCAGCCAATGGTGGATGGTGGTGAACGAGAAATGGATGGTGGTGGTGGCGATGGGTGTCGTTGATGAATCCATATTTTGACTAATATTTTAGCATAATTCTAACACATTTGATAAGAAAAATATATAAAGAAAGCAGAAAAACTTCGAAAAAGAGAAGGAATTGAAGTTTGTTTAAATTTGTAGTTATTTTAGCAATTGTGAAATTTTTGCTTAGGAATTAAGTTTTTAATCTTGTTTTTGAAGGAATAAATTGAGCAAGGATCATATCCATAGAGGTTTGATGACAAGGAAGAGGAAAGAAGCAAGTCTGGACTCCAAAAACACAAGAATAAGAAATTGCAAACTGGGCGTGATCACTATTGTCAGTGAAAGTGATCACTTCAGAACTCAAAGAAGAAGGAAAGCTCTGCGTAACCACTTTTATCACTTTTATCATTAAAAGTGATAGTTCCAGAGAGGCAAAATATCAGGAAAGCTCTGCGTAACCACTATTGTCATCAAAAGTGATTGTTCCAGAGAGTCTTCAACTTGGCGAGTTGCGCGTAGTCACTTTTATCAGCAATAGTGATAACGCGCAACTACCTTGGCTCTGCGTTGTCACTTTTATCATCAAGAGTGATAGTTCCAGAGAGCTCTCAATATCAGGAAAATGCGCGTGGCCACTATTTCTGGGAAAAGTGTTAACACGCAACCAAAAACTCTCTGCGTAACTACTATTTCTCATAAAAGTGATGATGTGAAAATCTGAGAAATTTTATAAATACTAGAAATGATCCGAAAAAAAGGGGATTATGTTCATTTTCAGTTTTTTTTAGTTAGCTTCTTGTTAGAGGAAGTGAGAGAGAGGAGTGGGGATTCGAATCTTGGAGCTTCACGAAAAGGAATTGAAGTGGAGCAAGCTTCCATGGCATTTTTGAGTTTCTTCTTCTCTTCTTCTCTTTCTTTTCTTTCCTCTACTGCCATGGCTGTGTAATTCGTTCATAGTTAGGGATTGTAGATCTGAAACGAACATGTTGAATTGATTTGGATCTGAATTTCAAGCTTTGGAATAGATTGAGTGATTGATTCTGAACTTCACGTGGAAATTGAATGGAAATTTGATTAACTAAATTCAGAGGAACTCTTGTCAATGGAAATTGAATTTGTTCTTCAGATCTGAACCAATCACCGAGATTATAGTTTTCTTAGGGATAAGAGGCTTTGATTTTGCAATCTTCTGGTTTCTTACACTTAAAGCAATATTGAATTGAATCAGATCTAAGGAATTAGAATGATTTAATTGAATGTTAGGTTCACTGAGTTAAGGAATTAACCTCTGAAAAATATAATGTGAAACTGATTGTCATTCTTTCCAATTGCTTGTTAATTCAGAACTTTATTGATTAAACATTGGAGTTTTGGTGAAGCAATTCCCTAGCTATGGTTTCTTCCTCTGTTATCACATAACTGTGTGTTCATTGTTCTGTTTTCTGCAAGTTCATTTTACTTTTAATTGTTCTAGTTTGCTATTATTACATGTTACTACTCTCCTTCCAATTTTGAAAAAGCTTAAATGGTTATAATTCTATGAAGTACTATTTGAAACCTAAATTCCCTGTGGAGACGATATTTGGATCTTAAATTTACTCATTACTTGTTGCAATCCTAGTGCACTAGCTAGTGTAGATTGCGAACAAGTTTTTGGCGCCGTTGCCGGGGAATTTTGCATTTCAATATCATTAGTAGTAGAAAAGTAACTAGATTGAGCATTTATTTTGTTGCTTTGCTTTCAAATTGCTTTCTGCATAATTTCACTGCACCTTGTGTAGTATTTTGCATAATATTTCTGTCTGCTGCATAGAATTTTTACATCCTTGTTTATCTGCATAATTTCAGTTTCATTTGTTCTTCATATTTGTAATTGCCATTCTGCATATTTTTACATGATTTTACAATTCTGTAAATGCTAGATTTAAGTTTCTATATGCTTTTACTAATAGATTTTGCATGATTTCTGTTGTGCATTTCTGAATATCAATTGTAGTCTAATTTTGCTTTAATCTGATTTGTATATGCGTGGTAAAAACAAGAATAAATCAATTCTAGTCTTTGATCCTGACATAGACATAACTTTGAGAAGATTGAGAAAAGAATCTAGAGCAGAAAAAGCCATAGGGAGTGATAGTGAATTAGAAGTTGTCCATTCTCCAGAATTTCAGAGTAATCCTAGAGTGAAAAGAACATCTACACCTTTGAGACAACCAAATCCAGCAATAGAAATGGCAGAGCAGAACATAATTAGAACATTAGGGGACTATGTTATTCCTAACATGCTAGGCTTTAACTCTTCTATAATTAGGCCAACTATTCAAGCCAACCATTTTGAGATCAAACCTGCCCTACTACATTTAGTCCAACAGGATCAGATTTCTGGAGGAAATTCTGATGATCCTAACTTACATATTTCAAATTTTCTGCAGCTATGTGACACCATAAGAATGAATGGAGTTAGTGAAGAAGCTATCAGATTAAGACTATTTCCTTTTTCCTTGAGAGATAGAGCAAAATGTTGGTTACAAGCTCAACCACAAGGAAGCATCACAACCTGGACAGAACTTGTGAATAAGTTTCTAACTAAGTACTTCCCTCCATCCAAAGCTGCTAAGTTGAGAGGAGAAATTACATCCTTTGTGCAGCAAGAAGGAGAATCATTGTATGAAGCTTGGGAAAGATACAAAGAATTGCTTAGAAGGTGTCCACATCATTGTATTCCAGATTGGATGCAATTGAAAACTTTTTATAATGGGATGAATGCAGTAACAAGAACAATGGTTGATGCTGCTGCTAGAGGTTCATTAAATACAAAGTCCTTGGAAAAAGCTCAGAGAATTATTAAGATGATGACATCTTCAATGTATCAGAATTCAAACTCAAGAAATCAAGGAAGAAATTCTGGTCATGAAGCTAAGGTTCTGGAAACTTTTCTTGCACAGAATCAGCTACAAAATCAAATGTTTTCAGAACAATTAGCTGCCTTGACACAACAAATCAGCAATCTGTAAACAGAGAGTATGCCTACCAGTCAGCTAAGTTGTAATTTTTGTGGAGGAAACCATGTAAATGGTGCATGTGAGGCATCCACAAGTGAACCACAAGAGCAAGTGAATTATATGAATAATTTTCAGAGACAACAGCCATCATATTCCCCTGGATTTCAATTTTCGAATAATAGAACTCAGCAATATTCTAATTGGAATAATCAATATTCTGCTGCAAAGAATTCTAACTCAAATTTGCCTTTTTCTAATGCAGGTCCAGCAACACAATAGCCTTATTTTCAGAGGAATTCATCCACTCAACCTCAAGGAAATCAGAAATTTTCTGAGCCTATGAATGAGAGGTTGACTGAGATGGAAGAAACTATGCTGCAATTCATGAAGATGACTCAAACAAGCTTCAAAAACCAAGAAGCTTCCATGAAGAAACTAGAAACACAAATCGGACAATTAGTTGAACAACTATCCAGCAGAAATGAAGGAAGATTTCCAAGCAATACAGTAATCAATCCTAAAGAGCAATGTCAAGCCATAACTACAAGGAGTGAAGCTGTAGTTGCAAGTCCTAAACCAGCAGAAAAGAAAGTAAATGATGCAGCAGAGAGAAAAATTGAACAAGATCTGCAACAAGGAAATTTTAAGCTATTGAAGAAAGACCATTCAGAAGAAAAAGTAGATGTTCCTATGAATTCTGAGAGGAAAACCAAAAAACAACTCTTTGAGGAAGCTTGTAAGCCAATAGATCCCGAAAAATACAAGAGGCTGCCCTATCCTCAAAGAGTCCAAAATCCTAAACAAGAGGAACAATTTGAAAGGTTTATGAATGTCTTTAAGAAATTACAAATTAACATTCCTTTTGCAGAAGCTTTGGAGCAAATGCCTTCATATGCAAAGTTTATGAAAGAACTACTTTCCAGAAAAAGAAAGCTAGAGCATGATAAAACAGTACCTTTGACAGAGGAGTGCAGTGACATTCTCAAGAGAAAGCTTCCTCAAAAGCTGAAAGATCCTGGATCATTTAGCATTCCTTATGAAATAGGAAACTGCACTGTGGGAAGAGCATTGTGTGACTTGGGAGCAAGCATAAATCCGATGCCATTGGTTGTTCTGCAGAAACTTGGCATAGAGGAAGTGAAGCCCACCAACATTACACTGCAGCTAGCTGATAGATCATACACTTATCCATATGGAGTTGTTGAAGATTTATTAGTTAAAGTTGATAAGTTCATTTTTCCTGCAGATTTTGTAATTCTGGACATGGAGGTGGATTCTAACATCCCTTTGATCCTAGGGAGACCATTTCTTGCAACCGGGAGAGCCTTAATAGATGTGCAGAAAGGTGAACTTATGCTTCGAGTTCAAGATGAGAAGGTAGTGTTTAATGTGTTTGAAGCTTTAAAATATCCAATTGAAGATAGTACATGTATGAAGGTAGATATACTGGATGCTTTTATTACACAACGCCATATTAATGAAATTGATGAACTTGCTGTGTTAGAAGAAATAATATCTGCAGGGAATAACAAATCTGAACTTCTACATGAAGAATACATCATGGAAGTGCAGCAGCAACTAGAAGCTCTGCCAATTAAAAAATCTGCAGAAAATTTCGTGAAGGAGAAGCTAGAAAAGGATGATAAAGAAGAGGAAAAGGAAAAGCTAGAGCTGAAACAACTTCCTTCCCACCTGCGATATGCATTTATGGATGAGAAACATGAAAATCCAGTCATCATCAATAATGAACTTAAGGAAGAACAAGAGGAAAAACTGCTGAGAATTTTCAGAGAACACAAATCTGCAATTGGATGGAGTATTGCAAATCTAAAAGGTATAAATCTTTCATTTTGTAAGCACATAATTTTATTTGAAGAGAATTTTAAGCCTGTTGTGCAGCTACAAAGGAGGTTAAACCCAGCCATGAAAAAGGTAGTTAAAAAGGAGGTCATGAAGCTGTTAGATGCAGGAATAATATACCCTATTTCTGACAGCAATTGGGTAAGTCCAGTCCAAGTTGTTCCAAAGAAAGGTGGTATGACAGTTGTACCTAATGAAAAGAATAAATTTGTCCCTATTAGGACTGTGACTGGATGGAGAATGTGCATAGACTATAGGAAATTAAATGATGCAACCAGAAAAGACCATTTCCCACTACCATTTGCAGATCAAATGCTAGAAAGACTTGCTGGACATTCATTTTATTGTTTTCTTGATGGGTATTCAGGATACAACCAAATAGCTGTGGATCCTTTGGATCAAGAGAAAACTGCATTTACATGTCCATTTGGAGTCTTTGCATATAGGAGAATGCCATTTGGTTTGTGTAATGCCCCTGCCACTTTCCAAAGATGCATGCTTTCTATTTTTTTTGATTTGGTAGAAAACATCATAGAAGTGTTCATGGATGATTTCTCTGTTTTTGGTGATTCTTTTGATGATTGTTTAGCTAATCTATCCACTGTTTTGCAAAGATGTCAAGACACTAACCTTGTGTTGAATTGGGAGAAGTGCCATTTTATGGTACAAGAAGGCATTGTCCTTGGTCACAAAATTTCAGAGAAAGGAATGGAGGTGGACTAAGCTAAGATAGAAGTCATTAGTAAATTGCCTCCACCTATCAATGTTAAGGGAGTTAGAAGTTTTTTAGGACATGTTGGTTTTTATAGAAGATTCATAAAAGATTTTTCCAAGATTGCTAAACCCTTGAGTAATTTACTTATAAAGGATGCAGATTTCTTATTTGATGATAATTGTTTGCATGCGTTTTCTGTTTTAAAAGAGAAACTGATTTCTGCACCTATTCTTGCAAAACCAGATTGGAAATTACCTTTTGAACTCATGTGTGATGCAAGTGATAGTGCAGTGGGTGCTGTGTTAGGATAGAGAAAAGATAGGAAATTACATGCTATCTATTATTCAAGCAAAGTGTTAAATCCTGCACAAGTGAATTACACAACAACAGAAAAAGAACTTTTAGCTGTTGTATATGCTTTTGATAAGTTCATATCATATTTAATGGGTTCAAAAGTGATTGTATACACTGATCATGCTGCTCTTAAATATCTTTTGACAAAACAGGATGCAAAGCCCAGATTATTAAGATGGATTCTACTCCTCCAAGAATTTGAGCTAGAGATCAAAGACAAGAAAGGGAAAGAAAATAATGTTGCTGACCACCTATCCAGATTACCTTTGGAGAGTTCAACCACTGAATCATTGGAAATAAATGAAGAATTTCCAGATGAAAAGCTATTTGCAGTGGATAACATGCCTTGGTTTGTTGATATTGCAAATTTTAAAGCCACTCAATTCATTCCAAAGAGGTTTACTTGGCAGCAAAAGAAGAAGTTCTTACATGACAACAAATTCTATGTGTGGGAAGACCCATACCTATTCAAAATTGGAGTAGATGGGGTACTAAGAAGGTGCATTCCACAAAGTGAGCAAGCTGAGATACTATGGCATTGTCACAATTCAGAATATGGAGGCCACCATGCAAGTTCAAGGACTGCTGCAAAAGTTTTGCAAGCAGGTTTCTTTTGGCCTACACTCTTTAAAGATGCCAAGAGGTATGTGGAAAACTGTGACAAATGTCAAAGAACTGGAAATATCTCAAGAAGACATGAGCTGTCATTAACCAACATCTTAGAAGTGGAACTATTTGATGTATGGGGGATTGATTTCATGGGACCATTTCCCCCATCATTTTCACATGAATACATTCTAGTGGCAGTGGATTATGTGTCTAAATGGATAGAAGCAATTCCTACCAGATCAAATGATGCAAAGGTAGTGATTTCTTTTATAGGAAAGAACATTTTTTCAAGATTTGGTGTGCCTAGAGTGCTGATAAGTGATGGAGGTACTCACTTCTGCAACAAGTATCTTGAAGCTGTATTAATGAAATATGGTGTGAAGCATAAGGTTGCTACTCCATACCATCCACAAACAAGTGGACAAGTGGAGGTTTCAAATAGATAAGTCAAGCAAATTCTAGAGAAAGTAGTGAACAGCTCAAGGAAGGATTGGTCAAAAAGACTGGATGATTCATTGTGGGCATACAGAACTGCTTTTAAAATTTCAATTGGTATGTCTCCATACCAATTAGTATTTGGAAAGGCCTGTCACCTACCTCTAGAGCTGGAACATAGAGCATATTGGACTACAAAATGGCTTAACTTCAATCTGTCAAGTGCTGGAAGGAAGAGAGTTCTGTAGCTGCATGAATTGGAGGAATTCAGACAACAAGCTTATGAGAATGCAAAGTTGTATAAAGAAAGAACCAAAAGAATCCATGACAAGTTCATTCTACAAAAAGATTTTAGACCTGGCCAGCAAGTGCTGCTATTCAATTCAAGATTAAAATTGTTTCCAGGGAAACTGAAATCTAGATGGTCTGGACCATTTTTAATTAAGGAGACTTCTCCCTTTGGAGCAATTCTTATAGAAGATCAGAAAACAGGGAGGGAATTCAAGGTCAATGGCCAAAGATTGAAGATCTATCATGGAGAGGAGTTTGTAAGAAACATATCATGCTTGAAATTGGTTCCTCTTGAGTGAGGAACAACTAATGTCAAGCTAGTGACATTAAAGAAGCACTTTGTGAGAGGCAACTCACATTTCTAACCCAGTTTAAGCTTTCTATAGTGTTTTTTTAGAATTTTGCATATTATTGTTCTGTAAATTTCAGATATTCTGCAAAAATTCTACACAGATAATGCTGAATCTGAGTTTCTGAGGTGCATTTGGTTGCTTAATCTAAGAATTGATGAGGTGAATGTGTAGTTAAGAGTTTAAGATTCTGCATAATCTGATTTTACCAATTTCTGGAAGTTTCTGCATAATGTATGTGAATATTCTGCTGAATCTGATTTTCTAAGGCACAATTGAGATACTTGAATTGAGATTCAATGTGGAGAGTGTGTATTTGATGGATTCAAGAGTGAAAATTGAATTAATTGAGGTTTTAGAGGTATTTGATTAATGAGAGGAGTCACTTTATCGCAGAAAAGAAGCTACGCAGAGAATGCATTTTGAGGTTTTCTGCTGGAACAATCACTTTTACTGATAAAAGTGATCACGCAGAGACAGATGGGAAAATGAGCTCTCTGGAACGCTTCCTTTTTCTATCAGAAGTGATTACACATAGGTAAGTAAACTTCTAATATTTCTGCGTTAGTACTTTTATTGAAAAAAAGTTATCACTTTGCTGCGCATTATGACTTTGCTCAGCAATAGTGATAACGCGCGCTGAGCAAAGTGATAATGCGCGCCTCACTCTGAAAAATCCACTCTCTGGAACATTCACTCTTACGCATAATAGTGATAACGCTGGGATTTTTAATAACATAAAGTCACTTTTATTCTCCAAAGTAGTCACGTGCTTAGGCGTGCCTATAAATATTGCTAAGGTTGAATACGCACATACGTTTTTTTAAAAAAAATTCACATAGAATTCACAGCCAGCAGTTTATTATTTATTCTAGTATTTAGTGTTTTTCAAAAACAATTCAGTGTAATGTGAGGCTAACACATGAATAAGAGGTAGAGAATGAAACCCCCCTTTCATGGCAGCTTGTGCAAGAGTCACCATCCAATGTGTGTGAGTGTTGTGTGTGTGACATTCTCTGCACAAAAACACCAGAATTCCATCAATTTGCAGCAAGAGGAAGGTAATTATTTAGAAAACTAATATAAATGCAGAACATGTGAAATTTAACCCAAATTGTACCCAATTAGTGATTACAACCCAAAAAGTTTAAAACTACCAAAAATTTACAAACTCCTAATAACAGAAAATAAATTCCTAAACTAGTCTTCTGCTGCATCTTCTTCCTCTAAGCTTTCCTCTTCAGAACCTTCTTCTTCTTCTTCTTCTTCCACTACTGCTTCAAATGGTTGCTGAGGAAAGTGGGTTCTGTATATTGGCATATTCTTGAAAATAGAAGAACGAAGGCACTGGGCATTCTCTACCAAGTCTGGAGTATGATACATTTCATCTTTGGTCATTCCCAATTTCTGACCAATATTCAGCATAATACATTCCATTAACATGACTCCAGCTTTGAGGCTATTGTGCAGCTCAGTCTGCCTTTCAGCCAATTGATTCTGCCCTTCAGCTAGCTGCTTCAGAGTGTCCTTCATCATCATCGGTTTCTCTTTCTTGAATTGTGAAGGAATTGGGGCTGCAGAGGTGCAGGAAACAGTTGCATAAATCTCTTTTATCAGAGCTGCAGAAATGGATGGTGCAGCTTTGATTTTCTCTTGGTAATCACCAAACTCTACTCCTGCGTCTTCACAAAGTAATGTAATTACTGAAGGGAATGCTAATGAATCCCTTTTTTTCTTCAGTATTCCCAAAATACATTCACTTATTACTTCTCCCACATCTATGTAGATGTCAGAGACTATGGCAAAAAGCAGAGCAGCCCTCTTGACAGCTAGTGTGGAGCTATGTTTGACAGGCATGAAAGAATTTAAGATAAATATGCTCTATACGTTGGCAAAGGGCAGAAGATTTTTGGTGACAATGTGCTTTGACTTCTTAGATTGGTTAAGCTCCCATGTGGTGCCTGGTTTTCCAATCCTTTCCAGAATTTGCACAAAATCAATATCTGGACTTTCCTTAAATGTTTTGAAGTCCAGTTGTGCAGCATGTTGTGCAGAATTAATTTCCAGCACCCTATTGATGTTTGTTGGAGAGAAGTCAATCCTCATGCCTTTGACCATGGAGCTGAACTTAGGGATTCCTTTTCCTTTAAACCTCATGGCATTGGTATAGAATTCCTGAGTAATTTCCCTCCAACCTAGGCCAACTGTTGTACAGAAGAATTCCCAGCCTCTTCTCTAGATTTCCTCCTTGAATTCAGGGTAATTGTTCCCAGCTATTTGGAATGCTCTATCAAGAACAATTTTTCTTCTTAGAATATTGGCTCTGAAAAAGTTTTCATGAGCCAAACTTCTGAATCTTGGATCATGTGTGGCAGGTGGTGAAGATTCTGAGGGTGCAGCTGTTCTTGGTGGAGGTGATGGCGAAGGTGAAGGTGCAGGAGTTCGCGTCTGAGGTGGTGGAGAAGGTGAAGGTTCAGATACAGGTGCAGATGACCTTGTCTGAGGTGAAGGAGAAGGTGAGGGTTCAGAGATCTGAATAGGTGAAGAACTTGAGACACCATTAGTTCTAGCCCTCTTTGATGCTGCAGCTTGGAGATTTCTGCTGGATCTTCTTGTTGGAGTTGTGGAAGATGCAGCTCGCTTCTTCTTATCAAATATCAGGGTAACGCAAAAAGATAATTACATGCCTTGACCAATTTTTCAAACCAATTTTGTGCTATCAGCAAAAATTCACAAATTGTATTCATTTTACAATCAAGTATGCATTTCGGATATTCCCAAATTAATGTCTAACTCACTTTCAGCACAGTTATGTATTCTAATTTCCAATTCCACAGTTTTATAAAATTCTGTTGCTATCAATTCAGATTGTGCAGAAATTTGGTTCATATAGTGCAATGTGATTTCAACTATCCCATCAACTAACATACATGACAAAGAACAACTATTTAGAGTATTATCCATTCTATTTTTAACCAAATAGCCTCAGAGTGTGAATTCAAGTCTGCTGTCAAAACATGTATTATACAGATGCACAGTATAGATGCTCAACATTAATCCATCACATTCAGAGAAATTTGGATACTCCTAATCTGGAAATTCAGGATGTGTTCATTGTCATAAAGAATTAGGGTAGTGCAGAGCAATCTGTTCAAGTTTCAATCAATTTCCAAAAATATTGCTGCAACTCACTTATTGTAATTTTCAGATTAATGAAGAAGTGGTTCCATCACAGCAGGTAATTTTAAATAATCATATTCAAAGATTTCCTATCAACCAATTCACACACTTCAATTTAAATCAACTAAAATGCTGCAGAATGTGATACATATAGTGTGCAATGCAATGTCAGTTATCTAGTAGAAATGTCATAGTAGACAGAGAAAGACCAATTCAGAGTATTGTCTATTCTATTCTTGAAGCGAATAATATCAGAATAGTTTCCCAACAGTAATCTTGACCTTTTCCAAAACAATACATGCAGAACACAGCACAATAAATAATTTCAGACTTTCAAATTTAATATCTTTCAATCAAAACATTGTTATTAAAGTCCTTTTAGGTCAAGTCAATTTTTGCAGAAGTTTGTTAATGTGAAAAGTGCAATGCAGAATTGAATCTTCTAAAAAAAAAAAAACTCAAATTACAGCAAAACCTAATCTCAGTACTTTCTATTCCCCAAATTGATTTAAAAGCCTTGAACATTCTTAGTTACCCTTTTTTTTTCAGCAACTTCCCCAAAATATTTAAACACATACAAAAACCCCAATCATAGATTTCAGAAGTAAGGGAAGTGTACCTTGGTTAAAGATGCAGAAATGATGTTCGAACAGGGAAGAAGAAGCTTCTGAATCGCAATGCAGAGATTTATGAGGAGAGCTCTCAGAGAGGGAAGGGATTTTTTTGATTTAAAAACGTATGTGCGTATTCACCCTTAGCATTATTTATAGGCACGCCTAAGCACGTGACTACTTTGGAGAATAAAAGTGACTTTTATGTTATTAAAATTCCCAACGTTATCACTATTATTCGAAGAGTGAATGTTTTAGAGAGGGGATGTTTTAGAATGAGGCGCGCATTATCACCTTTGCATCATTTGATCTGGTGGGAATTGCTTCTACCTATTTAGACACATAATCCACTGCCACTAGAATGTATTCATGTGAGAATGATGGGGGAAATGGTCCCATGAAATCAATCCCCCATACATCAAATAGTTCCACTTCTAAGATGTTGGTTAATGGCAGCTCATGTCTTCTTGAGATATTTCCAGTTCTTTGACATTTGTCACAGTTTTCCACATACCTTTTGGCATCTTTGAAGAGTGTAGGCCAAAAGAAACCTGCTTGCAAAACTTTTGCAGCAGTCTTTGAACTTGCATGGTGGCCTCCATATTCTGAATTGTGACAATGCCATAGTATCTCAGCTTGCTCACTTGTGGAATGCACCTTCTAAGTAACCCATCTACTCCAATTTTGACCAGGTATGGGTCTTCCCACACATAGAATTTGCTATCATGTAAGAACTTCTTCTTTTGCTGCCAGGTAAACCTCTTTGAAATGAATAGAGTGGCTTTAAAATTTGCAATGTCAGCAAACCAAGGCATGTTTTCCACTGCAAACAGCTTTTCATCTGGAAATTCTTCATTTATTTCCAATGATTCAGTGGTTGAACTCTCCAAAGGTAATCTGGATAGGTGGTCAACAACATTATTTTCTTTCCCTTTCTTGTCTTCGATCTCTAGCTCAAATTCTTGGAGGAGTAGAATCCATCTTAATAATCTGGGCTTTGCATCCTGTTTTGTCAAAAGATATTTAAGAGCAGCATGATCAGTGTATACAATCACTTTTGAACCCATTAAATATGATCTGAACTTATCAAAAGCATATACAACAGCTAAAAGTTCTTTTTCTGTTGTTGTGTAATTCACTTGTGCAGGATTTAATACTTTGCTTGAATAATAGATAGCATGTAATTTCCTATCTTTTCTCTGTCCTAACACAGCACCCACTGCACTATCACTTGCATCACACATGAGTTCAAAAGGTAATTTCCAATCTGGCTTTGCAAGAATAGGTGCAGAAATCAGTTTCTCTTTTAAAGTAGAAAACGCATGCAAACAATTATCATCAAATATGAAATTTGCATCCTTTATAAGTAAATTACTCAAGGGTTTAGCAATATTGGAAAAATCTTTTATGAATCTTCTATAAAAACCAACATGTCCTAAAAAACTTCTAACTCCCTTAACATTGATAGGTGGAGGCAATTTACTAATGACTTCTATCTTAGCTTGGTCCACCTCCATTCCTTTCTCTGAAATTTTGTGACCAAGGACAATGCCTTCTTGTACCATAAAATGGCACTTCTCCCAATTCAACACAAGGTTAGTGTCTTGACATCTTTGCAAAACAGTGGATAGATTAGCTAAACAATCATCAAAAGAATCACCAAAAATAGAGAAATCATCCATGAATACCTCTATGATGTTTTCTACCAAATCAGAAAAAATAGAAAGCATGCATCTTTGGAAAGTGGCAGGAGCATTACACAAACCAAATGGCATTCTCCTATATGCAAAGACTCCAAATGGACATGTAAATGCAGTTTTCTCTTGATCCAAAGGATCCACGGCTATTTGGTTATATCCTGAATACCCATCAAGAAAACAATAAAATGAATGTCCAGCAAGTCTTTCTAGCATTTGATCTGCAAATGGTAGTGGGAAATGGTCTTTTCTTGTTGCATCATTTAATTTCCTATAGTCTATGCACATTCTCCATCCAGTCACAGTCCTAGTAGGGACAAGTTCATTCTTTTCATTAGGTACAACTGTCATCATTGCTTTAAGTATAAGAAACTAAAAGATTGCAAGATCAAAGTTCCTTATCCCTAAGAAAACTATAATCTTGGTGATTGGTTCAGATCTGAAGAACAAATTCAATTTCCATTGACAAGAGTTCCTTTGAAATTAGTTAATCAAATTTCCATTCAATTCCTACGTAAAGTGCAGAATCAATCACTCAATCTATTCCAAAGCTTGAAATCCAGATCCAAAATCAATTCAACATATTCGTTTCAGATCTACAATCCCTAGCTATGAACAAATTACAAAGCCATGACAGCAGAGAAAAGAAAAGAAAGAGAAGAAGAGAAGAAGAAAATCAAAATCACCATTGAAGCTTGCTCCACTCCAATTCCTCTTCGTGAAGCTCCGAGATTCGAATCCCTACTCCTCTCTCTCACTTCCTCTAACAAGAATCTAACTAAAAAAACTGAAAATGAATAGAATCTCCTTTTTCTGGATTGTTTCTGGTATTTATAGAATTTCTCAGATTTTCACGTCATCACTTTTATGAGAAATAGTAGTTACGCAGAGAGTTTTTGGTTGCATGTTAACACTTTTCTCAAAAAGAGTGGCCACGCGCAACTTCCTGATATTGAGAGCTCTCTGGAACTATCACTCTTGATGATAAAAGTGACAACGCAGAGCCAAAGTAGTTGCGCGTTATCACTATTGCTGATAAAAGTGACTACGCGCAACTCGCCAAGTTGTAGACTCTCTGGAACGATCACTTTTGATGACAATAGTGGTTACGCAGAGCTTTCCTGATATTTTGTCTCTCTGGAACTATCACTTTTAATGATAAAAGTGGTAACGCTCAAGCTTCACTTCTTCTTTGAGCTTTGAAGTGATCACTTTCACTGACAATAGTGATCACGCCCAGTCTGCAATTTCTTATTCGTGTGTTTTTGGAGTCCAGACTTGCTTCTTTCCTCTTCCTTGTCATCAAACCTCCATGGATATGATCCTTGCTCAATTTATTCCTTCAAAAACAAGATTAAAAACTTAATTCCCAAGCAAAAATTTCACAATTGCTAAAATAACTACAAATTTAAACAAAACTTCAATTCCTTCTCTTTTTCTGAGTTTTTCTGCTTTCTTTATATATTTTTCTTATCAAATGTGTTAGAATTATGCTAAAATATTAGTCAAAATATAGATTCATCATGCACACAGCATCACCTCTATAACTTCCATTTTTTCAGAAAAAAGTGGCCACGTGTAGTAACTATGTCCATTAAAATGCATAAAAGGAACCACGTAGAGCCATTTTCAGAATCTCAAATCTTCATTTCTTCATCTCATTTCTCAAGTTCTTGGTTTTTCTAACCCTTTGCTGAATGAAATTTGTTTCTAAGAAATCAATTGAAGTTCATTCTGCACATTTCTCCAAATCCAGGTCAGTATTCTACTTCTCTAATTTAGAAATTAGGGTTCTTCATTTTGCAAAATTGTGGAAAACACTGAGTAATGGAAAAATAGAAATTTTCTTGTTAATAACTAATCTGAACATGAAATTACAGGGCAATGTAGAGTAATTCTCACTTCAATTGATAGATTTATTAGATGAAAAAGACCTACATTGACAGATTGCATGAGTTAACCTTAGGACTTAAAGTGAAAAATAGTTAGAAAGAAATTTCTGCATAAATGTAAGTCTTGAACTCTAGCATTTTGCATTCAAAATCATGAATATCTGAGTTTAAATGCTTCAAGGAACCATATTCTGCATTGTTATGATATTCTTATGTTCTGCATTGTTCATATTCTGCTATTCTAAAATTGAAAATGTCCTGCAGAATTTTTATTGCATTGCATTCATGTCTTTCAGTGTATTGAAATATTCTTTTTATGCAGGAAATTTTAAAAATGGTAAGGACATCAGACAACACTTCAGTTGGCTTTTCTAGAGGTACTCCTAGAACAAAGAGAGGAAGATTAGCAGGAGCCTCTTCATCAAGCCCAAATCCTCAACATGATCCAAGGTTCAGGAGCATAGCTCATGAGAATTATTTCAGAGCTAATATCTTGAGAAGAAAGATTGTCCAAGATAGAGCAATTAAGATAGTTGAAGACCATTATCTAGAATACAAAGAGGAAATTCAGAAAAGAGAATGGGAATCCTTCTGCATGATGGCTGACATTGGCTGGAGAGACATTACACATGAATTTTATGCCAATGCCATGAGATTCAAGGGAGATCAGCTGCCTAAATACCATTCAATGGTCAAGGGGACAACAGTTGATTTTTCTACTGCTAACATCAATAGAGTCCTCAACATTAAGACTCAAAAACAACCTGGGCAGCAAGACTTTAAAGCGTTCAGGGATGCTGAAGATAAGGACTATGTTCAAATCCTTGAGAGGATTGGGAAACCAGGGACTACTTGGGAACTGAATCTATCAGAAAAGCCCAAATGCATCACAACCAAGAACCTTTTGCCCTTTGCAAAAGTGTGGAGCACCTTTATTTTGAGTTCATTCATGCCTGTTAGGCATAGCTCCACTCTAGCAGTGAAGAGAGCTGAACTCCTATATGCTATAGTCAATGATTTTTATATAGATGTATGAGAAGTGATTAGTGGATGCATTCTGGACATCCTCAAGAGAAAAAGGGATTCTCTAGCTTTCCCTTCGTTAATAACTGTTCTTTGTGAGGATGCAGGTATTGATTGGAGATTATCAAATCAAAATTAGAGCTGCACCTCCAATTACAGTAGCTATGGTGAAGGAGATTTATGCTACTGTCTCTTGCACATCAGCAGCCCCAATTCCCTCCCAGTATAAAAGAGAGAATCCAACCACAATGAAGGAGAAGATAGCCTTCATGGCTGAAAGACAAAACTCCTTAGCTGAGAGGCAGAATGAGTTGCACAGCAGTATGAAGGCTGGATCATGCTCCTGGAAGGTGTTCTCATGAACATTGGTCAAAAGATGGGCATGACCAAAGAAGACTTGTACAACACTCCAGATCAAGCAGAGAATGCCTAATGCCTGAGGTCAACTGTTTTCAAAGACCTCCCCATCTACAGAACTCATTTTCCTCCACCAGCAGCTGCTACAGAAGAGGAAGAAAATGATGATTTGGAAGATAAGGATGAGGATGAAGATGAAGAGTAGATTAGGAATTTAAATTTTTGTCATTAGTTTAATTTTTGTCAAAAGATTGTAATTAGAATTTTAGAATTTTGAATGTTGTAATTACATTTTAGTTTTATTTTGGTTATGAACAATTCTGTTTTAAATATCTACTAGCTTTGAATTTTATTGAATTTTTATTTGATAATTGATGAACAACTTGTGATGTTTTTGTGCAGATTATGCTCTTAAACTCTGAACAAGGAGCACATGGAATGATTGAAATATGCACAGCTACCATGAAAGGGGGTTTAATTCTGTACCTCTATTTTCATGTGTACAACTTACATTTTGCATAAAATATTCACAAGTTAGAAAAATATTAAACTGCATTAGATCTTGTTTTCTTGATAAATAAACCTGATTTTCATCTGATTGAAATTCTGATTGTTGAATTACATAAGTTGTTTTTCCCATTCTTAACATGATTGTCATACTTGTATTTAAAAAAAAAATTAAAGCAGTCTTGCCATTTTATTCATGCAAATTTTTGAAGTAAATAGTGAACTGAATTGATGAATATTATCCATTTACTTCCTTGGTGAGACTTGAACCTTTTCATTCATTGATGTGTGACTGATCTCAAATTCTGATTTACTCTCTAGAACTTGCTTTGTTTCTTAACTGAATATGCTGTTTTACACTAATCACATAAAGGATAGAGGCCATTATTCAGATTTACCTAGTGAGCCAAATAGACTGCCTTTCATTCTTGAATGTCCTAGTTAGCCCCTTTGAGCTGATAGCCTTTCTTTGATCAACCTCAATACAAGCTTTTCTAGAAAAACCATTTTACCTATTCAAATAGAAAAGCGGCAAATTGAGTTGAATCAAAGATAAGTTTTAAAACTAAGTTTAGGGTAACATCATGTTTCTAGTGCATTACTTGAGGACAAGCAATGTTCTAAGTTTGGGGTAGAAAAGAATTGATAAAAGGATTGAAATGAAATAAGAAAGTAAGAAAAAGTCATGCAGAGAAAATATCAAAAAGAAGTAAAAAGTTGCAAGTAAAAATAGAAAAATGAAAAAGAAATAAAAAGAAATCAGCAAATTAAAAAAAAGGAAAAGAAAATTGGTAGATAATTCTGCAAAAATTTAAACTGTGATTGAAAGTTGATTAAGAATAGAAACAGTTGATGCAGCCCTTACTAAGTTTAAAAACTTATCTACTCAATTTGCATCTTTTTCTGTTTGAAATTAGCTGCATTGATATCCTGAAATCATTGAAATCATACCTGTCCCTGAGCCTTAATATTACCTAAAAAGTCCTCTTGATATGTGATTAATTGTAAATTTGCAAAGGAGGTAGAAAATATAGGCAAGCTTATGGCAGAGTTTGATGAATTTGGTGATGCTGAGAGCAAACACAAGCTTAAGCACTGATTGAGTTCAAGAAACACTTTCTGAGAGCTGTGATAATATTTCTCAACTCTGTTTGCATGTAGCTTTAATGATTTGCTTGATTGAAATGAATGAGATTGTGCAGCAAATAGATAATTCAAGTGTGACTATTATGATGAAGAATTGGTGAATGACTTAGTAAGAAAATAATTAGAATGCATTGAAGTAAAATGGATTTTTAATTTGAATTTTTCTTAAAAATGTAAAAAGTTTTTGGATTCCAATTAATAAGAATTTACACCCTTGATATGTTCTAATTTGCTTGAGGACAAGCAAAAATTCAAGTTTGGGGTAGTGATGAATCCATATTTTACTAGTATTTTACAATAGTTTTTAGTGCAATTAATAAAGAAAACATGCTAGAAATAGTAGAAAACCCTTAAAAAAATAATAAAATGTTGCATGTCACTTTTAAACATAGTTATTTTAAAATTCATTGATTTTCTATGTAAAAAGTCACAATTCAAGTGTGCTTTTGTAGGGAATTATGAGCTAAGTTCATGACGATTGGATGATCAAAGAAAAAATAGAAGAAAAGTAGCAAAAATTGGAGGAAAGAAGTGGATAATTGAAGAACAGCCTCTGAGTGATCACTTTCGTTGGTGAAAGTGATCACTCCAGAACCATAAAATGAAGAAGAGTTTCTGCGTAATCACTTTTGCTGGCAAAAGTGATCGTTCCAGAGAAGTTGCATTGAGAAGAGCTTCTGCGTAATCACTTTTTCTGGAAAAAGTGAGCGTTCTAGAGAGTCCTCCAAGAAGAGTAGCTGCGCGTGTTCACTATTATCCACAAAAGTGAACACGCGCAAGAAGGTAACCTCTACGTGTTCACTATTTCTAGCAGAAGTGAACACGCGCATGACATTAGTAAGGGAAGCTTCTGCGTGGCTACTATTTTCAACAAAAGTGAACACTTTGAAATGCGCGTGGCTACTATCACCAGCAAAAGTGAACACACGCAAGTAGAAATGAAGAATTAGCCTCTGCGTGATTACTATTGCTGACAAAAGTGATCACACCAGCAGAGCGGGAATTCTATAAAAGACAGTTAGCTCAGGAATCTTAAGAGATTTTTGTTCATTTTTCATTTTTTATTTGTTTTTGTTGTTGAGAGAGTCAGAGAGGGAGATTGAGGATGAACACCAAGCTTCATTTCTTGAGGGATCAGATTGAAGATTGGCTTGAAGATGTTTCTTCTTTGTTCATTCTCTTCTTCTCTTCTCTTCTCTTTTTGTAATGTTTGCTTAAACTCTCTGTGGTTAGGAATTTTGAATCTGAAATAGAAATGTTGAATTGATTTTGGATCTGAACTTTGAATTTTGGATTGGATTGAGTGATTGATTCTGCTGTTAAAGTAGTGATTGAATGGAAATTTGATCAACTAATCATGGAGGAACTCTTATCAATGGGAATTGAATTTGTTTCTCAGATCTGAATTAATTGCCAAGGTTATTGGTTTCTTAGGGATAAGATATTTTAATCTTGCAATTTTTTGGTTTCACAAACTTAATGCAGCATTTAATTGGATTAGATCTAAGGGATTAGAATGATTTGATTAGATGCTAGATTCATTGAGGCAAGGGATTGTCCTTTGATTAATATAACGTGAAACTGATTGTCATTCCATCTAAATGCTTAAAAGTTCAGAACTTTATTGATTCAATGTTGAAGTTTTGGTGAAACAATTTCCTAATTACTCTTTCTACATCTGTTTACTATATACTTTTGTGCTAACTGTTATGTTTTACTTTCTAATTTCATTTTTGATACATCCATACCAAATCCATCTGAAATCTGTAAAGCTCAACTAATTGTGATCTTGTGAAGTGGTAATTGAGAACTTTATTCCCTGAGGACGATACTTGGAACTCAATTTGATTCTAAGATTTTTTTTAACTTGCTACAATAATACTAGTACATTTGCTAGTCAGTTTACTTTCAGTGCAACAACAGTTGTAAAAGTAACACTTCACGTAATTTTTAACACATTCTGCATAAGTATAATCAATCACAAACAACACTTTCCACACATTCCATTTCAATTCACAACCGATGCGCTCACGGCACCAAAAATATTTTACACATACGTGCGCTCACTGCACATAACCACGATCACAATTTCACACCATGGATGGTCGCCGGTTAACCCTGCCTCAAGGATACCACGTGTGCGGTCATGAGTCACGTGGCAAAGGTGTTAGTCATACATCTAGTCAGGAGGAAAGTGTGTGGCTTGTGGTGCACTCACGCTCACTGTTGGCGTCACTACCACTCTCTCTTCCCCAAGGTATTTCTACCATCTCCATCTTCCACACCTCCAGTGTATCGCTGAACTATTCATAGCATATTCACAATTACATTTAACATGTCCCTTTCACACACACTTCAGCCACATATAGTATTCATATTCGCACATAGGCTCACATTCTTTCACAGCACACGGCACACAGGGCCACATTCATTCATAACACACAGTTCAATTGTACAATTTTTATCATAATATCGTTACAACCATTCATTTCATCATACCCAATGTTTCTCAATATTGATAATACTAAGTTTCACACGATCTTTCCACCACAATTTCAGTACAATTAATCAATTCTACCAAACACACACATTCCAAACCATCCACATGATATTGCATAGCAAATTACATGGCATTCAAACATAATGAAAAAGGGTATAGTCCCCCCTTACCTTGGATTGAAGACCCACACACAAAATCAACCAAGGAAGTGCTCCCCATACAAATTTCGTCTTCAATACATGGAAGAATCCCATGAGAACTAAGGGAAACTGAGAAACTAGAGAATAGGATGAGAAACCAAAACGCTAACCATTAAAACTTACCTCCAAGCATTTTCAACATGATTTCAACCTTCAATCTAGCTCCCGAACGGCTTTGGAGTCAATTTAATTAGTGAAATAAGGTTTTGGGTCAAGAGAATCGAAGAGATTTTGAAGATAGAAATGGGAAATGAATTTCCCAAACCCGAACCTCTTCAAATACCCCTCTAGTCACGACACTCTCGCTGCAGCGAGAGATGTCTTGCTGCAGCGACACCCCTTGTTGCTTCAGTGAAAATCTCAGAGAAAACTGCACCCTAGTTTCTGCAAAATCTCACTACAGCGAGACTGTACCCAGAAATTGTCACGACCTCTTTTATAAGGAACCGAGAACATTGTTTCTACATCACATACTTATTTAAGATAAATAAATAATAGAGAATATAAGTATAAAATTCACTTCTCATTCAAAATAAAATAAAGTTTCTTACAACAAATATCTAATAGAATAATATAATATTACATTTAGTTCATAATATTTAAAATATCCAAAATTATACTACATATCTCCCTCTACATGAGGTCTCAAAATATAAAGAAAAAAGGACTTTGATGTAATATTACTCAACTCCAGCTTCTAACATTTCTCCACTGGCCCCTCAGCCTGTGAAGTAGATGCAACACCTGCTACATCTGTTCACGTACCACCGTACGATCAACGCAGTACACACGCACACAACGACATAGAAAGAAATGCAAGGGTGAGCTTACAAAAATAAACTAAAATCATACATACATATATATATATATATATATATATATATATATATAACAAAACATTACTTACAGCAATAGCCCCATGCGTTACCAGCCCATCTAATGCACAACATGAAAACAGTTTCTAACTGGTTTCACAGCCTAAGTAATCCAGAAGGAGCCGAGCCAATCCAAGAGCGACCCATTCCGGTATCTGGATCCAGACAGCACAACACAGCAGCTCAGCATGAACTTACCGTTACACGTCTACCCACCTAAACATGTAACTCGGCTCTATAATGATGCAAAACATATAACTCAGCATAATGCACACTGCCAAAATTATTTTAACAGCTTAACTAAGGCAAGTTTATGATAAATCAACCAAAATCTCAGCATTTTAAATTAATTAACAGCAGTTACAGCTTAGAAAATAGCTTTTATTCAATAGATCTAACAAAATCATATCAAAACATCTTGAAAAAGCATATTAAACCGTTCAAAACATAGTTCATAGGTTAAAGTAAGCTCTCCTTATCTCAGAACAATGATTCACACTAGATCTACCGAATATTACTTGTTTTATAGCAAGATTAATTGAAGATTTGGCTTTAGAAGTTTCTCTTCAAATCCCTCAGAATAGACGTAGAATCTCAGATCTAGTGAGAATTCTAAGTTTAGGAGGGTTTAATATGAGAGAAAATGGTGGTATATGGCCTTGAAACTTTTGAGAACCTTGTATAGGAGTAAAGAAATGAAAAATTCGTGTGAAGCCCCCTTTTTATAGAAATTTTTTGAAATTTACTGTTCACACACAGAATTACTGTTGACCGCCGGAAACACTGTTCACCGCCTTACTGTTCATGCCTAAAACACTATTCAGGACACTATTCACGCCAAAAATACTGTGCACACGTACTGTACGCGCACTGTACACGCATTGTACGCGTATGTGACGTCAGCCATGACGTCAGGATGATGTCACTGATGACGTTAGCAGTCACTGTACATACGCAGTTTTTACTGTTTATACGCTGTTTTACTATTGATAGGCAGTTTTACTATTCATTAACATTATTTATACGGTATTGTTCACTTTTTTTTTTAAAATAATTTCAAACTCCATCTAAATCTATTCTAATACCAAATAATCCTTCAATTGACATTTAACAGGTATAAAATATTATAGATTACTCAATAATAAATCACAAGCCTGACAGAAATGCACCCCTCATTGCCACTTTCTCGCTGTAGTAAGGGACCTCTCGCTACAACGAGAATGCCCCTACAGCACACTCCAACCTATATTTTTCAAATAGTCCAGCCCAATCACAATTCAAACATGTCCAATCTCCATTCAAATTAATATTTATATTCATACTCTCATACACATAGTCATACACTTCCACGTCATCACATATATTCAAACCTTGCATCCAAACACTACATATACATACATATACATACATACATATATATATATATATATATATATATACACATCCAAATAATAACTCACTTATTAATAATAAATAATTTACAAAACTCGAGGCATTACAGATATTACATTCTCTTGGGCTTTTATAAAATCGTCTATCTTGGGGTTCAACACTTTTTATCATCTATTATTCAAAGTTATGACCCACCAATAATTGTAGGTACATGTTAACCTTAAGGTTATAAACTTTCTTAAAAACTTGTTTTACTTATAATTTCTGTTACAAAATCCTAGCCAGGTGTGTTCAAAAATAAATCATCATGCTTTTATGTTCCAATGATCTTGATTAATGAAGGCTTTACTATTTAGCACGAAAGTATTAAAGTTTCTAAGCCAAGACATAGTATAATAGTTAGAGTTCGGGATCTACTCTCCTTACCTAGAAATGAGTCTCTACTATCAAATCCTTCTAGCGGTCCAGAGGGAAGGAACAACACGTCCAAAATGAAAAGTTTTTTTCCAAAATGTAGAGATATTCCTAAATATTACAAGGTGAACACCTATTGAGAAAGAGAAAATCGAAGAAAAGATATAAAGCTAGAGATCTGAGTTTTGAGAAACTTACTTACTTGGTTTCGAATGGAATAGATGTCTAAGCTTGGATCTGTAAGAGATTTGGAGTTTGGTAGAGCTTCTATTAAGAGAGGATAGAGAGAGAACAGAGAAAAAATGCAGAGAGAAGGTTGTCTAGTGAGAAAGTGAATATTTTTAGGGTTGGGGTTCCTTAGATACCCCTCTCAGCCTGCGTATTTTTGCTTGAGCGAGCAAATTCTTGCTTGGGTGAGCTCTACCCCACTTGGACGAGCCTTCCTCACCTGAACGAGACAACTAGATAGTGAAACTACTCCTTTTTTTTTGCTATTCTCGCTTGAGCAAGATACAATCTCGCTTGAGCAAGCTCAATTTTGCCTAAGCGAGATTGAGTCTAGAGACCTCCCTGTTTTCTTATAACTCGTTGTCTTGGCGAGCTCCATCTCACTTGAGCGAGATTCTTTCTCGGCTGGGTGAGATGACAGTTAGGTCAACCTTACCCTTTCTCGCTTAAGCAAGACAGTTCTAGAACACCCTTTTTTAAAAAGCCTTATCTCGCTTGAGCGAGACTTATCTCGCTTAGGCAAGAAACCTTGCACTAAAGTTCCTATTTTTTTCACACAAGGGTATAAAAAATTGAGGGTGTTACAGGAGAACTCCTAAACTGTGATTTGGTTACCTTCATTGTTTCACTCTTTGGTTCAGTTTTTAAGTACCGCATAGATGGCAAAAGTAGTGGCAACAAATCCTAGTGAAATTGCTTAAGATTTAACGAATGCGTTGGCGATTCAAAAATTAAAGAGAGAATTGATGATAGACTCTTTTACTTAGTAACTGTCAAATATTTTAATTTTTAAAATTTAAAAAATGTTACATTAGTCTTGATTTTACTAGTACATGATGTAGTAGATTTTTTCAATTATTTATACTCTTGAGATTGTCACACATTAAGCATTTAGCCTCTAGTTTTTAAGGTTTTTCATCATTCATTCTTCTTCCTTCATACTACCATTATTAAAATTCATCATTATCAGTCACCATCTATGTCTGCATTCTCTACCAATGAATTTACTACTGCCATAAGTAAGAGTTTAGTCAATATAGATAAAAAATCAGTACTAGCCATTAACAAAAATAAATTGATCTTTTAATAATAAAAAAGTTTGCGAACAAGAAAAAAAAAAGAAAAAATATATTCTAGAATAATATGATTCTAAATTGTTAAAATATTTTACTGAATTTTGATATAGTTTCAATAATAATAATAAATAATTACATGAAAATTTGAAACAATTCAAATTTATCATCATTAAAAAAATTCAATTAATTGTTGGTGTACAATAATAAATATATATGAAAAAGACTTTAATAGCTCCACTAACTTAACTACATTTTTATAATATTTTAGAAACTAAATAAAAAATATTGTAAAGAATATTAAAAGTTTTTTATGAAATAATAGCATCATCATACTTTTCACATAATTGTAAAGACTAGTGTGTCATTATTTTAAAATTTTAAAATACTTTTAATGTTTTAAAAATTTATCATTCACTCACGAAAACTCTAATTATAAAAATAAATACATATATTTATTAAATTTTTTAAAATAAATATTATAAAATAAAAATCTTGTGAATGCTTAAATAATTATTACTTTGACCGAAATACATTTTAATTTTCTTAAAATATATTATATTCTGATTTTGATCTCTATAAAATGATTTTTTTTTTTTAGTTCTTACATTTTTAAAATGTTAGTTGTGGTTATCTTACATATGTGAGTTTATAAAAAATATCACTAAATATAAAATTGACACATAAATATATCTAAATGAGATATCTTATCATTTAATAGGGATTAAATACCAAAAATAATAATTTATAAAAATGTGGAGACTAAATAAAAAAATAATTATGTAGAAACAAAAATGTTTCTTGAGAAATAATAATAATAATAATAATAATTTATTTTTTTAATTTTTAAAATATAATTTTTTTAATTTAGTCATATTTAATAAGATAAAATATTTATTATTATTAATAATAAATTTTTTAAAATTTATGAAATTTATTTATTTTTAAATCACGCAATGGTACTAATTATTATTATTATAGTTTTTTTCTTTTATGACTGGTTTCTTACTTTGTTGTTATCACCTTAGAGGAAAACAATAAGTACAAGTTTTACTGATATTTCTTGTTACACACTAGTGTCATGTCCAATGAATGGATCTGAATCCTCTCTAGTTGTAGTGGGAACTAGACATCTAGTTTCATGCAAAAATGATAAAATTTTTATACACAAAATTAGTTTAAGCAAATTTTGCAGATTTGCTTAAGCGAATTATATTGGTTTAAGTAAATTTTGTGTCTTCTCTTTCAATATTCTCTTCTCTTTTTCCTATACCTAATACTTTCTCTTCAACCTCCATATTCAACTCTCTTTAACCTTCATATTGAACCATCTTTAACCTCCATATTTAACATTTGTTTTTCTCTCATACTTAACTTCTCTCTTCCTCTCTCAACTCCCACTTCCCTCCATCCCATGCGTAACATCTCTCTTCCTCTTCCCACTCTCATCCACCTCATACCTATCTCTCCTTCCACCACCACCCCTTTACGACTCACTCTCCTTATCTCCATCCATCCTCCGTCCTCTCTTTCCCCCACATCCAACTTTCATCTCCTCAAATGCAAAAATTTTACTTAAGCTAATTTTGCGTAATTTTTTTTTATCATTTTCTACATTTTCACTTATGTGAGTTTATTTTCGCTTAAACAAAAATGAAATTAGATGTCTAGTTCCACCACAAATGGAGGGAATCTGAATTTCCAATGAATTCACTTAGTTTATTATTGGTGTTCCAACACCTTAGAGCACATAGATAAAGATAAAATATGATATAAGAAGAATAAACTATTTTATGCTTTTTTTACATTAAAACAGTAAAATAAATAATATTATGCTATTCTGTATAATATTTTAAACAAATATAAAATGTAAAATATATTTAAACAATATAATTACTTTTTTTTATTAAAATTAATATATTTTCTTAAAAAATTATCTGTCTTTTAATAAAAATATTTATTAAAAATTTAAAAGCATTTTTGTGAACTTATAATATTAAATTAAAATAATTTTCTTCAACTTTTTATAAAAATAATGTTTAAAAGATATACTTTCTTTTAAATATTTTTAATTAAAAAATATCCGTATAACATTGTTTTATAAAAGTATTAAAATTATGTTTATAAAAGGTGTAAAATATTAACATGAATACTGAGACGTCCCTATTTTCAATAAGTATTTCTCAATGTCATCACATTTCTTGTGGTGAATAAGAAATAAATTAAAGCGTTTAATAACTACTCAATTTCAAATGTATACACATCAACATGCATATTATATTTATGTCCTCAAACACAATATTTAGAGTACAAAATATAATATTACATACCGTCTAGATTATTCTCAAAATTATTTAACTATGGAACATTACAAGGAAGGATAACAGTCTAGGATAGTATACTACACATAATACATAGATAAACTAAACTCCTCCTCTCCTCTTGACTCCTTTCTTATTCATCCAATCCCCCTGGAGGAGGGTCAAGATCAATGCCAAGGTATGCAGCTGCATAGCAGAGAGGAAAAGGGACCTCCACTCTAACTTCTCCCTGTATAATAGTAGGACTAACATAGGGATTATTAACAGTAGATATAGTTAAGATAATAAAACCTTGAAATATGATGGTCTGGTTGGAGTCATTGAAACTCCACTCTCTAGTCCTTATACTAAAGGTCATGGTACGCGCAAGATTAATTGGTGCACCTTCATTCATTCTGCATCCATATACATTTTGGACACATCATAGAAAAAGATAGGGGTGAGTACAAATATTCATAAATAATCTAATAGACAATACTCATGTTTAAACGAACAAAACATCAATTAGACATCAACAATACCAAGCATTAAACAATATGTTTGCTTAAATGAACAAAATAACATTCAAGCATTAAACAATAATCATTTAGTATCTTTTATTTTCGAGTCCTCCATGGAGTAATTAATTAATTATCCAACATTTTAATTTCAGGTTGAGATTGGGAGTTCTGTGTCTGCAATCCAGTTAGTGTCATAGGTATATCTTCTCCCTTCACCGAAGACAGAACATAAGTGCACAATTTTCACTTTATGATCACTACCAGCATCCCACACTCAAACCAATCTTGGTATGCTCTAGTGTCTGTCAGGATAGGCTAGCAAAGTTTCCACTGCCTACGACACAAGTTAGCTAGACTTGGTTCCCTGTAAGTCTTGGGCACTTTCCTATCCCCTATGGTCAGACCAACACTATTTGCTCCTCGCCTGTATGGTGGCGTATTCAACCTCTTTCACAATCATAAACACAAAGCATATCATAGCCAATAATTGTCCAATAGGTACATTATAACATCTCTATTTCAAGAGAATAATCAATTATATGGACATGTTTAACAATCAAAATTTTCCAGATTTCATGCACTAACTCGTAAAATTCATAAGTAATTCAATACAAGTTTAAACATCATGAAATCACCAATGTTTTCTTCCTTTAAAATGTCTACTATAATATAATATTACATTCAAAATTCAAACACTTCTAAAAAATTCATTAAACCTCAATTCATCTCTGCTATTCTCAGATTAATTTACTAAACAACCAGCACATTAGAAAATTTGTAATAATTTTTTTCATCCAAAATACATGAAACAAGTGAGTTTATTCTCCTTAACATATATATTTTCATTTAAAAATACTTTCAAAATCAAAATATTCACAAACATTAGTTCGTGCTTCAGTTTCTCAGTTCATGTCACAGAATGGCACAATTCAATAATAGCATATTGGAAAAATCATAAATCATTCAATTCATCACCAAAACTCATGAAATTAGTGGCATCCTTTTAATTTGGTTATCTAGTTTCACGGAAAAATATCATTAAAAATTTATAACTTCCAGATTCCAAATTAAGCCCTAAACATTCTCTATTACTCACACTAACACACTTATCAGAATCAGCTAATTAGAAAAGTCATAACTATTTTATTTTAAGTCCAAAATTCATCAAACTAGTGAGAATATTTCTATTATAGTCTCTATTTTTACACAAAAATAAAAATAAAATAACGCCACCTATACATTTTAAAACGAAAGGAGATTTCTCAATAGCATGCACAAAATGTTACCCTCATACAACAACACCTTGAGAAAATCATAAGTAATTCATTTTAATTCCAAATTGATCAAACTCAATGAGCATATTTTCCTCATAAATTATAGTTTAAGATAAAAATATAAATAAAATACAATTACACTTGAATTATAAGAAGAAAATGATTTAAAGTACGCAGTTCTCAAAAAACATTTACACATAAACGAATATTCAATAATTCATAACTATTTTATTTCAATTCCAAATCAAGTGAAACCAGTGATTATATTTCCATTGAGAAGTCCTTTTTTGTAGAAAAATGTCAATAAAATAACACTCCTAACACACAGTGAGACGAAAATAAGTCAAGATATACTGCTTCAGAATACCATTTTCATGCAACAGAAATTTATAAAAATCATAACTAATTAAATATAAACCCAAATAAAATAAACCCAGCAGGAAAATAATATAAATTTTACTATCTTCATGAATAAAATACTAAAAAAAACACTTTTAAATATTTTCTCATATTTTACATTATTTACACTTTAATCCTTATATTTTATATTAATTGAGAAAAGGTCCTTGTCTCCAATTTGGTAAGCATCAAATTGTCCATTATGTCTTCCATGTGTTCAAGGTCATTAATTCATGTCCAAATATGGTTCAAATCATTCTCTTGGTCCTACCACACATGTGGACAAGGATCTTGCATATCTAAGGTATTTTTGGTCCAGGTCCATGGTATCTTCCTATTTTTTAGGTTCAATCTTTCAAATTTATTATTTTAAAGCTTGTTCTCATCATTTGTTCATGTAGTCCATAGGTCCAAATATGTCCAAAAGTCCAAGGGTCTTCATCATGGTCACTTTCCATTTTTAATCCATTTCCTTTTAGAAGTTTCTTTCATAATTTTTTCAAAAATACTTTAGAAATTTATTTTGACTCCAAAACAATTTCAATCCAAAAGAAGATCATGAATACAACTTAGATACCATCATAAAAATAAGTCACAAAATGAAACATGCAAGATTTTCATACAACCAATCACATAACAAGCAAAGTCATCATT
Organism: Abrus precatorius; assembly: GCF_003935025.1. Classification (NCBI taxonomy): domain Eukaryota; kingdom Viridiplantae; phylum Streptophyta; class Magnoliopsida; order Fabales; family Fabaceae; genus Abrus; species Abrus precatorius. The sequence continues at coordinate 14,418,324 of NW_020874362.1, forward strand.
AAACACTTTGTGGTTCTTAGTGATTTTCTTAATCAAAATTTTAATCATGGATTCATCAACACATACAAATTCAATCACAACCAAAAGGGTTAAGGCTCCCCTTGACTCAAAACCATTTAAACAAGGTATTCCCCTTGATTATGAAAAGTACCCTCCCCCCTTACTTGGTGTTTTTGGGTTGATCTTGCCTTGATCTTTGGGTGATCCTTCTCCTCTTCCCTTTTTCTTTATTTCACCTCTTGGAAGTGAGTATCTCCTTCCTTGGCTTCCTACCTCCTCAAGTGCCAAATAGTATACAAAAAGAAAGTTGGGGGCTTGGTTGATGTTGTGGAGTATCTTGGTGTTTTTGGTGGGGTTAAAGGCTTGATTCAAGATCCTTATGGTGGGGTATTGGGTGATATAACTTGTAGGGTGCAAGTAAAGTGTTTGAGTTGAACTTGGATGTGTATAGAGAGAATTGAGATAAAGAAGAAGTAAATAGCTCCTGGTTGCATGAGAATTAGTATGAAGGGTCTTTTTCTCCTTCATGCATGGCTTTATATAGAAAATCTCTTCATGTTGGCCCACTCTCATGCATCTCACGGTTCCACCCTCTTTCACACAAGTCTTGATTTTCAATTTTGGTTCCTTTTTGGCTTTTTCTACAAGCCTACTCCTGTGCACATTTGTAAATGTCCAAAATTGCCCCTTTCATGATAGTTTTTGTAATTCTAGTTAGATTTTAACTTTCCTAGTTCCATTTCAACCATTCCAATTACTTTTTGAAACCTATTTAGTTCAAATCCAATGGACATGGTCATGGTTCAATTAGATCCATTGGATGAGGATTAGTCCACAAATTATTCATCATTAGCCTTATCTTCTAGAATACTTATCTTGTTTTTTGGATTAATTTCATTGGTTCTTATGGAATATGCTCATCCAGCTAGGATTAAACTATAAATGACCTTATCCCTTAATCATGATTAGTCTCACATGGCTCTAAAGGGTCACATGGCTCCTTACTACCATTCCTAGCCCACTTTCTTTCATATACACTTGGTTTTTAGGCCTCTTTTTGGGTGATTTTTGGGTAATTTCTATACTTGTTCTTTCGGCTCCAAACTTGCACGTCCATAACCTCTACACATGGGCCATCTATCATAAAAATTCCATAATTATTCTCCTTCATTTGCTTGTTCAAAATGGGCCTCCATTCTAGGTACTTCTAGGGGTATTTTGGTCATTTTAGTTAAATTTTAGAATTTTATTTATTTTCCATTTTTGGATCTTCCTAAACTTCTTATAATTCATAAAAATATTTTAGATATTCTAAAATGTTAAATAAAATTTTTTATTTCCTTTTTATATTACTCGATTATTTACCGATCGAACTTATTTCGATAAATTTTACTAAGGAAAAATTCTAGTTCTCAAGTCTTTTTGTACTATTTATTTTTAATTAAATGAGGTTAACATACTACAAAATTATTTATGAAATGAAAAAATTTTGGAGTGTTACAAATACTATAAAAAAATTATTTTATCCTGAGGTTTCTCAACGTGTCAACTCTTGCTAGATGAAAATTTAAGTTATAAGGATATAATAAAATAATTCATTACATTAAGCTATCATATTGCTTGGTTCAACAAACATAAAAAATAAAATATGATTGGAGGTATCTTTTTATCCTAATGTCAAACCAACCTAAGAATTTTTATATTTTCAAATTAATTTTAGATCGTAATGTATGTTATATTAATGTATGCCATAACATGACAAAAATAAAATACACCATGAATTATGTCCATTAGAAATAAAATTTTGATTCTAAAGGGAAAAAAGAAAGAAACAAGGGAACAAACAAATGCAAGGGGAAAACCTAAGGCTTCTGCTTGCATACAGAAGGAGGCACTGGCTCTGCATTCTAAACCAACTGCAAACTACTAAAAAAAATATTAATGATATATTTGAATTTAAACCCATGGGAAACAAAAACAAAGAATCTTTCAGAATTTACAGCAAAAAAGGTGCAGCTTCCAACCCTGGTGCCTCTTTTCAGGTTTCACCATTCTCACTGGACTGCTATTCCATTCAGATTGCAATCTGCAAGCACCAGATAGTGTATTCGTTATTAACGCATTGCCAACATAGAAACTAACGAAGAAACATTAGAACCAACGAGTTTGGAGCATTTTACATGGGAAAGGCAAAGGATCGCGTGCTAGCTGTGCTGCTATCTGATCGGAATGAGATGTTACCAGAATAAGGTACAGCCCCTGAATTTGTTATGCGACTTGAAATAGAAGAGAAACTGCGATGAGCTTGATTTTGACCATTAGACTTCATAGGTGCGTTCTGAGTTTGACAACAATTACAACCATCGACTTTGCAAAGTGCCTGTTTCTCACAGGTTCCACAAACTGAATCATCAAACTGATTCGTGATGCTTCCATTCTCTTGCTGCAACTTACTACCACTGTCAAGGATATCAATGTTAGATTCAGCAACTGTTAACTCTAAAGTTGCTGCATCCTCAATCGTATTTTTTAACTTGTCACGCTGGGAGTGTAACTCACTAACAGTTACCTGAAATAAATAAAGAACGTTACTCAATAACACGCATCCTAAAGAAATCATCATCAACATAAGGCGAATAACAATTTTATATTGAATAAGGACAAAACTTGGATGTATTTTCTTAGGTGATGTTCGTGTTATTTTTTAATTAAAATTATAGTTTTCCTTTGGTAATCATCAATAACCTTAAATGTGGATCTTTTACCAAGGTAAAACACTAATTTTGATGATAAAATAGCACCAAAAGTATCTAAGGAACTGCACCTAAATTGATTGCATTGAGAGTTCACTGAATAGAATGTAAGTTGAAAAGGGGGGGAAATATTGAATACCTCCGCGTGGTTGTGTTCAATTTCATCACCCGCAGCACCTGATGGCCTGGATATTTCTGTTCTTAACTCTGGGAACAAAACCTTATCTCCAGGCACAACAATCTCCTTATAGATATTTTCAACAAGTTTTCGAGTTGCATCTTCATCTTGCCGTGTCAAATCCTTGGACTGATAATATTCAGAAATAACCTTATCAGTTTCCTCTGTTGCCAGTGGATTTAGCACATTGATCCCAATGTTATCTTTCACTGTTTCTTTATTTTCACAACTCCAAGAAGAAAACAAATTGCAGATATTTTCTTGTACTTTTCTCCCGAACAAAAATTTATCCTTGGCAGTGCATCCTTCATCCACACAGATGATATCCTTAATAATGTTGTAACTAGTCTCTTTGTGACAAACTGCAAGTTCTGGTTCACATTCTCTAACACTTTTGTCCATATAGATATCTGCTGGATCCTCAAATGAATCTGTTTCTTCTGGGGGATCAGAGATTGATGAATTGGAGGCCCTTATAATTGATTGCAAGTCATTTTGAAGCATCCTAAACGACTCTATTTCCTCGGATGAATGGGATACTGAATCAAAAAAGTCCCTGATCTGTGCTTCATAATCATTTTTCAAATCAATTTTCATTGTAGTTGTGTGAGCTGCTGAGTCCATGTCATATGTTGACCCATCTGAATCTCCGTTATACTTCACTTTGTGGTCTTGTTTTTCATATTCCTGCATTTTGTGGTTGTGTGATTTGTATCCAGTAGAGTCAAAATCACTGTTATTGAACCCAAAAGATTGAGACTCGCGCCCAAGACCAATATTTGAATGTAAAGAAGCCAGTTCAACATTATACATCTTCAACTAGTAGAAAATGAATTAGCATGATTCGAATATCAAAATAATAATCACTAGATTAAAAAACAAATACCATTAACAACATATTTTTTTCAGTAAATAAAATAAGAATCCATATTAAGAATAGCTATATAATGGATTTGGAAGGGCCACATTGCTCAAAATATGGTTCAATAAGCAAACCACACTTCAGAAAATTGAAGAATTATGAATCAAAGAACAACTAATTTAATAAAATACATTTAAGCAGGCTTACCTGACCCATATTATAGCAAAGAGAAGATACATGTATAGTTGCTGGGGAAAATAAAAGTAACAAAAGGAGAAATAACAATTAAACAGTTAAGTTACCTAGTTTTAAGGTTCATGTTGGGTTCGAATAAATGGAAATATTTTTCTCTTTTACTTCCAGTAGTATTTGCCATTAAAGATACTATCCTGATCACTCAATATTTTGTAGGACCCTGCGAAAATCTGCAAACAGAAACTACTAGGATAGCATGGATGAAATAACAAATGGTAAAGTCATTATGTGACACAAAAGATAACCAAATTAAAATAAAGAAGACAAAAGGAAAGCGTCATTTCACTATTCATAAGAGAATTTCAGACATTGGTTTGGAATTCAGTAGTAAAGAAAATGTATCTTTGTACTAAGACTCTTTTTCCCCCAACATACAATAGGAACTTTTCCAGCAATTCTATTATTGATCACAACCCAATTCGACTCACGCCTTGATGTACTAGGTACTTGGAGAGCATTAAAAAATGCAGTGTTTACCACAAAGCTTTAAGAATATAAAGGTCCAATTATATTAAACACTCAAATTTAATTAAATTGGGGACCATATTATGACTTAAGCTCCTGATATCCACATAGCTTATACCAATCACTTTTCTTCATTAAAGAATATGATTTGCCGCTATGAGCTTATGGTAATATTTAAATTTGCAAAAGCAAGTACCAGTTGCCTTTTTCTTTTTATAAGTAAAAGATTTGGATTTTGGACTAACATAATAGAATCCAAGGGCAGTACTCGACGTATAAAAGGACAAAAGAAAAAGTTTTCGGCTACAAAATTTCAAACTCAGATTTTTCATCTCACAAAAAGGACTACACGATATGACCCCGTCAAATTCCCTACCAATATTTTGTCCCTTGGCTCTGATTAGATCTTACCCCTCAAAACAAATAACATACAACTTTAGATATCCAGAAAAGTACAGAGAAAATCTCAGGTCAGTCACAGCATATACCTCAACAATCGCATGATGGAAATCACAGAACCAGCAAAACGGATAATAATCTATGGCAGGTCGAAAAACTTCCTTAGCCCCCATAAAAGAAAGGGTGCAAGATATTAAATATACACAATCAACACCCTCAAATGAAAGAGAAATATCACGAGCCACATCCAATACTAATGAACAAGAAAAACATAGCAATTATTTTTCTTCCCAAGTGTTTGTATATATAAACAATTTGTCTCACTAATCTTAACTGCACTCAATAAAAATTGCCAGCTATTAGAACAGAGATGCTGTTAAGACTTTAAAAGTGGATCATCATTTCACAGTTCACATAGCATACGGGTGAACCATTCAGGGAGATAGAGGGAGAGACAACCTTAAGCGACAAAAGAAACGAACACAGAAACATTCCATGGTCAAAATTAAAGCAGAAACTGTTAAGAATGGAATTACCAACACAAAAGCTAGGAAAGAGAAGAGATTGCCTCAATGTGTATAGTTGGTAATGCATGTCAGTGTTCAAGAGAGAAGGCGAATAATAAAATACATTTATGCAAGGTAATATATATTTTTTAAAAGCAATTATTAATTATACAAATTATTTTCATTAAAAGAATTTAAATATATTTATGAAACATTGAAATATTTAAGTGAAGTATTAATAAATAAAAATACTAAAATTTTTAAAGCGACAACTAATTCAAAAAATAAAATAAAAAGTTAAACAAATAACATGATATTGAGAAAGAAATAATGATAACACCACCACCAACATCATTAATTAATTAATTAATAGTTAGAGGCTACAGATCACAGAGAGACAAGTGGCATTGATAACTTTGTAATTACCTGTTAACGATGGTCAACTGCTACGACCTTGCTTCCTCTCTCCTTTGCTCAGCAATTAATATGAGCTAACACAAACCAACAAAGGGTTTCTCCCCTACAAGACTAATACTAATTATTAAAATTGTTTTGTGTATATTTTAATAACGTTATATTTTTATTATAGATTATAAGATATTATAAAATTTAAGTTATTAGTAATATAAAATATTATAATTAAAAAAGAGTTTACCGTGCATAAATTTATATTGTGTGTTTATCTACGAACTCAAGTTTAAAAAATCATTTTAATAATGACATTTTGTGAGTCGTCTTGTATTTAATATTAAGTTACAAATATTCAAATAATAAAGTTAAATAATTAATAAGGAGTGTTAGAACATTAAATTATTATGAATAAAAAAAAATGAGCATTAAATTATTACCTTAGTGATCTATGGTCCTCCTGACAAGAAAAATTAAATTTGATACCAAAACTGTGGTGCCTCGCTCTCTCATTTGTTTGGTCCTGTGTGCTCCCGTTGCGTTCTGTTTCTGTTCCGTCGTTTTAGAAGACCCACCATTTTCGTTTTATTCCGTAGCTTTTGGTTTTCTGAAAATCTTGTGGGTCATTTGGCTTGTTTATGTTCAATTTAATCTTTTTGAGTAGTCCTGCTGTGGAGTGGTATGCTTGAAAATTAAATATATTTTCAGTTGTTTTCCTTTAAATGTTAATATATTTTCAGTAGTTCATACAATGTTCTTTGGTCATGAATGCATTTAATATCTTTTATTATTTTCTAATATATCTTTGAATAAGAAAAATAAGCTCCATCTTCCTGACTATTGTTTTGGAAAATTATTAATATACTTTTTATTTTTAATTAATTTGATTTAATGTATCTGTAATTATAATGTAGCCTTAAATGTCAGTCATTTAAAAACAAATATAATACATTTTATTATATTATTCTGGTTTTTTTTTCTGGTTAATTTTAACGGTAATTAAATTATACTAAATTCCATAAAGTGTATATAAAATGGGCAATATTTTATTTTCATATTATTAATTATTTAAAATATAATATTAAATATTTATTTATTTTGAACTATATTTTATAAAACTTTTATTATTAATTAGTTTGAAAAATAAAAATATCATTTTAATATTTTAAAAACATTTAAAATTAATTTAGAAATAAAAATCATGATGTTAAATAAGTCATTATATTAATTTATTAATTAAAGTAAAAACTAAATTTTGCGCATTTTAATGTTTGAATAACTTAATGTCATAAATACTTAGAATATTCAATTAATGTTAAATATAGTTTTTAAAGGACTAAAAAATGTCAAATGAAATATTTATTCATAGTAACATCTTATCAAAGTAAACAACTTTTTTATAACATTATTAGAATATGCATTTTTATTTTCTCTATTTTTTTATAGGCATATTTATTTTCTCTATTTGAATGTTAACTTTTAGTTCAATCACTTTTTTATTTTTTTCGAATTTTGAAACAATGATGGACCGGCAAAACGAAAGCAGCCTTCATTCAGAAATATCCAACTTTACCTTTTTTTTATTTTCTTTTTGTGCATACGCAACTTTGGCTTTTGAAAATTTTAATATTCTAATTTAAAATTTTGAAGATTCTAATTTTAAAACTAACGAGTTTTAATTTAAGTTTGGTAGGTTTGATAAGTAAGAAGCAATTTGGATCACTTCTTACTCGGACATATTGCTTAAAATAACTAGTAATTTTTTATATCATTAAATTATATTTTTTAAATATATAATTAAATATATCATATGACTATTTACAAATTTAATAAATTTAAAATAATTATTATAATTATTAATAATAAATATTTTATTATATTAAATATGATTAAAAATATAAAAAAGTTAAATTAATATTAAATTAAAAATAAATATTATACAAACCTTTATTTAACATGATAAAAAATAATTCTTAACAATATTTCTGTTTGAGAATATTTTTTAAAAATACCCTCATTAAAGAAACACTTTTAAAAATATTTTCTTTTAAGAATTAATAATTATAAATTATACACAGATTTCGCCAACAAAGTAAGCCTTAAACGCAACGTTTTATACATTTCTTTTTTGGGGAAAGCTTTAACTTAGTTTCCTCCGTATGATTCTATTCATGGTTGTGCTGTTCTCCCTAATTTTAATATTTTACTGTTTTGTACAGAGCTGTCTGGATGTCAGCTTAGACCCTCCCACAAATTACAAATAACTTTAAGTGCATATAAATAGCTTGACCTGTAGTGTACTCTTTCTGTTTTCTTCTTTTTATTTATCACATTTCTGGGAAATCATTTTTTTAATATTTTTTAATTTTTAATTTTAAAATTACATTAATTATGTTTTATCAATTATATGTTTAATATTAAATGCAATAGCAATAGATTACTTCTTCCGTCTCTTTCTTATAAAAAAAATAAACAATTAATTTATTAAGACTAATAAAAACAATTATATATTATAAATTCATATTTTATATTGGAATAAGTAATAGTATTAAAATAATTAAATTATTCGTTTGTGCTATTTTTATTCTTATTTATCTGTCAAAAGAAAAAGAAAGGAAAGAGAATAAAAAAATCAATTATGTTATTGAAATTAATTATTTATTTATTAAATATTTTTTATTAGTGACCTTTTTTTTTGTTTTTTGTTTTACTTTTGAACCACTTAATACTTTAGTTTTGTTAAACTCAAAGGAAAAATTTTAAGATTATAAAAACAATAAATTTTTATTAAAAATTATTTATTAAATATTTATATTATTAATGTAATAAATATATTTCTTACCAAATAAAAACTTACTACTTTTTATTGCTTAAAATAAGCTCTTAAAGGGTGTTTAGTGTACAAATGTTTTTTTCGTTCTTGCTAATTATGTTTTCTAAGAATTATGTCTTCTAAACATATTAAAAATATGTTTGATATGTCTTAAATATTTTTAGAAATTTTGTAACAATAATTCTTAAAATTGTTTTAATATCAAGTTTAATTTAAATATTATTTCATAGAAATATTAAAGTTTCTTTCAAAATATTTGTCTACTCTCTATGATAATTAATATTTTTACAATATAAAATAAATTTATATTTTTAATTTAAAAATTATATATATATATATATATATATATATATATATATTACCAGATGAGATAACATTGTCATTTAAGTTGATTAATATGAATGATGTGATTACAAAATTTCAATTAATAATTTTATATAATTTTTTATTCTAATAGCAAGTTAATAATAATAAAAAATTGAAAAAATTGATAACAAAGAGAGATAACATAAACTAGGTTTTTTTTTTGGTTTTTGCCGACAATCTTAAATTTTTATACTTCCAAGAGAATGTTTCCTAACAAAATATTAGTTGATTGAAAATATTTTTAAAATATGTATACCAAACATAAAAATTAACATTCTCAACTTACTATTCCTAATTTCTTTTAAAGATTTCCTCTATCAAATGCCTTTTAAGATTAAGGTTATAATTTTTTAAAATACTTTATAATGAAAGAAGGATATTAGTAGAACAATCATAATGAATAGTGTTAAACTTTTATACCACCATAGAAACAAATTAACTTTTTCCCCTTATTGAGAAATAAATAAAAATAAATAGTATTAAATAATTGAATATATCTACTTGTATTAAAAGTGAGTGATTTTCTTAGTAACACATTTTATAAAAAAATAAGAATATAAAAAGAATTTAACAAATAATATATTTTAAATTGTGTTTATACTTTTTATAAGTACACACTAATGAAAAAATAAAAAATATTATAAAAACATAAAATGCATCCATTCGTGTAATTTTTTATAATATAATTTTAATAAAAATACTATTTATTAATTATTTAAATCAATAAAATGATAAAAAATTATAACAAATTTTAGATGATAATTTGTATAAAAATATAAATAGTGAATCTAGTCTTTAATTTATTTTTCAACTCTTTTAAGTGATTGATAAAAATAAACGGAAAGGGTATGTAACAAGATAATATGGATCAATTTAATAATATAAACTTATAAAAATAATTTTACACCATTGAAAAAAAAATATTAATTTAATCATAAATTTTTAAAGATTTAAATATGTATCTACCTGAAATCTATGATTCTAAATCCCGAATGATCGTCTAACCCTGAATAACGTTGAAGTCTATGTGCATAAAAAATTCAATATTTTATGTTAAGGAAATAGATAACGGGGAAGAAATTAAGTTAGATTAGATAATGATACCTCGACAAATAGCTCATTAACATGATAAATCCATATTTTACTAGTATTTTATTTGAATTTTTAATACATTTGATATAGAAAATATAATGGAGAAAGCTAAAAAACTCATAAAAATAATAGAATGTTCAATTCCTTTCTAAATAGTTTAGTTGTTTAGATTTTGTGAATTTTTTGTGTAAAAATTACTAATTAGAACATATTTTGTAGGAAACTCTGAGCTGAGATCATAAGGCTGAGATCATAAGGCTGAAAGATCAAGAGAAAGGTAGAAGAAAAGTAGCAATTTTAGAGACAAAGAGCAAGGAAAAATAAAGCCAGTTATTAGGTATGATCACTATTTTAAAGGAAAGTGATCATTCCAAAGCCTAAGTTTAGAAATTGACCTGTGCGTTAACATTTTTTCCAACAATAGTAACCACGCTCACGAAGAGAAATTCTGCGTTACCACATTTCTGATAATAGTAATTGTTCCAGAGCTAGGATGAGAGAAACAAGTTGTGCGTAATCACTATTTTTGAGTAAAGTAAACACGTGCAAGTATAAATAGAGGCAATAAGCTACGCGTGATCACTATTTCTCAGTAAAGTGATCACGCGCATGATCCAAAGGCAAAACAAGTTGTGCATTATCACTATTTTAAATAATAGTGATCATTCCAAAGAGCTTTCCAACAAAACAGACTGCGCGTGACTCCTATTTTGTATAAAAGTGAACATGCGCATGTTACTTGAGGCAATATATCTCTGTGTTGCTACTATTATAAACAAAACTGATTATTTCAATCATGAAGGTTACCAGAAAGGCTTTTGCATAGTTACTTTATTTTATAAAAGTAACCACGCTAGAAAGGCGGTAAATTCTATAAATATGAATTGGCTCATAATTTTTGTATCTTTTATTCATTTTTCATTTTCATTTCATTTTCTTCTCTTGAGAGAGTTTGAGAGAGAGATTGGGGACGAACACCAAGCTTCACATCTTGAGGAATTAGATTGAAGATGATTCTTTACTCATCTATTTCTTCTATTTCTTTCTCTTTTCACTTTATAATGGTGATAAGTGCCAATTAGTAGTAATTTTTGGTATATAATTTGGCACTTATTCGATTCCTTTGTAATTTGTTTATGCTTGAATTCCCTTTTAATTCAATATATTCATATCCCATGCCAATTGAAGTTTAGCCACTTAAATTTAATAACTATTTGTCTTAAATTTATGATTATATGAAGATATTTGATCCTTTATTATTGTGCTAAATAATCAAGGGCAAGGCTTTGTGAAATGAAGATGGAAAGAGGGAGAAGCAAAGTCCTCATATCTAGCAAATCTCGCTTGGGCAAACTCTGGGCCACCTGAGCAAGGTATGGGGTGCCTGAGCAAGGACGTTGAGTTGCAGGACCTATATGTAAAAAGAATATAAGAAAATCCTAATTCTACCAAGTCCTATATGTAAAAAGAATGAGATACCCGAAATTTTAAGGGGGCAAAAGACACTTAGTGTCCAATCTACTTATGTTATCCCCTAATTAGGTGGTAGTTCCTTAGGGAACACAAACTTAAAATTCCCTAAAAGAGAAGAAGGACTAGTGGCAAGATTCAAAGGACTCATATAGCATTCTAGATACAATGGTTGGCCACTATAAATGACTTTTTTCACATCTTGCATCTTGGCAAGGAATCCCTCCTTGAGACTTAAGGCAAGCTCATAGTTGCCCTCATCTCTTGAAACTTTTTTTTTCTTGGGCTTTTTGTGCTTGGACAAGCCCTCAGTCTCTTTTTCTTTATCTCTCTTTATTTTCATTTTCAATTGATCCTCCATTATTTGCCTAGGTGTTAATGAATGTAGAAGATAGTTCTTACTATTATGAGTAAAAGAGAGAATGTTGGTAAAGCCATCATGATGGACCTTCCTATCAAATTGTCATGGCCTACCTAAAAGAATATAACCCACCTCTATGGGACTACATCACACAAAACCTCATCTTTATATTTTCCAATGGAGAAATTTACCTTAACTTGCTTATCAAATAAGAGTTCACCCTCTTGGTTTAGCCATTGAAGCTTATATGGTTTAGGGTAAGGAATAGTGGCAAGGCTAAGCTTACTTACTAACCTTTGGGAGGCACAATTGGTGCAAGAATCCCCATCAACTATTAGGAAACACAAATTTCCTAAGACATAGCATCTACTATGGAAAATATTTTCTCTTTGTGAGTCATCTAACTCACAGCTATGGGCTTCCTAATGGCCTCTTAGCTACTAGCAAGTCACCCTCACTACCCCTAAGGTCTTCACTAGAACTAGAGTGTTCACTTTCACTTGAGGAGGAGGAAGAGGATGAAGGATCCTCACTAGTACTAGTATAGCAATTCCTTCCCTTGAGTACCATGATTTTCTTTGTAGGGAATTGGGATGAAATGTGACCCCGTCCCAAACACTTAAAGCATTTGATTGAACTGTTCTTTTTCTTTTCTTGTTTTGGAGTGTTTCTAGTGGTTTGGGAATTGTTTTTGTCAAAAATTTTTGTTTCTTTTTCTTTATCTTGAGGATTTTATGTAGGGTCTTTCTTAGCCTTGTAAGACATACCCTCCCTCTTATTTTTGTCCTTCCACCTTTGGGTGGAGGATTCCCCTTTAGAGGAATATTTCCTACTTCCTCTTTCTTGGAGTTGTGCCTCAACCCTAATGGCTAAATGCATTAACTCATCTAAATCTACATAGGGAAGTAACTCAACCTTTCTTTTTATGTCTCTATTTAGGGCATTCATGAATCTCATCATTGTTGTTTCATTATCCTCTTGTACATTAGCCTTAATTAGAGAAATTTCTAAATCTTTATGGTAGTCCTTTACACTTTTCAACCCTTGGTTTAGTCTTTGGAGTTTAGCAAGTAACTCACTCCTATAATATGTAGGGACATATCTATTCCTAAGTAAGGCCTTGAACTCATCCTAATCATCAATGGGAGATAAGCCTAACCTATCTCTATCTTTACAAAAATTGGTCTGCCACACTAGGCATAGTTTTGAAATGATAAGGTAGCTATCCTAACCTTCATTTCCCTAGTAATCCTATGGTTATTAAACACTTGTTCAAGCCTCATCTCCCATTCAAGATAGGCTTCTACATCATTTTTGCCATGGAAAGGTGGCACTTCCATTTTAATTTCCTTAAGCCTAGATTCATCTTCTCTATCTCTTATAGGTCTTCTTTCCTCTCTATGGTTTCTTCTCCTATGTCTTTCACTTCTCTCACTCCTCTTTTCCCACCTATCCGTCTCTTGTCTTCTATTTCCCTCTTCTCTATGCCTTTCATATCTATTATGAACACTTGATGAGGTGTCTCCTAAGTTTTGCCTCTCTAATCTAGCTCTCATTTCTTCCCTTTCTCTTCTCATTTCATCCCTCATTTTAGCAATTTCAACCATAAACCTTGCGGTTTTAGAGGCTGGTAGTGGACTATCCTCACTATACATATCCATGAATCTTTTTGATTTTAATAGAGGTTGATTTTAGCACAAGCTACACACTAAAAATGGACCACTAATTTTTTTTTAACCTAGATTGGAACACTAAACTATAAGCAATAAACAAAGTAAGAAGGCAATAAAAGAAAGACTATCAAAACTAGTCGTTACTAAACTCAAGAAAACTAGAGAAAATTTAGAATGGGAAAGGAAATGTGTGAACTCTTACTTCATATCCCGAAATCCTAACATGACGTGCAAAGAATGGAGGGACGAAAGGATTGGAATTTGAGTCCAACACTTGAATTATGCAACGATCCTAATCGCAAAGCTTTAAATCAATCACACAAGTCTAAACTAGCATATACTAGTCATGTGCAAACATTTAAACTAACAACCTATGCGCGATTACCCTAAATAGCTAAGGCAAATAAAGCCAAAAGTCTAATGTCCAATGTCCAATTACAAAGAATTCAAAACCTATTACAAGGTTCTACAAAAATTGAAAATTCCATCCCCAAAAATAAAAGAAAAAGTCTCCAAATACAAGGAGATTTGAAATGCACAAAATGAAAATTCCCAAGCTAATGTATTATAAGGCTTTGCTATTCAATACAAAAGCTTTCCAAGAAGTGTAGCTTTAAGTCACCGATGATACAATTTTTGTTTGCATAAAGACTTGTCGCGAATGCTCATCAAAATATGCAGAATTTTTATGTAGTCTAGGATTTAAGCCTAGGTTGTCTCCAATGACTTTGGTTGGTAACATACATTGAACATGTTATAAACCTTTACTATGAAAGCAATTAAAAAGGGGGATTTTGTGTGATTCCAATTTTAATGTAAAGGCAAGTGATGAAATTAATGAGTTCAATCAATGAAATGTAGCAATCCTTAGTTCATTCATGTGATTCTATCCCTACTCCTCTCAAGATTCAATACCTTCCCTCTTCCTCTAAATTAGATTAACTCAACAAGCGAGAATTAACCTTAAAGCTCTATACGAATTTAAGCAAATTCAATGGACTCCAACTCTTTTCCCAAGATTACGCAACCTTAGAAATTAACTTAGGATTAAGCAAACCAAGTTAAGAATTTCATTAAAACGAATTAGGGTTTATTAAGCAATGTCCCCCTCACTCAACCATTAATTCAATTCAAAGAGTTAGGAAATATAAATTTATGAAGGAAAGAGAATTATATTAACATTCATACCCAGGAATTCAATAATTCATGAACTCACTAAAGATTACGAGAAAGTTTAGCCCTCCATGAGGATAGGTCTTACAAATTTAAGATGAAAACAAAGGAAAATCAATGACATCAATGTAAAAATTAAAGGAAAGTGAAGAGTAATTGTGAATCAAACCCTAGGATTGGGGATGACTTAAGCTCTACAAGTGGTCCTTAAAATGGCAAAAGAAGCTCAAAGTGTGTAAAAGCTTCGTACCCTAATTTCTAAAGTTCTATTTATAGTGCAGAGATTTTTGCCCATAGTAGCTACTATGGTTTCATAGTGGTTAAGTGTAGGTCACCATGTTGTTGACCCTCTCTGGAGTGTCTATTATGGGTTCATAGTAGCTACGCACAAAACTGGGTGACTTTGGCCTTCTCTGAAGTGTTTACTTTGGAATCAGAGTGATTACTTTGGTCTGCCCTGAAGTGTCTACTATGGAACCAAAGTAGCTACACGCATCACCTCTTCAAATTGGGATCTTTGTAGTGTCTACTATGGAATCAGAGTGATCACTTTGGTTTGCCCTTCTGGATCTAGCTTGCTGTAGTGTCCATTATGGAATCCAAAGTGGTCACTTTCAACTCAAACTTTCTCAAATGCTAAAAATCCATGGAATAAGTTTAGAAATTCCTGCACAATTATTCAAATGATCAAAATTGTAAATTATATCTATGTAAATTAATGTAAATTAATCAAAAATTAAGAAACTATGATATTTGACCAAAATGGTGTTTCTATGTTATTTACACTTCCTAAGTCTATTTTTTCTATTAAAGAACACTAAAAAGATAAGTAAAAATCCAATAAAATATGGATTTATCACAACCCTAAACTTAAACTTTTGCTTGTCCTCAAGCAAATCAAAACTCAAGAAAGTTACATGTAAAACGGTTGGATTTATCCAAAAATTTTCTTTCAAAATTTTCATTCCAAGATCAGACTCTAATTGACATTTCCAATGTTTCCAAAATCATGGATTCATTCAACAAAGAAATCATGCCCAAATCAATTATTTTCAAGAAAAGTCCGTCTAAACTGAAGCAAAAATTCAGCAAGGTTTCATGCAATCTACACAGTGCAAAGAAATCATCTAGCTCACAAGATGGTGTTTCACTATTCACTCATCAATGTTTCAGGCTAAGTGTTTTTCCTCAATTCATGCATTTTGCCTCACCCTACCATATGCTTGCCTATATTCTCAAAACTCAAGGTCTCTACCAAGATCACTTAAGAGAAAAAGGAGTTTCTCAAAACTCACTAGATTTCTTCAAATCTGAAAAATGAACCAAAGTTACCATAATACAAAGGAGAAGTCTCTTATATATGCAACAAGCTACACGAGCTATTAGGTGATAGCTCATATTTTGTTCCCACATTTTTAGTGTTATTGCATCCTTTGCATGACTTTTCATTCCCTTATTTCTTCCATTTAATATGTTTTTGCATTTATCTTGATAATTAGGAATTTTCGTAAATACTATACTTCTGTTCATATTTTCTATTCTGACCTTTGGTTACTAATTTGACCATAACTTTTTCTGTAGTTATTCTTTTTGGCGGATTCTTTTTGCATTGGATTCCTTACTTCTGGAGCTTTAATTTGGATATCTGGATCGTACTGTTTGGAGTCCGGAGCTATTTTCTACGAATTTTAGAAGTTTAGACTTTTAGTTGACTATTGTATAGTTTTTATTTTGCTTTTGTTTTGCAGTTCGTTTGCATTTAATTTTGGCCCAACTTTGGCCCACTCGATTTTTGCTCTTTTAGGATTAGTATTTATAGAGATCAGGGGCTGATTGGGAAGGACTTTTGATTCATTTTTTCATTTTTCTATTTGCAATACCTTTCCCGCTTCTAATAGAATCTCTCATTTTTTTTTACCATTCTTCTTCTTTTCTTGCATTTTCCCATTCTGAATTCGTATGCCTTTGTAATTACAACTGAAAGACGTTTAAGATTCTACAAAATCAAGATGATTTTTGCTATGTTCTCCCTTCAATTTCATTGCCAAAGTCCAGATCGCATTTGTTCAAGACGTTTTTGATGCTCCGAGTTTGTTTTCCGATCTCACATTTTTATGATTGTATAGAAGCATCGTTCGATTGAATTGTGCATTGTTCTTAATCGTATAACAATCAATTGATTAATTGTTTGTTGTGCAGAAGAGATTTAAACAAATTCGATTTTCATTCAATCTTAGTTTTGGATTTTTGTGCTTTGGATTTTGATTTTAACTTTCGGTTCCAATTCTGTGCAATTTCGTTTTCTGCAATTTAATTCTCTGCGATTTCATTCTTTGCGATTTCATTCTCTATAATTTCATTTTCTGCATTTTAATTTTGTAATTCAGTTTCTGCATTTAAACCCCCAAACATACAACCTTTCATGCATAATTGAGATTAGAGCAATGTGCAATTGCATCCTTGTGAGATATGACCTAGGTTGCTCCCTGAACTGCATGTTTTTGTGAGGAATTTAGTAGTTTTTGATACCACTGCGACATGGCTATCATTGGGCTAGGCCCAACTACATAAGAAGGCAAAAGTCCAAAGTCACAAAATACACTAAGAGACCTAAAAATCATGAATGATACAAGAGAAATAGGAATAGGTCTTCAAAGTATGGCCTTCTATGAGCTTGGGCCCAAGGTGACTTACTAGGCCGTAAGCTTGCCTAAAGCTTCTTTGGTCTTTTTAACACTTGACCTAGTCATAGGGCCTTAAAGTCCCTCCAAATCATCCTCCACTTGGCTCAAGCTCTCCAAGCTAGTAAGGTCCTTATCACTCGCTCAAGCGAGATAACCATCGCTTGAGTGAGAGTCTTGCTTGAGCGACAAAAGATCTCGCCTGGGCGACGTTAACTAGAACTGGAGGGCGCTTCAGTATAGTTCTCGCTTGAGCGAGAAAATCCTTGTTCAAGCGAGAATTGATTAAATACCCCAAATTAAAAGAGCCCAAGCACAAGAAAAAGGATTATTCATGATTTGGAAGAATTATGGAGAACCTATGGCAAGAAGAGAAGCGTGGAAGAGTAACTACACCATTGGAGAACTAATTTTTATTCTCTTTTCATGTATTTTCTTGTTGTTTGGTACATTATGAGTGGCTAGAACTTCATAGGGAATTGGATGTAATCTTAACTTCTAAGTATTTTAGTTTATTAATATAGTTGTTCATTTACCATGTGTTGGGTGTGTTTATTTGGATATTAATGCTTGCTTCTACCCTACGAGAAATGATTCATGATTCGAGAATCTAGGGTGAGTTGGGAAACTACTTTGGAACTTAGTTAGGGTAAACACACATGATAGGTTGGAACTCTAGGAATAGGTTTTAATTTGTTGTATGCTATATAACTCTTGTTAGTAATGCTGGATTATTTATTGTTTGGATAAGGGATTATCATTTAATAAATATATCTTAGAATCTTAGATGAGAGGAATCCAATGGGTGAATATAATGGGGAGTGCATTGTAAGACCGTGGTAATTATACAATTATATTATTACTAAAATACGAAGTTAGTGATAGATGAAATCTAATCCTTGCTTTTCATTATCGTAGTAAATTTATATTTTTTTATCTTGCTAAATTTTCATGAACTCAATTAATCAAAAGCACATGAATAGTAGTTGTAAATTTGTGAATACTTAGGATTATTACTTTTAATTGGGATAACCGAAATTACTTATGTATCACCACTCCCCGTGGATACGATAATTGATGAGTCCACATTTTACTACATTTTTATACATCATTTATTACTTTTTATAGAAAAGAATAGACTTAGATAGTGTAAATAAGATGAATATTCCAATTAGGCTAAATAATATAGCTTTCTTAGTTTTTTGTTAATTTACATGAATTTAGATAGTTTATTTTACATATTTTGATCATTTGAATAATATGGCAGGAATCCCCAAGCTTATTTTGAAGAATTATTGGATTTTGAGGAATTTGAGGTGAAAGTAACTACTTTCAATATTGATAGTGACAACTACAGCAAGCCACTTCCAGCAAAGGGACCAAAGTGATCACTTTCAAAGCTTAAAGTGACAACTACAGCAACCCAGAATCAACCAAACCTGCGCGTAACTACTATGAATATTCATAGTAATCACTCTAGAGAGGAAAAACCCAACTGATGCTGCGCGTGGTTACTATGAAAGAATGAGAGTAATTACTTTGGGCAGCGCCAGCTTTAGTATAAATAGATTTTTACCAAATTAGGGCAGGGACTTCTTATACTTTTTGAACTTTTTCTCTTCTTTACTCAATTTAGAATATTTTCCAGAGCTTAGGGCAACCTTGGGTGACAGCCAAGGGTCCAACCTAGGGTTTGGTTTCTCATTTCTCTTGCTTTTACATTAATGTTAATGAGTTTTCTGCATTTCCCAATTGCGTTTTTGACCCTCATTTCCATGGAGGGCTAAGTTTGTGTAATCCTTAGTGAATTCACATGGGTTCTTGAGTTCCTTGAATTTAATGATAGTATAATTCCTTTCTTTCATGAATTACTTCTTCCTTATCTCTTGAATTGAATTAATGGTGAATGAGGGGGGTATTGCTCAATTAACCCTAATTTCGTTTTAAGGAGATTCTAAACTAAGGGTTGCTTAATCCTAGGTTTAATTCTAAGGTTGCATAATTTTGGGATGAGAGATTAGAGCCTAACAAATTGCATAATTTCGTTGGGACCATAAGGTTGATTTTCGCTTGTTAAATTACCCTAATTCATGGAAGAGAGGATGAATGTTAAATCTTGAGTGGAATGAGGATAGAATCTATGTGGATGAACTAAGGATTGCTGTTTTCTGTTGTTTGAATTAATGAAACTCATTTGCTCATTGTTCTTTATTTTGATTTGAAACCACAAAACCCCCCATTTTAATTGCTTGTTCAATTAATGCCTTCAACATGTTTAATGAAGATTAATAACCAATGTTCATGGGAGACAATCTAGGGTTACCCTAGTACTACATTAATTTGTTTAAATTTTGATGAGGATTTACGACAAATCTTTTAAACACCTCGAAATAGACCATCACCAAATTGGCGCCGTTGCCGGGGACATTGGTGTTGATTTTTCATAAACATGTTATTTGCTTTGTTTTCATTTTCGTTTTCTACATTGTGAATACTTTAATATAGTTGTAGTTTCATAGGTAAGTAGAGATATCTTGCATTTAGGTAGAATCAATTGCTGTTTTCTGCATATTGTTTGAATTCTGATTTCTGCATTTTAGTTACCACACTGTATTTTCGTTTGCTGCAATTACCCTGTTTCTGCTGCATAATTCTGCAGAATTTGTGTTTGTGTGTTGCCTATTTTCATTCCCTAGTTTGCAATTTCTTTCTGTTTTTGCTATTTGGTGTTAATACTTTATTTTACTGCACTTAGATGTTAGTTTTTCTGCATAATTGTCATCTGAATTTTTCCTGCATTTTTACTGCTTCATTAGTTTACTTCTTTTCAAATTTCCGTAGACAATTCCTAATGAATGACCAGAGAAAATTTGAGAGATTTATATCCTCTAGATATTGAAATTGACAGGACATTCCATAGAAATCTTAGGAACCTTAGTAGACAAAATTCTGCACATATTGAGGAACCATCTTCACCATTTTCTCCATCTTCTATATATTCTTCTCTGCATTCTTTAAATTCTGAACCTTTAGAAATGGCAGAAAATGACTTGACACTTAAGGAGCTTGCCGCACCGGACGTGACCTACCAGACTTTATGTATCCAATACCCGGATGTGGATGCCCCTTTTGTTCTTAAAACTGGCCTAATCCATCTTTTGCCTAAATTTCATGGTCTTGCAGGTGAAGATCCGCATAAACACCTCAAAGAATTTCATATTGTTTGCTCTACAATGAGACCACAAGGTGTGCCTGAGGAGCATGTCAAATTGAAGGCATTTCCATTCTTTCTTATGGATTTGGCTAAAGACTGGTTGTATTATCTTCCACCTGGCTCTATTACAAGTTGGGACACCCTCAAGAGATTGTTCCTGGAAAAATTTTTCCCTGCTTCAAGGGCTGCCTCAATAAGAAAGGAAATATGTGGTATAGAGGGAAAGTTTGTATGAATATTGGGAGCGTTTCAAGAGACTTTGTGCTAGCTGCCCCCATCATCAGATAAGTGACCAACTCCTAATCCAATACTTCTATGAAGGCTTACACCCAATGGATAGGAGCATGATCAATGCAGCTAGTGGGGGAGCCCTAGTTGACAAGACTCCCGCAGCCGCTAGAAACCTCATTGAGAATATGGCAGCTAACTCTCAACAGTTTGCTACAAGGCAAAATTCCATTATGTCCAGAAGTGTCAATGAAATTCAAACTTCAGATTCACACAAGCTGGAGCATAAACTAGATGAGTTGGCTACTATGGTAAAACAGTTGGCATCCATTCAAAAGAATTCTACTGCATATACACCTCCACCTTCATCCATTCCAACAATGCTTTGTGGGATTTGTTCATCTACGGATCACTTCACTGATAGTTGCCCCACATTGTAGGAAACTGAATCTTCGGAAGGTAATCCTCAAGCTTATGCTGCTAATATTTATGCTAATAAGTTTCCTTTTCAGCAGCCGTAGCAACAACAAAGCTGGGATTTATCTTCCAATAGATATAATCCCGGTTAGAGGAACCATCCTAACTTAAGGTGGGGAGGAAATGCACAGCATCAAGGCTCTAGCCAACCAACTAACAACCATTTCCAACCACATCAAGCTGGACAAAGCAAGCCATATTCAGCCCAGCAACATCACCATCCATCATCTTCATCTCAACAGCACCATCAAGCATCTTCTTCAGTAGCCGCTGCACCTCAAAAGAATGAATCATCTTTGGAAGACCTTGTGAAGCAACTCACCATGAGTAATCTCAATTTCCAACAACAGAGTCAAGCCTTCCAGCAACAGACTCAAGCAAGTATCAAGACCTTGGAGAATCAAATGGGTCAACTTGCTTCATCCCTTAATCAACTTCAATCTCAAGGCTCAGGCAATCTCCCTGCATAAACTGTCACAAACCCAAAGAATGTGAGTGCCATTACCTTGAGATCTGGTAAGGTGATGCAAGAGCCAGAAATGCCTACTGAAAAGGATCCCAGTTGCATTTTAGCTGCAGAAGGTGAAGAAGGAGAAGTTGAAAGCCAAGAGCAGCCTGCACCTATGCCCACACCATGTCAACCAAAAGTGGTAGACAAGGAGGAGAGGTCTATTCCTATTCCCTTCCCTCAAAGAATGGTTCAGCCCAACAAGAAGCAAGAAGAGGTTGATAAAGAAATTCTGGATACTTTCAGAAAAGTTGAAGTCAATATTCCCTTGTTAGATGCTATCAAGCAAATCCCAAAGTACGCCAAATTCCTTAAGGACTTGTGCACTCATAGAAGGCGTCTAAAGGGTAATGAAAGAGGATGGGGAGAAATGTATCAGCTCTTTTTGAGAGGCAGAAAACTTCCATGCCTGAGAAATGCAAAGATCCAGGGACGTTTACTATTCCCTGCATTATAGGAAACAATAGGATAGATAATGCCATGCTTGATTTAGGTGCATCTATTAATGTTATGCATTTATCTATCTTCACATCTTTGTCTCTTGGACCATTGCAGCCCATGGGTGTCATCATCCAATTAGCAAATATGAGCACTACTAATCCAGCCGGCCTTGTGGAGGATGTTCTGGTGAGAGTGAATGACTTGATCTTTCCTGCTGACTTCTACATCTTGGACATGCAAGAAGAAGAGCCAATAAAAGGAGCTGCACCAATCATCTTGGGGAGGCCATTCTTGAAGACGGCCAGGACCAAAATTGATGTGCATGCTGGAACTCTCACTATGGAGTTTGGAGAGAGAGTGGTTCGCTTCAACATATTAGATGCTATGAAGCACTCACCTGAGGAGCATTCAGTTTTTCACATTGATGTTCTTGATAGCTTGATAGATGATAATTTTGCTGAATTTTTAGGAGACTCTTTCGTTGATTTTTCTGATTGTATAGATACCATAGATACTAAAATTTGTGAATATTGTACTAAGTCATCTTTGTGTGATATTTGTATTGCTGATTTTCTGGATTTAGATTCTGCAACTTCTGACATTAATGACATTGAAAAATCAAAAGGGTTAGAATGTGGTTCATTGAGTACAACAAGTCTAATTGAATCTAACCCTTGTGGTTTAAATGTTGCAGAAATCATTTCAAATGAAAGTGCTAAATCATTGCCTTTAGTTGAGCAGCCTCCCACCTTGGAGCTTAAACCCTTGCCTGAGCATTTAAAATATGCTTATTTGGAAACAGGTGAGAAACTCCCTGTGATCATTTCCACTGAGCTTGATGAGGACCAAGAGGAGCAGTTGCTTGATGTGATTCGGAAGCATAGAAAGGCTATTGGTTGGACCTTGGCTGACATCCCTGGAATCAGCCCTTCCCTGTGCATGCACCGGATTTTGCTGGAAGAAGGATCCAAGCCAGTAAGACAGCCCCAGAGGGGGGTAAATCCGATCATATTGGAGGTGGTGAAGAAGGAGATCACCAAACTACTCCAGGCAGGCATCATCTACCCGATATCAGATAGCACATGGGTGAGCCCAGTGCAGGTGGTGCCCAAAAAGTCAGGGATTACAGTTGTGAAGACTGAGAAGGATGAGCTCCTGTCCACTAGAGTGCAGAACAGCTGGAGAGTCTGCATTGATTATCGGAGGCTCAACCAGGCGACCAGGAAAGACCACTTTCCTCTACCTTTCATAGATCAGATGCTGGAGCGCCTGGCAGGTAAATCTCACTACTGTTTCCTAGATGGATTCTCAGGTTATTTTCAAATATGCATAGCTCCTGAGGATCAGGAGAAGACCACTTTTACATGCCCATTTGGTACATTTGCATATAGGAGAATGCCATTCGGGCTTTGCAATGCTCCCGGTACATTTCAAAGATGCATGTTGAGCATATTTTCTGATTTTGTTGAGCATTGTATTGAAGTATTCATGGATGACTTCATTGTATATGGGTCATCATTTTCTGCATATTTAGGAAACTTGGATAGAGTTTTACAAAGATGTATAGAGACTAACCTTGTTCTGAACTTTGAGAAATGTCATTTTATGGTTAGGCAGGGGGTAGTCTTAGGTCATATAATATCTGAGAAGGGAATTGAGGTAGATCCTGCTAAGCTTAATGTCATTTCACAGCTTTCTTACCCCTCTTGTGTGCGAGAGGTGCGTGCATTTCTTGGCCATGCAGGTTTCTACAGGCGCTTTATCAAGGATTTTTCCAAGATAGCCCTTCCTCTCTCCAAGTTACTGCAGAAAGATATTGATTTCGAGTTTGGAGCCAAGTGCAAAGAGGCGTTTGATTGCCTAAAGACAGCCTTGACCACAACTCCCATCATTCAGCCACCAAACTGGACACTTCCATTTGAGCTCATGTGTGACGCATCCAACTTTGCTGTGGGTGCTGTCTTAGCACAGCGGTTTTGTAACGCCTTATATTTCTTTTCTCAATATATAATAAATTTTCATAAAAAGTTAAATAGTAGAGTAAATTTTTCTTTCAAAAACTCTCTAAATAGAAACAGACATGGAAATGACATAAGGTTCATAGAGTAAAATTTCATTAATTCATAAGTACTTTTAGAAAAACAAAGATTCTAGAATTTTCATTAGCAATAAAAAGAAACAGTAGTTTTACAACTGTTTCAAAAGAACGCTATAGAACTGAAAATATTCATTACATAACTCAAAATAACTAAGTCCTATAGCAGTTCTCATCCATCCATGCACTGTGAGCCTGGTACTATTCAACCTGGTTTCCTGAAAAATGTTGTGTAAGGGTGAGTCTCTACCCTACCACTCATACATAACATATACATTCTTCACAAAACACATCTTATCACGATTAAAGAAAACATCATGGCATTACATATCACAAGGTTATATAAAGAATATTCTCATCTCAACACGCATTACTTTACACAGATTCACAATTTCTTTTACTTTTATCCGCGCTTACCGCGCCCTGTGGCCACAGTTATCCGATGCCTTTATCCCGAGGTCTTACACATCCATGTAAATAGTCGCCGGATGGCCCAATGCAATACGGATACAACGCATGCAATAGACAGCCCCTTAGCAAAGGTAATGGTCAGGAGTCAAGTCGAGAAATGAGTGTGTGGCCATGTGGTGCATTCGAACACAATATTCCGTGCACAATCCCGAATGTCACTCACTACCCTGCATTTCCCCAAGATATCCCATATCGTCTCCATCTTCCACTCCCCAGTGTATCTCTGTAACTATTTACATCATATCTTTTTCCATCTCATACTCTTTCGAGTATATTCATATGTTCACATATGCCATTTCTCATGTTCACACATATTTTTCATCATATTTCCACATACTTTTCATCATATACATCAAACCATGGCATATTAACAATACACATCATTTTTACATGAAACACAATATATTCAAACATAAAACTTCCATCTCTTTGTATATTTCATATCACAAAATCATATAATCATATCAACCATCTTCAATATACCTTATCATGCCTTATTTGGACATAATATCACATTTTCACCATGTATTCATCATAAATCACATAAACAGCCAATTATTCTCACTATTCACCTATTATTTTTCATAAAGCAAGGATTATTCCACATATAATCACATACATGACAAGATCTATGAGAATACAAGTAATAAACATAACAAAATGATAAAGTAAAGCCCCCTTTACCTCAAAATAGAGCTTTTACAAGGATTTAACCGAAGGTTTAACTCTAGAACGGAGGTTTTCCTAAGAACATCATGAACATCTATAAGAAGAAGAAGAAGAAGAAGAGAAATGAACGGTAAATCTAACTTTAAACTTAGAAAAACTTACTTGTAATCCTTTAGATCGAACGTAGAATCACAGATCTGAAGAAAAATCTAAGTTTAGGAGGTTTAGTATGGGAGAAAATGGCGAGATATGACTTTAGAACCTTTGAGAACCTTGGATAGGAGTGAAGAAATGAAAATTTTCGAAGTTACTGTTCACCGCCGGAATTTACTGTTCATTGCCGGAAACACTGTTCACCGCCTTACTGTTCATGCCGGAAACACTATTCGCGGTAACTGTTCACGCAGGAAACACTGTGCACACGTACTGTACACGGATTGTACGCGTACTGTACGTCAGCCATGACGTCATGCTGATGTCATTGATGACATCATCGTCACTGTACAAGGCGGTTTCACTGTTCATACACGGTTTACTGTTCATCGACACTGTTGATAGGCGGTTTTACTGTTCACTTTTTTTTTTTTAATAATAAATTCTATCCAAATCTATTCCAATTATACTTTAACAAACCTCATTTTATTTAAATCAAAATATAGGATGTTACAGGTTTGGTAAGGATCCACATGTCATTTATTATGCATCTAGGACTTTGGATCCTGCACAGTGTAACTATACCACAACTAAAAAGGAACTATTGGCCATAGTATTTGCTTTGGATAAATTTAGATCATACTTGCTAGGGTCAAAAGTTGTGGTGTTTACTGATCATTCTGCTCTTAAGTTCCTTTTGAAAAAGACAGATTCAAAGCCAAGGCTAATAAGGTGGATGCTTCTACTTCAAGAATTTGATGTAGAAATAAAGGATAGAAGTGGAGCACAAAATTTGGTGGCGGATCATTTAAGCAGGATAGAGGGAGTCCCTGAACTCACTCCTCTAAAAGATGATTTCCCTGATGAGCAATTATTAGAGTTGTATACTTCAAAGTTGCCTTGGTTTGCTGATGTTGTAAATTTTTTAGTTGCAGGAGTTTTTCCAGCAGATGCACCAAGGAGTAAAAGGGAAAAGATCAAGAATGATGCCAAGCATTACCTTTGGGATGATCCTTATTTGTGGAAGTTCTGTAGTGATCAAGTGATTAGGAGATGCATTCCTGAGGAAGAAACTACATCAATTTTGCATTTCTGTCATGCATCCACTGTAGGAGGCCATCTTGGGCCCCAAAAGACTGCAAGGAAAGTACTGGATGCAGGTTTTTATTGGCCTACAATCTTCAAGGACTCGTGGCAAGTGTGTTCTACATGTGAGAAATGCCAAAGAACTGGAGGGGTAATCACCTTGAAGCATGAAATGCCTCAACAATCCATTTTATACTGTGATGTATTCGATGTTTGGGGTTTAGACTTCATGGGTCCTTTTCCTCCTTCCTTTGGTTTCTTATATATTTTGCTTGCTGTAGACTATGTCTCTAACTGGGTAGAGGCTAAGCCTACAAGAACTAATGATTCAAGAGTGGTTGCAGATTTTGTGCGTACTCATTTGTTTTGTAGGTTTGGAGTACCTCAAGCTTTGATTAGTGAGCAGGGTACCCACTTCTACAATAGAACCATTGAGACTCTACTGAAAAAGTATGGAGTATTGCACAAAGTATCTACACCTTATCACCCCCAAACCAATGGGCAGGCTGAGCTCTCCAATAGAGAAATTAAGAAGATTTTAGAAAGGATTGTTCAGCCAAATAGGAAAGACTGGAGCAAGCGTCTTGATGACGCTCTTTTGGCTCATAGAACAGTATACAAGGCTCCTTTGGGAATGTCACCATACAGAATTGTCTATGGAAAAGCCTGCCACTTTCCAGTAGAAGTAGAACATTGTGCTTATTGGGCAGTGCGAGCCTGTAACATGGACATAGACAAAGCTGGAGAACAAAGGAAATTGCACTTGCAAGAATTAGAAGAACTTCGCCTTGAATCATATGAAAACTCCAGAATTTATAAGGAGAAGACGAAGGCCCTTCATGATGGAAAAATAGCAAGAAATGAGTTTTTCTTAGGTCAAAAAGTTTTGTTGTTCAATTCCCGTTTGAAGCTCATGCCTGGAAAACTCAGATCTAGGTGGATCGGACCTTTCATTGTGACTTCCATTTCTCCCTATGGAGCGGTGGAGGTAAAAAGTGAATCTACAAACAAGGTTTTTAAAGTGAATGGACATCGCCTAAAGCCTTTCCATGGGAGTCCTACAATTGAGACCAATGTAGAGGAAGTTTTCCTAGATCAACCTCCAGCTGATCTTGATTCTTTAACTATTTTGGAGTGAAAGCTCCATTTAACGTCAAGCTAGTGACGTTAAAGAAGCGCTTTGTGAGAGGCAACTCACAGTTTTATAGCACTTTCTAATTCTCTTTTGATTTCAATAAGCATTCTTTCATTTGAGCTGTGTTACTAGTCATATTGCTTAGTTCATTTTGCACAAACATTTTGTTTAACACTTGACTCATTATTTGATTGATGATTTGTTCATAATTTTTGTAGAGGAAAAATTGCTGTAGTTGGACTCAATTTGTACATATATTCATGGAAGTCCAAGTAGAGAGGGAGGAATAATCATTTCCATGGCACCAAGCATTCACTCTAGAAAGAATTTTGAAGTTAGCCATGAAGGTAATCACTTTCCCAAGCCATAGTGGTCACTTTCCACCAAGGTATGTGACTTTGCTCTCTGTAGTTCTCACTTTCAATTTTCATAGTGACCACTTTGAGGGTTTTTGAATTCATTGGTCTACACGTAACTACTATGAAAATTCATAGTAGCCACGCGCAGCACCCTGGGAAAATACACATGAAGGGCGCCTCTGTAGTGATTACTTTGAATATTCATAGTAACCACTACAGAAACTAATTTTTGAACATTTGATGCGCGTAGTTACTATGAATATTCATAGTAACCACACGCAACCTCTTTTAAAATAACTGAGAAAGGCGCCTCTGGAGTGATTACTTTGAAAATTCATAGTAATCACGCGCACCCGATTTTTGCTGAAACCCTTGCGTGTGGCTACTATGATTATTGAGAGTAACTACGCCCAACATTTTTATATAAATAGGACCTGTTTCACGTTCACTCTCACTCTTCATTTCTGAGAAATTTTTCACTCCTCTCCTAATTTCCTGAGCACCCACTCCTTCAAATTAAATTCCTTGCATCTGAACGTCAACTCCTTACACTTTTGCACTGCATTTGAACTCCAATCCAGGTAATTTCCTCTCCCTCACTCTCTGAGTTAGGGTTCTTCATTTTTCAATTGGGGATTTTTAATTAGAACCAATTTGAGTTGAAATTACTGGTTAGAATCAGTTTCTGCAAAGATAATTATATGATTTCAAGCTAGTAGGGTGATTAATTTGATCCAGTATGCACAAATTGCCATGTTTGAACCCTAGGGTAGCCACTTTCATAATTCGTAGTGATTACTATGTGGGTAATGCTGAAATTCTGCTTCCCCTAGGTTCGTTTTAGTCTGGAATATGATTTCTTTGCATTAAAATTCAACTTCTCATGGTTAGAAATCAAATTGC
This sequence comes from Abrus precatorius, assembly GCF_003935025.1. Lineage (NCBI taxonomy): Eukaryota > Viridiplantae > Streptophyta > Magnoliopsida > Fabales > Fabaceae > Abrus > Abrus precatorius. The sequence goes on from NW_020874362.1 coordinate 14,447,538, forward strand.
ATTTTCCTTTTCTGAAGTTGAAGTGTTTTTGCTCTGGAGTAGTCACTATCAATATTCATAGTAACTACTCTCTGTGAATATATTGTGTCTGATCATTTCATACACTCATTCTTGATCTGATTCAGTTGCACTACCATGTAACTGCAATTTCCCTTACTACTTGCTCTGAATTCTGGAAATTTGATTTGAAATTAGACCCATCTTGCTGCACATGCTTTTTACCTTAGCTGATCTAGTGGAATTCATCATCTGCATTTTATATATGCTCTCTGCATTTTCACAGCCTGATTCAGAAGTTGAGAACTCATTTGATTGGATCCAAATGCACAGTGTTTAAATTTTCCAGACCATCAAATGAACCTCTTTTGATTACCATAATTCATTACATGACATTTGCTGTTCTGTATTTTAAACACATGGATTATGAATTTTATTTTGGAACTGTTATTGCTGTCATAGTAGCTACCTGTAACACATAGTGGTCACTTTTATCATTTCAATATTGTAAAAACTGACATAATTCACACATAGTGATCACTCTGCATATGTTTAACTGTCTGATGTTTCACTGTCAAAGTAGTTACTACCAACTAGCATAGTAGTTACTTTTGCATGCAGAACCCCTCTGATTTGTCTTAATTTTCTCTGATTTCTGCACATTTGCTGTGAAATTAAATTAATCTGTCATGCTTCACTGCCAAAGTAACTACTTTCATTCATCATATTAGCCACTTTCTGCTGCAGCAATGCTGTAAATTGCCTGCATTTTCTCTCATTCATTTCCAAATGGTGTGAAATTCTTGCTACAGGGTTAATTATGCACTATCACTCATTTATTCCTTTTTCTATGTGCAGATTAATGTCAAACACTCCCAGAAAGAACGCACCCAGAGCCAAGAGAGCCAAGACAGCTGCTGCCTCTTCATCTAGGCCTCAGCCTACACATGATCCCAGATTTCGGTCCCTGGCCCATGAGAATTTCTTCAAAGCCAATATTCTCAGGCGACACATTGTGCAGGACAGGAATTTTGAACTGCAAAAAGGAACCTACCCCCAATTTGAGCAGGAAATCCAGAAAAGGGGGTGGAATTTGTTCACCACATGTGCTGGGCATGGGTGGAAGGACATCACCCAAGAGTTCTATGCAAATGCCTTCAGGGTTAAGGGAGATGATTTCCCCTACAGGCATTCCATGGTCAGAGGCAAGGTGATAGACTTCAACCCTGCCAACATCCAGAGGATCCTCAACATCCCTCTTCCTGAAAAGAGGCCTGGACAGCTGGACTACACTATTTTCAGCTACTTGGAGGAGAAGGACTACAAGCCAATCCTTCAAGCAATATGCAAGGCTGGAGAGAACTGGGAGTTTGACATGAAGCTCCAGCCCAAGAACCTAACTACAAAGCACCTCCTTCCACCTGCCAAAGTTTGGAGCATCTTCATCCTTAGCTCCTTCATGCCAGTCATGCACTCATCTACCTTGGCAGTGAAGAGGGCAGAGCTAGTTTATGCCATCATGACAGGGATGCCTATCCATGTTGGCGATGTTATCAGCAATGCCATCATGGAGATCCTAGCTAGGAAGAAGGACTCCATGGATTTTCTCTCCATCATTACTATGCTCTGCCAGGATGCTGGAGTTGACTTTGGGGAGTATCAGCAGAAAATCAGAGCAGCTCCCTGCATCACCACAGCTATGGTGAAGGAGCTGTTTAAAGCTAAGAAGAGCTCAGCCCCAGAGATACCTCCCCAAGCTGCAGGGAAGAAAGGCCTTCCTTCTAAAATGAAAGACCAGCTGAAGGAAATAGCTCTGCGACAAGATGCTATACATGTTGGTCAGAAGGCTGCTCTGACCCTTGTAGAGACCATGTTACTCAACATGGGGAAGAAGATGGGAATGACTGCTGACCAGATCTACTATGCCCCCACCTTCCCAGCCCCTTATCTTCAAGCAGCAGTTCAGAATGATCTCCCACCTTTCACACCTACAGCAGAAGAGGAAGAGGAAGAGGAAGATAACAGCTCTGAGGGTGAGCCAGTACCAGACCCAGTTGCAGCAGCAGAGGGGCAAGATAATGAGGACACTGATACGGATGCAGCTGATGATGATGACCTCTCTTCCAGCACTGATGAGGATGCAATATAGTCTTAAACTTTTATTTCTGTTATTTATTTAACCTTATCTTTCATTGTACATATTTTTTCTGCCAATTTCCCTGTAATTAGTACACTTTTCTTTTTTATTTTCCCTGCCTTCAACTTCCCTTTACTGCTTCTACTCTGAACAACAACTTAACTCTTTCATGCTATTTATATATATTATCTGAGTTTGAGTTATTTTGTTCTGCTGGTGCTGAATTTATTATCTCTTTGTGTAGAGAATGCCCTCAGTTCCATCAAGAGGAGCATCATTTTTTTGCCCATAAGTTGAGGCACTATCATTCATGAAAGGGGGGTGAAGTTCTTTACCTCTATTTCATATACTCTTAACCTCATTTTTCCTGCATAATTATACATTAAAATACAAAAATATATTTTTATTCTTTTTCTTTTAATTGAACCAAATTTTGTAATCCCAATCTTAGACTCTTATTGCATTTTTCATTCAATTCATGAACACACTCTACTTTTGTAAATAATTTTCTCTCTATGCCATGATGAATATCTTTTCTTGCAAGGTGATTTATCCTCACATGATGTTAAGTAATTATCACCATTTTTACCATGGTAGAGAATTAAGCCCCTAATTATCTTTCTGTGTGTATGCTTCATGTAATTTTGCATCTATTCTCTAGAACTTGCCCTGCTTCTTAATTTAATATGCATTATGCAATTTTTTATCTAGATGATTGAGGCCTCCTTTACACACACACACAACCACTCATCATTGCCCACCTTTGCACCTTATTGCATTACATCCTCTTCTTTTGCCAAAACTTAGTTTGCTAAAACATTTTTTTTTCTCTTCCATCAAGAACATATTTCTTTTGAGTAACATCAAGAGTGAATGCAAATACCAAGTTTAGGGTGTTGAATTTGATGGTAGTTGCTTGAGGACAAGCAACCTCTCAAGTTTGGGGTGGTGAACATATACATGTTAAAATACATGTCAAAAAAAAAAAAAAAGTGGTTGCCAAAGTCCAATAAATCATAAAAGAAAGAATGAAAAAGGAAAGAAAATAAAATGAAGCAAGGTCCATGAGATTGAAGAGATCTTCACATAATAAAATAAAAAATAAAAAAAATGATGAAAAACAAGGTGAAAAATGCTTGAACCTCTTAGGCTACCTCATTTGATGCATTTCATTCTAATTGTTGTATTCACTCACTCAAGAGAATTCCCTTATCTTGAAAACCCACCTGAGCTTTTGACCCTCTTTGATCAAATTGAACCTTACCTATCCCTATTTGTGACCAACCAAGTCCTTTTGATAGGTAAATCATTGTATTAAGGCAAAGGAGATTGAGAATATGGGCAAGCATATGGTAGGGTAGAGAAATTTGCATGTATTGAGGAAAAATACCTATCTTGAAACACTGAGGAGTGAAGAGTGAAACACCACCTTGTGAGCCATATAATTTCTTGGCATTGTATGAAGTATGATGAACCTTGTTGAATTTTTGTTTCACTTGTATGGGACTTTGCATAAAATTGATTGATATGAGTATGCTTTCTTTGTTGAATGACTCCATGATTTTGAAATGGAGGAAATGCATATTAGAGTTGAAAGATTGGATCAGAAAAATTTTGAGAAAATTTTTTTTGGATAAGTCCAACCTTTTTTACTTTAGTCCTTGAATTTTGGTTTGCTTGAGGACAAGCAAAAGTTTAAGTTTGGGGTTATGATGAGTCCACATTTTACTACATTTTTATAAATCATTTATTACTTTTTACAGAAAAGAATAGACTTAGATAGTGTAAATAAGATGAATATTCCAATTAGGCTAAATAATATAGCTTTCTTAGTTTTTTTGTTAATTTACATGAATTTAGATAGTTTATTTTACATATTTTGATCATTTGAATAATATGGCAGGAATCCCCAAGCTTATTTTGAAGAATTATTGGATTTTGAGGAATTTGAGGTGAAAGTAACTACTTTCAATATTGATAGTGACAACTATAGCAAGCCACTTCCAGCAAAGGGACCAAAGTGATCACTTTCAAAGCTTAAAGTGACAACTACAGCAGCCCAGAATCAACCAAACCTGCGCGTAACTACTATGAATATTCATAGTAATCACTCCAGAGAGGAAAAACCCAACTGATGCTGCGCGTGGTTACTATGAAAGAAAGAGAGTAATTACTTTGGGCGGCGCCAGCTTTAGTGTAAATAGATTTTTACCAAATTAGGGCAGGGACTTCTTACACTTTTTGAACTTTTTCTCTTCTTTACTCAATTTAGAATATTTTCCAGAGCTTAGGGCAACCTTGGGTGACAGCCAAGGGTCCAACCTAGGGTTTGGTTTCTCATTTCTCTTGCTTTTACATTAATGTTAATGAGTTTTCTGCATTTCCCAATTGCGTTTTTGACCCCCATTTCCATGGAGGGCTAAGTTTGTGTAATCCTTAGTGAATTCACATGGGTTCTTGAGTTCCTTGAATTTAATGATAATATAATTCCTTTCTTTCATGAATTACTTCTTCCTTGTCTCTTGAATTGAATTAATGGTGAATGAGGGGGGTATTGCTCAATTAACCCTAATTTCGTTTTAAGGAGATTCTAAACTAAGGGTTGCTTAATCCTAGGTTTAATTCTAAGGTTGCGTAATTTTGGGATGAGAGATTAGAGCCTAACAAATTGCGTAATTTCGTTGGGACCATAAGGTTGATTTTCGCTTGTTAAATTAACCTAATTCATGGAAGAAAGGATGAATGTTAAATCTTGAGTGGAATGAGGATAGAATCTATGTGGATGAACTAAGGATTGTTGTTTTCTATTGTTTGAATTAATTAAACTCATTTGCTCATTGCTCTTTATTTTGATTTGAAACCACAAAACCCCCTATTTTAATTGCTTGTTCAATTAATGCCTTCAACATGTTTAATGAAGATTAATAACCAATGTTCATGGAAGACAATCTAGGGTTACCCTAGTACTACATTAATTTGTTTAAATTTTGATGAGGATTTACGACAAATCTTTTAAACACCTCGAAATAGACCATCACCAATAATCTTTTATATTACATCGAAACTTGGTATACTTGCCTAAATCTCTTAACAAATGGCTGTCTAAGCTCTTTGTAGTTAGGGATTTATGGATATGAAATGGAAGTGTTGATTTGATTTTGAATCTTAACTTTGAATATTGGATTGGATTGAGTAGTTAATTCTGTTAATAAAGTAGTTATTGGATGAAAATTCAATTTGCTAAACTATGAGAAGCTTTTATTAATGGAAATTGAAATTGTTTCTCAAATATGATTTAATTACCAAGATTATTGATTTCTTAGGGATAAGTCATCTTAACCTTGCAATCTTGTGGTTTTTAATTCTTAATGCAACACTTATTGAATCTCACGTAAGGAATTAGGGTGATTGAGTTGAATGTTAGGGTCATTGGGTTAAAGAATTAACCTTTAACTAATACTCTGTGAAATTGATTGTCAATCTAATCAAATGCTTGAATGTTCAGAACATGATTGAATTAACACTGAAGTTCTGGTGAAGTAAACCCCTAACTTTACTTCATACATTACTTTAATCCAAAAATTCGTAGTTCTGGTTCTGTTATATTTTCTGAATTCTGCACTTGTTAAATTGTTTCCGAATGTTACAAACTCCAATTTAATTGTGTTAGACTCAATTAGTTGTTGAATTGTGAAGTGATACTTGAGAAAACTATTCCCTGAGGACAATACTTGGGACTCAAATTTGATTCCAAGATTTTATAACTTGCTACAACTATACTAGTACACTTGCAAGTTAATTTCACTTTTAGTGCAACTGTTGAGAAAATATCACGACCCCTTTTTGTAAGGAACCAAGAACATTATTTCTACACTACTTACTTATTTAATATAGATAAATAACGAGGAATATAAGTATAAAATTAACTTCTCATTCAAAATAAAACAAAGTTCATTACAACAAATATCCAATATAACAATATAATATAAGGAAAAAGGACTTTAATGCAAAATTACTCGACTCCAGCTTCTAACATTTCTCCATTGGCCCCTCAGCTTGTGAAGTAGATGTAACACTTGCTACATCTGCTCATGTAGCATCGTACAATCATCGCAGTACACACGTACACAATAACATAGACAGGAATGCAAGGGTGAGATTACAAAAATAAAATAAAATCATATATATAGAGCAAAATATTTACTCACAGCAACAACTTCATGCATTCCTAGCCCATCTAATGCACAACATGAAAACGGTTTCCAACTGGTTTCACAGCCTAAGTAATCAGAAGGAACTGAGCCAGTCCAGGAGCGAACTATTCCGGTATTTAGATCCAGACAGCATAGCACAGCACAGCTCAGCATGCTCTATTGTTATACGTCTACTCACCTAAACGTATAACTCGGCTCTATAATGATGCAAGACATATATCTCAGCATGATACAACATGGCTAAAATTTATTTCAACTGCTCAGTTATGTCAAGTTTATATAATAAATCAGCCAAATCTCAGTGTTATTAAATTAGTTATCAACAATTACATCATAGAAAAATAACTTTCAAGTATTAAATCCTTTATATCTCAAATTTTATCAAAAGATCTAACAAAACCAACTCAAACCTTTCTTTAATAGCATATCAAACTATCAAAACATAGTTCATAGGCTAAAGTAAGCTCCCCTTGCCTTAAAACGGTGACTTACACCAGATCTACCGAATATTATTATTTTAACGCAAGATTCACTAAAGATTTGGCTTTAGAATGAAGACTCTCCTAAGAACACCAAAAACTTCTATGAGAAAGAGAAGGAGAAGAGAAATGAACGGTGAATCTAACTTCAAACTTAGAGAAACTTACTTCAAATCCCTTAGAATAGACGCAAAATCACAGTTTTGGAGAGAAATCTAAATTTAGGAAGGTTTAGTATGAGAGAAAATGATGATATATAGCCTTGGAACCTTTAAGAAGTGTGAAGAAATGAAAATTTCTTGCAAGGACCCCTATTTATAGAAAAAAAATTTGGTACTGTTCACGACGGAGTTACTGTTCACACCGACTTACTATTCATGTTAGAATTACTGTTCACATCGTACTATTCACGCGTTTTACACTGTTCACCGACACTGTTCACTTTTTCTAAAAAATATAATTTCAAACTCCATCGAAATCTATTTCAATACCAAATAATCCTTCAATTATTTAACAAGTACAAAATATTAAAGATTACATAATAATAAATTACAGGCTTGACAATTCTACGCCTGAAAATAAATTTTTGTCCTCGAAAATTTCATCCCTCAGAGAAAAGATAAGAGTACAACTCTCTCATCCTCTAACTCCTATGTGCATCACTAGTGACTGGGTCCTAAACAACCTTTACTAATTGAATAAACTTGCCTCTAAGCTCCTTAACTTTAGTGTCCTCAAGACAAGTAGCTGGGACCTCCACTAACAAATCATCTCGTATCTCCACAGCATCAGGCTTGATTACATGAGACGGATCAGGAACATACTTCCTCAGCTGCGACACATGAAAAATATTATGCAGTCCTGATAACTGAGGTGATAATGCTAATTCATAATCTACAGGTCCTCTATGATGTAATATTTGATACGATCCTATGAACTTAGGCGTTAACTTCTTGGCCCTTAATGCTCGCCCCACACGTATAGTGTGTGACACTCTCAGGAATACATGATCATAACCTCAAATTCTAAGGGTCTTCTACGTCAGTTAGCATAAGACTTTTGTCGACTCTAAGTAGCTCTCAGTTTTTCTCTGATAAGTTCAACTTTCTCCTTAGTTTCCTGCAACATTTCAAGCGCAACCATCAAATGTACTCCTTCTTGGAACTAACAGATAGGGATTCTACACCTTTTTTCATATAGAGCCTCAAATAGTGCCATGTTTATACTCGAATGGTAACTATTATTATAAGTGAATTCTACCAAAGGAAACAAATCCTCCAAATTACCCCTTTGCTTTATAATACAAGTCCGTAACAAGTCTTCTAAGGTTTGAATAGTACGCTCAGATTAACCATCTGTCTGCGGATGATATGCAAAACTCAACCTCAACTGTGTGCCCATAGCTTCCTGAAAACTCTGCCAAAACTGAGAAGTGAATCAAGGATCTCTTTCAGAGATAATACTAGAAGGTATTCCATGCAACCTGACAATTTCTCCAAACTATAGGTCATGTTGATTGGCAAGAAATGCGCACTTTTAGTCAACCTGTCAACTATGACCTACACGGCATCGTGATTTTTAACTGTTTTAGGCAGATGGGTGACATCTACATCGTAATGGTATCAAAACTAAGCTAGATTCTTCAAAACAAATATGCGGTTTAGGGAGTAACCTAGGTCATTTCTCACAAGAATGTAAACGCACATTGTTTCAATATCAATTATACAGAAAAAATTGTATGATTAGGGGAGTTTTGTGATTAATTCAAACAAAAATTTCAGAGAATTAAATCGTGAACAATAAATGCAAATCGAATTAACAATAAAAAGTAAATTGCGATGCAAGTAAAATCAATTACAATCTGTAACGACCCAAATCCACACATTGTAGAAACATATCTCTGATATCGCACATACAGAAAACACCAAAATCTGAGACCATTTTTTTTTTTTTTATAGTAAAAGTTCTTTTGCAAGGTGAGAGAGTTAACGTGCACAACGTCATTTCAACCAACAGATTCTTTCCTCATTAGAGGTTCGCTACTTTAGATCACAGTAATTGAGTTAAAGAGAAATCATGCCAACATATCTCTAGCATTAAGCTACTTCCCCAGTAAATAGAAGTGAAATGATTCAACAAAGTCAGTCATAGAACTTAAAGCATAGCAGGAAGTAAATAGCAGAATTTGAAATTTCAAAACATAACATAGTCGACTCCCTAAGAGCAGTTCCCTAACAATAATAGATAAACTATCCCAAATCAGTCGAGAGGGGAATAATCCTCTATAGGATCAGACTCCTCGGATGAGGTAGGTGAAGCAGACACAGCAGCAGCAGGTTCTCCATCACTGTCCTCAATCCAACCGGCAGTGCTAGGAGGCGAGTGAGAGGAAACAAAAGGGGAATAGGGCGATCGGTAGGTGGGTGACATGTAAGATGGTCTAGCTCCACACTTCACTGAGGATTCCATCACATGGACATCCTCCTCAGCAGGTGCAGGTGGGGAGTCAGAATGCAGTGGGGGGAAAGGTATAGGTGCGGCCGGAGATCTAACACCGGGGCTACGGGGGTCAACACAAGTGGGTGAGGGTGAGGCGGATAGAGCGGGATAAGGTAGCTGTGTGTCTTCAGGAGGAATAGAGAAAACAATCTCAATAGGACCTTCAGTCATGTACTCAGTAATCCATGAACCTCCACTATATCGTCCCTGAAGGGTGTAGGCACGACCACGGAAAATGCTCTGCACCCACATGTCTTCCTCAGAAGGAAGGACCAGCACTCTCGTCCCGTCCCTGGCCATCTATAATGCATGGAAAGTAAAACAGAGACAATATAGCCAAGGGGTGAGTTCTCTAAACACAATTTAACATATAGTTGCCATACCCCAAGGAAGGCGGCATCTCAGACATAATCAATTTCAGTCACCACAGCAAGTACTATTTCTAGGATATTCAAGACATGACCACATACGATGTGCATGAAACAACATAGATTTATTTCGAAGAGTCTCAATCACGATCATGCACAATCAATTCATTTTCTAAAGGTAATGCAAATGATGCATGATGCAAGTTTCAGCCTCACAGAGGTTGCCTCTCATGTTTCAATCATATGCATATGGAATGCATGGGGATCCCATCCTCTATGACTGGTGACTCTCCCAGTTGTACCATAGAGTTAGACAATTCGAGTTGAAAAGGCGATCGGAGGACTCCATTCCCTACATCGTTCTGCACAACAGTATAAAATTTATACATATATCGGATGCGCTCAGCATCAAAGAACACCAATGGTGTTTGGCCCCTCAGTGGGTCTCTTCAGGAATGGACCTCGACGACCATAGAATGCACGGTCCTTGTCGGGTTTGGCTAAGGTCTGCAGGTGGATCATGACTCGGCTGCAGGCACGCTTCTTACCTGTTACCACTTGAGTCTCCAGATCCCTTTTCGCCACCCCCAGTAGGTCAACCATGGGACCGAACCTACCACACCTTCAAGTTGTGCGTTTGTAATTGCCTTCAAGTCATTTCACACAATGACATGATGCATGAAGTGATATCCTCAATTTTATTCAATAGTTTTCTCATTTCAAAAGAACTAAGCACAACAACCCAGCATCGTATGGAAAGAATATAACGATGCAAATTTCCAGTCAAACGACTTAGAGACATGGATAGATTCCATGGTTTCAAACATCTTTGTGGATAGGTTCCACCTAATCTTTTGTTTTAAGTATGTTTCCTCACATGAATACAAACTACCTATTCTCTCGGCTTCCCATCTTAATTTTGAAGTTTGGACTTAACTTAGTTACTTCTAATCCTTCACACGTTCTAAACCTTCTTACCACGCACTCTTAGTATTCTCCCTTGGTTTTCTTTCTTTTCTTACAAGTTATTCACACCATTTACCTCCTTACACTCTCGGTTCCTTACTTGCCACAAGCCATCCATTTACCAAGCCACAAGTTCATTTTGGATTACAAAATCCCAAGAGTAACTTAACTTATCAACATCATAAATCTAGGGTCGGAGGTTGCACCATATTTATTTCATCAAATTCTTGTCTTATTAGAATACCATGATGCATGAACACTCCAAATTGATAAACACATCACCAATCCATCACAAGGGCATATCATTGATCAATTTCCAGCCACATATATTTTCATGTTTTGGGTCTTTCATGTGTTCATGCTTCACGTTTGTCCATTCAAAATCACACACACAAGTAGTGACACACATTACACACCATTCACACATTTTTCAGCACCTAGATCATAGGCAATTCAACATTTTCACACACACCTATTCATGGCCAAACTCATGAGCATATAACCAACATTCACATGGGGCTACCCTTAGAGTTATAAGCACTTCCACATATTCATTCACACATTCCAGCGCCATTTTTCTTAAGGTAAAAATAAATTGAAACCTTTTCTTTTTAACAAAAAGTCTTAATTTGAACTAAGGCGTATCAAGGCAATTTTACCAAACCTTAGGGGTTACTTTAACAAGTTTTTAAAGGTAAAACTAAGGCTGTCCAAATAATTTTCAGCAAGGAATTTCACCACACTTATACTCTTTGTTTAAAACGATTTTTCCTACCATTTCTTTTTATGAAACTTTGTTCTTGAACACTTTTCCAATTCTGTCCAGCGCCTTATCTCAATGATTTCCAAAGTTCTCAACACATGTACTTTTGAAAACAACAAGCAACACTTTCCCTTAAACTCACATAATATTTCCCCAATGTCACCACATCAAATTTCACATAGGAAACACTCTTTTTATGTCAAAGTCCCAAACTGTCCAGCCCCTAAACTCATCCAATTTCCTTTAATTTTCTACCCTTACGCCCTCTTAAAATGTACATGCAATCGCTTCCTAACATCGTCCAAGTGTCAAGGGTCACACAAGTTGAAATTCTTAGAGAAACCACAAACATTCAACACGTTAAGGTAGAAATACCTTTGTACAAGATTTTGGACTTTTAACTAGCAAAAACTAAGGCCAAACACAAGGAAATTTCACATGCAATGGTCAAAATAAGAACTTTCAAGGAGGTCGATGCATGCAAGGCCAAAGATCAAAGCTTTTAGATTAACAAATCAACATGCAAGAGTGGATTTTTTTGTACACACACTCACGGCTCAACATTTCAAGCAAAAAGGAATTTAAATACATTTTTCAGCAAAGGGTTGAACAAAACCGAGGCAGCATACAAGTTAAAATTGACATGCAAGCTTAAAAATGGAAACTTTTAAGATGGTTGACGTATACAAAGTTAAAGATTGAAATTTTAAAACCATAAACAACATGCAAGGGATAAATCTTGGTGCACACACTCACGGTCCATCACTTTAACACAAGAGGAACAATTTAAATAGAAGTCCAGCAAGGGACAATTGAAAACCAAGGCAAGTGATAAGGCAAAATAAACATGTAATGCTTAAAAATGAGAACTTTGAAGGAGTAACTGATATAGCTTTATCGAAAACTTATCAAATGCATAAGGTTTTCGCAATTATTTGTAGAATAATGTCAACCAAGGTCGAATTCTAAAGGACACGTTTGTATCTAATTCTTCTTTGCCGAATTGTTAAAATGAAACAAAAGATTGGGGAATTTTGAGAGTTTAAGAATAATCTGATCAAATGCATAAAATTCTGGAATAAAAGAGAAATCTAATGAGAATTAATTGATCCACAAGTCATAGGTTCATGCAAACAACATCCTTCATTGTTTCCCTAATTTGAACATCTAATCCATTAACTAATTCAATCGAATTTGCTAACAAACTAGATTATGAATTTGACTAATAGATCTATCAATCTAATTCAATTTCATGAATCAAACTACAATCGCAATTCAATTCAATTCCTATCTCCAAACGTTATCAATATCTTGAAAAACGAAAGAGAAGAGGAGAAAAGAGAATTCAAACTTGGAGCCACTCTGAATCTTCCTTGCAATTCCCTATTCCTTGTGTATCAATCCGAGAAGCCTAGCCTTCCATTGAATCCAATGCTCAGCCAAGTCAAGAAGAGAGAAGAAAACGAAAAGTCACACCAAGAGAAGAGAGAGAATTCGAGAGAGAATTTTAGGAGCCAAAACCGAATTTTTAAAAGTGTGTTAAAACAAAAACCCAAAAAGAAAAACAACCACAACAAAGTGGAGCCTCTAACATATTAATAGGCACCACTTATGATCAGATCCAACACTAAAAGGAAGGGCCCACAAGTGTGATTAAACAGCCCAAATTACAAGCTAATGAAATGTTAATACAAATGAAATGAAATTACAAGAACAAAATTCGAATACAAAATTTCCTGCACAATTTTCCTAACTTCAAAAATTCATAGAAAATAGAAAAAAGCTTCAATTTGGACGATCTGCACATGAATTTTATAGCCCAGAAAATGAGGAATCCAATGCAACTAGAATCAGATCGAACGGACATCGGTGGAAAAAGTTACGATCAAAACAGTGAGTGCAGGTCTGAAAATAGAATTTAGACATTAATTGAAATTTAGTTCCTATCATCCAATTAACTAGGAAATGCCATAATTTTTGAAATAAGGGAACATGAAAGGTAATTTACACACTCTAAAGGATTGAAAATGTGCACAAATAATGCATGCTATCAGTAACACACATGCAAGAATAGAATTTAAGGTTTCAAGCAAGAAAGGTCTCGAAATCAACATGCATGGAACTCATTCACAATACAAAGAGATTTTCAAGGAGCAAAACATTTATTTTTCATAGAGAAATCACGAAAACAGACAAGGGTAAGCAAATAGACAAGAAAAGAGTGAGAACTCCCCCTTGCCTTAAGTGTAGCACGAAAATAAAGAGAGGAAGGTAGCTTGAGCTTGAACTCTCCAAACGCAAGGTTGGATCCGAGAAGGAGTTGCTCCAAGAGCTTCAAAATCTTCCACTAAAATATCCTTTGAAACCATCAAACTCAAGGGAATAAGAAGGAGAATACTTGGACAAAACTCCGAAAGGTTTGAACGAAAAAAGAAAGAGAGAAAGGGCTATGAGTTTCTCGGCTACCTTGAGACAATGAGTGAAAAATGGATGAAATCGGAAGTGCTGATCCTCTTGGTTTGCTTGAAATGAACAAAGGAAGGGTGGGAGGATTTTGAGTGGAGCTTGAGAGCTCACAAGCTCTCAGTTTTCTTGAAGAAATAAGGGGAAAATGAGAGTATTTGAGTGAAAAGTGGTGGAGTTTTGGGACTTGAGGGCTCTTGGTCTTGTTTGGGCAATTTGAGAGAAAAAGATAGTGTTGGAAAGGTAAGGCTTCACGGTTGCATACAAGAGAATGAGAGAATGAGATTGTGTGTGATGATGGAATGGTTGAGTGAAGAGAGTGAGATGGGAGAGGTGCTTCTCGGTTAGGGAGAAAGGAGAGTGAATTAGAGGAGATTTTTGTGAGTAAGTGTCTTGGTGTGTGGGTGGCCAACCGAGGTAGTTACCTTGCTGATTTTGGTTTGGTGTTTATCAAATTTTGTATGTTTTCCATAAGACAATGAGTGATGTGAAGGGAGAGTGATTCAAAAGAGTTGGTTGGCACAAAATTTTAAATGAAATAGTAACCTAGGATTTTGTAATTTTTGAAAACATCCACACGGTTCCTATCACCCCAAAAGCAAGGAAAAATATAGTAATTTTGTGTACAAAATGGTGAAAGGTGTGCACGGTTCCAATAGCATGAAAAAGAAAGGGATTTGTTCCAAAAGTGACACAAAAACTCAAGTGAAATAGTAACTTAGGGTCTTAAAATCCTTGAAACTACTCACACGGTTCTTAGCATTCAAAAGCAAGGAGAAATGTGTTGATTTTGTGTACAACATAGTAAAAATCATGCACGAATTTTGATAGGAAGTAAGTTTGCATGAAATATGATTGACCGTAATAAATGCGACGAGACTTGGCACAATTTTCAGAAAAGATAAAATTTATGATGGTGGCTTCTCGAAAAACACCAAAGGAGGTTCAAAATTCAAGGCGTCCTCGAATTGGGAAACGAGGATACTTGCATGAAATGTAATTGGCCGGAACTAGATTTTGGAAGATTCGGGTAATCACGATGTTCTCGCTTTAGGGAACAAAATTGGGTGTATGAATTTTGATTGGTCGGCACTAAATCCGAGGAGGTCTAATGCATTAATTGCGACGGCTAAGTAATGATTAAAGTAAAATGTGTAATAATTGCGGCGGCTAAGCAATCATTACTAAATCTAGGAAATGATTAATGAATCTCACGTCTTTTTAGGCAAAAAGTGACTTTTCAGAAAAGTAAAAAGTAAAGATACTTTTTGGCACAGTTTTCGAAGCACTTTCTTGAAATTCACAACGGAACAAGATTAGGGATTTTTGGACGATGTCGGGACCGAGTATCATGCATGCAGTCATTCTAAAATGCAGGGCTCTCTACGAATTGAGACGATCGATTCGAGTCTAATATCTAAAAATCGGGGCGTTACACAATGGCAGGTCAGAACTGCGACAGTGGCAGGTCAGAACTGCGAGAAATTCACGACTCTATCAGATAACAATTAGGCTACGAAAATCGGGGCGTTACACAATCAAACTGAAAATGAGATTAAAAATCAAGAATGAGAAATTGAGAATGAAAACCGAAAAACACAAACACATAATCCAAGATCCAGAACACAAACACAAACGTGAATTGATTATACCGAATTTGCTTAAATCTCTTATGCACAACAAATTAACTAATCAATTGTTTGTTATACAATCAAGAAAAGAAAGCATAACTCAATCGAATTATACTTCCTATGCAATCTTAAAATGTAAGGTCAGAAAACAAACTCGGAGCAATCAATCGATCTTCCAATTCTTGTTCGAGCAAGTGCAATCCAAAACTTGATAACACAATTAAGAGTGAAATATGGAAGAAAACAACTCAAAATAGTAGAATTCTAAATGTCTTTCAACCATAAATGCAGAGCAAGATGCAATGGAATTCTAAAAGGTGCAAGAGAATGAGAATGGGTAAAAAAAAATAAGAGGTTTCTTGGAAGCAGGAAAGTTCTACAAAACTGAAAAACAAAGAAATGAACTAAGTGTGCTTCCAAATCATCCCCTGACCTCTTTAAATAGTAGTCATAAATGAATAAAAATGAATGGGATAGGGCTGGGCCGAAAATCAATACAACAAAATCGCAAAAACAAAAGCAATACAAAATCAATACAAAAGTCAAGCTAAAAGTATAAACTTATAAAATTAATAGCAAATAGCTTCAAACTTCAAACATGATCCATATCCAAATTGAAGCCCCAGAAGTAAGGAATTGAATAAAAAAAGAATCATCCAAAAAGGATATCTAAAGAAAAAGTTATGGCCAAATTAGTGAACAAAGGTCAGAATAGAAAACATGAAAAACAATGAGTATTTACAAAAGTTCCTAATTAATGTGAGAAATACAAAAACACACTAATAGAAGAAATAAGGGAATGAAAAGACATCTAAAGTATGCAATAAGACTATAAATGTGGAAACAAAAAATGAGTCATCAAATACCCCCATACTTAAGCTTTTGCACTCCTAAGCAAAAGAAAAGAGAAGGAATCAACGAAAAGCAAAATTTTTCAATGGATCCCAAAGTGTAAGTAATGTGTGCAAGAAAAATGAGTCCATTAATCAAAGTATGTGTTGTTACAATTTCTAAACACTAGCAAGTGCACTAGGAATTACAGCAAGTAATGAGTAATTTTAAGATCAAAATATCGTCTCCACAAGGAATTAGCAATTCAATTATCACTTCACAAAACAATAACTAGTTGAGCCATATGAAGTTGGAAGAGTTGTAACATACAGAAAGTAAGAAACAAGAACAATTAAAAAGTAAGAAACTTGCAGTGAAAACAGAGTACGAATTTGATGTTGAGATTGAAATGAATGAATGATAGTTAGGAATTTATTTCACCAGAATATCAACACCAATTCAACTATGCCTTTGAATATTCAAGCACTAGGTTAATTGACAATCAGTTTCACATATTAATAGTCAAAGGTTAATCCCTTAACTCATTGACCCTAACAATTAAGTAAACCACCCTAATCCCTTAGGTGAAGTTCAATTTCAAGTTGCATTAAGAATTAGAACCATAGGACTGCAAAATTAAGTTTGCTTATCCCTAAGAAATCCCCAATTCTGGTAGTTGATGAATCCATATTTTACTAGTATTTTACAATAGTTTTTAGTGCAATTAATAAAGAAAACATGCTAGAAATAGTAGAAAACCCTTAAAAAAAATAATAAAATGTTGCATGTCACTTTTAAACATAGTTATTTTAAAATTCATTGATTTTCTATGTAAAAAGTGACAATTCAAGTATGCTTTTGTGGGGAATTCTGAGCTAAGTTCATGAGGATTGGATGATCAAAGGAAAAATAGAAGAAAAGTAGCAAAATTTGGAGGAAAGAAGTTGATAATTGAAGAATAGCCTCTAAGTGATCACTTTCGCTGGTGAAAGTGATCACTCCAGAACCATAAAATGAAGAAGAGCTTCTGCGTAATCACTTTTGCTGGCAAAAGTGATCATTCCAGAGAGGTTGCAATGAGAAGAGCTTCTGCTTAATCACTTTTTTTGAAAAAAGTGAGCGTTCCAGAGAGTCCTCAAAGAAGAGTTGTTGCGCGTGTTCACTATTATCCACAAAAGTGAACACGCGCAAGAAGGTAGCCTCTGCGTGTTCACTATTTCTAGCAGAAGTGAACATGCGCATGACATTATTAAGGGAAGCTTCTGCATGGCTAATATTTTCAACAAAAGTGAACACTTTGAAGTGCGCGTGGCTACTATCACTAGTAAAAGTGAACACGCGCAAGTGGAAATGAAGAATTAGCCTCTGCGTGATTACTATTGCTGGAAAAAGTGGTCACGCTAGCAGAGCGGAAATTCTATAAAAGGCAGTTAGCTCAGGAATTTAGAGAGTTTTTGTTCATTTTTTATTTTCCATTTGTTTTTGTTGTTGAGAGAGTTAGAGAGGGAGATTAAGGACGAACACCAAGCTTCATTTCTTGAGGGATCAGATTGGAGATTTGCTTGAAGATGTTTCTTCTTTGTTCATTCTCTTCTCCTCTTCTCTTCTCTTCTCTTTTTGTAATGTTTGCTTAAGCTCTTTGTGGTTAGGAACTGTGAATCTGAAATGGAAATGTTGAATTGATTTTGGATCTGAACTTTAAGTTTTGGATTGGATTGAGTGATTGATTCTGCTGTTAAAGTAGTGATTGAATGGAAATTTGATCAACTAATCATAGAGAAACTCTTATCAATAGGAATTGAATTTGTTTCTCAGATCTGAATTAATTGCCAAGGTTATTGGTTTCTTGGGGATAAGATATCTTAATCTTGCAATCTTTCGGTTTCTCAAACTTAATGCAGCATTTGATTGGATTAGATCTAAGGGATTAGAGTGATTTGATTAGATGTTAGATTCATTGAGGCAAGGGATTGTCCTTTGATTACTATAACGTGAAACTGATTGTCATTCCATCTAAATGCTTGAAAGTTCAGAACTTTATTGATTCAATGTTGAAGTTTTGGTGAAACAATTTCCTAACTACTTTTTCTACATCTATTTACTGTATACTTTTGTACTAACTGTTCTGTTTTACTTTCTAATTTCATTTTTGATACATTCATACCAAATCGATCTGAAATTTGTAAAGCTCAACTAATTGTGATCTTGTGAAGTGGTAATTGAGAACTTTATTTCCTAAGGACGATACTTGGAACTCAATTTGATTCCAAGATTTTTTTATAACTTGCTACAACAACACTAGTACACTTGCTAGTCAGTTTACTTTCAGTACAACAGCAGTTGTAAGAGTAACAGTAGTTAATTCAGATCTGAGAATCAATTCCAATTTCCATTGGTAAAAGTTCCTCTGTTATTAATCAATTAAATTACAAAAGGAGAGAATGAGAAATGAGGAGTCATTGTGTAACACCTAAATTCTACCATAACTCTATATACTCATAATATGACTTAAGACTCTACCATATGGCACACCTAAATTAGATGCGTAAGAGAACTCGATTAAAGAGTATTCACATTTCAACTCAAATCTTTGATTTATCAGAATACCTCGAATAAAAATAAAAATAACGATTTAACAATGTATTTGCATTGAATTCACTCATCATAAATTGTATAATTTAATTAATCTCGCATCACAACCACATACAAGTCACTTATGTTAAGTACTTCGATTGTTCACAGGATGACTCTAAAATGACGGCACTGTTGAAGATAAAAATTATGGAAATATAATAAAGAGTATGTTGGTAAAAGAAGAGCATATATATAAACCATCCAACCAAAGTGTTCAAAGTAAAACGAAAATCAAAACCAAATAACCCCAAAGTTCAGTATTTCAAAATAATAATAAAAAAAAAACAACCCAAGTCCTATGAGCAGTATTAATCTATGACCAAATAAAACAACTACAAATAAAACTCTGGCGGAAAGGAATCCTCGCTGGGTTCAGACTCTATTCCGTTAGAGTCACGAGAGTCATCTACTGGCTGAGGGCAAGGAGAGGGTGGCAGGTCGTCCGGGTCACTATCAATCCAGCCGATAGTGGGTGGGGGCGATCGAGAAGCAGGTGGTGGTGGTGAAGGGCGTCGGACAGAGGGTCCAGCTTCGTCAGGAGGAGGTGCTCGAATCTATGGGATGTGGCGAGGTACTGGCCTAATGGAAGATTCGATAACTTCGACATCCTTTAACTCGGGAGTAGGGGTAGGACTGGGAGGAGGGGTAGGTTCAGGGTCAAGATCGATAACAGTCTTACCTTTGTCAATAAAAATTTTAAGACGTTTGGCTGGGGGTTCTTGTGATGGAGAATGAAGGGGTGAATGGATGATAATACTCCGTTCTGAAGGTAGGGGTACGGAGACGTCTGCAAAAAAGGTGTCACTCCAGCTAGGCTTCCAGTCGCCTTCAGTGAGAGGCCCCATGGTCAAGGAGACCATCCCCTGGTATACGAGATGACGCGTTGCCTGGTCGTATCTCCATACTGCTTTCTTGTCGGAATCCTCTCCCCATATCATTGCTCGCTGAGGGTCCATATGTCATACAGTCATGCAATACACACAAACACACAACAATGGAACACGAACAGAAAGGGTGAGCTCCAATACTGTTGTTCGCAATCTAACACTAGCAAGTGCACTAGGATTGCAGCAAGTGATGAGTAAATTTAAGATCCAAATATCGTCTCCACAGGGAATTTAGATTCAAGTATCACTTCATAGAATTATAACCATTTAAGCTTTTTCAAATTTGTAAGGAGAGTGGTAACATGTAGTAACAGAAAACTAGAACAATTAGAAGTAAAATGAACTTGTAGAAAACAGAATAATGAACACACAATTATGTGATAACAGAGGAAGAAACCATAGCTAGGGAATTGCTTCACCAAAACTCCAATATTTAATCAATAAAGTTATGAATTAACAAGCAATTGGAAAGAATGACAATCAGTTTCACATTATACTATTCAGAGGTTAATTCCTTAACTCAATGAACCTAACATTCAATTAAACCATTCTAATTCCTTAGATCTGATTCAATTCAATGTTGCTTTAAGTGTAAGAAACCAAAAGATTGCAAGATTAAAGTTTCTTATCCCTAAGAAAACTAAAATCTCGGTGATTGGTTCAGATCTGAAGAACAAATTCAATTTCCATTGACAAAGGTTCCTCTGAATTTAGTTAATCAAATTTCCATTCAATTTCCACGTGAAGTTCAGAATCAATCACTCAATCTATTGCAAAGCTTGAAATTCAGATCCAAATCAATTCAACATGTTCATTTTAGATCTACAATTCCTAACTATGAACGAATTACACAGCCATGGCAGCAGAAGAAGAAAAAGAAAGAGAAGAAGAGAAGAAGAAACTCAGAAACGCCATGAAAGCTTGCTCCACTCCAATTCCTCTTCGTGAAGCTCCAAGATCTGAATCCCCACTCCTCTCTATCACTTCCTCTAACCAGAAACTAACTAAAAAAAACTGAAAATGAACATAATCCTTTTTTTCCGAATCGTTTCTGGTATTTATAAAATTTCCCAGATTTTCACGTCATCACTTTTATGAGAAATAGTAGTTACGCAGAGAGTTTTTGGTTGCACGTTAACACTTTTCCCAGAAATAGTGGCCACACGCATTTTCCTGATATTGAGAGCTCTCTAGAACTATCACTCTTGATGATAAAAGTGACAACGCAGAGCCAAGGTAGTTGCGCGTTGTCACTTTTGCTAATAAAAGTGACTACGCGCAGTTCGCCAAGTTGAAGACTCTCTGGAACGATCACTTTTGATGACAATAGTGGTTACGCAGAGCTTTCCTGATATTTTGCCTCTCTGGAACTATCACTTTTAATGATAAAAGTGGTAACGCCCAGGCTTCACTTCTTCTTTGAGCTCTGAAGTGATCACTTTCATTGACAATAGTGATCACGCCCAGTCTGCAATTTCTTATTCTTGAGTTTTTGGAGTCCAGACTTGCTTCTTTCCTCTTCCTTGTCATCAAACTTCTATGAATATGATCCTTGCTCAATTTATTCCTACAAAAACAAGATTAAAAACTTAATTCCTAAGCAAAAATTTCACAATTGCTAAAATAACTACATATGTAAACAAAATTCAATTCCTTCTCTTTTTCTAAGTTTTTCTGCTTTCTTTATATATTTTTCTTATCATTTGTGTTAGAATTATGCTAAAATATCAGTCAAAATATGGATTCATCACTACCCCAAACTTGAATTTTTGCTTGTCCTCAAGCAAATCAAATTAAACCAAGGGTAATTCTTCCACTTTTCAGAAACCATTTCACAATTGCTATATCAGAATTTTCCAATTTGTAATTCTGTGTTTTCTGCAAAATTTTCAATCAAGATATTCATCCAATTACTCATCATTGCAATCACAATGCATTCATCAAATTTTAAGCAAGAATTGCTATCTAAGTGACTATATCAGCCAAGTTCATGTGAGAAACATTAAAATCATGATCACTTCTCACTGGACAGTGTTTCCCTCAATTCTCAGCAGTGTTTAAGTACTGTTTTCTCTCTTTAATCATCAATTCAGCTACATTCTACCATATGCTTGTCCAATTTCTCTATCTCCTCTGCTTAGTACAGCCAATCACACATCAAGAGGACTTTTTACAGTTTATAACAGGGCTTAGGTTAAGGTAGATATTGAACAAAATAAGAAACAAGTTGCAATTTCAAAAGATCAAAAGCATTTTGAGTGAATGACTTTAAAACTAGTCTGGTTTAGCATCAATTCACATTAAATTCCTCAGTTATGCAGTAGACTAATCGTTTTTGTGCAGCAGAATTTTTATTTTCCTTTTTCTTCTCTTACTTCCATTTACTCTTTTCTTTTCGTTGAATTTCTTTTTCTTTTTCTCTGCAACAATTTACTGCTAATTTCTTCTTTTTGATCTCCATTTTGCTCTTTTCAACTCAGATTCTATTTTTGAACTCATGTTTAACTCTTCCATAGTTTTGCTGCATAATTTTTAATTTTCTGCAGCACTTTTGTTCTTTCGTTCTGACTTTTTGAACTCAAACTTAGATAGCTTGCTACTCCCCTACCCCAAACTTAAAATTTTGCTTGTCCTCAAGCAACTTAATTGGATGCTACCCCAAACTTAGTTTTAAAACTCATTCTTGATTAAACTCACAATGCCTTTGATCAATTTGAATGGTAAAATTGGTTTTTCAGCAAGGCGTGTAATGAAGTTCTCTCAAGAAAAGGGAATATTAAGCTCAAAAGGGGTAAACTAGGGCAATTAATCATAAGGGAAGGCATTTTAGGCTAACTAAGTATATCAAACATGGCCTCTATCATGTGTGTGAGAACTGTAACATGCATATTCAATTAAGAACAAGGGCAAGCTCTAGAGAATGCAGTAAAATCTGATTAATCACACAAGGAAAGAAGTAGGTAGCTCAAGTCTCACTAGGCATTTATAAGTGATCATGTGGATTAATGAAAACACAATGCACTTTTCAGAAATATATGCACCTAGTGGCAACTGCCTCATTTTTGAAAATACAAGTGTGATCTCATTTTGAGAATGAGAAAAACAACTTAAAAAGAAATTCACACAGAATTCACAGCCAGCAGTTTATTATCTATTCTAGTATTTTGGTATTTTTCAACAACAATTCAGTGTAATGTGAGGCTACACATGAATAAGAGGTAGAGAATGAAACCCCCCCTTTCATGGCAGCTTGTGCAAGAGTCACCATCCAATGTGTGTGAGTGTTGTGTGTGTGATATTCTCTGCACAAAAACACCAGAATTCCATTAACTCGCAGCAAGAGAAAGGTGATTAGTTAAGAAGCTAATATAATTGCAAAATAGGTAAGTGAAAATTAAACTAAATTGTACCAATTAGTGATTACAACCCAAAAATTTTAAACTACCAGAATTTTACAGAAATCTAATAACAGAAATTAAATTCCTAGACTAATCTTCTGCTGCATCTTCTTCCTCTGAGCTTTCCTCTTCAAAACCTTCTTCTTCTTTTTCTTCTTCTTCTTCCACTACCTCTTCAAATGGTGGCTGAGGAAAGTGGGTTCTGTATATTGGCATATTCTTGAAAACAGAAGAACGAAGGCACTGGGCATTCTCTGCTAAGTCTGGAGTATGATACATTTCTTCTTTGGTCATTCCCAATTTCTGACCAATATTCAGCATAATACATTCCATTAACATGACTCCAGCTTTGAGCCTATTATGCAGCTCAGTCTGCCTTTCAGCAAGTTGATTCTGCCTTTCAGCTAGCTGCTTCAGAGTGTCCTTCTTCATCATTGGTTTCTCTTTCTTGAATTGTGAAGGAATTGGGGCTGTAGAGGTGCAGGAAACAGTTGCATAAATATCTTTGATCAGAGCTGCAGAAATGGATGGTGTAGCTCTGATTTTCTCTTGATAATCACCAAACTCTACTCCTGTGTCTTCACAAAGTAGTGTAATTACTGAAGGAAAGGCTAATGAATCCCTTTTTGTCTTCAGTATTCCCAAGATACATTCACTTATTACCTCTCCCACATCTATGTAGATGTCAAAGACTATGGCAAAAAGCAGAGCAGCCCTCTTCACAGCTAGTGTGGAGCTATGTTTGACAGGCATGAAAGAATTTAAAATAAACATGCTCCATACTTTGGCAAAGGGCAGAAGATTCTTGGTGACAATATGCTTTGGCTTCTTAGATTGGTTGAACTCCCATGTGGTGCCTGGTTTCCCAATCCTTTCCAGAATTTGCACAAAATCAA
Organism: Abrus precatorius; assembly: GCF_003935025.1. Lineage (NCBI taxonomy): Eukaryota > Viridiplantae > Streptophyta > Magnoliopsida > Fabales > Fabaceae > Abrus > Abrus precatorius. The sequence continues at coordinate 14,471,701 of NW_020874362.1, forward strand.
TATCTGGACTTTCCTTAAATGTTTTGAAGTCCAGTTGTGCAGCATGTTATGCAGAATTAATTTCCAGGACCCTGTTGATATTTGCTGGTGAGAAGTCAATTCTCATGCCCTTGACCATGGAGCTGAACTTAGGGGTTCCTTTCCCTTTAAACCTCATGGCATTGGCATAGAATTCCTGAGTTATTTCCCTCCAACCCAGGCCAGCTGTTGCACAGAAGAATTCCCAGCCTCTTTTCTGGATTTCCTTCTTAAATTCAGGGTAGTTGTTCCCAGCTATTTGGAATGCTCTGTCAGGAACAATTTTTCTTCTTAGAATATTGGCTCTGAAAAAGTTTTCATGAGCCAAACTTCTGAATCTCGAATCATGTGTGGCTGGTGGTGAGGATCCTGAGGGTACAGCTGTTCTTAGTGGGGGTGATGGTGTAGGTGAGGGTGCAGGTGCAGGAGATCTTGTTAAAGGTGGTGGAGAAGGTGAAAGTTCAGATGTAGGTGCAGATGATCTTGTCTGAGGTGAGGGAGAAGGTGAGGGTTCAGAGATCTAAATAGGTGAAGAGCTTGAGACACCATCAGTTCTGGCCCTCTTTGATGCAGCAGCTTGGAGATTTTGGCTGGATCTTCTTGTTGGGGTTGTGGAATATGCAACTCGTTTCTTCTTAGGAGTGGTAGAAGATGCAGCTTGCTTCTTCTTAGGAGGACCTACAGGTGTGTTGAATGAAGTCCTAACCATTTTGGAATTTTCTGCATGGAAGGAGTAATTGTCAGTTTAAAATTTTAGAATCAAAGAATAATCCTATACTGCAGAAAATTCAATCAAGCAGTTTGCAGAAATTAAAATTTTCTAATACTTCTCATCATGCAATCTGCTAATAGTACCAACACCCAATTGCACAACTTATTCAAAACATGCAAAATCTAACAGTAGAATTTCAGAGTGCACACTCTTATCAATTATCAGGGTAACGCAGAAAGATAATTACATGTCTTAACCAAAATTTCAAAATGATTTTGCGCTGACAGCCAAAATTCCCAAGTTGAATTCATTTTGCAATCAAGTATGCATTTCAGATAGTCCCAATTTAATGTCTAACTCAATTTCAGCACAGCTATGTATTCTAATTTTCAATTCTACAGTTTCAGAAAGTTCTGTTGCTATCAGTTCAGATTCTGCAGAAATGTGGTTCATATAATATGCAATGTAATTTCAACTATCCCATCAAACTAACATACATGACAGAGAACAGCTATCTGAAGTATTATCCATTCTATTTTGAACCAAATAGCCTCAGAATTAGAAATTAAATTTGCTATCAGAACATGTATTATACATATACACAGAATAAATGCTCAACATTAATTCATCACATTCAGAGAAATTTAGATATTTCTAAGCTGAAAATTCAAGATGTGTTCACTATCATTAAAAATTAGGGTAGCGCAGAGCAATATTTTCTAGTTTGAACCAATTTTCAACCATAATTTGCAACCCAATCATTCTCAGCAAAAAGTTATTCCATCAAAGTAGTGCAGAATTACTTGTCCTGGTATTTTCCTAACATTCGATTGCATTACATGCAGTGCATGGTTGCAATTAATCTCATTCAACAGTCTTAGCTCAAACAACTTTTCACTGAATTCTTTTTAGGTCATCCCAATTTTTGCAGAACTTTTATTCAATTATGTACAATGGAGATTCGAATGCTCCATAAATGACAGGAAAGACTTCTTCAGTGTATTGCTCCTACAGTGCCTCAGTACCCTATTCTACATTTTTCCAAGTTTGTAAACACAGAAAACCCTAGCTACAGTTACAGAGGGATGAAAGTAAGTGTACCTTGCAGGAAGATGTAGTATTGAATGAGAAATGCTGGTTGATTCTAGGTCGACGCACACAGAGAGTGAGATTTGAAGAGAAAACTTAGACAAAGATGAAGTTTCAAGCATGAAAAGTGTGTGTGCGTGCTCAGGTTAGGGATTATATATGGTTACGCTGGGCACGTGACAATTTTTTTAAAAGAAATGAACGTTGTAAAATTAATTGTTCCCAGCATAATCACTATTATTCAAAAGAGTGAATGTTCTAGAGAGTGAATTTTTCAGAGTGAGGCGCGCGTTATCACTATTGCTGAGCAAAGTTATAACGCGCAGCAAAGTGATAACTTTTTTCAATAAAAGTACTAACACAGAGATATTAGAAGTTTACTTACCTGTGCGTAGTCACCCTTGACAGAAAAAGGAAGCGTTCCAGAGAACTCATTTTCCCATCTGTCTCTGCGTGATCACTTTTATCAATAGAAGTGATTGTTCCAGCAGAAAACCTCAAAATGCATTCCCTGCGTAGCTTCTTTTCTGCAATAAAGTGACTCCTCTCATTAATTAAATACCTCTAAAACCTCAATTAATTCAATTTTCACTCTTGAATCCATCAAATACACACTCTTCACATTGAATCTCAGTTCAAGTATCTCAATTATGCCTCAGAAAATCAGATTCAGTGGACTATTCACATACATTATGCATAAACTTCCAGAAGTTGGTAACATCAGACTATGCAGAATACTAAACTCTTAACTACACATTTACCTCATCAATTCTCAGATTAAGCAACAAATGCACCTCAAAAACTCAGATTCAGCAATATTTGTGTGGAATTTTTGCAAAATATCATAAATTTACAGAACAATAGTATGCAAAATTCTAAAAACACTATAGAAAGCTTAAACTGGGTTAGAAATGTGAGTTGCCTCTCACAAAGCGCTTCTTTAATGTCACTAGCTTGACATTAGTTGTTCCTCACTCAAGAGGAACCAATTTCAAGCATGATATGTTTCTTGCAAACTCTTCTCCATGATAGATCTTCAATCTTTGGCCATTGACCTTGAATTCCCTTCCTGTTTTCTGATCTTCTATAAGAATTGCTCCAAAAGGAGAGGTTTCCTTTATTAAAAAAGGTCCAGACCATCTAGATTTCAATTTCTCTGGGAACAATTTTAACCTTGAATTGAATAACAGCACTTGCTGGCCAGGTCTGAAATCTTTTTGCAAAATGAACTTGTCATGGATTCTCTTGGTTCTTTCTTTGTACAATTTTGCATCCTCATATGCTTGCTGTCTGAATTCCTCCAATTCATGCAGCTGCAGAACTCTATTCCTTCCAGCACTTGACAGATCGAAATTAAGCCATTTTGTAGTCCAATATGCTCTATGTTCCAGCTCTAGGGGTAGGTGACAGGCCTTTCCAAATACTAACTGATATGGAGACATACCAATTGGAGTTTTAAAAGCAGTTCTGTATGCCCACAGTGAATCATCCAGCCTCTTTGACCAATCCTTCCTTGAGCTGTTCACTACTTTCTCTAGAATTTGCTTGATTTCTCTATTTGAGACCTCCACTTGTCCACTTGTTTGTGGATGGTATGGAGTAGCAACCTTATGCTTCACACCATATTTCATTAATACAGCTTCAAGATACTTGTTGCAGAAGTGAGTACCTCCATCACTTATCAGCACTCTAGGCACACCAAATCTTGAAAAAATGTTCTTTCTTATAAAAGAAATCACTACCTTTGCATCATTTGATCTGGTGGGAATTGCTTCTACCCATTTAGACACATAATCCACCGCCACTAGAATATATTCATGTGAAAATGATGGGGGAAATGGTCCCATGAAATCAATCCCCCATACATCAAATAATTCCACTTCTAAGATGTTGGTTAATGGCAGCTCATGTCTTCTTGATATATTTCCAGTTCTTTGACATTTGTCATAGTTTTCTACATACCTCTTGGCATCTTTGAAGAGTGTAGGCCAAAAGAAACCTGCTTGCAAAACTTTTGCAGCAGTTCTTGAACTTGCATGGTGGCCTCCATATTCTGAATTATGACAATGCCATAATATCTCAGCTTGCTCACTTTGTGGAATGCATCTTCTAAGTAACTCATCTACTCCAATTTTGAACAGGTATGGGTCTTCCCACATATAGAATTTGCTGTCATGTAAGAACTTCTTCTTTTGCTGCCAAGTAAACCTCTTTGGAATGACTTGAGTGGCTTTAAAATTTGCAATGTCAGCAAACCAAGGCATGTTATCTACTGCGAATAGCTTTTCATCTGGAAATTCTTCATTTATTTCCAATGATTCAGTGGTTGAACTCTCCAAAGGTGATCTGGATAGGTGGTCAGCAACACTGTTCTCTTTCCCCTTCTTGTCTTTGATCTCTAGCTCAAATTCTTGGAGGAGTAGAATCCATCTTAATAATCTGGGCTTTGCATCCTGTTTTGTCAAGAGATATTTAAGAGCAGCATGATCAGTGTATACAATCACTTTTGAACCCATTAAATATGATCTGAACTTATCAAAAGCATATACAACAGCTAAAAGTTCTTTTTCTGTTGTTGTGTAATTCACTTGTGCAGGATTTAACACTTTGCTTGAATAATAGATAGCATGTAATTTCCTATCTTTCTCCTGTCCTAAAACAGCACCCACTGCACTATCACTTGCATCACACATAAGTTCAAAAGGTAGTTTCCAATCTGGTTTTGCAAGAATACGTGCAGAAATCAGTTTCTCTTTTAAAACAGAAAATGCATGCAAACAATTATCATCAAATATGAAATCTGCATCCTTTATAAGTAAATTACTCAAGGGTTTAGCAATCTTGGAAAAGTCTTTTATGAATCTTCTATAAAAACCAGCATGTCCTAAAAAACTTCTAACTCCCTTAACATTGATAGGTGGAGGCAATTTACTAATGACTTCTATTTTAGCTTGGTCCACCTCCATTCCTTTCTCTGAAATTTTGTGACCAAGGACAATGCCTTCTTGTACCATGAAATGGCACTTTTCCCAATTTAACACAAGATTAGTGTCTTGACATCTCTGCAAAACAGTGGATAGATTAGCTAAACAATCATCAAAAGAATTACCAAAAACAGAGAAATCATCCATGAACACTTCTATGATGTTTTCTACCAAATCAGAAAAAATAGAAAGCATGCATCTTTGGAAAGTGGCAGGGGCATTACACAAACCAAATGACATTCTCCTATATGCAAAGACTCCAAATGGACATGTAAATGCAGTTTTCTCTTAATCTAAAGGATCTACAGCTATTTGATTATATCCTGAATACCCATCAAGAAAACAATAAAATGAATGTCCAGCAAGTCTTTCTAGCATTTGATTTGCAAATGGTAGTGGGAAATGATCTTTTCTGGTTGCATCATTTAATTTCCTATAGTCTATGCACATTCTCCATCCAGTCACAGTCCTAGTAGGGACAAGTTCATTCTTTTCATTAGGTACAACTGTCATACCACCTTTCTTTGGAACAACTTGGCCTGGACTTACCCAATTGCTGTCAAAAATTAGGTATATTATTCCTGCATCTAACAACTTTATGACCTCTTTTTTAACTACCTCTTTCATGGCTGGGTTTAACCTCCTTTGTGGCTGCACAACAGGCTTAAAATTCTCTTCAAATAAAATTCTGTGCTTACAAAATGAGGGATTTATACCTTTCAGATCTGCAATACTCCAGCCAATTGCATATTTGTGTTCTCTCAAAATTCTGAGCAATTTTTCCTCTTGTTCTTCCTTAAGTTCATTATTGATGATGACTGGATTTTCATGTTTCTCATCCAAAAATGCATACCGCAGGTGTGAAGGGAGTTGTTTCAGTTCTAGCCTTTGCTTTTCCTCTTCTTTATCATCCTTTTCTAGCTTCTCCTTCACTGAATTTTCTGCAGATTTTCGAATTGGTAGAGCTTCTAGTTGCTGCTGCACTTCCTTAATGTATTCTTCATGCAGAAGTTCAGATTTGTTGCTTCCTGCAGATATTATTTCTTCTAACACAGCAAGTTCATCAATTTCATTAATATGGTGTTGTGTAATGAAAGCATCCAGTATATCTACCTTCATACATGTGCTATCTTCAATTGTATATTTTAAAGCTTCAAACACATTAAACACTACCTTCTCATCTTGAACTCTAAGCATAAGTTCACCTTTCTGCACATCTAATAACAGAATTTATGCAAAATCTATCAGTAAAAGCATATAGAAACTTAAATCTAGCAGTTGCAGAATTGTAAAATCATGTACAAATATGCAGAATGACAATTACAACTATGAAGAACAATGAAAACTGAAATTATGCAGATAACAAAGATGTAAAAATTCTATGCATCAGACAGAAATATTATGCAGAATATTACACAAGGTGCAGTAAAATTATGTAGAAAACAATTTGAAAGCAAAGCAACAGAATAAATGCTCAATCTAGTTACTTTTCTACTACTAATGATATTGAAATGCAAAATTCCCCGGCAACGGCGCCAAAAACTTGTTGTTAGCAATCTACACTAGCAAGTGCACTAGGATTGCAGCAAGTGATGAGCAAATTTAAGATCCAAATATCGTCTCCACAGGGAATTTAGATTCAAGTATCACTTCATAGAATTATAACCATTTAAGCTTTTTCGAAATTGTAAGGAGAGTGGTAACATCTAATAACAGCAAATTGGAACAATTAAAAGTAAAATGAACTTGCAGAAAACAAAACAATGAACACACAATTATGTGATAACAGAAGGAGAAACCATAGCTAGGGAATTGCTTCACCAAAACTCCAATGTTTAATCAATAAAGTTCTGAATTAACAAGCAATTGGAAAGAATGACAATCAGTTTCACATTATACTATTCAGAGGTTAATTCCTTAACTCAGTGAACCTAACATTCAATTAAACCATTCTAATTCCTTAGATCTAATTCAATTCAATGTTGCTTTAAGTGTAAGAGACCAAAAGATTGCAAGATCAAAGTTCCTTATCCCTAAGAAAACTAAAATCTCGGTGATTGGTTCAGATCTGAAGAACAAATTCAATTTCCGTTGACAAAGGTTCCTCTGAATTTAGTTAATCAAATTTCCATTCAATTCACACGTGAAGTTCAGAATCAATCACTCAATCTATTCCAAAGCTTGAAATCCAGATCCAAATCAATTCAACATGTTCATTTCAGATCTACAATCCCTAACTATGAACGAATTACACAACCATGGCAGTAGAAGAAGAAAAAGAAAGAGAAGAAGAGAAGAAGAAACTCAGAAACGCCATGGAAGCTTGCTCCACTCCAATTCTTCTTCGTGAAGCTCCAAGATCTGAATCCCCACTCCTCTCTCTCACTTCCTCTAACCAGAAACAAACTAAAAAAACTGAAAATGAACAGAATCCCTTTTTTTCGGATCGTTTCTGATATTTATAAAATTTCCTAGATTTTCACATCATCACTTTTATGAGAAATATTAGTTACGCAGAGAGTTTTTGGTTGCGCGTTAACACTTTTCCCAGAAATAGTGGCCACGCGCATTTTCCTGATATTGAGAGCTCTCTGGAACTATCACTCTTGATGATAAAAGTGACAACGCAGAGCCAAGGTAGTTGCGCGTTATCACTTTTTCTGATAAAAGTGACTACGCGCAGCTCGCCAAGTTGAAGACTCTCTGGAACGATCACTTTTGATGACAATAGTGGTTACGCAGAGCTTTCCTGATATTTTGCCTCTCTAAAACTATCACTTTTACTGATAAAAGTGGTAATGCCCAGGCTTCACTTCTTCTTTGAGCTCTGAAGTGATCACTTTCACTGACAATAGTGATCACGCCCAGTCTGCAATTCTGCATGCTCTGGAGTGACTACTTGATAGCATGCATTATTTGTGCACATTTTCAATCCTTTAGAGTGTGTAAACTACCTTTCATGTTCCCTTATTTCACAAATTATGGCATTTCCTAGTTAATTGGATGATAGGAACTAAATTTCAATTAATGTCTAAATTCTATTTTTAGACCTGCACTCACTGTTTTGATCGTAACTTTTTCCATAGATGTCCGTTCTGTCTGATTCCAGTTGCATTAGATTCCTCATTTTCTGGGCTATAAAATTCATATGCAGATCGTCCAAATTAGAGCTTTGTTCTATTTTCTATGAATTTTTGAAGTTGGGAAAATTGTGCAGGAATTTTTGTATTCAAATTTTGTTCTTGTAATTTCATTTCATTTGTATTAACATTTCATTAGCTTGTAATTTGGGCCGTTTAATCATACTTGTGGGCCCTTCCTTTTAGTGTTGGATCTGATCATAAGTGGTGCCTATTAATATGTTAGAGGCTCCACTTTGTAAATGTTTTGTTTTTGTTTATGTTTTTTTTACACATTTTTTAAAATTTGGTTTTGGCTCCTAAAATTCTCTCTCGAATTCTCTCTCTTCTCTTGGTGTGACTTTTCGTTTTCTTCTTTTTTTCTTCTCTCTTCTTGACTTGGCTGAGCATTGGATTCAATGGAAGGCTAGGCTTCTTGGATTGATACACAAGGAATAGGGAATTGTAAGGAAGATTCAGAGTGGCTCTAAGTTTGAATTCTCTTTTCTCCTCTTCTCTTTCGTTTTTCAAGATATTGATAACGTTTGGGGATAGGAATTGAATTGAATTGCGATTGTAGTTTGATTCATGAAATTGAATTAGATTGATAGATCTATTAGTCAAATTCGTAATCTAGTTTGTTAGCAAATTCGATTGAATTAGTTAATGGATTAGATGTTCAAACTAGGGAAACAATGAAGGATGTTGTTTGCATGAACCTATGACTTGTGGATCAATTAATTCTCATTTGATTTCTCTTTTATTCCAGAATTTTATGCATTTGATCAGATTATTCTTAAACTTTCAAAATTCCCCAATCTTTTGTTTCATTTTAACAATTCGGCAAAGAAGAATTAGATAAAAACGTGTCCTCGAGAATTCGACCTTGGTTGACATTATTCTACAAATAATTGCGAAAACCTTGTGCATTTGATAAGTGTTCGATAAAGCTATACCAAGACCTTACCAATTAAGCCAAACTGTGAGAGGCATAGTGGCATTTGGCCACTCAAAGTTTAGACCCCATATAAATTGATTCACTTTTTTTATTTGCCATTTTGGAAGCCAAAAACCGTGACCTCTCTCTCTCATTTTCTCTCCACTTTGCTCTCTTATTTCTCATCCTCCCAAAGTCTCTCACTCTGTCAAACAAAACTAAGAGGTTCCACCTGGAAAAACTTCACAAATCGCTCATCCAAACCATACAAACACACTACCTTTACCTCACCAACATCTTCCTCCACCTTTTCTCCAAATTTCGTGTTGAAGGAGCTCACTTTGGAGGAGGAACTTGAAGATCTTTGGTGCTGTTTTCTCGGTCCAACAAGTATTCCTTGGAGATCTACCATTTCCAGCCCTCTTCTCTTCCATTTCACGCTCAAAAACTCAAAGACAAGGGGGAGTTCTCACCTTTCATCCTTACCTTGCTTTCCTTTGGTTGAACTTATAAAAAATCTTTGGAAAGAATTCATTTTTACCTTCAATGTTCATGGATAAGATGATTTTATCATTTTCATGTTGAGTTCCACTTGCTTTCCTCACTTTTGTTACTTCTAAACTTTCGATTTTATGCTTGGATGAAGTGATTCCTTAAAAAGCTTGAAATTTTATCACTTGCATGTTGATTCCTCCTTGTGCATGTCTCGGTTTTGTACTTGTTTTGTTGAAACTCTTGTCCAAATTAATAATCAACCTTTGGAATCATGGAACCGTGGACTTGTATGACAACTTCCTTCACTTGCATGTAGATTCCAACTCTTGTGTGTTTCGATTTTCCATTTGTTTAGCTTAATCTTCATTTCTAACCAAAAATCTTGTATTTGGATGGTAAGACAAGGTGTTGCATGTTGATTTCCTACCTTTGCATGTTTCGGATTCCTTGTTTCCAATGCTTAATCATTCTTGAACAAGTTACTTTTAAGATCTTTGGGAAAACTAAGGGTTTGAGTACTAAATTAACCTTGTATTGCCTCAGTTTTGTCCTTTTAAGCATGAACCCTTGCTGAAAATAAAAGTCCTGTACTTGGATGATGAAGCTTTATGTTTGCATGTTGGTTTTTCTATTTTGCATGTTTTGTACTTTGACGAAAAATGAGTTATAAGGCTGGACAGTTTTGATTCTTTATGAAAAGGGCTACAGCTTTTGTATTTTAAGGCCTTGAAACACTTGGAAAGAATTGGTATAAATTGTGGGAATTAATTTCATAAAAGGAAAAGATAAATTGCTTGGATGGCCTCGGTTTTGACATTGAAAACACCACAAAAGTTGGAATTATATCTTGCATGCCTTGTTTTGTGTAAGAGAACTAAAATGAAAATTGAAAGTGCTTTTACCTTGGTTTGATTTGATTGAACCGTGCTGGACTTTGCTTGTTTGAGAAGTTGATTGTTGCTTGCAAATTTTGTATGATTGATCTAGGATGAAAGTAAGTGCAAGACTTGATTTTACTTGGTTATGATGTTGAAATTCATGAAATTTACTTGTGTGAATATGCTGAAAAAATGTGAATGATGTGAGATGAAATACTATTGATCCTTGGTATTTGCTCTTAGAAAACTGTGAAGAAGCTTGATGTGATGCATGGCTGAAAATTTAAGTTGATTGCTATTTATTATGATTTATGCCATGGAATTACTATTTTGAGAGCATCACATGCATCATTTGCATATCTCTATAAAAGGATTGATGAATTATAATAATGTGCAGCAAAAGTGATTCTATAATTTTGATTTTGATGATCTAGTGCCCTTGAGGGCTGTTTGATTGAAATGGACCATGAATATGATGAGAATTATTAGAAATATTATAATCTAGTTGTCTTGTGAGTGATTGAGTATTAAGACGGAAAAATCAGCAAGTGACCATGCAAGAAAAAGTGTGAAAAGCCGAGAGGAAGGGACTTGGAAGAAATTGATTATTTTGATGTTATAGAAAGTACTTAAGTTTGATTGAATTTCCCTAATAAAGAGCGGAAAACCAATAGGTAACAACTTGGATTATTGTGAATCAACTTGTTAATTGATGGTTTAGAGAAGAATTAAGTTTGATGATTTGTTCTTTTATGGAGAAAAAAACCAAGAGGAAGAAATCAAGAGGGTAACAGTTGAATTGAGTGATTTATGGTTAAGAAGGTGCTAGGGATTAATAAGAATAATAAAATGATTAGGATGAATTTAATTAATGAGATTGCTTGAATTGAGGAATGAGATTGTACTAAATTGAAAGAGAGATTAGACTTGAGATATGAAAGAAGAAGAGTAAAGTGAGAAAAAGGAAAAGAATTATAAAGGCTTGAATGAATTGCCTAAGCTATGGTCTAATATATTATATGCTACACTAAAATTGTCCATGAGTATAAATTTATAAAGTTCCTGAAATATACTATCTTGAATTATTATGAACTCATTGAGAATTATTGTGAAACTCATGAAATCTATCTATCCATGCTACGACATGTGACTCATGGAGATTATCTATCCATGTTGCTATGTCTATGATGACTTCTAACACTATGCTATATGCTATAATTCTAAGTCCATGAAAGCTTCTATTATTACTATGAATCCCCACTCCTCTCTCTCACTTCCTCTAACCAGAAACTAACTAAAAAAATTGAAAATGAACAGAATCCCTTTTTTCTGGATCGCTTCTGGTATTTATAAAATTTCCCAGATTTTCACGTTATCACTTTTATGAGAAATAGTAGTTACGCAGAGAGTTTTTGGTTGCGCGTTAACACTTTTCCCAGAAATAGTGGCCACGCGCATTTTTCTGATATTGAGAGCTCTCTGGAACTATCACTCTTGATGATAAAAGTGACAACGCAGAGCCAAGGTAGTTGCGCGTTATCACTTTTTCTGATAAAAGTGACTACGCGCAGTTCGCCAAGTTGAAGACTCTCTGGAACGATCACTTTTGATGACAATAGTGGTTACGCAGAGCTTTCCTGATATTTTGCCTCTCTGGAACTATCACTTTTAATGATAAAAGTGGTAACGCCCAGACTTCACTTCTTCTTTGAGCTCTGAAGTGATCACTTTCACTGACAATAGTGATCACGCCCAGTCTGCAATTTCTTATTCTTGAGTTTTTGGAGTCCAGACTTGCTTCTTTCCTCTTCCTTGTCATCAAACTTCCAAGAATATGATCCTTGCTCAATTTATTCCTACAAAAACAAGATTAAAAACTTAATTCCTAAGCAAAAATTTCACAATTGCTAAAATAACTACATATGTAAACAAAATTCAATTCCTTCTCTTTTTCTAAGTTTTTTCTGCTTTCTTTATATATTTTTCTTATCATTTGTGTTAGAATTATGCTAAAATATCAGTCAAAATATGGATTCATCAGTTAGGTTCACTGAGTTAAGGAATTAACCTCTGAATAATACAATGTGAAACTGATTGTCATTCTTTCCAATTGCTTGTTAATTCAGAACTTTATTGATTAAACATTGGAGTTTTGGTGAAGCAATTCCCTAGCTACGGTTTCTTCCTCTATTATTACATAACTGTGTGTTCATTGTTATGTTTTCTGCAAGTTCTTCTTTACTCTTAATTGCTTTGGTTTATTCCTTTTGTATGTTATGACTCTTCTCCCAAATTCGTATGGCTCAAATGGTTACAATTTTGTGAATTGATACTTGAAATCTAAATTCCCTGTGGAGACGATATCCTGTTCTTAAAAATTACTCATTACATGCTGCAATACTAGTGCACTTGCTAGTGTTTAGATTGCTAACAACAAGTTTTTGGCGCCGTTGCCGGGGAATTTTGCATTTCAATATCATTAGTAGTAGAAAAGTAACTAGATTGAGCATTTATTTTGTTGCTTTGCTTTCAAATTGCTTTCTGCATAATTTCACTGCACCTTGTGTAGTATTCTGCATAATATTTCTGTCTGCTGCATAGAATTTTTACATCCTTGTTTATCTGCATAATTTCAGTTTTCATTGTTCTTCATATTTGTAATTGTCATTCTGCATATTTGTACATGATTTTACAATTCGGTAACTGCTAGATTTAAGTTTCTATATGCTTTTACTGATAGATTTTGCATGATTTCTGTTGTGCATTTTTGAATATCAATTGTAGTCTAATTTTGCTTTAATCTAATTTGTATATGCATGGTAAAAATAAGAATAAATCAATTCTGGTCTTTGATCCTGACATAGACATAACTTTGAGAAGATTGAGAAAAGAGTCTAGAGCAGAAAAAGCCATAGGGAGTGATAGTGAGTTAGAAGCTGTCCATTCTCCAGAATTTCAGAGTAATCCTAGAGTGAAAAGAACATCTACACCCTTGAGACAACCAAATCCAGCAATAGAAATGGCAGAGCAGAACAGAATTAGAACATTAGGGGACTATGCTATTCTAACATGCAAGGTTTTAACTCTTCTATAATTAGGCCAACTATTCAAGCCAACTATTTTGAGATTAAACCTGCCCTACTACATTTAGTCCAACAGGATCAGTTTTCTGGAGAAAATTCTGATGATCCTAACTTACATATTTCAAATTTTCTGCAGCTATGTGATACCATAAGAATGAATGGAGTTAGTGAAGAAGCTATCAGATTAAGACTATTTCCTTTTTCCTTGAGAGATAGAGCAAAATGTTGGTTACAAGCTCAACCACAAGGAAGCATCACAACCTGGACAGAACTTGTGAATAAGTTTCTAACTAAGTACTTCCCTCCATCCAAAGCTGCTAAATTGAGAGAAGAAATTACATCCTTTGTGCAGCAAGAAGGAGAATCATTGTATGAAGCTTGGGAAAGATACAAAGAATTGCTTAGAAGGTGTCCACATCATTGTATTCCAGATTGGATGCAATTGGAGATTTTTTATAATGGGATGAATGCAGTAACAAGAACAATGGTTGATGCTGCTGCTGGAGGTTCATTAAATACAAAGTCCTTGGAAGAAGCTCAGACAATTATTGAGATGATGGCATCTTCAATGTATCAGAATTCAAACTCAAGAAATCAAGGAAGAAATTCTGGTCATGAAGCTAAGGTTCTGGAAACTTTTCTTGCACAGAATCAGCTACAAAATCAAATGTTTTCAGATCAGTTAGCTGCCTTAACACAACAAATCAGTAATATGCAAACAGGGAGTATGCCTACCAGTCAGCTAAGTTGTGATTTTTGTGGAGGAAACCATGTAAATGGTGCATGTGAGGCATCCACAAGTGAACCACAAGAGCAAGTGAATTATATGAATAATTTTCAGAGACAACAGCCATTATATCCCCCTGGATTTCAATTTTTGAATAATAGAACTCAGCAGTACTCTAATTGGAATAACCAATATTCTGCTGCAAAGAATTCTAACTTAAATTTGCCTTTTTCTAATGCAGGTCCAGCAACACAATAGCCTTATTTTTAGAGGAATTCATCCATTCAACCTCAAGGAAATCAGAAATTTTCCAAGCCTATGAATGAGAGGTTGACTGAGATGGAAGAAACTATGCTGCAATTCATGAAGGTGACTCAAATAAGCTTCAAAAACCAAGAAGCTTCCATGAAGAAACTAGAGACACAGATCGGACAATTAGCTGAACAACTATCCAGCAGGGATGAAGGAAGACTTCCAAGCAATACAGTAATCAATCCTAAAGAGCAATGTCAAGCCATAACTACAAGGAGTGGAGTTGTAGTTGCAAGTCCTAAACTAGCAGAAAAGAAAGTAAATGATGCAGCAGAGAGAAAAATCGAACAAGATCTGCAACAAGGAAATTTTAAGCTATTGAAGAAAGACCATTCAGAAGAAAAAGAAAAAGTTCCCATGAATTCTGAAAGGAAAACCAAAAAGCAACTCTTTGAGGAAGCTAGTAAGCCAATAGATCCAGAAAAATACAAGAGGCTGCCCTATCCTCAAAGAGTCCAAAATCCTAAACAAGAGGAACAATTTGAAAGGTTTATCAATGTCTTTAAGAAATTACAAATTAACATTCCTTTCGCAGAAGCTTTGGAGCAAATGCCTTCATATGCAAAATTTATGAAAGAACTACTTTCCAGAAAAAGAAAGCTAGAGCATGATAAAATAGTACCTTTGACAGAGGAGTGCAGTGCCATTCTCAAGAGAAAGCTTCCTCAAAAGCTGAAAGATCCTGGATCATTTAGCATTCCTTGTGAAATAGGAAACTGCACTGTGGGAAGAACATTGTGTGACTTGGGAGCAAGCATAAATCTGATGTCATTGGCTGTTCTGCAGAAACTTGGCATAGAGGAAGTGAAGCCCACCAACATTACACTGCAGCTAGCTGATAGATCATACACTTATCCATATGAAGTTGTTGAAGATTTATTAGTTAAAGTTGATAAATTCATTTTTCCTGCAGATTTTGTAATTCTGGACATGGAGGTGGATTCTAACATTCCTTTGATCCTAGGGAGACCATTTCTTGCATCCGGGAGAGCCTTAATAGATGTGTAGAAAGGTGAACTTATACTTCGAGTTCAAGATGAGAAGGTAGTGTTTAATGTGTTTGAAGCTTTAAAATATCCAATTGAAGATAGTACATGTATGAAGGTAGATATACTGGATGCTTTTATTACACAACGCCATATTAATGAAATTGATGAACTTGCTATGTTAGAAGAAATAATATCTGTAGGGAATAACAAATCTGAACTTCTGCATGAACAATACATCATGGAAGTGCAGCAGCAACTAGAAGCTCTTTCAATTCAAAAATCTGCAGAAAATTCAGTGAAGGAGAAGCTAGAAAAGGATGATAAAGAAGAGGAAAAGCAAAAGCTAGAGCTGAAACAACTTCCTTCTCACCTGCGGTATGCATTTCTGGATGAGAAACATGAAAATCTAGTCATCATCAATAATGAACTTAAGGAAGAACAAGAGGAAAAACTGCTGAGAATTTTGAGAGAACACAAATCTGCAATTGGATGGAGTATTGCAGATCTGAAAGGTATAAATCCTTCATTTTGTAAGCACAGAATTTTATCGGAAGAGAATTTTAAGCCTGTTGTGCAGCCACAAAGGAGGTTAAACCCAGCCATGAAAGAGGTAGTTAAAAAGGAGGTCATGAAGCTGTTAGATGCAGGAATAATATACCCTATTTTTTACAGCAATTGGGTAAGTCCAGTCCAAGTTGTTCCAAAGAAAGGTGGTATGACAGTTGTACCTAATGAAAAGAATGAACTTGTCCCTACTAGGATTATGACTGGATGGAGAATGTGCATAGACTATAGGAAATTAAATAATGCAACCAGAAAAGACCATTTCCCACTACCATTTGCAGATCAAATGCTAGAAAGACTTGTTGGACATTCATTTTATTGTTTTCTTGATGGGTATTCAGGATACAACCAAATAGTTGTGGATCCTTTGGATCAAGAGAAAACTGCATTTACATGTCCATTTGGAGTCTTTGCATATAGGAGAATGCCATTTGGTTTGTGTAATGCCCCTGGCACTTTGCAAAGATGCATGCTTTCTATTTTTTCTGATTTGGTAGAAAACATCATAGAAGTGTTCATGGACGATTTATCTATTTTTGGTGATTCTTTTGATGATTGTTTAGCTAATCTATCCACTGTTTTGCAGAGATGTCAAGATACTAACCTTGTGTTGAATTGGGAGAAGTGTCATTTCATGGTACAAGAAGGCATTGTCCATGGTCACAAAATTTCAGAGAAAGGAATGGAGGTGGACAAAGCTAAGATAGAAGTTATCAGTAAACTGCCTCCACCTATCAATGTTAAGGGAGTTAGAAGTTTTTTAGGACATGCTGGTTTTTATAGAAGATTCATAAAAGATTTTTCTAAGATTGCTAAACCCTTGAGTAATTTACTTATAAAGGATGCAGATTTCATATTTGATGATAATTGTTTGCATGCGTTTTCTGTTTTAAAAGAGAAATTGATTTCTGCACCTATTCTTGCAAAACCAGATTGGAAATTACCTTTTGAACTCGTGTGATCCAAGTGATAGTGCAGTGGGTGCTGTGTTAGGACAGAGAAAAGATAGGAAATTACATGCTATCTATTATTCAAGCAAAGTGTTAAATCCTGCACAAGTGAATTACACAACAACAGAAAAAGAACTTTTAGCTGTTGTATATGCTTTTGATAAGTTCAGGTCATATTTAATGGGTTCAAAAGTGATTGTATACACTGATCATGCTGCTCTTAAATATCTTTTGACAAAACAGGATGCAAAGCCCAGATTATTAAGATGGATTCTACTCCTCCAAGAATTTGAGCTAGAGATCAAAGACAAGAAAGGGAAAGAAAACAGTGTTGCTGACCACCTATCCAGATTACCTTTAGAGAGTTCAACCACTGAATCATTGGAAATAAATGAAGAATTTCCAGATGAAAAGCTGTTCGCAATGGATAACATGCCTTGGTTTGCTGACATTGCAAATTTTAAAGCCATTCAATTCATTCCAAAGAGGTTTACTTAGCAGCAAAAGAAGAAGTTCTTACATGACAGCAAATTCTATGTGTGGGAAGACCCATACTTGTTCAAAATTAGAGTAGATGGGTTACTTAGAAGATGCATTCCAGAAAGTGAGCAAGCTGAGATACTATGGCATTGTCACAATTCAGAATATGGAGGCCACCATGCAAGTTCAAGGACTGCTGCAAAAGTTTTACAAGCAGGTTTCTTTTGGCCTACACTCTTTAAAGATGCCAAGAGGTATGTAGAAAACTGTGACAAATGTCAAAGAACTGGAAATATCTCAAGAAGACATGAGCTTCCATTAACCAACATCTTAGAAGTGGAACTATTTGATGTATGGGGGATTGATTTCATGGGACCATTTCCCTTATCATTTTCACATGAATACATCCTAGTGGCAGTAGATTATGTGTCTAAATGGGTAGAAGCAATTCCCACCAGATCAAATGATGCAAAGGTAGTGATCTCTTTTATAAGAAAGAACATTTTTTCAAGATTTGGTGTACCTAGAGTGCTGATAAGTGATGGAGGCACCCACTTCTGCAACAAGTATCTTGAAGCTGTATTAATGAAATATGGTGTAAAGCATAAGGTTGCTACTCCATACCATCCACAAACAAGTGGACAAGTGGAGGTCTCAAATAGAGAAATCAAGCAAATTCTAGAGAAAGTAGTGAATAGCTCAAGGAAGGATTAGTCAAAGAGACTGGATGATTCACTGTGGGCATACAAAACTGCTTTTAAAACTCCAATTGGTATGTCCCCATATCAATTAGTATTTGGAAAGGCCTGTCACCTACCTCTAGAGCTGGAACATAGAGCATATTGGACTACAAAATGGCTTAACTTCGATCTGTCAAGTGCTGGAAGGAAGAGAGTTCTGCAGCTGCATGAATTGGAGGAATTCAGACAGCAAGCTTATGAGAATGCAAAGTTGTACAAAGAAAGAACCAAGAGAATCCATGACAAGTTCATTCTGCAAAAAGATTTCACACCTGGCCAGCAAGTTCTACTATTCAATTCAAGATTAAAATTGTTTCCAGGAAAACTGAAATCTAGATGGTCTGGACCATTTTTAATTAAGGAGACCTCTCCCTTTGGAGAAATTCTTATAGAAGATCAGAAAACAGGGAGGGAATTCAAGGTCAATGGCTAAAGATTGAAGATCTATCATGGAGAAGAGTTTGCAAAAAACATATCATGCTTGAAATTGGTTCCTCTTGAGTGAGGAACCACTAATGTCAAGCTAGTGACATTAAAGAAGCGCTTTGTGAGAGGCAACTCACATTTCTAACCCAGTTTAAGCTTTCTATAGTGTTTTTAGAATTCTGCATATTAATGTTCTGTAAATTTCTGATATTTTGTGAAAATTCTGTAAAAATACTATTGAATCTGATTTTTTGAGGTGCATCTTGATGCTTAAATTGAGAATTGATGAGGTGAATGTGAATAAAAGGGTTAAAATTTTGCATAATTAGATTTTCCAATTTTCTATTTTTTTGTTATGTAATTTTGCTGCATATCTTTGTTGAGGTGAAATTGATATGTGAATTGAGATCTAAGATGTCTAATGTGTATCTACAGAATTAGAAATATGTATAATCATGTTTGACAATTTTATCCAAGTTCTGCATATATGTTGCTAAAGCTGTCTTAAGAATTGAATCTGATAAATGGGCAAAGGTTTGAAATTGATATTCAATGTGGAGAGTGTGTATTTGATGGATTCGAGAGTGAAAATTGAATTAATTGAGGTTTTAGAGGTATTTGATTGATGAGAGGAGTCACTTTACTGCAGAAAAGAAGCTACGCAGAGAATGCATTTTGAGGTTTTCTGCTGGAACAATCACTTTCACTGATAAAAGTGATCACGCAGAGACAAATGGGAAAATGAGCTCTCTGGAATGCTTCCTTTTTCTGTCAAGAGTGACTATGCACAGGTAAGTAAACTTTTAATACTTTTGCGTTAGTACTTTTATTGAAAAAAGTTATCACTTTGCTGCGCGTTATCACTTTGCTCAGCAATAGTGATAACGCGCGCCTCACTCTGAAAAAAACCACTCTCTGGAACATTCACTCTTACAAATAATAGTGATAATGCTGGGAATTTTAATAACATAAAAGTCACTTTTATTCTCCAAAGTAGTCACGTGCTTAGGTGTGCCTATGAATATTGCTAAGGGTGAATACGCACATACGTTTTTAAATCAAAAATCCCTTCCCCCTCTGAGAGCTATCCACTCATCAATCTCTGCATTGCGATTCAGAAGCTTCTTCTTCCCTGTTTGAACATCATTTCTGCATCTCAACCAAGGTACACTTCCCTCACTTCTAAAATCTATGATTGGTTTTTTTGTATTTGTTTAAAAAATTTTAGGGAAGTTGCTGAAAAAAAAAAGGGTAACTAAGAATGTTCGAGGCATTTAAATCAATCTGGGGATAGAAAATATTGAGATTAGGTTTTGCTGTAATGAGAGTTCTCTGAGAAAATTCAATTCTGCATTGCACTTTTCACATTAACAAACTTCTGCAGAAATTGATTTGACCTAAAAGACTTTAATAACAATGTTCTGATTGAAAGATATTGAATTTGAAAGTCTGAAATTATCTATTGTACTGTGTTCTGCATGTACTGTTTTGGAAAATGTCGAGATGAGTGTTGGGAAACTATTTTGATATTATTTGCTTCAAGAATGGAATGGACAATACTTTGAATCGGTCTTTCCCTGTCAACTATGACATTTCTGCTGGGATAGTTGAATCACATTGCACTATATGAATCAAATCTCTGCAGAATCTGAACTGATAGCAACAGAATTTTCTGAAACTGTGGAATTGAAAATTAGAATACATAGCTGTGCTGAAATTGAGTTAGACATTAAATTGGGAATATCTGAAATGCATACTTGATTGCAAAATGAATACAACTTGGGAATTATTGCTGTCAGCACAAAATCAGTTTGAAATTTTGGTCAAGACATGTAATTATCTTTATGCGTTACCCTGATATTTGATAAAAGTGTGCACTCTGAAATTCTACTGTTAGATTTTGCATGTTTTGAATAAGTTGTGCAATTAGGTGTTGGTATTTAAATGTGAATGATATTGTTAGCAGATTGCATGATTAAGAAGTATTAGAAAATTTAAATTTCTGCAAACTGCTTGATTGAATTTTCTGCAGTATAGGATTATTCTTTGATTCTAAAACTTTAAATTGACAATTACTCCTTTCTTGCAGAAAATTACAAAATGGTTAGGACTTCATTCAACACACCTGTAGGTCCTCCTAAGAAGAAGCAAGCTGCATCTTCTACCACTCCTAAGAAGAAACGAGCTGCATCTTCCACAACCCCAACAAGAAGATCCAGCCGAAATCTCCAAGCTGCAGCATCAAAGAGGGCCAGAACTGATGGTGTCTCAAGCTCTTCACCTATTCAGATCTCTGAACCCTCACCTTCTCCCTCACCTCAGACAAGATCATCTGCACCTACATCTGAACTTTCACCTTCTCCACCACCTTCAACAAGATCTTCTGCACCTGCACCTTCACCTACACCATCACCCCCAGCAAGAACAGCTGCACCCTCAGGATCCTCACCACCAGCCACACATGATCCGAGATTCAGAAGTTTGGCTTATGAAAACTTTTTAAGAGCCAATATTCTAAGAAGAAAAATTGTTCCTGACAGAGCATTCCAAATAGCTGGGAATAATTACCCTAAATTCAAAGAGGAAATCCAGAAAAGAGGCTGGGAATTCTTCTGTGCAACAGCTGGCCTGGGTTGGAGGGAAATAACTCAGGAATTCTATGCCAATGCCATGAGGTTTAAAGGGAAAGGAATCCCTAAGTTCAGCTCCATGGTCAAGGGTATGAGAATTGACTTCTCACCAGCAAATATCAACAGGGTGCTGGAAATTAATTCTGCACAACATGCTGCACAGCTGGACTTCAAAACATTTAAGGAAAGTCCAGATATTGATTTTGTGCAAATTCTGGAAAGGATTGGGAAACCAGGCACCACATGGGAACTCAACCAATCTAAGAAGCCAAAACATATTGTCACCAAGAATCTTCTGCCCTTTGCCAAAGTATGGAGCATGTTTATCATAAATTCTTTCATGCCTGTCAAACATAGCTCCACACTAGCTGTGAAGAGGGCTGCTCTGCTTTTTGCCATAGTCTTCGACATCTACATAGATGTGGGGGAAGTAATAAGTGAATGTATCTTGGGAATACTGAAGACAAAAAGGGATTCATTAGCCTCCCTTCAATAATTACATTACTTTGTGAAGACGCAGGAGTAGAGTTTGGTGACTATCAAGAGAAAATCAGAGTTGCACCATCCATTTCTGCAGCTCTGATCAAAGAGATTTATGCAAATGTCTCCTGCACCTCTGCAGCCCTAATTCCTTCACAATTCAAAAAAGAGAAACCAATGATGATGAAGGACACTCTGAAGCAGCTAGCTGAAGGGCAGAATCAATTGGCTGAAAGGCAGACTGAGCTGCACAATAGCCTCAAAGCTGGAGTCATGTTAATGGAATGTATCATGCTGAATATTGGTCAGAAATTGGGAATGACCAAAGAAGAAATGTATCATAGTCCAGACTTGGCAGAGAATGCCCAATGCCTTCGTTCTTCTGTTTTCAAGAATATGCCAATATACAGAACCCACTTTCCTCAGCCACCATTTGAAGAGGTAGTGGAAGAAGAAGAAGAAGAAGAAGAAGGTTCTGATGAGGAAAGCTCAGAAGAAGAAGATGCAGCAGAAGATTGGTCTAGGAATTTAATTTCTGTTATTAGGATTTTGTAAATTTCTGTAGTTTTAAACTTTTTGGGTTGTAATCACTAATTGGTATAATTTGGTTGAATTTTCACTTACCTAATTTGCAATTATATTAGCTTCCTAACTAATCACCTTTCTCTTGCTGCGAATTGATGGAATTCTAGTGTTTTTGTGCAGAGAATATCACACACACAACACTCACACACATTGGATGGTGACTCTTGCACAAGTTGCCATGAAAGGGGGTTTTCATTCTCTACCTCTTATTCATGTGTAGCCTCACATTACACTGAATTGTTTTTGAAAAACACTAAATACTAGAATAAATAATAAACTGCTGGCTGTGAATTCTGTGTGAATTTCTTTTTAAGTTGTTTTTCCCATTCTCAAAATGAGATCACACTTGTATTTTCAAAAATGAGGCAGTTGCCACTAGGTGCATATATTTCTGAAAAGTGCATTGTGTTTTCATTAATCCACATGATCACTTATAAATGCCTAGTGAGACTTGAGCTGCCTATTTCTTTTTCTTGTGTGATTAATCAGATTTTACTGCATTCTCTAGAACTTGCCCTTGTTCTTAATTGAATATGCATGTTACAGTTCTCACACATATGATAGAGGCCATGTTTGATATACTTAGTTAGCCTAAAATGCCTTCCCTTATGATTAATTTCCCTAGTTTACCCCTTTGAGCTTAATATTCCCTTTTCTTGAGTTAACTTCATTACACGCCTTGCTGAAAAACCAATTTTACCATTCAAATTGATCAAAGGTATTGTGAGTTTAATCAAGAATGAGTTTTAAAACTAAGTTTGGGGTAGCATCCATTTATGTTGCTTGAGGACAAGCAAAATTTTTAATTTTGGGGTAGGGGAATAACAAACTATCTAAGTTTGAGTTCAAGAAGTCAGAACGAAAGAACAAAAGTGCTGCAGAAAAATGAAAGATGAAAAACTATGCAGCAAAACTGTGGAAAGAGCAAAACATGAGTTCAAAAACAGAATCTGAGTTGAAAAGAGAAAAATGAAGAGCAAAAAGAAGAAATTTGCAGTAAACTGTTGCAGAGAAAAAGAAAAAGAAATTCAAGGAAAAGAAAAGAGTAAATGGAAGTAAGAGAAGAAAAAGGAAAATGAAAATTCTGCTGCACAAAAACAATTTGTTTGCTGCATAATTGAGGGATTTAATGTGAATTGATGCTAAACCAGACTAGTTTTAAAGTTATTCACTCAAAATGCTTCTGATCTTTTGAAATTGCAACTTGTTTCTTATTTTGTTCAGTATCTACCTTAACCTAAGCCTTGTTATAAACTGTAAAAAGTCCTCTTGATGTGTGATTGGCTGTACTAAGCAGAGGAGATAGAGAAATTGGGCAAGCATATGGTAGAGTGTAGCTGAATTGATGATTAAAGAGAGAAAACAATACCTAAACACTGCTGAAAATTGAGGGAAACACTGTCTAGTGAGAAGTGATCATGGTTTTAATGTTTCTCACATGAACTTGGCTGATATATATTCACTTAGATAGCAATTATTGCTTAAAATTTGATGAATGCATTGTGATTGCAATGATGAGTAATTGGATGAACATCTTGATTGAAAATTTGGCAGAAAACACGAAATTACAAATTGGAAAATTCTAGTATAGCAGTTGTGAATTGGTTTCTGAAAAGTGGAAGAATTACCCTTGGTTTAGTTTGATTTGGTTGAGGACAAGCAACAATTCAAGTTTGGGGTAGTGATGAATCCATATTTTGACTAATATTTTAGCATAATTCTAACACATTTGATAAGAAAAATATACAAAGAAAGCAGAAAAACTTAGAAAAAGAGAAGGAACTGAAGTTTGTTTAAATTTGTAGTTATTTTAGTAATTGTGAAATTTTTGCTTAGGAATTAAGTTTTTAATCTTGTTTTTGAAGGAATAAATTGAGCAAGGATCATATCCTTGGAGGTTTGATGACAAGGAAGAGGAAAGAAGCAAGTCTAGACTCCAAAACCTCAAGAATAAGAAATTGCAGAGTGGGCGTGATCACTATTATCAGTGAAAGTGATCACTTCAGAGCTCAAAGAAGGAAAGCTCTGCGTAACAACTTTTATCATTAAAAGTGATAGTTCCAGAGAGGCAAAATATCAGGAAAGCTCTGCGTAACCACTATTGTCATCAAAAGTGATCGTTCCAGAGAGTCTTCAACTTGGCGAGTTGCGCGTAGTCACTTTTATCAACAATAGTGATAACGCGCAACTACCTTGGCTCTGCATTGTCACTTTTATCATCAAGAGTGATAGTTCCAGAGAGCCCTCAATATCAGGAAAATGCGCGTGGCCACTATTTCTGGGAAAAGTGTTAACGCGCAACCAAAAACTCTCTGCGTAACTACTATTTCTCATAAAAGTGATGACGTGAAAATCTAGGAAATTTTATAAATACCAGAAACGATCCGGAAAAAGGGGATTCTGTTCATTTTCAGTTTTTTTTAGTTAGCTTCTTGTTAGAGGAAGTGAGAGAGAGGAGTGGGGATTTGAATCTTGGAGCTTCACGAAGAGGAATTGGAGTGGAGCAAGCTGTGTAATTCGTTCATAGTTAGGGATTGTAGATTTGAAACGAACATGTTGAATTGATTTGGATCTGAATTTCAAGCTTTGGAATAGATTGAGTGATTGATTCTGAACTTCACGTGGAAATTGAATGGAAATTTGATTAACTAATTTCAGAGGAACTCTTGTCAATGGAAATTGAATTTGTTCCTCAGATCTGAACCAATCACCGAGATTATAGTTTTCTTAGGGATAAGGAACTTTGATCTTGCAATCTTCTGGTTTCTTACACTTAAAGCAATGTTGAATTGAATCAGATCTAAGGAATTAGAATGGTTTAATTGAATGTTAGGTTCACTGAGTTAAGGAATTAACCTCTGAATAATATAATGTGAAACTGATTGTCATTCTTTCCAATTGCTTGTTAATTCAGAACTTTATTGATTAAACATTGAAGTTTTGGTGAAGCAATTCCCTAGCTATGGTTTCTTCCTCTGTTATCACATAACTGTGTGTTCATTGTTCTGTTTTCTGCAAGTTCATTTTACTTTCAATTGTTCTAGTTTGCTGTTATTACATGTTACTACTCTCCTTACAATTTCAAAAAAGCTTAAACGGTTATAATTATATGAAGTGGTATTTGAAACCTAAATTCCCTGTGGAGACGATATTTGGATCTTAAATTTACTCATCACTTGCTGCAATCCTAGTGCACTTGCTAGTGTAGATTGCTAACAACACTTGCGCGTGGCTACTATGATTATTGAGAGTAGCTACGCCCAACATTTTTATATAAATAAGACCTGTTTCACGTTCACTCTCACTCTTCATTTCTGAGAAATTTTTCACTCTTCTTCTAATTTCCTGAGCACCCACTCCCTCGAATTAAATTCCTTGCATCTGAACATCAACTCCCTACACTTTTGCACTGCATTTGAACTCCAATCCAGGTAATTTCCTCTTCCTCACTCTCTGCGTTAGGGCTCTTCATTTTTCAATTGGGGATTTTTAATTAGAACCAATTTGAAATGCACATTGTGTTTAAATTTTCCAAACCATCAAATGAACCTCTTTTGCAGACCATGATTCACTATATGACATACGCTGTTCTACATTTTAAACACATGGGTTATGGACTTCATTTTGGAACTGTTATTGCTGTCATAGTAGCTACCTGTAACACATAGTGGTCACTTTACTGAACCTAATTTGTTGCTTGAATTTGCAAGTGTATGTGTCTATATGTTATTTTCTTGCTGCTGAACTTCACTGAAAATGTCCACTTTCATAGTGGTCACTTTTATCATTTCAATATTGAAAAAACTGACATAATTCACACATAGTGATCACTCTGCATGTGTTTAACTGTCTGATCTTTCACTGTTAAAGTAGTTACTACCAACTAGCATAGTAGTTACTTTTGCATGCAAAACTACTCTGATTTGTCTTAATTTTCTCTGATTTCTGTACATTTTCTGTGAAATTATATCCACATAATACCTCTGCATTCTGTCATGCTTTACTGCCAAAGTAACTGCTTTCATTCATCACAGTAGCTACTTTCTGCTGCAACAATGCTGTAAATTGCCTGCATTTTCTCTCCTTCATTTCCAAATGGTGTGAAATTCTTGCTACAGGGTTAATTATGCACTATCACTCATTTATTCCTTTTTCTATGTGCAGATTAATGGCAAACACTCCCAGAAAGAATGCACCCAGGGCCAAGAGAGCCAAGACAACTACTGCCTCTTCATCTAGGCCTCAGCCTGCACATGATCCCAGATTTCGGTCCCTGGCTCATGAGAATTTCTTCAAAGCCAATATTCTCACGCGACACATTGTGCAGGACAGGAATTTTGACCTGCAAAAAGGGACCTACCCCCAATTTGAGCAAGAAATCCAGAAAAGGGGGTGGGATTTGTTCACCACATGTGTTGGGCATGGGTGGAAGGACATCACCCAAGAGTTCTATGCAAATGCCTTCAGGGTTAAGGGAGATTATTTCCCCTACAAGCATTCCATGGTCAGAGGCAAGGTGATAGACTTCAACCCTGTCAACATCCAGAGGATCCTCAACATCCCTCTTCCTGAAAAGAGGCCTGGACAGTTGGACTACACTACTTTCAGCTACTTGGAGGAGAAGAACTACAAGCCAATCCTTCAAGCAATATGCAAGGATGGAGAGAACTGGGAGTTTGACATGAAGCTCCAGCCCAAGAACCTAACTACAAAGCACCTCCTTCCACCTGCCAAAGTCTAGAGCATCTTCATCCTTAGCTCCTTCATGCCAGTCATGCACTCATCTACCTTGGCAGTGAAGAGGGCAGAGCTAGTTTATGCCATCATGACAAGGATGCCCATCCATGTTGGCGATGTTATCAGCAATGCCATCATGGAGATCCTAGCTAGGAAGAAGGACTCCATAGGTTTTCCCTCCATCATTACTATGCTCTGTCAGGATGCTGGAGTTGACTTTGGGGAGTATCAGCAGAAAATCAGAGCAGCTCCCTGCATCACCACAGCTATGGTGAAGGAGCTGTTTAAAGCTAAGAAGAGCTCAGCCCCAGAGATACCTCCCCAAGCTGCAGGGAAGAAAGGCCTTCCTTCTAAAATGAAAGACCAGCTGAAAGAAATAGCTCTGCGACAAGATGCTATATATGCTGGTCAGAAGGCTGCTCTGACCCTTATAGAGACCATGTTACTCAACATGGGGAAGAAGATGGGGATGACTGCTGACCGGATCTACTATGCCCCCACCTTCCTAGCCCCTTATCTTCGAGCACCAGTTCAGAATGATCTTCCACCTTTCACACCTACAGCAGAAGAGGAGGAGGAAGAGGAAGATAGCAGCTCTGAGGGTGAGCCAGTACCAGACCCAGTTGCAGCAGCAAAGGGGCAGGATGATGAGGACACCAACACTGATGTAGCTGATGATGATGACCTCTCCTCCAGCTCTGATAAGGATGCAATATAGTTTTAAATTTTTATTTCTGTTCTTTATTTACCTTTTTCTTTCATTGTACATATTTTTTCTGCCAATTTCCCTGTAATTAGTACACTTTTCTTTTTATTTTCCCTACCTTTAACTTCCCTTTACTGCTTCTACTCTGAACAACAACTTAACTCTTTCATGCTATATATATATATTATCTGAGTTTGAGTTATTTGTTCTGCTGGTGCTGAATTTATTGTCTCTTTGTGCAGAGAATGCCCTCAGTTCCATCAAGAGGAGCATCATTTCTTTTGCCCATGAGTTGAGGCACTATCATTCATGAAAGGGGGGTGAAGTTCTTTGCCTCTATTTCATATACTCTTAACCTCATTTTTCCTGCACAATTATACATTAAAATACAAAAATATATGTTTGTTCTTTTTCTTTTTCATTGAACCCAATTTTGTAATTCCAGTCTTAGACTCTTATTGCAATTTTCATTCAATTCATGAACACACTCTACTTTTGTAAATAATTTTCTCTCCATGCCATGCTGAATATCTTTTCTTGCAAGGTGATTTATCCTCACATGATGTTAAGTAATTATCACCATTTTTACCATGGTAGAGAATTGAGCCCCTAATTATCTTTCTGTGTGTATATTCCATGTCATTTTGCATCTATTCTCTAGAACTTGCCCTGTTTCTTAGTTGAATATGCGTTATGCAATTTTTATCTAGATGATTGAGGCCTCCTTTACACACACACACCCACTCACCAGTTTCCCACCTTTGCACCTTATTGCATTACATCCCCTTCTTTTGCCAAACTTAATTTGCCAAAACAATTTTTCTCCCATCAAGAATGTATTTCTTTTTAGTAACATCAAGAGTGTATGCAAATAATAAGTTTAGGGTGTTGATTTTGATGGTAGTTACTTGAGGACAAGCAACCTCTCAAGTTTGGGGTGGTGGACATCATACATGTTATTAGTACATGTAAAAAAAATAATTAAAAAATAATTAAAATTTGAAGAAAAAGAGTGGTTGCCAAAGTCCAAGAAATCATAAAAGAAAGAATGAAAAAAAAATGCTTGAACCTCTTAGGTGATGAAAAATGATGAAAAACAAGGTGAAAGAATGCTTGAACCTCTTAGGCTACCTTATTTGATGCATTTCATTCTAATTGATGTATTCACTCACTCAAAAGGATTCCCTTATCTTGAAAACCCACTTGAGCTTTTGACCCTCCTTGATCAAATTGAACCTTACCTATCCCTATTTGTGGCCAACCAAGTCTTTTCGATAGGTAAATCATTGTATTAAGGCAAAGGAGATTGAGAATATGGGCAAGCATATGGTAGGGTAGAGCAATTTGCATGTGTTGAGGGAAAATACCTAGCTTGAAACACTGACGAGTGAAGAGTGAAACACCACCTTGTGAGCTAGATAATTTCTTGGCATCGTGTGAAGTATGATGAACCTTGTTGAATTTTTGTTTCACTTGTATGGAATTTTGCATAAAATTGATTGATATGAGTGTGCTTCCTTTGTTGAATAACTCCATGATTTTGAAATGGAGGAAATGCATATTAGAGTTTAAAAATTGGAACAGAAATTTTTGAGAAAATTTTTTGGGTAAGTCTAACCCTTTTTACTTAAGTTCTTAAATTTTAGTTTGCTTGAGGACAAGCAAAAGTTTAAGTTTGGGGTTGTGATGAATCCACATTTTACTAAATTTTTATACATCATTTATTACTCTTTATAGAAAAGAGTAGACTTAGATAGTGAAAATAAGATGAATATTCCAATTAGGCTAAATAATATAGGTTTCTTAGTTTTTGGTTAATTTACATTGATTTAGATAGTTTATTTTACATGTTTTAATCATTTGAATAATGTGGCAGGAATCCCCATGCTTATTTTGAAGAATTATTGGATTTTGAGGAATTTGAGGTGAAAGTAACTACTTTCAAAATTGATAGTGACAACTACAGTAAGTCATTTCCAGCAAAGGGACCAAAGTGATCACTTTCAAAGCTTAAAGTGACAACTACAACAACCCAGAATCCACTAAACCTGCGCGTGGTTACTATGAATATTCATAGTAGTGATATAGCTTTGTCGAACACTTATCAAATGCACAAGGTTTTCGCAATTATTTGTAGAATAATGTCAACCAAGGTCGAATTCTCGAGGACACGTTTGTATCTAATTCTTCTTTGCCGAATTGTTAAAATGAAACAAAAGATTGGGGAATTTTGAGAGTTTAAGAATAATCTGATCAAATGCACAAAATTTTGGAATAAAAGAGAAATCAAATGAGAATTAATTGATCCACAAGTCATAGGTTCATGCAAACAACATCCTTCATTGTTTCCCTAGTTTGAACATCTAATCCATTAACTAATTCAATCGAATTTGCTAACAAACTAGATTACGAATTTGACTAATAGATCTATCAATCTAATTCAATTTCATGAATCAAACTACAATCGCAATTTAATTCAATTCCTATCCCCAAACGTTATCAATATCTTGAAAAACGAAAGAGAAGAGGAGAAAAGAGAATTCAAACTTGGAGCCACTCTGAATCTTCCTTGCAATTCCCTATTTCTTGTGTATCAATCCAAGAAGCCTAGCCTTCCATTGAATCCAATGCTCAGCCAAGTCAAGAAGAGAGAAGAAGAAAGAAGAAAATGAAAAGTCACACCAAGAGAAGAGAGAGAATTCGAGAGAGAAATTTAGGAGCCAAAACCAAATTTAAAAGTGTGTCAAAACAAAAACAAAAAAAAACCCGTTTGCAAAGTGGAGCCTCTAACATATTAATAGGCACCACTTATGATCAGATCCAACACTAAAAGGAAGGGCCCACAAGTGTGATTAAACAGCCCAAATTACAAGCTAATGAAATGTTAATACAAATGAAATGAAATTACAAGAACAAAATTCGAATACAAAAATTCCTTCACAATTTTCCTAACTTTAAAAATTCATAGAAAATAGAAAAGAGCTCCAATTTGGACGATCTGCACATGAATTTTATAGCCCAGAAAATGAGGAATCCAATACAAGTGAAATCAGACCGAACAGACATCTGTGGAAAAAGTTATGATCAAAACAGTCAGTGCAGGTCTGAAAACATAATTTAGACATTAATTGAAATTGAGTTCCTATCATCCAATTAACTAGGAAATGCCATAATTTGTGAAATAAGGGAACATGAAAGGTAATTTACACACTCTAAAGGATTGAAAATGTGCACAAATAATGCATGCTATCAAGTAGTCACTCCAGAGCATGCAGAATTGAAGGTGCTGCGGGTAGTTACTATCAAAATTCATAGTGACAACTCCAGAGAGTCCAAAATGTCCCAGTGCTGCGCGTGATTACTATGAATATTCATAGTAATCACTCCAGAGAGGCAAAACCCAACTGATGCTGCGCGTGTTTACTATGAAAGAATTAGAGTAACTACTTTGGAGGGTGTTAGCTTTAGTATAAATAGATTTTTACCAAATTAGGGTAGGAGTTCTTACACTTTTTGAACCTTTTCTCTTCTTTACTCAATTTAGGATATTTTCCAGAGCTTAGGGCAACCTTGGGTGACAACCAAGGATCCAACCTAGGGTTTGGTTTCTCATTTCTTTTGCTGTTACATTAATGTTAATGAGTTTTCTGCATTTTCCAACTGCGTTTTTTACCCCCATTTCCATGGAGGGCTAAATTTTGTGTAATCCTTAGTAAGTTCGCATAGATTCTTGAGTTCCTTGAATTTAATGATAATATAATTCCTTTCTTTTCATGAATTACTTCTTCCTTGTCTCTTGAATTGAATTAATGGTGAATGAAGGGAGTATTGCTCAATTAACCCGAATTTCATTTTAAGGAGATTCTAAACTAGGGATTGCTTAATCCTAGGTTTAATTCTAAGGTTGCATAATTTTGGGATGAGAGATTAGAGCCTAACAAATTGCGTAATTTCGTTGGGACCATAAGGTTGATTTTTGCTTGTTAAATTAACCTAATTCATTGAAGAGAGGATGAATGTTAAATCTTGAGTGGAATGAGGATAGAATCTTTGTGGATGAACTAAGGATTGCTGCTTTCTATTATTTGAACTAATTAAACTCGTTTGTTTGTTACTCTTTATTTTGATTTGAAACCACAACCCCCCCCCCCCATTTTAATTGCTTGTTCAATTAATGCCTTCAACATGTTTAATGAAGATTAATAGCCAATGTTCACAGGAGACAATCTAAGGTAACTCTAGTACTACATTAAATTGTTTAAATTTTGATGAGGATTTGCGACAAATCTTTTAAATACCTCAAAATAAACCATCATCACCTGCTATTCAGAAATTGGTTTCTGAAGTTTAGACAAATCCAACCTCTCACAAGCATTATGTTTGATTAAAGGAGGAATTGAGAAGGAAGCGAAAGTTAGTTGTAGGCAAGGATGAGGAATTAAGAAAAAATATCTTTTACAGTGGATGCATAGTACTATTATTGGGGGACACTTTGGAAGAGATGCTACCTTAAAGAAATTGCAGGTTATAGTTTACTGGAAGGGCCTCACCAAGGATGTCAAGTCTTTTGTTCAAAACTGCAATGTGTGTTAGAAATGTAAACCAGACACTTCTGCTTATCCGGACTATTACAACCCTTGTCAATTCTAGATCATGTATGCAAACATATCACCATGGACTTCTTCAAATTGCACAGATTTCCTGACTCTATAACTAGTGATAAAGATGTAATTTTTGTTACTAACTTCTGGCAAGATTTAATGGCTTACCAAGGTGTTCAGGTTCAGTTATCTACAACTTACAATCCCCAAATAGATAGTCAAACAGAGGTGGTTAATAGGTGTGTAGAGACTTACCTAAAGTGCATGTGTTCTTATAGGCCTAACCAATGATCTAAATGGTTGCCACTTGCATAATGGTGGTACAATACTAGCTATCATAGCAATATCCAAGAAACTCCATATTAAGTTGTCTATGGTCATCCATCACCTACTTACTTGCCTTATTTAGTAGGGAATCCAAGATTGAATTGGTGAATAGAAGTTTGCCAAAAAGGGAGGAGATACTCAAGCTGCTGAAGTTCCACATGAAAAGCACTCAAGAGAGGATGAAGCAATTAGCTGACAAGCATAGATCAGACACAAGTTTCCAAATTGGTGACTATGTTTATGTGAAAATACATTCATATAGACAAGTTTCAATGGCTGCAAGAAGCAATGCAAAGTTGGCTCCAAAGTACTATGGTCCCTTCCAAGTCTTAGATTGAATAGGTGCAATTGCATACAAGCTAAACTTACCAGCGCAGTCTCAAATCCACAATATTTTCCATGTATCATAGCTTAAGAAACATGTTGATGAGGCTTCCACTTCCACTATTCTTCATTCTAATGTTTAGAATCTGAAGGACCAAGTAAACTAGAATCAATCCCAGATAGAATGACTATAAAGAGAGGAGGTCATGTTGTCACAAAAGTTCTTGTCAAATGGAAGCATTAATTACCCAAGGATGCCACTTGGGAGTTTTAATATGATTTGAAGCAAAAATTTCCTTATTTTCATTCTTGAGGTCAAGAATGTTGTTAAGGAGGGAGAATTTACAACACCGTCTTTTTCATTTAGTTAATAAATTGATGATTGGTATTATATAGTGTTAGAGTGTATTAGAATGATTTAAGGGTGTTTTGGTAGAAGTTTGGTGCAAGGGAAATTGCTCAGGCGAGACAAATCTCACTCAAGCGAGACTGAACGTCCAAAACCAAATGTTTTTAAGGCAATCTTGCTCAGGCGAGATGATTCTCACTCAAGCGAGATAAGATAAATGTATCACACTTGTCACCTCACTTAGGTGATGGTGATTTCGCCTAGGCGAGCTGCGTCGCTTAGACAAGGACTTACAAGAAAAATGCCTAACTCTCTAGACGTTATCTCGCTTAGGTGAGCTCAACCTCGCTCAAGCAAGCACATCAGGAAATGCTTGGCAAGGCCAGTGTCTAGTGTTCTCGCTTAAGAGAGATTTGCATCACTCAAGCGAGCTGCTCACTCAAGCAAGAGCGCGCAGGGTTAGGGTTATTTAAGAGATTTCTTGCATGAAAATTTCATTTTATTTTAAACCTCACATTCTCTTCTCGTTTTCTTTGAACTCTCGCTTCATTTTCTCAGATAAAACTCCTTGAAACTTTGATTACTCCTCGAATCCAAGCTTGGACATTAAATTTAAATGACTCCAAGTACTTCTTTGGATTAAACTTTGTTTTCTCCATTTATTTTTCTCATTTTTCATCTCTTAAGGATATCTTGTGATACTCAAGAGAATTTTTGTGATTGAACTCGTAATCTTTGTTAATCTCTTCACATACTCACTTTGAGGTAAGAAGAGCTCTATTTTTTTGTTCTACTAAAATATTTATTTTGTGCTCATTGGAGCATTATGACATAGGGATTTCGTGAAAATATATGTTTGTAGGAAAATATTGATGAATGATAGGTGAAATATACATGTTTGGTTGTGTGGCTTGAATGGCTGTGATATATTTGCATGAAATATATATGAGTACTCAATATAGAGTGTTATGAAAATATGATGAATGATTATGGTGTAATTATATGAAATATGTTTATATTAGATGTATGATGAAGCATGATGTTGTTGATAAATGTCAGGCTTGTAATTTATTATTGAGTAATCTATAATATTTTATACTTGTTAAATGTTAATTGAAGGATTATTTGGTATTGGAATAGACTTAGATGGAGTTTAAAATTATTTTAAAAAAAATGTGAACAGTACTGTATGAATAGTGTTAATGAATAGTAAAACTGCCTATGAACAGTAAAACTGCATATGTACAGTGACCGCTGACATCATCAGTGACATCATCCTGACGTCATGGCTGACGTCACATACGCGTACTATACGTGTGCACAGAGTTTCCGGTGTGAATAGTGTCCTGAACAGTGTTTCCAGCGTGAACAGTAAGCGGTGAACAGTAAATTTCAAAAAATTTCTATAAAAAGAAGGCTTCACATGAAATTTCAATTTCTTCACTCCTATCCAAGGTTCTCAAAGGTTCCAAGGCCATATACCACTATTTTCTCTCATATTAAACCCTCTTAAACTTAGATTTCTTGCCAGATCTGAGATTCTACTTTTATTCTGAAGGATTTGAAGTAAGTTTCTATAGGCTTAAAGTTAGATTTATCGTTCGTTTCTCTTCATCTTCTCTTTCTTATAGATAGTTGATGATATCTTAGGAGAAACTCTGTTCTAAAACTGAATCTTCGGTGAATCTTGCATCAAAACAAGTAATATTCGGTAGATCTAGTGTGAATCATCGTTCTGAGGTAAAGGTAGCTTACTTTAACCTATGAACTACATTTTGAACGATTTAATATGCTATTTCAAGATGTTTTGATATGATTTTGTTAGATATATTGAATAAAAGCTATTTTCTAAGCTGTAACTGCTGTTAATTGTGTTAAAATGCTGAGATTTTGGCTGATCTATGATAAACTTATCTTAGCTGAGCTGTTAAAATAATTTTAGCGGTGTGCATCATGCTAAGATATATGTTTTGGATCATTATAGAGTCGAGTTACATGTTTAGGTGGGTAGACATGTAACGGTAAGTTCATATTGAGCTGTGTTATGCTGTCTGGATCCAGATACCGGAATGGGTCGCTCCCAGACCGGCTCGGTTCCTTCTGGATTACTTAGGCTGTGAAACCAGTTGTCATGCTGTGCATTAGATGGGCTGGTAATGCATAGGGCTGTTGATGTGAGTACTATTTTGTTATATATATACGATTTTATTTTATTTTTCTTAGCTCACCCTTGCATTTCCTTCTATGTCGTTGTGTGCATATTTACTGCGATGATCGTACGGTGGTAGATGAGCAGATGAAGCAGGTGTTGCATCTACTTCACAGGCTGACCGGCCAGTGGAGAAATGTTAGAAGCTGGAGTCGAGTAATTTTGCATCAAAATCCTTTTTCCTTATATTTTGAGACCTCATGTAGAGGGAGCTACGCAGTATAATTTTGGTTATTTTGAATATTATGAACTAAATATAATATTATGTTGTTCTATTGGATGCTTGTTGTAAGAAACTTATATTCTCTATTACTTATTTATCTTAAATAAGTATGTGATGTAGAAACAATGTTCTCAGTTCCTTATAAAAGGGGTCGTGACATTTTAGTGGTATCAGAGCATGGTCTAGGTAAACCTACGGGGTGAGGTTGTTAGGCATCAGTTGTGCACATTAGACATGTAAGTTTTAGCTGTGAATCATATATCATAATTTCTATTCATCAAGTTGTGAGAGAACGAGCTTGATCACCTCGGTTCTCAAACACGACAGATGTAGGAAACTTGGTATATGATACTTAGGTGAGCTATAGGCGAGTCGTACTATGTGAATAAGAGGCTGTTAAGCGAAGCTGTAAATGATTGTTGAGATAAGTGTGTTTGCTATGCTGTGTGAATGCTGATATGATGTTATGCTCAGTGCTAAATTGATTAAATTGTTATGATATACTAAATATGAATATATCACTGTAAGCTGAATCTATGAATATAGCTATGAGGTGGTATTGTTGAATGTGTTAAACGTTAGTAAACTAAGCTAGTCTATATATTAGGATGGCTAGACCGAGAAGATCTGTTGCAAACCCTCCTCCTCCTATTGACGTGAACCAAATGGCTCACGCCATGGAGGCCATGGTAGCCACTGTGAGGTAGAGTCTAGATATGATTCAGCAGCAGCAAGCTGCAAACCTAGCCGCTACTGCAGCACAGGTAGCAGCAGCTATTGCCTCAGCTGTACCTCCTCCTAAATAGCAAGGGTTGTCAGAGCTCAAGAAGAACGATCCTCCTCAATTCACGGGGGTGGATGGATCAGATGCTCCTGAACTCTGGATCAGGGAGATTGAGAAGATCTTCCTAACCATGGGTTACGCTGGGGAGAGGAAGGTGTTATATGCTACGTATATGCTAACAGGGGACGCAGAGATATAGTGGCACGAAGCTCGTGCTATGTTGAAGGTGTAACACCCCGATTCTCCTGAT
This sequence comes from Abrus precatorius, assembly GCF_003935025.1. Taxonomy (NCBI): domain Eukaryota; kingdom Viridiplantae; phylum Streptophyta; class Magnoliopsida; order Fabales; family Fabaceae; genus Abrus; species Abrus precatorius. Next base: position 14,508,409 of record NW_020874362.1, read on the forward strand.
TTAGCTAGCGACCCTTGAATCGTACTTACTTTCTTATTCTGGTTCATTAGTATCGGAATGATTAGATAGAGGTTAAACTATTTTATTTTGATAGAATATTGATTTATTTCTAAGTTCGGTATTTTAGGGTAACTGCATGCAATATATGGTTTCAATATCGTTCAAGGATTTCTTTGAGTATGTTCAGCTGTACTGTCTGCAATGCCCCTGATAATTTTATCCAGAAAAGTTAAATTTTTGTCTTATTTAAAAAATTGTCAAATCAAAATTATCCGTCTTGAAAAACGTGAGATTTTGTAATCATTGCTAAGATTTGGTAATCATTCCTTAGCCATCGAAATTCTGCAATCTCATGAAATCTAGTAATCATTAATGTAAAGATTTCCAAATCTAGTATCAGCCACTAGAATTTCATGCAAAAAGATTCTTTCCTCCCGATTTGTAGACATAATTATTCTGAAACTTTCTTGTCTTGTCTTCTAAAAGGCCAGCATCATGATTACTTTAATTAAATGCTTTTCTTGAAATTTGTGCCATGTCAAATGTCCCTTCAAAAGACAATCTCGTCACATCAAATTCCTCGTCGGCCAATCACATTGCATACATTTGCTGCCTAGAATCTAGCCTTTGGAATTTTGTGCAATTCTTGGAATGTTCTACTCCAAACCGTGTGCATGTAGCCTCCACATTCCTCCACACATTTTGCTTGCCAAAATGTATTTACTTAACTTGCAAGTTTGCAAAAAGAATTCACTATTCATGCACAAAAACCGTGGCACCCTTATTATTCAAGTTTTTCACCAAATTTCACTTCCAAATTGCTTCAAATCAATTTTGTGCAGTTTTGGCATTTGAATCTTGTCCCACAAGCCCAAACCGTGAGTATTAAGTTACATTTGGCAAAGGAAAATTGAACACTTCATATAAATAGGTCAAGCTACCTTATTTCCTCTCTTTTTTCACTCTAAAAACCGTAGGCCTCCCACTCTTTCTCTTAAAATTCTTTCATGTTCCCATTCTCTCCATTTTCTTCAAAGAAACCGAGACCCTTTCTCCCTAAATCCCTTCAAAATTTCTCATCTTCTCAACCTTTCAAGATAAGCCAAGGAGCTCCAAGCTTTCACCCTTGCATTCTATTGCTTGATTCTTCAAAACCATGACCATTCCTTCAAGGAGGTAAGCTTTCTCATCCTTTTTCCTTCTTTGATTTGAAGAACCATGGAAGCCTAACACGAAAAGCTCCTAAAACTTCCTTTTTCACTTTGATCTTAACCATTTTGAAGCTTTTCCCCTTTTCTCTTCAAAGAACCGAGGAAGACAACCTAACCAAGAGGAGAAAGATTGAAGTTTGAAACTCATCCTCTCAGTCCAGCACCTTTATTTTGAAGAACCAGCCAAGATTAACTCCTTTTGCTCTCAAATTTTTGACACATTCAAGGCAAGAGGGAGTTCTCACCATTGATGTGTTTGCATGTCCCTTTCTTGGCTATTTTTGCTTATTTTCCCTTTGAAAAATAGTGTATATTAGATTCCATGTTTGAAGAACTTCAAATCTGAACTTGCATGTTAAATTTTATCCGAAAAGTGTGTGGATTTCCTTGTTTGCTTGCCTCGGTTACATTCTAAAGAGTTTGATTCCACTTTTAATCAACTTTGTTCCTTAAAAGCTTGAAACTTTGATGTGTGGATGTGGATTTTCCCTTGTACATGTCTCGATTTTTATGTTCCCTTGGTGAAATCCTTGAATTAATGATAATTCTTCCTTGAAACCATGAACTGTGAACTTGATTAACATATCCTTTCACTTGCATGTTGAATTTTAACCATGAAATGCTTTGGATCCCTTTGTGCATGCCTCGGTTTTGCTTTTGTTTGGCTGGATTCTTTGTTTAAAATGTTGATTTACTCTTGTAATCAATAAACCATGGATTGCATGTGAAATGGAAGCCATTGCATATTGATTTCAGCCCCTAAGTGTTTTGGTTTTCCCTTGGAAGTTTGAATGTAACTTGGAAATGTTGCCCCTACACTTGGACGATGAAACTATGTCATTGCATGTTAATTTCCTTTGTGTTACCTATTTTTAACTTGACGGAAATTTAATGGAAAGGCTGGACAGATTTGATTTTTCATGTAAAAGACTAGAATGTTGTACTTAAAGTTCAAATAAAAATTTGTTTAAGGAAAGTTAGTAAAATTATAAAGGGAAGTCGCACAAAAAGAAAAGGTAATTGTGGTGGAAAATCTTAATTTTTGGACACTCAAACCATATAGAAAAAAATTGAACTACACTTTAGAATTTGAAAACCGTGCTGGATTTTGTGTGATTTACATGAAAATGGTTGCTTGTTAGTTTGGATGATGGATGATCGAATTGATTGTGATGTACGTTTCCACTTGGTTTAAAAAGTTTCATGCATGTGGTGCTTTGGGAATTTGTGGTGGACAAGAAAGTGAGAACTATTCACTCTCTATTTTGATGATAAGGAATCCTAAAAGTTGTACTTAAAATTGTGTTAATTTTGATGAAATATGGGTGATAAGGATTGTATAATGATAGGGTGTGTTTGCTGTTTGCACCTGGATCCGTGAGTATTAAGATGAATCATGCATCATGTTCATTGCATTATGAAAGGAATAAAAGGGGAAAATCAAGTGCAACCCTTTTTGATGAAAAATTTACCCAAACTGAAAAGATAGTAATTAAAGGTATGGAGATGGTAATTAAGGGTCTGGACATAGTCGTTAATTGATAAAAGTCATTCTTGGTAAGATCTCACTATTAGCTACTTAATAGAACCCATCGCGTGAGGACTTAATATTAATAAACCTAAAGAGAGCTAGAACTAAACTAAGTAACCTTAAATTAAATAGGTAGTCGGGAATCAATACAAGTAATTAGAAAATAACTAAATGGAAAAACCAGAGAGAAAGAGGAAAGTGGAAACAAGTCATATCTAAATAGGAAATAGTATAGTTAATAACGATGGAAATGATAAAATGAGCGATGGTGATATAGTAAATTATTATAATGGAATTGGATGAGGAAAATCTGAGTGGATTATGTCAAAATGACTGAAATTATGTGTTGAGAAATAGTGGATGTGTATTGATGGGATTGGAAGCTTATATGTAATTCCTTAACCTTATTGTTTAACAAATTTATGCTGGATGAGAAAGTGAATAATGATTGAGCAGGCCTTGTAAGGGCTTTGATTCTGTGCTTTGAATTCCATGTGATCTAAGATTGAGAAAACATTGGGGAGAGAAAAGAAAATCATGCTCCATGCATCATAACATTTCTTTGGAACGACTTGATGGCATAATAGAGGCACAGCTGTAGGTATTGGAGGTTCGGTCCCGAGTAGACCTATGGGGGTGGTGAAAGGGGGAATAGTCTACCTAGATGGCGCAGCAGAGCTCTCTGTGGCCGGGTCGTGACCCTACTTGCAAGCCTTAGCCAAGCCCGACAAGAACTCCACATCCTAGGGTCGTTGAGGTCCTTTCCCGAAGAGACCCAGTTTGGGGCCAGCACCAGTTTGGGTGTTTTTGAATAACGACATAAATTCTTTTCTGTGCAATTGTGATGCAGGGAATGGAGTCCTCCGATCGCCACACAACTTGGATATGAAATTGTTAACTCTACACTAAATGCTGGGCAAGTCGCTGGCAGTAGAGTAAGGGATCCCCATGCATACCATATGCATTAAAACGAAAATTCGAGGGATGGATAGCGAGGAAAGAAACTTGCATTCATGCATCATGTGCATTATTAGTTTGATGAACCTAGGAATTATCTATGAGAAGTATGAACCGACTTATATTGTACTGATGTTTGTTTTGAGATTGGATAATGATGTGGTTTGGGTGATGGTGTGAAAAGCCACCTTCCTTGGGGTACGACTATTGAATGTTTGTTTGTGTTTGGAGAACTCACCCCTATTTGTGTGTTGTTGTACTTTTGTATATGGCTTATACAGATGACCAGCTTCCGAGTGAAGGTATGGATCCTGCCATCTGAGGAGGACGTTTGGGTGTTTGACGCGGCAGCACAGCAAAGCATCTTCCATGGAATGGCACGAGTGATTCATGGACAGGATGTCGGACACTCATGGACTACCCACTTTATGGTTGACACCCCTATCGAGCTTGTTTTCTCCACCCCACCTGGAGATTCTCACCTACCTTATCCTGCACTTGCAGCTACTCCTTCTTCCATGTCTATTGATCCCCGTACTCCCAGTTCTAGAACAGTACCTGCACCTGTACCATTCCCTACTGAGGATCCTACTCCACCCCCTGTGGCCACTGAGAGAGATGTCTATATGGCAGAACCCTCAATAAGGAATGATGATGTACTGCCCCACATGCTCCTTACTTACCTAAACACCTATTCGCCCTTCACTATCGTCTATTCGCCACCTCACACTGCTGGATGGATTGAAGAGGACACTGAGGATGTTGCTTCCTCTAGCTTTGCTTCCCCGACATCTTCTGAGGAGTCTGATCCCATTGAGGATTATTCACCTTATGAGTGACGTTTGTTGTTTGTTTCTGTCCTAGTGGGACTGCTCGTAGGGCGTTTAGTTTACTTATGTTGTGATTCTGTTTGATGGATTGGGTTAATGTTTATTGCTCTCGACGCTATCTGAATATTTTACTATTTCTGCCAAACTGATGATTAAATACCTTGAGGTGCCTTTATGTCACGAGTTATGTTTGTCTTTATCCCACTGTGTGGTTGAAATTGGAAAGTGAAATGATGATTGTCTATGGAATACGGAATATTATTTGTATGATTAAAACTCTCTATGAAGAGAGAGATTATGTTCGTAATTGAAAAAAAAAAATCCTGCTATTTTTTAGGCATCACAGAAGGCCCGAGGTGAAGTCATCACTTGGTCTGTATTTAGAAGTAGTTTTAAAGGGAAATTTTTGCCTTCTCATGTTCGTGCTACCAAAGAGTGGGAGTTTCTAAACTTGGTGCAGGGAAACTCATCAATCTATGAGTATGCAATACAGTTTGAGCGACTCTACAGATTTTATTCTCACTCGACCTTGGAGGAGTGAAGATGTTAGAGGTTTTCAGATGGGCTGAGAACTAACATAAAGAGGATTTTGATCCCACTCAAGATCACAGAATTTGCTGACTTGGTGGATCAAGCCACCATTATAGAAAGTCTTAATGCAGAGGATGTTGGTGGAGATGGGAAGCCTCCATCTAGTAGAGCCGCTAGCAGCTATGGTAATGGAGGTAAGTGTGCTAAGAAAGGCCCCTACAGTCAGTCACTACGCCAACAGCAGTCTCGACCATCTCAGTCGAGGGGATCGGCAGCATCAGCCTCGGTGCCAGTAAGGACTGCTACTCTTGCATTTCAACCTAGGGGAGCAACTTCTTCCATCCTCGAGCCTCAGTGCCGCAGATTGTCAAATGTTTCAGGTGTGATGGGCCACACTACCTGAGCCAGTGCCCACAGGCTGATGTCAGAGTTTGCTTCTCATGCGAGCAGGCAGGGCACCTTGCTAGGGACTGTCCTACGCCTAGTGGGGCAATTTCATCTTCTGCTAGCGCCTTGCACGCTGTGAAGCCTAAAGCAACTAGAGCTCCAACGACAACCAGATCGAGAGCAGAGAGACGTGTATTCACTACTTTTGCATTAGAGGCAGCCCAAGCGACGGATCTCGTTCAGGGGATAGCGGTAGTAGTGGGTACTTCTCTTTCTGTATTGTTTGATTCTGAAGCCAAGCACTCTTTTATCGCAGACATTTGTGTGAGAAACTTAGGGTTACTGGTGAGCGATCTAGGATGTGAATTGGTAGTATCGACACCTACTTTAAGTTCGATTAAGACTTTGACGGTTTGTGTTAGGTGTCCCATAGTGATTGAGGGACGAAGGTACAAAGTAAATCTTATTTGTATCCCGCTGTCAGGATTAGATGTAATCCTGGGTATGGATTGACTAACTGCCAATCGTGTGCTAATTGATTGTGACCTGAGGTGCTTAATCTTTCCAGAGCAGCAAGGTTGTGTTGTATTGATTTCTACTCGCAAAGTAGAAATATCCTTGGGTGAGGGAGTATCATGTTTTGTTTTGTTGGGTGTTATGAATACAAAAATTGAGCAAAGCCTTTAGTCAATACCTGTAGTACGGGAATTCTTTAAGATTTTCCCAGAGGATGTTCTTGGAATACCTTCACGTAGAAAGGCAGAGTTTGCTATAGATTTGATTCCTAGAGTTGAGCCAGTGTCTGTAACACCTTACAGAATGGCGCCGAAAGAGTTGATGGAGCATAAGGAGCAGATTAAGGATCTAATGTGGAAACAGATGATTAGGCCTAGTGTATCACCTTGAGGAGCACCAGTTCTCTTGGTGAAAACAGGACAGAAGTTCTAGATTATGTGTTGATTATCGCAAGTTGAATAAGTTGACAATTAAAAATAAGTACCTGTTGCTGCAGATCGATGATTTGATGGACCAGCTAAAAGGTGCTAAGGTATTCTCGAAGATTGATTTGAAGTCTGGGTACCATCAGATCTGAGTGAAGGATGAAGATATTCCTACGACTACTTTCTATCACACTTCAGAAGAGAAGTTAATTTGACTAGCAAGTGTACTAGTGTTGATGTAGTAAGTTATAAAAATTGACAGAACTGTATTAGAGTCCCAAGTATCGATCTCAGGGAATAAAAGTGTTCAATTACCACTTCACAAGGCCACAATTAATTAAGCTTCCGAATTTCAGAGAGTGTTTGGAATTAAAACTGACAAATGTTAAAATCAAAACAAAAACAGAATAATGAACAAGCAAATGTGAGAAAACAGAGGTAGAAACCATACCTAGGGAGTTACTTCACCAAAACTCCAATGTCGAATCAATGAAGTTCTGAACTTACAAGTAATTGGAAAGAATGACAATTAGTTTCACGTTGTATTATTCAGAGGTTAATTCCTTAACTCAGTGAACCTAACATTCAATTAAATCACTCTAATTCCTTAGATCTGAATCAATTCAATGTTGCTTTAAGTGTGAGAAACCAGAGGATTGCAAGATCAAGTTCTCTTATCCCTAAGAAAGCTATAATCTTGGTGATTAGCTCAGATCTGAAGAACAAATTCAATTTCCATTGACAAGAGTTCCTCTAAAATTAGTTAATCAAATTTTCATTCAATTACTACGTAAAGTGCAGAATCAACCACTCAATCCATTCCAAAACTTGAAATCCAGATCCAAAATCAATTTAACATGTTCGTTTTGGATCTACAATCCCTAACTATGAAGAAATTACACAGCCATTACAGCAGAGAAAGAAAATGAAAGAGAAGAGGAGAAGGAACGCAGAAGAGCCATCTTCAATCGATCTTCAATCTGATTCCTCTAGGTTGAAGCTTGGTGTTCATCTCCACTCTCTCTCTCAAACTCTCTCCACACCCAAGAACTAAGTGAAAATGAAAAATGAACAAAAGATCCAAAAATTTAAGCATTTTTGCAATTTATAATTTTTCCTGACTCTGGGCGTTGTCACTTTGCTTCATAAGAGTGGCCACGTAGAAGCTCGTGTAGTTTCTAGAAGACTGGAACATTCACTTTCGTTGATAAGAGTAGCAACGCAGGAGGTTGAGGAGTGCGCGTGATCACTTTCGAGAGCAAGAGTGACCACGCACAACTTGCCCTGATACACTCCTCTCTGGAACATCCACTTTCACCAGCATGAGTAATCACGCAGAACCTTGCTGAGATTGAAGTCCTCTGGAACGCTCACTTTCACCAGCAATAGTGATAACGCCCAGTGTGTTCTTCTGAGAGACTCTCTGGAACACTCACTTTTACTGGTAAGAGTGACCACGCCCAGACTATATTCCTCATTTATGCTTTGGAACGATCACTTTCACTAACAATAGCAATTACGCCCAACTTTCATTCCATTAATCTTGTTCTTTGAGTCCAGAATTGCCACTTTTCCTCTATCCTTCCATTGAACTTCCATCTTCATGCACTTGGCTCAGATTTTCCTACAAAAACATGATAAAATTCTTAAATTCTACACAGAAAATTCACAAATTCTAAAACAACTACGTATTTAAAGAAATTCTTCAATCATAATATTTTTATGAGTTTTTTTACTTTTCCAAACATATTTTCCTTATTAAATGGGTTAAAACTATAGTAAAATACTAGTAAAAATATGGATTCATCACTAGCACAAACTTGAATTTTTGCTTGTCCGCAAGCAAATCAAACTAAACCAAGGGTAAGTTCCTCCATTTTCAAATTCAATTAACAAACTGCTTTTCTCAGATTTTCTAATTACCAATTTTGTGTTTTCTGCAAAATTTTCAATCAAGTTGTTCATCCAATTACTCATCATGCTAGTCACACTGCATTAATCATACTATGAGCAAGAATTGCTATCTGAGTTCATGTATTTCAGCAAAGTTCATGTGAGCAAAATTAAGAAACATGATCACAGCTCACTAGAAATATTTCCCTCATCACTCAACAGTGCTTAGGCTATTGTTTTCTCTCTAAACATCATTTTTACCACACTCTACCATAGGCTTGCAAATATTCTCAATCTCCTCTATAAAAATGTAACAAATCAATGACTTTTCAGGTAAAATTGAGGATAAGGGACAGGTAGTCAATTTGGGAAACAATGTAGGTTATGCCAAACAGAAAAGATGCAATTCAAGTAGATGAATTAGAGCCTTTATTCCAGCCACTGCGCGCTTTGGTTCAGATTTTTGTAACTTTATAACTTCTTCTTCTTGCCAATTCTAGACGTTTGGAGCTTCTGTATCACTTTCAGAAGATTCCAGAACACCTAGGAATAACTAACTATCAGAATTTCAAGGGTCAAGTCGAAGAATTAGAGGAGCTCTATAAATAGGAATTACGAACTTAGAAAAGAGGTCTTTTTGTCATTTTTAGTTTTTGGTATTCATTTTGTAACCGTTTTAACTTCCAAGGGAAGTCAGAGGGAGAAAAGAGGAGCGACTTTTGTTCTTCCTTGCTAGAGGAATCTGGAAGGAGGCAAAGTTATTGAGATGGCTCTCTGCTTTTCATCTTCTTTTCTTCTTACTTCTCTCCATTTCATTGTAATGTGTTTCTAACTCTTTTGTTAGGGATTTATGGATCTAGAATTGATATATTAATTTCGTTTTGTCTCTGAACTTTGAGTATTTGATTTGATTGAGGAATTAATTCTGTGTTTACTTGATCTTTGAATGGAAATTCAATTGATTAATCAAAGAGTAACCTTCACTAATGGAAATTGGGTTTGTTACTTGGATCTGAATTAATTACCAAAACTCTTGATTTTCTTAGGGATAAGTGGTCTTAGTTTTGCAATCTTTTGGTTCTAATTCATAATGCAATATTGAACTGAATTTGGCCTAAGGAATTAGGGATATTTGGTTGAATATTAGGACCAATGAGTTGAGGAATCAATCTTTGGTTATTGTAAAGAGAAACCGATTGTCAATCAATCAAATGTTTGAATGTTCAGAGGCAGAACTGAATTGATATTGATATTCTAATGAAATAAATTCCTAACTTTCCTCCATTCGTGATTCATTCTAATAGTATAAGTTAACATTCTGTTTTTAACAATTTCTCATTTCCTTAATTTTAAATTTTACTTTCTTGCATATCGAAATCTGTTCAATGAATTATTTTGTGCAAATGGTTATTATCTTGTGAATTGGTGATTAAAAATAAGATCCTAAAGGACGATACTTGGGACTTAATCTGATTTCCACATTTTATAACTTGTTACAACTACCTAGTCACTTGCTAGTAGTGAAATTACACCATTTAAGTGCTGCGATAAAAAGCGTGTAACAGACACATTCAAGTTGTCAATAAATTTTCAATAAAATTCTTCAACCCACTCATTCTCAGCAACAAGAAGTTCCATCAGGATAATGCAGAACTAATTGTAATGAAATTTTTCAAACATTTAGTCTTAGTACAGAGCAGCAATTAATTTCAGACAATCACATTCAAGAATTTCAATTCAAATATTTTTTAATGAAGTCTTATAGGTCAACTCATATTCTGCAGAAATTTGTTCATGTATATATCATAATGCGGCTTTGAATCTTCTAATAAGAACATCAAATGATGTGAAAATCTAGCCACATTCTCTTTTAGTTCCATGTTCGAATCAATTTATCTCAGAAAAAATTTCTCATTTGCCTTATTCAAACATTTTCTCAAATTTTCAAACATAAAGAACCCTAACCATAGATTTCAGAAATGAAGAAGAATGTACCTGGAATGGAGATGCATAAATGTAAGTTCAAGTGTATGAAAGAAGAAATATTGCTAGGTCGATACACAGAGAATGACAATCAGAGAAAACGTAGAGAAAAATGTGAGTTTTAGGGATGAGAGTGTGTGTGTGTGGTCACTTTAAGTAATATTTATAATCACGCGTGTACATGTGACCACTCTTTAAGGAAAAAGTGAACGTTACAGTATTAAAGGCATCCAGCGTGGTTACTATTTTCAAACAAAGTGAGCGTTCTAGAGAGGTTGATTTTATAATTGAAATGCGCATTGTCACTTTGACGCGTTGTCACTTTGACAACGCGCAAGCTTATTTCCTGAGCATGATTACTTTTATCAATGAAAGGGAAAATGCACAAAGGGATGTCTCATACTTACCTGTGCGTGGTCACCTTTTTCAGGGAAAGTGAGTGTTCCAGAGGGAGGTATTTCCTTCAAACATCTGCGTGGTCACTCTTATCAGCAAGAGTGGATGTTCTAGAAGGGCATGTTTTCTGGGCAACCTCTGCGTGATCACTCTCATCAGTGAGAATGAGTGTTCCAGAGAAGTGTGTTATCCTTCATGCCTCTGCATGATCACTTTTATTAGCAAAAGTGATTGTTCCAAAGGGGAACATCAAAAACAGCCTCTGCGTGACTCCTTTCCTGCAAAATAGTGACTCCTTTCATCAATCAAAGATCTCTAAAACCTTAAATAGCATACTTATTCAAATTTAATCCTCTCAATACACACTCACAACATCAAATCTCAATTCATGTATCAGATCAACCCCAAAATACAGATGCAGCAGAATGATAGAAATGAAATTACAAAAATTGAACAAAATGAATAATGAAAATTCAAATGCAATGCAAAAAGCTTAAAATGGTTCAGAATTATGAGTTGCCTCTCACAAAGTGCTCTTTTAATGTCACTAGCTTGACGCCTATTGATCTTTGGTTCTAAGAGATGATTTTGAAGATAACGACTCTCGCTCTATCCTTACACATTTCCCTTTTTTCTCACCAACTTGCAGCTCTCTATTTAATTCTGAACATGCAAAAAATAAAAGTGGAGGGACTTTCAACAATATACTCATTACGTTTCTTTCCCTCCTTCTCATTATCTTTGTATGTTACTGCAACAAGGATCTCTCTTAGTATAGAATTATCGTTATGTTTTTCTTGCTTGGGATGCTGCAGTCCTTAAGGAAATAAAAGCTTTTTGCATTTAGCTTCCTCTATTGGTTTGTAAGTGTAACGCCCCAAATTTTTGTTAGTTGGCTATTAGCTCTTGAATTTTAATTATTTGCTGATTCTAACTTGCTAATGTTGGAATAATTATATAGATGCTGAACTTTTCTATTTTATTCACTGAGGAGAATAGTGACTTGATCTCTAAGTTCTGCATTTTAGAGTAACTGCATTCAATACACTTGGCTTCGATATCATCCAAGAATTATCCTAATTGTTCAGTTGTACTGTCCGAAAATACCCCTGAGAATCTTGCTCAAAAAACTATATTTTGTCTTATTTAAATTATTGAAAAATCATAATTATCATTCTCGAAAAATGTAAGATTTTGTAATTATTACGAAATATTCTATATTTATTTCAAAAGATTTTATAATCACTATAAAAAGATTTTGTAATCATTATGAAATATTCTATATTTATTTCAAAAAAATTTTGTAATCACTGTAAAAAGATTTTGTAATCATTACGAAATATTCTATATTTATTTCAAAAGATTTTGTAATTACTGCAAAACGATTTTGTAATCATTACATAGAGTTTGTAATCATTTCAAAATATTCTATAATCATTTCAAAAGATTTTATATTTATTTGAAAAGATTTTATAATCATTTCAAAAGATTTTGTAATCATTACTTAGTCCTGTAATCATTACTTCAAATCTTTACAAATCTAGTATCGGCTACTAGATTTTCATGCAAAATATTCTTGTCCCCTAAAGTGCAAACACCATGATTACCCGAATCTCCCAAAATCTAGTATCGACCACTAGAATTACATGCAAGAGATTCTTGTCTCCCGATTTGCAGACATAATCATTTTGGAACATTCCTTTCTTGTCTTCCAAAATGCCGACACCATAATTACTTTAATTAATTGTCTCTCTTGAATTTAACACCACATCAAAAGTCTCGTCCAAGTGACAACCTAGTCATGTCGCATTTTTCTCGGCCAACCAAATTTCATGCATTTGCTGTCCAAAATCTTAACCTTGGAGTTTTGTGCCGATTTTTGGAAATTGCTCCACCCAAAACCCTTTGTGTGCAGCCCTAAATTATTTCATGCATTTTAATTGCCAAAATATACTAACTTTGCTTGCAAGTTTCCCTAAAAATATCTATTCCTACACTAAAAACTGTAACACCCTTTTTTTGCACCATTCTCACCAATTTCACTTCAATTCTACTTCTTTTGGATCGTGAGCAAATTTTGGGACTTCCAAGGCTTATCCAATAAGCTAACCATGAATTCCTAATTACCTTGGACCATTAAGACCTTAACCTTCATATAAATTATTCATTTTTTTCCATTTGCCCATTTTGGAAACAACAAACTGAGACCTCACTTCTCATTCTCTCCACTTGATTTCTCATTTCTCTCTTTCACTTTGCTTCATCATTTTTATTCTCTCAAAGTCTCAAATTCTCTCAAACTCTCTCAAGAAAACCTAGAGCTTCTAGCCCCTCAAACACCATAATTTCTTCATCCAAATCACTCAAACACTTCACCCTTCCATCACTAACTTCTTCCTCCATCATCCCTCCAATTTTCGTGTTGAAAGAACTCACCTAGGAGGAAGAACTTGAAGATCTTGGTTGCTATTTTTCGGTCCAACAAGCTCTCTTTGGAGATCCACAAACTCCAGCCCTTCCTTCTTCAATTTCTCGCCCAAAAACTGAAAGGCAAGGGGGAGTTCTCATCCTTTGTTCCTTTGTTTGCCTTCCTTGGTTGAAAACTATGTAAAATCTTGTAAAGGTTCCATCTTTATTTCCAATAACTTTGATCAAGCTCATTGTACCATTTGCATGATAAATTCTACTTGATTTCTTCACTTTATTTACCTCTAAGTTTGCGGTTTATGTGAAAAGGAGGTAATCTCTCTAAAAGCTTGCATTTTGAACATTTGCATGTTGTTTACTCCTTGTGAATGTCTCAGTTTTTCACTTCTTTGAATGAGTTTGTTGTTCCAATGATGATCCACCCTTGATATTAAGTAACTATGAGCTTGGATGGCAATATCTTTCATTTGCATGTTGAGTATTTGTCTTGTACTCCACTTTATCCCTTTGAAATTTTTGGTTTCATGCTTAGATGTGTTGATTTCTCTCAAAGCTTGAAACTTTATTTAGTGCTTGCAATTTCTTCCTTGAAAGTATTTCAGTTTTGCCTTTGCATGTTTGAAATCCTTGATTTCTATGATGATCCACCTTCAAAGCCATAATCCGTGAATTTGCATGTTGTACTCCTTCACTTACTTGTTGGATTTTCGCTTGAAAATTACTTGATTCACTTTCAAAGTTTTGGTCTTGGTTTTGTGTGAAGAGATTCTTTAGAAAGTTTGAATTTTTAACCCTTACATGTGACATCCAACCTTTGTACAAAATTTTGGACTTGAAAATATGTTGGAAACCTTTTGTACAAGTTTTGGTTTAGAGGTTTTCTTGCCAAATCTCTTGAATAAACAGAAATCTACCCTTGAGACCTTGGAACCGTGAAATTGCATGTCTTCAACACTTTGTTACCAAACCTAATTTCATAAAAAGAACTCCTTTAGTAATTTTGAGAGTTTGAACACTAATTTGTCCTTGTGTTGTCTTGGTGTACCCTTTTTAAACATAGTCCTTTGCTGAAAATTAAAATACTACACTTAGATAATGGAACCTTGTGTTTTTATGTTGATTTTCCCTAATTTGCTTGTTAGTGACTTGTCAATTGATGAGATTTTGGAGGCTGGACAGTTCTGAAAATTTTGAGGAAAAAGGTTGAAATTAATTGATTTGGAACCTTGAAATAATTTTGAAAAGTTTATTAAGAGTAATGAGAAAAAGAGTTATGAAAGAAAAAGTGGAAATGAACTTGGATGGTCTCAGTTTTGACATCCAAAAGTGTTGCAAAATTTCATAAAAATATCTTGTATGTACCTTGCATTTTAAGGAAACTAAAATTGAATTTGAAAGTGTGTTGCATTGATTTGAATGCCTTGAACTGTGTGGGACTTGGTTGAGTGTGTGATTGAATGATTGATTGTAAAATTGATTGTGATTGACCTTGATGTCACTTGGTATTGGTACTTGAAATTGGTGATGTGATGTGAAATTAGTGTACTATTCATGAATTGTGTTATTCCTTGAAAAACCGTGAAAAGGTTGAATTGACACTAGTTGGAAAATTTGAATGACTTACTATTTATTATGATTATGCCAAGAAATGGCCATATTGATAATACTACATGCATTATTTGCATCTTAATACAAAAGACTTGATGAACCAAGAGATTGTGCAGCGAAAAAATAATTATACAATGATATATTGATGTTGATCTAGAGCCCTTGAGGGCTGAATTATCAAAAAAGGAACTTGGACCTAAATGGAATTATTGGGAATATTATGAATTTGACATATATTGAGTGGTTGAGTAAGTGGAGTGAAGAAACCACATATATCTCATAAGAAAAGTGTGAAAACCTGAGAGGATAGGACTTTGAACATTTGTGAACTAAGTTGATTAAGTTGGTGGTATAGAAAGAACCTAAGTTTGATTGATCTTCCCTAATAAAGAGAGAAAAATTGAGAGGTAACACCCTTAGATTATTGTGAATTAACTTGTTTAATTGATGCTTTAGAGAGGAATTAAGTTTTATGAATTGTACTTTTATGGAGAGAAAAATCGAGAGGAAGAAATCAAGAGAGCAAGAGTTTGAGTTGAATGATTTATGGTTTAGAAGGTGTTAGAGATTGATGGAAATAAATGTAATGGTTAGGATGAACTTGAATGGCGAGATTGCAAGGATTGAGAAATGGGATTGTACTAAATTGAAAGAGAGATTGGACTTGAAATGTGAAAGAAAAAGTGAATTGAGAAAGAGGAAATGAATCAAGAAGGTTTGAATGATTTGCCTAAGTTGTGGTCCAATATATTAAGTGTTGCACTAAAATTATCCATGAGTGGGAAAATATAAAACCATGAGACTATGAATCTATGATGAAAGATCTATTCTAAGCTATGAGTTCCAGAAACTATATTACTTTGAACTACTACGAACTCATTGAAATTGCTATGAAAACTCATGGAATCTATCCATGCTATTGTGAAACTCATGGAATCTATCCATGCTACTAAGCCCTGTGATGGCTTCTATTATATTCTACTGTGCCTAGCCTCTAAGTGGCTACATGAAATGAGAAAACTATCAAAGAAAACTGAAAAATATCATTTCATGCATCATACTATTATTTTGAACGACTTGGAGGCATTACCGCGGCACAGCTTAGAGGTGTTGTAGGTTCGGTCCCAAGTAGATCTACTGGGGGTGGCAAAAGGGGGAATAGTCGACCTAAGTGGCAACAGTGATGCGCCTCTGTGGCCGGGTCGTGACCCACTGCAAACTTAGCCAAACTTGACAAGGACCGCACATTCTATGGTCGTCGAGGTCCATTCTCGAAGAGACCCATCTTGGGCCAAACACCAGTGGTGTTCTACTAAAGCTAAATGCTGCTTCTATTCTATTCTACTGTGCCAATCTAAATGCAAGGAATGGAGTCCTCTGATCGCCTCATGACTTGAATCTATCTATGAGACTCTATGGTAAAAGCTAGGCAAGTCGCCAGTCATAGAGTGATGGGATCCCCATGCATCATTTGCATGCTATTAACACATGAGTGACTCTATAGATGAGATCAAAACCTGCATTCCTACATCATGTGCATTACTATTAGGGATGATTGAATATTCGTGAGATTGGTTATGATTATGATTACATTTATCTCCCTATTATATGATTGAACCTTTGATAATGCTGAATGTGGATTGTTACATTGAGATGTGACTGTACGCCGCCTTCCTTGGGGTATGGCTATATATGATGTTTGTGTTTGGATAACTCACCCCTTGTTTGTGTTGTTTCGTATCGCTTTCCTTTTATCTATATAGATGGACGCGAACAAGGTGAAGGCATGGAACCTACCTTCTGAGGTGGATACCTACTACTTGTTCACTCCTCGCGTTGCTGAATGGATCGAGGAGAATGATAAAGATCCCGCTTCTACTTTTAGTTTTTCTTCCCCTACTTCTTCTAAGGAGTTGAATCCCATTAGGGATTACTCTCCTCATGACTAATGTTTTATTTGCTTATGCATTAGGGGAACTGCTCTTAGGAAGTCTGGTCTTATTCTGTTATGTTTTGTATTTGGATAATGCTAATCGTCTTTAATTATGACTAAGTACTTGACTATGCTGCCAAACTGATATTTAATATATCGAGCTGTTATCATATTATGAGTTGTGTCTATTCTTACTCTATTAGGCCGTTGGGATTGAAATGTGGAATGACAATTAGCTATGGTATGGTTAGATGTTGAACAGATATGTATATTAACTCTCTTTTTCCAGAAAAAGGGAACCTATACTTATATTTCTATGTATGAAGAAAAAAAAATTTACCAGATTTTGGTGTTTTCTGAGTTACTACATTAATAAAGTGGTATCAGAGCTTTAGTATTAGAAGGGTCGTTATAGTAAGCATCATCAAACAACCACTTTTTGGTTCTTTTTTTAGGTTGTGTCTTGCTGCAGTCCTTTGTTCATTTTCTGTTACATTCTCTAAAAAGAGTTAGCTTCTCTTCCTTGCAATCCTCTTGTTGATTATCTTGATCATTATTCTCTTCAGATTTATCTAATGCTTCCTTTTTCTCAGCAGTTTTAGGACTTGAACATTCCACTTCACTTCTTATACAGATAACTTGGCTTTGCTCTATTGGATTTACAATGGTATTGTTAGGTAATTTTTCATCATTCCTATTTAACAATTGCTCTGAAATTTGTCCTATGTGCTTCTCCATCTTCTTCATGGATGCCTCTTGATTCTTAAAACTTGACTAAGTAAATTCCATGAATTGGAGCAAAGTTTCTTCAAGTTCATTCATTATTTTTGGAAAAGTCTGTGAAGGCTGCAGTCCTCCTTGAGGTTGAGAATATGATATTTGAAAATAAGGTTGTGAAGATTGAGGACTGGAAAATGGTATTGTTGCAGCAAGCATTTCTTAATTCCAATCATAATATGGCTGACTCATGTTAGCTTGATGTTGATATATATGATGAAAGGTAGATTCAGATCTTTGAAAATTTTCCCCATAATTG
This sequence comes from Abrus precatorius, assembly GCF_003935025.1. Classification (NCBI taxonomy): domain Eukaryota; kingdom Viridiplantae; phylum Streptophyta; class Magnoliopsida; order Fabales; family Fabaceae; genus Abrus; species Abrus precatorius. Next base: position 14,526,073 of record NW_020874362.1, read on the forward strand.
ATTTCTTCTTGAAAGTCTGGTGCATCCACATCATAGGTTCCATTCACACAGTTTTCATGGTAAAAATCACAAACCAAGGGGTTAGTTTGGACAACTCCAGATCAAAAATTAGTAATTAAAGCTTCAAAAGCATCTGCTTCATAAGCTCCTATTCTTGCAACTCGGCTTTGTGTCCCTAGAGATACTGAATTAAAGAGAGCAATTCTAGAATAAGGACATAAGGATAGTCTCAACATTCATCCTGGTGTTACCAAGATGTATCAAGATTTAAAGTAGATGTTTTGGTGGCCAGGCATAAAGCGAGAGATAGCTGAGTTTGTTAAAGCCTGTTTGACTTGTAAACTAGAACCCTCTAGGAGAGTTGCAGACGATGAAAATTCCAGAGTGGAAGTGGGACCATGTGACTATGGATTTTGTGTCCTATCTACCTAGAACAGTTAAAAATCATGATGCCATGTAGGTCATAGTTGATAGGCTAACCAAGAGTGCGCATTTCTTGCCAATTAACATGACCTTTAGCTTGGAGAAATTAGCAAAATAGTACATTAGAGAGATTGTCAGGTTACATGGAGTACCTTCTAGTATTATCTCTGATAGGGATCCTCGATTCACTTCCCAGTTTTGGCAGAGTTTCCAAGAAGCTATGGGCACACAGTTGAGGTTGAGTTCTGCATATCATTCACAAACGGATGGTCAATTTGAGCGTACTATTCAGACCTTAGAAGACTTATTGCGAACTTGTATTGTAGAGCAGAGGAGTAATTGAGAGGATACGCTTCCTTTGGTAGAATTCACTTATAATAATAGCTATCATTCGAGTATAGATATGGCAACATTTGAGGCTCTGTACGGTAGAAGGTGTAAAACCCCTATCTGTTGGTTCCAAGATGAAGTACATTTGATGGTTGGAGTTGAAATGCTGCAAGAAACTAAGGAGAAAGTTGAACTTATTAGAGAAAAGTTGAGAGCCACCCAGCGTCGACAGAAATCTTATGTTGACTGACGCAGAAGATCCCTAGAATTTGAGGTTGGTGATCACGTATTCCTGAGAGTATCACGCACTACAGGTGTGGGGCGAGCCTTAAGAGCCAAGAAGTTAACACCTAAGTTCATAGGATCGTATCAGATATTACATCGTAGAGGACCAGTAGCCTATGAATTAGCGTTACCACCTCAGTTGTCCAGACTACATAATGTTTTCCATGTGTCGCAGCTAAGAAAGTATGTTCCTGATTTGTCTCACGTAATCGAGTCTGATGTTGTGGAGTTACGAGATGATTTGTCAGTGAAGGTTTCAGCTGCTCGTATCGAGGACACTAGAGTGAAAGAACTTAGAGGCAAGTCTATTTGGTTAGTAAAGTTTGTTTGGGATCCAGTAACTGGTGATGCCACATGGGAGTTAAAGGAAAGAATGAGAGAGTTGTACCCTCATCTTTTCTCTAAGGGATGAAATTTTTGAGAACAAAAATTTATTTTCGAGGGGAGAATTGTCAGGCTTATAATTTATTATTGAGTAATCTATAATATTTTATACTTGTTAAATGTTAATTGAAGGATTATTTGGTATTGGAATAGATTTAGATGGATTTTGAAATTATAAAAAAAAATGAATAATACAGTATGAACAGTGTCAATAAACAGTAAAACTGCCTATGAACAATAAAATCGCGTATGTACAGTGACCGTTGACGTCATCAGTGACATCATCCTAACGTCATGGCTGACGTCACATACGCGTACAATACGTGTGCACAGTGTTTCTAGCATGAATAGTATCCTAAATAGTGTTTCCAACGTGAACAGTAAGGCGGTGAACAATGTTTTCGGCGTTGAACAGTAATTATGGCAATAAACAGTAAATTTCAAAAAATTTCTATAAAAAGGAGGCTTCACACAAAATTTCCATTTCTTCACTCCTATCCAAGGTTCTCAGAGGTTCCAAGGCCATATACCACCATTTTCTCTCATATTAAACCCTCTTAAACTTAGATTTCTCGCCAGATCTGAGATTTTACGTCTATTCTGAAGGATTTGAAGTAAGTGTCTACAAGTTTGAAGTTAGATTTACCCTTTGTTTCTCTTCTTCTTCTCTTTCTTATAGATAGTTGATGATATCTTAGGAGAAACTCCATTCTAAAACTGAATCTTCGGTGAATCTTGCATTAAAACAAATAATATTCGGTAGATCTGGTGTGAATCATCATTCTGAGGTAAGGGGAGCTTACTTTAACCTATGAACTACGTTTTAAACGGTTTAATATGTTATTTCAAGATGTTTTGATATGATTTTGTTAGATCTATTAAATAAAAGATATTTTCTAAGCTATAACTGCTATTAATCGTGTTAAAATGCTGAGATTTTGGCTGATCTATTATAAACTTGCCTTAGCTGAACTATTAAAATAATTTTAGCGGTGTGCATCATGCTGAGATATATGTTTTGCATCATTATAGAGTCGAGTTACATGTTTAGGTAGGTAGACGTGTAATGGTAAGTTCATGCTGAGTTGTTGTGCTGTGTTGTCTTGATCCAGATACCGGAATAGGTCGCTCCCGGACCAACTCGGTTCCTTCTGAATTATTAGGCTGTGAAACTAGTTAGAAATCATTTTCATGTTGTGCATTAGATGGGCTGATAATGCATGGGGTTGTTGCTGTGAGTAATGTGTTGTTACATATATATATATATATATTATTATTATTATTTTATTTTTGTAAGGTCACCTTGCATTTCTTTTAATGTCGTCATGTGCGTGTGTACTGTGATGATCGTACAGTGGTACGTGAGCAGATGTAGCAGATGTTACATCTACTTCACAGGTTGAGGGGCCAATGGAGAAAAGTTAGAAGCTGGAGTCGAGTAATTTTGCATCAAAGTCTTTTTTCCTTATATTTTGAGACCTCGTGTAGAGGGAGCTACGTAGTATAATTTTGGGTATTTTGAATATTATGAACTAAATGTAATATTATGTTGTTCTATTGGATATTTGTTGTAAGAAACTTTGTTTTATTTTGAATTAGAAGTTTTATACTTATATTCTCTCTTATTTATCTTAAATAAGTATGTGATGTAGAAACAATGTTCTCGGTTCCTTATAAAAGGGTCGTGACAATAAATCCATAATTTACTAGTATTTTATTTTAGTTTTTAATACATTTAGTATAGAAAATATGATTGAGAAAGCTAGAAAACTCATAAAAAGGATAGAATGTTTAATTTCTTTCAAAATAGTTTAGTTGTTTAGAGTTTGTGAATTTCCTGTATAAAAATTACTTGTTATAACATATTTTGTAGGAAACTATGAGCTGAGATCATAAGGTTGGAGAATCAAGAGAAAAGTAGAAGAAAGTAGCAAATTTGGAGACAAAAAGCAAAGAATAATAAAGCTAAGTGCTAGGCATTATCACTATTTTTGAGAAAAATGATCATTCTAGATCTTAAGTTCAAAAGCTAACCTGTGCATTAACACTTTTTCCAACAATAGTAACCATGCCCATAAAGAAAGGCTCTGCATTATCACTATTACAAATAATATTGATTGTTCTAGAACTGGGGTAATAGGAACAAGTCACGCGTGGTCACTATTTTTAAGTAAAGTGAACACTCTCAACTCTGGATAGAAGGAATAAGCTACGTGTAATCACTATTTTTGAGTAAAGTGATCACGCACATGATCCAAAGGCAAAACAAGCAGCACATTGTTACTTTTATCAACAAAAGTGATCATTCCAGAGAGCTTTTCAGCAAAACAAGTTGCGTGTTGTTATTTTTATCAATAAAAGTGATCGTTCTAGAGAGCCTTCTAGCAAAACAAGCTGTGCATGACTCCTATTGTGAATAAAAGTGATTACGCGCATGCTATTTGAGGCAATCCATCTCTGCGTTGCTACTATTATAAACAAAAGTGGTTGTTTCAATTATGAAGGTTACCAAAAAGATTTCTGCATGGTTACTTTATGTTATAAAAGTACCCACACCAGAAAGGCAAGAAATTCTATAAATATGAATTAGCTCAGAAGTTTTGTAGTTTTTGTTCATTTTTCATTTTCATTTCATTTTCTTGTCTTGAGAGTTTGAGAGAGAGATTGGGGATGAACACCAAGCTTCATGGTGTGTAAAAATCGATCACTGGGCAAGTGTACTTGTTGTCGAAGTAATATTATTAAAATTAAAGTACCAAGTGTCGTATCCACAGGGATTGTTATTAAGAAATTTTTTCTTAATTGCATAATTGTTAATAAATATGAAAAATAAACTTTGTTGATGAAATTGCTAAAAGTAAAAGAATAATAATTTAAAAGAAACAGATATTCTTGTGAAAATAAATTATAGAAAATTATAACTAAAGGTATTCAAGGAAAAAGGAAAGTATCTAGACTGTAAATCCCCCTAAGTGTCCAAATAACTGAAATTCTTCTTCAACTACTTAGTTCCAAACCCTTATCGCTGTAGGAAATTCTAAATTAAATCAATACCTTTCCCAAGGATAATGATTCCTAACCCTCAGTTGATTAATCAGAATCTCTTCCTTAATTAATACCCCTAGGTTGCATTAAGTTCATTATGAATTTCATAATTAGGGTTAATCCTAATACAGAAAACTCACGTCTTTCTATCTCTAGAAATACATTCAAGTCTTTTTAATTGAGCAATGTTAATTTCATGCAGGAATTTTACTCAAATTCAAACAAGAAAACAAGATAGAAGAGAACTGATACTACTCAATTAAACCCAAGAGAAAAGAACATAAAATAGCATTAGAAGAATTCCAGAAAATTTAGTCAATTAGGATTCATTACGTCTAGATACTCAAAAGAAAGTTAGAACCTAAACATCTTGAAATTAAAATTACAAAAGAGATGAATTAAAACACTTGATCATATCCTTCTGCCGTCTCTGAGTCTTCCGTCCTGAAAAATAGCCTCTATTAGATTCAAGACCAGTTCTCCTTTTATAGGAATTGTCCTAGGGTTAATTTTCTCGCAAAAGTTAAATTTTTAACGCGCGTAAAAGTACACGCCCATCTACTTTGGCCGTGTACATCTCTGCTTTCTAATAGGTGTCCTTCAAACCTTTCCTGACAAGTACACACTCATGTACATGGCCGTGTATCTGGCCATGTACATCTCTGGTCTGTGATACTTGGCCGTCACAATCTTCATAGGAAGTACACGTTTATATACATGGTCATGCACCTTGACCGTGTATATCTCTGGCTCAAATGATGCATTCTTTGACACGCCCGTGTATATCTCTGGTTGAATATTTCCTTGTTCTTTGCATTCCAGTGAGATACACGACCATATATACGGGCGTGTATCTGCCCGTGTATATCTCTGGGTTCTTCTTTCTTCAATTCTCGACATCTTTGAGGTTTTCATATCCTTGATCCTTTTTCTTGAAATATAAATAAAATGAGATTAATTATAATATCTATCAATGAATAGCTTAAAAACTTTCAATTATCATAATGTAGGATTAAGTATTTAAAGCATTTATCACTTCACATCTTGAGGAATCAAATTGAAGATGATTCTTTGCTCATCTCCTTCTTCTCTTTCTTTCTCTTTTCACTTTGTAATGGCTGTCTAAACTCTTTGTAGTTAGGAATTTATGGATCTGAAATGGAAGTGTTGATTTTATTTTGGATCTGAACTTTGAGTATTTGATTGGATTGAGTAGTTAATTTCATTAATAAAGTAGTTGTTGAATGGAAATTCAATTTACTAAATACAAAGAAACTGTTATCAATGGAAGTTGAATTTGTTTCTCATATCTAAATTAACTACCAAGATTATTGATTTCTTAGGGATAAGTCATCTTAATCTTGCAATCTTGTAATTTCTAATTCTTAATGCAACATTTAATTGAATCAAATCTAAGGAATTAGGATGGTTGAGTTGAATGTTAGGGTCATTGAGTTAAGGAATTAACCTTTGACTATTAAATTGTGAAACTGATTGTCAATCAATTCAAATACTTGAATATTCAGAACTTGATTGAGTTAATACTGAAGTTTTGGTGAAGTAAACCCCTAACTATGCTTTATACATCTGTTTTAATCCAAAATTCGTAGCTCTGGTTCTATTATGTTTTTTGAATTGTACACTTATTAATATGCTTCCAAATATTACAAATTTCAATTGAATTGTGTTAGACTTAATTAGTTGTTGAATTGTGAAGTGATACTTGTGAAACTATTCCTTATGGACGATACTTGGGACTCAAACGTGATTCCAATATTTTATAACTTGCTACAACTATATTAGTGCACTTGCTAGTTAATTTCACTTTTAGTAAAACTATTGAGAAAGTGATAGTTGTATTTGTGAGATTGAATACATAGACTATATGTCGAGATATGTATACGAGCATCTTGTGGCTGTTATAAATTATGATGCTGGTGTGAATGATTTAATGAGCAAGACTGAGCTCTGAAGAGATAAGTGATATGAACTTAGTCTGGAAGTGTTTTATTAAGCACGACCGTATTAGTGGAGAATGAAAGGGATTCTTGAGATAAGTATAAGTGTTGATGAATAGTTACAAAGATACACTAGGGTATAGAGTCCAGAGGGTGGAAAATTTGGGACAAACGTAGGGTGGTGAGCAACATTCGCGTATATGTATACTCTTTTTCGGAGCGAATGTGCACACTCATTTCCTGACTAGACTCCTAACTATACCATTGCTAAGGAGCCTGATTATCATATACATTGTATCCATATACATGGGCTAATCAATGACTATTTACCTAGTTGAGTATGACCTCAAGAAATACTAGAGGCATCATTGTCTGTAATTACAGTGCACTGAGAGTGTGTAATAGAAGGAGAAAATTGAATAACTTATAACAAATTGTTGAGTTGTGTACATGTAATTATGTTCGTAATGTGACTTTATTGTAGAAATGAATATACTCTCTTTATATTATAAATATGACTTATAAGTGATAGAATAGACGCTCATCCTTACTGACATTTTTAGGAAACAAGGATGACAGCACCTCAGGAAAGAATTAGGCTAATAGACAGTTCTGTACATAATAGTATCTCTTTTGATTTTCATGTAAGTAGGATACACCACACTCTGTGTATATATATCTATAGAGGCACGGTTAGGACCCCAGCAGCTTTCACATATTTGTTCACATATCATGATCATGACCATCTTGGAAGGCCGACCTGAGTTACCTTTGATTACAATGCTTGTCATATACGAAAAAAGATTCATATTTTATGCCGAGTTTGTACAAATAAAACAAGCAGTTTTAAGACTAAAAATTTTAGGATGTTACAGAATTGATGCAGGATATTAGTGAATTACGGGTTTTCTGTACAAATATAGTTAGTAAGTGAGTTAGGGAATGTTTTCTGTTAAGTCAGTTAAGTCCCAAAAATAGGAGTTAGTTGAGATCGAGAGTTATGAACCAATTATATATAGATGGATAACAGAAACAATTTATTAGCATTCAATTTTGTGTAAGAAATTTCCTTGTATCTTTTCCTTCAATCAATACAATTCTTTGGTTACCATTCTTTTCATTGAGATCCCTATAGTTTCAGTTCTTCAATTGTTCATCGTTCCCATAATCACTACACCATACAATTACAACACTTATGGCAATTTTGACCATGTTGAAGGCTAACCACTGTTATGTTAAGATAAGCAAATGCATTTTCTTTATGAAAATGTGGAGTTCTTAGAGGATTTTATATTTGAAAAGGAGTAGCAATAGAGCCAACTTAAGGTACGAGTAATTAAAGAGTGGCCTAAACTCTAAGATGTCAAGCAATTTGAAATAGAAACAAATGCTTCTAACATAGGAATAGGAGTTGTCCTTATACCAAAACAACAACCAATTGCATTCATTAGCAAGGTTTTAAAAATCTCCAAATGATTAGAATTAACAAAGACCTAAGCAAAATTTAAGAAACTAAAATTGAATGAGAAAATGCAATGCAAGAAATAAAAGAAAGGTGGAGAAGACTTAACAAGAGGAAGATCTCAAGTATGCTGATTTTGGGGGAGGAAAATGCAGCTAAGTGACGGGTATTTATAGAATAAAGGGTGGGTGAATGGTTAAGATTAAGTTCTCAAATTCTATGCAATATAGACCACTCAAAGTCATTAAAACTACTTTATTATCACTATAAGTTTTATTTTTTAATCTAACCTTAAACTAAGTTCATTTAAATTTAATTATATTAAGACAAATAAAGTAGAAAGAAATACAGTTGTTTAATATTTAACAATTTGAAAGAGAATAATTGGTGTGCATTATTTTTGGTCAGAAATAAAAATCAAATTAACATGCTTATCTTGAAATAAGCTGGTTGATTTCATAAGTGTTGTATAAAATATTTTTTAGCTCAAAAAATAAATTAATATATTTTAATTTATATAATATATTTCCAATGATATAAATTATCCTTCCACTTTTATTTAAGCATGAAAAATTATTGAATTTTGCTTATATTTCAATGTGTAGTAGGTTTATAGATGATTTTCGGCACTGTTATAGAAAAATACCAAAAATTCAATTTTAGCAGTTTTTAACATTTTAAGTTAAATTGTGTATTATGAAATTTTGAAATTCAATTTAATTTTGAAGATATAAATTAATAATAAAAAAATAAAACAATTAAATAGTAGTAAAATAAGGTGTTACATCTTGTCAAACTATTATGCCTTTAGAATTAAAATCAACTCAGGCAACTCAGGCCCTTAGTACAGGGGCAGCAATGGAGGAAGGAGAACTCCGACAAAATAACGAGGAATTAATGGATGGCAAATAGCTACGGAGCCACGATTAAGATAGGGCTTGGAATGAAAAGATATTGGGAAATTTGGAAATAAGTTATTAGACAATATTAACCTTTAAATATTTTTAGGATTGATGAACAAATAAAAATTTAATAAATCTTTAAATATAAATTATCTTTAATACATTTAAGAAAAACTCTGTATGCTGACTCAATGTTGTGGGCAATTTAGGTAAACAAATTATTTTTTTTATAAATAATTTTTTAGTGTTAGCAAATATTAGAGTATAACATTAAAAAAATTATAATGTCAAAATAATTTTACTATCTATGTGAAAAATTAATTTTACAATAATTATTATTTCCCTTTGTTACTAAGATATTAACATGTAAAATTAATGTATAATAATTTTATAATATATGACTAACGATCATGCATAGCCATGCAATACACAGAGTTTTGATTTATTTTTATTTTAAAAATTAACTTATGAGTTAAAATAAAAATTATTTGGAAGAAAAAATTAAAAATAAATTAAAATTTGAGGTAAAATTAATTTATGAATATTTACATTTTAAAAATCATTTTTCGTCTAATCTAATTTCTCTAAAAGTTGAAGTTAGTTAGTTTTAATTTAAGCTTAAGTTTGGGTAAATTTTAGAAAAGTCTTTATAAAACGATTAATATAAAAAAAAGTAAGCAAAACTTATTCAATAAGTTAAAATAATTTATAAACTTTAATTTTTTTCAGATGTTTTGAAAAACTCTTTCGTTTAACTTCTTTCAAATTTGAAGAAATAAATTATTTTTAATTTATATGAGAAATTTTATTATTTTTTAAATTAATTTTTTCTTCTGTCTTAAGGACTTCTATGAAAACTCACCTAAATTAGGCATTATTTATCATTGTATAGTGCATGATAAAATATTTATTCAAAATGAGTTATAATTATTACTCTAAAGAGAAAACTAGATTAGAAAAAATTGTTAGAATAAAATTGATTTTAATAACATTAAGATTGGATTGTTAAATGTAATTAGATTGTATCAAAATTAAAATTAGTTATAATTTTCCTTTTATTATGATATGTATTTTTATTAACAACAAAACAAAAATTCATTTTCAAATCATGAAACGTTAAAAAAAAATTATTTGGTACAGGCAGAATATTCATATTCTTAAGGGATAGTTTCCTGTTAGTTTAGAAGTGACTATTTTGAATGTTTGAGTGTGTTTAATTTAGATATTTAAAGTGAATAATTTATTTTTTAAAAGAATTTATAATTTTATGAGTTAAAATTTGTTGAATGGATAAGAATTTTAAAGAATTTAAAATTCTAGAAATTTTGTGAGAATTTTTAATAAATTAAAATCAAATATTTATAAATCCTAACAAAAGAGTAAAATTTTACAATTACCTTTTTTTTGTTTATTGAGTATTCCATTCACATTTTTATTTAATTATGGTTAATTTAACAATTTAAATTTTATATTTTTAATTAATTTTGTCAAATACTGTAAAAGAAATTAAGAATGTAAGTAATTTAATTAACTTATCTAAACAAAAAGATTTAAAATGAAAGAAATTTAGTTACTTTATTCAAACAAAATATTTAAAAATAATAAATTCAAATTTTGTGATTTTTAAATTTTATAAAAATTTCAATTCTTAATTACCTCATTCAAACACAACTATAAAATATGTTTAAAAGATAAGTTTTAAGAATAAAGAGACACATTTTATATTTAAATTAAGAAAGTAATATAAAGTCGTAAGAAATAAATAAAAAATTAATACATTAATGTTAAATTTACATTTTAATTTTATTTTAAAAATTATCAAATAAAGAATATTTATTAAAAATAAAGAATTTATCATTTTCTCTTTTCTATTTTAAAACTCAATTTTCCGAAGTATCTTGATGTGCGGCTATTGACACCCCAACCCTAATTATTTTGCTCTAAATAATCAGTAAATTCTCATATGACAATTCAATACATTTGTCAATTAAAAATCCAATTTATTCATGCATAAATCCAACCTACCCATTTAATTATAAAAATAAAACTGGATGGATGAATTGCATTGAATCACTATTTGTTTTTAATAGATAACTAACCATCCATGATATTTTGTAGTCCATTAGTTAAAGTGATTATTAAAGTCTATTAATTAGACACAAGTCTTTAAAATTAGACCCAATACTTTATACAATGAATTTGTGTAAATAATAAATTTTATTTTTGTAAGAATAATTTTTTTAAAAAAATAAAATATAATAAATTTTTAATGACTAAACATTTATTTTATCCTTGAAATAGTAAGCGTCACACATTTTATTCATTAAAATTTTAAAAATATCACATTAATCTAATTCAAATATTTTAGTCCCTAAACTCATACAACGTTAATAGACAGTTGAGTATAAAAGAAATTTGAATATAGAGGTTGAGAAGAAAGTATTAGGCAAAGGAAAGATAGAGAGAAGATTGAGAGAGAAGATGCAAAATATGCTAAAGTCAACAAAGTTTACTTAAGTTAATTTTGTATAAAATATCTTTTTATTTTTTTTCATTTTTTCTTAAACGAAAATAGAACTAGATGTCTAATTCCTGCCACAATGAAAGAGAATTCGAATCCCACAAGAAACTATCCTTATTGACTAACATTGTGTTCTTTGTTGGTGATAAAGTTGCTGAAGTTGATATCAAGTTAACCAACACAAACACATCAAATATGATGGTGAAACAAGAATATCCTTCTTTGAAGCTACCCATGAATTGATTTTCCTTCAAAAACCTTACACATGCTTAAACAAGATTTAATAAAAAAAGAGTAAGTATAGCAATTGAGAATAAAGCACTTTAATGCGAATAAAAACTAAAAAGATATCAAAATAAAAGTTAAAATTGTTGCCAACAAAAGATACAAACAATGGTAGTTTTTAGTGAGAAAGCATGGACAAATCAAACGTTTTAACTTAGGAAAAATGTTAATTAGTGACAATCTCATTGAGTAAAAGAAAAAATGTTAATTAGTGACAACCTCATTGTGTAAAATGCATGACAAGTAACAATTTAAGGACTAAAATAAAATAATAAAAACATATATCATACTATATAAAATGTCTTTTTGTTACATAATCAATCATACATATCATTTAACATAACATGTTAACATTCTTTTACTATCTATTAATGATATCTAATTATATGTAGTAAAATGTTCAAAGGAAATGAAAGTAAAAGATTAACTTAACATTTTTTAAATTTCAAAATCTAAAAGGAGAGTTTAGTCTATTTTAAATACATGAGCAAGATATCTGCCCATAAAAATGGTTAATGGATGGGTTGGAAGAGTGCAGCAATACTGTCTTAGATCACTTGTTGTAACTACCAAGAAAGATGGTGTAGAGTTTGCCCAACAATCCATGCAAACGTACCAAGGCTTTGAAGAAATTTTCTGCATAAGTATGAAACACTTTTCCATACACAACATAAACGCTATACAACAGGCTGTATATAACAACGGGAAATCTGCCGATCATCGTAATGAAAATGAACTCATTTTCATTTCATCATCATTTATCAAACAGATGTTGCTTTGCATTATATTGAACTAAGAAAATTTTTAATCATAAGTGGCAGTTTTGTAAGATCATTCTCTCATTCACCACCTTTCTTCATTTTCTCTACTTATTCTTCAGTGTCTTTGATTTTATACATGCACATGGAAGGCAAGCTTCACACTTCACAGGCAAGTCATGAATATGTAAGTGTTCATGGAACTACATAGTATTGAATTTGACTAAAATACTGCTATACATCCATCATTGGTCCAGGATATAATTCTCCGAGTACAAACAGGAATAAATGCCAACCTTCTATATAGTCATTAATTTAGTGATTTTAATCAATGTGAATATTATTTTTCATTTGGAATGGAATTTATGGATAAATCAGTTTATCTCAAACTTCACTTACCCATTCACTATCACAATGACCTCAAATGAACTGAATTAATTATATTGCAAGTATGATTTACCAAAATCTTCAGCTTCTCTCTGTGCTCTGCAGAAGCTATGTTCAAAATAGCATCCGCCAAGGTTTCTCAATAGAAGTTATTTGGTTTTCCAATTTTAATGTTCTGCTCTGCAAGGAACCCTGTTATGGCATTCTTCTGCCAGCCCTTGAAACTCCTGCAATAAAGCACTAGTTTAGGGTAGACATTAACTTGAGTGAAAAAAATGATATACATGCGATGTCAAAGCCAGGGTCACCTTGGCACAGCTAAAATAGTCAGTTACAATACAGCAGGTTGCAAATTTTGTTATCCAAACGTTAACCTAGATTTCTTAATTTTCAACATATGCCCATAACATGCCTTCTTCCTTCATACAGAACCACAAGTGAAATAAACAACAGCCACATAGGAAACAAGAAAAGTACTCATAAGAATGTCACTTTCTATCAAGGAGGAAGTTCTCAGAAGAACATCACTTTTTTAGTATTCAAGACATGTATCTGGCTAAGAAACAAGGTCCATATGACGACAGCATACCCTGTAAGATACAACAATTCCTTTTGACATGATACATAATCTCCACAAAACAGTGTTTATAATTTTTCATCCTAGTAAAGAAAACCCTCATTGTAGATTCCTTTTAACTTAGGCTAGTCCCTGGACAATTTTTCATGTGTTAATTAGTTGTAAACAAATTACTAATATGCAAGCCCACTGGCAAAAATGTGTCAGCAGTTGATGTGATGAGGCATGTACATTACTACTAATTTGGAAACTTGGCAATCCTTGGGCTAGTCCCCTCACTGCAAGGAGTGTAGATCACAATTAATTATAGAACACGGCAACCATTGGGAGGAACATGTTGGTTCTGCAAGATACTTGCTCTCCCACTGATATTTTTGGTCAGTGGGGAATGCAGGCCTTTATTAGCCCCATAGTAGAATGTCCAAGATTTTCCATTTGGTATAAGAACTAGCGGATGGGACGATGGGAAAGGATTTATCCCTCTTATCCCACTTTTCCCATGTTCTACCGTTTTTCTTTACAATTTATTCTGATGAAGCACTGCAAGATTATGGCAGGTGGAAAGCCTTAAACAAATTGTGGTCAGCTGACAGTAATCTTTGCAACAGCGTTGAATTTCACACAGTAAGGTTTTTCAAACTTATATGCCTTGCAGATGATATATTAATGATCTGTTTAGTACTCAACCATTAAATAGCATTTGGTTCATGCTTTGGCATTTGCTTACAAACAGATTGTTGATTTCAGAAGGATAATTTTGCTCATTAAACTCACTTGTGGTCAAGATGTGCAAGAATTTCTCCACCAGGAAAGGCAGATTTAGTGGCCTCATATGCAGCTTTTATAGATTCTCTCCATGTTCCACCAATCTCTACATTATTTTCTCCTTTTGACTGGTTTGGATCTTCCATTGGCAGTGAATATCCAGAAAGTAGGTGACCCACCCATACATCCTCTTTCCTAGATTGTAAGAGCAAAGTAAGTACATCCATATTTCATTTGAGCAAGATACATCGGAGAAAATATAATACACATAAAATGTTTAGAATTTTAAATCCAAAGTCACCCTTTGTAAGCTGATATATGAGATCAAGTTTGAGAGAAGTTGTAAATTTGACAGTGCTTGTAAATACAGGCAGTTTAATTACACAGTGAAGAAATTTAAGGAAGCAAGGTTTCTAAGCATTTTCACAATCATAAAGTTTTAGGTAAATATCTTCTCAAATGGTTTTGGTAGAAGTTTACTCGAAGTCAAGACGAATCATGAAACAAGTTTAAAGTAGACAAAATAAAAAAACAATAATAATTTTAAACAAGCCAGTTAAGAGCCTTAGCATAGGACCTAGTCACAGATCTAGACACCTATAGTGAATCTGAATTTTAGGGAAGCAGACTTATCCTTGATAGAGCCTCCTCTTAGGTAACTAATTCTGAGAGTACTTACTTATTTTTATTGAAAACTGACAGTCTCTTTTTAAAGACTGCTAATACAAAGGAAAGAAATCCTAAATGATATGATCTTAGCTAATAAAAGGAAGCAGATCATAAATCATGATAAGAAATCCTAAATGATATGATCCTAGCTAATAAAAAGGAAACAGATCCTAAATCCTAAATGATATGAAAAACAGATCCATGATATGATCAACTATGGAGATTTAACATATAAAGGAAACAAATGAAAATCTAATTATGTTGCATCTGCTGCTTTGCTTTTTTGATATTTTCAAGCCTCAAATGCACCAACATCAAAGCTTTTCACTAATGCAATTTATTACCATAATCTATTTGAATGTGCAATTTATAGCCTTTCTTCTGGGTGGAATTGAAGTTGATAATGGAATTTGATGGATAATGAAAATTGTAGAAATCAAAAGATTAATGTGATCAAAATTGCTAAATTTTACTTACTATTTTCAATATAAATGAATAATGGGAGTAAATTTCAATAATTGAAACCTTAAAAGGCAAACACAGCCCAAATCTCGGGAGCAAATTGCTAAGTACTGAATAGTTCTAGCCTTTATTTGACATAATGAAAAAAAATCAGTTATAAATTTGTAAAGGCAAGGCACTCTTAACAATGAATGGTTGACTACTTACAATACTACGTCCATATGCCGAGGTGCATAATGTCCACCACCTATCCCAAGAAGGACTTTCTTTTTATCATTCTCCCTGTAAGAACATGAGATTTAGATTCACATTCGAAAGATTTAGATTCAGGTTAGAAAATTTTCACCAATTATAGAAGGAACTTCTAATGATCAAAAGGAAACAAACCTTAAACTTAAAAATTAGTCCATAATTATGCAATGTCAACAAAAGCAATTTAAGTGTCCAGATGATACATAATTCACCAAGTTCAGAATTGTAAAATCAAAGGACCATAGATTAAACATATATTGCAATTCGTAAAACAGAATGAGAGCAAAACATGACACCTCACATATGTTACGACCCAAAATAGTTAAGGAATTCTGGTCTAACAACCATATAAGAGCCCCACGATCTGGAGAGTTTATACTAGGAGAAATAGAAGAAAAGAAGGGATCAATGATGAGTTGACACACAAAAGTTGTTGTTTTTTCTTTTTTCCCCATATAGGGAGGGGCGTGTGTTAGAGAAAGGGTATTGAGGAATATCTTTTGGGTAGTTATGGATGGAGAGCAATAGCTCTCTCTGGGAGCCAAACTCTAGGCAGTAGTGATTGTATCCCTACTGATTTCTCAACTTCTCAACAATACAAACTCAATATATTGCTCACGTCTTTTTCATTATTGTTCTTAATTTCTTTACTGTTGGATTCAGTTTGTAATAAACTGATCCAACCTGCCAAATAGCTTTGAGGGTGAATGCCACCAAAGAAGGAAATGAAAGGAAAGAACATAGATATCATGAAGGGCAGAATGACAGTGATTGAAGGAGAAATTGTTGGATTGAAATCAGCGATAGAGGCTCTGAGCTTACATACAGAGGAGAACGAAGCGAGACTGATAGCACTTCTTACCAAAATTCCAACAAAATCGTCAAGGGAGAAAAATTCAAATGCTGAAGGATTAGGGTTTAAGAAGTTGCAAGGAGACGTTCTTGATGAATTCTGCCAATCAATGAAGAAAGTGGAGTTACCCATCTGGATAGATCGCTCGTGCAGTGATCTACATTTGTGTGATGGAGATGAGTCCTGAAATCCAGGCGAACTTAGCACAGTTGTGCATGGCCTCCCACAACCCATTTATTTACTTCTCTGATTGCTGCCAAACCTAATTTAACATGGGAGCAATTTAAGACTGTGTTGCTTGAATGTTATGGAGGGGCGGGAGATGGCAACGGTTATGATCAGCTTATGGCACTACAGCAAACAGGAAGTGTAGATGAATACGTAGAAAAATTTGAGAGGCTGATGGCTCCAGCCATGCACTTGCCAGGTAACCAATATTTTGGGTATTTCATCCATGGCTTGAGGGATGATGTCCGAGGGAGGGTGCAAAGCATGCAAGCTATAGGTCCTTTATCAAACCTACAGTTTGATGAACTTGGCAAGGGTGATTGAGAATGAAATGCATGGAAAAAACCAATTCCAAACAGGTGTGAAGCAATTTGGAGGAAAAAGGAATTTTAGGTCATCCCAAACCAGGTCATCTAACCAAGAAAGCCCAAGTTTAGCCTATGTGAAGGACAAGGACCTGTGAATGTCAGGCCTTATCAATATCCTTACCACCACAAAGTGGAAATTGAAAAGCAAGTAAGGGATATGTTGGATTCTAGGATTATAAGGCAAAGTAACAATGCTTTCTCCAAGCTTGTAATCTTAGTAAAACAAAAAAAAGATTGCCCATGGAAGATATGTGTTGATTACAAACAAGGAAAGAGTGCCTGACAAATTTCTGATGCCAATGATAGATGAGTTATTGGATGAATTAGATGGGGCTTCATTTTTCTCAAAACTGGATATGAAATCTAGATACCACCAATTACAGTCAAAGAGGAGGGCACCCACAAAACTGCGTTCAGGACTCACAAAGGGTGTATCTTGTAATGCCTTTCGGTTTAATAAATGCTCCTTCTACATTTCAAGCATGGGTGAACAAGATTTTTAGGCCTTTGCTCAGGAGATTTCTACTCTTATTTTTTTATGATATTATGGTGTATAGCCTAGATAAGGATACACATCTGCTGAACTTGAAGACACTTACGGACATTCTGCAACAGCATCATTTGGTGGCAAATAAGAAGTGCTCTTTTGCTCAAGCCATGGATCCAGCAAAAATCCAATGTGTCCTCCAGTGGCCTAAACCAAAAATTGTCAAGGGAGTCCAAGGTATTTTGGGTTTGACTGGTTACTACCGCAAGTTTATTCAAAATTATGGCAAGATAGCAAGGCCTTTAACTAAGCTTACCAAGAAGGATGGTTTCCATTAGGACCCCAATGCCCAAGTTGCTTTTGAACTTGTTAGAATCTATTAGAATCTTATAAATGCAGTAACTGTACATTTTCTAATTATGTATTCTTTTCTATAAATTTGAATAACTCTGTTGTGCCCTAAAACACACGGATTCAATATTTTCTCTCTCAACATGGTATCTAGAGCCTAGAGAGGCAACCATAATCCATTTTTTTTTCCTGGTGGACTCTGTTCACCGGTGCAATTTTTTTCCAATGCTGCCACCACCGTCCGCCACCATCTGACCTTCGATCACTACGGAAACACCGCCATTGTGGTCGCCTTAGTCAGATCGGTTGAACCCTGCTAACCGCGCCTTCATCGGAGTTCTCATGCGCCCCAAGCGCCGCCCTCTCTGCTGTCAATTTTCTCACGCACCACATTCTCCCTTCGAGCTTGACAGCGCATCTGGCGTCTCTTCCTGACGCTGTTGATTGGGGTTTGCTCACCCCTCTCTCCTCTACCTGTATCTGGTCTCAATTAATTGTTTGGACATCTATTCGCCCTTTTTTGCTGCTGTTTAGGCATTTTCTCTCTCTACTCGCTGACAAATGGCTGCCTCCAGCACTCTAAAAGCTAACACTCAGATTTTTACCAGCCATGTCACTGCACCTCTCTCTTCTGAGCAGTTGGATGGTAAACACTACTCCTCTTGGACTTCTCACATTTAACTTTGGCTTGTTGGACAGAGTTATGAGACACATCTCACCCAAACAGTAGACAATGTCCTGGAGGCTGACCGTCGTTTGAGGAAAAAGATTGACGCTCAACTATGCTGTATCATCTAAGCCACCATTCACCCATCTCTTCGTGATGTCTTTTGCACTCACAAAACCTGCAAAATTGTTTGTACACAGGCCTAACAACTCTTTACAAACAATTCTTGGCGACTCTACCAAGTTTGTGAAGACCTCGTGACTATCCTTAGTGCCCATCAGATTAAGGATTCTATGTCAACCTATCTTGGCTCAGTATCTAGCCTTCTTTGTGAGTTCAATGAATTGCTTCCTCCCGCTACCACTCTAGATGCAGAACTTGACAATTGTAAGATGTTTTTCATGTCTTTGGCTCTATATGGTCTGCCCCCAAAATATTCTCATGTTCGTGATCAGATCCTAGGGAGTCTCACAGAGGCTACTATGGACAGTACCTAGGTGACCCTCCTTCGTGTCCCCTCCAAAACCTCCTCTAAGCCTTTGCTTCCTACTCTTATTGACTCTTCGGCTTTGGTTTCTCGCAACACCAACCGACCTCCACAATGAAAGGGCAACAAAGGACGCTCCTGGTGTGATCATTGCCACCAACTGGGACACACAATAAGTGCTGGACTCTACATGGTCGACCTCCTCGCACTGCCCTGGTGGCTCAAAATTCTGTGTCTCCTTCATCCACTTCTGCTCCGCCGTTGGCTTCAGATCCACATTCATCCCCTTCATGTGACAATTTTTTGAAATGGTATGACGATCGTCAGGCCTCCAGCTCCACTACTGCTGTTTCACACACTGGTAATTCCTTCATTGGTCTCTCTCACTCTTCAGGCCCTTGGGTCCTTGACTCTAGAGCCACCGATCACATCACTGGTAATAAATCCTTTTTTTCTTCTCTTTCTACTTTTGGTTATTTACCTTTTGTTACCATGGCAAATGGCTCTCAAACTCAGTTCCAAGGTGTTGGTGTTGTTCATCCTCTTCTCTTTCTATTCACAATGTCCTTTATGTCCCCGGTGCTCCCTTTAATTTATTATCCACTAGTCAACTTACCCGATCTCTTGATTGTATCATCTCTTTTACCAAAAATTTGTTTCCTTGCAGGACTGGAGTACGGGGAGGACGATTGGCTCCGGATGTGAGTCCCATGGTCTCTATCAGCTCAACAAGCCCTCTCTTGTTGGTTCGGCAGCAACATCTCCACTTCTGATTTATGCTCGATTAGGACATCCATGTCTTGATAAGTTGAAACAGCTATACCCTAGTCTTTCTAAGTTAGAATCTTTGTCTTGTAAGTCATGTCAATTAGACAAACATGTTCGTAATTCTTTTTCTAGTCACACTATGAGTCGGGTTTCATCCCCTTTTGTTTTAGTTCATTCAAATATTTGGGATCCAAGTCATATTTCTCCTACATTAGGGTCAAAATATTTTGTTACTTTTATAGACAATTTTTCTCGTCGTACTTGGTTATATTTAATGAAAGAACGTTCAGAAATTTTTTCAATTTTTCAGTCTTTCTTTTATGAAATAAAAAATCAATTTGGTATCCCTACTCACACTTTACAAAATGATAATGCACATGAGTATCTGTCTACTCAGTTTCAAACCTTTATGGCATCTCATGGTGTGTTACATCAAACATCTTGTTCTTATACCCCTAATAGAATGGAGTTGCAGAACGCAAAAATAGGCATCTACTTGAGACCACCCGGACTCTTCTTCACCACTCTCATGTTCCTCATCAATTTTGGGGTAATGCGGTACTTACTGCGTGTTATCTCATTAACCGCATGTCTTCCTCTATTTTACAGGGTAAAATTCCTCATCAAGTTCTATACTCCCACCACTCTCTTCATCCTTTACCACCTTAGGTCTTTGGTTTTACATGTTTTGCTCATGCTCTTGGTCCTAGCATTGACAAGCTCTCTCCTCAGTCTTATAAGTGTGTTTTTCTCAGATACTCACAATCTCAAAAAGGATACAAGTGCTATTCCCCTACTTTTTGCAGGTATTTCATCTCTGCTAATATTACTTTCTTTGAGTCCATTCCATTCTTTGAGCTTAGAACATCTACATCCGAGTCTTCCCTGTCCATGGCTGCCCCTGTTTCAATCCTTTTCTGTCCTCCAGAGGAGTCTCCATCCCCTCCACACCCATCTCCACCTTTGTAGGTATATTAGCGTCGTACTCGCCCTATATTGCAACCACCGAGCACTACCAACACCATGGACTCACCTCTGGAGCCACCTCTTTCGACTCATCTTCCGGTCCTGCCCTCTGAACCTGACATTCCCATTGCCCTTCGAAAAGGTATACGTTCTACTCGTAATCCTTCTCATATTTCTTCAAGTTATCATCGTCTTTCTCCTTCCTATTATTCTTGCCTTTCTTCCTTGTCCTCTGTTTCTATTCCTAAGAGTGCAGGTGATGCATTTGCCCATCCAAGATGACAACAAGCTATGTTAGACGAGATGTGTGCATTACAAAACAGTGGAACTTGGGACCTCGTTCCTCTATGACCAGGGAAGTCAGTTGTTGGTTGTCGATGGGTGTATATGGTCAAGGTTGGTCCAGACGGCAAGGTTGACCGGCTTAAGGCCCGTCTCGTTGCCAAAGGCTACACTCAAATCTTCGGATTGAACTATGGCAAAACTTTCTCTCCCGTGGCCAAATTGCCCTCTATACGACTATTCCTATCCATTGCTGCCACACGTCATTGGCCTCTCTATCAGTTAGATATCAGGAATGTTTTTACATGGTTGCTCAGGGGGAGTCTTCTGGTCTTGTATGTTGACTGCGAAAATCTTTATATGGCCTCAAGCAGTCACCCAGAGCATGGTTCAGCAGATTCTGTCTTCTATTGTCACTCACCTACCGGTTGTATCTACCTAGTTGTTTATGTTGATGACATTGTCATCACAGGTAGTGATCATCGTGGCATCACACAGGTAAAGCAGCATCTCTTCAAACATTTCAGACAAAGGATCTTGGCAAATTCAAATATTTTTTGGGAATAGAAGTAGCACAGTCCAAAAATGGGATCATTATTTCCCAAAGGAAGTATGCAATGGATATTCTAGAAGAAATAGGAATGTTAACTTCCAAGCCAATCGACACTCCCATGGATCCCAATGTCAAGCTCCTGCCAAATCAAGGGGAGCCTCTTCTAGATCCTGAAAGATACAAACGATTAGTAGGGAAGCTAAACTACCTCACTTTTACCTGTCCAGATATTTCATTCGCAGTGAGCGTAGTAAGTCAATTCCTCAACTCTCCATGTAAGGAACATTGGGATGCAATGACTCACATTGTTCGATACATCGAACAAGCTCTAAGAAAGGGTCTTTTGTATGAAGATAAAGGACATACTCGAGTTGTGGGATATTCTAATGCAGATTGGGCAAGATCTCCCATAGATAGAAGGTCCACCTCTGGATTCTGTATATTTGTTGGAGATAACCTTGTCTCTTGAAAAAGTAAGAAGCAAAATGTTGTAGTCCAGTCCACTGCGGAAGCGGAGTATCGAGCTATAGCTATAACGAGTCAAGAGCTTATATGGCTCAAACAGTTGCTTCAAGAACTAAAGTTCGAAGAGGTCACACATATGTCACTTATATGTGATAATCAAGTCACCATGCACATTGTCTCAAATTCAGTATTCGATGAAAGAACAAAGCACATTGAAATTGATTGCCACTTTGTCAGAGAGAAAGTCATGTCCAGGGAAATATCTATTAGTTTTGTCAATTCCCATGATCAACTAGCAGACATATTTACTAAGTCACTAAGGGCCCTCGGATTAACTACATATGTAACAAGCTTGGTACATATGACCTATATGCTCCAGCTTGAGGGGGAGTGTTAGAATCTATTAGAATCTATTAAAATCTTGTAAATACAGTAACTGCATATTTTGTAATTATGTACTCTTTCCTATAAATTTGAATAACTCCGCTATGCCCTAAAACACACGGATTCAATATTTTCTCTCACAACAGAACTATTGAAGCAGAAATTGACAACAACACCACTATTAGCTCTTCCAAATTTCTCTCAATCTTTTAGCATTGAATGTAAAGCATTAGGCCAAGGAATAGGGGCGATCTTGACGCAGGGCAAGCATCCTATAGCTTTTTTCAGCACAGCTTTAAGTAAACGCAACCTGTCCAAGTCTGCATATGAGAAAGATTTGATGGCTACAAGGTTGGCTATTTAGCATTAATCCATACAATGGAAGACAGTTCACAGTGTTGCAGATCAAAAGAGTATGGGTCAATTGTTTCAGCA
This sequence comes from Abrus precatorius, assembly GCF_003935025.1. Classification (NCBI taxonomy): domain Eukaryota; kingdom Viridiplantae; phylum Streptophyta; class Magnoliopsida; order Fabales; family Fabaceae; genus Abrus; species Abrus precatorius. The sequence goes on from NW_020874362.1 coordinate 14,548,832, forward strand.
ATGGATATTCACTATGAATCAACAAAGGGGCTTATGCACTTCTCGCATGTATGAAACAGGTGAATTATCTTCTCTCATTTCCTATCCTATATGGGAAGACAGGGAGAAAGTAATGGAAGTTCGAACTGATGATGTTTATCTAAAATTATTGCTGATTTGCAAAAGGATAATACATCCAAACCTAGGTGCACTTATGAGAATAGAATTTTTCTCTATAATGGTCGTTTCGTGCTACCTTCCACATCTCCTTGGATTCCTAAATTGTTAAAGGAATTTCATGCCTCTCCCCATGGTGGGCATTCTGGTTTTGATAAAACATATAGAAGGCTTGCTGCCAACCCTTATTGGATTGGGATGACAAAGGTGGTTCAGGATTTTGTCCAAAAATGTGATGTCTGCCAACAAATGAAGTGCACGGCCATGTCACCTGGTGGTTTTTTGCAGCCTTTAAACATTCCAGAGCAGGTTTGGGAAGTGGTCTCGATGGACTTCGTCACTGGGTTGCCTAAATCACATGGGTATAATGCCATTTTTGTTGTGGTGGATCGAATCTCAAAGTACACTCATTTTATCACCTTGAAGCACCACTTCTCTACTAGGTTTGTGGCAGAGATGTTTATGAAAGAAGTGGTGAGGCTACATGGTGTTCCTCTTTCCATTGTAAGCGACCGCAACCCTATCTTCATTAGTAAATTTTGGCAAGAGATATTTAAGTTGCAAGGTACTCGACTCAAGATGAGTTTGCTTAGCATCCTAAGATGGATGGTCAGACGGAGGTCCTAAACCAATGTCTAGAAACTTATCTGTGTTGTTTTTTTGTGTATCAACTTAAGACTTGGGTTCAGTCGTTGCATTGGGCAGAATATTGGTATAATACCAATTTCCATGAAATGATAGGAATGACACCCTTTGAAGTTGTCTATGGGAGGAAGCCTCTGTGGTTAGTTCATTTCCTCCACGGTGAGACAAATGTAGCTGTACAGCATGAGTTGCTTGACAAAGATGAGGCTCTTAGGCAGCTCAAATACCATTTAATACACACTCAAGATAGATTAAAGAACACTGACAAGAAAAGGAAGGAGAGAAATTTTGAGGTTGGTGGGTGGATGTTTCTCAAGCCAAATTTCTGTTGCTACCCGTATTAATGTCAAACTTTCAGCTCAACATTATGATCCTTTCAAGGTGTTGGACAGCATAGGAGCTGTAGCTTATGAGCTGCAACTTCCTGAAACTTCAAGGATCCATCCTATGTTGCATGTCTCACTACTCAAGAAGGCTGTGCGTGATTACAAGATTCAATAAGATTTACCACTGGGTTTGGAAGGTGAGTATATAGTGGTGTTGGAACCGTGGGCTGTGTAAGCTTCCCGTCTTATAACCAAAGGCAGAGAAATGATTGCTTGGATGTTAATTCACTAGAAGGGAAAGTCAGTTGATGAAGCCACTGGGGAGGATGAACCTACTCACTGCAATCAGTTTTCAAGCTTCAGCCTAGAGGACAAGGCTGGAAATCAAGAGGAGGGCAGTGTTACGGCCCAAAATAGTCAAGAAAGAATTCTGGTCCAGCAACCCACAATCTGAAGAGTTTATACTAGGAGAAATAGAAGAAAGGAAGGAATCAGTGATGAGTTGACACACAGAGAAGGCAGTAGGGAGGGTTAGTTATGACGAGGTGTTTTTTTTTTTCCATATAGGGAGGGGCGTCTGTAGGGAGAGGATATTGAGGAATATCTTTTGGGTAGTTATGGATGGAGAGCAATAACTCTCTATAGGAGCCAGGCTCTAGGCAGTAGTGATTGTATCCCTACTGATTTCTCAACTTTTCAATAATACAAACTCAGTAAATTCCATGTCTTTTTCATTGTTGTTCTTAATTTCTTTACTGTTGGAATAATTTTTGTAACAATGTCTATACCAAACACAAAATGAGTACGCCACCTAACATTGCTGCATTTGTTTAACATCTTAGCTTAATCATTCTACCTGCTCCAGTTTCCTACATCTGTCCCACCTCCAAGTCCAAGTCCTTCCCAAACTAACTGCAAGAACCGATACAAAATACAATTTCAGTATAGAAAATAAAATATTACTCACCAGCTGCCAGTTAAAGCTTTTATTCTGGTACAGATAGTTAGAGGCGCAATTTTATAGTCAGGAGAAATTTTGTTAAAGAATGTAATCTCCATACAGGGAAATTCCAGATATTGATGGAAAAGTTATGAAAAAATTTTTGAAGTTCACTGTACCTGTGCCATAACTTGAGCAGCATCCTGCCTCTTCCAATAGTCTTCAGTACTACCTTTACCAGAACAGAAAACATGTGGTATTAAAGTTCAATTTTTTTCTAACTGCTAGCAGCTTCTAATGTACTTCAAGAATGAACTAGAAAAAAGTGATAAGGTAGGATAAAAATTAATATCAAGCCTAACTTGGTTACAACCAAGGCTTGATTTAGCTAACAGAAAAAGATGTATGACGTTGGGGAAGAGGGGAAGGGTGAGGAAGGACCAACCCCTGTACAATCCCAAAGAAAAAAAAAATCAATAAAAAATTGAGAACCAAAATGTATACATCAACCCGGGAGAATGGAAATACTTCAAAATTGTGTTCTTGAACACCTTCAGACATTCTGGACTTTCCTGATACAAGAAAAGATACTCTTCATACTCAAATGAAGAATAAAATTAACATAACATTGCTGATTAGCAAGCTCCATTTGATTTCTCTCTTGTCATACAATATTTCGTTTTTCCATGGAAAAGATGGAACATTCATTGCAATTAACTAGAACTTTCAAAAGGGAGAAAATAAATATGAATGTACCAGGAGATTGATTAAAATGAAAACTGACTTGATCTGGAAACCAAACAATGGAGGATGGAAAGACAGAACAGCATTTTTGTAGTACTTCAGAGATAGACTATGCAATATGTTTGTTATATATGTATGATATATAAAATCCATCATCCAGAAAGATGTCTAGGACTTAAGGAAAAAGTTCTCACCAATCTCCAGAAACATGGTTGGCTTATTTGTCAATGGTCCATGGTGAGTTGCCTCCAAAGTAATCTAAATTGGGGAAACAGATCAAATTCTGCCAGAATTGCTTTCCAAAATTCGACACACACACTTAGAAAACACAAAACATTAAATCATCTTCCACCAACATGAAACAAGCAATGTTTTTGCAGGAATGTCGAATCTAAAGCGCAAATGGCAAAGATAAAACTAGAAAAGCAAAAGCAGTTTAAATTCTAGAATTCCAATGACAATAATAAAAGATACCTCAAATTCAGGGATGAGATTATGAGCCTGAGCAATATTTTTCAAAAGCCGAAGCCAAGGCCCAATCCTAGGATTTGGTAGCGCTGCCCAGCCAGGCCTCCCACCCTGGGGTGGAACATCACCTTCACGCAAATGAGGAACACCTGCACAATCATTACATTACAAAATACACCATTTTTCACCTAAACGAGAAAAAGTGAAAATTACCAATGGGGTGAACGGTGAGGGCAGGTTTGTTAGAAACAGCAGTGTGCTTGCTGAAGAAGATGACCTCATCAACAGCCTCACCAGTCACCTCTTCCCACCTCTTGTCCAAGTCATCCTCCACCACTATGCTCTTCCCATGTAGCAACACCCTCAAACCTTCATTCACAAAGCTCTTCATATCATCCTAATGGACCCACACAGCAAAGAGAATGATATAATCAAAAGAGCAAAAGGGGCATAATCATAATGGGTAACCAAAAGGGACGATTAATTGAACCTGGAAATGAGGTCCTGTTTGCCACCCTGGCATGGCCAATAGGGCATTGGCCGGGTTGATGGAAGCTGGGTCGGACGTGGTTGCCACCAGAAGAGCCACCATTGCTTCTTTCTGTAGGAGATGTTGATTGTGTCTGTTTCTTTGATTTGGGGACGAAGAAGAGGTATTTATCGGAGAAAGAAGGGAAATTGGCTTTGGAGACGTGAGCCCACGGTTTAGTTGGAACAACGGAAAGGGAAGGTAGGGGTGACTGCCGCCTCTTAACGTTTGTTGGAGTCTGGCACTGCAGGGCTCGATCATACCAAGTAACATGCTCTGCATCAAGCCTCGTGCCTAAGAATTTTCCTTGATCGCGGGTCACATGTTCAACATTTATAATTTTAATTTTATAAAAAAATTGTTTTTAAAAATTTTAAATACTATTCTACTTCCTTAAAAAAAAAACTCTATTTTTTTTACTTAGTCCTGCTGAAAACAAGTTTGTAAATCAATTAATAAAAAATTAAAATAGTTTTAATGTTATTCTTTTATAAAATTATTATATTATATTAATATAGTTTTTGTTTTTGATTTTAATATATAATATATTTTTTCATCGTAATATTTTAGTCCTTATAAAAAATTCAATTAAAGGAATCAAAATTAAAATAGTGTTTCACAAGATATTAAAACAAAAGAAAATTATATACATATAAGTGTTTTATTATGAGCTTAACTTCTTTACCTAATTTTATTTTTTAAAATAGATAAAGACATTGGATTAATGCTAACTCCTAAATTACACAATGTTTTATCTATTAACATATTACTTATTATGCACGAGACAATGAAATCATGAGATCTTGTAACTTTGGTGACAATTTTTTCTATAATATAGCACTACACTCCTTAGTAAATACAATAGTTTCATACTTTTGTAACTTTCTTTTCTTATTTAACAATTTCTTCATAAATTTTTTATAAATATGCATTTGTTCTAGAACTTATACAAAAGGATGTTAATTTGTATCTTTTTAAAATTTCGTATATTATAAATCATTTTTCTTTGCTTTAAAGATTGAGGATATGGAATCTTGACATAAGGAGGTATTTTCTGATTTTTGTGTTTTAGTATTGTTTCTTTGTCATTTTGAAAGGTGAGCATGGAACTATCGATTTTCTTTTTCTTCCCTTTTCTTATATTCTTCCTTAACTATCCTCTCTTCTTAACTTGGTTCCTTCTTTTAAGCATTGTCTTGTTGATTCTCTTGAATTTTATCTTCTTTCTTCTTAGGTAGTTTGTTATATAATTGTTTTTCATTTCTCAAAATAATGGCATTATATTTCTCTTTGCAATTTACCCCTGAATTGGTTGAGATAAGTCTCAATGTTCCTGATCGAGGTTTCATGATTTTTGAATATCGTCTTGGTCTCAATCATAAATAAAGAAGTCTTAATTGTTAATTTTTCTAATGCAGTTTTCCAAGTTGAAAATTGGTATAGATTGTTTTTGATTCTGATGGTAAGACAATTTATAGTTTGATTGACCTTCCTTGTTTTTGCTTGAATTTTTTCCTTGGGCCTTACTTCCCCAAGAAAAAATTAGATTATTTCTCCAATTTGAGTTGTAAGTTCCTTAGTATTACCAATTTGATTGCCCTATTGTGTGAACTTGCTCCTCATAATGGTGATTCTCTTGACATTCACCATTTGCACAGTTTTCTCTGCAAAAACAAGAAAAAAAACACACATTTCAATTGTGGCACATTCACCTATATATTAGAGAATAGTTAAGTTAAAGTAGCTAGTTGATGTTGTGTAATCAATTAATTACTCCCATTCTATTTTGCATATCATATTAAACATTCATGTTGCTAGTGAGACATCTCTCGTGAATGATCTCATTTAATACAAAACTTTAATTTACATCATAATGAGTACTAAACAAACTATATACATTACATCACTCTAAAGGTTCTACATTATTTAAAATTCAAGGTCATTCATAGAATGTTAAAATTTTTCCTAGGTCCTACAATTATAATTATGATAAAAATAAAAAAGAAAGATGGAACTTCTAAAGAAAACTTATGTTAGCAAACCTATTTACATATTATATACATTATTCATGAGAATTCACTACTCATTCTAGTCGTCATTTCCTGACAAGGGAAGATGTACCTATTAACTGTCTAAATTACAGGCACAAAACTCTCAATCTTCAATTCAAAATTAAAGAAATGAATAATTAATTATTGAGAAAATATCAATAAAAGACATTATAATGCATGATTAACTATTTGCTTGATCGAATATGTTTGCCTATTCATTAAGTAATTAGTATTGCCTTGTGATATGATTTATGAATGTCTATACTCATCACTTCCTTGCTTTGTGTCCTTTTTTTTATTTAGCATGATTATTTCTTTGCAACTGTACACTACCACTCTCCCTTACCTGATTTTAGCTTGATTTTGCTAGTGATTTATTTTGTTTTCCTTTCCACCTGCCTAAATCTCCTTTGAAACTTAAAATACTCCTCTTTGAATCCACAAAAGCTCCCCTAAGATAGGTGTGATGAATGTAACATCCTTTTTTTCATTATTCGCTAAATTACATTTTGTTTAATATTAAGTGTAACAGTCCACCAACTTATTCTAGATTGATGACTGTCCCTACAAACTAACACAAGACTTTTCAGCGTGCTTTGTTCTCACTCACACATTTCTCAGAAACTTCCCAGAAGGTCACTTATCCCATAATTTTCCTAAGTTAAGCAAGCTTAACTTAGGAGTTCTTAAGTGATAGGTCACCGAAAAGTAAATACATTTTGTTAGTATAGGTAGTCCTAATCAATTCCTTTAAGCTATCATCAACTATATCTACAGTCTCTGGATTTCTCTCATTTTGATGTAAGTTCGATTCATTCATGTGTCCCTCACCGCCGGAAATCTGCCAGGAGTCACTCCTTGTTTGTGCCACATTACACTGGCGATTACTCTTAGCCCTCGCCTAGCGCCTGAATGTCACATGCCCACCAACTTTCGCATGGTTCGTCATCAAACCACACCGTACTAGGAGAGAGGCCTGCTCTGATACCATTATTGTAACAGCCTGGCAACTTATATGGGATTGATGATTATCCCTACAAACCAACACAAGACTTTTCAATGTACTTTGTCCTCACTCACACACATCCTGGGAACTTTCCAGAAGGTCACCCATCCTATAATTTTCCCAAATTAAGCACGTTGAAAAGTCTTATGTTGGTTTGTGGGGACAGTTGTTAATCCTGAATAAGCTGTCGGGCTATTACATTAAGTAGTATTAGAGTGTATTTAGAAGAGTATGGAGGATTTTTAGAGGAATTCTGGTGCAAGGGGTCTTGCTTTGGCAAATCTCACTCAAGCAAGACTAAGCGTCCAAAAATATGATGTTTCAGGGCAATCTCGCTAAAGCGAGATGATTCTTGCATAAGCGAGACAGGATAAATTCAGCTCAATTGTCACTTCACCTAGGCGAGATGAAGTTCGCTCAAGCGAGCATATCAGCAAATGTTGGGCGAGACCACTTCTGCATATCTCACTTAGGCGAGATCTTTGTCGCTCAAGCAAGATGTTCGTTGCTCAAGTGAGTTGTTCCTCGCTCAAGTGAAAATGCGTGGGGTTGAGGGGTATTTAAGAGATTTTCAGCATGGAGATTTCATTTCATTCCAAACTCATGTTCCTCCACTGTTTTCTTTGAACTCTCTCTTCCTTTCTCTAAAGAAAAGCCTCAAAAACTCTGATTACTCTTCAAATCAGAGTTTGGACTTTGAATCTAAACAAATGCAAGTAAGTTTCTTCGAATTAAATTTTGTTTTCTCTGATCATTTCTTGTATTTTTTGTTCCTTATGGACATCTCTTAGTATTCAAGAGAAATTCCATAATTGATCTCTGATCTTCTTCAATATCTCTCTGAAAACTCGTCTTTGATGTAAGGAAAGCTCTATTTTATCGTTCTATTCTAATATTTATTTTGTGCTCACTAGAACACTATTACATGGACATTTTATGAAAATATATGGTTGAAATATTTATTTTGTAAATAATGGATGAAAATATTTTTGTTTGATTATTTAGATAGATTGGTTGTTTAGACTGAATAATTGTTACATGCTTATATGCATTATATGATGAGTGTTCAATGTGGAATACTATTTAAACTTGCTAAGTGATTATGATGTTATGGAATATGTTTGGATGAAATACTATGATAAAGTGTGATATCGATCTGAAATATTTAATAGTTGAAACTTTATTAAAAAGGGGGTATGAGTGGGAAAAATGAACAATTCGGAGAATGACTTTAAGTGTCAAATATGGATTGGATCTAGTGTGACTAGTTACAGAGATACACTAGGGGTAAAGAGTCCGGAGACGATAGAAATCTTTGGGAAACATAGGATGGTGAGCAACATTCGCGTATGTGTACACACTCTTTCTGAGAGCGAATGCGTCACATGGCCTCACACTTGTTTCCTGACTAGACTCCTGACTATGCCTTTGCTAAAGGGCTCAATTATTGTATACGTTGTATCCATGTGCATGGGCTAACTGGCAACTAGTTACCAAGTTGAGTAAAATCTTAAAAAATGCTAGAGGCATCGATATCTGTGATCACAGTGACTGAAAATGCATATTGAAATGAGAGAATGAATAATGTACCATCAATTGTTGAATTATGTATATATGAATATGTCTGCAATATGAATAAGTGTGAAAATAGATATATGGTATTTATACTATAAACTATGATTCTGTGATATAATGTTTTGTAAATGATAAAATATATGCTCATCCTTACTAATATTTTCAGGAAAATAGGATGACAGAGCATTAGGAAAGAGTTAGACTATTAGATAGCTTAGTAAATAATAGACTTAACCATGTATTTAATGAATATAAAAGATTATGTTATTTTAAGTTTGTTGTTCTTGTTGAAAATGAACCTAGGACCTTTGTTATGTTAGAGATGAATTTCTATTGTAGTATCCCTTTTGATTTTCCTAGGAGTAGAATACATCAGACCCTATGTATCTACATTTATAGTGGTATTGTTAGAACTCTAGCAGCCCTCACCTATCTATTTACCTATCATGAGCATGACTATCTTGGAAGATCATCCAGATGGACCTTCGAACGGGTGACTGACACAGAGGTCATAGCTGATTCAAACGATCATTACCTTAGATTAGACGATAGGAAGATTTTTTTTTATTATTTGTATAGTTGTTATGGGGGTCTTAGGCTTAAAATAAAAGTATTTATGGATGTCTTCAAATGTTAATTTTTTTATTAATTGCTTACAAAATGACAGGTTTGTTAGTTGCATGAAAGTTTTCCAACTTTCCCTGTTTATAGGTGTAACACCTCAAATTTTCACTACTTAAAAATAGTTATAGAATTGTATTAATATCAATAAATTGGAAATAAATAATATATAAAGACTTGAGAATTGAAATAACCTTCGCAAAATTAGCTGAAAGGAAACCAATTAAGGAAGAATCGGGTAATGTAAGCAGAGATTAATTACCTAAAACATTTTGGTTAATGATTTTAGGTCATCTAAATTATAATTACAAGAATTATATGAGGTTTAGGAAGAATAAAAATTAAAAAATAAATACAATTACAAAATTTAGGTAAAATATGAAAATACCCTTAGAAAGACCTAGAATAATGGTCCATTTTGGACAAGTAAATGAATGAAATAAAGTCCAAAACTTTTATGGTAGTTGGCCTATAGGGAAACCTTGTTGGATGTGCCAAATGGAAACCTAAAGAGCATGAAAAACATTTCCCAAAATTCTCCCAAAAGAGCCAAAATTCATGTGAAAAATAGGTAGAAAATTGTTAGAAACTTCAGCAACAAGCCATGCAATCAGTTGGAAGCCATGTGCACATAATCATGCTTACGAAATAATCTTATTACAAACTAATCATGGCCTAATTCCAGATAGACAAGTTTATCTCATGAGAACCAATGAAGTTAAGGCAAGTCAAGGGAGTACTGATTAGGAATTTTGCTAATGATTGAAATTAGTTCCAACCCAAGAGGGGACCTTGAACCGTGACAAGCTTCAATCCAAATGGAACTATGATCACTTTAAATAGTAACTATTGTCACGACCCCTTTTTGTAAGGAATCGAGAACATTGTTTCTACATCACATACTTATTTAAGGTAAATAAATAATAGAGAATATAAGTATAAAATTTTCTTCTCAATTAAAATAAAACAAAGTTTCTTACAACAAATATCCAACAGAACAACATAATATTACATTTAGTTCATAATATTCAAAATACCCAAAAATTATACTATATAGTTCCCTCTATATGAGGTCTCAAAATATAAGGGAAAAAGGACCTTGATGCAATTTTACTCGACCCCAGCTTCTAACATTTCTTCACTGGCCCCTCAGCCTGTGAAGTAGATGCAACACCTCCTACATCTGCTCACGTACCATCGTACAATCATCGCAGTACACACACACACAACGACATAGAAAGAAATGCAAGGGTGAGCTTACAAAAATAAAATAAAATCATATATATAGAGCAAAATATTTCTCACAGCAATAGCCCCATGCATTTCCAGCCCATCTAATGCACAGCATGAAAACGGTTTCCAACTGGTTTCACAGCCTAAGTAATCCAGAAGGAACCGAGCCAGTCTGGGAGCGACCCATTCTGATATCTGGATCCAGACAGCGCAGCACAGCAGCTCAGCATGAACTTACCGTTACACATCTACCCACCTAAACATGTAACTCGGCTCTATAATGATGTAAAACATATATCTCAGCATAATGCACACCGCCAAAATTATTTTAACAGTTCAGCTAAGGCAAGTTTATAATAGATCAGCCAAAATCTCAACATTTTAAATCAATTAACAGCAGTTATAACTTAGAAAATAGCTTTTATTCAAAAGATCTAACAAAATCATATCAAAATATCTTGAAATAGCATATTAAGCCGTTCAAAACGTAGTTCATAGGTTAAAGTAAACTCCCTTTACCTCAGAAAGATGATTCACACTAGATCTACCGAATATTACTTGTTTTAATGCAAGATTCACCGAAGATTCGGCTTTAGAACGAAGTTTCTCCTAAAAACAACATGAACTTCTATGAGAAAGAGAAGGAGAAGAGAAACGAACGGTAAATCTAGCTTCAAACTTAAAGAAACTTACTTCAAATTCTTCAGAATAGACATAGAATCTCAGATCTGGCGAGAAATTTAAGTTTAGGAGGGTTTAGTATGAGAGAAAATGGTAGTATACGGCCTTAGAACCTTTGAGAACCTTGAAGAGGAATGAAGAAATGAAAATTTCGTGTGAAACCCCCTTTTTATAGAAAATTTTCAAAATTTACTGTTCACCGCCTTATTGTTCATGCCGAAAACACTGTTCAGGGCACTACTCATGCCGGAAAATACTGTGCACGCGTACTGCACACGCAATGTACGCGAATGTGACGTCAGCCATGACGTCACTGATGATGTCAGCAGTCACTGTACATATGCGGTTTTACTGTTCATGCACGGTTTGCACTGTTCATAGGCGGTTTTACTGTTCATACGGTACTGTTCATTTTTTTTTTTATAAATAATTTCAAACTCCATCTAAATCTATTCCAATACCAAATAATCTTTCAATTAACATTGAACAAGTATAAAATATTATAGATTACTCAATAATAAATCTCTAGCCTGACAACTATAATAGTTGAAAAGTAACTAGAAAAGTTGAGATGCAATTGGATAAGAGTCAAAGGACAAAAGTCACGATGGAGGGCATTTTCGGTCTTTGTAAAGTAGCTTATGAAATAAGCCTAAATTAGACCCTAATTAAACTCACACATTTGGTACAAAAAGGAGAGAAATCATGGGGGTACCAAGGAGAGAATTAAGCCAAGAAAAACAATTTTAAAACCAATGTATTGAGAAAAGACCACTTCTCACATGAAAGTGGAATGTCATGCAAGGATGAGAGAGTTTTCAAACCTAGCAACCTTCAAACACTTCCAAAATCATCTCAACACACATCCCTTGAATCCCATCAAATTGAATCATTCGTCAACTTGCCATCAAAGTCCTAAGCCAAACACCAAATCTCAAAAAACACAAGTTACCTTGCAAAATCTACAAAGTAATCAACCTTCTTGATTGAAGACCTTGATCATGTGGAAGGAGGAGAGCAAATGAGGTGAATATCACTTTCAAGATAAAGAGAAAGAGCAAGAGAAGGAAGGAATGAGGATTCTTCACAAAGATCAAGTTAGAATCAATCCAAAAATCAAGTAAAGGAGGTACTATTCATAAATCAAAGGGTATACTTTGCTAAAATGATTTTTGAGTCAAAGGGGAACTCTTAAACCTTTTTGTGTGATGAAAATTGTGTGGATTTGGTAGATCTATGAAAATGATTTTGATTGGAGCAAGAAACTTCAAGTAAATCACTAAAACAACAAAACCTACAAAAAAAAATTTTGAAATGAACCTTAAAAGAGATGTTGATTGGAGCAAGAAACTTCAAGTAAATCACTAAAACAACAAAACCTACAAAAAAATTTTTTGAAATGAACCTTAAAAGAGATGTTTGATGAGATTTTACTGATGATTTTGCTTGCTATGGGTTCTTTTCATATGATTATGATATATTTATGAGGATCTATGTTTTGAAATTGGTTAGATGAACTTTTGACAATTTTTTGCAAACTTATGTTTTTTTATCATGAAATAAATATGATTTTTCTGTAAAAGTTGTTTTTAAACATATTTATATACTAAACTTTTTTATCTTTGATTTGTGTTGTGTTCAGTGTATATAGGTAGGATTTGTGATTTTCTCCTTGCTTGGAATTATTTCGGATTTAAAATGTATTTTTAAGGTATTTTTGATGTTTTTAATAAGAAACTTTAAGAAGTAATGGACTAATAATAAAAAATGTCTATGAAAATTAAGGACCTTTGTAATCTTGGAGATATTTGCAATCCCTACACTATATGAGAAATATGATGAAGACTAAGATTTAAAAACAAATTTAGAAGATTGAATCTTGAAAGAGTAAAGTACCATGATCTTTAATCCAAAATATGCCTTAACAATTTAAGATATTTGACCACATGAGTGGTAGAACAAAAGAATGATTTAGACCTCGTGGAGACTTCAACTTGGACCCACGAATACCTTGGAATCATGCTGCCAAATTTTAGAAAGAAAAAAAAAGGACTTTTTTGTTATAAAATAATATAAAGTTAAGGACTAAACGTGATTTTTGAAAAGTAAAGGGACTTTTTTGCAAAAAAAAATTTATAAATATTTTATCTATATTGAGGATTAAATTAGGATGATTTTTCCACTAGTCTTACTCAATTTAGACTTGAAATGAATTCATTATGATTTTTTAAATATATTATTGTACAAAAAAAATGGGTATAGTATAAGGAAAATTGTTTTCATTTTGGAATACAGAAGTAACGTTATCTTATTTATATTTTTGTATAAAAATATACATTTTAAGAAAAAATATGTATGGTTTTGATTATTTTTAAACTTGAAATAAAATAGTTATGATTTTTTTACTGGACTGATACAGGAAAGTAAACCTCCATGATCAACAGAAAGGAATTGTGCTTTGTTTAAAGGAAAAGAATGCCATGGATTTTGGGATTTTTGGTGTTTTATTGAATAATATATGATTTTTCCAATATTTCAGGTAAAGGGAGTTGATTCCAAACCTTAACTTCTATTTATGTATTTTGATTTAAAAACCCTATTTGTCTCTTATTTTGAATTATAGAACTCTAATATTTTCTTAAAATCTTAGCATTAAGAATGGAATTTTGAGCATGAAAAACCTATGGTTAATTTTGGAACTATCTAAATAAAATCTCATAGTAAAAGCTCTAAATAAAATCATTTTAAGGAGTTCCATGATTTTTCTATCAATCATTATGTATGTACGCTTAATATTATAAATTATTATTTTAAATAATATGCATACTGTGAATGAGGCTAAACTTTAGGATAAATGATTCTTATAAAGACTGAGAGAGTATGATCTCCAGCAATGCACTTTAAATTGTACGATTATGATGAGTTCAAAGGTGTTCAACCTTTGGAATATTGTACTGATTTGTATGATATGAAATTGATTGCATATGATAGAAAGGCTATTGATGTGTATGATTATATGCTCTCTTTTATTTTGAAAACATGAGTTGAGATTATGGTTGTTTGTTTAAAGTAATGAATGAAATGAAACTTGTTTTATTGAAAATATTTTGTGATTAGAGTTGAGTCTAGGGGGTGTTCAACCTCTGGCAAATTGATTGACAATTTAATTGTATTTAAATGACATAGTATGGTAAAGTTGTATTATGATGAGAAAGAAAAAGAATGAAAATAGTACTATTATGAAATGTGATGAAAGGAATGGAGATGAATATTTGAGCACTACTGAGCAAATATGTGTCATGAAAACTGAATAAATAGTGTATAAATAGTTATAGATACACTGGGAGTATAGAATATGGAGACGATTTGGGAAATCTGAGGGAAATATAGGGTGTTGAATGACATTCACATATAGGTGCACCATCTAATTAGTGCGAATGCATCACATGGCCTCACATTTATTTTCTAACTAGACTTCTGACTATACTTTGCTAAGGGGACTTCTATTGTATACGTTGTATCCGTGTGTAAGGGAAAACTGACGACTATCTATACTTATGGAAGATCTCAAGGAATCCTAGGGGCAATGATTGTGAATTGTGAGATATGTGATTATAATAGGTGAGTCATAACGGATTGATTAATGTAATTATAATACATCCATTATAATATATTGACAAGTGTAATTATAATGCATGTATCGTAATGCATTGATTAATATGGTTATAACCCATGCTTATCTATGAAATAAATTAAATGGCATGAATTCAAGGATGGAATGAATGAATTTGATTACGTGTGAAATGTTACGTCTTGATAGAAGAATATATGAAATGGCATAATCTTAGTATGTGTTGAAATATTAACAATGTGATTTTTATAATGTTTGATGTGTTGTAGATTTATTAATATAATACATGAGTTAGCATTATTTTGGTATATATATATGTATATATATTTTGTATTAAATAATGTTTTATGTATTACTTGATTTATTTATAAAATAGTGGGGCGAAGGATACTCATACTTACTAATTATTTTCAAGAAGTGAAACTGAAGGAAGGTTGATCCGTTCTAAGATCATATCCTCAGTGAAGTAGTAGGAAAGACTACTCTATTAGGATTTAAAAATTTATTCTGAAGATTGTAATATTTTATAAAGTTTATATTTGAAATTGATAAGAACATTTAAATGTTTTAATGTGAATTCTAGACTTTATAATACTTAGTTAAATTTTGTTGTAACTAGTAATTTGAAGTGTTTATAATATTCGTAGTTAATTATTTTAGTTCTAGTCTACATTAATTCACTTTGTAAGATACAATGTTATTTATGTCTTAAGCTTATATGTGTATAATATGAATCAAATAATTTACTACGATGAGAATCTTAGTATTTACTTTATTGATAAATTGAAATTTTTGAAACTATTTCCTTTTAAAAGCTTTGAATACCGTAGAGTTTTCATAAATTGAATAATAACAATATAAGTTTTACTTTTCTTCAATTCTTTAAGCTAAAAGTATACAAGAAATTCACTTATTTTCCATTTCTTGTTATAAATCAATATCCATATTGATGAAGGAAATAAATATGTTATAACCATAAAACGAAAAATGGCCACTTATGTTCTGTCTCTAATAAAGGGAGAAGATGTACCTATGATATTAGCTGAACTGCAAATACAAAAATCTCAATCTCAACTCAAAATTAATATAATGTTGGATAATTAATTAATTTTTTCATGGAAAATTCACAAACAAAAGACATTAAAATTATTGATTGGTTAGTTGATTGATTGTTTGATTATTTGGAAGAGTTTTTATTCATTTAAGCATAAGTATTACCTTGTCATATGGTTCATAAATGTTTGTACTCACAATTTCTTTGTTTTGTATCTTTAACAATGTTATGGATGCAAAACGACTCTCTTCCAGGTGGATCAGAGGAGTAGGGGATGAACTGATTAGACAATGACTTATAACTGTTGCAACTAGTTTATCTATTATGTGAATTATGTGTTTAAGGGCTACTACATAAATCTTTTGCTTATGTTATGATGTATTAAATATGTTAAGAGAAAATAGAACGATCTGTAACCTATTTAGCACTATGATAGTATAATATTACTGCTATTGTATAAAAGAGTTAGATGTGATTAACTCTAATATACGTTACAAAAGAAAATTAAAATTTACTTAAGACGAATATGAAAATAAAAATAGAACTATTTGGAATAGGGACGTCTCATTTAGTGATATTAGAGCAATTTAGTTGAATCTGGACTATGAGTCTAAGATAGGAAGGCCTATGAAGTGGTCTACACTCTAAATCTTGTGAGTTTGCTTGATTTTCATGTTGGGAATAGGCAGTTGGTAGTGTGGCCACCTAATTGATTTGTTCCTATATGAAGAGAAAAACAACTTGCAGATGGTGAGGTTAGTACTTGGTACACCTAGTGAAGAAAGTAACATTCACCCTATGATCTAATGTGGTATAAGACGCCTTGGTAGACCTAGTGAAGGAAGTAACATTCACCCTATGATCTAATGTGGTATAAGATGCCTTATGTCTTACCTAAATGTTAAGTTAGTCCTTGGTTATACCAAGGATAGTTAGAATACTTAGGAATACGGAAAAGTTCTTAATAGGTATTGCTTATTGGAAATTTTGCTATAATTTGTTGCTAACCCATATTAAGATATGAGTTATCAAAAAATAGTTGAGAATTCAAGGGAGATGACTCGAGAGCAGGAGAATAAAAGAGGGGATGGAGAGGATTATTCTTGATTGAAAACTTGGAAAGTGAGATAATGCTCTTTGCATTCTTGGTTTTACTTAAATTGCATAAGACAAATTTTTAATGCAATTTGCACAAGATAGTAGAGGAGCATACCTACATCATCTAACAACCTTTTCAACATACACTTGAGTAAGGTTCATATACTCAACTAAGTGGAAAATTTTACTGTTAGTTGCCTTAGGTCCTTAGTTTTCGTGGTTCTCAACCTAGACAAAACTTTAAATATTTTTCTTGACTTTTGTGGAGGATATAATCAATAGGTTGCAACTGATCTTACATCCAGTTTTCTCCACCAACGTTTAGCTTCACCAACTAATATGTATATATATATATATATATATATATATATATATATATATATATGGTATATGTGACTTTGTCTGCATCGGGACACACTATTGCTACAAATATCTTCTTAATCTCTTCAATTCAGAGTTTTGCACCATTAGAGTCGAATTCACCTTTGAATTGTGTCAGGTTTTTCCTCTTAAAGCCATTTAATCCTTGATAAGTAGTTGGTCCACGTTTCCTTTCTATCACATTCGTCATATGTTCCAAGAGATGATTTAGGGTTTGAGAGCTTGGCTTCCATGTACAACCATGATTTCATATGTTCATAAAAGGAACAAATCTCCGTCAAGTATCTATAAATTCTACCTAATATGATGGAATTTAATAAATAAGTGTCATAAACTAAGTTAATCAACTTAAACCAATTGCCATAACATTGAGTCACTAGGACATATATGAAGTCAGACAAAAAAAATATAAATTAATTTTCTAGAATGACAAATTATATTGATAATCACCATAATATTTTTAAAATTAATTCACATATATTTCAGAATGCTATCAACATCTACAAATGTTCTTCTGCTTAATAATTTGTCGATCATTTTACCTAATGTATCTTAATTAGAAGTTAGTAAACAAACA
Source organism: Abrus precatorius (assembly GCF_003935025.1). Taxonomy (NCBI): domain Eukaryota; kingdom Viridiplantae; phylum Streptophyta; class Magnoliopsida; order Fabales; family Fabaceae; genus Abrus; species Abrus precatorius. Next base: position 14,566,548 of record NW_020874362.1, read on the forward strand.
ACAACAAAAAATGAAAGGCTACAATGTTTAAAATTGTGTAAAGTTAGCTTCAAAAAGCTTTGAAGAGTTAAATTATACTTAGACTCTGAGACTATTATTAGTGGTACTATAACAAGTCTCTAATGAACTTCAACATAGCTTTAATGAATTGATTTGATACAATTTCTCAAAACTAATATAAAGTTAATTTTTAAATATTGATTTGGATCGACATTGATCTTAGTTTAAATCTATTTTAAATTTAGTCTTTTCTCTAACAAAAATAAGTTTAAAATTCAATTGTTTTAATAAAAATCAATTTTAAATTGGTTATTTTAAACCAAAACTCAATTTAAATGTACTTTTTTTTTTAACTAAATCAATATAAAAATTAGCTAATAATTATGCTTTTATTTTTTTAATGTGAAAATTGTAGAGAAAGATTAAGCTTGTAGCATATTAAATTCAAGTATTTTAAATCAAATTTAGTTTTAAATATAATTTTTTAGCTAAATTTTAATTTAAATTTAGTTAATAATTATGATTGTATTTCTTAATTGTGGAAACGTTAGAGCAAAATATTTTAAATTAAAAGTGCAACATATTAATCTTTGTGCTCTTTCAAAAAAAAAAATGTGCCATTGATTGTTGATGCCAGCTTCATTTACAATGCATTTTATTAGAGTGCTTCTATCTTTATTATGTATTTTCTATTTTTTTTGTCAAATATTATTTTCATATTTAGTAGCATTGTTCTTATAAAAATTAAATTTACTAATTATTGTTTTCAAAAATTAATTAAAAATTTAAATACAAATATTTAAGATATTTTACATGTAAATAACTTGAATTGTATCTAGGTGTATCAAAACGGGCCAGTCTGTCCCGACTCGCCAAAAGCTCGCCTAAAAGCAAGCTGGCTTGAGCCCATCCCATTTTTAAAATGGGCTAACTTTTCTAGCCTGACTCGTTTAAGAGTTCACTGGCAGGCTCATGGGTCAGTCCAGGAAAAATAAAAAAATAAAAAAAATAAATTGACCGTTGAATTAATGAACTAGCCCATTAAAAATTAACAAAAAATAAAAATTTTACAATAAATAATAAAAAATATTTTAAAATTAATATTTTTTATCAATAAAAAATAATATTTAATTATTTTTAATATTATTAAATAAATTTTGGGCCCGACAGACTAACTTGCCCCAGCCTGCCATTGACCTGTATTTTACAGGCTAAAACAGGGTAGGCTAGGTAGGCTGGTGGATCTACATCATTCACCTTGACCTGCCATTTCTGGCGGGTTAGGCAAGCCAGCCCGTCAAGCCAGCCCATTTTGCCACCCTTAATTGTATCTATATTTGCCTATAAGTTGTAACGCCCTGAATTTTATAATAATATATATTAATTGATTTAATTATATAAATGTGTGAATTGATGTTTGAATGTGTGATGAGTTGGATGTGAATGTGATTGTGAATATATCCGTATAGTGTGGTTGAAATGTGGTATGGACTTGTGATTGAGTTGGAATTGTTTGAAATATAGGATAAATGTGTGTTGTAGGGGCATTCTCGCTGTAACGAGTGGATTCTTACTGTAGCGAGAAGGCCCTGGGCATAGAGCATGAATTTATGACATTCTCGCTGTAGTGAGAAGGTCTTGGGAGAAGGGCGTAATTCTATTGCATTCTTGTTGTAGCGAGAAGGTAACAGAGAGGGGTGTAATTTTGGGTTGCAGCCTTCGCTACAACAAGATTTTGTAGAAACTAGAGTGTAGTTTCCTATGAGATTTTTGCTGTAGCGAGAGGAGGTGTCGCTACTAGAAGGGTATTTGAGGGGTTTAGATTTTGGTAAGCTCATTTCTCATCCTCTCGTCAAACTCTCTTCGATTCTCTCGACTCCTAACCCTATTTCACCATTTATATTAATCCTCTACTCAATAGCTGTCTTTGGAATCCTTATTTGTTCAAATTCGAATTCTGGAGGGAAAGTTATGCTTGTAATTGCTGCTCAGTATAAATCTGCGAAGATCTTTAGTGGCATTTTTTGCAATTAAGATCTATCCCTTTTGATTTCTTATATAAAGAGAAATTGTAGCCATGGATGTTAGCTTCAAAAAGAAACTAGAATGGGCTTAAACAGACATCTGTGGACTGAGATATGGTCCAACTACTACACCAAGGTCAGAAATCGCGAATAAAGCGCTCTGGCTTCTTCCAGGCCCAGTTTCAGCTTCTTATCGTCAGAATTGGGTTCTGACCTCTCATAAGAATTGTGTGCCTTTCTCTCAGCTTTCCTACAAATCAAGAATCACAATGAAATGAGTTCTACAACTCAAGATATGGTCAAGAAACCAAAATAATATAAGAATTTGTCAAATACTGGAAAAATTAAATAGAGCCCAAATAAAATTCAAACATCATAAAATAATCCAATTCAAACCAATTAGGCACAAAAGAGGATTAATGAGCTAGGAATGAGAGGAAATAAGGTTATAAAAATCCAATTGATCACTGTGTAAATGAATGTGGGCCTTTGTGCCATGTAATGTGAATAAATGTGGGCAAAGTATGTCGTGTATGATATGCTATTGATGACAACCACAAACCGTGTCGCCGAATTAAACGATCTTGAATTGGATTTCACACAATAAAAACGAAATTATTACGGCACAAATAAGAATTGAAATAAGAAGAAAATTAATAAAAAGTAAAAATAGAATAGAGATGGAAAATGGCGCCACAGTCGCAAGATTGATAAGCCAAGGAACGATCGCCACAAGAGTTTTTGATCTTGATAAGATCAAAGAAAATTGGCTCACTCAAGAACCTAGAGCCACACGCTCTCACAAGAGTGTTCAATCTCAAATTATATTCGAAAAACTAATTAAAAGTGTGTTTATAAGAGCTTATATATGCCTAATGCTTGTAAACTAATACTAACGCAAACCCTAATGGGCTTCTTGTACCAACAAGCCTAAATTCAAATAGACTAAATAAAATAACAAGATTTTATCCTAAATAAAAACTCAAAATAAGTAATGACTAATATTAAAATAAATAAACTAAACATAATAATTAAATCCTAATAAAACTCGTTAGAGTTCAAATCCTCTAAGCATATGTAATTGATTATCTTGGGCTTTTCTAACTCTAAATTGAGCTCTCTTTCAAATAAGACAGCAACAATCTTTTCTAAGTCTTCATTTATTCTTTTTGCCCTTGCCCTTGTCATTGGTCCTTGAAACTCTTCTAATGCCTTCAAGTCTTTGTCTTCAATGGGCCTTCCTTGATTCTCATCAATCCTTCCTTCTTCAAGAGAATTTGCCCTCAAATTTGACTCTTTATTATCTACATCAAAGAGAGATAAATCAGATACATTAAAAGTAGCACTAACACCATATTCACCTGGTAAGTCCACTTTGTATGCATTATCTCAAATCCTCTCTAAGACTTGGAATGGTCCATCTCCTCTTGGCTGAAGCTTTGACTTTCTTTGTATAGGAAACTTCTCTTTACGCATGTGTACCCAAACCCAATCTCCAGGTTCAAATACCACTCTCTTCCTTCCCTTGTTGGCATATTTTGCTTGTTGTTCAACTTTCTTTTCAATTTGAGCCTTCACCTTTTCATGCAACTTTTTAACAAATTCAGCCTTGGCATTGCCATCCTTATGTACTAAAGACGCAACATTAGGAAGTGGCAACAAATCAAGCGGGGTGAGAGGATTAAATCCATAAACAACCTTAAAGGGTGAATGTAGGGTAGTTGAATGAAATGTCCTATTATATGCAAATTCAATATGAGACAAGCATTCATCCCATGATTTGAGATTTTTTTTTTACCATAGTTCTGAGAAGAGTAGTTAAGGTACGATTTACCACCTCTGTTTGTCCATCTGTTTGTGAGTGACATGTGGTAGAGAATAGAAGTTTAGTTCCAAGTTTTTGCCACAAGGTCCTCCAGAAGTGACTTAGAAACTTCGAATCTCTATCTGAAACAATGCTCCTTGGCAAACCATGCAACCTTACAACCTCTTTGAAGTATAGGTCCGCAATATGTGTAGCATCATCTACTTTCCTACTTGGAATAAAATGAGCCATCTTTGAAAATCGGTCCACAACCACAAATATGGAGTCCTTGCCAGTCTTTGTCCTTGGCAAACCTACAATGAAGTCCATAGAAACATCAATCCAAGGGTAATCTGGAACAGGTAATAGAGTATAAAGGCCATGATGATTTACCTTGGATTTAGCCCTCTTGCACACAACACACCTTTCACAAAATTTATAAACATAATGTTTCATTTTAGGCCAAAAGAAGTGTTCTTGCAATATCATTAATGTTTTAGGTACACCAAAGTGTCCCATCAAACCACCCTCATGGGCTTCTCTCACAAGCAAGTCACGAATTGAGCATTTAGGCACACACAATTTATTCCCCTTAAACAAATACCCATCATGCTTGTAAAACCCATCATGAGCTCCTTTTTCACAAGATGCATATAATTCAGCAAAGTCAGCATCATGCACATATAGTTCCTTTACATGTTCAAATCCAAGCAATTTTGTATCAAGCATAGAAAGCAACACATAACGCCTAGATAATGCATCAGCCACTACATTCATTTTACCTTGCTTATGCTTAATAACATAAGGGAATTGTTCTAGGAACTCTACCCACTTAGCATGCCTTTTATTTAATTTTCCTTGACCCTTAAGATATTTCAATGATTCATGGTCACTATGGATCACAAATTCTTTAGATAAAAGATAATGTTGCCATGTTTGGAGTGCCCTAATCAAAGCATAGAGTTCTTTATCATAAGTAGGATACTTCAAGCATGCTCTATTAAGCTTTTCACTAAAGTAAGCAATGGGATGTCCCTCTTGCGTCAAAACAGCCCCTATCCCAACATTAGATGCATCACACTCCAATTCAAAAGATTTAGCAAAATTAGGGAGTGCAAGTATCGGTGCATGCATAAGCTTATTCTTCAAAGTATTAAAGGCTTCTTGTTGCTCCCTTTCCCATTTAAAACCCACATTTTTCTTAACAACTTCATTTAAGGGTGCGGCAATGGTACTAAAATCTCTCACAAAGCGCCTATAAAAGCTTGCTAACCCATGAAAGCTCCTCACTTCACTCACAGTCCTAGGGGTTGGCCAATCTTTAATGGCTTTAACCTTTTCCTCATCCATATGCACACCTTTAGAATTAACAACAAAGCCAAGAAAAATTACATGATCTTTACAAAATGTGCAGTTTTCAATGTTTGCATACAATTGTTCATGTCTTAAAACCTCCAACACACACCTCAAATGCAACATATGCTCATCAAAAGATTTGTTGTAAATTAAGATATCATCAAAGTAAACAACAACAAATTTTCCTAAGAAATTCCTAAGCACATGATTCATTAAGCGCATAAAGGTGCTAGGTGCGTTAGTCAACCCAAATGGCATAACCAACCATTCATACAAGCCATATTTAGTCTTAAAAGCTGTTTTCCATTCATCCCCTTCCCTTATTCTTATTTGGTGATATCCACTCTTAAGATCAATCTTAGAAAAATAACAAGCACCAAACAATTCATCAAGTAAATCATCCAAATGGGGTATGAAGTGTCTATACTTTACAGTAATATTATTGATGGCACGACAATCAGTACACATCCTCCAGCTTCCATCTTTCTTGGGTACCAAGATGACTGGTACAGCACAAGGGCTTAGGCTTTCCTTCACCCATCCTTTCTCTAACAATCCTTCTACTTGTTTTTGAATCTCTTGAGTTTCTTGAGGATTGCTCCTGTATGCAGGTCGATTGGGCAAGGTTGCCCCTGGAGTCAAGTCAATTTGATGTTCTATCCCTCTAATTGGAGGTAGGCCGTGAGGCACTTCTTTAGGGAAGACATCTTCAAATTCTTGCAAAAGAGAAGAAACACCACTAGGCAAAGTATTATTAGCAAAAGAATTAATATAATCACTATGAGGACTTTCTTTACAAAAAAGTAGATGCATAGGCCGAGAGGCCAATAACGCTTTTCTCACTTCCTTTTTTTTTACAAATAAATTTTCTCTCATTTCATGTTGATTTTTTTCTTCACTTTTCTTTTCACTCTCATATTTTTCATTTAGAAGTGTCCTCACTTTTTCTCCTTTCTTTTAAGGTTCCCCTCAAACTCACTCTTTTTCTTTTCATCTTTTCTCTCTTGCTCTCTTCTCAACCTCATGACTATTTGATCATCACACACTTGACTAGGAGTCATGGGCACTAAAGTGATTGTGCTCCCTTTATGTATAAATGTGAACTTGTTGGAATGACCATCATGAATAGCTTTCTTGTCAAACTGCCAAGGTCTCCCTAAGAGTATATGACTTGCTTCCATAGGCACTACATCACACAAGACTTCATCTTTATACTTGCCAATAGAAAAAGTAATTAAAACTTGCCTATTAACAACCAACTCCCCTTCATCACTCAACCATTGTAGCTTATAAGGCTTGGGGTGAGGAGTAGTAGTAAGATTCAATTTCTCAATAAGTCGAATACTAGCCACATTGGTACAACTACCACCATCAACAATAAGAGAACAAACCTTTCCAAGTATCAAACATCTTGAATGAAAAATATTTTCTCTTTGTGTAGTATCATCCTCCTTAGCTAAACTACTCAAGAGACGCCTTACCATAAGCAAATCTCCTTCGTGGCATAAAGCTTCAAACTCACTATCCTCTTCACTTGAAGCGTGTGATAATTGAGATGAACTATCACTTGAGATCTCACCATTCTCTCTCAAAATCATGGTTTTCTTGTTCGAACATTGGGATGCAATATGACCCTTTCCAAGGCACTTGAAGAATTTAATTTCCCTATGTCGAGAAGTAGAAGAAACAGAAGCATTAGTAGGATTAAAAGAAGTTTTAGGTGAAGGTTTACCACTTTGGACAGTCATGTCCTTAGTTAATGTTCCCTCCTTCTTCACTCCTTCCTTCCATCCTTTTGAGTTATAGGAGGAGATACTCTTCCTTAAAGTACCCTTTCTCTTTAGTTGTGCTTCTACTTTAATAGTTTGGTGAACCAAATCTTCAAGTTCCACATAGGGATGAAGTTCCACTATGTCACGGATGTCATGGTTCAACCCATTTAAGAAACGACCCATTGTTGCTTCTCTTTCTTCAAATACATTAGCTCGTATCATGGCAACTTCCATTTCTTTATAATAGTCATCAACACTTTTGTCACCTTGCCTCAAACCTTGAAGCTTTGTATGAAGCTCTCTATTGTAGTATGTAGGAACAAATCTCCTACGCATTAGGTTCTTCATTTCAATCCATGTATCTATAGGCTCCTCATCATATCTCCTTCGGTCCCTTTGAATTTGATCCCACCACACCAACGCGTAGTCGTAAAACTCTAGGGAGGCCACCTTTACTTTCTTTTCTTCACTATAATCATGGCATGAGAATACTTGCTCTATCTTCAATTCCCACTCTAAGTATGCTTCAACATCATTCCTTCCATGAAAACTAGGAATTTTTATTTTAACTCCACCAATTCTCTCATTTTCTCTTATTCTTACATCTTCTCTTCTTCTTCTTTGATTCCTCCTCTCTCTATTATCTCTCCACCTATCATACCTCCTTTCTTCATCATCTCTCCTATTTCTTCTTCTTTCTCTTGAAGAATTACTAGAGTCTCCATAGGCATGTGGAGAACGATCACGTGACCGCCTTCTTGCATTATTTGCCAACGCCTCTTGAACATTCCTTATTGCTTCATTTTGCCTCTCAAACATGTTTTCAAATCTTTGAGCAAGTCTTTCAATTTGCGAGGCAGGAGTGCTCTCTCTACTTGATCCTCCTTCTTGAGACATTCTACAAAACAATAAAAGTTAATGCAAAAAGAAAAGGTTCTCTCCACTCGCTAAGTGTTTTCACTCAGTAGATATTCACTCGTGTTTCACTCTAAATTGGCTTTTGTGTAAGGATTTCTCTCTTGCCTTTTTCCCCTCAAATGCTCTCAAGAGTTCTTAAGGAAGTCAACCTCCAATCCACATAATTAACCAAAACCAAGAGACAATCAATCAATGAGACTCAAGTGAAGCCAACAAAAGAAAACTCTAAGACAAAACTAAGGAAGCCAACAAGACAATAGAAAAAAAAAAGACTAAATAAGAAATAAGCACACTCAAAAATAGATTGCAAATAAGACAAAATTTGATAATTTAAAGAAGATTATATAACGTTAAACAACTACTATTTTTTTTTTTTGGTATGGAATCAAGCAAAATAAGTGAAAGATTGGAAGAAATATATCAAAAACACACTTTTGTATGTTGCAATTTTTTTTTTGTAGTATATTTTTTTTTCTCTTTTTTTTTCCGATGAGCAACGTGCGATGAACAATACTTTTCAATCCAATTCTAACCAGGCTCTGATACCAATTGATGACAACCACAAACCGTGTCGCCGAATTAAACAATCTTGAATTGGATTTCACACAATAAAAACAAAATTATTACGGCACAAATAAGAAGAAAATTAATAAAAAGTAAAAATAGAATAGAGATGGAAAATGGCGCCACAATCGCAAGATTGATAAGCCAAGGAACGATCGCCACAAGAGTTTTGGCCTCTTGATAAGATCAAAGAAAATTGGCTCACTCAAGAACCTAGAGTCACACGCTCTCACAAGAGTGTTCAATCTCAAATTATATTCGAAAAACTAATTAAAAGTGTGTTTACAAGAGCTTATATATGCCTAATGCTTGTAAACTAATACTAACGCAAACCCTAATGGGCTTCTTGTACCAACAAGCCTAAATTCAAATAGACTAAATAAAATAACAAGATTTTATCCTAAATAAAAACTCAAAATAAGTAATGACTAATATTAAAATAAATAAACTAAACATAATAATTAAATCCTAATAAAACTCGTTAGAGTTCAAATCCTCTAAGCATATGTAATTGATTATCTTGGGCTTTTCTAACTCTAAATTGAGCTCCCTTTCAAATAAGACAACAACAATCTTTTCTAAGTCTTCATTGATTCTTTTTGCCCTTGCCCTTGTCATTGGTCCTTGAAGCTCTTCCAATGCCTTCAAGTCTTTGTCTTCAATGGGCCTTCCTTAATTCTCATCAACTATGAATGGTTCAACGATACACTGGAGGTATGGAAGATGAAGGCATTAGAAATACCTTGGGGAAGAGAGAGTAGTGGTGACACCAACAGTGAGTGTGGTTGCACCACACATTGTCCTCCTGACTAGACCTCTGACTTCTACCTTTACTGAGTGACCTATGACTGTCCACACGGTATTCGTGAGGCGGGGTAACTAGCGACCATTCATGGTGTGAAAATGTGATTACAGTGCCACAATGAGCGTGGCTAGGTGCGATAAGCGCACATGTGCGAAATGTTGGTGCAGTGAGTGCACCTGTCATGTTTTGAATTGGAATAGATGATAAATGATGATTGTGATTGAGATGTTTGTATTGTGGATGCGTGATTTAAAATATGTTAATAAATGTATAGTATTTGAGGTGAGTCTCTACGTTTATGTGTGTTGGATAATGTAGAGTACTCACCCTTATATTTATTTTTCAGGTGATCAAGACAATCAGCAGCAGACTCAGTGAAGGAAGGATGAACTGCTATAGGACTTAGATTGTATTTTGAAATTATGATGTAATTGAATTAGTCCTGTAGCAGTCTTTGATATAAATTTGTAATCCTTTATTATTTTGAACTGTTTTATGAAACTCTATAATAAGATCTTTTTATTTAAATGAAAATTTTATTACTCCTATTTTGTGCAATTATTACTTGGAAATTAATTTAAGGTGTTACATGTGGAATGGTTGGAAACTATGAATGGTTCAGCGATATACTAGGGGTGTGACAGATGAGGGCGATAGAAATACCTTGAGAAAGAGATGGTGGTGGAGACACCAACAGTGAGTGTGGGTACACTACAGGCCACACACTCTCCTCTTGACTTAGCCTTTGACTAACACATTTGCCTAGGGACTCAGTACCGTACACGTTGTATACGTGGAGCGGGAGCTATCCGACGACCATCCATAGTGTAAAACTGAATAAGTCCCTGAGGTATAAGGCATCAAGAATTTGTGATCACAATGACACAGTGAGCATGACTATGTGCAGTGAGAGCACGTGTGTGTGAATTGTTTGTTGGTGCAGTGAGCGCACCTGTTTGTGAATTGAAATGGAAAAGTATTATTGTGTTTGTTGATACTTGATTTGGATTATGTTAGAAATGTGTGAAATGTGCAAGGTGACGAAGAAGATCAGTATCGGGCTCAGTAAAGGGATAGATGAAACTGTTATAGGATTTAGAACAATTGTTTGAAATTCTAATGTATTTAAACTAGTTATGTAGCAATCATTTAATATAAATTTGTAACTCATCCTTATTTTGAAATACTTTATTGAACTATGTATTAGAAACCGTTTGAATGAAAAAACTTTTATTATTCCCATTTTTGTGAAATTTATTTATTTAGAAATTAAATTAAGGTGTTACACAAGTCACACTTGAAATATATATTATGATTAACATTGCAATTATTAAAACTTATATCATAATTTTAGACAATAAATAAGATATACCTTAATAAAAAAATTAATAATTAAGAATATGAGTAAAATAAGTGAACAAAAATAAATAAAATAAAATATCTTATATTCCATTATATTTTATCATTATTTTGTCAATTTAAATAATAAAAATCTATACTATTACATTTGATTCTTTATTCCATATTGATATAACATATTTTAGGTTTATATTTATTATTTTATTTTGATTAATAAAATTTTTTCATATGCTTTATTTTTAGATTTTTTATCATCTTCTAGTTATTTGAATAAATTGGACTTATTACAAATAAATATTTTAATTTTGTATTTTCGGTTATTCTAACCTCTGACTACTCTTTTAGTCATAACTTTGTCTACATATATCATTTTTGGCTGATTCAAGTTGCATTATATTCTACACATCCAAGGCTTCAAAATGCATATATGGATAAATGGATTTGAAGTTATTTTCAATTTTTTATGATTTCTTAAAGTTGAGTTAGATTTGTTAAATATTGTTGCGGGATTGCATTTGGACTCTTATTATTTTATAATTGTATTTGAGCTTTTAGATATTATTGAGGCGCAAATTTTGACCACTTAATTCACCCTAATCAGAACCTATAAATAAACTAGTAAGGTTCTAAATTAAAGGAGAGATTAGACACTTTGAGCTTTTGAGATTTGACTGAAATAAGAACCCTCGTTTTTACTTTTTCTTGAATTCTCTCATTCTCTTCTCATTCTTATGTGGGTTAAGTGCTTCGATAGAAGGCTAAACCTTTTATTCAATCCACAGAACCCAAACACTGTAATTCTGATTTGAGTTCTGGGTTAAATTGGTCTGAGTTTGTTCTCTTTTTCTCTAACCTCAAATTTGTATATTGTGATTTCTATCGTTAGAATTCAAATTAGGATTGAATTGATATTCTAATTTGATAATTAATTCAAGGTTAGGTTAAATGATAGTTAAATGATAATTTGATTTAATCTGTGATCTAGTTCAATTAGGTTATTCAATTAAATTAATGATTGAATTTGGTAAATATTCAAACTTAGATTAAAATCTTTAGATATTGTACTAATTAGAATTAAACACATTTTGTATTTCTTCATTTATTTTCTTCCAAATTTATTCTGTTCGTAGTTCAATTTAGTATTTTGCAGATTTTAAAACTACCAAAAGTTTACTCTTGTTCTTTAAAAGAAAACCTAAAATTGAAATTACCTGAAAATGTGTTCCTGTGAATCGACCTAGGTTTAACTTTATACTACAAAATCTTTAGAAAACTTAGTTATTTTAATAGTAACTCGGCATTGTCTATCACATATTCTAAAATTCCAAAAGTTACGTCTAATTTTAATCTTTTTAAAACTTATTATTAAAACTGCATGACATCTTATTTTCAAATAAATTTAACTTATGTATCAATATATGTGATAAATATTTAAAGATAATGTTTTTTACAATATTTAAAAAGATTAAAATTGTGTAGAATAAATAAATTGCTGCTTTTGAAGTTTACATGAATAAAAATAAATTACTTTAAAATTATTTATATTTTATTGGTTAATATAAATATTAAAATAGTTAATTTAAAATTTAATTTAGTAATATTAATGTCATTTTAATATTTAACTTGGATCTATATCAAATACTATATAAATTAAAAAATATGTATGTTATATTTGTATAGGGTGTTTAACATAGATTAGAGAAGTGTTAAAGTAGACGAGTTTGATAAGTCAACTCACCTAATTTATTAAAAATAGTGAGTTAAGCTGAATGTTTGCACTTGCATCCCGTTTTAGTATGTTAAAATATGAGTTAATGGCAAGTTGGGGTAGATTGGCCTGCTAGACCCATTTTTAATTTTTACAAAATAAAAGAATTTATTTATTAATTAAATATTACGCTTTTTATTAATATAAAAATAGTTTAAAATATTTTTATAAATTATTCATTAATTTTTGTAATTTATTTTTATTTTTGTGTTAATTTTAAGTTAATTAATCTATTAACTTAATAATTTATTGAATGATTCTAAAATATTAACTTGATGGTTCACTCTTAAATGGGTTAAGTTAAAAAATTTAATTCATTTTTTAAAAAGAGAAAAATAGGTAAAATGTTAAAATAACATTAATCATTTAATAAATTCATATTTAAAAACATTTTTTTTATAAATCACTTTTAATACATTTTATTCAAATAAAAACTATATTATATTTACTTTTATAAAAATCAATTTTTACTAAACTTCATCCAAAAATATTATTTTGTATTGACTAAAAAAAAGGCATGACATGATAGAACCCCAAGGCGGGGGTCAAGGCGTTTAGGTGTCCGTCGTGGGACAGAACAGATGTTGCATTCCCTCTCTTCCCACAGATTTCTTATATTCATGGCATCCAAACCTCAACGCGTCCATCAAAGTAACTCTCTCTCTCTCTCTCTCTCTCCTCGTTGTATTGTCGTCAATTATCTTCCATAAACGACGATATTGATGCGCATATTTTCCCTTACGGGTTTTTCTTGACAGTTGCAGAGTCCAATTTTCAGAGCGCCGCAAAGAGGGGAAGAACCATGGCCTCGGCTACAGCCCCAGCCACTGAACCCGCAATGAAAGACGCTTTTACTCAATATGCCGGATATCTCAATGACCTTGTAATGCTTTTCATTTCTATCACACACCCCATTAAAATTCTCCTTTTTATAATTCAAATTTCCAGGCTTTTTAAATTACATTGCAACTTTGCAAGACTGTGTAGAACTGACTCAAGGGCTTTTCCTTTGAAGTCCAAATATTTACCTTTTACTTTCTTTTCTGTCTTTCATGGGGTGCTGGTGTACAGAGCTTTATGCCTATGAGTTAATTTCTGATTCTTGTTTTAAGGATGCCACATTCACTGCGGTGTATTATTGGAGTCAATAGGATATGCTTGGATTGAGGGGTTTGGAGGGAAAGGAACTGGAAGGTTATTTTTTTATTTATATTTTTACAATTAGATAACTATAAAATGCTTAGACCAAACGACTAAATTATGCTTGGAAGGTTAGATGATATTCTCTCAGTTATTTTCTTTCACTCAGGAGAATATTTACTTGAAGGTTAACTGTTGCTTATTGTATTAGGCACGGGAATATTAAAGTGGAGAGTTGATAGACAGTTAGTATCTTTTTAGAAATCAAATGGGGAAAAACCTTTATAATTCAAAGAACAGAATACACACACTGCTGAACATCGAGGATCTGCACCTCCCAATGCCAAAAGCCTTTAATTTCCTTTCACAAATCACATGATATTCCTCTCTAATCTCCCCTCTTGTTTATACGAAGCATACCTTATTCAAACTAAGTCACGTAACTAAGCTCACCAATGTGTAACTAAGTACTTATTTTTACTAACTAGGAAAGGGGGTCATCTAACATTACTCACCTGGTCCTCATGGTGAATAACTATGGCAGCTGCAAAAAAAAGTTGTATTGGGGTTCCGTTTGTTTGAAGCATTATGATTTAGCCAACCCCACTACTGCAGCCGCAAGGTAACCTCAACCTCTCTTGGGTCCAACATAGACAAGTGGCTACACTTAATTTCCTTCAGTGCTTTGTTTTCTTTTATATTTTTAGCATTGAAACAGATCATCATTGGCTTTTGCAAGTGTATTGAGAACCCTAGGTTTTCTAGCCAAATCATGCTTCATTATCATCCTTTCTTTATTATTCAAATGATGCTGCATGGGTTTCTCTATCTGACCACTCAAAAAGATGGTCTCCTTCCATAGAAGCAAGCTTGCTGTTAGACCTCACAACACCCAATTGGCTCTCTATCTCAACTACTTGTCCCAATCCATTGAGCTCCTCCATTTTTGGTTGTTAAAATGTGGACTTGTTCCCTTTGAATTCCCTCCTCTTTGTTTGTATTCATTTCCAAGATTTCTGGTCCCCATGATTTTTGTTCATTATCTTGGATAATTGGAAATTTTTTGCAATTGTTTTTGGTCTCCAAGCTGCATAGTTCATTTTCTATGCTTAGATACCAATTGATAGAAATTGGTACCCAATGTTGTCAAGATTGGGATCTTGATCGTGAGATTGCATGATCCTGCGATCTTTCTCCCCCTCCATTTGGATTGAATAGAAGATTGGACTCAACTTAAGATTGTTTGGGATCGTGATCATTTCTGGTAAGATCGTGTGATCTGTGATCTGATCTGATCCCGGTGTTTGGGTCGAATATAAGGACCTTATTTAAAAATACTCATTTCTCATTAGTTTTATTGACCTTCTTACACGTTTAGGACCCTATCTCATGCGCGGGGACCACTTCCTTTCTCTTCTTCGTCTTTGTGCTTATGCATGAGTGACATCTTTGTTTTTGTGCTTCTATGTGAGTGGCTCTATGTTGGGTGGTTCTACGTGGCTGCGTGGTTGGTTCACATTCTCTAGGCATGCTTCTGCATGGGTGGTTAGCGGTTGTGTGTATTTTGTTTGTTGCTAAACTGTGGGCACTGCCAATGTTGTCAAGATCTAGGATTGGAAGAGGGTTAAAAGATCGTGAATCGTGGAATCCTAAAATAGATTGTAAGATTCTACCAAACATGTAAAACTATGTATGCATGTATGCAAACCATCCATGCCCAGAGAGGAGAGAGCCCAAAACCACCCGGAAGCACCAAGACAAAGAATACGTCACTCACGCAAAAGCTCAAAGACGAAGAAGAAGAAGGATGTTAGAGACCAACGTGCATTTGGGCCTAATGAGTTGCTAGTGCAAGATAGTGGACCTGGCCCAAAACAGTGGGTAGTTTATGTGAGAAAGAAAAAGAGAGGCACGGGATATGTGGGTGGAATAGAGGGTGAGCTGGCTAGTTAGTTATGCCAAAAGAGAGAGAATCATTTGTTATATGGGGAAATGATTTGTTTAGAGGGGTATCTTTTGCAGTTAGCCAATTTGTAAGAATGGAGAGCCTCTAAGGTTCTTCAACGGAGCCAGGCTCTGAGGGTAGGGAGAGAGTCTCTCCTTGCATTTCTTCTTGTTTCAGTAATTAAATAAAATCTTCCCATATTTTTCTTTCATTTGCTGCTGCTGTTCTGTGTTTTCTATTCTGATTTTTAACAAAGGAAGTGGTTGTTGCACATGAGATAGGCTTCCAAAAGTGTTAGCGGGTCAAAAAACTAAGGGTAAATGGGTATTTTAAAACTGGGTCGTTATATCCGACCCAAATACCAGGATCGGATCAAATTGAATTGCTGATCACACGATCTTGCTGGAAAAGATCCCAATCCCTAACGATCCCAAGTGACTCCGATCTTTTGTGCGATCCAGATTGTTGAGGGGGAGAAAGATCGAAGGATCGTGCGATTCATGATCAAGATCCCAATCTTGACAACACTGGGCACTGCTAGTGGGTACTTTGTGCTCTGCTGCTGTTTCAGTTTGTGGGTCTTCGTTTGTCTTCTGTTTTTTGTTCTCTCATCTCTCATTTGTGACTTTTAATTTTATGTTTAATTAAATTATATGATTTAGATGTTAATTTTTTTATGTATGTTATGTTCTATGCTTATATATATGTTTAAGTATAACTTTACATGTTTGGTAGGATCTTACGATCTATCTTACGATCCCATGATTTATGATCTTTTACCCTCTCCTCCTGATCCTAGGTAAGATCCTAATCTTGACAATGTTGTTGGTATCAATGATAAGAAAAGTGAATCTTTATTAAGGGAAAAAATCAATTCCAGCCCCACTCCTGATGTGCAAGCATCAGGAAAAAGATACAACAATAACTCCCTTGGATATTTGAGAGTCTAGGGAACTCTCCCACAACTGATGTATGAAACTTGGCCTGATGTGCAAGCAAGGAATGCAAGTGGAGTTTTTTGGAAAAACAAATTGACTCTTATAGTAAAGCCTCCTTTGGTGCAAGGTATAACCCTTATGTGAACTGAGATCTGCTATTAAATCTTTGCATAACTGCTGCAATCTGGAATCTCTTTGAATTTTACTCTCCAATTTGTCCCACTCATCAAAGCTAAAAGTGGAGATAGCTGAATATATCATTTCTCTGGATAAGGCATATCCCACCTTGTTGTCACTTCTCGGTTTGAACTGAATTTCAAAATGGAAACCCGGTAATTTAGTTGTCCATTTATATTGGCATTTACCCATTAAACATTGTTCGGTTAGAAACTTGAGACTTCTTTGATCGCTTCGAATTACAAAGTGCCTGCCTATTAGATAGTGTCTCCACTTTAGAACTGCATATACAGTAGCCATAAGTTCCCTCTCATAGATCGACTTTTGTTGAGCTCTTTCTAACAAGGAATGACTTAGAAAAGCTATAGGACGCCCCTCTTGTAACAGAATTGCACCTACCCTTTTCCCGGATGCATTAGTCTCCACCATAAATGGTTTGGTAAAGTGTGGAATGGCTAGGACAGGTAATGATGTCATGGCTGATCGTAATGACTCAAGAGCTTGTTGTGCTTCTAGTGACTAGTGAAAATTATCCTTCTGCAACAATTCTATGAGTGGTTTGACTCTCTTTCCATAATTGTGGAGAAACCTTCTATAATATCCTATGAATTCCAAAAAACCTCCTAATCCCTTTACATCCTTGGGATTAGGCCAGTCCACGCTTCAATTTTCTTTGAATCAACAACCACTCCATTTGCTGAAATGACATGGCCTAAATACTCTAACTGTTGCACCCGAAAACTTCATTTTTTTATTAGCCATCATATGGTAAATCTGCAGCAATTGGAAAACCTTTTGTAAAGGGTCAACATGACTTTCTTCATCCTTACTATAAATCAGTATGTCGTCCAAGAAACCAGCATAAACTTACTCAAAATAGCTTGTAGCACCACATTCCTTGAGGCTTGGAATGTATATGGTGCATTAGTAAGACCAAATGGCCTTCATGAGTTCTAAAAGCAGTTTTCTCAATGTCTTCCTCCTTCATCCTTATCCGGTGGTAGCTGCTGGATTTAAGGTCTAATTTAGAAAAAATGGCAGCTCTCGTCAATTCGTCTAGTAATTCATCAATAATTGGGATTGAGAATTTATCAGGAACAGTATACTTATTTAGAGCTCGGTAATCCATACAAAATTGCTAACTACTATCTTTTTCTTAACTAAAATAATGGGACTTGAATAGGGACTCGCACTTGGTTGGATGAGACCAGCTTGTAACATCTCTGCCACCAATTTCTCTATTTCAGCCTTTTGATAATGTCCATCTATAAGGTCTCAGATGTGGAATATTTGAGCCTTCCTCCAATGTTATGGAATGATCATGTAGCTTGGAGGGAGGTAATCCTTGGTGGTGTTGAAACACATCTTCAAAATGGTATAGAGCTGCCCTTAATGATTCTGGAATATTGCCTACATATGCTTCCCCACCTTCCTTTCTCTGCACTCAATTAGGAACCCCTGCCCATTTTCCTGTAATTCTCTCACCATAGATTTAATTGTTGCTGCTGATCTACAAAGGGCAGGATCACTTTTTATGGTATGTATCTTATCTTGGAGCTTAACCAGCAGAGTGAGCTCGCCAAAATTTGCTCTGATTTCCCCAAGTACTGCCAAACATTCCATACCAAGAACCAAATCTGCACCACCTAACTCAAAATTGTAAAAGTCTTGTTGAACTTGCAGATCTTGTATCTGTATAGGTAAACCTTTGCAATAACCCCAACTGCTCACCTCGTGGCCATGACTAACCTCTACCCAAAATTGAGGTGTTTGAATACTAGTAGATTAAGTTCTTTCACAACTTGTATGATATGAAGTTATGGGAAGCCCTGCAATCTACTAATGTCAACACTTATTTCCCTTGCATTGTTCCCCACAACTTGAGGGATCTTTTTGACATAAGACCAGTCATACTACTAAGATCCAGCTGAATAGATTTTACTCCCCATTCTGTACTATCTCTTTTCCCTCCCTCTTTTGTCACTTCCCCTGTTTCATTGGGTTCCTCTTCTAATAGCATGGCCCGTAATTGCTTGTTCTTGCATACATGTTCTAGGGAAAATTTCTCATCACACCTAAAACAAAGGCCTTTTCTTTGCCTCTCATTTTACTCTGCTGCAGTCAGTTCTTTAAAACTCCCCCCTCTTTGACTAGTTCCAGTATTTTCAACATGTTTGTTGATAGAATTTATACTTGAACCATTGAATGCTGAAGATTCAACATGAGTAACCCCATTTCTTACCATTGTCCTTCTAGACCTGTAATTTCCTGCATACATTCTTGAAACCAGATTACTCTTATTATTGGTTGTTAGAGACAAGTTTCCAGAGGGACTAAAGGTTTATAAGCGGAAAAACTATAGGAGAGGAATTAGGAAGTAGGCTGTTATATTCTGCTATAGTTTAGGATTTATCTTTTGCTGTTATATTTTAGATTTTATCTTTTGTTATTGTTATTGTTTTCTGTATACAGTTGTTAGGAGCAAAATTAGGAAACAGAATAGTTTAAATAGGGGAGGATTACAGATGGAAAAGGTATCTTGGAAATTAATTCAGAATTATGGTGTTGAGCCACTATAGAGCTCTCTTTCCATTGCTGTATCTCTGCTCAACTGAGCCAATTCAATACATACTTTTTACGTTCAGTTTCACATATCTTATCAATTGGTATCAGAGCACTTTCCTGGTGCTTGGATTCCCCTTGAGACAATGGATTCAGAACGTCTAGAGCGTGTGGAGAAGACGCTGGAAGAATTGATGCAACGAATGGCAGTCCGAGGTCGATCATGCCACCGCGACAGATCCCCACCAAGGACTCCTAACTGCCGATGCGCAGGACGGTGGAGACCCACCTCCAGGATAGAGGCGTCAGTCTCCCTGAAAGACGACGAGCGGCAGTCTTCGGTGTCTCCTGGCGCCTGCTGCCACTATAGGGACACTTCCAGGCGCCGGCGGCACCACTCACCATTCCGAGATCGTCGTCACAACTACTCTCCTTTGGTGGACCGCAATCGAAGAATAGAACTTCCCATTTTCTCTGGCGAAGACCCAGTCAACTGGTTGGTGAAAATCGAGAGATACTTCACGCTCCAATGCATTGAGGGTGACGAGCGCCTTGATGTCGCGCTCCAATGCACCCTCCTGGGCTGCTACCAACCAGGCGCAAGCAAGGACCCTTATGGAGCACTATTCTGCCTAAAACAGTCTGGTCTGGTGCGTGAATATATAGAGGAATTTGAGAAGTTGTCGCGCTCCCTTAAGCATCTGGACATGGAGGTGCAGATCGGCGTTTTCCTCAATGGGCTCCAAGAAGAGATTGGAGCGGAGCTAAGGAGTTTGGAGCTGGAATCGTTAATGGCAATGAAGGATAAGGCCATCCTTCTAGAAGAGAGAAATCAGGCCTGGAGGAATAACCACGTCACACCTTGGGCCAAAGGGGCCAATAATAATAGGCCCAATAACTCCCCCTCCTTCCAAACGGGGAGCTAGACTAAACCCAGCAACTCAACTCCTTTGCAGTCGGCAACATGGGCCCATTAAACAATCAAAGACCCTCAGCCCAAGAGAGACCCACCTCAACCCCACCAAAATCGGCCCAGATTATCCCAATCTGAAATTCAAGAGCGCAGCCGTCGAGGGTTATGTTTCAAATGCGGGGACCCATGGAACAAGGAGCACATCTGTAAGTACAGATAGTACCGACTCGAACTAGTGGAGGATAATGAAGCGGAAAAATTAGAGGAAGAGCGGGGAGAGGGTTCAGGAGAAGAGGATTTGTAGAGACTGGATTTCGTGTACTCAAAATCTCCTTACAGAGTTTGAAGGGATTTACCACCAAGTCTTTCATGGCAAAGGGAACTCTCCAGGGCCATGATGTCACGATTCTGGTGGACTGTGGAGCAGAGGGGAATTTCTTACACAGCACTAGTGGAAAGGTTAGAGATGAAGGTGACCGAGACTCCCCTTTATCGCGTCAAACTAGGAATGGGTACACAACACCAAAGCAGAGGTGTGTGTGAGGGAGTCCAGTTGGAGGTACAGGAGGTGACCATCATACAGACATTTTACCTTATCCAATTGGGTAGTGTGGATGTTGTCCTGGGTATGGATTGGCTGCAAAGCTTAGGGACAATCACAACCAACTTTTCTCAGCTGTATATTAGATGGCATGAGGTAGCTGAAATCCGGGTAATACGAGGGGACCTATCCTTAGGGAGAAAGGGGGCTACGTTCAAAACTACAATGAAGGCCTTGAAGGAGGAAGGTGAAGGCATTTTAATAACCGCAATAGAAGCTCCACCAGAAGAAGTCTTGCAGAAAATTCCAGAAGCCATGAGCAAATTACTAGAAGAGTTTGACGATATAAGCGCAGTGCCCAAGGGGCTTCCCCCTGTGAGGGACTACGACCACGCCATAGTCCTAAAAGAAGGAGCTTCCGAATATCAGACCTTATCGTTATCCTCACTCGCAAAAAAATGAGATTGAAAAGTTAGTGGATGAGATGTTGGAGGCTGGCATCATCAGGCCCAGTATTAGCCCATATTCCAGCCCAAAATTGCTAGTAAAGAAGAAGGAGGGAGGATGGAGGTTTTGTGTTGACTATCGAGTTTTGAATACCATTACTAGGCCAGACAAGTTTCCCATTCTGGTCATTGAGGAGTTGCTGGACGAACTTGGTGAAGCCCGGATATTTACTAAGTTGGACCTAAAATCTGGTTATCACCAGGTTAGGATGAAGGAAGCGGACATTGAGAAGACAACATTCCGAACACACGAGGGACATTATGAATTTTTGGTGATGCCCTTTGGGTTAACCAATGTCCTGTCCACATTTCAATCACTAATGAATCAAGTGCTTCGACCTTTCTTACGGAGGTTTACCTTAGTTTTTTTTAATGACATTTTAATCTACAGCTGGACAGAGGAAGAGCATTTGAGACAAGTAAGGGATGTACTGGAGCTATTAAGGCAAAATTAGTTGTACATCAACAAAAAGAAATGTTGCTTTATGGTTGTCAAGTTAGAATACCTGGGTCATCTTATATCTAAGGAGCGTGTGGAGGCGGATCCCAAGAAGATTGAAGCAGTAACTAACTGGCCAGCACCCCAGAATGTTAAAGGATTGAGGGGATTTTTGGGATTAACAGGTTACTATAGAAGATTTGTGAAAGGCTATGGGAAGATAGCTTGGCCTCTCACCCAACTATTGAAGAAGGACGGATTTTTCTAGAGCTTAGAAGTCCAATCAGCTTTTGAATTTTTGAAGAGGGCCATGACTTCCTTACCGGTGCTAGCAACCCCCTGTTTTAACAAAGAATTTGTGTTAGAAACAGATGCATCGGGGACTGGATTGGGGGCCGTTTTGATGCAGGAGGGAAGGCCTATTGCCTTTTGGAGTCACACCCTTTCAAATAGAAACCAAATGAAATCGGTTTATGAGAGGGAATTAATGGCAATTGCTCTTGCGGTTCAGAGATGGAGGCATTACTTATTTGGAAGGAAATTCATAGTGCATACAGACCAAAAGTCCCTAAAATTCTTAATTGACCAGCGCGTACTAGGGGAAGGGCAGCAAGGGTGGATATCTAAACTCATGGGCTTTGACTTTGAAATCAAATACAAGGCAGGGAAGGAAAACAGGGTCGCGAATGCCCTCTCTCGTAGGCTTCTATTGGCAGCCCTTTCCATGGTTACCTTCTCGAAATGGGCAGGTCTAGAAGACGAGGTTCAACAGGATGAGAGGCTGGCTAGTATAATACAGAAAATGATACAAGGGGAAACCTCAGTTAGCGACTATGAGCATGGGCGACTCTTTTATAGAGGGAAGCTGGTCCTTCCTAAGAAATCTCCTCGAATCCCTTTGATACTTCAGGAGTTTCATGATTCAGCTGTAGGCGGCCACTCAGGATTTTTCAGAACCTACAAGAGGATTGCCAATTTAGTTTGGTGGAAAGGAATGCGGAAGTTCATTCGAGAGTATGTAGTGGCTTGTGATACTTGCAACTGGAACAAGTACCAAACCTTAAGTCCAGCAGGACTATTACAACCTTTACCAATTCCCCAACAGGTTTGGGATGATATCTCCATGGATTTCATCGGGAGACTCCCTAAGTCACAGGGCTGGGATACCATCATAGTGGTGGTCGACAGATTGATCAAGTACAGTCATTTCATTGGTCTAACTCATCCTTACACTGCCAAGGATGTGGCTGAAATTTTCGTCAAAGAGATTGTTAAGTTGCATGGGTTTCCAGTTTCAGTTGTCTCAGACAGAGATAGAGTATTCATGAGCTCTTTCTGGAAAGAATTATTTAGAACAGCAGGGACTCAACTTCGGTTCAGTACGGCTTACCATCCCCAAACTGACTGCCAAACAAAAGTAATTAATAGGTGCTTAGAGACGTATCTGAGGTGTTTTTCCAGCACTAAACCTAAACATTGGGCTTGGTGGTTGAGCTGGGCAGAGCTGTGGTTTAACACCACATTCCACAGTTCGACAGGAACTACTCCTTTCAAAGCATTATATGGGAGAGATCCACCGGCTATCATTCGGGGAGAAGATGGCGCATCAGCAGTGGAGGAAGTCAACATTGCTTTGGCCGACAGAGATCAAATACTTAGAGAATTGAAGGCGCAGCTGACCAAAGCCCTAGGATCGAATGAGAGCACAAGCTAACAAGAAGAAGAGAGAATTAGAGCTAGCAGTGGGAGAGATGGCTTACTTAAAAATCCAGCCTTATAGGATGAGGTCCCTAGCTTCAGAAACTAATCAAAAGCTCATCCCTCGATATTATGGTCCTTACAGGGTATTGGAGAAAATCGGCGAGGTTGCCTATAGGCTAGAACTACCAGTAGAAGCAAGAATACACCCTGTTTTTCATGTTTCCTTGCTCAAAAAATGTGTGGCAGCAGACGTCCAAAGTCAACCTTTACCAACCAGCCTGAACGAGAACTGGGAATTGATGGTTCAACCTATGGAAGTGCTGGCTGTGTGGACTACCAACCAAGGAGACAAAGAAGTGCTGATCAAATGGAAGGGTTTGCCAGATCATGAGAGCACTTGGGAGGTGGCAGAAGATATCCAAATCGAATTTCCCGAATTTCACCTTGAGGACAAGGTGGTTGTTCAGGGGGGGAGTATTGTTAGAGACAAGTTTTCATAGGGACTAAAGGTTTATAAGTGGAAAAACTATAGGAGAGGAATTAGGAAGTAGGCAGTTATATTCTGCTATAGTTTAGGATTTATCTTTTGCTGTTATATTCTGTTATAGTTTAGATTTATCTTTTGTTATTGTTATTGTTTTCTGTTTACAGTAGTTAGGAGCAAAATTAGGAAACAGAATAGTTTAAATAGGGGAGAATTACAGATGGAAAAGGTATCTTGGAAATTAATTCAGAATTAGGATGTTGAGCCACTATAAAGCTCTCTTTCCATTGCTGTATCTCTGCTCAACTGAGCCAATTCAATACATACTTTTTACATTCAGTTTCACATACCTTATCATTGGTCTTCTATTTTGCTCCTCCTGTAATCCCAACACTTCCTTTCCTCAAGATTACCTGATTTTTTTCATTGATTAGCTGTGCCATGTCCATCTCTGCCAGGGATCCCATTGAATGTAACTTCAATTCTGTTCTCACCTCTTCGTTGCGACCATTCAGACAAATACCCTTCAAAATATTCTTATTTTGTGATCTAAGAGGTCCCGCACATATCTCAAATTGTTGCATGGTGTCCTCTTGTTTTAACCCTAATAGGATTTCATATGGATTTTGCATCATTGAGGGTTGGAATTGCCGAATGATTACTTGCTGAAACTGTTCAATTTCCAAAACAAGATTCCCACCATTGAAACCACATTAATACCCTTCATTCTAATGCAACCATGATCTCTGACACACGGTCTCCTTCTAGTATCCCATGTAACTGAATATACCTTTTGATCTTGTTAACCCAACCATATGCATCTTCTGCCTTAAAAATTGGGATTTCAAGTTTTCTCTACCTATCATTCTTCTCTGCAATGTCCTCATCTCCACCCCTGTTATCACTTCTGGCATCCATATTTGAATTGTGGTGTAAGCTTGAATCTCTCCCAGCCTCCATAAAATTTCTTGTACATTGTTTTTGGTGTTGCGAATGCATGCTTCCGTTAGTGAATGACTTTCGCTTTCTTTGTCTCCTTGTTGCCATTATTCCGATTAACTCCTCTCTCTGTAGTGCTTCTACTCGACCCTCCCTTCTTGTGCCTAGGAAAGTAGAGCTTTGATACCAGTTGATAGAACTGGATTGATATAGATGGAAAACAGAACAAACTGATTGTATTATTCACAAGAATGCTTCCTGATGAAGGTGACCAAGAGACAGTAAAATGCTACAAGGTTCACAGGGTACCCTGGACTCTCCCTGACCCTACAATAGTCCTGTTCCTTTTCCCTGCCCTCTTTCCTATCATATTCCCTTCTATATACAATTTCTCACTAACTACCTCCAACTAACTGATTTGGGTTCTAAACCCCTACTCCTCTCCTAATCCTTTTAATGTACACTTGCTTATTAATGGTCTGCTATCACACACCCTTACATAGCCTTTCCAACCTTGTGTATCTTTTCTTCCTCAAGTATTGCAGTGACGTCATTGTGGCTCCACATTAATCAGCCACCAATAGGCTTCTTTTCATTTAAATTCTGGAATTATCTTCAAGATTTAACACCCACAGCTCCAAGATCAGGGCTCTGGTCCTAGTTGATAGAAACGTGGTATTTTTATTAGAAAAAATGGTGAAAGAACTCTGTAATTCACAAAACAGAATACACACACTAGAACTCTGAAAAAAAAAATAGGTATGCTGTGTTTCCAGGATTGTATTTCATATTCGAATGGATCTCGTAATCGTAAGAAAGTGGGTTTTTTAACTACGGGCCTAGCAAACGAAAAATTTGGACAGGATCCAATCCAATAGGATCTCCCCCCTTCAAAATCGGACGTGAAGGTTTCCTCTCATCCGGCTGTGTCTGCACCTCCTGATGACAAAAGGCCCTGATTTCCTGTCACAATCACATGACATTTCTGCCTAATCTCCCCTCTTATTATAGAAAACATGCCTTATTCAGACTAGCACATATAACTAACTAACTCACTAACATAACTAACTAATGGGTAACTAAGTAAACTTAATTTAACTAACTACTAATTGGGGTTATCTGACAAGAGTCTTCTCTTGAATGTTATTTTACTGAATTGTTATACATACTTTGTCTGATTAGTGTTTCACAATTCATGCAGCATTTTTAGAATTCACTACAGGCTTCCTCCTTTATATATTCTTTGTAAACTTGTATTTGTAGAATGACAAACGGGAAAGAGTGGTCAAAGCCAGCCGTGATGTAACAATGAATAGCAAAAAAGTCATATTTCAAGTGCACAGGTTACACATCTCTCCCCTCCCCCCCGCCCCCACACCCACACACACATACTCCCTCTACATGCTCTTGAGAATGTTACTTGGTTCAGCTTACTTACTCAAATATATTGATTTCATGGTCTTTACTGTGATAAGTTGTCCTCTATTATGCATTATCTGTTTAATTAGTTGTCTTACATGTGATCATACCTCAAAATCCCCTATGTATTTTAAATGTGAATAGAATGTGCAAATTTGAGTTAAGAAGACCTTTCTAACCTAATGACTATATATTTTTTTTAATAAAAAAGGTGAAATAAAAGAAATAGGAGTCCAAATTGTACTCCTGATGGCTAATGATTTATTATTACATACATGTGATCTTCATCTTCCTGATCTTGATGACATTACCCATATTCTAATTTCTTAACAAGGATGAGCAAATATAATAAAGTGGAAGTCCTTGAGAAAGCAGAAAAGGATTTAGCTGCTGTGACAGATCAGTACATGTCGCGACTAGTTAAAGAATTGCAGGGAACTGATTTTTGGAAGCTAAGACGAGCATACTCCCCTGGGGTATAATTCACGTTTATTCTTTGTTTAGTTCAAATACTTTTCTCTGATGTCTTGGTGTTTGCAGATACAGGAGTATGTTGAAGCAGCTACATTCTGTAGTTTCTGTAAAAGTGGAACTCTTTTGACGCTTGATGAGATACACAAAATATTGTTACCACTTAGTGATTCATGTCTTCAGCCTCTGCAAATAAATATCCTTGACTACCTATTAGGGGTATAGAACTTAATTTTGTGGCAACAAACTATTTAACCCCTCTGACTTTACCAATTTTGCAAATACATTCCTTGAGCTTCAATTTTGTCCCAATTGATCCTTAAATTCTACATATGTGAATAGCCCCTTCTGTTAAGTTGGGGTTAAATAACTTAAATTACTAGTGGAAAAAAAAATTCAAGCACTGATTTATTTTAGAAGTACCAACCATTTATCTATTTACTTTTTAAATCAATTTTTCCCTTATTTTTTAACTTTTCTAAAATGCAAAAGAAATGATAAAAAAATTTCCCCTGCAAAGGCATCAATTACCATTCTCTTCTATCATGTGCTGCATTTTCTGCATAAAGTTTTTCTGATTATCCATATTCACACTGGCTTTGTTGTTGCTATGTCTTGTTCTGTTCCTTTTAAAAGGCTCAATGATGTCATCATGGACTTGCCAATTCCCCTTCCTTCATTCGATCACTATTGTTCTTTGTCAAAACAATCAAAACCACCTCCATGCATACCTTCTTGAAAGGGTCATGGACAGGGTACGATAGACAGTCATAGGCATGTGTTAGAAGGGCATCACAAGGGCCAACGGGTGCCTTGCCATGGGGACCAGGGGGTTGGACACCATTGAGACAGTGGTCGGGGACTTCTGTGCAATGCAATGGTGGCAGAACGTGAAGTTCCAATGATTCATGATGGTGTTATTGGTGCAGCTACAGAGGAGGCATTTGATGGTGGCATGCCTATTTCCGTGAACATAGTGTGCGTTGATTATGATCTTGTCCTCAATGGGGGCTGAAGGGATTGTGCAGCATGTAATGCCTTAATTGGTTTCACCACCAGAGATGACATGACTTGTGTGGCCAGTGTTGGCCCACCAACATCAAGAGTGTGGCATTATTTTGGTGCCTCTATGCATGAACCCTTGACACAATTGCTGCCGACAGTGCAAGCACCGTTGTTGGGGTTGGAGTTGGCAGCAATCGTGGTGCCCTTCACCAGTTCTTGTTCTTGAGAGGATGACTTAGGTTTTGGTTGTTTTGAATCTTTTGATTGAATCTGAAACCACAGCTTTATATTTTTATCTTTTCTACTTTTTATTGTGGAAAAGTTAAAAAATTATAGATTTAAAAATAAGCTTGATAAACAATCAAGATTTCTTCTCGATTAATAATCCAACCCTAACTTAACAGGATGAGCCACTAAAATGTTATGCAGAGTTTAAGGATCAATTTGGATGAAATAGAAGTTCAAGATGTCTATTTGCTAAAGAGGTAAAGTTTAAGGTGGTTAAATGACCTTCCTATTTTTTTCTCCCTCTTCTTCTCTAAAAGGTGCTTAGTATTCTTTTACAGGTTGCAGATTTGACTGGAGAGCTAATGCGTTTGGCAATAGGTAGGATATCAGATGGTGAACTTGAATTTGCTGAAAAGATATGCAGATTTGTGCGTGATATATACCGGGAGCTTACACTTGTAGTGCCAAATATGGATGACAGTTCTGATATGAAAACAAAGATGGATATAATGCTTCAAAGTGTCATGAAAATAGAGATCGGTAATGTTTTGGCTTTTGAAATACAGTTTGCAAGATCTATCTGTTAATTTTGATGCTTAAATAAAACCTTACTGGCGTCATGAATAAAATAATTTATCTAGCGAATGAAATGGAAAGATATTGCATTTCGTCTTAAATTTATGTACTAGTTTTCCATTGTTTCAAGAGATTATTTTCTTATGTTCCTGATTTAAGACCCTTGCACATTAGAATTTTATTTCTCTATTAAAATGTATCCTTTCAGAATTATATGTAGGCCTAAAATCGTTTTTTCTTCTAAACAAGTCATATTTAGATACGATGATAAATGGATGATTGTTATGGAAATTCCTACCTACATACTCTACTCAGATAATGTCCTGGTGACACTT
Source organism: Abrus precatorius (assembly GCF_003935025.1). Taxonomy (NCBI): domain Eukaryota; kingdom Viridiplantae; phylum Streptophyta; class Magnoliopsida; order Fabales; family Fabaceae; genus Abrus; species Abrus precatorius. The sequence continues at coordinate 14,595,237 of NW_020874362.1, forward strand.
TCTTTTCCCAAAGAGTCAGAAGAACCCATGATAAACCCCTGTGACAGCAATATAAAATGTTGATTATAAAATGTTCTACTTTTGTATTGAAAATCCAATTGAAAGCTTTTTCTCCCCTTCCCACCCAAGTGAAAGTGTGTGAGAGAGTGGATATTAAGATCTCATATATACAATCTAACGCATGTTCTTTATGTAGCTTGCTTTAGTGTTCATGTAAGAGGATCAGAGTATATTCCACTCCTTGGATCTAATGATTCAAGTTCTTTCTTATTGGGTGTTCCAGATATTGAACTATGAGGTATTCATTGTTGTCAGTTTGAGTTGATTCTTGGAATCTTTTTAAAATGCGTTTCTAATGAAAGGAGGTTTCCTTATGTTATACCAGTTATCCATTGGACGCTTTGTAAGATCAATGTCAGTGAGGGAATAGTCTGCTACAAGGTTTTGAAGGTTGATATCGCCGCATGGACCAATATCAACAATATTTTTATAAGTTGCTAATGATCTTTGACGAGGAAATTTGAGCTGAACATATGACAATGTCCAGTTCTCATTTAACTTGAGATGGTCATTTCACATAATGTTATTGAACTTGCACTAAATCTTCTTTGATATTAAGAAAAAATTGACAGTTGACTTATGCTATTATATAAACATTTCAGTTTATCGATAAATCTGGTGGTGTGTTTTATTTTGACATGTAGAAAAGTGTAAACTTTTTTGTTTGTCAACGAAAAGTTTTAACACTGCCTTTTAATTGCGAAATTCTATATATCTTTATACATATAAGTGGACCCTAAAGGCTCAAAACAACATACAAACCTAGCTGATTAATTGGGAAAACAAATACCATAATTTTCTAAGTAGAGGAACTAGCTAGGGCTGGTTAACCAACAATCTTTATCCTGGTTATTATGAGCACAGTTAGTAACCAAATTAGCACAATAATTAGTCTTTCTATATGACCGAAACTAAATTGATAATATATGATTATTAGGGATATTATAACTAATCGTCTGGATTGTTATTTTGGAGTAAGTTCTACAACTATTCCATATTAGGCAAGCTTATGCATAAGTTGAAGACTAATAAGGATAGCACAAAATTTTGCATGGAGAGCAGATAGGAATGAAAATAGGTCAGGTCGTGTAATAGGGGCCTACAGTCTAGTTTGGTTTAAACTTAACTTTTTTAATAAACAAATAAGGTTTAGATTTTTTTTAAGCTCTGTTTAAGTAAACAAACTAGGCTGAGTTATTTTCGAAGTCTGTTAAGTCTGACATGCTAACCTATATATATATATATATAATTTAAAAATACAGCTGTCAAAATATGTTTAATTAATAAAGATATTTAATAATATATTTTTAATTTTGTTATATTAAATTAATATATTATGTTATAATTATTTTTTATTTATAATTATAATAAATAGAAATTATATTTTATTAAAAATTAAAAATATTTATACACAATTACATTTTTAAATAATAAATTATCATATTTGTTACATTTAAATAAATTAAAAAGTGATTAAATCTTTAAACAGGAACAAAACGCAATCAAAACTGAATGAAATAAAATTAAAAAATGAAATAATAATATTATATTAATATATTTTTTTATATTTTTAATTTTATTATTATTATTTAATTATTTTATTAATATTTATGTTTAATTATTTTTTTATAATAAATAAAAATTATTTAAATATAAATTATATTTTATTCGAAATTAAAATTTTATAAAAATATAATAAAAAAATAAAATAAATTTTTTTATATACTATATATATATATATATATATATATAAATAATAGAATCATATAATAAATAATTTAAATAATATAATTTTAAATAAATTATATATAATAATATATACTTTTTGTAACTTAATATGTATTTTATTTTTATTAGTATAAATTTTTTGAGTAAAATATTTATAAAAAAATTTTATATACCAGCTACACATCAACATACGTAAATATAAATATGTTAAATTTTAAATAATTATTTTCATGAATTTGACATAAATATAAATAGATTTTAAAAAAAAATATAGTTATTAATATACATTTAAAATTTAATAATTAATAAATATTTTAAAAAAACGAATAAATAAAAATTAAATTATTAATTAATTTATTAATTTATAATATATATATATATTTTAATATATTGTATTAGTAATATTTTTATATTATATTAATGTCATAATGTAGTTAATTTTATGTATATTTGTTAATTTAAAATAAAAATTAATAAAATAAATAAAATTAAATATTTTATAATTATTTTTAATTTAATAGTTATTATTATTGTCATTATATATATATATATAAAGTTTTATCACATTTTTTAATTAAGATAAAAGTTTATAAATATAAGTTATTTTAATTTAAATATAAATTTTATTAACTCTTACTATGTTCATATGTTATTTTTCTGCATTCTTAAATTTTATAATATAAATATTTTTTATCTATAATTTTTACAATAACTATTTATTTAATTTTTTAAATATAATATTTTTTTAACTGATTTAACAAATTTTGTAAGTATTATTTTTTGTTATCAATTTTATATATTTATTGTGATTTTATTTATTAAATATAAGATATCTTTACACAAACAAAATATAATTATTATTAAAAATAATTAAAATCTTTAATACTTAATTATAGTTATTAACATATATTTAAAATTCAATAATTTATAAATATTTACATAAATAAAAAATTAAATTATTAGATAATTTATCAATTTATATTTTATATATAAGTATATATTTTAATTTATTGTATTAGTAATATTTTTTTATATTATATTAATGTTATAGTGTTGTTAATTTGACCTGTATTTGTTAATTGAAAATAAAAAATTAATGAAATAAATAAAATTAAATATTTTGTAATTATTTTATTTTTATTTTAATTTAATAGTTGTTATTATTGTTATTATATATATATATGTATACATTTTATTGAATTTAAATTTATTTATTTTTTAAAATATAATAATTTTCTTTCAGCTGATTTAATAAATTGTGTAAATGTTATTTTTTGTGATTAATTTTATGTGTTTATTATGACTTTATTTATTAAATATAAGATGTCTTTAAACAAATAAAATATGATCTAAAAAAATTAAAATCTGTAATAATTTAATAATTTATAAAAAATAAATAAAAAATATAAATAAAAATTTATTTAATATGAAACATTTATAATTAGTGTTCAAATAATATTTTAAAAATTATTATATTTATTTAATAATTATCAATAACATAGATGAAAAGTAAAAAAATATGTAAACTAATTTGATAATAAAATATTTATATTTTCATTAATATTAAGAATTTTTTTTTTGTAACAGGCTTTGTTAACAGTTTTCAGACCAGGTCAGGTCAGACTGAAAATAAAACTTTTAACAGATATTAGGCCAGACTTAGGTTTAATAATTATGTTATTTAAAGTAAAGCCTGACCTGACCTGCCATGGCCTGTTTCATCCTTAAGAGCATAGCAAAGACTCAAATTTTTTCGCAAAAGCAGCTTAAAAAATGCGTTGATGACATTTCTATTTAATTCCTCACAAGATGCTAATTTTTGTTGTAGCAAACTGAGCCATCAACATTTAATTTGAACTTGCTGATTTGAAGAGGAGACCAACCAACTAGGAGCATTTAATTTGAACTGGCTGATTTGAGGAGGAGACCAACGAATTAGGAGTTTCTGTTTGCAAGTCTTGTGAGAAAAAAAGGAACAAAAATCTACTTCAAATTTAATAGAATTAACATAATTTTGGACTGATAATAAATTCCAAATAAATTCTTGGTAAAGATTTCTATTGTTAAAAATCCAGTCATTGCTATTTTACAAAAGAAGCCATATTGTAAAATCAAATTGAATGTTCTAATTATTGAAATAATCAAAAAACAAATTATTCAAATTGAAGTAAAGCCAACTATCTAAACCAATGCTAAAGAATGAACACTAGATTTTATAAACCAATGCCAACTATTCTAGATTTCTAAAGAAGAGCAAGCATAATAGATTCATGGTCTCTATAACATCTAGTGTAGATATTAGATGCTAAAAAGTCATTTATTCTTTTTTCTCATCTGTTAATCAATTTTTCAAAAAAACATCTTAATTCTAAGAGGCCCATGCCACTTTCTAAATTGCAGAAAACAAGCCAAAATTAGTTGAAATTGAAATTTTAGGTTTTGAAATTAGCTTATAGGTAGTTTAAGGAAAAAAATCCATTAGGGGTAGTATACCCACTAACCATATCAGGAGGGATTAAATTACTAATGAGAAGTTTTGTTTGTTCAGAAATAAAAGGAAAAAGTAGTGTAAGATCTTTTTCAGATTTAGGGATTGGTAAAATGTAACATCTCATTTTTCCATTAAAAAAAAAATGAAGTCTCTAATTATTGTTTTAAGTTTTATTAGTAAGAAAGAAGAATACAACTTACATTGTCATTCTCAAAGTTCAAGCCTCTATTTCTGAAACTCTTTCTCGATACAACTTGGAGGATAAAAAATTGCAAGAACGTTTATACCATGCATACAAAATCCAAGGGCCACATGGCAGAGACCATTCTTTTTCTCGGCTGCTTGATCAAAATGGATAAGAGAATGACTAGTATTTGAGCAAAAATAAAAAATTGAGACCAACTACACCCTTTCAACCCTTTTCACGTGAATATTAGCTTCGTAGTTCCCATTCTTATAAGCCCAAATCAATAGCTCTTAGGGACATGCAAAAATTTACTACACCAAAATTCAAATAGGATACAACCCACAAAATGTCAAAACGAAGGTATGCAACCGCATGCAACACAAGACTAAAATTTCCTAATTCTCGTTGCAAATGAGCATCCACCTGAAGCTATACTCAAGTGATACAAGGACCAGATTCTATGAAAGAAGCATGCACCCAACCATTCATGTTCTAAAATGTCCCTATTTTCAATAATTATTTCTCACTATCATCTCATTTGTAACACTCTAAATTTTTTCTTATTTTATAAATGATTATTGAATTATGTTAATCTCATTGCATTAGAAATAAATAGTACATATAGATTTGAGAATTAAAATTTTTTTTAGTAAAATTTATTGAAGTGGTTCTGATCGGTAAAAAATAAAGTAATATATAAAGATAAATATTCAAAAATCTATTTAATATTTTTAGACTATCTAAAATAGTTTTATATGAATTATAAGAGGCCTATAAATATCCAAAAATAGAAAATAAATAAAATTATAAAAAATGACTAAAATACCCCTAAAAACACCCAGAATGGAAGTTTATTTTGTACAAGCAAATGAAGGAAATGAATTAAAAATTTTTTATGATGGATATCCCATATATAGAGGTTATGGACGTGAAAGTATAGAGTCTAAAGATCAGGTATAGAAATTACCCAAAATTATCCAAAAAAAGGCCCAAAAATCAATTGTAAACGAAGGAAAGTAGGCTAGGAATAGTAGTAGGGAGCCATGTGACTCATTAGAATCCACATGAGACTAATCATGATTAAGGAATAAGGTTAATTATAATTTAATCCCAGCTGGATGGGTGTATTTCTCAAGAGCCAATGAAGTCAAGCTGAATCAACAAATTAATCTTTAAGGAGATAAGACTAATAATGAGTAATTTGTATTAATGATTAGATTAATTCTCATCCAAAATAGATCTAATTGAACCATAACCATGTCCATTGGGTTTAAACAAAATAAGTTTCAAAATTAATTGGAATGATTGGAATGGAACTTGAAAGGTTAGAATCCAATTAGAAGTACAAAATCTATCATGAATGAGCATTTTAGACTTTTACAAATGTGCACATGTGTAGGCTTGTGGAATGAGTTAAAAAGGGACCAAAATTTAATCCAAACACTTCTGAGAGAAGGGTGCAGCCTTGAGGTACCTTAGGGGAGGGCCAAAATCAAGACAATTTCTACTTAAAGACATGCATGCGAAAGGGAAGAACTTTCACTCATTTTTCATGCAAGCCTAAGGTGTTTTTCATTCTTCATCTCAATTCTCTCTAAACTTATCCAAGTTCATCTCAAACATTTCTCTTGCACCTTGTCACGACTCCTTTTATAAAGAACCAAAAACATTATTTCTATACCACATACTTATTTAAGATAGATAAATAATAGAGAATATAAGTATAAAATTCACTTCTTGTTTAAAATAAAACAAAGTTTCTTACAACAAATATCCAATGGAACAACATAATATTACATTTAGTTCATAATATTCAAAATACACAAAATTATACTACGTAGCTCCATCTACATGAGGTCTCAAAATATAAGAAAAAAAGACTTTGATGCAAAATTACTTGACTTTAGCTTCTAACATTTCTTCACTGGCCCTTCAGCCTGTGAAGTAGATGCAACACCTGCTACATCTGCTCATGTACCACCATACGATCATCGCAGTACACACGCACACAACGACATAGACAGATATGCAAGGGTGAGCATATAAAAAAAAATAAAATGAAATCGTATATATAGAGCAAAGTATTACTCACATCAACAGTCCTATGCATTACCAGCCCATCTAATGCATAACATGAAAAATAGTTTCCAACTGGTTTCACAGCCTAAGTAACCTAGAAGGAGTCGAATCGGTCCGGGAGTGACCCATTCCAGTATCTGGATTCAGACAGCACAATATAGCATAGCTCAGCATGCTCTACCATTACACGTTTACCCACCTAAATGTGTAACTTGGCTCTATAATGATGCAAGACATATATTTCAGCATGATGCAACACAACTAAAATCATTTCAACAGCTCAACTAAGACAAGTTTATAATAAATCAGCCAAATCTCAGTGTTATTAAATCAGTTATCAGCAGCTACAACATAGAAAAGTAACTTTCAAGTATTAAATCCTTTATATCTCAGCTTTTACCAAAGAGATCTAACAAAACTGACTCAAACCTTTCTTTAATAGCATATTAAACCGTTCAAAACATATTTCATAGACTAAAGTAAGCTTCCTTTATCTTAGAACGGTGATTCACTTCAGATCTATCGAATATTACTTGTTTTATCACAAGATTTATCGAAGATTTGACATTTAGAACAAAGTTTCTCCTAAGAACACCATGAACTTCTATGAGAAAGAGAAGGAGAAGAGAACCAAACGGTGAATCTAACTTTAAACTTAAAGAAACTAACTTCAAATCCCTTAGAACAGACGCAGAATCACAGATCTAAAGATAAATATAAGTTTAGGAGGGTTTAATATGAGAGAAAATGGTGGTATATGGCCTTGGAACCTTTGAGAACCTTGGATAGGAGTGAAGAAATGAAAATTTCGTGTGAAGCCTCTTTTTTATAATTTTTTTAAAATTCACTGTTCACCGCTAGAAACACTGTGCATGCATACTGTACACGTACTGTTTGTGTATGTGACATCAGGGTGACGTCACTGATGACATCATGGTACGTCACTGTTCACGTGACTGTTCACCTTTTTTTTTTAAAAATAATTTCAAACTCCATTTATATCTATTCTAATACCAAATAATCCTTTAATTAACATTTAACAAGTATAAAATATTATAGATTACTCAATAATAGATTACAAGTCTAACAATTCTCCCCTGAAAATAAATTTTTGTCCTTTAGAGAAAAGATGAAGGTACAATTCTCTCATTCTTTCCTCTAACTCCCATGTGACATCACCAGTTACTGGGTCCCAAACAACCTTTACTAACTGAATAGACTTGCCTATAAGTTCCTTAACTCTAGTATCCTCGATACGAGCAGTGTTACGTAAAATTTGAGAGAGATACTAACTAGCAAGTGCACTAGGTAGTTGTAGCAAGTAATAAAATTTGGAAATCAATGAGCCTAGTATGTAAAAACTGACTACTGGGTAAGTGTACCCATTATCAGAGTAGTATTGTGAAAAATAGAGTACTAATTGTTGTATCCGCAGGGACTGTTACTAAGAATTACTTCCATAATTGCGCAGTTGTTAATGAATATGAAAAATAAATTTTGTTGAGCTAAAAATAGAAGAATAATAAATTAAAAGGAACAGATTTCTTATGATAATAAATTATAGAAAAGTATGACTGAAGGTATTCAAGAGAAACAGACGAGTATCTAGATTGTAAATCTTCCTAAGTGTTAAAAAAAAATGTGAATAGTAAAACCATCTATGAACAATGTCGATGAACAGTAAAATCGCCTATGAATACTAAAACCGCGTATGAATAGTGAAATTGCCTATGTACAGTGATCGATGACATCATCAGTGACATCAGCATGACATCACATCTACATATAGTAAACGCATAGTACGTGTGCAAAATATTTTCAGCGTGAATAGTGACCACAAATAGTGTAACATTTTTGTTTTTGCTAAATGATTAATTTATTAATATAGTTCTAAGTTAAAGTATAGTTCTTGGTTTTTTTAAGGAAAATTGTGATAGAATTAACATGAGATACTTTAAATAAAATTATTAGGTATATTTTAAAGAAATTTTTCGTAATTTTTAATTTTAAAATTTTTAAGTTTCAAAACAGTATGCATTTGTACTTGTTAAAATTACGGTATAAAGCTAAAAATAATATTTTATTTTAAAATAATAATAATAAAAAAATATAAAAATTTATATTTTATTTATAAATATTATTTTGTAATTAATGAACATTTTTGGATTTTCTGGTTAATTTTAGGTAAATTATATGCTCGAGCAGAAATTGTGTGTAAAAATTTTGGACACCAACTAAAGAATCAATAGTGTCAAAAATCATTTTATAATTATGTTTAATATATTTTATGATTATTTTTAAATTTTGGGATTTTTATCTAATTATTTCAATTAATTACAAAAAAATTAGTGAAAATTTTAATATTATATTATTATTTTCACTATTTAAGATAAGATCAATGCATCCAATTCATTTTCTTCTCTCTTGGCTACCGTAGAGTGCTCTTCTTCTCCTTCCAAAAGTTTTGAAACTTCTTTTACTCTAATCTTTTGATTTTCCAAGTAAGTTCATTAAAAATTTTTAATATTTCACCTATTTTTATCATTTTGAGCACTTTGAACCGATTAAATTTTTTATTTTTTCCCTCTTTTTAGGTGCTGGAACAGTGGCATGAGGGTGAGATTTTGTCCAAAAATTTTGTTTCTAAATTACGTTTTAATTAGCTTAATCCTTCTATATTTTATAATAAATAATTTTGGTGCTTTTTATTTTGTTAAAAATGCATTTGGGGGTTCAAAACCCTTGGTCTAGAGGTGCTGTCCCAAGAGTGTTATGAGGGAAAAATAATTATTTTTAATCACCTTTAGGCTTATAGTATTCCATTTACATCATAGAAAATAATTGTAAGACCTGTAAGCCATTTTTTTTGCAAAAATTAGAAAATGATAGTTTTAACTCACTAGTAGAGGGTTGGGTGATTAATGCCTCTTAACATTGATCATGACTATGTGTGATTATTTGGTTAGGATCGTGATTTGAGAAGTGGTGAAAGAGGACGTTGGTGAGAAAAATCGGTATACACTTCAAGGTAAGGGAGGACATATCTATTTTCAAGGGTGTAGTAGAAAAACGTTGGGAGATGAGGTGTTTTATTCCTTGCTATGTATGTATAAATTATTTGAAGGAATTTATAATTATTTCTGTACTTAGTGTACAATTGTTTGATATTCCTTTTTTGAGATTGATTTTATATGTGATGATGCTTTTATGATAATTGTTTGTTGAATTCAGTATAAATAATTGATTGCCTAAAATAGTTGTGGAATGAACTATCATTTATGTGGAGTGAGCATATAGAAGGTATGTTGAAAGTTAAAAAGAATTTGAGAATTGTGAAATAAAGATATATAAAAAAAAGGGAAAAATTTGAGATAAAATTTGATGGGTTTTGAAAAAAGTGTTTTAGAAATTGATAAATAGAATTGTGGTTAATTTTCTTCTTAAGAAAATGATTTTTTTTTAAAAATCTTCTTTAATTTCAAGTGGTTTGATCAAAATTTATTTAATAATTTTTATATATTTAAAGTATAGCTATATACATATTTAAATAATTTAAAGTATTTTAATTTATTTTAAAGTATTATTTTAAATGAGTATTTTGAAATGTGGTGATAATTGGGAAAAGGTATTTGAGAGCCATTGAAATAGCTGAAAAGTTGTGAAATGTGATAGTGGTGAGTCTTTGCTTAAAATTAGAAGTGCATTAGAATTTTCTGGCTGTTTTGCAGAGAGAAGAAAATTTGGAAATATCTGAATTATAAAGGAAACTCTGCCGGATTATCGGTGGAATTTTGAAACATGTGTTGTTGATTAAAAAGAAATGTTTAATACCTAATTAAAATACTAAAATTAGGTTCATGCATCATAAGCATGTAATGATAATGGTGTTGGATAGGAAGTATACGAAATCTAGGGGAGACTCCAGGTTAGTCTTAGGGATAGTCAGGTGTGATTGAGCCGGGCAAAGGCCAGGGCTCGCAACCCTGTGCTGTCGGTTCTCACTGCAAAACTGGATTGTCCTGACAGAACCCGATGGATTCTCAGAATCAGTTGAGCTATCCTTTGAAACTATCTGATGAGATGGTTATGACCAAAAATGGTTGGTGGCAGTGAACTCCTGATCCTTCCTAGAAAGAAAGAAAGGAAGAAAAAAATAGTTTGGGCCCACATGCATGTGTCAGTATAGCAATTAACTAGGTGATTGATGAATCCATATTTTTACTGATATTTTAGCATAATTCTAGCTCATTTAATAAGGAAAATATATGAAGAAAGCAGAAAAACTCAGAAAAAGAGAATGATTGAAAGTTTTATTTCAATTTGTAGTTATTTTCGCATTTGTAAAAATTATGCTTAGTTCTTAAGGAATTTATCTTGTTTTTGAAGGAATAATCTGAGCAAAAGTCATGGAAATGGATTATCAATGGAAAGGAAGAGGAAGAATGGCAATGTTGGACTCTAAAATACAAGAATTATGGGATGCAGCCTGGGCGTGATCACTATTGTTAGTGAAAGTGATCATTCCAGAGCCTAAAGGAGAAGAAGAGCCTGTGCGTAATCACTTTTATTTACAAGAGTGAGCGTTGCCAGTGTGCGTTATCACTTTCGCCAACAAAAGTGAGCGTTCCAGAGAAGACTCCATTCCTGATGAGCTGTGCGTTGTCACTTTCGCCAACGAAAGTGAGCGTTCCAGAGGCAATTGTATCAGGACAGCTTGCGCGTGGTTACTATTACTCACGAAAGTGATCACGCGCAGCCCTTGACCTCCTGCGTTGCCACTATTATGAATAAAAGTGAATATTCCAGAGAAGCCTTCAACTCTGCAAGTTGCGCGTGGTTACTCTTGCTCTTGAAAGTGAACACGCGCACTACATAAAGCTTCTGCGTGGTTACTCTTGTGAAGAAAAGTGACAACGCGCAGAACTGGGGTTTCTATATATACATGATTGAAGCGCGAAAACTGGGATCTTTTGCTCATTTTCTGTTTTGTTAGTTAGATTATCGTTGAGAGAGAGTGGAGAGAAGATTGGGGTCGAAGCTTGAAGCTCCAAGAAGAGGGATCGGATTGGAGCTCGTGGCCATGGCTGCTCTGCATTCTTCTTCATCTTCTTCTTCTTCTTTCTCTGTTTTTGTTGCAATGTGTGCTTAATTTCCCATAGTTAGGGGTTTATGGAACTCGAATTGATGTATTGATTCGACTTTATCTTCTGAACTTTAAGTTCTTGGATTAATTGAGTTGTTAATTCTGCTTTTCATGCAATCTTTGAATGGAAATTCATTTGATTAATCAAGAGGAATCTTTACCAATGGGAATTGGATTGTTTGCTCCGATCTGAATTGGCAACCAGAGTTTAGGGATTTCTTAGGGATAAGGAGACCTAATTCTGCAATCTTATAGTTCTAATTCTTAATGCAACCTGAAATTGAATTTCACCTAAGGGATTAGGGAGGTTTAGTGGATTGTTAGGGTCAATGAGTTAAGGAATTAACCTTTGGCTAGGTATATGTGAAACTGATTGTCAATTATACAATTACTTGAATGTTCAGAAGATCTAATTGGATTGATATTGATATTCTTGTGAAGTGAATTCCTAACTATCCTTCATTGCTATTTCATTTCATCACAAATCTTATACTCTGTTTTTCTGCAAGTTCTTTGCTTTAATTGCTTTGGTTTACTGCTGTTATATGTTACAAATCTCATTCCAAAATTCGTATGGCTCAAATGTTTATTTTTCTGTGAAGTGATAATTGAGTTCCTAATTCCCTGTGGAGACGATACTTGGATCTTAAATTTACTCATTACTTGCTGCAATCCTAGTGCACTTGCTAGTGTTTAGATTGCAAACAACAAGTTTTTGGCGCCATTGCCGGGGAATTTGAGTTTCAATAAATTGGGTTAGAAATGTGAGTTGCCTCTCACAAAGCGCTTCTTTAATGTCATTAGCTTGACATTAAATGTTTCTCACTCAAGAAAAACCAGTTTCATGCATGATATGTTCCTTGTAAACTCCTCTCCATGATAGATCTTCAATCTTTGGCCATTGACCTTGAATTCTCTTCCTGTTTTCAGATCTTCTATAAGAATTGCTCCAACGGGAGAAGTTTCCTTAATTAAAAATGGTCCAGACCATCTAGATTTTAGTTTCCCTGGAAACAATTTTAATCTTGAATTGAATAATAGTACTTGTTGGCCAGGTCTGAAATCTTTTTGCAGAATAAATTTGTCATGGATCCTCTTGGTTCTTTCTTTGTACAACTTTGCATTCTCATAAGCTTGTTGTCTGAATTCTTCCAATTCATACAACTGTAAAACTCTCTTCTTTCCATCACTTGACAAATCAAAGTTAAGCCACTTGGTAGCCCAATATGCTCTGTGCTCCAGCTCTAGAAGTAAGTGACAGGCCTTTCCAAATACTAGCTGATATGAAGACATACCAATTGGAGTTTTAAAAGCAGTTCTATATGCCCACAGTGAGTGATAACCACGTCGCAATGGTATCAAACAAGCTAGATTTTCTCAAAAATTTATGCAATACAAGAAGCAAACCTAGGTCATCTCTCAAGGACATAAAATGCATTTTATTTTTAGTTCCATCATGCAATTTCAAATTAGATTGGGGGAGGATTTGTTTTGAATTTAAACGACAAAATAACAAAAATAAAAATTAAGGATTATGAAATTCAACCAATTCAAGATCTCAATCCCTACAATGCAATTCTCGTCGTTCATACAAATATGATCCCAACGAATTTCCCATCACACTAATTCAATGCGCATCAACAACCCTAAAATCTAAATCTAGATTATGAATTCCATCAAAACAAGAACCGCAATCGCAAACCCAATGCTTTAAAAAAATTTAGAACAATTGATTGATTAAATTAGGTGAATCCAATTAATTCAAATCTGAAATTAACCTATTCTTTCTATTTAGGATGCAACGAAAATTCCATATCATGAAAAACGTAATTAACCTAATTAGAAAAGAGGAAGGAAAGGAGGAATTCGATAAAACCTATTTTGAAACTCGAATGCAATGTAGTTTTTGAAACCTTGAACCGGTTGATGAATTAGCCTTGCTTCATAATCATGTTGCTCGACCAATTAGAGAAGGGGATGAAGTTTCTGAAAATAAAAGAGAGGGAGACGAGAGGAATCCTTACGAAAGCTTTTATTTAAAAATTCTGAAAATTAAGGCAAAAAAGAGGGAAGAATATCCCCACACGAAATCATAAACCCTATTTAAAGACAAAATAATTGAGCTTAATTAAGGCCCAGCTTCCTAACGAGGTTCCTAAAACCCTAATTAAGTAATGTTAACAATAAAACCAAATTCTGAAAAATTCATTACAGGACCGCAACATTGTGACGCATTTTTGGGCCTGAAGATGTTCAAAATGGGCTTTTATTGCAACAGATAAGTTGTAGATATCTCTCTTATCTTTCCAGGGACACCAATTTTGTCCAATTCCGAGTAGTGTAGCTCCAGATATGGTCTTTTCAAGAAACTGTGTCAAAACAAGAATTTATGGCGGGAATTAAGAAAGATTTAAATTTAAATCCTAAATGACTTACCAACACAAATCTAAACTAACACATCAAAATAATATACTAAAAAGACTCAATTAAATCGAAAACATAGAGAGAAAGATGTATTAAAATATGACTATCAGTGAGTCATCCAGTTTCTTTGACCAATCCTTCCTTGAACTGTTCACTACTTTCTCTAGAATTTGCTTGATCTCTCTATTTGAAACCTCCACTTGTCCACTTGTTTGTGGATGGTATGGAGTAGCAACCTTATGCTTCACACCATATTTCATTAATATAGCTTCAAGATACTTGTTGTAGAAGTGAGTACCTCCATCACTTATCAGCACTCTAGGCACACCAAATCTTGAAAAAATGTTCTTTCTTATAAAAGAAATCACTACCTTTGCATCATTTGATCTGGTGGGAATTGCTTCTACCCATTTAGACACATAATCCACTGCAACTAGAATGTATTCGTGTGAGAATGATGGGGTAAATGGTCCCATGAAATCAATCCCCTATACATCAAATGGTTCCACTTCTAGGATGTTGGTTAATGGCAGCTCATGTCTTCCTGAAATATTTCCAGTTCTTTGACATTTATCACAGTTTTCCACATACTTCTTGGCATCTTTGAAGAGTGTAGGCCAAAAGAAACCTGCTTGCAAGACTTTTGCAACAGTCCTTGAACTTGCATGGTGGCCTCCATATTCTGAATTGTGACAATGCCATAGTATCTCAGCTTGCTCACTTTGTGGAATGTATCTTCTAATTAACCCATCTATTCCAATTTTGAACAGATATGGGTCTTCCCACACATAGAATTTGCTGTCATATAAGAACTTCTTCTTTTGCTGCCAAGTAAACCTCTTTGGAATGAATTGAGTGGCTTTAAAATTTGCAATGTCAGCAAACCAAGGCATGTTTTCCACTGCAAACAGCTTTTCATCTGGAAATTCTTCATTTATTTCCAATAATTCAATGGTTAAACTCTCCAAAGGAAGTCTGAACAAGTGGTCTGCTACACAATTTTCTTTTCCTTTCTTGTCTTTGATTTCTAGCTCAAATTCTTGGAGTAGCGAAATCCATCTTAATAACCTGGGTTTTGTATCCTGTTTTGTCAAAAGGTATTTAAGAGCAGCATGATCAGTGTATACAATCACTTTTGAACCCATTAAATATGGTCTAAACTTATCAAAAGCATGTACAACAGCTAAAAGTTCTTTTTCTGTTGTTGTGTAATTCACTTGTGCAGGATTTAACACTTTGCTTGAATAATAGATAGCATGTAATTTCCTATCTTTTCTCTATCCTAACACAGCACCCACTGCACTATCACTTGCATCACACATGAGTTCAAAAGGTAATTTCCAATCTGGTTTTGCAAGAATAGGTGCAGAAATCAGTTTCTCTTTTAAAACAGAAAATGCATGCAAACAATTATCATCAAATATGAAATCTGCATCTTTTATAAGTAAATTACTCAAGGGTTTAGCAATCTTAGAAAAATCTTTTATGAATCTTCTATAAAAACCAGCATGTCCTAAAAAACTTCTAACTCCCTTAACATTGATAGGTGGAGGCAATTTACTAATGATTTCTATCTTAGCTTGGTCCACCTCCATTCCTTTCTCTGAAATTTTGTGACCAAGGACAATGCCTTCTTGTACCATGAAATGGCACTTCTCCCAATTCAACACAAGGTTAGTATCTTGACATCTCTGCAAAACAGTGGATAGATTAGCTAAACAATCATCAAAAGAATCACCAAAAACAGAGAAATCGTCCATGAACACTTCTATGATGTTTTCTACTAAATCAGAAAAAATAGAAAGCATGCATCTTTGGAAAGTGGCAGGGGCATTACACAGACCAGATGGCATTCTCCTATATGCAAAGACTCCAAATGGACATGTAAATGTAGTTTTCTCTTGATCCAAAGGATCCACAACTATTTGATTATATCCTGAATACCCATTAAGAAAACAATAAAATGAATGTCCAACAAGTCTTTCTAGCATTTGATCTGCAAATAGTAGTGGGAAATGGTATTTTCTGGTTGCATTATTTAATTTCCTATAGTCTATGCACATTCTCCATCCAGTCACAGTCCTAGTAGGGACAAGTTCATTCTTTTCATTAGGTACAACTGTCATACCACCTTTCTTTGGAACAACTTGGACTGGACTTACCCAATTGCTGTCAGAAATAGGGTATATTATTCCTGCATCTAACAGCTTCATGACCTCTTTTTTAACTACCTCTTTCATGGCTGGGTTTAACCTCCTTTATGGCTACATAACAGGTTTAAAATTCTCTTCAAATAAAATTCTGTGCTTACAAAATGAGGGATTTATACCTTTCAGATCTGCAATACTCCAGCCAATTGTAGATTTGTGTTCTCTTAAGATTCTTAACAATTTTTCCTCTTGTTCTTCCTTAAGTTCATTGTTGATGATGACTGGATTTTCATGTTTCTCATCCAGAAATGCATACCGCAGGTGTGAAGGAAGTTGTTTCAATTCTAGCTTCTGCTTTTCTTCTTCTTTAGCGTCCTTTTTCAGCTCTTATTTCACTAAATTTTCTGCAGGTTTTTGCATCGGTAGAGCTTCCAATTGCTGCTGCATTTCCATGATATCTTCTTCATTCAGAGTTTCAGATTTGTCATTCCCTGCAGATATTATTTCTTCTAATACAGCAGTTTCATCAAATTCTTTCATATGGTGTTGTGTAATAAAAGCATCCAGTATATCTACCTTCATACATGTATTATCTTCAACTGGATATTTTAAAGCTTCAAACACATGAAATATTACCTTCTCATCTTGAACTCGAAGCATAATTTCACATTTTTGCACATCTATTAAAGCTCTCCCGGTTGCAAGAAATGGCCTCCCTAGGATCAAAGGAATGTTAGAATCCACTTCCATGTTCAGAATTACAAAATCTGCAGGAAAAATGAACTTGTCAACTTTAACTAATAAATCTTCAACAACTCCATATGGATAAGTGTATGATATATCAGCTAGCTGCAGTGTAATGTTGGTAGGCTTCACTTCCTTTATGCCAAGTTTCTGTAGAACAGCTAATGGCATCAGATTTATGCTTGCTCCCAAGTCACACAATGCTCTTCCCACAGTGCAGTTTCATATTTCACAAGGAATGCTAAATGATCCAGGATCTTTTAACTTTTGAGGAAGTTTTCTCTTAAGAATGGCACTGCACTCCTCTGTCAAAGGTACTGTTTTGTCATGGTCTAGCTTCCTTTTTCTGGAAAGTAGTTCTTTCATGAACTTTGCATATGAAGGCATTTGCTCCAAAGCTTCTGCAAAAGGAATGTTAATTTGTAATTTCTTAAAGACATTCATAAACCTTTCGAATTGTTCCTCTTGTTTAGGATTTTGGACTCTTTGAGGATAAGGCAGCCTCTTGTATTTTTCTGGGTCTATTGGCTTACAAGCTTCCTCAAAGAGTTGCTTTTTTGTTTTCCTTTCAGAATTCATGGGAACTTTTTCTTTTTCTTCTAAATGGTCTTTCTTCAATAGTTTAAAATTTCCTTGTTGCAGATCTTGTTCAATTTTTCTCTCTACTACATCATTTACTTTCTTTTCTTCTGGTTTAGGACTTGCAACTACAGCTCCACTTCTTGTAGTTATAGCTTGACATTGATCCTTAGGATTGATTACTGTATTACTTGGAAATCTTCCTTCATCCTTGCTGGATAGTTGTTCAGCTAATTGTCCAATCTGTGTCTCTAGTTTCTTCATGGAAGCTTCTTGGTTTTTGAAGCTTGTTTGAGTCACCTTCATGAATTGCAGCATAGTTTCTTCCATCTCAGTCAACCTCTCATTCATAGGTCTGGAAAATTTCTGATTTCCTTGAGGTTGAGTGGATGAATTCCTCTGAAAATAAGGCTGTTGTGTTGCTGGACCTGCATTAGAAAAAGGCAAATTTGAGTTAGAATTCTTTGCAGCAGAATATTGATTATTCCAATTAGAATACTGCTGAGTTCTATTATTCAAAAATTGAAATCCAGGGGGATATGATGGCTATTGTCTCTGAAAATTATTCATATAATTCACTTGCTCTTGTGGTTCACTTGTGGATGCCTCACATGCACCATTTACATTGGTTTCCTCCACAAAAATCACAACTTAGCTGACTGGTAGGCATACTCCCTGTTTGCAGATTGTTGATTTGTTGTGTTAAGGCAGCTAATTGTTCTGAAAACATTTGATTTTGTGGCTGATTTTGTGCAAGAAAAGTTTCCAGAACCTTAGCTTCATGACCAAAGTTTCTTCCTTGATTCCTTGAGTTTGAATTCTGATACATTGAAGATGCCATCATGTCAATAATCCTCTGAGCTTCTTCCAAGGACTTTGTATTTAATGAACCTCCAGCAGCAGCATCAACCATTGTTCTTGTTACTGCATTCATCCCATTATAAAAAGTTTCCAATTGCATCCAATCTGGAATACAATGATGTGGACACCTTCTTAGCAATTCTTTGTATCTTTCCCAAGCTTCATACAATGATTCTCCATCTTGCTGAACAAAGGATGTAATTTCTCCTCTCAGCTTAGCAGCTTTGGATGGAGGGAAGTACTTGGTTAGAAACCTGTTCACAAGTTCTGTCCAAGTTGTAATGCTTCCTTGTGGTTGAGCTTGTAACCAGCATTTTGCTCTATCTCTCAAGGAAAAAGGAAATAGTCTCAGTCTGATGGCTTCTTCACTAACCCCATTTATTCTTATGGTGTCACATAGTTGTAGAAAATTTGAAATATGTAGGTTAGAATCATCAGAATTTCCACCAGAAAACTGATCTTGTTGGACTAAGTGTAATAAGGCAGGTTTAATCTCAAAATGGTTGGCTTGAATAGTTGGCCTGATTATAGAAGAGTTAAAACCTTGCATGTTAGGAATTACATAGTCCCCTAATGTTCTAATTCTATTTTGTTCTGCCATCTCTATTTCTGAATTTAGTTGTCTCAAAGATGTAGGTGTTCTTTTCACTCTAGGATTGTTCTAAAATTCTGGAGAATGGACAGCTTCTAATTCACTATCACTCCCTATGACTTTTTCTGCTCTAGACTCTTTTCTCAATCTCCTTAAGGTTATGTCTATGTCAGGATCAAAGACTAGAGTTGATTTGTTTTTGTTTTTGCCACGTATATACAAATCAAAATGAAGCAAAAGTAAACTACAAGTTAGTATTCAGAACTGCACCACGAAAATTATGCAGCAAATATCAGTAAAAGTAATTGAAACACAAGTTTAAAAGCCGCAGAATTATGCAGAATGGACAAAATGTCTAACTACAGACTAATACTACAGAAATTCAGAGAAACAAAATACTCAATCTAGCTATTCTTATGTTACTAATGATATTGAAACTCAAATTCCCCGGCAACGGCGCCAAAAACTTGTTGTTTGCAATCTAAACACTAGCAAGTGCACTAGGATTGCAGCAAGTAATGAGTAAATTTAAGATCCGAGTATTGTCTCCACAGGGAATTAGGAACTCAATTATCACTTCACAGAAAAATAACCATTTGAGCCATACAAATTTGGGAAGAGAGTTGTATCATATAAAACCAATAATCAGAGCAATCAAAAGTAAAGAACTTGCAGAAAAACAGAGTATAAGATTTGTGATGAAATGAAATAGCAATGAAGGATAGTTAGGAATTTACTTCATAAGAATATCAATATCAATCCAATTAAATCCTCTGAACATTCAAGCAATTGAATAATTGACAATCAGTTTCACATATACCTAGCCAAAGGTTAATTCCTTAACTCATTGACCCTAACAATCCACTAAACCTCCCTAATCCCTTAGGTGAGATTCAATTTCAGGTTGCATTAAGAATTAGAACTATAAGATTGCAGAATTAGGTCTCCTTATCCCTAAGAAATCCCTAAACTCTGGTTGCCAATTCAGATCGGAGCAAACAATCCAATTCCCATTGGTAAAGATTCCTCTTGATTAATCAAATGAATTTCCATTCAAAGATTGCATGAAAAGCAAAATTAACAACTCAATTAATCCAAGAACTTAAAGTTCAGAAGATAAAGTCAAATCAATACATCAATTCGAGTTCCATAAACCCCTAACTATGGGAAATTAAGCACACATTGCAACAAAAATAGAGAAAGAAGAAGAAGAAGAAGATGAAGAAGAATGCAGAGCAGCCATGGCCACGAGCTCCAATCCGATCCCTCTTCTTGGAGCTTCAAGCTTCGACCCCAATCTTCTCTCCACTCTCTCTCAACGAGAATCTAACTAACAAAACAGAAAATGAGCAAAAGACCCCTAGTTTCGCGCTTCACTCATATATTTATAGAAACCCCAGTTCTGCGCGTTGTCACTTTTCTTCACAAGAGTAACCACGCAGAAGCTTTATGTAGTGCGCGTGTTCACTTTCAAGAGCAAGAGTAACCACGCGCAACTTGCAGAGTTGAAGGCTTCTCTGGAACATTCACTTTAATTCATAAGAGTGGCAACGCAGGAGGTCGAGGGCTGCGCGTGATTACTTTCGTGAGTAATAGTAACCACGCGCAAGCTGTCCTGATACAAGTGCCTCTAGAACGCTCACTTTCGTTGGCGAAAGTGACAACGCGCAGCTCATCAGGAATGAAGTCTCTCTGGAACGTTCACTTTCGTTGGCGAAAGTGATAACGCACACTGGCAACGCTCACTCTTGTAAATAAAAGTGATTACGCACAGGCTCCTCTTCTCATTTAGGCTCTGGAATGATCACTTTCACTAACAATAGTGATCACGCCCAGCTTACATCCCATAATTCTTGTATTTTGGAGTCCAACATTGCCATTCTTCCTCTTCCTTTCCATTGATAATCCATTTCCATGACTTTTGCTCAGATTATTCCTTCAAAAACAAGATAAATTCCTTAAGAACTAAGCATAAATTCTACAAATGCGAAAATAACTACAAATTGAAATAAAACTTTCAATCATTCTCTTTTTCTGAGTTTTTCTGCTTTCTTCATATATTTTCCTTATTAAATGAGCTAGAATTATGCTAAAATATCAGTAAAAATATGGATTCATCAATTAAGTTAATCTAACAAGCAAAAATTAACTTTAGCATCCCAATTAAAATTAAGCATCTTAATGGGCTCCAATCTCTATCCCTAAGATTAAGCAATCTCAAAGATTAATCAAAAATAAGCAATTTTGGATTAGAATTTCGTTTGGGTAATTTAGGGTTCATTAAGCAATGTTCCCTTCATGCAAATTTCATTTCATTCAGAGATTGGGTTAATAAATCCAAGGAAAGAAAGAGTAATATTTCCATTAAACCCAAGAATTCAAGGACCATGTGAGTTGACTAGGAATTACAAGAGAATTTAACCCTCCATATGGATAGGCTTCACAAATGAAAGAAGGGAATGCAGAAACGTAAACAACATTAATGTAAACTCAATGAGAATCAAAGGGAAATTGGAAATTAAAACCTATAATGGACCCCTGGCTCTCACCCAAGGCTCCAAAGCTCTAAAAAGAAAAATGTCCTAATTTGGCAAAGGAAATGAAAGAAAAATCAAAACAATATCCCTTGTACCCTAATTCCTAAAATCTATATATAGTGGAGGATATGTCAGCAAAGTGCCCACTTTTGCCTTTGAAAGTGTCCACTTTGGCTCTTGAGAATGTCCACGCATATCTACGTTGGCTTGCAAATTCTCTTGAGTTGCCACTTTTCATGCTGAAAGTAGCTACTTTGGACACGTGTAGCCACTATAAAAGGCAATAGTGTCCACACACATATTGCTTCCCAAACGGCGTCCCTGGAGCTTTCTGGAGTTGCTACTATGAAGGTTGAAAGTGACTACTTTGGACCCTTTAATGCCCAGTGTCACACTTTTTACAACTGTTATTGCAATGAAGGTAAACTGACTAGCAAGTGTACTAGTGTTGTTGTAGTAAGTTATAAAAAATCTTAGAATCAAATTGAGTTCCAAGTATCGTCATCAGGGAATAAAGTTATCAATTACCACTTCACAAGATCACAATTAGTTGAGCTTTACAAATTTCAGATGGAATTGGTATGAATGTATCAAAAATGAAATTAGAAAGTAAAACAGAACAGTTAGTACAAAAGTATATAGTAAACAGATGTAGAAAGAGTAGTTAGGAAATTGTTTCACCAAAACTTCAACATTGAATTAATAAAGTTCTGAACTTTTAAGCATTTAGATGGAATGACAATCAGTTTCACGTTATATTAATCAAAGGACAATCCCTTGCCTTAATGAATCTAACATCTAATCAAATCACTCTAATCGCTTAGATCTAATCCAATCAAATGCTGCATTAAGTTTGAGAAACCAAAAGATTGCAAGATTAAGATATCTTATCCCTAAGAAACCAATAACCTTGGCAATTAATTCAGATCTGAGAAACAAATTCAATTCCCATTAATAAGAGTTCCTCTTTGATTAGTTGATCAAATTTCCATTCAATCACTACTTTAACAGCAGAATCAATCACTCAATCCAATCCAAAACTCAAAGTTCAGATCCAAAATCAATTCAACATTTCCATTTCAGATTCACAATTCCTAACCACAAAGAGTTTAGGTAAACATTACAAAAAGAGAAGAGAAGAGCAGAAGAGAATGAACAAAGAAGAAACATCTTCAAGCGAATCTCCAATCTGATCCCTCAAGAAATGAAGCTTGGTGTTCGTTCTCAATCTCCCTCTCTGACTCTCTCAACAACAAAAACAAATGGAAAATAAAAAATGAACAAAAAAATCCCTAAATTCCTGAGCTAACTGCCTTTTATAGAATTCCCGCTTTGCTGGCGTGATCACTTTTTCCAGCAATAGTAATCACGTAGAAGCTAATTCTTCATTTTCACTTGCGCGTGTTCACTTTTGCTGGTGATAGTAGCCACGCGCACTTCAAAGTGTTCACTTTTGTTGAAAATAGTAGCCACGCAGAAGCTTCCCTTACTAATGTCATGCGCGTGTTCACTTCTGCTAGAAATAGTGAACACGCAGAAGCTACCTTTTTGCGTGTGTTCACTTTTGTGGATAATAGTGAACACGCGCAGTCACTCTTCTTGGAGGACTCTCTGGAACGCTCACTTTTTCTAGAAAAAGCGATTACGCATAAGCTCTTCTCATTGCAACCTCTCTGGAACGATCACTTTTTTCAGCAAAAGTGATTACGCAGAAGCTCTTCTTCATTTTATGGTTCTGGAGTGATCACTTTCACCAGTGAAAGTGATCACTCAGAGGCTGTTCTTCAATTATCAACTTCTTTCCTCCAATTTTTGCTACTTTTCTTCTATTTTTCCTTTGATCATCCAATCCTCATGAACTTAGCTCAGAATTCCCTACAAAAGCATACTTGAAATGTCACTTTTTACATAAAAAATCAATGAATTTTAAAATAACTATGTTTAAAAGTGACATGCAACATTTTATTATTTTTTTAAGGGTTTTCTACTATTTCTAGCATGTTTTCTTTATTAATTGCACTAAAAACTATTGTAAAATACTAGTAAAATATGGATTCATCACTATCCCAAACTTGAATTTTTGCTTGTCCTCAAGCAAATTAG
This sequence comes from Abrus precatorius, assembly GCF_003935025.1. Classification (NCBI taxonomy): domain Eukaryota; kingdom Viridiplantae; phylum Streptophyta; class Magnoliopsida; order Fabales; family Fabaceae; genus Abrus; species Abrus precatorius. The sequence continues at coordinate 14,618,915 of NW_020874362.1, forward strand.
AACATATCAAGGGTGTAAATTCTTATTAATTGGAATCCAAAAACTTTTTACATTTTTCAGAAAAATTCAGATTAAAAATCCATTTTACTTCAATGCATTCTAATTGTTTTCTCACTAAGTCATTCATCATGATAGTCACACTTGACTTATCTGTTTGCTGCACAATCTCATTCATTTCAATCAAGCAAATCATTAAAGCTACATGCAAACAGAGTTGAGAAACATTATCACAGCTCTTAGAAAGTGTTTCTCTAACTCAATCAGTGTTTAAGCTTGTGTTTGCTCTCAGCATCACCAAATTCATCAAACTCTGCCATAAGCTTGCCTATATTCTCTACCTCCTTTGCAAATTTACAATTAATCACATATCAAGAGGACTTTTAGGTAATATTAAGGCTCAAGGATAGGTATGATTTCAATGAATTCAGGATATCAATGCAGCTAATTTCAAACAGAAAAAGTTGCAAATTGAGTAGATAAGCTTTTAAACTTAGTAAGCGCTGCATCAACTGTTTCTATTCTTAATCAACTTTCAATCACAGTTTAAATTTTTGCAAAATTATCTACCAATTTCCTTTTCCTTTTTGATTTGCTGATTTCTTTTTATTTCTTTTTCATTTTTCTATTTTTACTTGCAGCTTTCTACTTCTTTTTCATATTTTCTTTGCATGACTTTTTCTTACTTTCTTATTTCATTTCAATCCTTTTGTCAATCCTTTTCTCTACCCGAAACTTAGAACATTGCTTGTCCTCAAGTAATGCACTAGAAACATGATGTTACCCCAAACTTAGTTTTAAAACTTATTTTTGATTCAACTCAATTTGCCTCTTTTCTATTTGAATAGGTAAAATGGTTTTTCTAGAAAAGCTTGTAGTGAGGTTAATCAAAGAAAGGCTATCAGCTCAAAGGGGCTAACTAGGACATTCAAGAATGATAGGCAGTCTATTTGGCTCATTAGGTAAATCTGAATAATGGCCTCCATCCTTTATGTGATTAGTGCAAAACAGCATATTCAGTTAAGAAACAAAGCAAGTTTTAGAGAGTGAATCAGAATTTGAGATTAGTCACACATCAATGAATGAAAAGGCTCAAGTCTCACCAAGGAAGAAAATGGATAATATTCATCAATTCAGTTCACTATTTACTTCAAGAATTTGCATGAATAAAATGGCAAGACTGCTTTATTTTTAAAAAAATACAAGTATGACAATCATGTTAAGAATGGGAGAAACAACTTATGTAATTCAACAATCAGAATTTCAATCAGGTGAAAATCAGGTTTATTTATCAAGAAAACAAAATCTAATGCAGTTTAATACTTTTCTAACTTGTGAATATTTTATGCAAAATGTAAGTTGTACACATGAAAATAGAGGTACAGAATTAAACCCCCCTTTCATGGTAGCTGTGCATATTTCAATCATTCCATGCGCTCCTTGTTCAGAGTTTGAGAGCATGGTCTGCACAAAAACATCACAAGTTGTTCATCAACTATCAGATAAAAAAAAATTCAATAAAATTCAAAGCTAGTAGATATTTAAAACAGAATTGTTCATAACCAAAATAAAACTAAAATGTAATTACAACACTGAAAAGTCTGAAATTCTAATTACAATCTTTTTACAAAAATTAAACTAATGACAGAAATTTATATTCCTAATCTACTCTTCATCTTCATCCTCATCCTCATCTTCCAAATCATCCTCTTCTTCATCATCTTCTTCCTCGTCTGCAGCAGCTGCCGGTGGAGGAAAATGAGTTCTGTAAATGGGGAAGTCTTTGAAGACAGTTGACCTCAGGCACTGGGCATTCTCTGCTTGATCTGGAGTGTGGTACAAGTCTTCTTTGGTCATGCCCATCTTTTGACCAATGTTCATGAGAACGCCTTTCAGAAGCATGATGCCAGCCTTCAGACTGTTGTGTAACTCATTCTGCCTCTCAGCTAAGGAGTTTTATCTTTCAGCCATGAAGGCTATATTCTCCTTCATTGTGGTTGGATTCTCTCTTTTATACTGGGAGGGAATTGGTGCTGTTGATGTGCAAGAGACAGTAGCATAAATCTCCTTCACCATAGCTACTATAATTGGAGGTGTAGCTCTAATTTTGATTTGATAATCTCCAATTTCAATACCTGCATCCTCACAAAGAACAGTTATTAACGAAGGGAAAGCTAAAGAATCTCTTTTCCTCTTAAGGATGTCCAGAATGCATCCACTAATCACTTCTCCTACATCTATATAAAAACCATTAACTATAGCATATAGGAGTTCAGCTCTCTTCACTGCTAGAGTGGAGCTATGCCTAACAGGCATGAATGAACTTAAAATAAATGTGCTCCACACTTTTGCAAAGGGCAAAAGGTTCTTGGTTGTGATGCATTTGGGCTTTTCTGATAGATTCAGCTCCCAAGTAGTCCCTGGTTTCCCAATCCTCTCAAGGACTTGAACATAGTCCTTATCTTCAGCATCCCTGAATGCTTTAAAGTCTTGCTGCCCAGGTTGCTTTTGAGTCTTAATGTTGAGGACTCTATTGATGTTAGCAACAGAAAAATCAACTATTGTCCTCTTGACCATTGAATGGTAGTTAGGCAGCTGATCTCCTTTGAATCTCATGGCATTGGCATAAAATTCCTATGTAATGTCTCTCTAGCCAATGCCAGCCATCATACAAAATGATTCCCATTCTCTTTTCTGAATTTCCTCCTTGTATTCTGTTAATACCTTCCCAACATCACAAAGAAGTCATCCACTATTGCAAAGATCAATTCTGCTCTATTGACGGCAATAGTGGAGCTGTGAATTACAGGCATAAAAGAACTCAAAATAAAAATACTCCACACTTTTATGAAGGGCAGCAGATTTCTGGTTGGGATATTCTTGGGTGTGGAGATGTTTTTAGCCTCATCTCTTGCTTTATTTCCCAAGTTGACCCTGGTCTATGTTACTCTTACAACTGCTGTTCTACTGAAAGTAAACTGACTAGCAAGTGTACTAGTGTTGTTGTAGCAAGTTATAAAAAATCTTAGAATCAAATTGAGTTCCAAGTATCGTCCTCAGCAAATAAAAATACTCCACACTTTTATGAAGGGCAGCAGATTTCTGGTTGGGATATTCTTGGTGTGGAGATGTTTTTAGCCTCATCTCTTGCTTTCATTTCCCAAGTTGACCCTGGTCTATGTTACTCTTACAACTGCTGTTCTACTGAAAGTAAACTGACTAGCAAGTGTACTAGTGTTGTTGTAGCAAGTTATAAAAATCTTAGAATCAAATTGAGTTCCAAGTATCGTCCTCAGCAAATAAAGTTCTCAATTACCACTTCACAAGATCCAAATTAGTTGAGCTTTACAAATATCAGATGGATTTAGTATGAATGTATCAAAAATGAAATTAGAAAGTAAAACAGAACAGTTAGTACAAAAGTATATAGTAAACAGATGTAGAAAGAGTAGTTAGGAAACTGTTTCACCAAAAGTTCAACATTGAATCAATAAAGTTCTGAACTTTCAAGCATTTAGATGGAATGACAATCAGTTTCACGTTATATTAATCAAAGGACAATCCCTTGCCTCAATGAATCTAACATCTAATCAAATCACTCTAATCCCTTGGATCTAATCCAATCAAATGCTGCATTAAGTTTGAGAAACCAAAAGATTGCAAGATTAAGATATCTTATCCCTAAGAAACCAATAACCTTGGCAATTAATTCAAATCTGAGAAACAAATTCAATTCCCTCTATGATTAGTTGATCAAATTTCCATTCAATTGCTACTTTAACAGCAGAATCAATCACTCAATCCAATTCAAAACTCAAAGTTTAGATCCAAAATCAATTCAACATTTCTATTTTAGATTCACAATTCCTAACCACAAAGAGTTTAAGCAAACATTACAAAAAAGAGAGAGAAAGAGAAGAGAAGAGAAGAAGAGAATGAACAAAGAAGAAACATCTTCAAGCCAATCTCCAATCTGATCCCTCAAGAAATGAAGCTTGGTGTTCGTCCTCAATCTCCTCTCTAACTCTCTCAACAACAAAAAACAAATGGAAAATGAAAAATGAACAAAAACTACTAAATTCCTAAGCTAACTGTCTTTTATAGAATTCCCGCTCTGCTGGCGTGATCACTTTTGCCAACAATAGTAATCACGCAAAGGCTAATTCTTGCTTTCCACTTGTGCGTGTTCACTTTTGCTGGTGATAGTAGCCACGCGCACTTCAAAGTGTTCACTTTTGTTGAAAATAGTAGCCACGCAGAAGCTTTCGTTACTGATGTCATGCGCGTGTTCACTTCTGCTAGAAATAGTGAACGCGCAGAGGCTACCTTTTTGCGCGTGTTCACTGTTGTGGATAATAGTGAACACGCACAACAACTCATCTTGGAAGACTCTCTGGAACGCTCACTTTTTCTAGAAAAAGTGATTACACAGAAGCTCTTCTCATTGCAACTCTCTGGAACGATCACTTTTGCCAGCAAAAGTGATTACGCAAAAGCTCTTCTTCATTTTATGGTTGTGGAGTGATCACTTTCACCAGCGAAAGTGATCACTCAGAGGCTGTTCTTCAATTATCAACTTCTTTCCTCCAATTTTTGCTACTTTTCTTCTATTTTTCCTTTGATCATCCAATCCTATGAACTTAGCTCAGAATTCCCTACAAAAGCATACTTGAATTGTCACTTTTTACATAGAAAATCAATGAATTTTAAAATAACTATGTTTAAAAGTGACATGCAACATTTTATTATTTTTTTAAGGGTTTTCTACTATTTCTAGCATGTTTTCTTTATTAATTGCACTAAAAACTATTGTAAAATACTTGTAAAATATGTATTCATCACTATCCCAAACTTGAATTTTTGCTTGTCCTCAAGCAAATTAGAACATATCAAGGGTGTAAATTCTTATTAATTGGAATCCAAAAACTTTTTACATTTTTCAAAAAAATTCAGATTAAAATCTATTTTATTTCAATGCATTCTAATTGTTTTCTCACTAAGTCATTCACCAATTCTTCATCATGATAGTCACACTTGACTTATCTGTTTGCTGCACAATCTCATTCATTTCAATCAAGCAAATCATTAAAGCTATATGCAAACAGAGTTGAGAAATATTATCATACGCCCAGCTCTTAGGATTTCTTCAAGCTTGATTCTTTGACTTTTCTTCTTTAATTTTAGCTTTTAATCCTTCCTTTAAGCACTTTCAACAACTTTCTATCTTTTGCATGAACTACTACAAAAAATCTAATTTTTTTTTTAATATTTCAACAAAACAACAATTTATACTAATTATTTAATTTTTGTGATCTTTTCAAGTTTATTTTAGAACCATTTTCCTAATTATTAACCAAAAACTATGCTAAAAACATGGTAAAAGATGGATTTATCACCACCCCAAACTTAGAATTTTGCTTGTCCCCAAGCAAATCAAATCAAACAAAAGGGAAAGAGAAAAATCCAATTGACAAGAATTCAATCATCAAACTGATTTTTCAACATTTCTAATACCCAATTCTGTATCTGTCTGATTTCTCATCCAACTCAAGTTATTCATCCATTGATCAACATGATCATTACACTGTTTTAACTACTTAATCAACAAAAATATGCCATTTGAATTCATGTAATTCAGCAAAGTTTCATATGAGCAAAATTGAAAATTATATTCACAGCTCACAAGTAGTGTTTCCCTCATCACTCAATTAGTGTTTAGGCTCAGTATTTGCTCTCAAAATCATCATTTTTACAACACTCTACCATAGGCTTGCGTAAATTCTCAATCTCCTCTAAAAAAATGTAACAAATCACATATCAAGAGGACTTTTTAGGTGAAATTGAGGTTAAAGGATAGGTAGGTGTTCAAAGAATTTGGAAACAATGCAGGTTATGCCAAACAGAAAAATGCAATCCAAGTAGATGATATTCAGAATTTTAGCATGAGATTGCATTCTCTTTTCTTCCATTCAATTTCTGCACAGCATTTTCTGAGTTTTTGAAATATTTCAAGTGCTTTTTATTTTCTGAATTTTTTGTATGAATTTCTTTTCTAATTCACTTTTCCTATTTCTTCTTTTCAATACTTTGCTTTTTCATTCAATCATTCTTTTCAAATGACTTATACTTTGCTGTTACCCACCCCAAACTTAAAACTTTGCTTGTCCTCAAGCAATGTCACACAATATTACAACATGCCACCCCAAACTTAATTCTGAAAATCATCTTTGGTTAAACTTAAATTGCCTCTTTCTTATTTGGAAAGGTGTCATGGTTTTTCAGTAAGGCTTGGATTGAAGTTTACCAAAAGATAGGTTAAAGGCTCAAACGAGTGAACTAGGATTTTCAGCACAAGGGAGGTTTATTTAGGCTCTAAGCATATACAAGGAAGGCCTCCATCATATATGTGATTGTAACATATTATAAATTCAATCAAGAACAATGCAAGTTCTAGAGGTGCAGCAAAATACAAGATCCATTTCACACATCAAATATGCATGAGGCTCAAGTCTCACCAAGGAATTAAAGTGAAAATATTAAACAATTAAGCTCACAATCTACTTTTTCATAATTGAATTGAATGTACAAGATGGCAAGACTAACTCATTTTGAAAATGATAAGTGTGACAATCATGTGAAAATGGGAAAAACAACTTAAAAGAATTTGAAATTCAAAATTCACAGAATCTCACTATTTTCAATTATTTTTTAAAAAAATGCAGTTCAATGATTCTTTTTCAATTATTTTTGTGTTTTTCAGGAAGTGTTTTTAGCTTAAAACTATGAAGTAGAGGTATAAAATTTCACCCCCCTTCTATGAAACTTGTGCAAGTGTGCAGTCCAAGTGTGAGTGCTGTGTGCAATTGTGAAGTGTTCTGAACAAACGAAATTCAGATCATTATCAGTTTAAAGAAATTGCATGAAATGAGTATTGCAAAAATTTAAAGTAATTAACAACAAATTGCATTACAATTGAAAAGGATTTAAAATGTTCTCAGCATTCAAAAGCGCTCACTGAATTATAAAAAATATAAATTGTTCTGAGCACTAAAACTTTTACAGTTGTAAAATAAAGCAAAATAACTCCTAATCTATGCTTCTTCGTCCTCTTCTTCCTCTGAACTGATTTCCTCTTCTTCTTCTTCTTCATTTTCTCTTGGAGGAGTGTGCATACCAGGAGTGAACAATGGCAGATTGTTGAATGTAGTGGTCCTTAGACATGGCACATTTTGGACTTCAGACTCATATAGCTGCTTCTTTGTCATTCCTAGCTTCTTTCCTATGTTCATCATCATAGTGTCCATCAAAAGAAGTCCAGATTTATGACTTTCAAGGAGAGCATCCTGCCTTGCAGCCAAAGATTCTTACCTGTCCAGAATTCTCTGCAGTCGAGACTTCATTTTTAGAGGAGATTCCTTTTTGAATTTAGTTGGAAGAGGTGAGGCAGCAGTGACAGGAGTGTTGGTGTATATTTCTTTGATCATAGCAGTTGTTATAGGAGGAGTGGCCTTAAGTTGTTCTCTGAAATCTGCAAAATCCACTCCAGCATCCTTGCACAGCAAAGCTAACAGTCCTGGAAAGGCTAAAGAATCAGCCTTGGATTTTAAAATTGCCTTAATGCTGCTGTTAATCACCTTCCCAACATCCACAAAGAAGTCATCCACTATTGCAAAGATCAATTCTGCTCTATTGACGGCAATAGTGGAGCTGTGAATTACAGGCATAAAAGAACTCAAAATAAAAATACTCCACACTTTTATGAAGGGCAGCAGATTTCTGGTTGGGATATTCTTGGGTGTGGAGATGTTTTTAGCCTCATCTCTTGCTTTCATTTCCCAAGTTGACCCTGGTCTATGTTACTCTTACAACTGCTGTTCTACTGAAAGTAAACTGACTAGCAAGTGTACTAGTGTTGTTGTAGCAAGTTATAAAAAATCTTAGAATCAAATTGAGTTCCAAGTATCGTCCTCAGCAAATAAAAATACTCCACACTTTTATGAAGGGCAGCAGATTTCTGGTTGGGATATTCTTGGGTGTGGAGATGTTTTTAGCCTCATCTCTTGCTTTCATTTCCCAAGTTGACCCTGGTCTATGTTACTCTTACAACTGCTGTTCTACTGAAAGTAAACTGACTAGCAAGTGTACTAGTGTTGTTGTAGCAAGTTATAAAAAATCTTAGAATCAAATTGAGTTCCAAGTATCGTCCTCAGCAAATAAAGTTCTCAATTACCACTTCACAAGATCACAATTAGTTGAGCTTTACAAATATCAGATGGATTTAGTATGAATGTATCAAAAATGAAATTAGAAAGTAAAACAGAACAGTTAGTACAAAAGTATATAGTAAACAGATGTAGAAAGAGTAGTTAGGAAACTGTTTCACCAAAAGTTCAACATTGAATCAATAAAGTTCTGAACTTTCAAGCATTTAGATGGAATGACAATCAGTTTCACGTTATATTAATCAAAGGACAATCCCTTGCCTCAATGAATCTAACATCTAATCAAATCACTCTAATCCCTTGGATCTAATCCAATCAAATGCTGCATTAAGTTTGAGAAACCAAAAGATTGCAAGATTAAGATATCTTATCCCTAAGAAACCAATAACCTTGGCAATTAATTCAAATCTGAGAAACAAATTCAATTCCCTCTATGATTAGTTGATCAAATTTCCATTCAATTGCTACTTTAACAGCAGAATCAATCACTCAATCCAATTCAAAACTCAAAGTTTAGATCCAAAATCAATTCAACATTTCTATTTTAGATTCACAATTCCTAACCACAAAGAGTTTAAGCAAACATTACAAAAAGAGAAGAGAAGAGAAGAGAAGAGAAGAAGAGAATGAACAAAGAAGAAACATCTTCAAGCCAATCTCCAATCTGATCCCTCAAGAAATGAAGCTTGGTGTTCGTCCTCAATCTCCCTCTCTAACTCTCTCAACAACAAAAACAAATGGAAAATGAAAAATGAACAAAAACTACTAAATTCCTAAGCTAACTGTCTTTTATAGAATTCCCGCTCTGCTGGCGTGATCACTTTTGCCAACAATAGTAATCACGCAAAGGCTAATTCTTGCTTTCCACTTGTGCGTGTTCACTTTTGCTGGTGATAGTAGCCACGCGCACTTCAAAGTGTTCACTTTTGTTGAAAATAGTAGCCACGCAGAAGCTTTCGTTACTGATGTCATGCGCGTGTTCACTTCTGCTAGAAATAGTGAACGCGCAGAGGCTACCTTTTTGCGCGTGTTCACTGTTGTGGATAATAGTGAACACGCACAACAACTCATCTTGGAAGACTCTCTGGAACGCTCACTTTTTCTAGAAAAAGTGATTACACAGAAGCTCTTCTCATTGCAACCTCTCTGGAACGATCACTTTTGCCAGCAAAAGTGATTACGCAAAAGCTCTTCTTCATTTTATGGTTGTGGAGTGATCACTTTCACCAGCGAAAGTGATCACTCAGAGGCTGTTCTTCAATTATCAACTTCTTTCCTCCAATTTTTGCTACTTTTCTTCTATTTTTCCTTTGATCATCCAATCCTTATGAACTTAGCTCAGAATTCCCTACAAAAGCATACTTGAATTGTCACTTTTTACATAGAAAATCAATGAATTTTAAAATAACTATGTTTAAAAGTGACATGCAACATTTTATTATTTTTTTAAGGGTTTTCTACTATTTCTAGCATGTTTTCTTTATTAATTGCACTAAAAACTATTGTAAAATACTTGTAAAATATGTATTCATCACTATCCCAAACTTGAATTTTTGCTTGTCCTCAAGCAAATTAGAACATATCAAGGGTGTAAATTCTTATTAATTGGAATCCAAAAACTTTTTACATTTTTCAAAAAAATTCAGATTCAAAATCTATTTTATTTCAATGCATTCTAATTGTTTTCTCACTAAGTCATTCACCAATTCTTCATCATGATAGTCACACTTGACTTATCTGTTTGCTGCACAATCTCATTCATTTCAATCAAGCAAATCATTAAAGCTATATGCAAACAGAGTTGAGAAATATTATCATAGCTCTCAGAAAGTGTTTCTCTAACTCAATCAATATTTAAGCTTGTGTTTGCTCTCAGTATCACCAAATTCATCAAACTCTGCCACAAGCTTGCTTATATTCTCTACCTCCTTTGCAAATTTACAATTAATCACATATCAAGAGGACTTTTTAGGTAATATTAAGGCTCAGGGACAGGTATGATTTCAATGAATTCAGGATATCAATGCAGCTAATTTTAAATAGAAAGAGATGCAAATTGAGTAAATAAGCTTTTAAACTTAGTAAGGGCTGCATCAACTGTTTCTATTCTTAATCAACTTTCAATCACAGTTTAAATTTTTGCTGAATTATCTACCAATTTTCTTTTTCTTTTTTTTTATTTGCTAATTTCTCAAAAACTTTTTCATTTTTCTATTTCTACTTGCAGCTTTTTACTTCTTTTTCATATTTTCTTAGCATGACTTTTTCTTACGTTCTTATTTCATTTCAATCCTTTTCTCAATCCTTTTCTACCCCAAACTTAGAACATTGCTTGTCCTCAAGTAATGCACTAGAAACATGATGTTACCCCAAACTTAGTTTTAAAACTTATCTTTGATTCAACTCAATTTGCCTCTTTTCTATTTGAATAGGTAAAATGGTTTTTCTAGAAAAGCTTGTATTAAGGTTGATCAAAGAAAGGCTATCAGCTCAAAGGGGCTAACTAGGACATTCAAGAATGAAAGGCAGTTTATTTGGCTCACTAGGTAAATTTGAATAATGGCCTCCATCCTTTATGTGATTAGTGCAAAATAGCATATTCAGTTACGAAACAAAGCAAGTTCTAGAGAATAAATCATAATTTGAGATCAGTCACACATCATTTAATGAAAAGGTTCAAGTCTCACCAAGGAAGTAAATGGATAATATTCATCAATTCAGTTCACTATTTACTTCAAAAATTTGCATGAATAAAATGGCAAGACTGCTTTATTTTTTAAAATACAAGTATGACAATCATGTTAAGAATGAGAAAAACAACTTATGTAATTTAACAATCAAAATTTCAATCAGGTGAAAATCAGGTTTATTTATCAAGAAAACAAAATCTAATGCAGTTTAATATTTTTCTAACTTATGAATATTTTATGCAAAATGTAAGCTGTACACATGAAAATAGAGGTACAGACTTAAACCCCCATTTCATGGTAGCTGTGCATATTTCAATCATTCTATGCACTCCTTGTTTTGAGAGCATGGTCTGCACAAAAACATCACATGTTGTTCATCAATTATCAGATAAAAATTCAATAAAATTCAAATATAGTAGATATTTAAACAGAATTGTTCATAACCAAAATAAAACTAAAATGTAATTATAGCACTCAAAAGTCTGAAATTCTAATTACAATCTTTTGACAAAAATTAAACTAATGACAGAAATTTAAATTCCTAATCTACTCTTCATCTTCATCCTCATCCTCATCTTCCAAATCATCCTCTTCTTCATCATCTTTTTCCTCTTCTGTAGTAGCTGCTAGTGGAGGAAAATGAGTCTTGTAGATGGGGAGGTCTTTGATGACAGTTGACCTCAGGCATTGGGCATTCTCTGCTTGATCTGGAGTGTGGTACAAGTCTTCTTTGGTCATGCCCATCTTTTGACCAATGTTCATGAGAACACCTTCCAGGAGCATGATGCCAGCCTTCAGACTGTTGTGCAACTCATTCTGCCTCTCAGCTAAGGAGTTTTGTCTTTCAGCCATGAAGGCTATCTTCTCCTTCATTGTGGTTGGATTCTCTCTTTTATACTGGGAGGGAATTGGGGTTGCTGATTTGCAAGAGACAGTAGCATAAATCTCCTTCACCATAGCTACTGTAATTGGAGGTGCAGCTCTAATTTTGATTTGATAATCTCCAATTTCAATACCTGCATCCTCACAAAGAACAGTTATTAACGAAGGGAAAGCTAGAGAATCTCTTTTCCTCTTAAGGATGTCCAGAATGCATCCACTAATCACTTCTCCTACATCTATATAAAAATCATTAACTATAGCATATAGGAGTTCATCTTTCTTCACTGCTAGAGTGGAGCTATGCCTAACAGGCATGAATGAACTCAAAATAAATGTGCTCCACACTTTTGGAAAGGGCAAAAGGTTCTTGGTTGTGATGCATTTGGGCTTTTCTGATAGATTCAGCTCCTAAGTAGTCCCTGGTTTCCCAATCTTCTCAAGGACTTGAACATAGTCCTTGTCTTCAGCAGCCCTGAACGCTTTAAAGTCTTGCTGTCCAGGTTGTTTTTGAGTCTTAATGTTGAGGACTCTATTGATGTTAGCAGCAGAAAAATCAACTGTTGTCCCCTTGACCATTGAATGGTATTTAGGCAGCTGATCTCCCTTGAATCTCATGGCATGGGCATAAAATTCCTGTGTAATGTCTCTCCAGCCAATGCCAGCCATCATGCAGAAGGATTCCCATTCTCTTTTCTGAATTTCCTCCTTGTATTCTGGATAATGGTCTTCAGCTATCACAAGTGCTCTATCTTGGACAATCTTTCTTCTCAAGATATTAGCTCTGAAATAATTCTCATGAGCTATGCTTCTGAACCTTGGATCATGTTGAGGATTTGGCCTTGATGAAGAGGCTCCTGCTAATCTTCCTCTCTTTGTTCTAGGAGTACCTCTAGAAGAGCCAACTGGAGTGTTGTCTGATGTCCTTACCATTTTTTTAAAAAATTTCCTGCATAAAAAGAATATTTCAATACACTGAAAGACATGAATGCAATGCAATGCAGGACATTTTCAATTTCAGAATAGCAGAATATGAACAATGCAGAACATAAGAATATCATAACAATGTAAAATATGGTTCCTTGAAGCATTTAAACTCAGATATTCATGATTTTGAGTGCAAAATGCTAAAGTTCAAGAGTTACATTTATGCAAAAATTTCTTTCAAACTATTTTTCACTTTAAGTCCTAAGGTTAACTCATGTAATCTGTCAATGTAGGTTTCTTTCATCTAATAAATTTATCAATTGAAGTGAGAATTACTCTACATTGCCTTGTAATTGCATGTTCAGATTAGTTATTAACAAGAAAATTTCTATTTTTCCATTACTCAATGTTTTCCACAATTCTGCAAAATGAAGAACCCTAATTTCTAAATCAGAGAAGTAGAATACTGACTTGGATTTGGAGAAATGTGCAGAATGAACTTCAATTGATTGCTTAGAAACAAATTTCGTTCAGCAAAAGGTCAGAAAGATCAAGAATTTGAGAAATGAGATGAAGAAATGAAGATTTGAGATTTTGAAAATGGCTCTGCGTGGTTCCTTTTATGCATTTTAATGGACACGCTTACTGCACGTGGCCACTTTTTTCAGAAAAAATGGAAGTTGTAGAGATGATGCTGTGTGCGTGTTCACTATTGTTGGCAAAAGTGAACACTTTGAGGGTAAATAGCATGCACATGTTCACTATTGCTAGAAATAGTGAACTTTCCAAAGGGCTTTGCATTGAGTAATTTGAAATGAGCTGCGCGTGTTCACTTTTCTGGAAAAAGTGATCACGCGCAGATAGTATCCTTTTGCGTGGTTACTATTCCTAGAAAAAGTGGTAACGCGCATCAACCTTAACTTGTAACTACACATTACTCATGCGCGTGATCACGATTATTGGAAAAAGTAACTACGCACATCACATTACCTCTATTTAAGCCTGGGTGTGGTTACTTTCACTAGGAAAAGTGATTGTTCCAGAGAAGGGTGTCATTCCTTGCTCCTCTGCGTGATCACTTTCATCAGCAAAAGTGATTGTTCAGAATAGAACCCTGTAATTGAAGCTGTGTGTGATCACTTTTCTGCAAAATAGTGACTCCTTTTGTTATTCAAAGCTCCTTAGAAACTTAATTGTCTCATGCATTCAATTTCAACCAGCTCATTTATGCATCCACAACATGAACCTTCATTGAATTAACACATTATTCCTAAAACACATATAAAACAAAATCTAAAATTAGAAAATTGCAGAAATTGAAATAAAGAATTAACAAAAGTTTAAGTAAATTGCAAATAGAATAAAAATGGTTCAGAAATGTGAGTTGCCTCTCACAAAGCGCTCTTTTAACGTCACTAGCTTGACGCCTATTGATCTTTGATTCTAAGAGATGATTTTGATGATAAGGGCTCTTGCTCTATCTTTAAACGTTTTCCCTTTTTCTCACCAACTTGCAACTCTTCATTTAATTCAGAACTTGAGAGAAATAAAAGTGGAGGGACTTCCAGCAGTTTGGTATGCTCATTAAGTTTCTTTCCTTCCTTTTCATTGTCTTCATATGTCATTGCAACAAGGACTTCTTTTATAACAGAATCATCCTTCTACTTTTCCTGCTTGAAATTCTGCATTGCTTGAAAAAATTGAAACTTTTTATGTTTAGCTTCAGCTATTGGCTTAGATGCATCTTCAAACAACCGCTTTTTGGTTCTTTCAGGTTGTGTCTTGCTGCTATCCTGTGGTTCTTCTTTCTTTAAAATAGTTAACTGCACTCCTTTGCAATCCTCTTGTTGTTTATCTTGAATCTTGTTTTCTTCAAATTTATCTAATGCTCTCTCTTTCTTAGTAACTTCATGAGTAGAAATTTCTACCTCATTCCTTGTGAAAGCAGATTGGCATTGCTCTATAGGATTTACAATGGTGTTGCTAGACAATTTCTCATCATTCCTATTTAATAAATGTTCTGAAATTTGTCCTATTTGTATCTCCATCTTCTCCATGGAGCCCTCTTGATTCTTGAAACTTGATTGAGTAAATTCCATGAATTGGAGCAAAGTTTCTTCAAGTTCATTCATTCTTTTTGGAGAAGCCTCTAAAGGTTGTTGTCCTCTTTGAAGTTGAGAATATGATGCTTGAAAATAAGGTTGTGAACAATGAGGACTTGACAAAGGTGTTGTTGCAGCAGAAATTTGTTGATTCCAATCATAATACGGCTGACTCATGTTAGCTTGATATTGATATACATGAGGAAAGGTAAATTCAGGTCTTTGAAAATTTCCTCCATAATTGATTTCTTCTTGAAATTCTGGTGCAGCCACATCATAAGTTTCATTCAAATCATTTTTGCTGAAAAAATCACACACTAAGGGGTTAGTTTGGGCAACTCCAGCTTGAAAATTATTAATTAAAGCTTCAAAAGCATTTGCTTCATAAGCTCTTGTCCTCGCAACTTGGCTTTGATGAAAATTCTGATACATGCTGGTTGCCATCAAACAATAAAGCAACTTATTTTTTTTTTCTTGCATACAAAAAGAAAGTAAACAAAATTCAAATGAAATTAGTGACTAAGCAAAATGAAATCTAAAATTATATAGAAAATTACAAAACAAAACATGTAGAAAACATAGAAAATTATGCAAAATGAAAATTACAACTATGTAGAAAAATGCAAAACGAAATTATGCAGAAAACTACACAAAATATAAGGAAAAAATTATTCAGAAAATTTAGAAAGCTAGTAGAAAAATTAAAAAGTAAAACAACAAAAGAAATGCTCAATCTAGCCATCTCTCTGCTACTAATGATATTGAAACAAATTATTCCCCGGCAACGGCGCCAAAAACTTGTTACTCTTACAACTACTGTTGTACTGAAAGTAAACTGATTAGCAAGTGTACTAGTGTTGTTGTAGCAAGTTATAAAAAATCTTAGAATCAAATTGAGTTCCAAGTATTGTCCTCAGGGAATGAAGTTCTCAATTACCACTTCACAAGATCACAATTAGTTGAGCTTTACAAATTTCAGATGGATTTGGTATGAATGTATCAAAAATGAAATTAGAAAGTAAAACAAAACAGTTAGTACAAAAGTATATAGTAAACAGATGTAGAAAGAGTAGTTAGGAAATTGTTTCACCAAAACTTCAATATTGAATCCATAAAGTTCTGAACTTTCAAGCATTTAGATGGCAATCAGTTTCACGTTATATTAATCAAAGGACAATCCCTTGCCTCAATGAATCTAACATCTAATCAAATCACTCTAATCCCTTAGATCTAATCCAATCAAATGCTGCATTATGTTTGAGAAACCAAAAGATTGCAAGATTAAGATATCTTATCCCTAAGAAACAATTAACCTTGGCAATTAATTCAGATCTGAGAAACAAATTCAATTCCCATTGATAAGAGTTCCTCTATGATTAGTTGATCAAATTTCCATTCAATCACTACTTTAACAGAAGAATCAATCACTCAATCCAATCCAAAACTCAAAGTTCAGATCCCAAATCAATTCAACATTTCCATTTCAGATTCACAGTTCCTAACCACAAAGAGTTTAAGCAAAAATTACAAAAAGAGAAGAGAAGAGAAGAGGAAAAGAGAATGAACTAAGAAGAAACATTTTCAAGCCAATCTCCAATCTGATCCCTCAAGAAATGAAGCTTGGTGTTTGATGAATCCATATTTTTACTGATATTTTAGCATAATTCTAGCTCATTTAATAAGGAAAATATATGAAGAAAGCAGAAAAAACTCAGAAAAAGAGAATGATTGAAAGTTTTATTTCAATTTGTAGTTATTTTTGCATTTGTAGAATTTATGCTTAGTTCTTAAGGATGGCAATGTTGGACTCCAAAATACAAGACTTATGGGATGCAGGCTGGGCGTGATCACTATTGTTAGTGAAAGTGATCATTCCAGAGCCTAAATGAGAAGAGGAGCCTTTGCGTAATCACTTTTATTTACAAGAGTGAGCGTTGCCAGTGTGCGTTATCACTTTCGTCAACGAAAGTGAGCGTTCTAGAGGCACTTGTATCATAATAGCTTGTGCGTGGTTACTATTACTCACGAAAGTGATCACGCGCAGCCCTTGACCTCCTGCGTTGCCACTATTATGAATAAAAGTGAATGTTCCAGAGAAGCCTTCAACTCTGCAAGTTGCGCGTGGTTACTCTTGCTCTTGAAAGTGAACACGCGCACTACATAAAGCTTCTGCGTGGTTACTATTGTGCAAAAAAGTGACAACGCGCAGAACTGGGGTTTCTATATATACATTATTGAAGCGCGAAAACGGGGATCTTTGGCTCATTTTCTGTTTTGTTAGTTAGATTCTCGTTGAGAGAGAGTGGAGAGAAGATTGGGGTCGAAGCTTGAAGCTCCAAGAAGAGGGATCGGATTGGAGCTCGTGGCCATGGCTGCTCTGCATTCTTCTTCATCTTCTTCTTCTTCTTTCTCTGTTTTTGTTGCAATGTGTGCTTAATTTCCCATAGTTAGGGGTTTATGGAACTCGAATTGATGTATTGATTCGACTTTATCTTCTGAACTTTAAGTTCTTGGATTAATTGAGTTGTTAATTCTGCTTTTCATGCAATCTTTGAATGGAAATTCATTTGATTAATCAAGAGGAATCTTTACTAATGGGAATTGGATTGTTTGCTCCGATCTGAATTGGCAACTAGAGTTTAGGGATTTCTTAGGGATAAGGAGACCTAATTCTGCAATCTTATAGTTCTAATTCTTAATGCAACTTGAAATTGAATCTCACCTAAGGGATTAGGGAGGTTTAGTGGATTGTTAGGGTCAATGAGTTAAGGAATTAACCTTTGGCTATTACTATGCGAAACTGATTGTCAATTAACCAAGTTCTTGAATGTTCAGAGGCATAATTGAATTAATACTAATATTCTTGTGAAGTAAATTCCTAACTATTCTTCATTCCTATCTCATTTCGTTACATACTCTGTTTTTCTGCAAGTTCTTTACTTTAATTGCTTTTGTTTACTGCTGTTATATGTTACAAATCTCATTCCAAAATTCGTATGGCTCAAATGGTTATAATTCTGTGAAGTGGTACTTGAAACCTAAATTCCCTGTGGAGACGATATTCTGATCTTAAATTTACTCATCACTTGCTGCAATTCTAGTGCACTTGCTAGTGTTAGATTGCAAACAGCAAGTTTTTGGCGTCGTTGCCGGGGAATTTGAGTTTCAATATCATTAGTAACATGAGAATAGCTAGATTAAGTATTTTGTTTCTTTGAATTTCTGTAGTATTAGTCTGTAGTTAGACATTTTGTCCATTCTGCAACTTTTAAACTTGTGTTTCAATTACTTTCACTGATATTTGCTGCATAATTTTCGTGGTGCAGTTCTGAATACTAACTTGTAGTTTACTTTTGCTTCATTTTGAATTGTATATGCGTGGCAAAAACAAAAACAAATCAACTCTAGTCTTTGATCCTGACATAGACATAACCTTAAGAAGATTGAGAAAAGAGTCTAGAACAGAAAAAGCCATAGGGAGTGATAGTGAGTTAGAAGCTATCCATTCTTCAGAATTTCAGAGTAATCCTAGAGTGAAAAGAACACCTACATCTTTGAGACAACTAAATTCAGAAATAGAGATGGCAGAACAAAATAGAATTAGAACATTAGGGGACTATGCAATTCCTAACATGCAAGGTTTTAACTCTTCTATAATCAGGCCAACTATTCAAGCCAACCATTTTGAGATTAAACCTGTCCTATTACACTTAGTCCAACAAGATCAGTTTTCTGGTGGAAATTCTGATGATCCTAACTTACATATTTCAAATTTTTTACAGCTATGTGACACCATAAGAATAAATGGGGTTAGTGAAGAAGCCATCAGACTGAGACTATTTCCTTTTTCCTTGAGAGATAGAGCAAAATGCTAGTTACAAGCTCAACCCCAAGGAAGCATTACAACTTGGACAGAACTTGTGAACAAGTTTCTAACCAAGTACTTCCCTCCATCCAAAGCTGCTAAACTGAGAGGAGAAATTACATCCTTTGTTCAGCAAGATGGAGAATCATTGTATGAAGCTTGGGAAAGATACAAAGAATTGCTTAGAAGGTGTCCACATCATTGTATTCCAGATTGGATGCAATTGGAGACTTTTTATAATGGGATGAATGCAGTAACAAGAACAATGGTTGATGCTGCTGCTGGAGGTTCATTAAATACAAAGTCCTTGGAAGAATCTCAAGGATTATTGACATGATGGCATCTTCAATGTATCAGAATTCAAACTCAAGGAATCAAGGAAGAAACTCTGGTCATGAAGCTAAAGTTCTGGAAACTTTTCTTGCACAAAATCAGCTACAAAATCAAATGTTTTCAGAACAATTAGCTGCCTTAACACAACAAATCAACAATCTGCAAACAGGGAGTATGCCTACCAGTCAGCTAAGTTGTGATTTTTGTGGAGGAAACCATGTAAATGGTGCATGTGAGGCATCCACAAGTGAACCACAAGAGCAAGTGAATTATATGAATAATTTTCAGAGACAACAACCATCATATCCCCCTGGATTTCAATTTTTGAATAATAGAACTCAGCAGTATTCTAATTGGAATAATCAATATTCTGCTGCAAAGAATTCTAATTAAAATTTGCCTTTTTCTAATGCAGGTCTAACAGCACAACAGCCTTATTTTCAGAGGAATTCATCAACTCAACCTCAAGGAAATCAGAAATTTTCCAGACCTATGAATGAGAGGTTGACTGAGATGGAAGAAACTATGCTGCAATTCATGAAGGTGACTCAAACAAGCTTCAAAAACCAAGAAGCTTCCATGAAGAAACTAGAGACACAGATTGGACAATTAGCTAAACAACTATCCAGCAGGGATGAAGGAAGATTTCCAAGCAATACAGTAATCAATCCTAAAGAGCAATGTCAAGCCATAACTACAAGGAGTGGAGCTGTAGTTGCAAGCCCTAAACCAGCAGAAAAGAAAGTGAATGATGCAGCAGAAAGAAACATTGAACAAGATCTGCAACAAGGAAATTTTAAACTATTGAAGAAAGACCATTCAGAAGAAAAAGAAAAAGTTCCCATGAATTCTGAAAGGAAAACCAAAAAGCAACTCTTTGAGGAAGCTTGTAAGCCAATAGACCCAGAAAAATACAAGAGGCTACCTTATCCTCAAAGAGTCCAAAATCCTAAACAAGAGGAACAATTTGAAAGGTTTATGAATGTCTTTAAGAAATTACAAATTAACATTCCTTTTGCAGAAGCTTTGGAGCAAATGCCTTCATATGCAAAGTTCATGAAAGAACTACTTTCTAGAAAAAGGAAGCTAAAGCATGATAAAACAGTACCTTTGACAGAGGAGTGCAGTGCCATTCTCAAAAGAAAGCTTCCTCAAAAGTTGAAAGATCCTGGATCATTTAGCATTCCTTGTGAAATAGGAAACTGCACTGTGGGAAGAGCATTGTGTGACTTGGGAGCAAGCATAAATCTAATGCCATTAGCTGTTCTACAGAAACTTGGCATAGAGGAAGTGAAGCCTACCAACATTACACTGCAGCTAGCTGATAGATCATACACTTATCCATATGGAGTTGTTGAAGATTTATTAGTTAAAGTTGACAAGTTCATTTTTCCTGCAGATTTTGTGATTCTGGACATGGAAGTGGATTCTAACATTCATTTGATCCTAGGGAGGCCATTTCTTGCAACCGGAAGAGCTTTAATAGATGTGCAAAAAGGTGAACTTATGCTTCGAGTTCAAGATGAGAAGGTAATATTTAATGTGTTTGAAGCTTTAAAATATCCAGTTGAAGATAATACATGTATGAAGGTAGATATACTGGATGCTTTTATTACACAACACCATATGAAAGAATTTGATGAAACTGCTGTGTTAGAAGAGATAATATCTGCAGGGAATGACAAATCTGAAACTCTGAATGAAGAAGATATCATGGAAATGCAGCAGCAATTGGAAGCTCTGCCGATCCAAAAATCTGTAGAAAATTTAGTGAAAGAAGAGCTGAAAAAGGATGATAAAGAAGAGGAAAGGAAAAGGCTAGAACTGAAACAACTCCCTTCACACTTGCGGTATGCATTTCTGGATGAGAATCATAAAAATCCAGTCATCATCAACAATGAACTTAAGGAAGAACAAGAGGAAAAATTGCTCAAAATTTTGAGAGAACACAAATCTGCAATTGGCTGGAGTATTGCAGATTTGAAAGGTATAAATCCCTCATTTTGTAAGCACAAAATTTTATTTGAAGAGAATTTTAAACCTGTTGTGCAGCCACAAAGGAGGTTAAACCCAGCCATGAAAGAGGTAGTTAAAAAAGAGGTCATAAAGCTGTTAGATGCAGGAATAATATACCCTATTTCTGACAGCAATTGGGTAAGTCCAGTCCAAGTTGTTCCAAAGAAAGGTGGTATGACAGTTGTACCTAATGAAAAGAATGAACTTGTCCCTACTAGGACTGTGACTGGATGGAGAATGTGCATAGCTATAGGAAATTAAATGATGCAACCAGAAAAGACCATTTCCCACTACCATTTGCAGATCAAATGCTAGAAAGACTTGCTGGACATTCATTTTATTGTTTTCTTGATGGGTATTTAGGATATAATCAAATAGCTGTAGATCCTTTAGATCAAGAGAAAACTGCATTTACATGTCCATTTGGAGTCTTTGCATATAGGAGAATGCCATTTGGTTTGTGTAATGCCCCTGCCACTTTCCAAAGATGCATGCTTTCTATT
The DNA here is from genome assembly GCF_003935025.1 of Abrus precatorius. Lineage (NCBI taxonomy): Eukaryota > Viridiplantae > Streptophyta > Magnoliopsida > Fabales > Fabaceae > Abrus > Abrus precatorius. The sequence goes on from NW_020874362.1 coordinate 14,640,449, forward strand.
TTTTCTGATTTGGTAGAAAACATCATAGAAGCGTTCATGGACGATTTCTCTGTTTTTGGTGATTCTTTTGATGATTGTTTAGCTAATCTATCCACTGTTTTGCAGAGATGTCAAGATACTAACCTTGTGTTAAATTGGGAGAAGTGCCATTTCATGGTACAAGAAGGCATTGTCCTTGGTCACAAAATTTTAGAGAAGGGAATGGAGGTGGACCAAGCTAAAATAGAAGTCATTAGTAAATTGCCTCCACCTGTCAATGTTAAGGGAGTTAGAAGTTTTTTAGGACATGCTGGTTTTTGTAGAAGATTCATAAAAGATTTTTTCAAGATTGCTAAACCCTTGAGTAATTTACTTGTAAAAGATGCAGATTTCATATTTGATGATAATTGTTTGCATGCATTTTCTGTTTTAAAAGAGAAACTGATTTCTGCACCTATTCTTGCAAAACCAGATTGGAATTTACCTTTTGAACTCATGTGTGATGCAAGTGATAGTGCAGTAGGTGCTGTGTTAGGACAGAGGAAAGATAGGAAATTACATGCTATCTATTATTCAAGCAAAGTGTTAAATCCTGCACAAGTGAATTACACAACAACAGAAAAAGAACTTTTAGCTGTTGTACATGCTTTTGATAAGTTCAGATCATATTTAATGGGTTCAAAAGTGATTGAATACACTGATCATGCTGTTCTTAAATATCTTTTGACAAAACAGGATGCAAAACCCAGATTATTAAGATAGATTCTACTCCTCCAAGAATTTGAGCTAGAAATCAAAGACAAAAAAGGGAAAGAAAACAGTGTTGCTGACCACTTGTCCAGACTTCCTTTGGAGAGTTTAACCACTGAATCATTAGAAATAAATGAAGAATTTCCAGATGAAAAGCTATTTGCAGTGGAAAACATGCCTTGGTTTGCTGACATTGCAAATTTTAAAGCCACTCAATTCATTCCAAAGAGGTTTACTTGGCAGCAAAAGAAGAAGTTCTTACATGACAGCAAATTCTATGTGTGGGAAGACCCATACCTGTTCAAAATTGGAGTAGATGGGTTCATTAGAAGATGCATTCCACAAAGTGAGCAAGCTGAGATACTATGGCATTGTCACAATTCAGAATATGGAGGCCACCATGCAAGTTTAAGGACTGCTGCAAAAGTTTTGCAAGCAGGTTTCTTTTGGCCTACACTCTTCAAAGATGCCAAGAAGTATGTGGAAAACTGTGATAAATGTCAAAGAACTGGAAATATTTCAAGAAGACATGAGCTGCCATTAACCAACATCCTAGAAGTGGAACCATTTTATGTATGGGGGATTGATTTCATGGGACCATTTCCCCCATCATTCTCACACGAATACATTCTAGTTGTAGTGGATTATGTGTCTAAATGGGTAGAAGCAATTCCCACCGGATCAAATGATGCAAAGGTAGTGATTGCTTTTATAAGAAAGAACATTTTTTCAAGATTTGGTGTGCCTAGAGTGCTGATAAGTGATGGAGGTACTCACTTTTGCAACAAGTATCTTGAAGCTGTATTAATGAAATATGGTGTGAAGCATAAGGTTGCTACTCTATACCATCCACAAACAAGTGGACAAGTGGAGGTTTCAAATAGAGAAGCAAATTCTAGAGAAAGTAGTGAACAGTTCAAGGAAGGATTGGTCAAAGAAACTGGATGACTCACTGTGGGCATATAGAACTGCTTTTAAAACTCCAATTGGTATGTCTCCATATCAGCTAGTATTTGGAAAGGCCTGTCACTTACCTCTAGAGCTGGAGCACAGAGCATATTGGACTACCAAGTGGCTTAACTTTGATTTGTCAAGTGCTGGAAAGAAGAGAGTTTTACAGTTGCATGAATTGGAGGAATTCAGACAACAAGCTTATGAGAATGCAAAGTTGTACAAAGAAAGAACCAAGAGGATCCACGACAAATTTATTCTGCAAAAAGATTTCAGACCTGGCCAGCAAGTACTATTATTCAATTCAAGATTAAAATTGTTTCCAGGGAAACTGAAATCTAGATGGTCTGGACCATTTTTAATCAAGGAAACTTCTCCCTTTGGAGCAATTCTTATAGAAGATCTGAAAACAGGGAGAGAATTCAAGGTCAATGGCCAAATATTGAAGATCTATCATGGAGAGGAGTTTAGAAGGAACATATCATGCATGAAACTGGTTTCTCTTGAGTGAGAAACATTTAATGTCAAGCTAATGACATTAAAGAAGCGCTTTGTGAGAGGCAACTCACATTTCTAACCCAATTTAAGTTTTCTGCATTATTTTTGAATTAACAGTATTCATAGAAGTCAAAGTCTGAACTTTTCATCTTGGTTACCTTGCTGAATCTGATGTTTGGAATAAATCTGGTGGCTGAAACAAGAATGCAGATTGGAATTAATTAGAATGCTTAAAGTTCTTGTACAGTCTGAATAATAGTTATCAAATTCTGCAAATTTTCTGCAAAATACAAAGTTCTGTATCATACTCATCATATTCTGTAATTTTGATGAAAAAGGTAAATTTTGAAGCATGCTAAATCTGTCATTTGTAGCGAATCTGATAAATGGAATTGGACTTCATGCTATAATGTGTAATGTAAAAGTCAAAACTGCATAAGTAGGGAGTGAATACTTGTTCTGCAGAAATTCTGCAGAATTCAGCCTTGGATGAATGTTGCATATGTAATTAAGGGTGAACATGATGAGGGAAGTAGGTATTTTATATGGAAAGCAATCACGCAGAGATGGAATTCTGAGATTTCCCCTCTGGAACAATCACTCTCGCTGATGAGAGTGATAACGCAGAAACTGACTGGGAAACACAGCTCTCTGGAACAATCACTCTCGCTGATGAGAGTGATAACGCAGAGGCAGATGGGAAAAACACACTCTCTGGAGCACTTCCTTTCCTTGTCAAGAGTGACCACGCGCAGGTAAGTATGAAATATTTCTTAGCGCGTTACTCCTTTTAATGAAAAAAGTGACCACGTTCAAGCAAAAAGCTTGCACGTTATTACTTTGCCCAGCAATAGTGATAACGCGCATTGCATTCAAAATTTTCATGTTCTCTGGAACACTCACTCTGTTCGACAAAAGTGACAACGCAGAATTTTATTAATAAGGAAACGTTCACTTCTCACTCAAAAAGTGGGCACGTGCACACGCGTGACCCCAGACCCCATATAAAGGAACTACGCTCACATCCATTTAAACCTAAATCACCATTTCCCTCTGAAATTCCTCTGACTTTCAATCTTTCGTGAAGCAACCAGCAATCAATTGCTCCTTCTTTTTCACTGTCATTCACATTTCTGAAGCTCAAGGTACATTCTCTGCATTCTCTAAAATTGTATTTAGGGTTTTTCTTTGCTGCAACTTTGGAAAAATGTCAAAAATGGCAAGTGGGGAAACATCTTGAGCGTATTCGATTTAAGGAACTTTAAATACTGTGAATAGGTTTTCAAAGTCATTCAATCTCCTCTGTTAACATATGCACATCTGCATTATGCGAAAAATCTGAACATGACTTTGAAAGAAATAGAAATATTCCAGTTGCCATCAACGAAAATACTCTTTGCATGCAATATATAAATGTTGATGTCTAAACTGAGTTGTATGGAACGAATTACTGCTGTATATTGCACTGCCTGATTGTACAGATAGCATACTGATAATCCTGCATTAAGCTGATATTTAGTCTATGATGATAATGAATGAGTGCACTGTTCTAATTGTATGTGATTCAAAGAAACAATAGGCAATATTCTGGATGGAATTTTGCTGTCAGAAGATAAATTCTTTTAGGAACCATTAGTAGTTGAAATGTGGTTGACAATTGTGATTCTTTTTCTGCATTCTTGGTGAAATTGTGAACTCTGAGGGAACAAATTATGCAGGCCATTTTAAAATCCCCTGAATATGGTTTGATTAATTTTGTACCTAAGTTCTGGTATATCTGAAAAGTTAAGAGAGCGTGTAAAAAAAAATATATGTTGATGACCAATAATAGCATCTCTGCGTTAACCTGATGTGCTTTGAAAGTGTGCACTCTAAACTACAAATTTAAAGGTTTAACCAATTTTGACTGTGATTGCTTAGTAATTTGCAATAGTGCTTGTGTGTTTATATGATTACATTCTCATGACAGCAACTGATTGTAAAAAGATACATACTGCAAGTTGGAATTCTGCACATGGATTGATTGAAATTATCTAGTAAAGAGATGTATACTGTCACAATTCTGTGTCATGAATTTTAAACTGTCAAATTACTTGCTTGTTTTTGCAGCCACTTCAAAATGGTCAGAACTTCTTTGAATACACCAGTTGGACCTTCTAAGAAGACCAAAGCTGGATCTGCCAGCAACACTCCAAGAAGGAGATCTATCAGGAATATGCAAGCTGGAACAGCCAGGAATTCTCCAACCACTAAAAGAGCAAGAACTTATGGTGTCTCACCTTCTTCACCCATTGAAATCACTGACCCTCCTCAGCCAAGTGTACCCACACCTGCAACCTATTCACCACCTCAGCCGACCAGAAGAAATGCTCCTTCTACCTCTACCCCTACTGATCATGATCCAAGATTCAGGAGTATTGCTCACGGAAACTATTTCAAGGCAAATATTCTGAGGAGGAAGATTGTCCCAGATAGAGCCTTCGAAATTGCTGAAGGCAACTACCCTGAGTACTCAGAAGAAATTCAGAAAAGGGGATGGGACAACTTCTGCTCCTTGGCTGATAATGGTTGGAGAGAAATTACACAGGAGTTTTATGCAAATGCAATGCGGTTCAAGGGAGACCAAATTCCCAAATTTCACACAATGGTCAAGGGTATGAGGGTGGATTTCACTACTGCCAACATCAATCGAGTGTTGGAAATTTACACTGAAAGGCAACCTGGGCAGATGGACTTCACTGACTTTAAGAATAGTCCAGACAAGGATTATATTGAAATGCTGCACAGAATTGGAAGGCCAGGCACAACTTGGCAGCTGAACCTCGCCCAGAAACCCAAGTGTATCACCACCAAGAACCTGCTACCATTTGCTAAAGTCTGGAGTACTTTTCTGTTGAATTCTTTCATGCCAGTCAAGCATAGTTCAACCCTGGCAATAAAGAGGGCTGAATTATTGTTTGCTATTGTTAATGATATGTACATTGATGCAGGGGAAGTAATTAGTGAATGAATCTTACATATTCTGAAAACAAAAAGAGATTCACTAGCCTTTCCCTCATTAATCACTTTACTATGTGAGGATGCAGGGGTTGAAGTTGGAGACTACCAAGAGAAAATCAGATCTGCTCCCCCTATCTCTGTCTCAATGGTAAAGGAAATCTATGCCACCACCTCCTGCACTTCAGCTGCACCTATCCCCACCCAGTTTAGAAAGGAGAAACCAATGAAGATGAAGGACATCCTACATCTTTTGGTTGAAAGGCAAAATCAATTGGTTGAACGACAAACTGAGCTCCACAACAGTTTGAAGGCAGGAACTATGCTAGTGGAATGTGTGTTGATGAATCTTGGTCAGAAGATGAGAATGACCAAAGATGAACTTTATCACACACCAGACTTGGCCGAGAATGCTCAATGTCTACGCTCATCAGTCTTTAAAGACTTGCCAATCTACAAGACTCATTTTCCACAGCCAACTGAAGAAGTGGTGGAGGAAGAAGAAGATGAGGAGGATGAGGAAGAAGATAAAGATGAAATTTCTGATGAGGAGGATGCTCAAGATGACTAGTTTAGGATTTTTGTTTTCTTTTCTGTTAATTCGAATTTTCTCTTGATGGTCTTGTAATTAAGTTTCAAACTTTTTGGTTTCATTTTAGAATTTGGGTTTGTAATTTGCACGCTTGGTATATTTTGGTTTCATGCTAATTCTGAACAATTATGTTTTGAACACACATTAATTCTGCAGAATTCAATCCCTTTTCACTTGATAATTGACGGAATTTTTGGTGTTTTGTGCAGAAAATGTCACAACCACACAACACTTACACACCATGGAAGCTGACACTTGCACCAGCTGCCATGAAAGGGGGGTTTCATTCTCTACCTCTTATTCATGAGTTAGCTTCACATTACACTGAATTATTCCTGAAAAACACCAAAATACTAGAATAGATAATAAATTGCTGGCTGTTAATCAAATAAAAATGATTGACAATTTTGTGAATTCTGTGTGAATTTCTTTTTAAGTTGTTTTTCCCATTCTCAAAATGAGATCACACTGGTATTTTCAAAAATGAGGCAGTTGCCACTAGGTCCATAAATTTCTGAAGAGTGCATTGTGTTTTCATTAATCCACATGATCACTTATAAATACCTAGTGAGATTTGAGCTGTCTAATTTTTTTCTTGTGTGATTAATCATATTTGGCTGCATTCTCTAGAACTTGCCCTTGTTCTTAAATTGAATATGCATGCTACAGTTTTCACCCACATGATAGAGGCCATGATTGATCTCCTAGTCAGCCTAAATGCCTTCCTTTATGATTGAATGTCTTAGTTCACCCTTTTGACCTTAATATCCCTTTTCTTGAAATTACCTCATTATAAGCCTTGCTGAAAAACCAATTCTTACCATTCAAAAGATCAAAGGCATAATGAGTTTAATCAAGAATGAGTTTTAAAACTAAGTTTGGGGTGGTATCCAAATTTTAATTGCTTGAGGACAAGCAATGTTCTAAGTTTGGGGTGGGAAATATCTAAGTGTGAATTCAACAAGCCAGAAAGAAAGAACAAAAATGCTGCAGCAAAATGAAAAATTTATGAAGCAAAGCTGTGAAAAGAACAAAAATGTGAGTTCAAAAGAAAAGAAGTGCAGCAAAGTGCTGCAGAAAAGAAAATAGTGACTGAAAGCAAGAAAAGAAGAAAAGTATCAGTGAAAATTCTGCTGCAAGAAAAAAAATTTGTTTGCTGCATAAGTGAGAGAAGTAAGGAGGAATAATGTAGATCCAGGCTAGTTTTAAAACAAATCACTCAAAATGCCTCTGATCTTTTGAAATTGCATGTATTATTTTCCATTTTCTTTGATACCTACCTTAACCTTAGCCTTGTTATAACTTGAAAAAGTCCTCTAGATGTGTGATTAATTGTACTAAGCAGAGGAGATGGAGAAATTGGGCAAGCATATGGTAGAATGCAGTGAAATTGATGATTTAGAGTGAAAACAACACCTAAACACTGTTGAGTGATGAGAGAAACACTTCCAAGTGAGCTGTGATCATGTTGATTAATTGTACTCACATGAATTTTGATGAAAAATATGAACTTAGGTAGCAATCCTTACTCAATGATGATTATGCAGTAGGAATATCATGATGAGTATTTGGAGGAACAACTTGATTGAAAATTTTGCAGAAAACACAGAATTGGAAATTGGAAAATCTGAGAAAAGCAGTTTATGAACTGAATTTGAAAATGGAGGAACTTACCCTTAGTTTAGTTTGATTTGCTTGAGGACAAGCAAAAATTCAAGTTTGGGGTGGTGATGAATCCATATTTTTACTGATATTTTAGCATAATTCTAGCTCATTTAATAAGGAAAATCTATGAAGAAAGCAGAAAAAACTCAGAAAAAGAGAATGATTGAAAGTTTTATTTCAATTTGTAGTTATTTTCGCATTTGTAGAATTTATGCTTAGTTCTTAAGGAATTTATCTTGTTTTTGAAGGAATAATCTGAGCAAAAGTCATGGAAATGGATTATCAATGGAAAAGAAGAGGAAGAATGGCAATGTTGGACTCCAAAATACAAGACTTATGGGATGCAGGCTGGGCATGATCACTATTGTTAGTGAAAGTGATCATTCCAGAGCCTAAATGAGAAGAGGAGCCTGTGCGTAATCACTTTTATTTACAAGAGTGAGCGTTGCCAGTGTACGTTATCACTTACGTCAACGAAAGTGAGCGTTCCAGAGGCACTTGTATCAAGATAGCTTGCGCGTGGTTACTATTACTTACGAAAGTGATCACGCGCAGCCCTTGACCTCCTGCGTTGCCACTATTATGAATAAAAGTGAATGTTCCAGAGAAGCCTTCAACTCTGCAAGTTGCGCGTGGTTACTCTTGCTCTTGAAAGTGAACACGCGCACTACATAAAGCTTCTGCGTGGTTACTCTTGTGAAAAAAAGTGACAACGCGCAGAACTGGGGTTTCTATATATACATGATTGAAGCGCGAAAACTGGGATCTTTGGCTCATTTTCTGTTTTGTTAGTTAGATTCTCGTTGAGAGAGAGTGGAGAGAAGATTGGGGTCGAAGCTTGAAGCTCCAAGAAGAGGGATCGGATTGGAGCTCGTGGCCATGGCTGCTCTGCATTCTTCTTCATCATCTTCTTCTTCTTTCTCTATTTTTGTTGCAATGTGTGCTTAATTTCCCATAGTTAGGGGTTTATGGAACTCGAATTGATGTATTGATTCGACTTTATCTTCTGAACTTTAAGTTCTTGGATTAATTGAGTTGTTAATTCTGCTTTTCATTCAATCTTTGAATGGAAATTCATTTGATTAATCAAGAGGAATCTTTACCAATGGGAATTGGATTGTTTGCTCCGATCTGAATTGGCAACCAGAGTTTAGGGATTTCTTAGGGATAAGGAGACCTAATTCTGTAATCTTATAGTTCTAATTCTTAATGCAACTTGAAATTGAATCTCACCTAAGGGATTAGGGAGGTTTAGTGGATTGTTAGGGTCAATGAGTTAAGGAATTAACCTTTGGCTATTACTATGCGAAACTGATTGTCAATTAACCAAGTTCTTGAATGTTCAGAGGCATAATTGAATTAATACTAATATTCTTATGAAGTAAATTCCTAACTATTCTTCATTCCTATCTCATTTCATTACATACTCTGTTTTTCTGCAAGTTCTTTACTTTAATTGCTTTTGTTTACTGCTGTTATATGTTACAAATCTCATTCCAAAATTCGTATGGCTCAAATGGTTATAATTCTGTGAAGTGGTACTTGAAACCTAAATTCCCTGTGGAGACGATATTCTGATCTTAAATTTACTCATCACTTGCTGCAATTCTAGTGCACTTGCTAGTGTTAGATTGCAAACTTTTGTGGATAATAGTGAACACGCGCAACAACTCTTCTTGAAGGACTCTCTGGAACGCTCACTTTTTCCAGAAAAAGTGATTACGCAGAAGCTCTTCTCAATGCAACCTCTCTAGAACGATCACTTTTGCCAGCAAATGTGATTACGCAAAAGCTCTTCTTCATTTTATGGTTGTGGGGTGATCACTTTCACCAGCGAAAGTGATCACTCCGAGGCTGTTCTTTAATTATCAACTTCTTTCCTCCAATTTTTGCTACTTTCTTCTATTTTTCCTTTGATCATCCAATCCTCATGAACTTAGCTCAGAATTCCCTACAAAAGCATACTTGAATTGTCACTTTTTACATAGAAAATCAATGAATTTTAAAATAACTATGTTTAAAAGTGACATGCAACATTTTATTATTTTTTTAAGGATTTTCTACTATTTCTAGCATGTTTTCTTTATTAATTGCACTAAAAACTATTGTAAAATACTAGTAAAATACGTATTCATCAGTCTACCTAATCTATGCAGAATTTCTGTGTAATCCTTGTCCTTCTTATTCAGGAATTCATAAAAATCTTACTGTTCTTCTTCCTTTTCAGCTGTGATCTGTAACACTTTATTGATGTTCTTAGTTGAGAAATTGATCACTTTGCCTCTAACAAAAGTGTGATTGGGAGGTAAATGTTCTCCCTTAGTCCTCAAAGCATTAGCGTAGAATTCTTGTGTCAACTCTCTGAATCCCTTTCCAGCAACTGAGACAAATAATTCCCATCCTCTCTTCTTAATTTGGTCCGAGAATTATGGGTGTTCATCTTCCTTTAGTTCAAAATTTCTGTCATGAACTATTTTTCTTTTCAGAATATTAGCCTTGAAGTAGTTTTCCTGTGGAATGCCTCTGAATCTAGGATCATGGTCATGGATTGTTCTTGAAGAAGGACCTTCTAAAAATCTGCCTCGTTTTGTCCTTGGAGTTCCTTGGTGTGCTTGCCATTTTTCAGTACCTATCACAATTTTATATCAAGAAATAATGAGTTCAGAATATAAACAAGTGTGCAGAAATTAATTCAACATGTGTAGCACTTTTCCTAACTCCAAATACAGAGAATATGCTATCTTAAAGCTTATGTGAACCATCAGCAAGTTATAATTCTAGTATCTAGCTATGTCCAAAATTTTCAGGTTCAGCTCAACTCTTAATTTCCATGTTCAATGTGCTAAATGGAAAGCAGTATGACAACAACTGCAGGATCAAAGTTCTATGATAAAAAAATAATAATAAAACGCAAAACAAATCATTGCAATTCATCAGAATAATAATCCAGAGTGTTTTGATTAAACAATGTACAGTACTAAAAAGCACATTAGTACTTATAAAATTCAATTTGAATTCTTTTTATGGATATTAAACTGATGAAAATTCATTCAGCATTTCACAGAACATGTTTTGCATCATTCTCAATGCTACATTGCACGAATTTGTCAACAAAATTCCCAAATTATTCATGACAATATTTCTGCACATACTCAACAAAGGAACAAAATGAAAATTCATAATGCAAATTCAAATTCTCATTAAAAATTACAGGTCTGGCATGTATTCAACTCAATCACACCTTAATTGCATGTTCCAATCATCAAAACATAATTCACGCCCAAATCACAATCCCCAAATTATCCCCAAATCAGATTCAGAAGAACCCTAAAATTTAAATTTGTAAATTGAGGAAAATTACCTGGAATTGGAGTGCAGAACTGATACAAACTTACTTGACAGTGATAATGTAATGGAATGAAGTCTCAGATTTAGTTCAAAACAAGCAAAAAATTGCTGATTTTTTATGAAGGTTTTTGGGCAGCTAGGGTTTTTCACAGTGCGCTTTGGCTCTGAGGGTTTTAAGTGAGAACTCTGAATGTGTGAAAGCTTTAAATAAAGAAAGTAATCATGCAAAAGATTTAATTCAAAAATACCCTAGGCGTGGTTACTTCACTCGTTCTACGTTTCAACTTAAAACCTCGTGCAACTCACTTGCTCACTTTAAAATGAAAGAAGTTAAGGTTTAAAGATCTAACCTTTGTGCGTGTGATAGTCATATTTTAATACATCTTTCTCTCTATGTTTTCGATTTAATTGAGTCTTTTTAGTATATTATTTTGATGTGTTAGTTTAGATTTGTGTTGGTAAGTCATTTAGGATTTAAATTTAAATCTTTCTTAATTCCCGCCATAAATTCTTCTTTTGACACAGTTTCTTGAAAAGACCATATCTGGCGCTACACTATTCGGAATTGGACAAAATTGGTGTCCCTGGAAAGATAAGAGAGAGATCTACAACTTCTCTGTTGCCAGAAAAGCCCAGTTCGAACATCTTCAGGCCCAAAACTGCGTCACAATGTTGCGGTCCTGCAATGAATTTTTCAGAATTTGGTTTTATTGTTGACATTACTTAATTAGGGTTTTAGGAACCTCGTTAGGAAGCTGGGCCTTAATTAAGCCCAATTATTTTGTCTTTAAATAGGGTTTATGATTTCGCGTGGGGATATTCTTCCCTCTTTTTTGCCTTAATTTTCAGAATTTTTAAATAAAAGCTTTCGTAAGGATTCCTCTCGTCTCCCTCTCTTTTATTTTCGGAAACTTCATCCCCTTCTCTAATTGGTCGAGCAACATGATTATGAAGCAAGGCTAATTCATCAACCGGTTCAAGGTTTCAAAAACTACATTGCATTCGAGTTTCAAAATAGGTTTTATCGAATTTTTCCTTTCCTTCCTCTTTTCTAATTAGGTTAATTACGTTTTTCATGATATGAAATTTTCGTTGCATCCTAAATAGAAAGAATAGGTTAATTTCAGATTTGAATTAATTGGATTCACCTAATTTAATCAATCAATTGTTCTAAATTTTGTTAAAGCATTGGGTTTGCGATTGCGGTTCTTGTTTTGATGGGATTCATAATCTAGATTTAGATTTTAGGGTTGTTGATGCGCATTGAATTAGTGTGATTGGAAATTCTTTGGGATCATATTTGTGTGAACGACGAGAATTGCATTGTAGGGATTGAGATTTTGAATTGGTTGAATTTCATAATCCTTAATTTTCGTTTTTGTTATTTTGTCGTTTAAATTCAAAACAAATCCTCCCCCAATCTAATTTGAAATGCACGATGGAACTAAAAATAAAATGCATTTTATGTCCTTGAGAGATGACCTAGGTTTGCTTCTTGTATTGCACAAATTTTTGAGAAAATCTAGCTTGTTTGATACCATTGCGACGTGGTTATCAAAATGGCGCCGTTGCCGGGGACATAAGTCATTTTGTTTTTATTTCATCATTCTGTGATTGTGTGTTTTTGTGATTCACTCTTCTGCGTTTGCGTTTCTGTGTTCATTTTTGTTTGTGTTTTCGTGTGCATTTTCTTGGGCGTTTTCGTTTTCATCGTAGGGATTCTGTTTGTCTATTTTTTTTGTTTATTACATTTAGTTTTGCAGATTTAATTCGTGTTTTTAGTGTTTAGTTGTGTGATTGGTGCCATTGTGGTCAATTGTGTGTGGCTGGATGCGAAAAACAAAGGACTAGTAGGAATAGAAAACATAGATGCTGCATAATTGCTATCAGATTTCACTGTTCATCGTGCACTGTTCATATACTGTTCACACATTATTCATGCATTATTCATCCGATTTTGAAAAATTCCAAAAAAAATAACTAGAGATTGAATTTTGATCTGAATTTTTGTGTCCACATTTCTTTTAGTGTCTATTAGTGTTTAGAGTTGGTAGATTGCAAAAATCATTTATAGAAAAAAAGATACATCTTCGTGGCCGAGAAAATTTTTGCGAAACTTCAAAGTGGCATAACTTTTGCTAGAAAACTCAGAATTGAGCTTATTGCATATGCATTTGGGGTAGAAAAAAATTTCCTATTCAATGCAACCTGCTTTGCTGGTTGAGGCTGCCCAGAATTTCAAAAATTGCTTGTTTTCTAAAAGTTTTTTTATTTTTCAGTATTTATTGACCTATTTTTCTTGACTTTAGGCTTCTAGTTCCCATAGCAATTCAATTCAAAAAAATCTGAAAATTTTTGTGGTGTTTTCCCATACCAAAAAGAGATTTATCATGGTCCCCCTTCATTCATATGTTGCATTTTGATGGTACTTGCTTTGTAAACTGACTTTGTGCATTCATTGAGTATTTTCTGTTCTTGTTGGTTCTAACCTTGAATGACCAGGGCCAACCCTGTTATATTGCATGAACCTGACCCTGAAATAGAAAGAACACTTCGGAGGATAAGATCTAGCAAAAACAATGGTAGTGGTAGTGGTAGTGGTAGCTTACTTGGTGATTCTGAAACTATTACTGTTATTCCTGTTGTTAGGGAGAACATGGCTGATAATCCTGAGCTAACTTTGAAGGAATTGGCCACACCTAATGTTGTGTATCAGTCATGGTGTGTCCAATATCCTGAAGATGAAACAACCTCTTATGAGCTTAAATCTAGACTTATCCATTTGTTGCCAAAGTTTCATGGACTTGCAGGTGAAGATCCTCACAAGCATTTAAAAGAGTTCCATGTGGTGTGTTCCACCATGAGACCACAAGGAGTGCCTAAAGACCATGTCAAGATGAAGGCGTTCCCCTTCTCCTTGGATGGTGTTACGAAGGATTAGCTCTACTTCCTACCTTCAACAATCACCACATGGAATCAAATAAAGAGGTTATTTCTGGAGAAATTCTTCCCTGCCTCCAGAACCGCTGCAATAAGAAAAGAGATTTGTGGTATAAGGCAGCTGAATGGAGAGACCTTGTATGACTACTGGGAGAGATTCAACAAGCTGTGTGCTACCTGCCCTCACCATCAGATAAGTGAGCAATTACTAATTCAATATTTTTATGAAGGGCTAACTTTGATGGACAGGAGCATGATAGATGCAGCAAGTGGAGGAGCATTGATGGACAAGACACCACAGGTTGCGAGACAGCTTATTACAAACATGGCAGCCAACACTCAACAATTCGGATTCAGAGGAGCCGCTAAGGGAGTGAATGAGATAGCACTTGGTGCTGGTACTGGTGCTGTTCAAGGTGTGGAAAATCAAAGGCTGGAAAAAAAAATCAATGAGCTGACCACCATGGTGAGGCATTTGGCAATTGGCCAACAACAAGTGAATCCAGTAAGTGAGCAGCTAGCAAGAGTCTGTGGGATATGTACTTCCACTGAGCATCCTACAGATTCATGCCCTACCCTGCAAGAGACGGATGCGAATGTTTCTGGAATCTACACCAACCAACAGCAGCAATATAGATCTCCACACCAACAGCAAAATTATAACCCGTACTCCCAGACATATAACCCGGGCTGGAGAGATCATCCAAACCTGAAATGGGGGCAGCAGCAACAAGGTCAACAATCTTCATTTCAACCTGCTGCAGGAAAATATCAGCCTCCATTCAGGCAACAGCCACCTCCACCTTCAACACCTCCTCCTGCACAAAGGAGCGAGCCATCATTCCAAGAGATGATGCAACAGATGGCTGCAAACAACCTGCAGTTTCAACAGAACATGCAAGCAACCGTCCAGGATTTGAAGATTCAGGTTGGACAACTAGCCACTCAAGTGAGTCAGATTCAGTCTCAAGGCTCCAGTAATTTGCCTTCTCAAACAGTCATGAATCCAAAGGGCAATGTGAGTGCTATTACCTTGCGAAGTGGAAAAGAGTTACCAGCAGTTGTAGCTACAGCACCAGACTCTGAAAATGAGAGTAGTGCCACTGAAAAACATGTTCCGTTGCCTTTCCCGAGCAGACCAGCAGCAGCAAGAAAAAAACAAGAGTCGGACAATGAGTTGCTAGACATGTTCAGCAGAATAGAATTAAATATTCCCCTCCTTGACGCCATCCGACAAGTTCCAAAATATGCAAAGTTCCTAAAGGAATTATGCACCAACAAGAGGAAGCTAAAGGGCAATGAGAGAGTGAGCATGGGAAGAAATGGCTCTGCACTCCTCCAGAATAAAAATGTGTTTGCAATCATTCCACAAAACTTGCTCCCTGAGTTGCCACAGAAGTGCAAGGATCCAGGAACTTTCACCATCCCTTGCACTATTGGAGAGGAAGTTTTTACAAATGCTATGCTGGATTTAGGTGCTTCAATTAATGTTATGCCTGCATCTGTTTTTAGATCCTTGCAGATTGGAGATTTGATTCCTACAGGAATTGTAGTCCAGCTAGCAAACAAGAGCACTGTGCAGCCACTTGGTGTCGTAGAAGATGTTCTTGTCAAAGTTGAGGACCTCCTTTTCCCTGCTGATTTTTATATTCTAGAGATGGAGGATGACCTGCCCAGCCATGCTACATTGATCCTTGGGAGACCATTCTTGAGGACGGCACGAACAAAGATAGATGTGCATGCAGGGACCCTTTCTATGGAGTTTGGTGACAATTTGGTGCAGTTCAACATTTTTGAGGCAATGAGACACCTAACAGAAAACTATTCTATTTTCAGTTTGGATGTTATTAATTTACTTGTTGATAATTGTACAAATTTAGATGATTTGTTTGTTGATTCCTCAGACCTTACTGACCCATCATGTGCTTGTGATGATTCTTCTATGTGTGCTGTTTGTAGTGTTGATGTTGCAGGTGCAGCAGATATGGTTACACCAGTAGATGATTCACTACCAGCAGTTGATCTAGCTCCATCTCCATCAATAGAGCTTAAGCCTTTACCTGCACATCTGAAGTATGCTTACCTAGAGGACAACCAGCGACTTCCTGTCATTATAGCTCGGGATCTCAAATCTGATCAAGAGGAGAGATTACTGCAGGTCTTGAGAGATCATAGGAAGGCCATTGGTTGGACCCTTGCTGATCTTCCTGGAATTAGTCCTGCCATTTGTATGCACCGAATTTTATTGGAGGATGAGTTTCGACCTGTGAGACAGCCACAGAGGCGACTCAACCCTACTATTCTAGATGTTGTGAAGAAGGAGGTCACAAAGCTACTGGCAGCAGGTATTATTTATCCTATTTCTGACAGTAAGTGGGTTAGTCCTGTGCAGGTGGTCCCAAAGAAGACTGGGATGACTGCGGTGAAGAACCAGGATGATGAGCTGGCTCTAACTAGAGTTCAAAACAGTTGGCGAGTTTGCGTAGATTACAGGAAACTTAACCAGGCAACTCGCAAGGATCATTTCCCTCTTCCATTCATCGATCAGGTTTTGGAAAGGCTGGCAGGTAAATCCCATTACTGCTTTTTAGATGGATTTTTTGGGTACATGCAGGTTCATATTGCACCGGAGGACCAGCACAAGACCACATTCACCTACCCATTTGGCACATTTGCTTACACTAGGATGCCATTTGGCTTGTGCAACGCTCCGGGCACCTTTCAGAGGTGTATGGTTAGTATATTTTCTGACCTTTTGGAGAGTTGCATGGAGGTGTTTATGGATGATTTTACTGTCTATGGTTCTTCATTTGATGCATGCCAAGAGAATTTATCTAAGGTGTTACATAGGTGCATCCAAACTAACCTTGTGTTAAATTTTGAAAAGTGTCATTTTTTGGTCACACAGGGTATAGTCTTGGGTCACTTAGTCTCCAGTCAGGGTATTCAGGTTGATAAGGCTAAAATTGATATCATTGCTTTTCTACCTTACCCCACTTCTGTGAGAGAAGTGCATTCCTTTCTTGGACATGCAGGTTTTTACAGGAGGTTTATACAGGACTTCAGCAAGATTGCATTACCATTGTCCAAGCTGCTGCAGAAGGAAGTAGAGTTTGTTTTTTATGAGCCCTGTCAGCTAGCTTTTCAGGAGCTAAAGAGGCGGCTGACCACCACACCCATTGTTCAGCCACCTGATTGGGAGCTTCCTTTTGAGCTCATGTGCGATGCATCTAACTTTGCACTTGGAGCTGTTTTAGCTCAGCGGGTTGGGAGACTTTCTCTTGTTATAGCCTATGCTTCTCGCACGTTGGCTGCAGCTCAAGTTAATTACACCACTACTGAGAAAGAGCTTCTAGCTATTGTATTTGCCTTAGATAAATTTCGTTCATATTTGCTAGGCTCTAGGATTATTGTGTTTTCTGACCATGCAGCTTTGAAATTCTTGTTGAAGAAGCCCGATGCTAAACCTAGATTGATCAGGTGGATGCTTCTCCTTCAGGAGTTTGATGTTGAGATCAGAGATAGGAGTGGTGCAGAGAACTTGGTAGCAGACCACTTGAGTAGGATTGCGGGAGGGAATGTTGATCCCTTTCCTATTAGAGATGATTTTCCTAAGGAGCAGTTGATGCAGTTGCATGATATTACTCCTTGGTTTGCTGATATTGTGAATTACTTGGTTGCAGGTGTCTTTCCTCCAGATGCATCTAGAGCACAGATAGCCAAACTAAAAAGTGAGGCTAAATATTATGTTTGGGATGACCCTTATTTGTGGAGATTTTGCAGTGACCAAGTAATCCGCAGGTGCATTCCAGATCAGGAGATCCATTCTGTGCTTCAGTTTTGTCATAGTTCACCTGTGGGAGGACATTATGGATCATACAGGACAGCTAGGAAGGTGTTGGAGAGTGGGTTTTACTGGCCTACCATTTTCAGAGATGCACATCAGATCTCTAGCACCTGTGAGCAGTGTGAAAGAGCAGGGACGGCCATTACACAAAGGCATGAGATGCCCCAGCAACTGATCATTTTCTGTGAGGTTTTTGATGTTTGGGGTATTGATTTTATGGGTCCATTCCCTGCCTCTTTTGGTTACACATTCATTTTACTAGCTGTTGATTATGTTTCTAAATGGGTGGAGGCTAAGGCCACCAAAACTAATGATTCCAAAGTTGTTGTGGATTTTGTTAGATCCAACATTTTTTGCAGATTCGGTGTGCCTAAAGCCATTATCAGTGACAGGGGAAGCCACTTCTGCAATAGGAGCATGCAGGCTTTGCTTCATAAGTATGGGGTTGTGCATAGAGTGTCTACAGCTTATCATCCCCAAACTAATGGGCAGGCTGAGGTTTTTAACAGGGAAATCAAGCAGATTTTGCAGAAGATAGTCCACCCCAATAGAAAGGATTGGAGCAAATTTTTGGAGGATGCTCTTTGGGCCCATAGGACGGCTTACCGGACACCGATTGGGATGTCCCCTTACAGGATTGTGTTTGGTAAAGCATGTCATCTGCCCGTTGAGATCGAGCATAGAGCATATTGGGTGGTTAGACATTGTAACTTAGAGTTTGAACAAGCAGGTATGGAAAGGAAGCTTCAATTACAACAACTTGAGGAGCTTCGCTTGGATCTATAAAGAAAAAGTCAAACGTTTTCATGATAGAAATATTTTGATAAAGGAGTTCAAAGTGGGCCAACAAGTGCTTTTGTTCAATTCCCGCCTAAAACTTATAGCCGGTAAACTTAGATCTAGATGGGATGGTCCTTTTGTTATTACTAATGTGTTTTCCCATGGTGCAGTTGAGATTAAGAATGAACTTACCGGTAGCATTTTCAAGGTCAATGGACATCAACTCAAGGAATTTCATCAAAGTCCAAAGTTGGAGGAGAAAAATATAGAAAGCATAGCCTTGGAAGCACCAACCCTTGGACCTTGAGGGAGTTCTTTCCCCATTCTGTATTCTTTGAAATTGTCTTTGTTGTGTTGTTGCATTGAGGGCAATGTGATTTTTAGTGTGGGGGGAGTTGCATGCATATTGTGTTGCTATTTTCTGTTTTCATTTTTCTAGTTTGCTGTTTTAGTTTTCTGTCCTGCTGTTTCTGTTTTCATTTTTCATTTTCTGCTGTTTCTGTTTTGCTGTTTTCTATTTTCATTTTTTCTGCTGTGCTGATTTCTACAGATTTCATTTTCTGTTCTGCAGTTTTTGTTTTCGTTTTCTGCTGCAGTTTTCGTTTTCTGTTGCAGATTTCGTTTTTCTGCTGCTGTTTATAATTCTATTTTCTGTTTTTCTGTTGTTTTGGAGTACAAATTCTGCATGTTTTTGTGCCTCTACTTTTCTGTTTTGATGATGTTTTGTTGGAGTAGTTACACAAATTTTCATTCTTTCCTTTTAATTTCTAGATGTAGGAATTGTGAAAGTTGTTACACCATTTTTAGTTGATAGGTTGCAATACTTGATATGAGTCATTTTTACATTTTTAGTTGAGCAAGTTACTTGAAAAAGAATGAGTTTGATTCATTAATGATAGAATATGAACCTTGTGAGAATTTTGAGCATATTTTACTTCTTTCTTGTGTGATTTCACTCATGTTGCTAGATTACCTTTGGTTTTGCCTTGTATCTTTTTGAAGCTTCTTGTCACATGCATTATTGATATGATTTAGGCCTTCTTTCAAAATGTAGCCACTTTGCCAAATTGACTTACCTCGCATTAATTCCACTTGTTTATCCCCTTTGAGCCTTTATAACCCTTCCTTGACTTTAGCTCATTATGAACTATAAAAAAAAAATAAAAAAATTAAATAACCATGATGTTCCATAACCTTAGGGATTAAAGGAACTTTGGAATTGTTTTGGGAATGGGTCTTTAATAAGTGTGGGGGTACTTCTAGGGAATGCTTATTCTAAATTGTGGATATTGATGTTGATTTGTTTGGTATTAAGTGAAAATAAATAAATAAATAAATAAATGTGTTGCAAGACATAAGATTTAGGAGATGTTTCAAGGGGTAATCCCTTTGCTTATTTGAACTTATTCCCCATTGCTCCTCTTTTCTCTTTGGTTGTTTAGCCTTAATATCTTTCTCACCTAACCTTTACCTTGGCCACATTACAAGCTAAATAAAAGTCCTTTTGATCTTTAATTGCATGTGTTTCAAGTTGTGGAAATTAGAAGCTTGTCAAAACTTAAGTATGCTAGTTTTCATGTTGTGATTGAGTGTAAACACTAGCCGAAATTTTTTTTTTTTTTTTGAGAGTTAAGAGCTATATACTACCTTGTGAGGTTCTATCATTGTTGAATCTTTCTTTATTTTGACTTATCTTCTTGCTTACTCTTAATGTCATTTGTGTCTCATATATTGTTTGTTCCCTTGATTCTAGAAGTGTTTGTTCTCTTTCTTTATTCTTTGCATTGGAAATTCATTAGAAAGTTTTGAGAATTTTTGTAAGTTTTGCCCCGGAGTGCAAAGGATTAAGTGTGGGGGTATTTGATAGTCATATTTTAATACATCTTTCTCTCTATGTTTTCGATTTAATTGAGTCTTTTTAGTATATTATTTTGATGTGTTAGTTTAGATTTGTGTTGGTAAGTCATTTAGGATTTAAATTTAAATCTTTCTTAATTCCCGCCATAAATTCTTGTTTTGACACAGTTTCTTGAAAAGACCATATCTGGAGTTACACTTCTCGGAATTGGACAAAATTGGTGTCCCTGGAAAGATAAGAGAGAGATCTACAACTTCTCTGTTGCGAGAAAAGCCCAGTTCGAACATCTTCAGGCCCAAAACTGCGTCACAATGTTGCGGTCCTGCAATGAATTTTTCAGAATTTGGTTTTATTGTTGACATTACTTAATTAGGGTTTTAGGAACCTCGTTAGGAAGCTGGGCCTTAATTAAGCCCAATTATTTTGTCTTTAAATAGGGTTTATGATTTCGTGTGGGGATATTCTTCCCTCTTTTTTTGCCTTAATTTTCAGAATTTTTAAATAAAAGCTTTCGTAAGGATTCCTCTCGTCTCCCTCTCTTTTATTTTCAGAAACTTCATCCCCTTCTCTAATTGGTCGAGCAACATGATTATGAAGCAAGGCTAATTCATCAACTGGTTCAAGGTTTCAAAAACTACATTGCATTCGAGTTTCAAAATAGGTTTTATCGAATTCCTCCTTTCCTTCCTCTTTTCTAATTAGGTTAATTACGTTTTTCATGATATGGAATTTTTGTTGCATCCTAAATAGAAAGAATAGGTTAATTTCAGATTTGAATTAATTGGATTCACCTAATTTAATCAATCAATTGTTCTAAATTTTGTTAAAGCATTGGGTTTGCGATTGCGGTTCTTGTTTTGATGGAATTCATAATCTAGATTTAGATTTTAGGGTTGTTGATGCGCATTGAATTAGTGTGATTGGAAATTCTTTGGGATCATATTTGTGTGAACGACGAGAATTGCATTGTAGGGATTGAGATCTTGAATTGGTTGAATTTCATAATCCTTAATTTTCGTTTTTGTTATTTTGTCGTTTAAATTCAAAACAAATCCTCCCCCAATCTAATTTGAAATTGCATGATGGAACTAAAAATAAAATGCATTTTATGTCCTTGAGAGATGACCTAGGTTTGCTTCTTGTATTGCACAAATTTTTGAGAAAATCTAGCTTGTTTGATACCATTACGACGTGGTTATTAGCGTGTTGGCTTCAAACAACTAGGGTGAAGACGCACAATTGCGCGTGGCAACTTCATTTAGTTGCCATTAAGGCGCGCAACTGCTCTGTGTCAGGCGTTCAGAACGCGTCTTAGCTTTATTAACTTAGAGTGAAGGCGTGCAGTTGCCCGCCAAGGCGTCATGTAAGTAGAGTGAAGACGTGTAACTGCTCCTCTTCAGCTCTTCATTTAGAGCCTCTGCGTTTTGGCTCTATGCGTTTAGCGTGTCAGCGCGCAATTGTGCGTTGAAGCTTCAGTTATTTAGAGTGAAAACACACAACTCACTGCCTCAGATGCTTCTTTATTGGTCTGCGTGTAACATCCCAAATCTTGGCCTACATGGCAGAGAGTGTTAATTATTAATTAGTAACTCTTTTATTTAATTTTTAGTACTTTAGTTCAGTTCTTGCTACAACTGTTTAATCACATTATATTCCCTGCTTACATAATTATTTCTCCCAGGGCATGTTGAGTTAATTTTGTATGTGCATGTCTATATGATTATGTAATGAAGTTACCTTGACTTAACCCAAGGTTAGTGAGATTAACCTGGGCGAGATAGTCTTTTGAGTCAGATGAATAGATTTTTTTTTTTTCTGATTATTGTTATTAATATTACATAGTTCTTTTAATTCTTATTATTTGATTTTGTGATATGCTTTCTTAATTTAAGTGGAACTGCATGTGTGATTTTTTTTACTTATATTGAATTTTCACTAGGTTCTAATAATGGGTGTACTTAAATTTTCCATTATTCTGGTACCATGCACACTAAGTTAGACTATTAATGAGAGCCATGATGAATCCATATTTTACTAGTATTTTACAATAGTTTTTAGTGCAATTAATAAAGAAAACATGCTAGAAATAGGAGAAAACCCTTAAAAAAATAATAAAATGTTGCATGTCACTTTTAAACATAGTTATTTTAAAATTCATTGATTTTCTATGTAAAAAGTGACATTTCAAGTATGCTTTTGTAGGGAATTCTGGGCTAAGTTCATGAGGATTGGATGATTGTTGTTCGCAATCTAACACTAGCAAGTGCACTAGGATTGCAGCAAGTGATGAGTAAATTTAAGATCAGAATATCGTCTCCACAGGGAATTTAGGTTTCAAGTACCACTTCACAGAATTATAACCATTTGAGCCATACGAATTTTTGAAGGAGATTTGTAACATATAACAGCAATAAACCAAAGCAATTAAAGCAAAGAACTTGCAGAGAAACAGAGTATAAGATTTGTGATGAAATGAAATAGCAATGAAGGATAGTTAGGAATTTACTTCACAAGAATATCAATATCAATCCAATTAAATCCTCTGAACATTCAAGCAATTGAATAATTGACAATCAGTTTCACATATATCTAGCCAAAGGTTAATTCCTTAACTCATTGACCCTAACAATCCACTAAACCTCCCTAATCCCTTAGGTGAGATTCAATTTCAGGTTGCATTAAGAATTAGAACTATAAGATTGCAGAATTAGGTCTCCTTATCCCTAAGAAATCCCTAAACTCTGGTTGCCAATTCAGATCGGAGCAAACAATCCAATTCCCATTAGTAAAGATTCCTCTTGATTAATCAAATGAATTTCCATTCAGAGATTGCATGAAAAGCAGAATTAACAACTCAATTAATCCAAGAACTTAAAGTTCAGAAGATAAAGTCGAATCAATACATCAATTCGAGTTCCATAAACCCCTAACTATGGGAAATTAAGCACACATTGCAACAAAAACAGAGAAAGAAGAAGAAGAAGATGAAGAAGAATGCAGAGCAGCCATGGCCACGAGCTCTAATCCGATCCCTCTTCTTGGAGCTTCAAGCTTCGACCCCAATCTTCTCTCCACTCTCTCTCAACGAGACTCTAACTAACAAAACAGAAAATGAGCAAAAAGATCCCAGTTTCGCGCTTCAATCAGGTATTTATAGAAACCCAGTTCTGCGCGTTGTCACTTTTCTTCACAAGAGTAACCACGCAGAAGCTTTATGTAGTGTGCGTGTTCACTTTCAAGAGCAAGAGTAACCACGCGCAACTTGCAGAGTTGAAGGCTTCTCTGGAACATTCACTTTTGTTCATAATAGTGGCAACGCAAGAGGTCAAGGGCTGCGCGTGATCACTTTTGTGAGTAATAGTAACCACGCGCAAGCTGTCCTGATACAAGTGCCTCTGGAACGCTCACTTTCGTTGGCGAAAGTGACAACGCGCAGCTCATCAGGAATGAAGTCTCTCTAGAACGTTCACTCTCGCCAGCGAAAGTGATAACGCACACTGGCAACGCTCACTTTCACTAACAATAGTGATCACGCCCAGGCTGCAACCCATAATTCTTGTATTTTGGAGTCCAGCATTGCCATTCTTCCTCTTCCTTCCCATTGATTCTCCATTTCCATGACTTTTGCTCAGCTTATTCCTTCAAAACAAGATAAATTCCTTAAGAACTAAGCATAAATTCTACAAATGCGAAAATAACTACAAATTGAATTAAAACTTTCAATCATTCTCTTTTTCTGCGTTTTTCTGCTTTCTTCATATATTTTTCTTATTAAATGAGCTAGAATTATGCTAAAATATCAGTAAAAATATGGATTCATCACCACCCCAAACTTGAATATTTGCTTGTCCTCAAGCAAATCAAACTAAACCAAGGGTAAGTTCCTCCATTTTCAAATTCAGTTCATAAACTGCTTATTTCAGATTTTTCTAATTTCTAATTCTGTGTTTTCTGCAAAATTTTCAATCAGGTTGTTCATCCAAATACTCATCATGATATTTCTACTGCATAATCATCATTGAGTAAAAATTGCTACCTAAGTTCATATATTTCATCAAAATTCATGTGAGTACAATTAATCAACATGATCACAGCTTACTTGGAAGTGTTTCTCTCATCACTCAACAGTGTTTAGGTGCTGTTTTCACTCTAAATCATCAATTTCACTGCACTCTACCATATGCTTGCCCAATTTCTCCATCTCCTCTGCTTAGTACAATTAATCACACATCTAGAGGACTTTTTTCAGGTTATAACAAGGCTAAGGTTAAGGTAGGTATCAAAGAAAATGGAAAACAATACATGCAGTTTCAAAAGATCAGAGGCATTTTGAGTGATTTGTTTTAAAACTAGCCTGGATCTACATTATTCCTCCTTAATTCTCTCACTTATGCAGCAAACAGAATTTTTCTTGCAGCAGAATTTTCATCTCTTTTCTTCTTTTCTTACTTTCAGTCACTATCTTCTTTTCTGCAGCACTTTGCTGCACTTCTTTTCTTTTGAACTCACATTTTTGTTCTTTTCACAGCTTTGCTTCATATATTTTTCATTTTACTGCAGCACTTTTCTTCTTTCTTTCTGGTTTGTTGAACTCCAACTTAGATAGCATGCTATTTCCCTATTTCACACCCCAAACTTAGAACATTGCTTGTCCTCAAGCAATTAAAATCTGGATGCCACCCCAAACTTAGTTTTAAAACTCATTCTTGATTAAACTCATTATGCCTTTGATCTTTTGAATGGTAAAAATTGGTTTTTCAGGCAAGGCTTTATAATGAGGTAATTTCAAGAAAAGGGATATTAAGCTCAAAAGGGTGAACTAAGACATTCAATCATAAAGGAAGGCCTTTAGGCTGACTAGGTATAATCAAACATGGCCTCTATCATGTGGGTGAAAACTGTAGCATGCATATTCAATTAAGAACAAGGGCAAGTTCTAGAGAATACAGCCAAATATGATTAATCACACAAGAAAAGAATTAGACAGCTCAAATCTCACTAGGTATTTATAAGTGATCATGTGGATTAATGAAAACACAATACACTTTTCAGAAATTTATGCACCTAGTGGCAACTGCCTCATTTTTGAAAATACAAGTGTGATCTCATTTTAAGAATGGGAAAAACAACTAAAAAAAATTCACACAGAATTCACAAAATTGTCACTCATCTTGCAGTTAATTTGCAGAAAACAGTTCATAACCTAGACTATTATCAGTAAATCTTCAGTGTATTGTGTAGCTAACACATGAATCAAGAGGTAAGGAATAACCCCCCTTTCATGGCAGCTTGTGCAGGTGTCATCAGCCAATGTGTGTGAGTGTTGTGTGAGTGTGACATTTTCTGCACAAAACACCAAAAATTTTGTCAATTAGCAAGTGAAAAAGGGATTGAATTCTGCATAATTAATGTGTGTTCAAAACATAATTGTTCAGAATTAGCATGAAACCAAAATATACCAAATGTGCAAATTACAAACCCAAATTCTAAAATGAAACCAAAAAGTTTGAAACTTAATTACAAAACCATCAAGAGAAAATTTGAATTAACAGAAAAGAAAATAAAAATCCTAAGCTAGTCATCTTGAGCATCCTCCTCATCAGAAATTTCATCTTCATCTTCTTCCTCATCCTCCTCATCTTCTTCTTCCTCCACCACTTCTTCAGTTGGCTGTGGAAAATGAGTCTTGTATATTGGCAAGTCTTTAAAAACTGATGAGCGTAGACATTGAGCATTCTCAGCCAAGTCTGGTGTGTGATAAAGTTCATCTTTGGTCATTCCCATCTTCTGACCAAGATTCATCAACACACATTCCACTAGCATGGTTCCTGCCTTCAAACTGTTGTGGAGCTCAGTTTGTCGTTCAGCCAATTGATTTTGCCTTTCAACCAAGAGATGTAGGATGTCCTTCATCTTCATTGGTTTCTCCTTTCTGAACTGAGTAGGGATAGGTGCAGCTGAAGTGCAGGAGGTGGTGGCATAGATTTCCTTTACCATTGAGACAGAGATAGGGGGAGCAGATCTGATTTTCTCTTGGTAGTCTCCAACTTCAACCCCTGCATCCTCACAAAGTAAAGTGATTAATGAGGGAAAGGCTAGTGAATCTCTTTTTGTTTTCAGAATATTTAAGATACATTCACTAATTACTTCCCCTGCATCAATGTATATATCATTAACAATAGCAAACAATAATTCAGCCCTCTTTACTGCCAGGGTTGAACTATGCTTGACTGGCATGAAAGAATTCAATAGAAAGGTACTCCAGACTTTAGCAAATGGTAGTAGGTTCTTGGTGGTGATACACTTGGGTTTCTGGGCGAGGTTCAGCTGCCAAGTTGTGCCTGGCCTTCCAATTCTGTGCAGGATTTCAATATAATCCTTGTCTTGACTATTCTTAAATTCAGTGAAGTCCATCTGCTCAGGTTGTCTTTCAGTGTAAATTTCCAACACTCGATTGATGTTGGCAGCAGTGAAATCCACCCTCATACCCTTGACCATTGTGTGAAATTTGGGAATTTGGTCTCCCTTGAACCACATTGCATTTGCATAAAACTCCTGTGTAATTTCTCTCCAACCATTATCAGCCAAGGAGCAGAAGTTGTCCCATCCCCTTTTCTGAATTTCTTCTGAGTACTCAGGGTAGTTTCCTTCAGCAATTTCAAAGGCTTTATCTGGGACAATCTTCCTCCTCAGAATATTTGCCTTGAAATAATTTTCGTGAGCTATACTCCTGAACCTTGGATCATGATCAGTATAGGTAGAGGTAGAAGGAGCATTTCTTCTGGTCGGCTGAGGTGGTAAAGAGGTTACAGGTGTGGTTACACTTGGCTGAGAAGGGTCAACAATTTCAATGGGTGAGGAAGGTGAGACACCATCAGTTCTTGCTCTTTTAGTGGTTGAATAAATCCTGGCTGTTCCAGCTTGCAGATTCCTGATAGATCTCCTTCTTGGAGTGTTGCTGGCAGATCCAACTTTGGTCTTCTTAGAAGGTCCAACTGGTGTATTCAAAGAAGTTCTGACCATTTTGAAGTGACTGCAAAAACAAGCAAGTAATTTGACAGTTTTAAAATTCAAGACACAGAATTGTGACCATATACATCTCTTTACTAGATAATTTCAATCAATCCATGTGCAGAATTCCAACTTGCAGTATGTATCTATTTACAATTAGTTGCTGTCATGAGAATGTAATCATATCAATACACAAGCACTATTGCAAATTACTAAGCAATCACAGTCAAAATTGGTTAAACCTTTAAATTTGTAGTTTAGAGTGCACACTCTCAAAGCACATCAGGTTAACACAGAGATGCTATTATAGGTCATCAGCATATATTTTTTTTTTTTTTTTTACATGCTCTCTTAACTTTTTAGATACACCAGAACTTAGGTACAAAATTAATCAAACCATATTCAGGGAATTTTAAACTGGCCTTCATAATTTGTAAACCCAACGTTCACAATTTCACCAAGAATGCAGAAAAAGAATCACAATTTTCAACCAAATTTCAACTACTAATGATTCCTGAAAGAAATTTTCTTCTGACAGTGAAATTCATCCAGAATATTGCCTATTATTTCTTTGAATCTCATACAATTAGGACAGTGCACTCATTCATTATCATCAAAGACTAAAGATCAGCTTAATGCAGGACTTATCAATATGGTATCTGTACAATCATGCAGTGCAATATACAGCAGTAACTCATTCCATACAACTCAGTTCAGACATCAACATTCAAATATTGCATGCAAGGAGTATTTTCGTTGATGGCAACTGGAATATTTCTATTTCTTTCAAAGTCATTTTCAGATTTTTTCCGCATAATGCAGATGTGAATATATTAACAGAGGAGATTGAATGACTTTGAAAACCTATTCACAGTATTTAAAGTTCCTTATATCAATTACGCTCAAGATATTTCCCCATTTGCCATTTTTGACATTTTTCCAGAGTTGCAGCAAAGAAAAACCCTAAATACAATTTCAGAGAATGCAGAGAGCGTACCTGGAGCTTCAAAAATGTGAATGACAATGAAAAAGAGGGAGAAATTGCTTGCTGGTTGCTTCACGAAAGATTGAAAGTCAAAGAAATTCAGAGGGAAATGGGATTTAGGTTTAAATGGATGTGAGCGTGGTTCCTTTATATGGAATTTGGGGTCACGCGTGTGCACGTGCCCACTTTTTAAGTGAGAAGTGAACGTTCCCTTTTAAAAAAATTCTGCGTTGTCACTCTTGTCGAACAGAGTGAATGTTCCAGAGAACTTGAAAATTTTGAATGCAATGCGCGTTATCACTATTGCTGGGCAAAGTGATAACGCGCAAGCTTATTGCTTGAGCGTAGGTACTTTTATCAGTAAAAGGAGTAACGCGCTATGAAATATTCTATACTTACCTGCGCGTGATCACTCTTGACAAGGAAAGGAAGTGATCCAGAGAGTGTGTTTTTCTCATCTGCCTCTGCGTTATCACTCTCATCAGCGAGAGTGATTGTTCCAGAGAGCTGTGTTTCCCAGTCAGTTTCTGCGTTATCACTCTCATCAGCGAGAGTGATTGTTCCAGAGGGGACATCTCAGAATTCCATCTCTGCTTGATTGCTTTCCTGCAAAAGAGTGATTCCTTTCATCAATCCAAGTTCTCCAAACTTTAATTGGCTCACTTAACAAATCATAATCATTCCAATACACACTCACCATATAAAATACCTATTTCTCTCATCATGTTCACCTTTAATTACATATGCAACATTCATCCAAGGCTGAATTCTGTAGAATTTCTGCTTAACATTTTCACAATGCAATTCTGACTTTTCCATAACACATTATAGCATGAAGTCCAATTATATTTATCAGATTCACTACAAATGACAGATTTAACATGCTTCAAAAATTACCTTTTGTATCAAATTTACAGAATATGATGAGTATGATGCAGAACTTTGTATTTTTTCAGAGAATTTGCAGAATTTGATAACTATTATTCAAACTGTACAAGAACTTTAAGCATTCTAATTAATTCCAATCTACATTCTTGTTTCAGCCACCAGATTTATTCTAAACATCAAATTCAGCACGGTAACCAAGATGAAAAGTTCAGATTTTGGCTTTTATGAACACTGTTAATTCAAAATTAATGCAGAAAAGTTAAATTGGGTTAGAAATGTGAGTTGCCTCTCACAAAGCGCTTCTTTAATGTCACTAGCTTGACATTAGTTGTTCCTCACTCCAGATGAACCAATTTCAAGCATACTTGGACTTTCTCAATCTGACCTCCATGATAGATTTTTAATATTTGTCCATTCACCTTGAACTCTCTCCCATCCTTTGGATCTGCTATTAGTACAGCACCATATGGAAATACTTCTTTCACCACAAAAGGTCCAGACCACTTAGATTTTAATTTCCCTGAAAACAATCTCAATCTTGAATTAAAAAGCAAAATAGACTGCCCAGGTTTTATATCTCTTTTTAGAATAAACTTGTCATGCAGCTTTTTGGTCCTTTCCTTATATATTTTGGCATTTTCATATGCATTGAGTCTAAACTCGTCTAATTCATGCAGCTGTAACAATCTTTT
Source organism: Abrus precatorius (assembly GCF_003935025.1). NCBI lineage: Eukaryota > Viridiplantae > Streptophyta > Magnoliopsida > Fabales > Fabaceae > Abrus > Abrus precatorius. The sequence continues at coordinate 14,670,230 of NW_020874362.1, forward strand.
ATTTACTACACTCACTTGATCAAAATTCAACCATTTCACAGCCCAAAAAGCTTTATGTTCTAGTTCCACTGGTAAATGGCAGGCTTTTCCATATACTAATTGATAAGGAGACATGCCAATTGGTGTCTTGAAAGCTGTCCTGTATGCCCACAAAGTATCATCCACTTTCTTAGACCAGTCCTTCCTTGAACTACTAACTATTTTCTCCAAAATCTGTTTTATTTCTCTGTTGGAAACCTCCACTTGACCACTTGTTTGAGGATGATAGGGTGTAGCTATTCTATGCTTTACTCCATACTTCTCTAGGACTGATTCTAGATATCTGTTGCAGAAATGGCTTCCTCCATCACTTATCAGAATTCTGGGCACTCCAAATCTTGAAAAAATGTTCTTTTTGATAAATGCAATAACAGTCTTAGCATCATTGGTTCTGGTAGGAATTGCTTCCACCCATTTGGACACATAGTCCACTGCTACAAGCATGTACTCATTCGAGAATGAGATAGGGAAAGGACCCATGAAGTCTATTCCCCACATGTCAAACAATTCTACTTCAAGTATATTTTGTAATGGCATCTCATGTTTTCTAGATATATTCCCCATTCTTTGGCATCTATCACACCTTTCCACATAGTTCTTAGCATCTTTGAACAAAGTTGGCCAGAAAAGACCAGATTGCAAAACTTTTGCTGCTGTTCTTGAACTTCCATGATGTCCTCCATATTCTGAACTGTGGCAATGCCACAAAACATCTTGCTGCTCTTCCTCTGGTATACACCTTCTCAGCAATCCATCTATTCCAGTTTTGAACAGTAGTGGATCTTCCCAAACATAATATTTGCTATCATGGAAGAATTTTTTTCTCTGCTGCCAATTCATCCAATTTGGAACGTGGTGTGTAGCTTTAAAGTTGGCTATATCAGCAAACCAGGGCTGTGATTCAATCTTGAATAGGCTTTCATCTGGAAATTCTTCTTTAATTTGTTCCACTCCAAATGGTATGACTTCAAGTGGTAATCTTGACAAGTGGTCAGCAACACTGTTTTCTTTCCCTTTTTTGTCTTTGATCTCTAGCTCAAATTCTTGGAGGAGTAGAATCCATCTTAATAATCTGGGCTTTGCATCCTGTTTTGTCAAAAGATATTTAAGAGCAACATGATCAGTGTATACAATCACTTTTGAACCCATTAAATATGATCTGAACTTATCAAAAGCATGTACAACAGCTAAAAGTTCTTTTTCTGTTGTTGTGTAATTCACTTGTGCAGGATTTAACACTTTGCTTGAATAATAGATAGCATGTAATTTCCTATCTTTCCTCTGTCCTAAAACAGCACCCACTGCACTATCACTTGCATCACACATGAGTTCAAAAGGTAATTTCCAATCTGGTTTTGCAAGAATTGGTGCAGAAATCAGTTTCTCTTTTAAAACAGAAAATGCATGCAAACAGTTATCATCAAATATGAAATCTACATCTTTTACAAGTAAATTACTCAAGGGTTTAGCAATCTTGGAAAAATCTTTTATGAATCTTCTATAAAAACCAGCATGTCCTAAAAAACTTCTAACTCCCTTAACATTGACAGGTGGAGGCAATTTACTAATGACTTCTATTTTAGCTTGGTCCACCTCCATTCCTTTCTCTGAAATTTTATGACCAAGGACAATGCCTTCTTGTACCATGAAATGGCACTTCTCCCAATTTAACACAAGGTTAGTATCTTGACATCTCTGCAAAACAGTGGATAGATTAGCTAAACAATCATCAAAAGAATCACCAAAAACAGAGAAATCGTCCATGAACACTTCTATGATGTTTTCTACCATATCAGAAAAAATAGAAAGCATGCATCTTTGGAAAGTGGCAGGGGCATTACACAAACCAAATGGCATTCTCCTATATGCAAAGACTCCAAATGGACATGTAAATGCAGTTTTCTCTTGATCTAAAGGATCTATAGCTATTTGATTATATCCTGAATACCCATCAAGAAAACAATAAAATGAATGTCCAGTAAGTCTTTCTAACATTTGATCTGCAAATGGTAGTGGGAAATGGTCTTTTCTGGTTGCATCATTTAATTTTCTATAGTCTATGCACATTCTCCATCCAGTCACAGTCCTAGTAGGGATAAGTTCATTCTTTTCATTAGGTACCACTGTCATACCACCTTTCTTTGGAACAACTTGGACTGGACTTACCCAATTGCTGTCAGAAATTGGGTATATTATTCCTGCATCTAACAGCTTTATGACCTCTTTTTTAACTACCTCTTTCATGGCTGGGTTTAACCTCCTTTGTGGCTGCACAACAGGTTTGAAATTCTCTTCAAATAAAATTCTGTGCTTACAAAATGAAGGATTTATACCTTTCAGGTCTGCAATACTCCAGCCAATTGCAGATTTGTGTTCTCTCAAAATTCTGAGCAATTTTTCCTCTTGTTCTTCCTTAAGTTCATTATTGATGATGACTGGATTTTCATGATTCTCATCCAGAAATGCATACCGCAAATGTGAAGGTAGTTGTTTCAGTTCTAGCCTTTGCTTTTCTTCTTCTTTAGCATTCTTTTCCAGTTCTTCTTTCACTATATTTTTTGCAGGTTTTTGAATTGGCAGAGCTTCTAGTTGTTGCTGCACTTCCATGATATCTTCTTCATTCAGAGTTTCAGATTTGTCATTCCCTGCAGATATTATCTCTTCTAACACAGCAATTTCATCAAATTCTTTCATATAATGTTGTGTAATGAAAGTATCCAGTATATCTATCTTCATACATGTATTATCTTCAACTAGATATTTTAAAGCTTCAAACACATTAAATATTACCTTCTCATCTTGAACTCGAAGCATAAGTTCACCTTTTTGCACGTCTATTAAAGCTCTTCCAGTTGCAAGAAATGGCCTCCCTAGGATCAAAGGAATGTTGGAATCCACCTCCATGTCCAGAATTACAAAATCTGCAGGAAAAATGAACTTATCAACTTTAACTAATAAATCTTCAACAACTCCATATGGATAAGTGTATGATCTATCAGCTAGCTGCAGTGTAATGTTGGTAGGCTTCACTTCCTCTATTCCAAGTTTCTGCAGAACAGCTAATGGCATCAGATTTATGCTTGCTCCTAAGTCACACAATGCTCTTCCCACAGTGCAGTTTCCTATTTCACAAGGAATGCTAAATGATCCAGGATCTTTCAACTTTTGAGGAAGCTTTCTTTTGAGAATGGCACTGCACTCCTCTGTCAAAGGTACTGTTTTGTCATGCTCTAGCTTCCTTTTTCTGGAAAGTAGTTCTTTCATGAACTTTGCATATGAAGGCATTTGCTCCAAAGCTTCTGCAAAAGGAATGTTAATTTGTAATTTCTTAAAGACATTCATAAACCTTTCAAATTGTTCCTCTTGTTTAGGATTTTGGACTCTTTGAGGATAAGGCAGCCTCTTGTATTTTTCTGGGTCTATTGGCTTACAAGCTTCTTCAAAGAGTTGCTTTTTGGTTTTCCTTTCAGAATTCATGGGAACTTTTTCTTTTTCTTCTGAATGGTCTTTCTTCAATAGCTTAAAATTTCCTTGTTGCAGATCTTGTTCAATATTTCTTTCTACTGCATCATTCACTTTCTTTTCTGCTGGTTTAGGGCTTGCAACTACAGCTCCACTCCTTGTAGTTATGGCTTGACATTGCTCTTTAGGATTGATTACTGTATTGCTTGGAAATCTTCCTTCATCCCTGCTGGATAATTATTCAGCTAATTGTCCAATCTGTGTCTCTAGTTTCTTCATGGAAGCTTCTTGGTTTTTGAAGCTTGTTTGAGTTACCTTCATGAATTGCAGCATAGTTTCTTCTATCTCAGTCAACCTCTCATTCATAGGTCTGGAAAATTTCTGATTTCCTTGAGGTTGAGTGGATGAATTCCTCTGAAAATAAGGCTGTTGTGTTGTTGGACCTGCATTAGAAAAAGGCAAATTTGAATTAGAATTCTTTGCAGCAGAATATTGATTATTCCAATTAGAATACTGCTGAGTTCTATTATTCGAAAATTGAAATCCAGGGGGATATGATGGTTGTTGTCTCTGAAAATTATTCATATAATTCACTTGCTCTTGTGGTTCACTTGTGGATGCCTCACATGCACCATTTGCATGGTTTCCTCCACAAAAATCACAACTTAGCTGACTGGTAGGCATACTCCCTGTTTGCAGATTGTTGATTTGTTGTGTTAAGGCAGCTAATTGTTCTGAAAACATTTGATTTTGTAGCTGATTTTGTGCAAGAAAAGTTTCCAGAACTTTAGCTTCATGACCAGAGTTTCTTCCTTGATTCCTTGAGTTTGAATTTTGATACATTGAAGATGCCATCATGTCAATAATCCTTTGAGCTTCTTCTAAGGACTTTGTATTTAATGAACCTCCAGCAGCAGCATCAACCATTGTTCTTGTTACTGCATTCATCCCATTATAAAAAGTTTCCAATTGCATCCAATCTGGAATACAATGATGTGGACACCTTCTAAGCAGTTCTTTGTATCTTTCCCAAGCTTCATATAATGATTCTCCTTCTTGCTACACAAAGGATGTAATTTCTCCTCTCAACTTAGCAGCTTTGGATGGAGGGAAGTACTTGGTTAAAAACTTATTCACAAGTTCTGTCCAGGTTGTGATGCTTCCTTGTGGTTGAGCTTGTAACCAGCATTTTGCTCTATCTCTCAAGGAAAAAGGAAATAGTCTCAGTCTGATGGCTTCTTCACTAACCCCATTTATTCTTATGGTGTCACAAAGCTGTAGAAAATTTGAAATATGTAAGTTAGGATCATCAGAATTTCCACCAGAAAACTGATCTTGTTGGACTAAGTGTAATAAAGCAGGTTTAATCTCAAAATGGTTGGCTTGAATAGTTGGCCTGATTATAGAAGAGTTAAAACCTTGCATGTTAGGAATAGCATAGTCCCCTAATGTTCTAAATCTGTTCTGTTCTGCCATTTCTATTTCTGAATTTAGTTGTCTCAAAGATGTAGGTGTTCTTTTCACTCTAGGATTACTCTGAGATTCTGGAGAATGGATAGCTTCTAACTCACTATCACTCCCTATGGCTTTTTCTGCTCTAGACTCTTTTCTCAATCTTCTTAAGGTTATGTCTATGTCAGGATCAAAGACTAGAGTTGATTTGTTTTTGTTTTTGCCACGCATATACAATTCAAAATAAAGCAAAAGTAAACTACAAGTTAGTATTCAAAACTGCACCACGAAAATTATGCAGTAATTATCAGTAAAAGTAATTGAAACACAAGTTAAAAAGTTGCAGAATTATGCAGAATGGACAAAATGTCTAACTACGGATTACTACTACAGAAATTCAGAGAACAAAATACTCAATCTAGCTATTCTTATGTTACTAATGATATTGAAACTCTAATTTCCCCGGCAACGGCGCCAAAAACTTGTTCGCAATCTAACACTAGCAAGTGCACTAGGATTGCAGCAAGTGATGAGTAAATTTAAGATCAGAATATCGTCTCCACAGGGAATTTAGGTTTCAAGTACCACTTCACAGAATTATAACCATTTGAGCCATACGAATTTTTGAAGGAGATTTGTAACATATAACAGCAATAAACCAAAGCAATTAAAGCAAAGAACTTGCAGAGAAACAGAGTATAAGATTTGTGATGAAATGAAATAGCAATGAAGGATAGTTAGGAATTTACTTCACAAGAATATCAATATCAATCCAATTAAATCCTCTGAACATTCAAGCAATTGAATAATTGACAATCAGTTTCACATATATCTAGCCAAAGGTTAATTCCTTAACTCATTGACCCTAACAATCCACTAAACCTCCCTAATCCCTTAGGTGAGATTCAATTTCAGGTTGCATTAAGAATTAGAACTATAAGATTGCAGAATTAGGTCTCCTTATCCCTAAGAAATCCCTAAACTCTGGTTGCCAATTCAGATCGGAGCAAACAATCCAATTCCCATTAGTAAAGATTCCTCTTGATTAATCAAATGAATTTCCATTCAGAGATTGCATGAAAAGCAGAATTAACAACTCAATTAATCCAAGAACTTAAAGTTCAGAAGATAAAGTCGAATCAATACATCAATTCGAGTTCCATAAACCCCTAACTATGGGAAATTAAGCACACATTGCAACAAAAACAGAGAAAGAAGAAGAAGAAGATGAAGAAGAATGCAGAGCAGCCATGGCCACGAGCTCTAATCCGATCCCTCTTCTTGGAGCTTCAAGCTTCGACCCCAATCTTCTCTCCACTCTCTCTCAACGAGACTCTAACTAACAAAACAGAAAATGAGCAAAAAGATCCCAGTTTCGCGCTTCAATCAGGTATTTATAGAAACCCAGTTCTGCGCGTTGTCACTTTTCTTCACAAGAGTAACCACGCAGAAGCTTTATGTAGTGTGCGTGTTCACTTTCAAGAGCAAGAGTAACCACGCGCAACTTGCAGAGTTGAAGGCTTCTCTGGAACATTCACTTTTGTTCATAATAGTGGCAACGCAGGAGGTCAAGGGCTGCGCGTGATCACTTTCGTGAGTAATAGTAACCACGCGCAAGCTGTCCTGATACAAGTGCCTCTGGAACGCTCACTTTCGTTGGCGAAAGTGACAACGCGCAGCTCATCAGGAATGAAGTCTCTCTAGAACGTTCACTCTCGCCAGCGAAAGTGATAACGCACACTGGCAACGCTCACTTTCACTAACAATAGTGATCACGCCCAGGCTGCAACCCATAATTCTTGTATTTTGGAGTCCAGCATTGCCATTCTTCCTCTTCCTTCCCATTGATTCTCCATTTCCATGACTTTTGCTCAGCTTATTCCTTCAAAACAAGATAAATTCCTTAAGAACTAAGCATAAATTATACAAATGCGAAAATAACTACAAATTGAATTAAAACTTTCAATCATTCTCTTTTTCTGCGTTTTTCTGCTTTCTTCATATATTTTCTTATTAAATGAGCTAGAATTATGCTAAAATATCAGTAAAAATATGGATTCATCAATGATCAACGAAAAATAGAAGAAAAGTAACAAAAATTGGAGGAAAGAAGTTGATAATTGAAAAACTGCCTCTGAATGGAAATTTGATCAACTAATCAAAGAGGAACTCTTATCAATGGGAATTGAATTTGTTTCTCAGATCTGAATTAATTGCCAAGGTTATTGGTTTCTTAGGGATAAGCTATCTTAATCTTGCAATCTTTTGGTTTCTCAAACTTAATGTAGCATTTGATTGGATTAGATCTAAGGGATTGGAGTGATTTGATTAGATGTTAGATTCATTGAGGCAAGGGATTGTCCTTTGATTAATATAACGTGAAACTGATTGTCATTCTATCTAAATGCTTGAAAGTTCAGAACTTTATTAATTCAATGTTGAAGTTTTGGTGAAACAATTGCCTAACTACTCTTTCTACATTTGTTTACTATATACTTTTGTACTAACTATTCTGTTTTACTTTCTAATTTCATTTTTGATACATTCATACCAATTCCATCTGAAATTTGTAAAGCTCAACTAATTGTGATCTTGTGAAGTGGTAATTGAGAGCATTATTCCCTGAGGACGATACTTGGAACTCAATTTGATTCTAAAATTTTTTATAACTTGCTACAACAACACTAGTACACTTGCTAGTCAGTTTACCTTCATTGCAACAACAGTTGTAAAAAGTGTGACAAGCCACCATCCTTTTTACCCTAGAACTCACGTGTACTACAAAGGATCCAAGAGGCAAGTTTCAATCTTTCCTCATTTAGTGCTTGTGACCGAAAAGTCATTCATGTCCAGGGAGGGAGAGAATCAAATTTGATAGCCTAGGATTCTAGCCCAAATTAACTATACTTAATGCAATTCCATTGTTCCAGGTTACCCTAAAGAAATACAGCCGCCACCTCTTAGACTGCCATATTTTAAATTGGACCTTATTTAAAAAACTTTCCTTTTATAGTGCAACCGATAATTTAAGGCTACAACCCTTTTCTAGAAGAATAGACTTTCCACATTCTCGGCAATTACACGTAATTGTTACCCTATTCATTAATGCACCTTATGATTTTATTCAATACCCTTCTTTTAAATAAGGTAATCAAATTTTCGTTAATTGTTTATGCAGGAGAGAGAAAATCGGCCATAATGGCCTAGATTTAGAGCATGAAACATTGCATTTAATGAGATTACTAATTCCCTGGTTACCCTAATTAGATGCAGCCATTTTCCTTTCCCTAGACTGTCGTTTTTGTGTGATAAATATGACGCCTAAAAATAGAGAGATTTTTTTTTTCTAAAACAGGAGAAGCGGAAAGATAAACACATTCTTTGAACTCACATCTAGCATATCACATTTCTGCTTAGAGGTTTATGGCCTTAAAATATAATAACAAAACCAAAGTAGAACAACAACAATACTCTATCATAACTGAATAACTTCATGCAATAGATAGGGAAATAGTTAGTAACAATCTCAGAGTACTACAACCTGATAAGGTAAAATGACATAATTAAAGTGCATAAAATTAACATAGTTCAGAGATACATGGAATGAAACAGACTGACTCCCTAAGATCAGTTCCCTAAGAAACAACAACAGACAAACTATCCCAATTAGTCGAGAGGAGAATAATCCTCCATAGGATCAGACTCCTCAGAAGAGGTGGGGGAAAGGTATAGGTGCGGGCGAAGGTCTAGCATTGGGGCTACGAGGGTCAACACAATGGGTGAGGGTGAGGCGGATAGAGCGGGATAAGGTAGCTGTGTGTCTCCAGGAGGAATAGAGAAAACAATCTCAATAGGACCTTCAGTCACGTACTCACTAATCCATGAACCTCCACTATATCGTCCCTGAAGGGTGTAGGCACGACCACGGAAAATGCTCTGCTGGGCCGCGGCGTCGAACACCCACATGTCTTCCTCAGAGGGAAGGACCAGCACTCTCGTCCCATTGCTGGCCATCTATAATGCATGGAAAGTAAAACAGAGACAGTATAACCAAGGGGTGAGTTCTCCAAACACGATTTAACATATAATTGCCATACCCCAAGGAAGGTGGCATTTCAGACACAAGCATATCAATTACTACAAGGCATAACAATTAATACATTCCACCATCATCATGAGATATACATAGAATATGATAACAATCATTAGCATGCAAGAGCAATTTCACAGTAAAAAACAATCCACTGCCTACTAATGATGCTCATGATGCATGGATGCAATTCCTACCCTCATCATACATCTCTAAAATTTCTCTTTTCTATGCACATGGTATGCATGGGGATCCCTTACTCTACTACTAGCGACTTGCCCAGCTTTTAGTGTAGAGTTCATCATGGTAAGGTCAAGTCGTGTGGCGATCGGAGGACTCCATTCCCTGCATCATAATTTGCACAGAAAACATTTATTTCATTATTCCAAGAACACCCAAAACTGGTGCTGGCCCCAAACTGGGTCTCTTCAGGAATGGACCTCAACGACCCTAGGATGTGGAGTCCTTGTCGGGCTTGGCTAAGGCTTGCAAGTAAGGTCATGACCCAGCCGTAGAGAGCTCTGCTGCGCCATCTAGGTCGACTGTTCCCCCTTTCGCCACCCCCAATAGGTCTACTCGGGACCGAACTTCCAATACCTACAGTTGTGCCTCTGTTGTGCCATCAAGTCGTTCAAGAAAATGATATGATGCATGAAACATTTTTATGTTCACAGTTCCCATAAGCAGACAAGGCATATTCCATCATCTTATAATCTTTACCATCCAAGTTTCATGAAGTCACACCATCCAAGCACAAGTTTTACCATCCTTCATCGTTAAAAACTAAAGGTGATTACGGTTTAAAGCCATATCAATCACATTTTTCTAGCACTTGTACATAACCATATTCAGAACTTTCCTAACTTCAAAGCTTGGCCAAATTAAAACATACACTTCTTTTCTCACGAGGTCAATCACTCAAACTCACAAGCAACAACAATCATTCAACCAATTAAATTCAGCATGGGTTAAATCAATTAATTCAAGGTAAAATGCTTCCAATCTCTTTGGTTATACCTAGATAAAACAAGGCATCAAGGCACGAAAACACTAATCTTCTCCCTAAGAGTTAAATCTATCCAGCACTCACGTTTATTATTTTACTTAAGTTTTCTAACATACTAAAGTAGGAAAATCAACATACAAAGACTCTAACTCATTGTCCAAGTTTCATGATTTTATTTTATAAGAAATCAAGCTTTTAGAGACACAAGACCGAGGCATATACAAGGGTTCTCCTTTCAAAAATTCGGTTGTTAAACACTTTAGTTCACACATTCGCCAAGGTTCAATCCAAACATGACATCTCCAAAAAATTTGCATCACTTATTGTCAAAACTGAAAATCATTCAAGTTTATTGGTCCTTTCTTTTTACAAGGTTAATGTCCATGGTCCATTCTCATGCTCCCAACTTATTTTAAAGTTCTAAAATACGAAATCCTTGCTCTTTTCCTCAAAACATTCAAAACTGTCCAGCCTTATGAACCTCCTTATTACTTCCTTCTTTTTCAATCATCACACCACTAAATCAAGGGAAATTTTCGTGCAAAAACAAGGTTTCATCATCTAAGTGCAGTACATCAAATTTCCTAAGAGATGTCCAAACTTGCAAGAGTGAAACCGAAATACATAGGGCTGAAATTAACATGCAATGATGCAAAATTAACGTGTAAATCTGTGGTTTCTTGATTCCAAGGGTCAATCAATATTTAAACAAGAGATCAAGTCAAAAGGTATACAAATCCGAGACATGCAAATGGAAAGAAACCACACGCACACATCAATGGTTCAGACTTTTAAGAGTGAATTCGTTAAGAGAAAGGTTCACATTTTTTTTTGGAGAACTTAACATGCAAATTCAGATTTTGGGTATATTCAACATGCAGTCCAATGTATAGATTTTTCTAAGGACGAACAAGCAAAAACAGCCAAGGAAAGACAAGGAAATCAACATGCACACTTCAAAGTCTCAACCTTTTTGTGAATCAAGTTGATTAAGAAAAAGTCCACTCTTTTTTTTTTTTAGGGACTGGCCGAGACATGTAAATTGGAAGATAACACACTCTTTGAAGGGATTCAACATGCAAAAATCAGATTCAAGTCACTTCCACATGCAGTCCAAAATAGAAGAGTTTATCAAGGAAAAACAAGCAAGAACATCAAATCGCAACATGCAAAATCAAGCAAGGTGAGAACTCCCCCTTGCCTTTGATTTTTGGACGTGAGATTGAAGAGAGAAAGGCTGGAAATGGTTGATCTTCAAGGAAAGCTTGCTGGACCGAAAAAAACAGTGGCAAGATTCTTCAAGTTCTCCCTCTAAAGTGGGTTCCTTCAACACAAAAATTAGAAAGAAAGGTGGAGGAAGGTGCTATGGTGTTAGGCTCCCCCAAATCAAGGAAGTAAAGATGAGAAATGGCTTACCTCTTTGGTGTTGTGGTCTTGGTTTGAAGAAAGCAAGCAAGGAACAAGGTGAGTGCTTGGAGTCTCTCGGTTTTGGCCTTGAAAAGTTGAGAGAATGTGAGATTTTTGGGGAGGGGAGGTCTCAGTTTGAAGAGAGGATGGAGAGAATGAGAAAGTGGAAGGGTTTCAAGAGAGAGTGTGAGATAGTTTCTTGGTTTGGTGCAGCAAAAATGCAAATTCGGACCAAGTGTCCCTTTTTGCATGAAAGGTGAAAATGAAATGGCCAAGGGAATGGATTCACGGCCCTAGGCTCCTTGGATAAGGTTCTAAGGCTTCCAATTTTGCAATTGGCCAATTGAAGTAAAAGGATTGTTGCATGAAAAGGGGCTCACGGTTTTTTGTGCATGAATAGTGAATTTTAGAAAGGCTTACAAGTAACACTTAGTGTATTTTGATAAGCAAGCTGCATGGAATGGTCTAGGCTGCATGCACACGGTTTTTGGTGAGGCAAGTTCCAAGAATCAGCACAAAGTATCAAGGCTTAAAGCTTTGGACAACATGCATGCAAAATAATTGGCCGACGAGGAATTTGACGCGACTTGGTTGACATTTGAAAGGACATTTGACATGGTGGCAATTTCAAGGAAATCATGTTGGAATTTGTAAGACAAGACAAGAAAGTTCCGAAGTGACTTGGTCTACGAATCGGGGAACAAGATCCATTGCATGCAATCTTAGTGGCCGAACTAGATTTTTGGGATCTTCAGGTAATGATTACTAGATCTCGTGAAATTTCGTGCAAAATTATGACGGCTAAGTAATCTTGAAAATCCAAAGTAATGATTACCAAATCTCACGCTTTTCGAGAAATATAATTATGATAAATATATTTATTAATTAATTATTATTATTATTTTTTGAATAATTCAAATAGAACGAAAATATACTTTCTGGACAGAATTATCAGTGGACACTTTGGACAGTACTGCAGAGTAAATTAGTCCTGGATGATCCTGAAACCAAGTATTGCACGCAATTTTCCCTAAAATTCCAACTCTAAAATAAATCACTATTCTAAAAATTTTAATTTCCATCTACTCCTTCTGATACTAGAAAGTCAGAGACAGCGAGAAGTTTTAATCCAAGAGTTGCTAATTAATTCGTGAAATTAAAGGAAATTAGGAGCCCCAAAACATAACCTTTCCATATTCTCGTGCTCTTAATTAGTCAGCCACTAAAATTCAATTTGATATTTATTCCAAGGACCATTTATTAGAGAATTAATCATGCTTGATTACTTCCACGACCAACCCTTCATCTAACCATTAACATACACCCAATTGCCTTAATTACTTTCCACTCACCTTTAATTCCCTCGAGGAAAACGTATGGACACACCCCAATCTTCTCCCCTAAATGATTGAAACCGTCAGCCACATTAAGGATAAGCGTGAGTCAATGTGGAAACTCTCCCATGATACATTTAAAACCCTAAAAACCATGCATGATATTAATTGTGTATTCTTGGCTTAATTGCTTTGCATTCATAGCTAATCATTACAAGATTAAGTGCGTGTACTACCCTAAAAAGGCGTCACTTTATGGGTAATTCAAAGAGACATTGCATGTTTATTCTCTTCTCTAACAACCTAAACCGTCACCCACATTTAAAACGTTGTACCTAGAATAAATGTTCTCTTTGGGACCGTACCACCATTAAACCCCACTTAAAAGACCTTTTCATTTACACAGCCACACAAGAGACACACCCCTTTCAATTTCGTGGGATACGAAGGGTTTAAACCTATTCCCTCCACAAATCAAAACCCTAGCCGCCAATATCCTCTAACCACTCACCCTTGCCCAAGTCAAAACCCTACTTAGTCATTCCATTATTATGGCTGGCCTATGGAGGCGTGTGAAGCATTAATGGCTTGCTTCTTTTACACTCTGAGCATTTAATGCTCTTGAAGGGACGTTTCGTATGCACCTGGACACCGTGAGGCACGACCTTTCAAAAATGAAGGGGAGGCAAAAGGGTGTTTCACTTAACTTAACCATAAAATCATTCCTATACAACCTTTCACCGCCAACCTCTAGGAAATGAATGGACATGAGGTTTAGGTTACACTATATAAGAACCCCTTCATTTCTCATGCACCCCTTTTCCCTTCTCATTTTTCAAAACACTCTCAACCTCATCTCTCTTTTCTCTCTCAAAAGTTCTCTCTTCCCCCACACCAAACACCCTTCTTCACTCTCGTTCTCGTGAGCGTCACCACCCCCTTGAAGGTACGAAGAACCCTAGAGAGTTCCCAACACAGCTTGCACCCCTCTTCCAACGATTGTGCCGCCATCTAAGATTCAAGCTGTAGTTGAAGTTCTTACCAACACCGAGGCTAAACCTTCCACTTCTCATCTCTTTTTCGAACCAAACAAGGTTAGGGGAGTTCTTGATTGTGTGTAAATGAATGTGTTTGCTAATATGTGCGTGATCGAATGTGATGAATATTCTTCCTTCCTATTTTCATTTCCAATGAGATTAAAAGTTGCATGCAAATGACTTTCTCTTCATCTTCTAACTTCTTTATTCGAACACTACAAAAAAATGGCATGTGGTAACTCGAATGGGTGTGGGTAAGTGAAATTACTGTTTGCATGTCAATAATATTGAAAACCTTACACGATTCTTTCTTGTTTGCCCTCACTACTAAATAAAGTTGGTAACTTTGATGAATATACGATTGCATGTCAAAATAACTCTATGAGTCCTTGTGTTATTTTCGATTTTCATCGACCACCCTCTTTCCTTTTTGTTTTAACTGAAAAATTTCTCACCTTTTTTCTCTCGATTTGGTTTTATATGAACAAGGAACCCTTTTTCTTAACCATGAAAGAATTCTCTTATTACCTAATCACTATTTTACAAAAGTTTTGTGGTAAAAATGAGTTGCATGTGTGATTAAACTTGCGGTTATTTCCATGATTCCTTGATGATCATTTTGTTTGCGAAGGTACGTTTTGACTATGACATTTTAAAGGGATTTTTATAACTATTTCCATCTTCTCTCCTTTTTCTTTTATTCTTGGACCGTGGATGAATGGTTCTTCTTTTCTTTTAACGTACTAGCTCTTATGAGTGTGGACTTGGTTATGTGGTTTGTGACGTTTGGGAATTAAATGTGTGTTAAAAAATGGTGACGTAAGAATGCGGTTATGAAACTTTTTATGTGCATGATATGGAGGATGGAGAGTTAAGGTCACAGTCTAGCACAACTGAGGGATGTGAGTGTTCAGGTTCGAGGGATGTGAGTGTTCAGGTTACGAAACTTTGTTATGACTGTGTGTTTATTGAAATGTGACTTCGTAAGTGCTTGATACTACTCTGATTTTCTTCCTTACTCAATATCTAATGACTGATTGTATTGGAGCTGACCCTTTCTGTTCGTGTTCCATTGTTGTGTGTTTGTGTATATTGCATGACTGTATGACAGATGGACCCACAGCGAGCAATGATATGGGGAGAGGATTCTGACAAGAAAGCAGTATGGAGATACGACCAGGCAACGCGTTGTCTCATATACCAGGGGATGGTCTCCCTGACCATGGGGCCTCTCACTGAAGGCGACTGGAAGCCTAGCTGGAGTGACACCCTTTTTGCAGACGTCTCTGTACCTCTACTTTCAGAACGGAGTATTATCATCCATTCACCCCCTCATTCTCCATCACAAGAACCCCCAACCAAACATCTTAAAATTTTATTGACAAAGGTAAGACCGTTATCAATCTTGACCCCGAACCTACCCCTCCTCCCAGTCCTACCCCTGCTCCCGAGTTAAAGGATGTCAAAGTTATCGAATCTTGCATTAGGCCAGTTCCTCGCCACATCCCACAGATTCGAGCACCTCCTCCCGACGAAGCTGGACCCTCTGTCCGACGCCCTTCACCACCACCACCTACTTCTCGATCGTCCCCACCCACTATCTGCTGGATTGATAGTGATCCGGACGACCTGCCACCCTCTCCTCGCCCTCAGCCAGTGGACGACTCTCGTGACTCTGACAGAATAGAGTCTGAACCCAGCAAGGATTCCTTTCCGTCAGAGTTTTATTTGTAGTTGTTTTATTTGGTCATGGATTAATACTGCTCATAGGACTTGGGTTGTTTTTTTTTTATTATTATTATTTTGAAATACTGAACTTTGGGGTTATTTGGTTTTCATTTTCAGTTTACCTTGAACACTTTGGTTGGATGATTTATATATATGCTCTTCTTTTACCAACATACTCTTTATTATATTTCCATAATTTTTATCTTCAATGGTGCCGTCATTTTAGAGTCATCCTGTGAATAATCGAAGTACTTAACATAAGTGACTTGTATGTGGTTGAGATGCGGGACTAATTAAATTATACAATTTATAATGAGTGAACTCAATGCAAATACATTGTTATAATCGTTATTTTTATTTTTATTCGAGGTATTCTGATAATTCAAAGATTTGAGTTGAAATGTGAATACTCTTTAATCGAGTTCTCTTACGCGTCTAATTTAGGTGTACCATATGGTAGAGTCTTAAGTCATATTATGAATATATAGAGTTATGGTATAATTAAGGTGTTACACTGCGCATTTTGGCTTCAAGTGTTTAAAGTTTCAACGTGCAGATCATTAGGTCCCTGCGTTGTTACTCTACTCACTTGAAGTCTCAACTCCCATGATTGTTCCCTCTATATCAGCTTAAGAACTGCAATTTTTTTCTGCAATCTGAATTACTTGATTATGACTCATCTTGAAACTTAAGTTCACCATCTAATTTTTCTCTGAATCACAGCAAACAACCAATCAATTTTCACTACACTTCCTTATCAAAAAATGAAATTTCAAAATATTAATTTCTACCTGATTCAACAAAATATACTACTATGACTCAAAATTAACTAGAAATTCAACATCTAAATTGTAATCAATAAAAGTTCAGTTTTTAGAAATGTGAGTTGCCTCTCACAAGCGCTCTTTTAACGTCACTAGCTTGACATTTGATGTTTCTTATTCAAGAGAAACCACTTTAATGCATGAAATTTCCTTTGAGAATGCCTTTCCATGATAAATTTTCAACCTTTGACCATTGACTTTGAACACTCTTCCTGTATCAGGATCTGCCACCAAGACTGCACCATAAGGTGATACTTCTTTAATGAGGAAGGGTCCAGACCACCTTGATCTGAGTTTCCCTGGAAATAATTTCAGTTTTGAATTGAACAGCAACACTTGTTGTCCAGATCTGAGTTCCCTTTTTAAGATGAATTTATCATGAATCCTTTTGGTTTTCTCCTTGTATATCTTGGCATTTTCATAGGCTTGCTATCTGAACTGCAGAATCCTCTTTTCTCCAGCCTTGGCCAAATCAAAATTCAGCCATTTTGTAGCCCAATAAGCCTTATGTTCCAATGCCACAAGTAAGTGACATGCCTTTCCATAAACTAATTGATAAGGTGACATACCAATTGGAGTCTTAAAAGCTGTTCTATATGCCCATAGACAGTCATCTAGCTTTTTGGACCAGTCCTTTCTTGATTGATTCACCACCTTCTCTAAGATTTGTTTAATTTCTTGATTTGAAACTTCCACTTGTTTATGAATGATAGGGTGTAGCAATCTTGTCTCTCACTCCATATTTTGCTAAAACTGAATCAAAATATTTGTTACAAAAATGAGTACCTCCATCGCTTAGTAGGAATCTAGGTACTCCAAACCTAGGGAGTATGTTTCTTTTGATAAAAGATATCACCACTTTAGCATCATTGGACCTTGTTGGGATGGCTTCCACCCATTTAGACACATAGTCTACTGCTACAAGTATATATTCATGAGAAAAGGACGTGGGAAATGGTCCCATGAAATCAATTCCACAAACGTCAAACATCTCCACTTCTAAAATATTGTTCAAGGGCAGTTCATGCTTTCTAGAGATATTGCCTGTCCTTTGACACTTGTCACAGCTTTCAACATAATTCTTGACATTTTTAAACAATGTTGGCCAGAAAAATCCTGCTTGCAAAACTTTTGCAGTAGTCCTTGAGCTACCATGGTGGCCTCCATATTCTGAGTTATGACAATGCCACAGAATTTTAGCTTGTTCTCCTTGTGGTATACACCTTCTCAGCAGACCATCTACCCCTATTTTGAACAAATAAGGGTCTTCCTATACATAAAATTTGCTGTCATGCAGAAATTCTTTCTTTGTTGCCAATTAAACTTTGCTGGAATCAGCTGAGTGGCCTTAAAATTTGCTAAATCAGCAAACCAAGGTGACTCTTCCACCATAAATAATTTCTCATCTGGAAATTCTTCATTGATGTCTAAAGAATTAGAGTTCAAACTGTCCAATGGCAGTCTGGACAGATGGTCAGCTACTCCATTTTCCTTGCCCTTTTTATCTCTAATTTCCAGCTCAAACTCTTGCAACAACAGAATCCATCTCAGCAATCTTGGTTTGGCATCCTGTTTTGACAACAAATATTTAAGTGCAGAATGGTCAGTATATACTATTACTTTGGATCCTATCAAATATGATCTGAATTTGTCAAAGGCAAACGCAATGGCAAGGAGTTCCTTTTCAGTAGTTGTATAATTCACTTATGCAGAATTTAAAACTTTGCTGGAATAATAAATCACATGCAATTTCTTATCTTTTCTCTGCCCTAGAACAGCTCCTACTACACTATCACTAGCATCACACATTAATTCAAATGGTAAATTCCAATCAGGTTTGGCTAGAATAGGTGCAGAAATGAGTTTCTCTTTTAAAACAGAAAATGCATGCAAACATGATTCATCAAACACAAATTGGTGGAGGTAGTTTACTAATGACTTCAATTTTGGCTTGGTCCACCTCAATTCCTTTTTCAGAAATTCTATGGCCTAGGACTATTCCCTCTTGGACCATAAAATGACACTTCTCCCAATTCAGCACAAGGTTTGTATCTTGACATCTCTGCAAAATAATGGACAAATTAGATAGACAATCATCAAAAGACTTGCCAAACACAGAAAAATCATCCATGAAGACCTCAATGGTCTTTTCTACTAAATCTAAAAATATGGACAACATGCACCTTTGGAATGTGGCTGGAGCATTGCACAATCCAAATGGCATCCTTCTATATGCAAATACTCCAAATGGACATGTGAAGGCAGTCTTCTCTTGATCCATAGGGTCTACCGCTATTTGATTATAGCCTGAATATCCATCAAGGAAGTAATAAAATGCATGTCCAGGCAATCTTTCTAACATTTGATCAGCAAATGGTAAGGGAAAATGATCCTTCCTTGTTGCATCATTAAGCTTTCTATAATCAATGCACATGCGCCAGCCCGTGACAGTTCTAGTGGGTATTAATTCATTCTTTTCATTTGCCACTACAGTTATTCCTCCTTTCTTAGGAACAACTTGAATTGGGCTGACCCATTGACTATCCGAAATTGGGTAAATTATCCCTGCATCTAATAGCTTCATTACCTCTTTTCTAACCACTTCCTTCATGGCTGGATTCAACCTTCTTTGTGGCTGTACTACTGGCTTGTAGTTGTCCTCAAACAGAATTCTATGTTTACAAAAAGATGGGTTAATACCTTTCAAATCTGAGATGTGCCATCCAATTGTAGATTTGTGATTCCTTTAAATTCTCAGCAGCTTTTCTTCTTCATCTCCCTTGAGATTACTGCTTATAATCACTGGATATTGATGTCTTTGATCCAGAAAAGAGTACCTCAAGTGAGACGGTAGTTGCTTCAGCTCAAGTTTCCCCACTTTTCTTCCTCTTCCTTTTTTCAACACCTCTTTTGTTGAATTTTCCGATAATGGTATGATAGGCAGTGTTTCAAGTTGCTGCACATATTCCATGAATTTTTCTTCTCTTTTTACAACAGTTTGTGAATTCCCTGCAACTATAATTTCCCTTAACATAGAAAATTCATCAGCATTATCAATTAATTAAGTAAATGAAATAGATTCTAAAATATCAACTTTCATGCAAGTACTGTCATCACTAGGATGTTTGAGTGCTTCAAAAACATTATAGGTAACCTTTTCATCCTGCATTCTAAGCATTAATTCCCCTTTTTGCACATCAATCAAAGCTCTCCCTGTAGCTAAGAAAGGTCTGCCCAATATTAAAGGAATATCGGCATCCACTTCCATGTCTAAAATGACAAAATCTGCAGGAAAAATAAACTTGTCAATTTTAACCAATAAATCCTCTACAATACCATATGGATAAGTATATGATCTGTCCGCAAGTTGTAGAGTGATGCTTATTGGCTTGACTTCTTCTATTCCAAGTCTTTTCATGATTAACAATCGATTTCTCTTTAGAATAACCAAAGATTGATTCCTCAATTCATTGGTCCTAATATTCAACCAAATCTTCCTAATTCCTTAGACTAAATTTAGTTCAATATTGCATTACGAATTAGAACCAAAAGATTGCAAAACTAAGACCACTTATGTAACGCCTTATATTTCTTTCCTCAATATATGATAAATTTTCATAAAAATTTAAATGGTAAAGTAAATTTTCTTTCAAAAACTCTCTAATATGAAAGAGACATTGAAATGATATAAGGTTCATATAAGTACTTTAGAAAAACAAAGATTCTAAAGTTTTCATCAGCAACAATGAGAAACAGTAGTTTTACAACTGTTTCAAAAGAATGCTATAGAACTGAAAATTATCCATTACATAACTCAAAATAACTAAGTCCTATAGCAGTTCTCATCCATCCATGCACTGTGAGCCTGGTACTATTCATCCTGGTTTCCTGAAAAATGTTGTGTAAGGGTGAGTCTCTACCCTACCACTCATACATATCACATATCCATCACAAAACACATCTTATCACAATTAAGAAAACATTATGGCATTACATATCACAGTGTCATATAAAACATGTTCTCATCTCAACACCCAAACATATATTATATTCCACAGATTCGTAATTTCTTTTACTTTTAACCGCGCTTACCATGCCCTGTGGCCACAGTTATCTGATGCCTCTATCTCGAGGTCTTACACATTCATGTAAATAGTCGCCAGATGGCCCATGCAATACGGATACAACGCATGCAATAGACAGTCCCTTAGCAAAGGTAATGGTCAAGAGTCAAGTCGAGAAATGAGTGTGTGGCCATGTGGTGCATTTGAACACAATATTCCATGTACAATCCCGAATGTCACTCACCACCCTACATTTCCCCCAAGATATCCCATATCGTCTCCATCTTCCACTCCCCCAATGTATCTTTGTAACTATTTACATCATATCTTTTTCCATCTCATACTCTTTCAAGTATATTCACATGTTCACATATGCCATTTCTCATGTTCACACATATTTTTCATTATATTTCCACATACTTTCTATCATATCCATCAAACCATGGCATATTCATAATACACATCATTTTAACATGAAACACAATATATTCAAACATGAAACATCCATCTCTTTGTATATTTCATATAACAAAATCATAAAATCATATCAACCATCCTCAATATACCTTATCATGCCCTATTTGAACATAATATCACATTTTCACCATGTATTCATCATAAAATCACATAAACAGCCAATTATTCTCACTTTTCACCCATTATTTTTCATAAAACAAGGATTATTCCATATATAATCACATACATGACAAGATCTATGAGAATACAAGTAATAAACATAACAAAATGATAAAGTAGAGCCCCTCTTACCTCAAAACAGAGCTTTTACAAGGATTTAACCGAAGATTTAACTTTAGAACAGAGTTTTTCCTAAGAATACCATGAACATCTATAAGAAAAAGAAGAAAAAGAGAAACGAATAGTAAATCTAACTTCAAACTTAGAGAAACTTACTTGAAGTCCTTTAGAACGGATGTAGAATCACAGATCTAAAGAAAAATCTAAGTTTATGAGGTTTAGTATTGAGAGAAAATGGCGAGATATAGCCTTAGAACCTTTGAGAACCTTGGATAGGAGTGAAGAAATGAAAATTTCATCTGAAACCCCATTTTTATAGAAAATTTTTGAAAGTTATTGTTCACTGCTGGAATTTACTGTTCATCGCCGGAAACACTGTTCACGCCAAAAACACTGTTCACGATTACTGAGCACACGTACTGTACACGAACTGTACGCGGATATGACGTTAGCCATGACGTCATGGTGATGTTACTGATGACGTCATGATGATGTCACTGATGATGTCATCGTCACTGTACATACGCGGTTTCACTGTTCATAGGCGATTTTACTGTTCATATATTTTTTTTAATATTAATTCTATCCAAATCTATTCCAATTATACTTTAACAAACCTCATTTTATTTAAATCAAAATGCAGGATGTTACAACTTATCCCTAAGAAAATCAATAGTTTTGGGAATTAATTCAGATCCAAGCAACAAACCCAATTTCCATTAGTGAAGGTTACTTTTTGATTAATCAATTGAATTTCCATTCAAAGATCTAGTAAACATAGAATTAATCCCTAAATCAAATCAAATACTCAATGTTCAGAGTCAAAACGAAATCAATATATCAATTCTAGATCCATAAATCCCTAACAAAAAGAGTTAGAAACACATTACAATGAAATGCAGAGAAGCAAGAAGAAAAGAAGATGAAAAGCAGAGAGCCATCTCCATAACTTTTTCTTCTCCCAGATTCCTCTAGCAAAGAAGAACAAAAGTCGCTCCTCTCTTCTCCCTCTGACTTCCCTTGGAAGTTAAAACGGTTACAACTTAATACCAAAAACTAAAAAATGACAAAAAGCTCTTTTTCTAAGTTTCTAATTCCTATTTATAGAGTTCCTCTAATTCTTTGACTTAACCCTTGGAATTCTGAAAGTTAGTTATCCCCAAGTGTTCTGGAATCTTCTAAAAGTGATACAAAAGCTCCAAACGTTCAGAATTGGCGAGAAGAAGAAGTTACAAAAATTGCAGAGTTTTGCGCCAAAACGAACAGTGACAAGAGTGAAGGCGCGCAATTGCGCACCTTGGTAGCAAGTGATGTGAGTTGTAACTCTCAGTTGCGCGCCAAGGCTTCAAGTGATGTGTGTTTCAACACACATCACTTCAATGAATGCTTCTTCCATATGCTCAGCTCTGCGTTGCTACGCCATCTGTTATGAGTTGCCACTCTCTGTAGCGCGCCAAAGCTCCAAGTGATATACGTTTCAACGTAATGGCAGTTATCCAGTTACAGTTGCTGGAGTGTTAACGCACATCACTTAGAGTAGCCACGCAGACACATTGCTATATTTTCTTCTTTCCACGTTCAAACGCCAATCACTTGGAGTTGTAACGCCCAACTCTTAGGATTTCTTTAAGCTTGATTCTTTGACTTTTCTTCTTTAATTTCAGCTTTAATCCTTCCTTTAAGCACTTTCAACAACTTTCTATCTTTTGTATGAACTCCTACAAAAAAATCTAAACAATTTTTAATATTTCAACAAAACAGCAATTTATACTAATTATTTAATTTTTGTGATCTTTTCAAGTTTATTTTAGAACTATTTTCCTAATTATTAACCAAAAATTATGCTAAAAACATCGTAAAATATAGATTTATCACTGCCCCTATCATCAGATAAGTGACCAGCTCCTAATCCAATACTTCTATAGGGGCTTACACCCAATGGATAGGAGCATGATTGACGCAGCTAGTGGGGGAGCCCTAGTTGATAAGACTCCTGCTGCTGCTAGAAACCTCATTGAGAATATGGCAGCTAACTCTCAATAGTTTGCTAAAAGGCAAAATTCCATCATGTCTAGGAGTGTCAATGAAATTCAAACATCAGATTCACACAAGCTGAAGCATAAGCTAGATGAGTTGGCTTCTATGGTAAAACAGTTGACATCCATCCAAAAGAATTCTGCTGCATATACACCTCCACCTCCTTCCATTCCAGCTATGCTTTGTGGGATTTGTTCATCTATGGATCACTTTACTGATAGTTGCCCCACATTGCAAGAAACTGAATCTTTGGAAGGTAATCCTCAAGCTTATGCTGCTAATATTTATGCTATTAAATTTCCTTTTCAGCAACTGTAGCAACAACAAAGTTGGGATTTATCTTCTAATAGATATAATCCCAGTTGGAGGAACCATCCTAACTTAAGGTGGGGAGGAAATGCACAGCATCAAAGCTCTAGCCAACCAACCAACAACCATTTCCAACTGCATCAAGTTGGACAAAGCAAGCCATATTCCGCCCAGCAACATCACCATCCATCATCTTCATCTCAACAGCACCATCAAGCATCCTCTTCACTGGCTCCTGCACCTCAAAAGAGTGAGTCATCCTTGGAAGACCTTGTGAAGCAACTCATTATGAATAATCTCAATTTCCAGCAGCAGAGTCAAGCTTTCCAACAATAGACTCAAGCAAGTATTAAGACCTTGGAGAATCAAATGGGTCAACTTGCTTCATCGTGAAATCAACTTCAACCTCAAGGTTCAGGCAATCTCCCTGCACAAACTGTAACAAACCCAGGGAATGTGAGTGCCATTACCTTGAGATCTGGTAAGGTGATGCAAGAACCAGAAATGCCTAAGGAGAAGGATCCTAGTTTCACTCTAGCTGCAGAAGGTGAAGGAGGAGAGGTTGAGAGCCAAGAGCAGCCTGCACCTACGACCACACTATGTCAACCAAAAGTGGCAGACAAAGAAGAGAGGTCCATTTATATTCCCTTCCCTCAAAGAATGGTTAAGCCCAGCAAGAAGCAAGAAGAGGTTGATAAAGAAATTTTGGATACTTTCAGAAAGGTTGAAGTCAATATCCCCTTGTTAGATGCTATCAAGCAAATCCCAAAGTATGCCAAATTCCTTAAGGACTTATGCACTCATAGAAGGCGGCTAAAGGGTAATGAAAGAGTGAACATGGGAAGGAATGTATCAGCTTTTTTTGAGAGGCAGAAAACTTCCATGCTTAAGAAATGCAAAGATCCAGGGACGTTTACTATTCACATCTTTGTCTCTTGGACCATTGCAGCCCACAGGTGTCATCATCTAGTTAGCAAATAGGAGCACCACTAATCCAGCCGGCCTTGTGGAGGATGTTCTAGTGAGAGTGGATGACTTGATCTTTCCTTCTAACTTCTACATATTGGACATGCAAGAAGAAGAGCCAATAAAAGGAGCCGCACCAATCATCTTGGGGAGGCCATTCTTGAAGACGGCCAGGACCAAAATTGATGTGCATGTTGAAACTCTCACTATAGAGTTTGGAGAGAGTGTGGTTCGCTTCAACATACTAGATGCTATGAAGTACTCACCTGAGGAGCATTCAGTTTTCCACATTGATGTTCTTGATAGCTTGATAGATGATAGTTTTGTTGAATTTTTAGGAGACTCTTTCATTGATTTTTCTGATTGTGTAGATACCATAGATACTAAAATTTGTGAATATTGTACTAATTCATCTTTGTGTGATATTTGTGTTGCTGATTTTCTAGATTTAGATTCTGCAACTACTGACATTAATGACATTGAAAAATCAAAAGGGATAGAATGTGGTTCACTGAGTACAACAAGTATAATTGAGTCTAACCCTTGTGGTTTAAATGTTGCAGAAATCATTTCAAATGAAAGTGCTAAAGCACTGCCTTCAGTTGAGCAGCCTCCCACCTTGGAACTTAAACCCTTGCCTGAGCATTCAAAATACGCTTATTTGGAAGTAGGTAAGAAGCTCCCTATGATCATATCCACTGAGCTTGATAAGGACCAAGAGGAGCAATTGCTCAATGTGATTCAGAAGCATAGAAAGGCCATTGGATGGACCTTGGCTGACATCCCTGGAATCAGCCCTTCCCTGCGCATGCACCAGATTTTGTTGGAAGAAGGATCCAAGCCAGTGAGACAGCCCCAGATGAGGGTAAATCCAATCATATTGGAGGTGGTGAAGAAGGAAATCACCAAGCTACTCCAGGAAGCCATCATCTACCCGATATCAGATAGTACATGGGTGAGCCCAGTGCAGGTGGTGCCCAAAAAGTAAGGGATTACAGTGGTAAAGACTAAGAAGGATGAGCTCTTGTCCACTAGAGTGCAGAACAGCTAGAGAGTCTGCATTGATTATAGGAGGCTCAACCAGGCGACCAGGAAAGACCACTTTCCGTTACCTTTCATAGATCAGATGCTGGAGCGCCTGGCAGGTAAGTCACACTACTGTTTTCTAGATGGATTCTCTGGTTATTTTCAAATATGCATAGCTCCTGAGGATCAGGAGAAGACTGATGAATCCACTTTTTATTATATTTTTACTTGCCTTTTTGGTGCTCCTTGATAGAAAAAATGGACTTAGATAGTGCAAATAATATAGAAATCACATTTTGAGTAAATATCATAGGTTTATTAATTTTTGGTTAATTTGCATGTAATTACATAGATATAGATTGCAATTTTAATTATCTTGATAATTTTACAGAGTCCCCAAGTTAATTCTGAGATATCTTGACCCTTGGATGAAAGTTGCCTCCAAAGTAGCCACTTTTAGGAGCAAAAGTGGCAACTACAACAAGTCTAGGCATTAAAGGTTGCAAAGTAGCCACTTTCAAGTCCAAAAGTGGCAACTCCAGAGAGCTCCAGGGACGCCAAATTGGATGCATTTTGCACGTTGCCACTATTGCCTTTCATAGTGGCTACGCGCATCTAAAGTTCCCACTTTCAAGTCCAATAGTAGCAACTCCAGGAAGCCCAGGACGCCACTCTTTGAAGCATGATGCGCGTGGCCACTATTGCCTTTCGAAGTGGCTACGCGCATCCAAAGTTCCCACTTTCAAGTCCAATAGTGGCAACTCCCAAGAATTGACAAACTTACAAGAATTGCGGGTGGACACTTTCAAGGCCCAAAGTGGACACTTTCAAAGGCAAAAGTGGACACTTTGCTGACATGTCATCCACTATAAATAGATTTTAGGAATTAGGGTACAGGACTTTTGACACTTTTACATTTTACACAATTTTTCCTTTGCCAAATTGAGACATTCTTCTAGAACATTGGAGTCTTGGGTGACAGCCAAGGGTCCTATATAGGTTTTAATTTCCAATTTCCCTTTTGATTTTGGTTGAATTTACATTAATGTTACTTATGTTCTTGCATTTCTTTCTTTCATTTGTGAAGCCCATCCACATGGAGAGCTAAACTTCCTTGTAATTCCTAGTCAATGCACATGAATCTTGAATTCTTGGGATTAATTGCAATACAAATCTTTCTTTCCTTGAATTTATTGACCCTAATCTTTGAATGAAATGGAATTTGCATGAAGGGAACATTGCTTAATGAACCCTAAATTACCCAACGAAATTCTAATTCAAAATTGCTTAATTTTGATTAATCCTTGAGGTTGCTTAATCTTAGGGATAGAGATTGGAGCCTATTAAGATGCTTAATTTTAATTGGGATGTTAAAGTTAATTTTCGCTTGTTAGATTAACTTAATTCAAGGGAAAGAAAGGGGATTATTGAATCATTTGAAAGAATAATGATGGAACTCATTGATTAACTAGGAATTACTCATTTTAATTGATTGAATTTCACTAGTTTACATTTTGCTCTTGATTAAAATCTGGAAATTGACAAACCTCCCCCCAATTTACTTGCTTTAAAATATATGTTCACACTTGTTCGATGTATGTTCCCAACCAAAAATTCCTTAGAGACGACCTAGGACAACACCCTAGTACTGCATTTATTTCTTTGCATATTTGATGAGGATTAACGACAATCTTTTGCATGACGAGTAGCTAAATTCGTTTCATCAAATTGGCGCCGTTGCCGGGGAACTTTTTGGTGCTGAACTTATGTTGAACATGCTTGGTACTCCGTTTTTGTGTCTTGCATGTTAGTGTGTTTGTTTCATTTTGAGTTTTTGTGTTGTGTTGAAAGTCATACGAATTTTGTGATCTGTTTCTGCATTATTGTTGCGAGATTTTCTACATCATTTTCTTCATTCAAGTGCTGCAAATTTTTCAATCACGCACTTTCAATTTTCTGCACTCATTTTGCTGCATTATACTCTGTTTTTCTGCACCTTTGCTGCATAACTCTGTAGAATTCTGTAGAGAGATTTCAAACTGTTCTTGTTATTTCATTTACTCAATTTGTTTTCAATTTAGTTAGTTGATATCTAGTGCATGACCCGATCAAACCCTGGGGATTTGTATCCATTAGACCACGAGATTAATAGGACTTTTCATAGGAACATTAGGACACATAGGGATCACTCTGATCACTCTGAACACTCTGAACCATCATCATCTCCTACTACATCTTTGCAATCTGTGACACCAATTTCTGTTTACTCTTCTACATTTTCACTTGACTCTAGTTTTGGAGCAATGGCAGGTGATGAGAGGACTCTTAAGGAGCTAGCTGCACCGGATGTCACATACCAAACATTATGCATCCAATATCCAGATGTAGATGCCCCTTTTGTTTTGAAAACTAGATTAATTCACCTTCTACCTAAATTCCATGGTTTTGCAGGTGAAGACCCTCACAAACACTTGAAGAAATTTCACATTGTATGTTCCACCATGAGACCTCAAGGTGTTCTAGAGGAGCATGTCAAATTGAAGGCATTTCCATTCTCTCTTATGGATTTGGCTAAAGACTGGTTGTATTATCTTCCACCTGGCTCTATTACAAGTTGGGACACCCTCAAGAGATTGTTCCTGGAAAAAATTTTCCCTGCCTCAATAAGAAAGGAAATATGTGGTATTAGGCAGCTGGAAAGGGAAAGTTTGTATGAATATTGGGAGCGTTTCAAGAGACTTTGTGCTAGCTGCCCCCATCATCAGATAAGTGACCAGCTCCTAATTCAGTACTTCTATGAGGGATTACACCCAATGGATAAGAGCATGATCGATGCAGCTAGTGGGGGAGCCCTAGTTGACAAGACTCCCACTGCCGCTAGAAACCTCATTGAAAATATGGCAGCTAACTCTCAACAGTTTGCTACAAGGCAAAATTCTCTCATGTCCAGGAGTGTCAATGAAATTCAAACTTCAGATTCATACAAGCTAGAGCATAAGCTAGATAAGTTGGCTTCTATGGTAAAACAGTTGGCATCCATCCAAAAGAATTCTGCTGCATATACACCTCCATCTCCATCCATTCCAGCAATGCTTTGTGGGATTTGTTCATCTACAGATCACTTCACTGATAGTTGCTCCACATTGCAAGAAACTGAATCTTCGGAAGATAATCCTCAAGCTTATGCTACTAATATTTATGCTAATAAATTCCCTTTTCAGCAGCCGCAGCAACAACAAAGCTGGGATTTATCTTCCAATAGATATAATCCCGGTTGGAGGAACCATCCTAACTTAAGGTGGGGAGGAAATGCACAGCATCAAGGCTCTAGCCAACCATCCAACAACCATTTCCAACTGCATCAAGCTGGACAAAACAAGCCATATTCAGCCCAACAACATCACCATCCATCATCTTCATCTCAACAGCACCATCAAACATCCCCTTCGCTAGCTCCTGCACCTCAAAAGAGTGAGTCATCTTTGGAAGACCTTGTGAAGCAACTCACCATGAATAATCTCAATTTCCAGCAACAGAGTCAGGCCTTCCAACAACAGACTCAAGCAAGTATCAAGACCTTGGAGAATCAAATAGGTCAACTTGCTTTATCCCTAAATCAACTTCAATCTCAAGGATCTGGCAATCTCCCTGCACAAACTGTAACAAACCCAAAGAATGTGAGTGCCATTACCTTGAGATCTGGTAATGTGATGCAAAAGCCAGAAATGCCTAAGAAGAAGGATCCTAGTTGCACTTTAGCTGTAGAAGGTGAAGGAGACGAGATTAAGAGTCAAGAGCAGCCTGCACCTATGCCCACACCATGTCAACCAAAAGTGGTAGACAAAGAGGAGAGGTCCATTCCTATTCCCTTCCTTCAAAGAATGGTTCAGCCCAGCAAGAAGCAAGAAGAGGTTGATAAAGAAATTCTGGATACTTTCAGAAAAGTTGAAGTCAATATCCCCTTGTTAGATGCTATCAAGCAAATCCCAAAGTACGCCAAATTCCTTAAGGACTTATGCACTCATAGAAGGCGGCTAAAGGGTAATGAAAGAGTGAACATGGGGAGGAATGTATCAGCTCTTTTTGAGAGGCTGAAAACTTCCATGCCTGAGAAATGCAAAGATCCAGGGACGTTTACTATTCCCTGCATTATAGGCAACAATAGGATAGATAATGCCATGCTTGATTTAGGTGCATCTATTAATGTTATGCCTTTATCTATCTTCACATCTTTGTCTCTTGGACCATTGCAGCCCACAGGTGTCATCATCCAGTTAGCAAACAGGAGCACAGCACATCCAGCTGGACTTGTGGAGGATGTGTTAGTGAGGGTGAATGTTGTCATTTTTCCAGCTGATTTTTACATCCTTGACATGAAAGAGTCAATGGATAGTGTTGCACCAATCATTTTGGGAAGTCCGTTCTTAAAGACTGCGAGAACGAAGATTGATGTGCATGTCGGATCACTTACTATGGAGTTTGGAGACAGTGTTGTCCGCTTTAACATACTGGATGCTATGAAGCACCCAAATGAAGAACACTTTGTTTTCCACATTAACCATCTTGATGAATTAATAGATGATAGTTTGTCTGAATTTCTAGGAGGAGACTCTCTCCTTAATTTTTCTGATTATGTAGATACTTACAATTGTGAATCGTGTAATAGTTCTTCTCTGTGTGACATTTGTGCTGAGATTTCTGATTATTTGAATGCAAATTCTACTACTTTCAATGTTGATGAACTTGAAAATTCCATAAGATTAGAAGGTGATGTAATGAGTACAACAAGTACAGTTGAATCTAACGTCTTTGGTTTGAATATTGCAGAGAATTTGTCAAATGAAAGTGCCAAATCACTTCCTTCTGTGGAGCAACCTTTCACATTGGAGTTGAAGCCCCTACCAAAACATTATGAGAAGCTACCGGTCATTATTTCCACCAAGCTTTAAGGCAATCAAGAGGAGATATTGTTGGAAGTAATTAAAAGGCATAAAAGAGATATTGGATGGACTTTAGCTGACATTCCTGGTATTAGCCCTCTCCTGTGCATGCACAAAATTCTGTTGAAAGAGGGGACTAAACTAGTGAAGCAGCTTTACAGAAAGAGGAAGAGGAAAAGGAAGCCACAACTCCAAGAACTAAAAGCGCTGCACTTAGGAGCATATGAAGACTCAAGAACCTACAAGGAGAGAACCAAGCAGTATCATGATAAATTGATAGGTTGAGGAGAGTCCTGTACAGGTCAAAAGATGCTTCTATTCAACTTATGTCTCAAGTTTATGACTGGAAGGCTGCATTCCAGGTGGATTGGTCCATCCACAGTTACACAAGTATTTCCTGATAGTGTAGTGGAAATCAAGAGTGAATCCATTAACAAATGTTTCATAGTGAATGGACATCACCTGAAGCATTTTTTGGAGAACTCAGTTCCCTTGGAAGAAATTGAAGAGGTGGATGTGTACTCCCCCATCATTTCCTTCAACCAAGACCCCTGTCATGAGTAAATCACTTCGCACGTCAAGCTAATGACGTTAAAGAAGCGCTTTGTGAGAGGCAACTCACACGTGAATAAGGAATTTTGTTCTTTCCCTTTGCATTCTTTCAATTGAGTTTTTGTTCTTATTTGTTTTCATTTGTAGATAGATTTCTGATATAATTCAATTTTGTGTAAATAATTTTCTGTGGACTCAGAATTTTTGCAGGGATTGTGGCAGCAACAAACACTTTGGGTACTCATTCATGCTTGGTACAATTCGTTTTTCGTGAGAGGGCCACTTTCATAGGCCATAATGGTCACTTTGGCTCAAGGTAAGCATGTTTCTCTCTCTGTAGTTCCCACATTTAAGAGTGAAAGTGGCTACTTTGCCACCCAGGAGGTCAATAGTTTGCGCATGGACACTTTGAAGTCCAATAGTAGCCACGCGCAAATTCACTTTGAATTTTGGCTTACTGTAGTTGCCACTTTCTCACTTTTAAGTGGCCACGCACACTTGTCCCACAAAATAACCCACTGAAGTTCCCACTTTGAAGCCCCATAGTAGCCACGCGCAAATTCACTTTGAATTTTGGCTTACTGTAGTTGCCACTTTCTCACTTGAAAGTGGCCACGCACACTTGTCCCACAAAATAACCCACTGGAGTTCCCACTTTGAAGTCCCATAGTAACCACGCGCATATGCCCACACACAACCTCACTGTAGTTGCCACTTTCTCACTTGAAAGTGGCCACGCGCACCACACTTTGGGCCAGCCCACTGCGCGCACCTCCTAAAATCCCTCAAAGTCACAACACCCACTTCACATCACTCACTACAAACACCCACTCAAGCACTTCACTCACAACGCACTTCATGATGCACCTCCTCCACCTAACAAAATTGAGTTTTTGCAACCTCAATCCTCACATTTTCACTTCCGCCGCCACACCCAAAGCTCCAAGCAAGGTAAATCTCTCACCCTCTCTTAATTCATGGGTTAGGGTTCTTGGATCCCCAATTTGGGGCTTTTTAATTGTGCCCTTATATGTTGAAATTGATGTGAATTTCTTGTTTAATTAAGCATTCTTGTATGAATTAGAGTGGGTGAGGTCCTTTAATTGAACCCAATGACCATGTTTGGCTGCCACCATGTTCAATGTTCCTACTTTTGTCCCCAAAAGTGGCCACGCCCATTTCCATTTGCTATGAATCTCATTTGTTGTTTTCGTTATGCCCATTCCCTTTATTTTTATGTTCTCAAACATGCCCATTATGTCATTCCTTTTCATACTCATGCATGTTGATGTCTAAATTCAGTTCATGTCCATTTACATTGAGTTCTAACCTCTCCATTTTGCTGTATTGCTTCTCAAATTCCATGGTATTTTGTTATTATTGCACTTGATTCTCATGCCTCTTCTATAATTAGCTCTGATTGTTGGCCTTTCTGGGTGTTGAACATGCTTTTCGTGACTTTAATTTCACTATTGTTGTGTTATGGCCCTTAAACTTAGCAGCCACATTGTGTTCTATAGTCAATTGCTATACAAGATGAACGTTTGCCACACCTTTTATGTTGTACTTAATTGCAATTGTATGTATCATTTGAGCTCTATGCTTTGCCTATAGAATGCATCTTTTATGGACTTAATCCCAATGCACCCAGAGATGCCCCCAGCTCCAGTTCCTCAGAGGAAGCAGAAGAAGCAGAGGAAGATGAAGACACCACCTCATCCACCTCTGATGAAGATGCCACTTAGTCTACCTTTCGTGTTTTCTTTTCTTTCTCTGCTTAGATGCCCTCAATTCCATCAGGAAGAGCATCATTGTGCCCTGAAATTTGAGTACATTATCTATAAAAGGGGGGTGAACTCTTTGTCTCTATTTTACATTTATTTGTAGCTTCCTTTTCCTGCACCGTACAAGATAAAATACAAAAATAAATCCTTATTTCATTTCTTCTATTTTCCTTTTAATTTACTTCCCTTTTGTAATTTTGCTCTTATGCTCTGATTGCATTTCCCATCCAACTCTTACTCATTCTCATTTTTGTACATATTTATTGTCCCTACCATTTTGAGCATATTTTCTTGTCGGGTGAATTGTACTCTCATTTTGCAAGTTATTATCACCTTTGCCATGGTAGTGAATTGGGCCTTTTTACTTCTTTTTCTGTGTGCATATTACATGTATTGTTGCATTCATCCTCTAGAACTTGCCTTGTTTCTTAATTGAATATGCATTGTGCAATTTTCCATCTAGATGATTGAGGCCTACTTTGCACATACCCTTCCCCCCACCCTTGCACTTCATTTCCTTGTTCCCCACTTCTTGCTTTTGCCAAACTTAGTCAACAAAATAATTCCCTTTCCTTAATAGAGGTATTTCTTTTGAGTTGCCTCAAGATTGAGTGCAAGAAACTAAGTTTGAGGTGTTGATTATGCTTGTAGTTGCTTGAGGACAAGCAATGTCTTAAGTTTGGGGTGGTGGACAACATACATGTTCATAATACATGTAAAAAAAAATATGATTGTCAAAGTTCATAGCATCACAAAAATATGAATGAACGAATGAAAAAGGATAAAAAAAAGAAAGAAAAATATAGCAAGGCTTTTGAGTTGAAAATGGATTTCCACATAAGGCAAATTAAAAAAAATATGGTGGAAGAATGCTTGAACCTCATTAGCTACATCATTTAAGGCATTCCAGTCTAGTTGTTGTACTAAATCACTCAAAAGAACTCCCTCCTCTTGAGTACCCACTTGATCTTGTGACCCTTCTTGATTAAATTTGAGCCTATCCTAACCCCATTTGTGACCAACAAAGCCCTCATGATAGGTGGTTCATTGTGTCTAGGCAAAGGAGATTGAGAATATGGGCAAGCCTATGGTAGGGTGAGGCTAAATACATGGATTAAGGGGAAACACTTAGCCTGAAATGTTATTGAGTGATGAGTGAAACACCAACTTGTGAGATGAATAGTTTCTTTGCATTATGTGAGTCACATGAAACCTTGCTTGATTCGTTCATTTCAATTTAGTGGAACTTTGCATGGAATATTTGACATGAATATGATTCCTCTGTTGAATGAGTCTATCGTTGTGAAGATGTTGGAAATGCTAATTAAAGCATCAAGTTGAAATGAAAATCTCTAAAAAAATTTTTTGGATAAATCCAACCCTCTTCATTTGATTTGCTTGAATTTTGATTTGCTTGAGGACAAGCAAAAGTTTAAGTTTGGGGTTGTGATGAATCCACTTTTTATTATATTTTTACTTGCCTTTTTGGTGCTCCTTGATAGAAAAAATGGACTTAGATAGTGCAAATAATATAGAAATCACATTTTGAGTAAATATCATAGGTTTATTAATTTTTGGTTAATTTGCATTTAATTACATAGATATAGATTGCAATTTTAATTATCTTGATAATTTTGCAGAGTTCCCAAGTTAATTCTGAGATATCTTGACCCTTGGATGAAAGTTGCCTCCAAAGTAGCCACTTTTAGGAGCAAAAGTGGCAACTACAGCAAGTCTAGGCATTAAAGGTTCCAAAATAGCCACTTTCAAGTCCAAAAGTGGCAACTCCAGAGAGCTCCAGGGACGCCAAATTGGATGCATTTTGCACGTGGCCACTATTGCCTTTCATAGTGGCTACATGCATCCAAAGTTCTCACTTTCAAGTTCAATAGTAGCAAGTCCAGGAAGCCCAGGACGCCACTCTCTGAAGCATGATGCGCGTGGCCACTATTGCCTTTCAAAGTGGCTACGCGCATCCAAAGTTCCCACTTTCAAGTCCAATAGTGGCAACTCCCAAGAATTGACAAACTTACGAGAATTGTGCGTGGATACTTTCAAGGCCCAAAGTGGACACTTTCAAAGGCAAAAGTGAACACTTTGCTGACATGTCATCCACTATAAATAGATTTTAGGAATTAGGGTACGGGACTTTTGATACTTTTACATTTTACACAATTTTTTCTTTGCCAAATTGAGACATTCTTCCAGAACATTGGAGTCTTGGGTGACAGCCAAGTAAGGATGGCAATGGGTAAAGTACCCGATAGGCACCCGCAAAATTTACCCACAATGGGTATGGTATTTACCCGCTTTACGGGTACAGGTATGGGTGTGTGTAAAAACCCGCAAATTTTAATGGGGATGGATGCGGGTATGGGTATCTAAGTACCCACCCCGCCCCATACCCGCATATATATATATATGCTTGAACTTTATTCTACAATTATGCATTGAATTTTTGTATTATTATATTACTTATATGAAGTTATATAAGATTAATATAAAAATATATTTAATAATAAAGTAAACCAAATAATTTATTTTGGTTTATATTTTTAATAGAAAAATTTATTTACTATTTTATATCATTTAATTAGGCTAACACAATTTAATTATTACATAGTTAATATAAGATTGACTTTTTTTAAAATATTATTTATATATGACACACATAAAATATTTTTTACACAAATATTTTTGTTAATAAAATCATATTGATGTTTAAATCATAAAGTGAATGATAAATAATAAATATATTATAAATATTTTATAAATTTTACAATCACCTACTATTACCGTAAACTTATTATTTATTAATAATATTTAAATTTTATTTTTATATTTTAATTTAAAATAATATTTTTTTATGTAACATATGTATTGCAAGCACAACTATAATCTATTGAATCTAAATAATATTATTCTTACTATTTATTCACATTCAAAGAAGTTTTT
This sequence comes from Abrus precatorius, assembly GCF_003935025.1. NCBI lineage: Eukaryota > Viridiplantae > Streptophyta > Magnoliopsida > Fabales > Fabaceae > Abrus > Abrus precatorius. The sequence continues at coordinate 14,705,998 of NW_020874362.1, forward strand.
GAAAAGATATAAATATAAAAAATTATTATTAATTTTATTTGTTAATTTTTTTAAGATAAAAAAGTATAATTTTTTTAATATACATGTATATTTCTTTATTATAAAATTTTATTGTAACTATTTATCTTTTATTCAAATTCTTTTTTTTAAAATTTATATACATTATAAATATTTAATTCACTAAAATAATTTTTCAAAAATTTATATTTTTGATAAAATACTTTCATATAGTATATGAGTTAAAAAATACTAGTATTAATATATATATATATTAATTATATTATATTATTTTAATTAAATCTATTATTTTTCTTACAATTTCAAATTCAAAAGTTAAAAAAAATATTTTATGTATCAACTTTCTGTTGTTAGTATTGAACTTCTCTACTCTAACTCTATTCTCATTTTCAATGTCTGTCTCGCTAAAACTTAATAACTATGAAATGTTATTCATTAGAGTTAGTTGTTAATGTCGTCACAAGAGGTTACTAAGTGATCCCACACGAAGGGACAACCATTGTACAAATCTATTTCGTTGTCGTTCTGACATTACCAACAATCAAATCTCACACAAGATAGGATTATCACTGACAAATAACTTGTGTGTTTAATTTTGCTTATTGTTTCTAAGAATTTTAGTTTAGAAAATTATTATATTAAGATACATTTAACATTTATGATCTTTGAATATTTGTTTTTTATCTATATTTGTACCTTGTTCGGCAACTACATATTGAATTTTTGTATTATTATGCTACTTATGTGAAGTTATATAAACATATTTTTCTTTATAAATATTTTTTTCTCAAACAAGTGCGGGTAATGGGTACAAGACGGGTATGCGGGTACCCAGAAGGTACGGGTACAAGGATTAATGTTCATACCCACGCGGGTATGGGGATGGGTACTGTAGTACCCTACCCATACCCTACCCATTGCCATCCCTACAGCCAAGGGTCCTCTATAGGTTTTAATTTCCAATTTCTCTTTTGATTTTGGTTGAATTTACATTAATGTTACTTACGTTCTTGCATTTCTTTCTTTCATTTGTGAAGCCCATCCATATGGAGAGCTAAACTTCCTTGTAATTCCTAGTCAATACACATGAATCTTAAATTCTTGGGATTAATTGCAATACAAATCTTTCTTTCCTTGAATTTATTGACCCCAATCTTTGAATGAAATGGAATTTGCATGAAGGGAACATTGCTTAATGAATCCTAAATTACCCAACAAAATTCTAATTCAAAATTGCTTAATTTTGATTAATCCTTGAGGTTGCTTAATCTTGGGATAGAGATTGGAGCCCATTAAGATGCTTAATTTTAATTGGGATGTTAAAGTTAATTTTCGCTTGTTAGATTAACTTAATTCAAGGGAAAGAAAGGGGATTATTGAATCATTTGAAAGAATAATGATGGAACTCATTGATTGACTAGGAATTACTCATTTTAATTGATTAAATTTCACTAGTTTACATTTTGCTCTTGATTAAAATCTGGAAATTGACAAACCTCCCCCCAATTTAGTTGCTTTAAAATATATGTTCACACTTGTTCGATGTATGTTCCCAACAAAAAATTCCTTGGAGACGACCTAGGACAACACCCTAGTACTGCATTTATTTCTTTGCATATTTGATGAGGATTAACGACAATCTTTTGCATGACGAGTAGCGAAATTCGTTTCATCAAAGACCACTTTTACATGCCCATTCGGTACATTTGCATATAGGAGAATGCCATTCGGGCTTTGCAATGCTCCCGGTATATTTCAAAGATGCATGTTGAGCATATTTTCTGATTTGGTTGAGCATTGTATTAAAGTATTCATGGATGACTTTACTGTATATGGGTCATCATTTTCTGCAAGTTTAGGAAACTTGGATAGAGTTTTACTAAGATGTATAGAGACGAACCTTGTTCTGAACTTTGAGAAATGCCATTTTATGGTTAGGCAGGGGGTAGTCTTAGGACATATAATATCTGAGAAGGGAATTAAGGTAGATCCTGCTAAGCTTAATGTCATTTCACAGCTTTCTTACCCCTCTTGTGTGTGAGAGGTACGTGCATTTCTTGGCCATGCAGGTTTCTACAGGCGCTTTATCAAGGATTTTTCCAAGATAGCCCTTCCTCTCTCCAAGTTACTGCAGAAAGATATTGATTTTGAGTTTGGAGCCAAGTGCAAAGAGGCATTTAATTGTCTTAAGACAGCCTTGACCACAACCCCCATCATTTAGCCACTAAACTGGACACTTCCATTTGAGCTCATGTGTGACGCATCCAATTTTGCTGTGGGTGTTGTTTTAGCACAGCAATTTAGTAAGGATCCACATGTCATTTATTATGCATTTTGGACTTTGGATCCTGCACAGTGTAACTATACCACAACTGAAAAGGAACTATTGGCCATAGTATTTGCGTTGGATAAATTTAGATTATACTTGCTAGGGTCAAAAGTTGTGTTTACTGATCATTCTGCTCTTAAGTTTCTTTTGAAAAAGACAGATTCAAAGCAAAGGCTAATAAGCTGGATGCTTCTACTTTAAGAATTTGATGTAGAGATTAAGGATAGAAGTGGAGCACAAAATTTGGTGGCAGATCATTTAAGCAGGATATAGGGAGTCCCTGAACTCACTGCTCTAAAAGATGATTTCCTTGATGAGCAACTATTAGAGTTGTGTACTTCAAAATTGCCTTGGTTTGCTGATATTGTAAATTTTTTAGTTGCAGGAGTTTTTCCAGCAGATGCACGAAGGAGTAAAAGGGAAAAGATCAAGAATGATGCCAAGCATTACCTTTGGGATGACCCCTATTTGTGGAAGTTATGTAGTGATCAAGTGATTAGGAGGTGCATTCCTGAGGAAGAAACTACATCAGTTTTGCATTTCTGCCATGCATCCACGGTAGGAGGCCACCTTGGACCCCAAAGGACTGCAAGGAAAGTACTGGATGCAGGTTTTTATTGGCCTACAACCTTCAAGGACTCTTGGCAAGTGTGTTCTACATGTGAGAAATGCCAAAGAACTGGAGGGGTAATCACCCTGAAGCATGAAATGCCTCAACAATCCATTTTATACTGTGATGTATTTGATGTTTGGGGTATAGACTTCATGGGTCCTTTCCCTCCTTCCTTTGGTTTCTTATATATTTTGCTTGCTGTAGACTATGTCTCTAAGTGGGTAGAGGCTAAGCCCACAAGAACTAATGATTCAAGAGTGGTTGCAGATTTTGTGCGTACTCATTTGTTTTGTAGGTTTAGAGTACCTCAAGCTTTGATTAGTGACCAAGGTACCCACTTCTGCAATAGAACCATTGAGACTCTACTGAGAAAGTATGGAGTAGTGCACAAAATATCTACACCTTATCACCCTCAAACCAATGGGCATGATGAGCTCTCCAATAGAGAAATTAAGAAAATCTTGGAAAGAATTGTGCAGCCAAATAGGAAAGACTGGAGCAAGTGTCTTGATGATGCTCTTTGGGCTCATAGAACAACATACAAGGCTCCTTTGGGAATGTCACCTTATAGAATTGTCTATGGAAAAGCCTGCCACCTCCCAGTAGAGGTAGAACATCGTGCTTATTGGGCAGTGCGAGCTTGCAATATGGACATAGACAAAGCTGGAGAACAAAGGAAATTGCACTTGCAAGAATTAGAAGAACTTCGCCTTGAATCATATGAAAATTCCAGAATATATAAAGAGAAAACAAAGGCCTTTCATGATGGAAAAATAGCAAGGAAAGAGTTTTTCATAGGTCAAGAGGTTTTGCTGTTCAATTCTCATTTGAAGCTCATGCCTGGAAAACTTAGATCTAGGTGGATCGGACCTTTCATTGTGACTTCCATTTCTCCCTATGGAGCAGTGGAGGTAAAAAGTGAATCCACAAACAAGTTTTTTAAAGTGAATGGCCATCGCCTAAAGGCTTTCCATGGGAATCCTACACTTGAGGCTAATGTGGAGGAAGTTTTCCTAGAGCAACTTCCAGCTGTTCTTGATTCTTTAGTTATTTTGGAGTGAGAGCTCCATAAAACGTCAAGCTAGTGACGTTAAAGAAGCGCTTTGTGAGAGGCAACTCACAATTTTTATAGCACTTTCTAGTTCTCTTTTAATTTCAATAAGCATTCTTTCATTTGAGCTGTGTTACTAGTCATGTTGCTTAGTTCATGCTGCACAAACATTTTGTTCAACAGTTGACTCATTATTTGATTGATGATTTGTTCATAATTTTTGTAGAGGGAAAATTGCTTTTATTTGGACTCAATTTATGCATATATTCATGGAAGTCCAAGTAGAGAGGGAGGAATAATCATTTCCATGGCACCAAGCATTCACTTTAGAAAGAATTTTGAAGTTTGCCATGAAGGTAATCACTTTCCCAAGCCATAGTGGTCACTTTCCACCAAGGTATGTGACTTTGCTCTCTGTAGTTCTCACTTTCAATTTCCATTGTGACGACTTTGAAGGCTTTTAATTTCATTGGTCTGCGCGTAACTACTATGAAAGTTCATAGTAGCCACGCGCAGCACTCTGGGAAAATACATATGAAGGGCGCCTCTGTAGTGGTCACTTTGAACTTTCATAGTAACCACTACAGAAACTATTTTTGAACATTTGATGTGCGCAGTTACTATGAAAGTTCATAGTAACCACGCGCAACCTCTTTTGAAATAGCTGAGAAAGGCGCCTCTGGAGTGATTACTATGAAAGTTCATAGTAACCACGTGTACCCCATTTTTGCTAAAACCCTTGCGCGTGGCTACTATGATTCTTTAGAGTAACCACGCCCAACATTTTTATATAAATAGGGCCCCTTTCACGTTCACTCTCACTCTTCATTTCTAAGAAATCTTCACTCTTCTTCCAATTTCCTGAGCACCCACTCCCTCGAATTCAATTCCTTGCATTTGAACGTCAATTCCCTGCACTTTTGCACTTGATTGGAACTCCAATCCAGGTAATTTCCTCTTCCTTACTCTTTGCGTTAGGGTTCTTCATTTTTCAATTGGGGATTTTTTATTAGAACCAATTTTAATTGAAATTACTGGTTAGAATCAGTTTCTGTAGGGATAATTACATGATTTTAAGTTAGTAGGGTGATTAATTGACTCTGTGTATGTAAATTGACGTGTTTGAACCCTAGGGTAGCTACTTTCATAATTCGTAGTGATTACTCTGTATGTAATGTTGAAATTTTGCTTCCCCTAAGTTCGTTTTAGTCTGGAATGTGATTTATATGCATTTTTGTTCTAGAGTAGTGTTAGTCTAAAATTTTGCATTTTTCCTTGTGAATTTAAAGTGTTTTTGTTCTAGAGTAGTCACTATCAACATTCATAGTAACTACTCTCTGTGAATATATTATGTTCTGCTCATTTCATTCACTCATTGCTGATCTGATTCAGTTGCACTACCATGTAATTAGATTTTCACTCACTCCTTGCTCTGAATTTCGAAAATCTGATTTGAAATTAGACCCATATTGCTGCACATGTGATGATGCAAGATTTTGCTACTCGTTATGCACAAAGATTGTCGTTAATCCTCATCAAATATGCAAAGAAATGTATGCAATACTAGGGTGTTGTCCTAGGTTGTCTCCAAGGAATTTTTGGTTGGGAACATACATCGAACAAGTGTAAACATATATTTTAAAGCAAGTAAATTGAGGGGAGGTTTGTCAATTTCCAGATTTTAATCAAGAGAAAAATGTAAACTAGTAAAATTCAATCAATTAAAAAGAGTAATCCCTAGTCAATTGTTGTTCGCAATCTACACTAGCAAGTGCACTAGGATTGCAGTAAGTAATGAGTAAATTTAAGATCCAAATATCGTCTCCACAGGGAATTTAGGTTTCAAATACCACTTCATAGAATTATAACCATTTAAGTTTTTTCGGAATTGGAAGGAGAGTAGTAACATGTAATAACAGCAAACTAGAACAATTAAAAGTAAAATGAACTTGTAGAAAACAGAACAATGAACAAACAGTTATGTGATAACAGAGGAAGAAACCATAGCTAGGGAATTGCTTCACCAAAACTCCAATGTTTAATCAATAAAGTTCTGAACTAACAAGCAATTGGAAAGAATGACAATCAGTTTCACATTATATTATTCAGAGGTTAATTCCTTAACTCAGTGAACCTAACATTCAATTAAACCATTCTAGTTCCTTAGATCTGATTCAATTCAATATTGCTTTAAGTGTAAGAAACCAGAAGATTGCAAGATCAAAGCCTCTTATCCCTAAGAAAACTATAATCTCGGTGATTGGTTTAGATTTGAAGAACAAATTCAATTTCCATTGACAAGAGTTCCTCTGAATTTAGTTAATCAAATTTCCATTCAATTTCCACGTGAAGTGCAGAATCAATCACTCAATCTATTCCAAAGCTTGAAATTCAATTCCAAATCAATTCAACATGTTCATTTCAGATCTACAATCCCTAACTATGAACGAATTACACAGCCATGGCAGCAGAGAAAAGAAAAGAAAGAGAAGAAGAAAATCAGAATCGCCATGGAAGCTTGCTCCACTCCAATTCCTCTTCGTGAAGCTCTGAAATTCGAATCCCCATTCCTCTCTCTCACTTCCTCTAACGAGAATCTAACTAAAAAAACTGAAAATGAACAGAATCCCTTTTTTTTGGATCGTTTATGGTATTTATAAAATTTCCCAGATTTTCACGTTATTACTTTTATGAGAAATAGTAGTTACGTAGAGAGTTTTTGGTTGCGCGTTAACACTTTTCCTAGAAATAGTGACCACGCGCAACTTCCTGATATTGAGAGCTCTCTGGAACTATCACTCTTGATGATAAAAGTGACAACGCAGAGCCAAGGTAGTTGCGCATTATCACTATTGCTGATAAAAGTGACTACGCGCAAGTCGCCAAGTTGAAGACTCTCTGGAACAATCACTTTTGATGACAATAGTGGTTACACAGAGCTTTCCTGATATTTTGCCTCTCTAGAACTATCACTTTTAATGATAAAAGTGGTAACGCCCAGGCTTCACTTCTTCTTTGAGCTCTGAAGTGATCACTTTCACTGACAATAGTTATCACGCCCAGTCTGCAATTTCTTATTCTTGTGTTTTTGGAGTTCAGACTTGCTTCTTTCCTCTTCCTTGTCATCAAACCTCCATGGATATGATCCTTGCTCAATTTATTCCTGCAAAAACAAGATTAAAAACTTAATTCCTAAGCAAAAATTTCACAATTGCTAAAATAACTACAAATTTAAACAAAACTTCAATTTCTTCTCTTTTTCTGAGTTTTTCTCCTTTTTTTTATATATTTTTCTTATCAATTGTGTTAGAATTATGCTAAAATATCAGTCAAAATATGGATCATCAATCAATGAGTTCTATCACTATTCTTCTAAATGATTCAATAATCCCCTATTTTTCCCTTGAATTAAGTTAATCTAACAAGCAAAAATTAACTTTAGCATCCCAATTAAAATTAAGAATCTTAATGGGCTCCAATCTCTATCCCTAAGATTAAGCAATCTCAAAGATTAATCAAAATTAAGCAATTTTGTATTAGAATTTCGTTTGGGTAATTTAGGGTTCATTAAGCAATGTTCCCCTCATGCAAATTTCATTTCATTCAGAGATTGGGGTTAATAAATCCAAGGAAATAAAGAGTAATATTTCCATTAAACCCAAGAATTCAAAAACCATGTGAGTTGACTAGGAATTACAAGAGAATTAGCCCTTCATATGGATAGGCTTCACAAATGAAAGAAGGAAATGCAGAAACGTAAGCAACATCAATGTAAAATCAATAATCAAAGGGAAATTGGAAATTAAAAACCTATAATGGACCCCTGGCTGTCACCCAAAGATCCTAAGCTCTGCAAAATGCTCCAAAAGTGGCAAAAGAATCTAAGGAAATATAAAAGCCCCCGTACCCTAATTTCTCAAATTCTATTTATAGTGCAGAAATTTTTGCCCAAAGTGATAACTATGGTTTCATAGTGATAACGCGCAGCGTTCCAAAGTGATTACGCACATTTCATAGTGATAACGCGCAAGGTCTGTGATTTTAGCCTCTTTGGAGTTATCACTTTGGCTTCATAGTGTTTACGCGCAGGTCCTGTGTTTTTGCCCTCTCTGGAGTTGTCACTTTGGCATCAGAGTGATAACTTTGGCTGCTCCAGAGTGTCTACTATGGTTCCATAGTAGCTACGCGCAGGATCTTATACTTTTTGACCTTTCTTGAGTTGTCACTATGGGTTCATAGTGATCACTCTGGTCTACCTTTCTGGAACAAGCTTGCTGTAGTGTTCACTATGGACTCCAAAGTGATCACTTTCACCTCAAACTTTCTCAAATGCTAAAAATCCATGGAAAAAGTATAGAAACTCCTGCACAATTATTCAAATGATCAAAATTACAAACTATATCTATGTAAATTAATGTAAATTAACCTAAAATTAAGAAATCTATTATAAATTGACCAAAATGATATTTTTATGTTATTTACAACCCTAAGTTTACTTTTTTCTATTAAGAAACATTAAAATAACAAGTAAAAATCCAATAAAATGGGGATTCATCAACATGCTTTTTACCTTAGCTGATCTAGTGGAATTCATCCTATGCATAGCTGCTCTCTGTATTTTACATGTCACAGCTTGATTCAAAAGTTGGTAATTCTTTGTTGGATCCAAATGCACTCTGTGTTTAAATTTTTTAGACCATCAAATGAACCTCTTTTGCAGACCATTAATTCACTATATAACATGTGCTTTTCTGCATTTTACACACATGAATTATGGATTTCATTTTGAAACTGTTTTTGCTGTCATAGTAATTACCTGCCAACACATAGTAATCACTTTGGGCTAAAAACTATTTCCTTCTCAACTGGACCTAATTTGTTGCTTGAACTTGTAAATGTTATGTGTCTGGAAAATCATTCTCATATTCAAATTCAAGCAAATTTTATTTATTTATTTATTTATTTTTTGACATGTAATATTGACATGTAAAATCCTCACCACCCCAAACTTGAGGGCTTGCTTGTCCTCAAGCAACTACAATCATAATCAGCACCCCAAACTTAATTTATTGCATTCACTCTTGATGCAACTCAAAAGAAATACCTCTATTAAGGGAAGGAAGATGTTTTTGCAGATTAAGTTTGGCAAAAGAAGGAATGTAAAACAAGGGAAGTTAGGTGTAAAGGTGTTGAAGGGTTGGTGGGTGCGTGCAAAGATGGCCTCAATCAGCTAGATGGAAGATTGCATAATGCATATTCAATTAAGAAGCAGGGCAAGTTCTAGAAGATGAATACAAATATACATGTAAATTGCACACAGAAAGGAATTTAAAGGCTCAATTCTCTACCATGGTGAAAGGTGATAATTACTTAACAATATGTGATTACAATTAACCTTACAAGAAAATATGCGCAGCATGGTAGGAACGAAAATATTCAAAAATAGAGGATGATCATGAGTGGAACGGGAAGTGCAATCAAAATATAACTATGGAATTACAAAACTGGACTATATTAAAAGAGAGATAAGGAAAATATTTTTGTATTTTCATTTAACACTGTGCACGAAAATTAGACTAAGAACAATGAAAATAGAGATAAAGAGATCACCCCCCTTTCATAGAAAGTAGAATCACAACTCAGGGGTCAAATTCATGCTCCTCTTGATGGAACTGAGGGCACTTTCTGCACAAATATTCATAGAATGCAGTATAGGGAGCAAATATAAAGCCAGAAAATAGAATAGATATATATAAACGAAAATGTTGGAGATGTTCAGATTAAGAGGAACAATAAGAAAATAAAGCAGTAAAGGTGAAAACTGAAATGTATGATATTTACAAGGAATTGATGGTTAGTAGTAAATACAGGGAAATAGCAGAAAGTAAGTGAAAAGTGAGTGCAGTGAAAAAGAAAAAAACTAAGACTAGATAGCATCTTCATTGGAGCTGGAAAAGGAAGAATCATCATCATCATCTTCTGCTGCTACTGCTGCTGGAAGGTCGTCATCTGAGGTATTGGAGCTGTTGTCATCGGCTTCAGCTCTGGTAGGGGCAGGTGGAGGAAAGGGTGGAAGGTCACTCTGGACTGCTGCTCGCAGGTAAGGGGCACTGAAAGTAGGAGCTTCATAAAGCTGTGTGGTAGTCATCCCCAGCTTTTTCCCTATATTCAATAGCATAGTGTCCATCAGAGTCATAAGGGCCTTCTACCCAGCATGAATGGAATCCTGCCTCAGAGCAAGCTACTTCATCTGCTCCCTCATCTTCATTGGAGTATCCCTCCTGTAATCAGCTGGTAGAGATAGTCCTGGGTTAGCATTCTTTCTGGGTTTGAAGAAATCCTTCACCATTGCAGTAGTAATAGGAGGAGCTGCTCTAATCTTCTGCAGGTATTCCCCAAAATCTACCCCAACGTCTTGGCACAGCATGATGATGATGGATGGGAAACCCATGGAATCTCTGCTTCTGCTCAAGATGTCCATAATGGCACTGCTGATTACCTCACCCACATGGATGGGCATTCCTGTCAGAATGGCATAAATAAGCTCTGCTCGCTTCACTGCTAAGGTAGAGGAGTGGAGGACCGGCGGCATGAAAGAATTGAGGATGAAGACACTCCAGATTTTTGCTGCAGGGATAAGGTGCTTGGTGGTCAAGTTCTTGGGTTGCATCTTGCAGTCAAACTCCCAATTCTCACCTTTTTTGCAAACAGTTTCAAGGATAGGCTTGTAGTCCTTATCCTCTTGAATGCTGAAGGTTGTAAAGTCCAGTTGGCCAGCTGACTTATGCACAACTGGTATATTCAGAACTCTTTGGATGTTGGAGGGGTGAAGTTGATCAATTTTCCCCTCACCATGCTGTGTTTGGGAGGGAGAGTGTCGCTTTTAATCCTCATTACGTTGGCGAAGAACTCTTGGGTGATTTCCTTCCACCCATTTCCAGCATAGGTTGTAAAAAGGTCTCATCCTCTTCTCTGAATCTCCTCCTCAAATTGGGGATAGGTGCCTTCTTGAATCTCAAAGTTACAGTCCTGTACCAGCTTCCTTCTCAGGATATTTGTTTTAAAATATTCTTCATGTTCCAAGGACCTAAACCTCGGGTCATGGTTAGGAGGAGGTGTAGAGGAAGAGGCACCAACTGTTTTGGCCCTCTTGGACCTTGGAGTGCTCTTCCTTGGTGTGTTGACCATTTTTGCTGCAGAGAAAAAGGAAATCTGTGTGAGATATTCTACAGCAACGATGTATATCAAACAAAATAATATTCAACTAACTGAGACAGTAACCCAGAACATCAGGAATAGGATACAATGCAAGGTGATCACATTATGGTTCAGGCAAAACAACATTAAGACAACCAAATTGGACATAGGCAATGATGCAGCAAACTAAAATTAAGTGTACATGAAGCAAACAAGTGGTAACAGACCATTCTGTATGGCAGCAAAATGTCAAGAACTATGCAGATAAATAACAAGGATGTTCAATTTTGATTTGCAGAGAGCATTTACAAAGAATAATGCATGGTTGCAGTTAGGGAGATTCAGAAATTATCACAACAAAAGGACAGATGCAACTCCAATTGCACTCAACAACATTTTGAATTTCAGTATGATTTCAGTACAAAGAAGTGCAAAATGTATGGTCAGTTATGATGCACAGAATTCAAAAAGCAATCAAGAAGATAAAGCAATTGGATTAAAGTTCAAAGGAATTCTTCACTATGAATACAACTGGACAGCAAGGTGAAAGTGATGTATGATGCATTATATGCAGATTTCCAGCACATTAAAGAAGTGCACAGGGCCAATGGAGTGTGTGTAGTGGAAGGGCAGCAATGATAATATCCCCAAATGCCATTCTGATTTTCAGATCAAATAGTCACTTTTGCAGATTCTAGGAAACACTATGGGGACATATTCAGGACCATATTAACCAGAGCCACAAAAGAGGGTTGTGTACTTAGCCATAATCACAATTGTGCATTATCAGTTTCAGTCCAGGAATTGCCAATTAAAACATGCAAAGTAAGCACTCTTGGGGTGACTACCCTAGGGTTGAACAATGCAGTATGCAACAAATTAACCAATTAACTTCTGTAATCACTTCCAAACAGACAATTACATTCCACATTGTAGTTGGGATTTATTAACCTCAATTTTTTGAAGCCCCAAATTAAAATTGTCAAAACAACAGTGAGCACTTTGGGGTTCGACAATGAGAGAAACTGCAGAAATTCACCCACTACACACCCCTTGTCCATTTTAATCAAGCTATTGACACCTCAACCAACAGAATTTATGTAGAAATAACAATTTATGAGGCTCCAGTTTAAAATCCCAAACACAGTGGGCACTTTAAGGGTTAATCAGATAGAGGCAGAAAATTTAATCAAATTAACAGTCTCTATTCATTCGAATCATGCAAACAAACCCAGAATATCATGTTTTCCCAAGCAATTTCAATTCGAAAACCCAGAATTTAAAAACCCCAAATTATTGAATGAAGAACCCTAATGTAGAAAGAAGGGAAATTTGAAGAATTAATTGGATAGGAGCCTGAGAGAGGTGAAAAATTATATGACTGGGTGAGTCTTAGCACAAACCAATGCAAAGGGGGAGGGAATTTGCAGAAAGATTGGAAGCGGGGGTGAGAGTGCTCAGAGGTTTAGTGAGAGTGGGTGAGAGAGTGAACACTTTCAGTTTATATAGGTTTCTGGCGTTATCACTTTCAAACCATAGTGAACACGTGCATTTGTATTTAGCAAGTGAAGTGGTGCGCATAATCACTATGGTGTGAAAGTGATAACTACAGATAAGGTTTTTGGTGAAGTGGCTTACGCATAGTTCTATGAGATGGGAGTAACTACGCGCATCAACGTTAGTCCAGGAGGTGCCTCTGTAGTTATCACTATGGAACCAAAGTGATAACTACAGAGAGCCTTCTATATTCCAGTCATCTGCGCGTGTTCACTATGAACTGGGAGTGATGACGCGCAAACCCATGACCCAAAAACCTCTTCAAAGTGATCACTATAGGCTGAAAGTGAAAACTACAGAGAGTGGATTCACTTACCTTAGCATGAAAGTGACTACTATGAAATGGAAGTGGACACCTTGGATAGGTCTTGGTGCATAGGGACTTCCTATGGTCTCTGCATGAATCAGATTCAAAATTTAAAACTGTCCACTGTAACAAAAATGAAGAATATGTAATAAAATCATGTTTAATGCATCTCAATTCACAGCTAAAAAAAAATGCTTATTGGATGAAAAGAACCATAAAGAATAAAAATAAAAATAAAACTAAATACAAAAAATTCTTAATCAACTTGTGAGTTGCCTCTCACACAGCGCTTCTTTAACGTCACTAGCTTGACGTATGAAATTATTTATGGGAGCCAAGGGATGGAATGGGGGTTGGTGCATGGTGATATCAAGTTAATCTCTTCAACTTCTTCCAAGGTAGCTGAGTTTTGCAAGAATGGCTTCAAGCGGTGCCCATTCACCATAAAACTTTTGCTAGTGGAGTCACTTATGATCTCCACTGCACCATGGGAAAATACCTTTGTAACAGTGAAAGGTCCAAGCCACCTTGATTTGAGCTTTCCAGGCATGAGTTTAAGACGAGAATTAAACAAGAGAACCTTTTGACCAACATAGAACTCTTTGCTTGAAATCTTCTTATCATGGTATTGTTTGGTCTTTTCCTTATAAATTCTGGAGTTCTCATAGGCCTCAAGACGTAGCTCCTCCAACTCTTGCAGCTGTAATTTCCTCTGTTCTCCAGCTGAATCATAATGGATGTTGCAAGCTTTACTGCCCAATAAGCTTTGTGTTCCACCTCAACTGGCAGATGGCAGGCTTTTCCATAGACCACCCTTGTATGGTGACATTCCCAAGGGTGTCTTGCATGTTGTTCTATGTGCCCACAAGGCATCATCAAGCGTGCGATTGTAGTCCTTTCTGTGGGGCTGCACTACTCTCTCAAGTATTTTCTTGATTTCTCTATTAGAGAGCTCGGCCTGCCCATTTGTCTGTGGGTGGTAGGCAGTGGAAACTTTGTGTACAACTTCATATTTCTTCAACAAGACTTCCATAGTCCTATTGCAAAAATGACTTCCTTGATCACTAATGATGGCCCTAGGAATTCCAAACCTGCAAAATAAGTTGCTACGAACAAACTCTGCAACAACTCTACCATCATTAGTTCTGGTGGCTTTAGCTTCCACCCATTTTGAGACATAATCAACAGCAAGGAGTATATAAACCAAAAGAGGAAGGGAATGGCCCCATAAAATCAATACCTCAGACATCAAAGATGTCACAATAGAGAATGGGCTGTTGGGGCATCTCTTGTCTCCATGTAATTACTCCTCCCGCTCTTTGGCATCTCTCACAGGTAGAATATGCTTGCTATGAGTCTTTAAAAATAGATGGCCAATACAGCCTTGCATCCAGCACCTTTCTTGCTGTCCTCTGAGGCCCTTGATGACCTCCTACAGCTGAGGCGTGACAGAATTGCAGTATGAATGGAATTTCTTCATCAGGCACACATCTTCTGATGACATGGTCACTGCAGAATTTCCATAAATAAGGGTCATCCCAAACGTAATGTTTGGCATCACTCCTTATCCTATCCTTTTTAGCCTTTGGTGCACCTGCTGGAAAAACTCCTGCAGCAAGAAAGTTAACAATATCAATATACCAGGGTGCTTGTGAAGCATACAACTCCAAGAGTTGTTCATCAGGAAAATCATCTAAAATTGGAATAGGGTCTAGAACTCCCTCTATCCTGCTCAGGTGGTCGGCTACCAAATTCTGAGTTCCACTTCTATCCTTGATCTCCAAATCAAATTCTTGAAGTAAGAGCATCCATCTTATAAGTTTGGGCTTAGAATCTATCTTTTTCAGCAAATACTTCAAGGCAGAATGATCAGTAAAAGCCACAACTTTTGACCCTAACAGATATGATCTAAACTTGTCCAGTGCAAAAACTATGGCCAATAATTATTTTTCAGTTGTGGTATAATTACATTGTGCTTAATCCAAAGTTCTAGAAGCATAATAAATGATATGAGGAAACTTACCAACCTGCTGTGTCAATGCGGCCCCCACTGCAAAATTGGATGCATCACACATTAATTCAAATGGTGTGGTCCAATCTGGAGGTTGGATGATGGGTGTGGTGGTCAGGGCTTCCTTAAGCATATTAAATGCTTCTTTGCACTTTTCATCAAAGTTGAACTCAGCCTCCTTTTGCAAAAGCTTGGACAGGGGAATGGCTGTTTTGGAGAAGTTCTTAATGAATCTCCTGTAGAACCCTGCATGGCCAAGGAAAGCACGAACCTCTCGAATGCAAGAGGGGTAAGACAATTGTCCAATAACATCAAGTTTTTCAGGATCTACTTCAATTCCCTTTTCAGATATGATATGGCCTAACACTACACCTTGCTCTACCATGAAATGGCATTTTTCAAAGTTCAGCACAAGGTTAGTATCAATGCATCTTTTCAATACTTTTTCCAAATTATTCAAACATGCAGAGAAAGATGGGCCATACACAGTAAAATCATCCATAAAAACTTCTATACAATGCTCCACTAAATCAGAAAAAATGCTTAACATACATCTTTGAAATGTTCCTGGGGCATTACATAAGCCAAAGGGCATTCTCCTATAGGCAAAAGTGCCAAAAGGACATGTAAAAGTGGTTTTTTCCTGGTCTCCAGGTGCAATACAAATTTGGAAATAACCGGAAAAACCATCAAGAAAATAATAATGAGACTTACCAGCCAACCTTTCCAACATTTGATCAATGAAAGGTAATGGATAGTGATCCTTCTGAGTTGCTTTGTTAAGCCTTCTGTAGTCTATGCAGACTCTCCAACTATTCTGGACTCTAGTGGGTATCAACTAATCTTTTTCATTCTTCACCACAGTGAGTCCAGATTTCTTTGGTACCACTTGGACTGGGCTGACCCAAGTGTTGTCTGATATAGGGTAGATAATCCCAGCTTGCAGCAACTTGGTGACTTCCTTCTTCACCACGTCTAAAATAATCGGATTCACTCTCCTCTGAGGCTGCCTCACTGGCTTAGCATGTAACGCCCCGATTTTTGTAGCCTAATTGTTATCTGATAGAGTCGTGAATTTCTCGCAGTTCTGACCTGCCACTGTCGGAATAGATAGTTAGATATTAGACTCGAATCGATCGTCTCAATTCATAGAGAGCCCTGCATTTTAGAATGACTGCATGCATGATACTCGGTCCCGACATCATCCAAAAATCCCTAATCTTGTTCCGTTGTGAATTTCGAGAAAATGCTTTGAAAATTGTGCCAAAAAGTGTTTTTACCTTTACTTTTCAAAAAAGTTACTTTTGCCTCAAAAGACGTGCAAAGTTAGTAATGATTACTTAGATTTTGCCATAATTACTTGGATCCTGTAATGATTGCACTTATTGCCGTAATCATTACTTAGCCGTCGCAATGATTGCACTTTTTCATCGTAGTCAGTGCCGAGCCGCTGCAATCATTGCGCCGAATCTTCCAAAATATATTTCTGGCCAATAGAATTTCATACAAGTGTCTCGTTTTCCGATTCGAGGATGCCTTGAAATTTGAAACTTCCTTTTGTGTTTTTCGAGGAGCCGCCATTATAAATTTTACCTTTTTCGGAATTTGTACCAAGTCTCGTCGCATTTATGACGACCAATCACATTGCATGCAATCTTAGTTTTAGAAAATCCATGCAACCTAAAAGTTTGAACCCTTGAACCGCGTGCGTGATCCTTTACTAACCTAGGCCAATTTCCATTTTTGGTAGCCGAAAATTCCACACTTGTTTCTTGCCGAATTTGTTCATTCAACCTTATTTTGTTAAAATCGTGTGCATAGCTTCATGGAATCCTATCCCTAGTTTTCATTGGCTGGCCGAAAATTCCATGCTTGATTCTTGTCACTTTTGCACACAAAATTAACACATTTCTCCTTGCTTTTGGGAGCTAGAATCCGTGAGGATGGTTTCAAATATTCACAAGTCCCTAAATTACTATTCTCCTTGAAAGTTTGCACCCAACATTCCCTTGGACCCCTCACCCTTCACGTCCACTTTTGCACCATGGGAAACGTGCAAATTTAGAAGCACACTAAACCAATTTTAGCAAGCAAAGATACCCCAATTGGCCACCCAAAACCGTGAGCACTTCTTCCTCACTTTGCATCCATCACACCACCAAACACATGCAACTTTCTCTCAATCTCACCCATTCTCTCAAAGACTAAGCTGAGAGCCACCATCCTCTCAAGCACTCTTTTCCCTTCCTTTTCTCAAGGCAAAAACCGAGAGGACCAACCCTTCCATGTTCCTCCATTTTCGTGCAAATCTCTCAAGGTAAGCCGAGATTCCTTTCCCTTTCTTTTTCGTTCAAGCCTTGGGAGTTTTGTCCAAGAGTTCATCTTTTCATTCCCTTGAGTTTGGTGGTTTCAAAGGACATTTTTGGTGGAGAATTTTGGAGTCTTTGGTGCAACCTTTTCTCGGATTCAGCTTTGCACTTGAAGATCTTGGAGTTCAAGCCTTTTCTTCATCCATTTTTCACGTCCAAAACAAGGCAAGGGGGAGTTCTCACCTTGCTTCAATTTATTTGCCATTTTCTTTGTGTTTTTCGTGATTGTACCATGAAAGCTCTATACTTTGCCTCTTGGAAATCTTTGGTGATGTGAATGAATCCTTGCATGATGGTTTTGGGATTTTCTTGCCTCAAAGTCCTAGTCTTTACCCTTGCATGTAAATTTACCCTTAAAAGTTACGATTTTTATGATTGCATGCCCATTTCTCTTTGAACCTTGTCTCGGTTTTTGACTTGTACCTTGCTGAAATTTTATTTAGAATGCTTCCAATACTTGAAATGGTGATTCGAAAGTGTGTGCGTCTATGGAAACCCTTGCATGTTGTTTTCCATTTGGAAAGTCTTGATTTTTCCTCTTGCATGTGTTAGATCTTCAAAAAGTTTCTATTTGTTGGCCTTGCACGTTGATTTCATATAGTGGATGCCTCGGTTTTGATCTCTTTGTGCTTGCATTCTTGTTTAAAATGTACCCTTTCTTTGGAATAGTAAAGTCGTGACCTTGCATGGCTATTTGAACCTTGTTCCTTGCATTTTTCTCCTTGAATTCCATATCTAATGAAATTGGTACTTGGATAATGTTAGGAAGTGAATGCATGTTCATTCTAAAGTGTGTAAGTGTAGAAATTTAGAGGAATTTAATGGTATTTAGGGGCTGGACAGAACGCTATTTTTTAAGTTAAAGGTGGATTATCTCTTGTAATTTGGTGTGATTACCTTTGGAAATGATGTGTGAACATAAGGCAAGTGTCTTAGGAAAATGTGTTACCAAAACTTGGCCTTGCTTGCCTCGGTTGTATCCTTGGGTTTAATACATGGCTGAAAATTATATGAATTGCGTGCTAAGAGTCATGAATGTGCCATGAACTCACCTAATAGTTCAATCATGCATCATTGCATCTCAATGGAATGAAATCTTGATAAATTTGATGAATGTGGAAAAAGTGCAGCCTTGACATTAAAAGTGCTATGATGATACTGAACTTGTGCCCTTGGGGCTTGGAAATGGGATTGAATTGTGGCTTGATGAATGGATGAGGTGAATTATGTAATGAAACCGAGAATGTGGAATGGTTGGTGGAGTGTATGAATTGTGAGGAAAGAAAGAAGAACCAAGAGAGATGATTAAGAGTGTTGTGAGTTTGCTTGAATTGTTTAAAGGATTAGAAGGAGCTAAGATTGACCAATTCTCCTTGATTGAGTGTGAAAAACCGAGAGGTAAAATACTTAGAATTTATGTGGATTAGTCTAATTAATTAAAGGATTAGAGGGAGCTTAAGTTTGGTTGGAATTTCTTAATTGGAGAGTGAACAACTGAGAGAAGAAACCAAGTGAGTGTGGAACTTAGTGAAAATTATTGGAAACTTAGATGGAGCTAGAGGTTAATTCAATTGGGGAATCATTTAGGGTGAACCTTGAATAGCGAGAATGTCAAAGTAAAAAGTGAGACTCGATTCAAATGATAAGTAATGAATTGAATGGATTGCCACATTGGAATGTATTTTGCTGCACTTGAATGACTGTGATTGTGGAATCTATCCACGAGAATGTTTGAAATACCACGGAATCTATCCATGTGATTAATGAGGCTCATGGAACCTATCCATGTTTGCGAAGCCATTGGCTTGTGTTGTGCATCGTTCTATTTTATTCGATGCTATGCTGCTATGCTAATTTTGATAAAATGAGAAAACTATTGAATAAGACTAAATATGCCACCTCATGCATCATTTCATTGCTTGAAATGACTCGAAGGCACTTACAACCGCACAGCTTGAAGGTGTCGTTGGTTCGGTCCCGAGATTTACCTACAGGGGGTGGTGAAAGGGATCTAGACAGTCAAGTGGTAACAGGTAAGAGGCGCGCCTGTGGCCGAGTCATGATCCACCTGCAAACCTTAGCCAAACTCGACAAGGACCGCGCATTCTATGGTCGTCGAGGTCCATTCCCGAAGAGACCCACTGTAGGGGCCAAACACCATTGGTGTTTTTTTATGCTGAGTGCATCCTATATATATATATATATATATATATATATTATGCTACTGTGCAGAACGATGCAGGGAATGGAGTCCTTCGATCGCCTTCCGACTCAATTGTTAAACTCTATGGTACCAACTGGGAGAGTCGCCAGTCATAGAGGATGGGATCCCCATGCATTCATATGCACATTATTGAAACATGAGAGAATATCTCTGTAAGGCTGAAACTTGCATCCATGCATCATATGCATTACTGTTAGGTAGTGAATTGGTTGTGATTATGGAATTGCTTGTGAGTGCTAGTATTGAGTATTCGTTTGATTTCTTCCATATATATCTATATGTCCTATGATGATGGAATGCCCTGATTATTCTGAGACTGCTATGAATTATGGTGATTGATCTGCCTGCACTTGAAATGCCGCCTTCCTTGGGGTATGGCAATTATATGATGTTTGTGTTTAGAGAACTCACCCCTTGGATTTGTGTTGTTTGTACCCCTTTTCTATATGTTATAGATGGCCAGGCACAGCACGAGGGTGATGGCCCTTCCGTCTGAGGAAGACATGTGGGAGTTCGACGCCGCGACCCATCAGAGTATCTTCCGTGGCTTCGCACTCGTCGTTAATGGGAAGTATAGTGGAGGCTCATGGATCACTGAGTATGTAGCTGATATCCCTGTTGAGATCATCTTTTCTGCACCGCCTGGAGACTCGCAGTTACCTTACCCTGCTCCACCCATTTCTCTATCACCCACCTTTGTTGATCCCTATACACCTACCCCTGTGACCGCACCTGCACCTGTTGAGAAGGATGTCCATGTGGTGGAATTCTCAGTTAGGTGTAAGGCTAGACCTTCCTCTCCACCTCCTACCTATCCACCTCCTCATTCACCTCTTGCCACCTCCCGTTCGCCTCCTCGCGCTGCTGGTTGGATTGATGATAGTGATGGAGAGCCTTATATTGCTGCCACATCTTCTTCCCCTACCTCTTCTGAGGAATCTGACTCGATAGGAGATTATGCTCCATATTTTGTGAGATTGGGTGATGAGATGATTTTGTATTAGGGGAACTGCTCTTAGGGAGTCAAATTACTTTATTTTATATGCCTCCAACTATGTGGTTTTATTTGAGTACTTTGGATTATGTTGCTAACTATTTCACTACTTTATCGTATGGAATTATTCAGTGATGTCGAGATGTTGATGCTATATTATTATGTTATAATTGTTATGATTTGAGGTAATGAACCTCCATGTGAAAAAGGGAATGTCGAATGCAATAATTTGTGCACACTAACTCTTTACAAAAAAAAAAAAAGTCTCAGATTTTGGTGTTTTCTGAAAATAAAGTATCAGAGACATATTTGACTGTTAGTATTTTGGGTCGTTATAAAAGTTGGTATCAGAGCAGTTCGGTCTAATTGGCCTTGGGCATGGCCTTACTGCCCTACTTATGTGTTATCTCTGAATTGTTTGGAAGCCCTTAAGGCTTGTGTGGTAGATTGTTTGTGATTTGTGGTGACTTGTTATGATCTTTAGAATTGATGTGCTTGTCTGTATTTCAGAAGCTATGGCTAGAAGGAATAGGGATGATGCTATGGAACATTTGCTAGGTAAGGTTGTGGACATTCTGGAGAGGCAGAATGAACCAACTCCTAACCGTGGGCTGTTTGAGTTCCGCAAGAACAAACCTTCCCAGTTTCGTGGTGGGTTTGATCCTGATGGTGCTCAACTATGGATAGAGGAGTTAGAGAAGATTTTTGAAGCAATGGTCTGTACTGAGGAAGAGAAGGTAACCTTTGCTACCTTCATGCTAGTAAGAGAAGCTGAGTATTGGTGGCGGATGGCTCGCCAACAGTTGGATAATGAAGGGCTAATTGCTGATTGGCTGACATTTCGTCGCCGATTTCTTGAGAAGTACTTCCCTGAAGATATGAGGAGGAGGAGAGAGCAGGAGTTCCTCACTTTGAAACAAGGACAGATGAGCATTGGGGAGTATGCTGCGAAGTTCGATGAGCTATCAAAGTATTGCCCTTATTTCGCTCAAGCTGATGATAGGTTTCGATGCTCTAAGTTCGAGAGTGGATTGCGCCCTGACATCAAGCAAGCGATTAGCTGCCAGCAGGTACAACACTTCCCAACTCTGGTTGATAGGTGTCGTATCTTTGAGGATGACACTAAGAATCGTCAAGCTCTGTGGAAGAGTTCTGGTCCACAGCCCCCTGCAAGCAGCATGGGTTCTAAAGGAAGAGGAAGCCAAGAGAGGCGTAAGCCTTATTTCAACCCAACTCGCAGTTTCAGAAGTGAACCTACTAGGAGTCAGAGATCTAGTAGTGGAAGCGTGAACCGACCTCCGTTGATGTGCCACAACTGTAGAGGTCCTCATTTTAGGGCTGTTTGTCCTCAACCTCCTGTTCAATGTCCCAAGTGTCATAGGATGGGGCATCTTGGTCGCTTCTGTAGGCAACCTAATAGGAATTTTGTTGGAGATAATCCCAATCTGAACCAGAACCAAGGACCCCGTAATGGGAATAGTCAGAGTGTAGTGAGAAATCAGAATCCTAGTAGCGTTTCCCGAGCTTCTAGTGGGAGACCCAATACTAGGGGGAGAGTATTCACTATGAGTGGTGCTGAGGCTGCTCAAGCTGAGAATCTGATCCAAGGTACATGCATTCTAAATGGGACTTCCCTAAATGTGTTGTTTGATTCTAGCGCCACACACTCATTTATTTCTGAATCCTGTGTGACATGATTGAAATTGCCTACTCTTGTTATGAAATGTGATATAGTTGTTTCTACCCCTGCCAATGATCCTGTGGTAGAATCCCGTGTTTGTTTGAATTGGTTACTTCAGATTGAAGGCAGAAGTTTCCTCGTTAATTTGATCTGCCTAGCCTTGGTTGAGTTAGACATTATTCTTGGGATGGATTGGCTTTCGGCCAACCATGTTTTGCTTAATTGTCAAAACAAGACCTTGTCTTTCAATCACCTTGACTTGATTGATTCAAGTGACCATGGAATTGAGAATTTGATGGTCTCAACCTCTCTAACTAGTGGTCTGTCCTCTACTGAGGTGCAAGCTTTTGTCCTTTTGGCCTTATTAGATGCTGAAGAGAACGTTAGGCTAGATGACCTTCCTGTTGTTTGTGAATTCCCTGAAGTGTTTCCAGATGATATTCCTGGTTTACCTCCACCTAGGGAGATTGAGTTTTCTATAGATCTAGTGCCTGGAGCAGGTCCAATCTCTATAGCGCCCTATAGGATGGCACCTGCAAAGTTATCTAAGTTGAAAGTGCAGTTAGAGGAGCTTCTGGCTAAGCAGTTAGTGAGACCTAGTGTTTTGCCCTGGGGAGCCCCCGTTCTGTTGGTTAAAAAGAAATATGGAAGCATGAGACTGTGTGTTGATTACTGACAATTGAACAAAGTTACCATCAAGAACAAGTACCCACTACCAAGGATTGATGATTTGATGGATCAATTGAGAGGAGCAGCTGTATTTTCCAAGATAGATTTGAGATCAGGCTATCATCAAATCAGAGTTAAAGAGGAAGACATACCGAAGACTGCTTTTAGGACTCGGTATGGACACTATGAGTACCAAGTTATGCCTTTTGGGGTAACGAATGCACCTGCGGTGTTTATGGATTATATGAACCGTGTGTTTCATCCCTACTTGGATCGATTTGTTGTGGTTTTTATTGACGATATTCTTATTTATTCTCGTAATTTGGAAGAACACTCGGAGCATTTGAGGATTGTTCTTGGGATTTTGCGCGAGAAGCAATTGTACACCAAACTCTCGAAGTGTGAGTTTTTGTTGGAGAAGGTCCAATTTTTGGGACACGTGATCTCAAAGGAAGGTATTGTTGTAGATCCTTCTAAGGTTGAAGCTGTTTTAAAGTAGGAAGCACCTAAGACTGTCACCGAAATTAAAAGTTTCTTAGGACTTGCTGGTTATTACTGTCATTTCATTGAAGGTTTCTCGAAGATAGCCATGCCCTTGACTCGCTTGACCCGTAAGGATCAAGCTTTCGAGTGGAATCAGAAGTGTGAAGATGCTTTTCAAAATCTGAAGACACGATTGACCTCTGTGCCAATCTTGATTCTTCCTGTCCCTCATGAGAAGTTTGAGGTATATTGTGACGCTTCACACAATGGACTTGGATGTGTACTGATGCAAAATAGAAAAGTGGTGGCTTATGCGTCTCGTCAGTTGCATCAACATGAAAGGAACTACCCAACTCATGATCTTGAACTTGCAGCTGTGGTCTTTGCACTCAAGATATGGCGACATCATCTCTATGGAGCAAGATTCGAGGTATTTAGTGACCATAAAAGTTTGAAATATCTCTTTGACCAAAAAGAGTTGAATATGCGACAATGACGATGGATGGAATTTCTTAAAGACTATGATTTTGAGCTTCACTATCATCCTGGCAAGGCAAATGTCGTAGCGGATGCGCTAAGTTGTAAGACTCTTCATGTGTCGATGTTTATGATCAAGGAGTTAGAGATGATAGAATCGTTCAGAGATCTCAACTTAGCAACTCAATTTACGCCTACAAGTGTAGTGTTGGGAAATCTTAAGATCACTAACGAGTTGTTGGAGTAAGTGAAATTGCCTCAAAAGGATGATGAATACCTGTTAGGAAGGCTCGAAGCGAAGGCGAAAGGAAAAGAACCTTACATCTATCAAGATGAAGCTGGAATCATTAAGTACAAGGAGCGGATCTGTGTTCCTGAAAAGGACGATTTGAGGAAAGTAATCCTAGAAGAGGCTCATAAATGTGCCCTTAGTATCCATCCTGAATCTACCAAGATGTACCAAGATCTGAAAAAGAGCTTTTGGTGGCCTGGAATGAAGAAGGCTGTAGCAGAGTTTGTGGCTGCATGCCTGACGTGTCAGAAAGTGAAGATAGAACATCAACGACTAGCTGGACAATTGCAACCATTGAGCATTCCCGAGTGGAAGGGGAGTGACATTGCGATGGATTTTGTCTCCGGATTTCCAAAGACTAAGGCTGGATGCGACGCTGTGTGGGTAATAGTGGACCGACTCACCAAGTCAGCTCATTTTCTTCCGGTGAATTTGAAGTACTCTCTTGAACGATTGACTCAAATCTACATCAAAGAGGTGGTGAGACTCCATGGTGTGCCAGAAAGCATCGTATCGGATAGGGATCCTTGTTTTACTTCTAGGTTCTGGCAGAGTCTTCATCAAGCTTTGGGGACGAAATTGAAGCTTAGTTCAGCTTATCACCCGCAGACCGACAGACAATCGGAGAGAACCATCAAGACATTGGAAGACCTTTTGCGTGCTTGTATGCTTGAACAAGGCGGACAGTGGGATCAACACCTCCCGTTGATCGAGTTCACGTACAACAATAGTTATCACTCAAGCATTGGCATGGCACCATATGAAGCATTGTATGGTCGACGATGTAGAATGTCGTTGTGCTGGTACGAAACTGGTGACAACTTGCTCATTGGACCCGATGTAATTCAAGAAACCTCTAAGAAAATCAAGGAAATTCAAGAAAAGATGAGGATGGCTCAAGATCAGCAAAAGAGCTACCACGACAAAAGGAGGAGACCCTTGGCTTTTGAAGAAAGAGACCACGTATTTTTGAAAGTGAGTCCAACTACTGGCATAGGAAGAGCTCTGAAGTCTCGTAAACTTCATCCGAAGTTCATTGGTCCCTACCAAATTTTGAAGAAGATTAGGAATTCAGCCTACCAAGTTGCTCTACCCTTGGAATTATCCAACCTTCACAACGTGTTTCACGTCTCATAACTTCGCAAGTACATTCCCGATCCTTCACATGTAGTGGTACCTGACCAAATTCCTTTGAAAGAGAACCTGACCTTCGAGGTAGCACCATACCAAATTAGTGAGCGGAAGATCAAGAATCTTAGGAATAAAGAGATTCCATTGGTGAAAGTACACTGGAATGCTGCTGACGAAGGAGATGCTACGTGGGAAAGAGAAACAGACATGAGAGAAGCTTATCCGCATTTGTTCGAACCAGGTTAGAAATTTCGAGGACAAAATTTTTCTAAGTAGGGGAGTATTGTAACGCCTCAATTTTCGTAGCCTAATTGTTATCTGATAGAGTCATGAATTTCTCGCAGTTCTGACCTGCCACTGTCGGAATAGATAGTTAGATATTAGACTCGAATCGATCATCTCAATTCATAGAGAGCCCTGCATTTTAGAATGACTGCATGCATGATACTCAGTCCCGACATCGTCCAAAAATCCCTAATCTTGTTCCGTTGTGAATTTTGAGAAAACGCTTTGAAAATTGTGCCAAAAAGTGTTTTTACCTTTACTTTTCAAAAAAGTTACTTTTGCCTCAAAAGATGTGCAAAGTTAGTAATGATTACTTAGATTTTGCCATAATTACTTGGATCTTGTAATGATTGCACTTTTTGCCGTAATCATTACTTAGCCATCGCAATGATTGCACTTTTTCATCGTAGTCAGTGCCGAGCTGCTGCAATCATTGCGCCGAATCTTCCAAAATATATTTCTGGCCAATAGAATTTCATACAAGTGTCTCGTTTTCCGATTCGAGGATGCCTTGAAATTTGAAACTTCCTTTTGTGTTTTTCGAGGAGCCGCCATTATAAATTTTACCTTTTTCGGAATTTGTACCAAGTCTCGTCGCATTTATGACGACCAATCACATTGCATGCAATCTTAGTTTTAGAAAATCCATGCAACCTAAAAGTTTGAACCCTTGAACCGCGTGCGTGATCCTTTACTAACCTAGGCCAATTTCCATTTTTGGTAGCCGAAAATTCCACACTTGTTTCTTGCCGAATTTGTTCATTCAACCTTATTTTGTTAAAATCGTGTGCATAGCTTCATGGAATCCTATCCCTAGTTTTCATTGGCTGGCCGAAAATTCCATGCTTGATTCTTGTCACTTTTGCACACAAAATTAACACATTTCTCCTTGCTTTTGGGAGCTAGAATCCGTGAGGATGGTTTCAAATATTCACAAGTCCCTAAATTACTATTCTCCTTGAAAGTTTGCACCCAACATTCCCTTGGACCCCTCACCCTTCACGTCCACTTTTGCACCATGGGAAACGTGCAAATTTAGAAGCACACTAAACCAATTTTAGCAAGCAAAGATACCCCAATTGGCCACCCAAAACCGTGAGCACTTCTTCCTCACTTTGCATCCATCACACCACCAAACACATGCAACTTTCTCTCAATCTCACCCATTCTCTCAAAGACTAAGCTGAGAGCCACCATCCTCTCAAGCACTCTTTTCCCTTCCTTTTCTCAAGGCAAAAACCGAGAGGACCAACCCTTCCATGTTCCTCCATTTTCGTGCAAATCTCTCAAGGTAAGCCGAGATTCCTTTCCCTTTCTTTTTCGTTCAAGCCTTGGGAGTTTTGTCCAAGAGTTCATCTTTTCATTCCCTTGAGTTTGGTGGTTTCAAAGGACATTTTTGGTGGAGAATTTTGGAGTCTTTGGTGCAACCTTTTCTCGGATTCAGCTTTGCACTTGAAGATCTTGGAGTTCAAGCCTTTTCTTCATCCATTTTTCACGTCCAAAACAAGGCAAGGGGGAGTTCTCACCTTGCTTCAATTTATTTGCCATTTTCTTTGTGTTTTTCGTGATTGTACCATGAAAGCTCTATACTTTGCCTCTTGGAAATCTTTGGTGATGTGAATGAATCCTTGCATGATGGTTTTGGGATTTTCTTGCCTCAAAGTCCTAGTCTTTACCCTTGCATGTAAATTTACCCTTAAAAGTTACGATTTTTATGATTGCATGCCCATTTCTCTTTGAACCTTGTCTCGGTTTTTGACTTGTACCTTGCTGAAATTTTATTTAGAATGCTTCCAATACTTGAAATGGTGATTCGAAAGTGTGTGCGTCTATGGAAACCCTTGCATGTTGTTTTCCATTTGGAAAGTCTTGATTTTTCCTCTTGCATGTGTTAGATCTTCAAAAAGTTTCTATTTGTTGGCCTTGCACGTTGATTTCATATAGTGGATGCCTCGGTTTTGATCTCTTTGTGCTTGCATTCTTGTTTAAAATGTACCCTTTCTTTGGAATAGTAAAGTCGTGACCTTGCATGGCTATTTGAACCTTGTTCCTTGCATTTTTCTCCTTGAATTCCATATCTAATGAAATTGGTACTTGGATAATGTTAGGAAGTGAATGCATGTTCATTCTAAAGTGTGTAAGTGTAGAAATTTAGAGGAATTTAATGGTATTTAGGGGCTGGACAGAACGCTATTTTTTAAGTTAAAGGTGGATTATCTCTTGTAATTTGGTGTGATTACCTTTGGAAATGATGTGTGAACATAAGGCAAGTGTCTTAGGAAAATGTGTTACCAAAACTTGGCCTTGCTTGCCTCGGTTGTATGGTTTAATACATGGCTGAAAATTATATGAATTGCGTGCTAAGAGTCATGAATGTGCCATGAACTCACCTAATAGTTCAATCATGCATCATTGCATCTCAATGGAATGAAATCTTGATAAATTTGATGAATGTGGAAAAAGTGCAGCCTTGACATTAAAAGTGCTATGATGATACTGAACTTGTGCCCTTGGGGCTTGGAAATGGGATTGAATTGTGGCTTGATGAATGGATGAGGTGAATTATGTAATGAAACCGAGAATGTGGAATGGTTGGTGGAGTGTATGAATTGTGAGGAAAGAAAGAAGAACCAAGAGAGATGATTAAGAGTGTTGTGAGTTTGCTTGAATTGTTTAAAGGATTAGAAGGAGCTAAGATTGACCAATTCTCCTTGATTGAGTGTGAAAAACCGAGAGGTAAAATACTTAGAATTTATGTGGATTAGTCTAATTAATTAAAGGATTAGAGGGAGCTTAAGTTTGGTTGGAATTTCTTAATTGGAAAGTGAACAACTGAGAGAAGAAACCAAGTGAGTGTGGAACTTAGTGAAAATTATTGGAAACTTAGATGGAGCTAGAGGTTAATTCAATTGGGGAATCATTTAGGGTGAACCTTGAATAGCGAGAATGTCAAAGTAAAAAGTGAGACTCGATTCAAATGATAAGTAATGAATTGAATGGATTGCCACATTGGAATGTATTTTGCTACACTTGAATGACTGTGATTGTGGAATCTATCCACGAGAATGTTTGAAATACCATGGAATCTATCCATGTGATTAATAAGGCTTGATAGTCATATTTTAATACATCTTTCTCTCTTTGTTTTCGATTTAATTGAGTCTTTTTAGTATATTATTTTGATGTGTTAGTTTAGATTTGTGTTGGTAAGTCATTTAGGATTTAAATTTAAATCTTTCTTAATTCCTGCCATAAATACTTGATTTGATACCGTTTCTTGAAAAGACCATATCTGGAGTTACACTACTCAGAATTGGACAAAATTGGTGTCCCTGGAAAGATAAGAGAGAGATCTACAACTTCTCTGTTGAGAGAAAAGCCCAGTTAGAACATCTTGAGGCCCAAAAATGCGTCACAATGTTGCGGTCCTGCAATGAATTTTTCAGAATTTGGTTTTATTGTTGACATTACTTAATTAGGGTTTTAGGAACCTCGTTAGGAAGCTGGGCCTTAATTAAGCCCAATTATTTTGTCTTTAAATAGGGTTTATGATTTCGCGTGGGGATATTCTTCCTTCCTTTTTGCCTTAATTTTCAGAATTTTAAATAAAAAGCTTTTGTAAGGATTCCTCTCGTCTCCCTCTCTTTTATTTTCGGAAACTTCATCCCCTTCTCTAATTGGTCGAGCAACATGATTATGAAGCAAGGCTAATTCATCAACCGGTTCAAGGTTTCAAAAACTACATTGCATTCGAGTTTCAAAATAGGTTTTATCGAATTCCTCCTTTCCTTCCTCTTTTCTAATTAGGTTAATTACGTTTTTCATGATATGGAATTTTCGTTGCATCCTAAATAGAAAGAATAGGTTAATTTCAGATTTGAATTAATTGGATTCACCTAATTTAATCAATCAATTGTTCTAAATTTTGTTAAAGCATTTGGTTTGCGATTGCGATTCTTGTTTTGATGGAATTCATAATCTAGATTTAGATTTTAGGGTTGTTGATGCGCATTGAATTAGTGTGATTGGAAATTCGTTGGGATCATATTTGTGTGAACGACGAGAATTGCATTGTAGGGATTGAGATCTTGAATTGGTTGAATTTCATAATCCTTAATTTTCGTTTTTGTTATTTTGTCGTTTAAATTCAAAACAAATCCTCCCCCAATCTAATTTGAAATTGCATGATGGAACTAAAAATAAAATGCATTTTATGTCCTTGAGAGATTGCCTAGGTTTGCTTCTTGTATTGCACAAATTTTTGAGAAAATCTAGCTTGTTTGATACCATTGCGACGTGGTTATCAAAATGGCGCCGTTGCCGGGGACATAAGTCATTTTGTTTTTATTTCATCATTCTGTGATTGTGTGTTTTTGTGATTCACTCTTCTGCATTTGCGTTTTCGTGTGCATTTTTGTTTGTGTTTTCGTGTGCATTTTCTTGGGCATTTTCATTTTCGTCGTAGGGATTCTGTTTGTCTATTTTTTTTGTTTATTACATTTAGTTTTGCAGATTTAATTCGTGTTTTTAGTGTTTAGTTGTGTGATTGGTGCCATTGTGGTCAATTGTGTGTGGCTGGATGCGAAAAACAGAGGACTAGTAGGAATAGAAAACATAGATGCTGCATAATTGCTATCGGATTTTACTGTTCATCGTGCACTGTTCACACATTATTCATGCATTATTCATCCGATTTTGAAAAATTCCAAAAAACATAACTAGAGATTGAATTTTGATCTGAATTTTTGTGTCCACATTTCTTTTAGTGTCTATTAGTGTTTAGAGTTGGTAGATTGCCAAAATCATTTATAGAAAAAAAGATACATCTTGGTGGCCGAGAAAATTTTTGCGAAACTTCAAAGTGGCATAACTTTTGCTAGAAAACTCAGAATTGAGCTTATTGCATATGCATTTGGGGTAGGAAAAATTTCCTATTCAATGCAACTTGCTTTGCCGGTTGAGGCTGCCCAGAATTTCAAAAATTGCTTGTTTTCTAAAAGTTTTTTATTTTTCAGTATTTATTGACCTATTTTTCTTGACTTTAGGCTTCTAGTTCCCATAGCAATTCAATTCAAAAAAATCTGAAAATTTTTGTGGTGTTTTTCCATACCAAAAAGAGATTTATCATGGTCCCCCTTCATTCATATGTTGCATTTTGATGGTACTTGCTTTGTAAACTGACTTTGTGCATTCATTGAGTATTTTCTGTTCTTGTTGGTTCTAACCTTGAATGACCAGGGCCAACCCTGTTATATTGCATGAACCTGACCCTGAAATAGAAAGAACACTTCGGAGGATAAGATCTAGCAAAAACAGTGGTAGTGGTAACTTACTTGGTGATTCTGAAACTATTACTGTTATTCCTGTTGTTAGGGAGAACATGGCTGATAATCCTGAGCTAACTTTGAAGGAATTGGCCACACCTAATGTTGTGTATCAGTCATGGTGTGTCCAATATCCTGAAGATGAAACAACCTCTTATGAGCTTAAATCTGGACTTATCCATTTGTTGCCAAAGTTTCATGGACTTGCAGGTGAAGATCCTCACAAGCATTTAAAAGAGTTCCATGTGGTGTGTTCCACCATGAGA
Source organism: Abrus precatorius (assembly GCF_003935025.1). Taxonomy (NCBI): domain Eukaryota; kingdom Viridiplantae; phylum Streptophyta; class Magnoliopsida; order Fabales; family Fabaceae; genus Abrus; species Abrus precatorius. The sequence goes on from NW_020874362.1 coordinate 14,737,276, forward strand.
CCACAAGGAGTGCCTGAAGACCATGTCAAGATAAAGGCGTTCCCCTTCTCCCTGGATGGTGTTGCGAAGGATTGGCTCTACTTCCTACCTTCAACAATCACCACATGGAATCAAATGAAGAGGTTATTTCTGGAGAAATTCTTCCCTGCCTCCAGAACCGCTGCAATAAGAAAAGAGATTTGTGGTATAAGGCAGCTGAATGGAGAGACCTTGTATGACTACTGGGAGAGATTCAACAAGCTGTGTGCTACCTGCCCTCACCATCAGATAAGTGAGCAATTAAGAAGAAGAAAATTGGATTGCCGAATTAAACGATCTTGAATTGGATTTCACACAATAAAAACAAAATTATTACGGCACAAATAAGAATTGAAATAAGAAGAAAATTAATAAGAAGTAAGAATAGAATAGAGATGGAAAATGGCGCCACAATCGCAAGATTGATAAGCCAAGGAACGATCGCCACAAGAGTTTTGGCCTCTTGATAAGATCAAAGAAAATTGGCTCACTCAAGAACCTAGAGTCACACGCTCTCACAAGAGTGTTCAATCTCAAATTATATTCAAAACTAATTAAAAGTGTGTTTACAAGAGCTTATATATGCCTAATGCTTGTAAACTAATACTAACGCAAACCCTAATGGGCTTCTTGTACCAACAAGCCTAAATTCAAATAGACTAAATAAAATAACAAGATTTTATCCTAAATAAAAACTCAAAATAAGTAATGACTAATATTAAAATAAATAAACTAAACATAATAATTAAATCCTAATAAAACTCGTTAGAGTTCAAATCCTCTAAGCATATGTAATTGATTATCTTGGGCTTTTCTAACTCTAAATTGAGCTCCCTTTCAAATAAGATAGCAACAATCTTTTCTAAGTCTTCATTTATTCTTTTTGTCCTTGCCCTTGTCACTGGTCCTTGAAGCTCTTCCAATGCCTTCAAGTCTTTGTCTTCAATGGGCCTTCCTTGATTCTCATCAATCCCTCCTTCTTCAAGAGATTTTTCCCTCAAATTTGACTCTTTATTATCTACATCAAAGAGAGATAAATCAGATACATTAAAAGTAGCACTAACACCATATTCACCTGGTAAGTCCACTTTGTATGCATTATCTCCAATCCTCTCTAAGACTTGGAATGGTCCATCTCCTCTTGGCTGAAGCTTTGACTTTCTTTGTATAGGAAACCTCTCTTTACGCATGTGTACCCAAACCCAATCTCCGGGTTCAAATACCACTCTCTTCCTTCCCTTGTTGGCATATTTTGCTTGTTGTTCAACTTTCTTTTCAATTTGAGCCTTCACCTTTTCATGCAACTTTTTAACAAATTCAGCCTTGGCATTGCCATCCTTATGTACTAAAGATGCAACATTAGGAAGTGGCAACAAATCAAGCGGGGTGAGAGGATTAAATCCATAAACAACCTCAAAGGGTGAATGCAGGGTAGTTGAATGAAATGTCCTATTATATGCAAATTCAATATGAGACAAGCATTCATCCCATGATTTGAGATTTTTTTTTACCATAGTTCTAAGAAGAGTAGTTAAGGTACGATTTACCACCTCTGTTTGTCCATCTGTTTGTGGGTGACATGTGGTAGAGAATAGAAGTTTGGTTCCAAGTTTTTGCCACAAGGTCCTCTAGAAGTGACTTAGAAACTTCGAATCTCTATCTGAAACAATGCTCCTTGGCAAACCATGCAACCTTACAACCTCTTTGAAGTATAGGTCCGCAATATGTGTAGCATCATCTACTTTCCTACATGAAATAAAATGAGCCATCTTTGAAAATCGGTCCACAACCACAAATATGGAGTCCTTGCCAGTCTTTGTCCTTGTCAAACCTACAATGAAGTCCATAGAAACATCAATCCAAGGGTAATCTGGAACAGGTAATGGAGTATAAAGGCCATGATGATTTACCTTGGATTTAGCCCTCTTGCACACAACACACCTTTCACAAAATTTATAAACATAATGTTTCATTTTAGGCCAAAAGAAGTGTTCTTGCAATATCATTAAAGTTTTAGGTACACCAAAGTGTCCCATCAAACCACCCTCATGGGCTTCTCTCACAAGCAAGTCACAAATTGAGCATTTAGGCACACACAATTTATTCCCCTTAAACAAATACCCATCATGCTTGTAAAACCCATCATGAGCTCCCTTTTCACAAGATGCATATAATTCAGCAAAGTCAGCATCATGCACATATAGTTCCTTTACATGTTCAAATCCAAGCAATTTTGTATCAAGCATAGAAAGCAACACATAACGCCTAGATAATGCATCAGCCACTACATTCATTTTACCTTGCTTATGCTTAATAACATAAGGGAATTGTTCTAGGAACTCTACCCACTTAGCATGCCTTTTATTTAATTTTCCTTGACCCTTAAGATATTTCAATGATTCATGGTCACTATGGATCACAAATTCTTTAGATAAAAGATAATGTTGCCATGTTTGGAGTGCCCTAATCAAAGCATAGAGTTCTTTATCATAAGTAGGATACTTCAAGCATGCTCCATTAAGCTTTTCACTAAAGTAAGCAATGGGATGTCCCTCTTGCGTCAAAACAGCCCCTATCCCAACATTAGATGCATCACACTCCAATTCAAAAGATTTAGCAAAATTAGGGAGCGCAAGTATCGGTGCATGCATAAGATTATTCTTCAAAGTATTAAAGGCTTCTTGTTGCTCCCTTTCCCATTTAAAACCCACATTTTTCTTAACAACTTCATTTAAGGGTGCAGCAATGGTACTAAAATCTCTCACAAAGTGCATATAAAAGCTTGGTGCTGGTACTGGTGCTGTTCATGGTGTGGAAAATCAAAGGCTGGAAAACAAAATCAATGAGCTGACCACCATGGTGAGGCATTTGGCAATTGGCCAACAACAAGTGAATCCAGTAAGTGAGCAGCTAGCAAGAGTCTGTGGGATATGTACTTCCACTGAGCATCTTACAGATTCATGCCCTACCTTGCAAGAGACGGATGCGAATGTTTCTGGAATCTACACCAACCAACAACAGCAATATAAATCTCCACACCAACAGCAGAATTATAACCCGTACTCCCAGACATATAACCCGGGCTGGAGAGATCATCCAAACCTGAAATGGGGGCAGCAGTAACAAGGTCAACAATCTTCATTTCAACCTGCTGCAGGCAAATATCAGCCTCCATTCAGGCAACATCCTCCTCCACCTCCAACACCTCCTCCTGCACAAAGGAGCGAGCCATCATTCCAAGAGATGATGCAACAGATGGCTGCAAACAACCTGCAGTTTCAACAGAACATGCAAGCAACCGTCCAGGATTTGAAGATTCAGGTTGGACAGCTAGCCACTCAAGTGAGTCAGATTCAGTCTCAAGGCTCCAGTAATTTGCCCTCTCAAACAGTCATGAATCCAAAGGGCAATGTGGGTGCTATTACCTTGCGAAGTGGAAAAGAGTTACCAGTAGTTGTAGCTGTAGCACCAGATTCTGAAAATGAGAGTAGTGCCACTGAAAAACATGTTCTGTTGTCTTTCCTAAGCAGACTAGCAGCAGCAAGAAAAAAACCAGAGTCGGACAATGAGTTGCTGGACATGTTCAGCAGAATAGAAGTAAATATTCCCTTCCTTGACGCCATCCGACAAGTTCCAAAATATGCAAAGTTCCTAAAGGAATTGTGCACCAACAAGAGGAAGCTAAAGGGCAATGAGAGAGTAAGCATGGGAAGAAATGGCTCTGCACTCCTCCAGAATAAAAATGTGTCTGCAATCATTCCACAAAACTTGCTCCCTGAGTTGCCACAGAAGTGCAAGGATCCAGGAACTTTCACCATCCCTTGCACTATTGGAGAGGAAGTTTTTACAAATGCTATGCTGGATTTAGGTGCTTCAATTAATGTTATGCCTACATCTGTTTTTAGATCCTTGCAGATCGGAGATTTAATTCCTACAGGAATTGTAGTCCAGCTAGCAAACAAGAGCACTGTGCAGCCACTTGGTGTCGTAGAAGATGTTCTTGTCAAAGTTGAGGACCTCCTTTTCCCTGCTGATTTTTATATTCTAGAGATGGAGGATGACCTGCCCAGCCATGCTACATTGATCCTTGGGAGACCATTCTTGAGGACGGCGCGAACAAAGATAGATGTGCATGCAGGGACCCTTTCTATGGAGTTTGGTGACAATTTGGTACAGTTCAACATTTTTGAGGCAATGAGACACCCAACAGAGAACCATTCTGTTTTCAGTTTGGATGTTATTGATTTACTTGTTGATGATTGTACAAATTTAGATGATTTATTTGCTGATTCCTCAGACCTTACTGACCCATCATGTGCTTGTGATGATTCTTCTATGTGTGTTGTTTGTAGTGTTGATGTTGCAGGTGCAGCAGATATGGTTACACCAGTAGATGATTCACTACCAGCAGTTGATCTAGCTCTAGCTCCATCTCCATCAATAGAGCTTAAGCCTTTACCTGCACATCTGAAGTATGCTTACCTAGAGGACAACCAGCGACTTCCTGTCATTATAGCTCGGGATCTCAAATCTGATCAAGAGGAGAGATTACTGCAGGTCTTGAGAGATCATAGGAAGGCCATTGGTTGGACCCTTGCTGATCTTCCTGGAATTAGTCCTGCCATTTGTATGCACCGAATTTTATTGGAGGATGAGTTTCGACCTGTGAGACAGCCACAGAGGCGACTCAACCCTACTATTCTAGATGTTGTGAAGAAGGAGGTCACAAAGCTACTGGCAGCAGGTATTATTTATCCTATTTCTGACAGTAAGTGGGTTAGTCCTGTGCAGGTGGTCCCAAAGAAGACTGGGATGACTGTGGTGAAGAACCAGGATGATGAGTTGGTTCCAACTAGAGTTCAAAACAGTTGGCGAGTTTGCGTAGATTACAGGAGACTTAACCAGGCAACTCGCAAGGATCATTTCCCTCTTCCATTCATCGATCAGGTATTGGAAAGGCTGGCAGGTAAATCCCATTACTGCTTTTTAGATGGATTTTTTGGGTACATGCAGGTTCATATTGCACCGGAGGACCAGCACAAGACCACATTCACCTGCCCATTTGGCACATTTGCTTACACTAGGATGCCATTTGGCTTGTGCAACGCTCCGGGCACCTTTTAGAGGTGTATGGTTAGTATATTTTCTGACCTTTTTGGAGAGTTGCATGGAGGTGTTTATGGATGATTTTACTGTCTATGGTTCTTCATTTGATGCATGCCTAGAGAATTTATCTAAGGTGTTACATAGGTGCATCCAAACTAACCTTGTGTTAAATTTTGAAAAGTATCATTTTTTGGTCACACAGGGTATAGTCTTGGGTCACTTAGTCTCCAGTCAGGGTATTCCGGTTGATAAGGATAAAATTGATATCATTGCTTCTCTACCTTACCCCACTTCTGTGAGAGAAGTGCGTTCCTTTCTTGGACATGCAGGTTTTTACAGGAGGTTTATACAGGACTTCAGCAAGATTGCATTACCATTGTCCAAGCTGCTGCAGAAGGAAGTAGAGTTTGTTTTTTATGAGCCCTGTCAGCTAGCTTTTCAAGAGCTGAAGAGGGGGCTGACCACCACACCCATTGTTCAGCCACCTGATTGGGAGCTTCCTTTTGAGCTCATGTGCGACGCATCCAACTTTGCACTTGGAGCTGTTTTAGCTCAACGGGTTGGGAGACTTTCTCATGTTATAGCCTATGCTTCTCGCACGTTGGATGCAGCTCAAGTTAATTACACCACTACTGAGAAAGAGCTTCTAGCTATTGTATTTGCCTTAGATAAATTTTGTTCATATTTGCTAGGCTCTAGGATTATTATGTTTTCTGACCATGCAGCTTTGAAATTCTTGTTGAAGACGCCCGATGCTAAACCTAGATTGATCAGGTGGATGCTTCTCCTTCAGGAGTTTGATGTTGAGATCAAAGATAGGAGTGGTGCAGAGAACTTGGTAGCAGACCACTTGAGTAGGATTGAGGGAGGGAATGTTGATCCCTTTCCTATTAGAGATGATTTTCCTGAGGAGCAGTTGATGCAGTTGCATGATATTGCTCCTTGGTTTGCTGATATTGTGAATTACTTGGTTGCAGGTGTCTTCCCTCCAGATGCATCTAGAGCACAGATAGCCAAACTGAAAAGTGAGGCTAAATATTATGTTTGGGATGTCCCCTTACAGGATTGTGTTTGGTAAAGCATGTCATCTGCCCGTTGAGATCGAGCATAGAGCATATTGGGCGGTTAGACATTGTAACTTAGAGTTTGAACAAGCAGGTATGGAAAGGAAGCTTCAATTACAACAACTTGAGGAGCTTCGCTTGGAGGCCTATGAGAGCTCGAAGATCTATAAAGAAAAAGTCAAACGTTTTCATGATAGAAATATTTTGAGAAAGGAGTTCAAAGTGGGCCAACAAGTGCTTTTGTTCAATTCCCGCCTAAAACTTATAGCCGGTAAACTTAGATCTAGATGGGATGGTCCTTTTGTTATTACTAATGTGTTTTCCCATGGTGCAGTTGAGATTAAGAATGAAGTTACCGGTAGCATTTTCAAGGTTAATGGACATCAACTCAAGGAATTTCATCAAAGTCCAAAGTTGGAGGAGAAAAATGTAGAAAGCATAGCCTTGGAAGCACCAACCCTTGGACCTTGAGGGAGTTCTTTCCCCATTCTGTATTCTTTGAAATTGTCTTTGTTGTGTTGCTGCATTGAGGGCAATGTGATTTTTAGTGTGGGGGGAGTTGCATGCATATTGTGTTGCTATTTTCTGTTTTCATTTTTCTGGTTTGGTGTTTTCATTTTCTTTTCTGCTATTTTTGTTTTCATTTTTCATTTTCTGCTGTTTCTATTTTACTGTTTTCTATTTTCATTTTTTTTGCTGTGCTGATTTCTACAGATTTCATTTTCTGTTCTGCAGTTTTTATTTTCGTTTTCTGCTACAGTTTTCGTTTTCTGTTGCAGATTTTGTTTTTCTGCTGCTGTTTATAATTCTATTTTCTATTTTTCTGCTGTTTTGGAGTACGAATTCTGCATGTTTTTGTGCCTCTACTTTTCTGTTTTGATGATGTTTTGTTGGAGTAGTTACACAAATTTTCATTCTTTCCTTTTAATTTCTAGATGTAGGAATTGTGAAAGTTGTTACACCATTTTTAGTCGATAGGTTGCAATACTTGATATGAGTCATTTTTACATTTTTAGTTGAGCAAGTTACTTGAAAAAGGATGAGTTTGATTCATTAATGATAGAATATGAACCTTGTGACAATTTTGAGCATATTTTACTTCTTTCTTGTGTGATTTCACTCATGTTGCTAGATTACCTTTGGTTTTGCCTTGTATCTTTTTGAAGCTTCTTGTCACATGCATTATTGATATGATTTAGGCCTTCTTTCAAAATGTAGCCACTTTGCCAAATTGACTTACCTCGCATTAATTCCACTTGTTTACCCCCTTTGAGCCTTTATAACCCTTCCTTGACTTTAGCTCATTATGAACTATAAAAAAAAAATAAAAAAAAAAAAATTAAATAACCATGATGTTCCATAACCTTAGGGATTAAAGGAGCTTTGGAATTGTTTTGGGAATGGGTCTTTAATAAGTGTGGGGGTACTTCTAGGGAATGCTTATTCTAAATTGTGGATATTGATGTTGAGTTGTTTGGTATTAAGTGGAAAAAAAAATTAATTTAAAAAAAAATAAAAAAAAATAAATGTGTTGCAAGACATAAGATTTAGGAGATGTTTCAAGGGGTAATCCCTTTGCTTATTTGAACTTATTCCCCATTGCTCCTCTTTTCTCTTTGGTTGTTTAGCCTTAATATCTTTCTCACCTAACCTTTACCTTGGCGACATTACAAGCTAAATAAAAGTCCTTTTGATCTTTAATTGCATGTGTTTCAAGTTGTGGAAATTAGAAGCTTGTCAAAACTTAAGTGTGCTAGTTTTCATGTTGTGATTGAGTGTAAACACTAGCCGAAATTTTTTTTTTTTTTTTTTAGAGTTAAGAGCTATATACTACCTTGTGAGGTTCTATCATTGTTGAATCTTTCTTTATTTTGACTTGTCTTCTTGCTTACTCTTAATGTCATTTGTGTCTCATAGATTGTTTGTTGCCTTGATTCTAGAAGTGTTTGTTCTCTTTCTTTATTCTTTGCATTGGAAATTCATTAGAAAGTTTTGAGAATTTTTGTAAGTTTTGCCCCGGAGTGCAAAGGATTAAGTGTGGGGGTATTTGATAGTCATATTTTAATACATCTTTCTCTCTATGTTTTCGATTTAATTGAGTCTTTTTAGTATATTATTTTGATGTGTTAGTTTAGATTTGTGTTGGTAAGTCATTTAGGATTTAAATTTAAATCTTTCTTAATTCCCGCTATAAATTCTTGTTTTGACACAGTTTCTTGAAAAGACCATATCTGGAGCTACACTACTCGGAATTGGACAAAATTGGTGTCCATGGAAAGATAAGAGAGAGATCTACAACTTATTTGTTGCGAGAAAAGCCCAGTTAGAATATCTTCAGGCCCAAAACTGCGTCACAATGTTGCGGTCCTGCAATGAATTTTTCAGAATTTGGTTTTATTGTTGACATTACTTAATTAGGGTTTTAGGAACCTCGTTAGGAAGCTGGGCCTTAATTAAGCCCAATTATTTTGTCTTTAAATAGGGTTTATGATTTCGCGTGGGGATATTCTTCCCTCTTTTTTTCCTTAATTTTCAGAATTTTAAATAAAAAGCTTTTGTAAGGATTCCTCTCGTCTCCCTCTCTTTTATTTTCGGAAACTTCATCCCCTTCTCTAATTGGTCGAGCAACATGATTATGAAGCAAGGCTAATTCATCAACCGGTTCAAGGTTTCAAAAACTACATTGCATTCAAGTTTCAAAATAGGTTTTATCGAATTCCTCCTTTCATTCCTCTTTTCTAATTAGGTTAATTACGTTTTTCATGATATGGAATTTTCGTTGCATCCTAAATAGAAAGAATAGGTTAATTTCAGATTTGAATTAATTGGATTCACCTAATTTAATCAATCAATTGTTCTAAATTTTGTTAAAGCATTGGGTTTGCGATTGCGGTTCTTGTTTTGATGGAATTTATAATCTAGATTTAGATTTTAGGGTTGTTGATGCGCATTGAATTAGTGTGATTGGAAATTCGTTGGTATCATATTTGTGTGAACGACGAGAATTGCATTGTAGGGATTGAGATCTTGAATTGGTTGAATTTCATAATCCTTAATTTTCATTTTTGTTATTTTGTTGTTTAAATTCAAAACAAATCCTCCCCCAATCTAATTTGAAATTGCATGATGGAACTAAAAATAAAATGCATTTTATGTCCTTGAGAGATGACCTAGGTTTGCTTCTTGTATTGCACAAATTTTTGAGAAAATCTAGCTTGTTTGATACCATTGCGACGTGGTTATCAAGGCTGATGGAACCTATCCATGTTTGCTAAGCCATTGGCTTGTGTTGTGCATCGTTCTATTTTATTCGATGCTATGCTGTTGTGCTAATTTTGATAAAATGAGAAAACTATTGAATAAGACTAAAGATGCCACCTCATGCATCATTTCATTGCTTGAAACGACTCGAAGGCACTTACAACCGCACAGCTTGAAGGTGTTGTTGGTTCGGTTCTGAGATTGACCTACAGGGGGTGGTGAAAGGGGATCTAGAGACTCAAGTGGTAACAGGTAAGAGGCGCGCCTGTGGCCGAGTCATGATCCACCTGCAGACCTTAGCCAAACCCGACAAGGACCGCGCATTCTATGGTTGTCGAGGTCCATTCCCGAAGAGACCCACTGTAGGGGCCAAACACCATTGGTGTTCTTTGATGCTGAGTGCATCCTATATATATATATATATATTATGCTGCTGTGCAGAACGATGCAGGGAATGGAGTCCTCCGATCGCCTTCCGACTCAATTGTTGAACTCTATGGTACCAACTGGGAGAGTCGCCAGTCATAGAGGATGGGATCCCCATGCATTCATATGCACATTATTGAAACATGAGAGAATATCTCTGTAAGGCTGAAACTTGCATCCATGCATCATATGCATTACTGTTAGGTAGTGAATTGGTTGTGATTATGGAATTGCTTGTGAGTGCTAGTATTGAGTATTCGTTTGATTTCTTCCATATATATCTATATGTCCTATGATGATGGAATGCCCTGATTATTCTGAGACTGCTATGAATTGTGGTGATTGATCTGCCTGCGCTTGAAATGCCGCCTTCCTTGGGGTATGGCAATTATATGATGTTTGTGTTTGGAGAACTCACCCCTTGGATTTGTGTTGTTTGTACCCCTTTTCTATATGTTATAGATGGCCAGGCACAGCACGAGGGTGATGGCCCTTCCGTCTGAGGAAGACATGTGGGAGTTCGACGCCGCAACCCATCAGAGTATCTTCCGTGGCTTCGCACTCGTCGTTAATGGGAAGTATAGTGGAGGCTCATGGATCACTGAGTATGTAGCTGATATCCCTGTTGAGATCATCTTTTCTGCACCCCCTGGAGACTCGCAGTTACCTTACCCTGCTCCACCCATTTCTCTATCACCCACCTTTGTTGATCCCCATACACCTACCCCTGTGACCGCGCCTGCAGCTGTTGAGAAGTGATGAATCCATATTTTGACTGATACTTTAGCATAATTCTAACACATTTGATAAGAAAAATATATAAAGAAAGCATAAAAACTTAGAAAAATAAAAGGAATTGAAGTTTGTTTAAATTTTTAGTTATTTTAGTAATTGTGAAATTTTTGCTTAGGAATTAAGTTTTTAATCTTGTTTTTGAAGGAATAAATTGAGCAAGGATCATATTCATGGAAGTTTGATGACAAGGAAGAGGGAAGAAGCAAGTCTGGACTCCATAAACTCAAGAATAAGAAATTGCAGACTGGGCGTGATCACTATTATCAGTGAAAGTGATCACTTCAGAGTTCAAAGAAGAAAGAAAGCTCTGCGTAACCACTATTGTCATCAAAAGTGAGCGTTCCAGAGAGTCTTTAACTTGGCGAGTTGCGCGTAGTCACTTTTATCAACAATAGTGATAACGCGCAACTATCTGGGCTCTGCGTTGTCACTTTTATCATCAAGAGTGATAGTTCCAGAGAGCTCTCAATATCAGGAAAATGCGCGTGGCCACTATTTCTGGGAAAAGTGTTAACGCGCAACCAATAACTCTCTGCGTAACTACTATTTCTTATAAAAGTGATAACGTGAAAATCTGGGAAATTTTATAAATACCAGAAACGATCCAGAAAGAAGGGGGTTCTGTTCATTTTCAGTTTTTTTTAGTTAGTTTCTGGTTAGAGGAAGTGAGAGAGAGGAGTGGGGTTAGTTTCTGGTTAGAGGAAGTGAGAGAGAGGAGTGGGGATTCAGATCTTGGAGCTTCACGAAGAGGAATTGGAGTGGAGCAAGCTTCCATGGCGTTTCTGAGTTTCTTCTTTTCTTCTTCTCTTTCTTTTTCTTCTTCTGCTGCCATGGCTGTGTAATTCATTCATAGTTAGGGATTGTAGATCTGAAATGAACATGTTGAATTGATTTAGATCTGGATTTCAATCTTTGGAATAGATTGAGTGATTGATTCTGAACTTCACGTGAAAATTGAATGGAAATTTGATTAACTAAATTCACAAGAACTCTTGTTAATGAAAATTGAATTTGTTCTTCAGATCTGAACCAATCACCGAGATTATAGTTTTCTTAGGGATAAGGAACTTTGATCTTGCAATCCTTTGGTTTCCTACACTTAAAGCAATATTGAATTGAATCAGATCTAAGGAATTAGAATGGTTTAATTGAATGTTAGGTTCACTGAGTTAAGGAATTAACCTCTGAATAATATAATGTGAAACTGATTGTCATTCTTTCCAATTGCTTGTTAATTTAGAACTTTATTGGTTGAACATTGGAGTTTTGGTGAAGCAATTCCCAAGCTATAGTTTCTCCCTCTGTTATCACATAACTTTGTGTTCATTGTTCTGTTTTCTGCAAGTTTATTTTACTTTTAATTGTTCCAGTTTGCTGTTATTAGATGTTACCACTCTCCTTACAATTTCGAAAAAGCTTAAATGGTTATAATTCTATGAAGTGATACTTGAATCTAAATTCCCTGTAGAGACGATATTTGGATCTTAAATTTACTCATCACTTGCTGCAATCCTAGTGCACTTGCTAGTGTAGATTGCTAACAACAAGAAGGATGTCCATGTGGTGGAATTCTCAGTTAGGTGTGAGGCTAGACCTTCCTCTCCACCTCCTACCTATCCACCTCCTCATTCACCTCTTGCCACCTCCCGTTCGCCTCCTCGCGCTGCTGGTTGGATTGATGATAGTGATGGAGAGCCTTCTATTGCTGCCACATCTTCTTCCCCTACCTCTTCCGAGGAATCTGACTCGATAGGAGATTATGCTCCATATTTTGTGAGATTGGGTGATGAGATGATTTTGTATTAGGGGAACTGCTCTTAGGGAGTCAGATTACTTTATTTTATATGCCTCCAACTATGTGGTTTTATTTAAGTACTTTGGATTATGTTGCTAACTATTTCACTACTTTATCGTATGGAATTATTCAGTGATGTCGAGATGTTGATGCTATATTATTATGTTATAATTGTTATGATTTGAGGTAATGGACCTCCATGTGAAAAAGGGAATGTCGAATGCAATAATTTGTGCACGTTAACTCTCTTTACAAAAAAAAAAAAAAAGTCTCAGATTTTGGTGTTTTCTGAAAATAAAGTATCAAAGACATATTTGACTATGTTAGTATTTTGGGTCGTTATATAGCACCCTCCTCCAATAATATTCTGTGCATACAAAGAGAGGGGCTGATTCCAGGGATATCAGCAAGGGTCCCGCCTATAGCTTTCTTGTGCCTCTTAATCACTTCTAGGAGTTTCTCCTCTTGTTCTACATTCAGTTTGGTGGAGATTATCACTGGAAGCTTCTCATTTGCCTCTAGATAGGCATATTTCACATTTTCTGGTCAAGGTTTAAGTTCCAGTGCTGGAGGTTGCTCCACAGAGGGAAGTGGTTTAGCACTCTCAGTAGAAGAAATCTCTATAACATTCAAATCAAAGGGGTTAGATTCAATCGTACTTGCTAATTTCAAAACATCACATTCTTCCCCTATCAATTTGTCAATCTCTTCAATATTAGAATTTGCAGAATTCACATTCAAAAAGTCAGAAACACAAGAGTCACACATAGAAGAATTATTACAATATTGACAAATAGAACTATCAATACATTCAGTAAAATCAAAAGAAAAATTTGTTTCTAAAAATTCAGAAAATTGTTCATCTATCAAATCATTAAATAAATCAATTTGGAAGACAGAATGTTCTTCAGATGGATGCTTCATAGCATCAAGTATGTTGAAGCGCACAATGCTGTCCCCAAACTTCATGGTAAGTGTCTCGGCATGCACATCAATTTTCGTTCTTGCGGTCTTCAAGAACGGTCTTCCCAATATGATTGGTGCAGCACTCCTCATTGACTCTCCCTCTTGCATGTCCAAAATGTAAAAGTCGGCTGGGAAGATGAGATCATTCACCCTGACTAGTACATCTTCAACAATCCCAGCTGGGTTTGTTATGCTTCTATTGGCTAACTGAATAACCACACCTATAGGCTATAGAGGACCAAGAGACAGTGAAGTAAAAATGGACAAAGGCATGACATTTATAGATGCTCCTAAATCTAGCATAGCATTCTCAATCCTATTATTACCAATAATGCATGGGATAGTGAACATTCCTGGGTCCTTACATTTCTCAGGCATTGTGGACCTTTGTTTTTCAAAAAGTGCAGACACATTCCTACCCATATTTACCTTCTCATTACCCTTAAGACGCCTCCTATGGGTGCATAAATCTTTCAAGAACTTGGCGTACTTGGGTATTTGCTTGATTGCATCTAGTAGAGGTATGTTCACCTCTACCTTCCTATGGGTGCATAATATCAGGATACTATATGCATAAAGTTTGATATGTTACATCCGGTGCAGCCATTTCCTTTAATGTTCTTTCATTGTCAGCCATTTTTTCAATTTCAAATTCTAATGAATGAGGTGATGAATAGATAGATGAAGGAGATGAAAACTCCTCAAAATGTTCAGAACTATTCTTATGTGTTCTAATGCTACTATGAAATGTCCTATCAATCTTTGGGTCAAGTGGATACAAGTCTCCAGGATTCGATCTGGTCATGCACTAGAAACTAATTATAAGGAATGAAAAGAAGTAAGCTAGATGAAATAGCAAAAATGCAGAGAAAATCAGATGACAATTATGCAGAAAACTAATGTCTATGTGTAGTAAAATGGAGCAAACAAGTTAAGCAACAAAAACAGAAAAGAAATTACAACTAATTGCAAGAAAACGCAACACAAGCTAACAAATTCTGCAGAAATGTGCAGCAAAAACAGAGTAATAATGCAGAAAAATAGAAAACAGAGCAACTAACAAGTTCAATGCAAAATTAACACCAAACATTCCCCGACAATAGCGCCAATTTGATGATACGAGATTTTGCTACTCGTTATGCACAAAGATTGTCGTTAATCCTCATCAAATATGCAAAGAAATGTATGCAATACTAGGGTGTTGTCCTAGGTTGGCTCCAAGGAATTTTTGGTTGGGAACATACATCAAACAAGTGTAAACATATATTTTAAAGCAAGTAAATTGGGGGGAGGTTTGTCAATTTCCAAATTTTAATCAAGAGCAAAATGTAAACTAGTAAAATTCAATTAATTAAAAAGAGTAATCCCTAGTCAATCAATGAGTTCTATCACTATTCTTCTAAATGATTAAATAATCCCCTATTTTTTTACTTGAATTAAGTTAATCTAACAAGCGAAAATTAACTTTAGCATCCCAATTAAAATTAAGCATCTTAATGGGCTCCAATCTCTATCCCTAAGATTAAGCAATCTCAAAGATTAATCAAAATTAAGCAATTTTGGATTAGAATTTCGTTTGGGTAATTTAGGGTTCATTAAGCAATGTTCCCCTCATGCAAATTTCATTTCATTCAGAGATTGGGGTTAATAAATCCAAGGAAATAAAGAGTAATATTGCCATTAAACCCAAGAATTCAAAAACCATGTAAGTTGACTAGGAATTACAAGAGAATTTAGCCCTCCATATGGATGGGCTTCACAAATGAAAGAAGGAAATGCAGAAACGTAAGCAACATCAATGTAAAATCAATGAGAATCAAAGGGAAATTGGAAATTGAAAACCTATAATGGACCCCTGGCTGTCACCCAAAGATCCTAAGCTCTGCAAAATGCTCCAAAAGTGGCAAAAGAATCTAAGGAAACGTAAAAGCCCCCGTACCCTAATTTCTCAAATTCTATTTATAGTGCAGAAATTTTCGCCCAAAGTGACAACTATGGTTTCATAGTGATAACGCGCAAGGTCTGTGATTTTAGCCTCTCTGGAGTTATCACTTTGGCTTCATAGTGTTTACGCGCAGGTCCTATGTTTTTGCCCTCTCTGGAGTTGTCACTTTGGCATCAGAGTGATAACTTTGGCTGCTCCAGAGTGTCTACTATGGTTCCATAGTAGCTACGCGCAGGATCTTGTACTTTTTGGCCTTTCTGGAGTTGTCACTATGGGTTCATAATGATCACTCTGGTCTACCTTTCTGAAACAAGCTTGCTGTAGTGTTCACTATGGATTCCAAAGTGATCACTTTCACCTCAAACTTTCTCAAATGCTAAAAATCCATGGAAAAGTCTAGAAACTCCTGCACAATTATTCAAATGATCAAAATTACAAACTATATCTATGTAAATCAATGTAAATTAACCTAAAATTAAGAAATCTATTATAAATTGACCAAAATGATATTTTTATGTTATTTACAACCCTAAGTTTACTTTTTTCTATTAAGAAACATTAAAATAACAAGTAAAAATCCAATAAAATGGGGATTCATCAACATGCTTTTTACCTTAGCTGATCTAGTGGAATTCATCCTATGCATAGCTGCTCTCTGTATTTTACATGTCACAGCTTGATTCATAAGTTGGTAATTCTTTGTTGGATCCAAATGCACTCTGTGTTTAAATTTTCTAGACCATCAAATGAACCTCTTTTGCAGACCATTAATTCACTATATAACATGTGCTTTTCTGCATTTTACACACATGAATTATGGATTTCATTTTGAAACTGTTTTTGCTGTCATAGTAATTACCTGCCAACACATAGTAATCACTTTGGGCTAAAAACTATTTCCTTCTCAACTGGACCTAATTTGTTGCTTGAACTTGTAAATGTTATGTGTCTGGAAAATCATTCTCATCTTCAAATTCAAGCAAATTTTATTTATTTATTTATTTATTTTTTGACATGTAATATTGACATGTAAAATCCTCACCACCCCAAACTTGAGAGCTTGCTTGTCCTCAAGCAATTACAATCATAATCAGCACCCCAAACTTAATTTATTGCATTCACTCTTGATGCAACTCAAAAGAAATACCTCTATTAAGGGAAGGAAGATGTTTTTGCAAATTAAGTTTGGCAAAAGAAGGAATGTAAAACAAGGGAAGTTAGGTGTAAAGGTGTTGAAGGGTTGGTGGGTGCGTGCAAAGATGGCCTCAATCAGCTAGATGGAAGATTGCATAATGCATATTCAATTAAGAAGCAGGGCAAGTTCTAGAAGATGAATGCAAATATACATGTAAATTGCACACAGAAAGGAATTTAAAGGCTCAATTCTCTACCATTGTGAAAGGTGATAATTACTTAACAATATGTGATTACAATTCACCTTACAAGAAAATATGCGTAGCATGGTAGGAACAAAAATATTCAAAAACAGAGGATGATCATGAGTGGAATGGGAAGTGCAATCAAAATATAACTATGGAATTACAAAACTGGACTATATTAAAAAAGAGATAAGGAAAATATTTTTGTATTTTCATTTAACACTGTGCAAGAAAATTAGACTAAGAACAATGGAAATAGAGATAAAGAGATCACCCCCCTTTCATAGAAAGTAGAATCACAACTCAGGGGTCAAATTCATGCTCCTCTTGATGGAACTGAGGGCACTTTCTGCACAAATATTCATAGAATTCAGTATAGGGAGCAAATATAAAGCCAGAAAATAGAATAGATATATATAAAAGAAAATGTTGGAGATGTTCAGATTAAGAGGAACAATAAGAAAATAAAGTAGTAAAGGTGGAAACTAAAATGTACGATATTTACAAGGAATTGATGGTTAGCAGTAAATACAGGGAAATAGCAGAAAGTAAGTGAAAAGTGAGTGCAGTGAAAAAGAAAAAAACTAAGACTAGATAACATCTTCATTGGAGCTGGAAAAGGAAGAATCATCATCATCATCTTCTGCTGCTGCTACTGCTGGAAGGTCGTCATCTGAGGTATTGGAGCTGTTGTCATCGGCTTCAGATCTAGTAGGGGCAGCTGGAGGAAAGGGTGGAAGGTCACTCTGGACTGCTGCTCGCAGGTAAGGGGCACTGAAAGTAAGAGCTTCATAAAGCTGTGTGGTAGTCATCCCCAGCTTTTTCCCTATATTCAGCAGCATAGTGTCCATCAGAGTCATAAGGGCCTTCTACCCAGCATGAATGGAATCCTGCCTCAAAGCAAGCTGCTTCATCTACTCCCTCATCTTCATTGGAGTATCCCTCCTGTAATAAACTGGTAGAGATAGTCCTGGGTTAGCATTCTTTCTGGGTTTGAAGAAATCCTTCACCATTGCAGTAGTAATAGGAGGAGCTGCTCTAATCTTCTGCAGGTATTCCCCAAAATCTACCCCAACGTCTTGGCACAACATGATGATGATGGATGGGAAACCCATGGAATCTCTGCTTCTGCTCAAGATGTTCATAATGGCACTGCTGATTACCTCACCCACATGGATGGGCATTCCTGTCAGAATGGCATAAATAAGCTCTGCTCGCTTCATTGCTAAGGTAGAGGAGTGGAGGACCGGCATGAAAGAACTGAGGATGAAGACACTCCAGATTTTTGCTGCAGGGATGAGGTGCTTGGTGGTCAAGTTCTTAGGTTGCATCTTGCAGCAAACTCCCAATTCTCACCTTCTTTGCAAACAGTTTCAAGGATAGGCTTGTAGTCCTTATCCTCTTGGATGCTGAAGGTTGTAAAGCCCAGTTGGCCAGCTGACTTATGCACAGTTGGTATATTCAGAACTCATTGGATGTTGGAAGGGGTGAAGTTGATCAATTTTCCCCTCACCATGCTGTGTTTGGGAGGGAGAGTGTCGCTTTTAATCCTCATTACGTTGGCGAAGAACTCTTGGGTGATTTCCTTCCACCCAGTTCCAGCATAGGTTGTAAAAAGGTCCCATCCTCTTCTCTGAATCTCCTCCTCAAATTGGGGATAGGTGCCTTCTTGAATCTCAAAGTTACAGTCCTGTACCAGCTTCCTTCTCAGGATATTTGTTTTAAAATATTCTTCATGTTCCAAGGACCTAAACCTCGGGTCATGGTTAGGAGGAGGTGTAAAGGAAAAGGCACCAGCTGTTTTGGCCCTCTTGGACCTTGGAGTGCTCTTCCTTGGTGTGTTGACCATTTTTGCTGCAGAGAAAAAGGAAATCTGTGTAAGATATTCTGCAGCAACGATATATATCAAACAAAATAATATTCAACTAACTGAGACAGTAAACCAGAACATCAGGAATAGGATACAATGCAAGGTGATCACATTATGGTTCAGGCAAAACAGCATTAAGACAACCAAATTGGACATAGGCAATGATGCAGCAAACTGAAATTAAGAGTACATGAAGCAAACAAGTGGTAACAGACCATTCTGTATGGCAGCAAAATGTCAATAACTATGCAGATAAATAACAAGGATGTTCAATTTTGATTTGCAGAGAGCATTTACAAAGAATAATGCACGGTTGCAGTTAGGGAGATTCAGAAATTATCACAACAAAAGGACAGATGCAACTCCAATTGCACTCAACAACATTTTGAATTTCAGTATGGGTTCAGTACAGAGAAGTGCAAAATGTATGGTCAGTTATGATGCACAGAATTCAAAAACCAATCAGGAAGATGAAGCAATTGGATTAAAGTTCAAAGGAATTCTTCACTATGAATACAATTGGACAGCAAGGTGAAAGTGATGTATGATGCATTATATGCAGATTTCCAACACATTAAAGAAGTGCACAGGGCCAATGGAGTGTGTTCAGTGGAAGGGCAGCAATGATAATATCCCCAAATGCCATTCTGATTTTCAGATCAAATAGTCATTTTTGCAGATTCTAGGAAACACTATGGGGACATATTCAGGACCAGATTAACCAGAGCCACAAAAGAGGGTTGTGTACTTAGCCATAAATTTAACAGTTACAACACACATTAAGCATTATACACAAGCACCAACATAGTAGAATGTTCAACTTCAAGCATTTTTGCAGGTAGGAGTGGTTATCCTAAGGTCCAACAATTCTAAATTCGACGAAATAACCAAATTAAATGCTCCAGCATCCTACAAACAGAGAAGCATCCTATAATGACAATTGTGCATTATCAGTTTAAGTCCAGGAATTGCCAATTAAAACATGCAAAGTAAGCACTCTTGGGGTGACTACCCTAGGGTTGAACAATGCAGTATGCAACAAATTAACCAATTAACTTCTGTAATCACTTCCAAACAGACAATTACATTCCACAT
Organism: Abrus precatorius; assembly: GCF_003935025.1. Taxonomy (NCBI): domain Eukaryota; kingdom Viridiplantae; phylum Streptophyta; class Magnoliopsida; order Fabales; family Fabaceae; genus Abrus; species Abrus precatorius. Next base: position 14,756,996 of record NW_020874362.1, read on the forward strand.
TGTAGTTGGGATTTATTAACCTCAATTTTTCGAAGCCCCAAATTAAAATTGTCAAAACAACAGTGAGCACTTTGGGGTTTGACAATGAGAGAAACTGCAAAAATTCACCCACTACACACCCCTTGTCCATTTTAATCAAGCTATTGACACCTCAACCAACAGAATTTATGCAGAAATAACAATTTATGATGCTCCAGTTTAAAATCCCAAACACAGTGGGCACTTTAAGGGTTAATCAGATAGAGGCAGAAAATTTAATCAAATTAACAGTCTCTATTCATTCGAATCATGCAAACAAACCTAGAATATCATGTTTTCCTAAGCAATTTCAATTCAAAAACCTAGAATTTAAAAACCCCAAATTATTGAATGAAGAACCCTAATGTAGAAAGAAGGGAAATTTGAAGAATTAACTGGATAGGAGCCTAAGAGAGGTGCAAAATTATATGACTGGGTGAGTCTTAGCACAAACCAATGCAAAGGGGGAGGGAATTTGCAGAAAGATTGGAAGCGGGGGTAAGAGTGCTCAGAGGTTTAGTGGGAGTGGGTGAGAGAGTGAACACTTTCAGTTTATATAGGTTTCTGGCGTTATCACTTTCAAACCATAGTGAACACGCGCATTTGTATTTAGCAAGTGAAGTGGTACGCATAATCACTATGGTATGAAAGTGATAACTACAGATAAGGCTTTTGGTGAAGTGGCTTACGCATAGTTATTATGAGATGGGAGTAACTACGTGCATCAACGTTAGTCCAGGAGGTGCCTCTCTAGTTATCACTATGGAACCAAAGTGATAACTACAGAGAGCCTTCTATATTCCAGTCATCTGCGTGTGTTCACTATGAACTGGGAGTGATGACGCGCAAACCTATGACCCAAAAACCTCTTCAAAGTGATCACTATAGGCTGAAAGTGAAAACTACAGAGTGAATTCACTTACCTTAGCATGAAAGTGACTACTATGAAATGGAAGTGGACACCTTGGATAGGTCTTGGTGCATAGGGACTTCCTATGGTCTCTGCATGAATCAGATTCAAAATTTAAAACTGTCCACTGTAACAAAAATGAAGAATATGTAATAAAATCATGTTTAATGCATCTCAATTCACAGCTAAAAAAAAATGCTTATTGGATGAAAAGAACCATAAAGAATAAAAATAAAAATAAAACTAAATACAAAAAATTCTTAATCAACTTGTGAGTTGCCTCTCACACAGCGCTTCTTTAACGTCACTAGCTTGACGTATGAAATTATTTATGGGAGCCAAGGGATGGAATGGGGGTTGGTGCATGGTGATATCAAGTTAATCTCTTCAACTTCTTCCAAGGTAGCTGAGTTTTGCAAGAATGGCTTCAAGCGGTGCCCATTCACCATAAAACTTTTGCTAGTGGAGTCACTTATGATCTCCACTGCACCATGGGAAAATACCTTTGTAACAGTGAAAGGTCCAAGCCACCTTGATTTGAGCTTTCCAGGCATGAGTTTAAGACGAGAATTAAACAAGAGAACCTTTTGACCAACATAGAACTCTTTGCTTGAAATCTTCTTATCATGGTATTGTTTGGTCTTTTCCTTATAAATTCTGGAGTTCTCATAGGCCTCAAGACATAGCTCCTCCAACTCTTGCAGCTGTAATTTCCTCTGCTCTCCAGCTGAATCATAATGGATATTACAAGCCTTTACTGCCCAATAAGCTTTGTGTTCCACCTCAACTGGCAGATGGTAGGCTTTTCCATAGACCACCCTTGTATGGTGACATTCCCAAGGGTGTCTTGCATGTTGTTCTATGTGCCCACAAGGCATCATCAAGCCTGCGATTGCAGTCCTTTCTGTGGGGCTACACTACTCTCTCAAGTATTTTCTTGATTTCTCTATTAGAGAGCTCGGCCTGCCCATTTGTCTGTGGGTGGGAGGCAGTGGAAACTTTGTGTACAACTCCATATTTCTTCAACAAGACTTCCATAGTCCTATTACAAAAATGACTTCCTTGATCACTAATGATGGCCCTAGGAATTCCAAACCTACAAAATAAGTTGCTACGAACAAACTCTGCAACAACTCTAGCATCATTAGTTCTGGTGGCTTTAGCTTCCACCCATTTTGAGACATAATCAACAGCAAGGAGTATATAAACCAAAAGAGGAGGGGAATGGCCCCATAAAATCAATACCCCAGACATCAAAGATGTCACAATAGAGAATGGGCTATTGAGGCATCTCTTGTCTCCATGTAATTACTCCTCCCGCTCTTTGGCATCTCTCACAGGTAGAATATGCTTGCCATGAGTCTTTAAAAATAGATGGCCAATACAGCCCTGCATCCAGCACCTTTCTTGCTGTCCTCTGAGGCCCTTGATGACCTCCTACAGCTGAGGCGTGACAGAACTGCAGTATGGATGGAATTTCTTCATCAGGCACACATCTTCTGATGACTTGGTCACTGCGGAATTTCTATAAATAAGGGTCATCCCAAACGTAATGTTTGGCATCACTCCTTATCCTATCCTTTTTAGCCTTTGGTGCACCTGCTGGAAAAACTCCTGCAGCAAGAAAGTTAACAATATCAGCATACCAGGGTGCCTGTGAAGCATACAACTCCAAGAGTTGTTCATCAGGAAAATCATCTAAAATTGGAATAGGGTCTAGAACTCCCTCTATCCTGCTCTGGTGGTCGGCTACCAAATTCTGAGTTCCACTTCTATCCTTGATCTCCAAATCAAATTCTTGAAGTAAGAGCATCCATCTTATAAGTCTGGGCTTAGAATCTATCTTTTTCAGCAAATACTTCAAGGCAGAATGATCAGTAAAAACCACAACTTTTGACCCTAACAGATATGATCTAAACTTGTCCAGTGCAAAAACTATGGCCAATAATTCTTTTTCAGTTGTGGTATAATTACATTGTGTTGAATCCAAAGTTCTAGAAGCATAATAAATGATATGAGGAAACTTACCAACCCGCTGTGTCAATGCGGCCCCCACTGTAAAATTGGATGCATCACACATTAATTCAAATGGTGTGGTCCAATCTGGAGGTTGGATGATGGGTGTGGTGGTCAAGGCTTCCTTAAGCATATTAAATGCTTCTTTGCACTTTTCATCAAAGTTGAACTCAGCCTTCTTTTGCAAAAGCTTGGACAGGGTAATGGCTATTTTGGAGAAGTTCTTAATGAATCTCCTGTAGAACCCTGCATGGCTAAGGAAAGCATGAACCTCTCGAATGCAAGAGGGGTAAGACAATTGTGCAATAACATCAAGTTTTGCAGGATCTACTTCAACTCCCTTTTCAGATATGATATGGCCTAACACTACACCTTGCTCTAGCATGAAATGGCATTTTTCAAAGTTCAGCACAAGGTTAGTATCAATGCATCTTTTCAATACTTTTTCCAAATTATTCAAACATGCAGAGAAAGATGGGCCATACACAGTAAAATCATCCATAAAAACTTCTATACAATGCTCCACTAAATCAGAAAAAATGCTTAACATACATCTTTGAAATGTTCCTGGGGCATTGTATAAGCCAAAAGGCATTCTCCTATAGGCAAAAGTGCTAAAAGGACATGTAAAAGTGGTTTTTTCCTGGTCTTCAGGTGCAATGCAAATTTGGAAATAACCGGAAAAACCATCAAGAAAACAATAATGAGACTTACCAGCCAACCTTTCCAACATTTGATCAATGAAAGGTAATGGGAAGTGATCCTTTCGAGTTGCTTTGTTAAGCCTTCTGTAGTCTATGCAGACTCTCCAACTATTCTGGACTCTGGTGGGTATCAACTCATCTTTTTCATTCTTCACCACAGTGAGTCCAGATTTCTTTGGTACCACTTGGATCGGGCTGACCCAAGTGCTGTCTGATATAGGGTAGATAATCCCAGCTTGCAACAACTTGGTGACTTCCTTCTTCACCACGTCTAGAATAATGGGATTCACTCTCCTCTGAGGCTGCCTCACTGGCTTAGCACCCTCCTCCAATAATATTCTGTACATACAAAGAGAGGGGCTGATTCTAGGGATATCAGCAAGGGTCCAGCCTATAGCTTTCTTGTGCCTCTTAATCACTTCTAGGAGTTTCTCCTCTTGTTCTACATTCAGTTTGGTGGAGATTATCACTGGAAGCTTCTCATTTGCCTCTAGATAGGCATATTTCACATTTTCTGGTCAAGGTTTAAGTTCCAGTGCTGGAGGTTGCTCCACAGAGGGAAGTGGTTTAGCACTCTCAGTAGAAGAAATCTCTGTAACATTCAAATCAAAGGGGTTAGATTCAATTGTACTTGCTGATTTCAAAACATCACATTCTTCCCCTATCAATTTGTCAATCTCTTCAATATTAGAATTTGCAGAATTCACATTCAAAAAGTCAGAAATACAAGAGTCACACATAGAAGAATTATTACAATATTGACAAATAGAAGTATCAATACATTCAGTAAAATCAAAAGAAAAATTTGTTTCTAAAAATTCAGAAAATTGTTCATCTATCAAATCATCAAATAAATCAATTTGGAAGACAGAATGTTCTTCAGATGGATGCTTCATAGCATCAAGTATGTTGAAGCGCACAATGTTGTCCCCAAACTCCATGGTAAGTGCCCGGCATGCACATCAATTTTCGTTCTTGCGGTCTTCAAGAACGGTCTTCCCAATATGATTGGTGCAGCACTCCTCATTGACTCTCCCTCTTGCATGTCCAAAATGTAAAAGTCAGCTGGGAAGATGAGATCATTCACCCTGACTAGTACATCTTCAACAATCCCAGCTGGGTTTGTTATGCTTCTATTGGCTAACTGAATAACCACACCTATAGGCTGTAGAGGGCCAAGAGACAATGAAGTAAAAATGGACAAAGGCATGACATTTATAGATGCTCCTAAATCTAGCATAGCATTCTCAATCCTATTATTACCAACAATGCATGGGATAGTGAACATTCCTGGGTCCTTACATTTCTCAGGCATTGTGGACCTTTGTTTTTCAAAAAGTACAGACACATTCCTACCCATATTTACCTTCTCATTACCCTTAAGACACCTCCTATGGGTGCATAAATCTTTCAAGAACTTGGCGTACTTGGGTATTTGCTTGATTGCATCTAGTAGAGGTATGTTCACCTCTACCTTCCTGAAGGTCTCAAAAATCTCTTTCTCAGCCTCTTTAATCTTTTTACTTAGCTGAATAACTCTCTGAGGGAATGGTAGAGGAATTGGCCTTTCAACATTTTTTGCTACCTTTGGTTGGGTAGAAGTAGGTTCTAGTTGTTCTTGAGTCATTTCCTCTCCATTTTGACCAACTATAGCTGGAGTACAGCTTGAGTCTTCCTTCTCTTTGGGCATTGTGGGCTCTTGCATCACTTTCCCAGACCTCAGGGTGATTGCACTCACATTTTTGGGATTCACAACAGTTTGTGCAGGGAGGTTCCCTGAGCCTTGAGATTGCATCTGGTTTAGAGAAGAGGCTAACTGTCCCATTTGATTCTCCAAAGTTTTGATACTAGCCTCAGTTCTCTGCTGGAAAGTGATGTTGTTCATGGTCAATTGCTTTGAGTTCCTCCAAAGATGGTTCATTTTTCTGGGATGCATTTGGTTGTGAAGAAGATGGTTGATGATGGTGCTGGGCTTGTTGTGGTTGATGTTGGGATTGATGGGGTCTATTTGAGCCAACATGATGTGCTTGATATTGAGTGCCTTGCTGCTGGTTATGTTGTTTAGAATTGCTTCCCCATCTTAGATTTGGATGGTTCCTCCAGCTTGGGTTGTATCTATTGGAAGATAGATCCCAATTAGGTTGTTGCTGCAAATTTGGAAAAGGAAATTTATTAGTGTAAATGTTTGCAGCATAAGCCTGAGGATTACCTTCTAGAGTGTCAGACTCTTATAGTGTGGGGCAGCTACCAGTGTAGTGATCTGTAGCTGAGCAAATACCACACAACATGGCTGGAATGGATGGTGGAGGAGGTGAAGATGTAGCAACACTCTTTTGCATGGAAGCCAATTGCTTTACCATGGATGCTAATTCATCAAGTTTGTGTTCCAGCTTACTAGATTCAACAACTTGTACTTCATTCACATTTCTGGTAACACAAGAATTTTGCCTTGTTGCAAATTGTTGGGAGTTGGCGGCCATGTTCTCAATCAGGTTGCGAGCTGCAACCGGAGTTTTGTCAACCAACACCCCTCCACTTGCGGCGTTTATCATACTCCGGTCCATAGGGTGCAGTCCCTCATAAAAGCATTGTATCAACAATTAATCACTAATCTGGTGATGGGGACAGCTAGCACACAACCTCTTGAATCTTTCCCAATATTCATAGAGGGTCTCTCTTTCAAGTTTCCTTATCCCACATATTTCCTTTCATATGGACGCAGCTCTTGACGCTGGGAAAAATTTCTCCAGGAAAAGCCTTTTCAAGTTGTTCCAACTAGCAATGGATCCTAGAGGGAGATAGTAAAGCCAATCCTTGGTTGCATCCATCAGAGAGAACGGAAAAGCCTTTAATTTGACATGCTCCTCAAGCACACCTTGTGGCCTCATGGTTGAACAAACAATGTGGAATTCCTTGAGGTGCTTGTGCGGATCTTCACCTGTAAGGCCATGAAATATTGGCAACAAGTGTATTAGTCCAGTTTTTAGAACAAAAGGAGCATCAATATCAGGATACTGTATGCATAAAGTTTGATATGTTACATCTGGTGCAGCCAGTTCCTTTAATGTTCTTTCATTGTCAGCCATTTTTTCAATTTCAAATTCTAATGAATGGGGTGATGAATACATAGATGAAGGAGATGAAAACTCCTCAAAATGTTCAGAACTATTCCTATGTGTTCTAATGCTACTATGAAATGTCCTATCAATCTCTGGGTCAAGTGGATACAAGTCTCCAGGATTCGATCTGGTCATGCACTAGAAACTAATTATAAGGAATGAAAAGAAGTAAGTTAGATGAAATAGCAAAAATGCAGAGAAAATCAAATGACAATTATGCAGAAAACTAATGTCTATGTGTAGTAAAATGAAGCAAAGAAGTTAAGCAACAAAAACAGAAAATAAATTACAACTAATTGCAAGAAAACGCAACACAAGCTAATAAATTCTGCAGAAATGTGCAGCAAAAACAGAGTAATAATGCAGAAAAATAGAAAACAGAGCACTAAAACAGAGCAACTAACAAGTTCAATGCAAAATTAACACCAAACATTCCCCAGCAATAGCGCCAATTTGATGATACGAGATTTTGCTACTCGTTATGCACAAAGATTGTCGTTAATCCTCATCAAATATACAAAGAAATCTATGCAATGCTAGGGAGTTGTCCTAGGTTGGCTCCAAGGAATTTTTGGTTGGAAACATACATCGAACAAGTGTAAACATATATTTTAAAGCAAGTAAATTGGGGGGAGGTTTGTCAATTTCCAGATTTTAATCAAGAGCAAAATGTAAACTAGTAAAATCCAATCAATTAAAAAGAGTAATCCCTAGTCAATCAATGAGTTCTATCACTATTCTTCTAAATGATTCAATAATCCCCTATTTTTCCCTTGAATTAAGTTAATCTAACAAGCAAAAATTAACTTTAGCATCCCAATTAAAATTAAGCATCTTAATGGGCTCCAATCTCTATCCCTAAGATTAAGCAATCTCAAAGATTAATCAAAATTAAGCAATTTTGGATTAGAAATTTGTTTGGGTAATTTAGGGTTCATTAAGCAATGTTCCCCTCATGCAAATTTCATTTCATTCAGAGATTGGGGTTAATAAATCCAAGGAAATAAAGAGTAATATTGCCATTAAACCCAAGAATTCAAAAACCATGTAAGTTGACTAGGAATTACAAGAGAATTTAGCCCTCCATATGGATGGGCTTCACAAATGAAAGAAGGAAATGCAGAAACGTAAGCAACATCAATGTAAAATCAATGAGAATCAAAGGGAAATTGGAAATTAAAAACCTATAATGGACCCCTGGCTGTCACGCAGGTGCTGTGTTTTTGCCCTCTCTGGAGTTGTCACTTTGGCATCAGAGTGATAACTTTGGCTGCTCCAGAGTGTCTACTATGTTTTCATAGTAGCTACGCGCAGGATCTTGTACTTTTTGGCCTTTCTGGAGTTGTCACTATGGGTTCATAGTGATAACTCTGGTCTACCTTTCTGAAACAAGCTTGCTGTAGTGTTCACTATGGATTCCAAAGTGATCACTTTCACCTCAAACTTTCTCAAATGCTAAAAATCCATTGAAAAAGTCTAGAAACTCCTACACAATTATTCAAATGATCAAAATTACAAACTATATCTATGTCAATCAATGTAAATTAACCTAAAATTAAGAAATCTATTATAAATTGACCCAAAATGATATTTTTACGTTATTTACAACCCTAAGTTTACTTTTTTCTATTAAGAAACATTAAAATAACAAGTAAAAATCCAATAAAATGGGGATTCATCAACTTGCTTTTTACCTTAGCTGATCTAGTGGAATTCATCCTATGCATAGTTGCTCTCTGTATTTTACATGTCACAGCTTGATTCAGAAGTTAGTAATTCTTTGTTGGATCCAAATGCACTCTGTGTTTAAATTTTCCAGACCATCAAATGAACCACTTTTGCAGACCATTAATTCACTATATAACATGTGCTTTTCTGCATTTTACACACATGAATTATGGATTTCATTTTGAAACTATTTTTGCTGTCATAGTAATTACCTGCCAACACATAGTAATCACTTTGGGCTGAAAACTATTTCCTTCTCAACTGGACCTAATTTATTGCTTAAACTTGCAAATGTTATGTGTCTACATGCTATTTTCATGCTGCTAAGCTTCACTGAATCATAGTGGCCACTTTTATCATTTCAATATTGCAAAAACTGGCATAGTTCAATTCATAGTGACCACTCTGCATATGCCTAAATGTCTGTTCTGTCACTGTCAAAGTAGTTACTATCAACTAGCATAGTAGTTACTTTTGTATGCAGAATTACTCTGATTTGCCTCAATTTTCTCTAATTCATGCGCATTTACTGTGAAATTATGCCCATACACTACCTCTGCATTCTGTCATGCTTTATTGCTAAAGTAACTACTCTCATTCATCATAGTAGCTACTTTCTTCTACAACAGTGCTGTAAATTGCTTGCATTTTCTCTCTTTCATTTCCAAATGGTGTGAAATTCTTGCTACATGGTTAATTCTGCACTATCACTCATTTATCCCTTTTTCTATATGTAGATTAATGGCAAACACTCCTAGAAAGAACGCACCCAGGGCCAAGACAACTATTGCTTCTTCATCTAGGCCTCAGCCTGCACATGAACCCAGATTTAGGTCCCTGGCTCACAAGAATTTCTTCAAAGCCAATATTCTTAGGTGACACATTGTGCAAGACAGGAATTTTGACCTGCAAAAAGGGACCTATCCTCAATTTGAGCAGGAAATCCAGAAAAAGGGATAGGATTTGTTCACTACATGTGTTGGGCATGGGTGGAAGGACATCACCCAGGAGTTCTATGCCAATGCCTTCAGGGTTAAGGGAGATGATTTCCCCTATAAGCACTCCATGGTCAGAGGCAAGGTGATAGACTTCAACCCTACCAACATCCAGAGGATCCTCAACATTCCTCTTCCTGAAAAGAGGCCTGGACAGATGGACTACACTACTTTCAGCTACTTAGAAGAGAAGGACTACAAACTAATCCTTCAAGCAATATGCAAGGCTGGAGAGAATTAGGAATTTGACATGAAGCTCCAGCCCAAGAATCTGACTACAAAGCACCTCCTTCCACCTGCCAAAGTCTGGAGCATCTTCATCCTTAGCTCCTTCATGCTAGTCATGCACTCATCTACCTTGGCAATGAAGAGGGCAGAGCTAGTTTATGCCATCATGATGGGGATGCCCATCCATGTTGGCGATGTTATTAGCAATGCCATCATGGAGACCTTAGCTAGGAAGAAGGACTCCAAGGGTTTTCCCTCCATCATTACTATGCTTTGCCAAGATGCTGGAGTTGACTTTGGAGAGTATCAGCAGAAAATCAGAGCAGCCCCCTGCATCACCACAACTATGGTGAAGGAGTTGTTTAAAGCTAAGAAAAGCTCAGCCCTAGAGATGCCTCCCCAAGCTGCAGGAAAGAAAGGCTTCCCTTCCAAAATGAAGGACCAGGTGAAGGAAATAGCTCTGCAACAAGATGCTATACATGCTGGTCAAAAGGCTGCTCTGACCCTCACAGAGACTATGTTGCTCAACATAGGAAAGAAGGTGGGGATGACTGCTGACCAGATCCACTATGCCCCCACCTTCTCAGCCAAGGAGCAGCAGTTCAAAATGATCTTCCGCCTTTCACACCTACAGCAGAAGAGGAGGAGGGAGAGCCAGTACCAGATCTAGCAGCAGCAGCAGAGGAGCAGGATGATGAGGACATCGATATTGATGCAGCTGATGATGATCTCTCCTCCAGCTCTGATGAGGATGCAATTTAGCTTTAAATTTCTATTTCTGTTATTTATTTACCCTTCTTTTTCATTGTACATATTTTTTCTGCTAATTTCCCTATAATTAGTACACTTTTCCATTTATTTTTGCCTTTAATTTTCCTTTATTGCTTCTACTCTGAACAACTTAACTCTTTTATGCTATATATATATATATATATATATATATATATATATATATTATCTAAGTTTGAGTTATTTTGTTCTGCTGGTGCTGAATTTATTGTCTCTTTGTGCAGAGAATGCCCTCAGTTCCATCAATAGGAGCATCATTTTTTTTGCCCATGAGTTGAGGCACTATCATTCATGAAAGGGGGGTGAAGTTCTTTGCCTCTATTTCATATACTCTTAACCTCATTTTTCTTGCACAATTATACATCAAAATACAAAAATATATCTTTGTTCTTTTTCTTTTTCGTTGAATCCAATTTTGTAATTCCAATTCTAGACTTTTACTGCAATTTTCATTCAATTCATGAACACACTCTACTTTTGTAAATAATTTTCTCTCTATGCCATGCTGAATATCTTTTCCTGCAAGGTGAATTATCCTCACATGCTGTTAAGTAGTTATCACCATTTTTACCATGGTAGAGAATTGAGCCCCTAATTTCCTTTCTGTGTGAATGTCCCATGTGATTTTGCATCTATCTTCTAGAACTTGCCCTGTTTCTTAGTTGAATATGCATTATGCAATTCTTATCTAGATGATTGAGGCCTCCTTTACACACACACACACCCATTCACCATTGTCCACCTTTGCACCTTATTGCCTTACATCCCCTTCTTTTGCCAAAATTAGTTTGCCAAAACATTTTTCCTTCCATCAAGAATGTATTTCTTTTGAGTAACATCAAGAGTGAATGCATATACTAAGTTTGGGATGTTGATTTTGACGGTAGTTGCTTGAGGACAAGCAACCTCTCAAGTTTGGGGTGGTGGACATCATACATGTTACTAATACATATCAAAAATATTTTTTGCTTAAATTTGAAAAAAAAGAAAAAGGGTGGTTGCCAAAGTCTAAGAAGTCATAAAAGAAAGAATGAAAAAGGAAAGAAAATAAAATGAAGCAAGGTCCAAGAGATTGAAGAGATCTTCACATAATGAAAAATGATGAAAAACAAGGTGAAAAAAATGCTTGAACCTCTTAGGCTACCTCATTTGATGCATTTCATTCTAATTGTTGTATTCACTCACTCAAAAGGATTCCCTTATCTTGAAAACCCACTTGAGCTTTTGACCCTCCTTGATCAAATTGAACCTTACCTATCCCTATTTGTGACCAACCAAGTCCTTTTGATATGTAAATCATTATATTAAGGCAAAGGAGATTGAGAATATGGGCAAGCATATGGTAAGGTAGAGCAATTTGCATGTATTAAGGTAAAACACCTAGCTTGAAACACTGACGAGTGAAACACCACCTTGTGAGTAGATAATTTCTTTGCACTGTGTGAAGTATGATGAACCTTGTTGAATTTTTGTTTCACTTGTATGGGACTTTGCATAAAATTAATTGATATGAGTGTGCTTTCTTTGTTGAATGACTTCATGATTTTGAAATGGAGGAAGTGTATATTAGAGTTGAAAGATTGGAACAAAAAAATTTTGAGAAAAAAAAATTTCTTTTGGATAAGTCCAACCCTTTTTACTTAACTCCTTGAAGTTTGGTTTGCTTGAGGACAAGCAAAAGTTTATGTTTGGGGTTGTGATGAATCCACATTTTACTAAATTTTTATACATCATTTATTAATTTTTATAGAAAAGAATAGACTTAAATAGTGTAAATAAGATGAATATTCCAATTAGGCTAAATAATATAGGTTTCTTAGTTTTTGGTTAATTTACATTGATTTATATAGTTTATTTTACATGTTTTGATCATTTGAATAATGTGGCAGGAATCTCCAAGCTTATTTCGAAGAATTATTGGATTTTCAGGAATTTGAGGTGAAAGTAACTACTTTCAAGATTGATAGTGACAACTATAGCAAGCCACTTCCAGCAAAGGGACCAAAGTGATCACTTTCAAAGCTTAAAGTGACAACTACAGCAGCCCAGAATCAACTGAACCTGCGCGTGGTTACTATGAAAGTTCATAGTAATCACTCCAGAGCATGAAGAATTGAAGGTGTTGTGCGTAGTTACTATCAAAGTTCATAGTGATAACTCCAAAGAGTCCAAATTGTCCCAATGTTGCACGTGGTTACTATGAACTTTCATAGTAACCACTCCAGAGAGGCAAAACTCAACTGATGCTGCATGTGTTTACTAAGAAAGAATGAAAGCAATTACTTTGGAGGGTGCCAACTTTAGTATAAATAGATTTTTACCAAATTAGGGTAGGGAGTTCTTACACTCTTTGAACCTTTCATCTTCTTTACTAAATTTAGGACATTTTCCAGAGCTTAGGGCAACCTTGGGTGACAGCCAAGGGTCCAACCTAGGGTTTGGTTTCTCATTTCTCTTGCTTTTACATTAATGTTAATGAATTTTCTGCATTTCCCAACTGCGTTTTTGACCCCTATTTCCATGGAGGGCTAAATTTTGTGTAATCCTTAGTAAGTTCACACGGATTCTTGAGTTCCTTGATTTTAATGATAATATAATTTCTTTCTTCTTATGAATTATTTCTTCCTTGTCTCTTGAATTGAATTAATGGTGAATGAGGGGGATATTGCTTAATTAACCCTAAATCGTTTAAGGAGATTCTAAACTAGGGATTGCTTAATCCTAGGTTTAATTCTAAGGTTGCGTAACTTTGGGATGAGAGATTAGAGCCTAGCAAATTGCGTAATTTTGTTAGGACCATAAGGTTGATTTTTGCTTGTTAAATTAACCTAATTCATGGGAGAGAGGATGAATGTTAAATCTTGAGTGGAATGAGGATAAAATCTTTGTGGATGAACTAAGGATTGATGTTTTCTATTGTTTGAATTAATTAAACTTGTTTGCTTGTTGCTCTTTATATTAATTTGAAACCACAAAACTCCTCATTTTAATTGCTTGTTCAATTAATGCCTTCAACATGTTTAATGAATATTCATAGCCAATGTTCACGAGAGACAAATCTTGATGAGGATTTGCGACAAATATTTTAAACACAACAAAGGAAAAACACAATCATCAATGATAGGTAGGAAAATCAAATTTTAGGGCTAGGGTTTTGAGAGCTTAGGGTTTTGTGGTTCTGCGTTATCACTCTTAGCACTTTAAGTAGCTATGCAAACTAGGTAGAAACTTTAAATGGGCAAAGTGAACATGTTGGAGTCATGTAAATGAAATATAATGTGCGTAGCTACTTTAAATGGGTAGAGTAGCTGCGCCCTTGCTTTGCTCAGATGTGCGTAGCTACTTCAAACGGGTAGAGTAGCTACGCAAACATGCGCGTAGCTACTTCAAACGCCTGAAGTAGCCACGCAAGAGCCTCTTCTTCAATTTTTTTCAGGTACCCTTTCGCGTGTTCACTTCAAGTGGCGAGAGTAGTAGCGCGCAGTTGTGCGTGGACACTTTATGCACTTAACATGTTCACTTTAATGATCAAACTTCAGAAAACAACTCTTGCGCCTTAACTTTTCTTCCTCAAAGTGATTACTCAATTAATGAACATCCTTTTAAACATAATTTTATCACTTTGTCTCATTCTTATCTATTTGAATTAATACCTGCAAAATCAAAACTCAGATTATACATATTTACTTCTATGAAAACTCAGAATTAACTACTTCATCATACTAAAAATTCAGAAGCATGTAGAATTCTAAAATTCAAAAGTAACCAAAATTTAAAATTAATCTAAATTCTATCAAAATTTAAAGGTCAAAAATTTAGAAAGGAACAGAGAAATAATCCTAAAGTATCTATGTGGTTATGTTGAGGAAAATGGATGTTCCAGCACTCCAACTCAAAAAACTCATCTACAGGTTGACACTTTACTCCAAAAAAAATTATTACCTATAACTAGAAATTCAGATCATGTGAAAAATGAAATCAAAAACCAAAAATTAACAAAATCTAAAGGGAAAGAAGTGTGAGTTGTCTCTCACAAAGCGCTCTTTTAACATCACTAGCTTAACACCTATTGATCTTTGATTATTAGGGATGATTTTAATTATAACAGCTCTTGCTCTATCTTTAAACATTTTCCCTTTTTCTCACCAACTTGCAGCTCTTTATTTAGTTTAGAACCTGGATGAAATAAAAGTGGAGGAACTTCTAGCAGCTTGATATGCTCAACACGCTTCCTTTCATGCTCTTTATTATCTTCCTATCTAATTCCAGCAAGGATCTCTATTAGAATAGAATCATCATTCTATTTTTCCTACTTAGAATTCTGCAGTCCTTGAGGAAATGGAAGCTTTTTGCATTTAGGTTTATCTATTGGCTTGCAAGCATCTTCAAACAACTGCTTTTTGGTCTTTTTTTCATGTTGTGTCTTGCTGCAGTCCTTTGATTCTTCTTTCTTTAAAATTGTCAACTGCTCTTCCTTGCAATCCTCTTGTTGCTTATCTTGAATCTTGTTTTCTTCATATTTATCTAATGCTTCCTTTTACTCAGCAGCTTTTTTGAAATTTCTACCTCACTCCTTGTGAAAGCAGCTTGACATTGCTCTATTGGATTCACAATGGTGTTGCTAGGAAATTTCTCATTATTCCTATTTAACAATTGTTCTGAAATTTGTCCTATTTGCATCTCCATCTTCTCGATGGATGCCTCTTGATTCTTGAAACTTGATTGAGTAAATTTCATGAATTGGAGCAAAGTTTCTTCAAGTTCATTATTTCTGTTTGGAAGAATCATTAAAGGCTGCAGTCCTCCTTGAAAATGAGAATATGATACTTGAAAACAAGGCTGTGAAAATTGATGACTGGAGAATGGTGTTGTCGCAGCAAAAATTTGTTGATTCCAATCATAATATGGCTGACTCATGTTTGCTTGATATTGATATATAGGAGAAAAGGTAGATTTAGGTCTTTGAAAATTTCCTCCATAATTGATTTCTTCTTGAAATGCTGGTGCAGCCACATCATAGGTTCCATTCAAATCATTTTTGCTACAAAAATCACACACCAAGGGGTTAGTTTGGGCAACTCCAGCTTGGAAATTATTAATTAAAGCTTCAAAAGCATTTGCTTCATAAGCTCTTGTTCTTGCAACTTGGCTTTGATGAAAATTCTTATACATGCTGGTTGCCATTAAACAATAGAGCAACTTATTTTTCTGGTTTTTCCTTGCATACAAAAAGAAAGTAAACAAAATTCAAATGAAATCAGTAACTAAGTAAAATGAAATCTAAAACTATGCAGAAAATTACAAAACAAAACATGTAGAAAACATAGAAATTTATGCAGAATGAAATTTACAACTATGCAGAAAAATGCAAAATGAAATTATGCAAAAAAAACAGCAAAAAGAAAAAAATACATAAAAGTTATGTAGAAAACAACAACAAAAATGCACTATCTATCCAAAAAAAAATGCAAAAACAAAAATGAATTAAGCAGAAAAATTAAACAATCATGCAGAAAAATGCAAAAAAACTCATGCACAAATCAACAAAAAAAAATTATGCAGACAAATGCAAAATAAAAATAAGCAGAAATTATGCAGAAAATTTCAGAAAATGCAAGAGAAAAAAAATTATGCAGAAAAATTGGAAAGCAAAATAACAAAAAGAAATGCTCAATCTAGCTATCTCTCTGCTACTAATGATATTGAAAGTAAATAATCCCTGGCAACGGCGCCAAAAACTTGTCACAAATTTGGAGAACTAACTAGCAAGTGTACTAGGTAGTTGTAGCAAGTAATAAAATTTGGAAATCAATGTGAGTCCCAAGTATCGTCCTCAGGGATTAGGTCTATCAATTACCACTTCACAAATTAATAACTAGTTGAGCCAAACGAATTTGGAGTGTTTTGAATCATTTAACAAACAAAAGTAATAAAGTGCAGAAATCTGAAAAATACAGGAAAATAGAAATACGAATTTTGTATTAAATGCTATGTGGAAAATAGTTAGGAATCACTTCACCAGATTTTCTATTGCAATGTAATAATGTTCTGGACTCTTAAGAATTCTAATTAATTGATAATCAATTTCATTTCTTTAACCAAAGGATAATTCCTTGCCTCATTGATCCTAATACCTAATTAAACCTCCCTAATTCCTTAGGTGAAATTCAATCAAATATTGCATTAAGTTCTAAAAATTATAGAATTACTAGATTATGATACTTATCCTAAGATGTCAATAACCTAGGCATATGATTTAGATATGAGAAATAAACTCAATTTCCATTGATGAAGATTCCTCTAGGTTCAATTGAATGAAGGATTAGTTCACAACTGTATTAAGAACATAATCACATACTCAATTCAATCAAAACCTCAAGGTCTAGATCCAAAATTACATCACAATATCAAATCTGGATCCATGGATCCCTAACAAAAAGAAACCAAAACATGTTCCTAAAAGAAAAAGAGAGAGAAAGAGTAGAAGAAGAGGAGCTGTAGAAGAAGTGGACTAATTATGCATTTACTTGATCTTTGAATGGAAATTCAATTGATTAATCAAAGAGTAACCTTCACTAATAGAAATTGGGTTTGTTGCTTGGATCTGAATTAATTACCAAAACTCTTGATTTTCTTAGGGATAAGTGGTCTTAGTTTTGCAATCTTTTGTTTCTAATTTGTAATGCAATATTGAACTGAATTTGGCCTAAGGAATTAGGGAGATTTGGTTGAATATTAGGACCAATGAGTTGAGGAATCAATCTTTGGTTATTGTAAAGAGAAACTGATTGTCAATCAATCAAATGCTTGAATGTTCAGAGGCAGAACTGAATTGATATTGATATTCTAGTGAAATAAATTCTCAACTTTCCTCCATTCGTGATTCATTCTAATAGTACAAGTTAACATTTTATTTTTAAAAATTTCTCATTTCCTTAATTTTGAATTTTACTTTCTTGCATATTGAAATCTGTTAAATGAATTGTTTGGCGCAAATGGTTATTATCTTATGAATTGGTGATTAAAAATAAGATCCTAGAGGACGATACTTGGGACTCAATCTGATTTCCACATTTTATAACTTGCTACAACTACCTAGTACACTTGCTAGTAGTGAAATTACACCATTTAAGTGTTGCAATAAAAAGCGTGTAACAGTGGGAAGTTCCTACCATATGATGAAGTGGACGAGGAGGTGGAACCAGACGCCTTGGCACCAAGCCAACTTATGAACCCTGCTGAAAAGGATGCCCTGCCCCATCAGGGCACCAAAGGGGTATTCGAGAGGGCAATTTACTAAATAGTTTTTTTTAATTTGAATTTAGGTGGAACCCGACGCCTTGCCACCAAATAGTTTTTTTTTTTTTTTTGTACCGGGGGTCGATAGTGCCTAATTTTTTGTAATGCTCATCGGCAAATGAATATCAACATTTTCTTAAATTGCTTCTTATTGTTAGCTGACTAGTAATATTTGTATGAGCAACACTGACGTCAACCCATTAGGTATAATCGATTAATTGATATAACGATATCTTCTAATAATACCGAATATTGAACAAGGGTATTCAAGAGAGCAATTTACTAAATGATTGATCCTTGACCGAGTAGGGATACTCAGTAGGGGATTAAGCAATTCAACCTTGGCTAATAAGTACTTGGGACTTTTAATATTTTATTTGTCCTTTACCGAGTAGGAGTACTCGGGAGGAAATTAATTGATTCGACCTTAGTCAAGTAGAAGTACTTGGGAGGGAATTATTAAGTGAGTCACCCATGACTGAGCAGGGGTACTCAGGAGGGAATTAATTCAACCTTGGCCAAGTAGGAGTACTTGGGAGGGAATTTTTGTTAAGTGAGTCGTTCACGATCGAGTAGGGGTACTCGGGAGGGGATTAATTCAACCTTGGCCAAATAGGAGTACTTGGGAGGGAATTTTTATTAAGTGAGCCGTCCATGACCGAGTAGGGGTACTCGAGAGGGAATTAATTAATCCAGAAAAGCCGAATAGCTTCAAAAAATATGCTTTATTGATAATGTGCCTCATTAAAAACCTTTCCAGGAAAACCTCTTTTCACTTTCTTTTAAGAGGACAAAACTTGTGTGAGGAAAAGAGTGCGACGATTACATGTTACAAGTATTTAACTGAAATAATGCTTTAAATGTGTACTATTCCATGTTCTCGGTATTGTCTTCCCTTCGAGTGTC
The DNA here is from genome assembly GCF_003935025.1 of Abrus precatorius. Taxonomy (NCBI): domain Eukaryota; kingdom Viridiplantae; phylum Streptophyta; class Magnoliopsida; order Fabales; family Fabaceae; genus Abrus; species Abrus precatorius. Next base: position 14,775,708 of record NW_020874362.1, read on the forward strand.
TCTAGCTTGTATGTCCCATTGTCTAGTCAAGCCGTTACCCGAAAGGGTCCTTCCCAATTTGCAGCCAACTTGCCTTCTGACGTGCCTCCCCTGTTACTCGCCACACCAAGTCATCAACATAGAATTTTCTTGGATTAATTTTTGAATTGAGCTTCCTTGCCATTATCCTTTTGCTAGCTTCATCCATGATCGCTGCTTGACCACGTACTTCATCCAATAAATCTAGGTTGACGGCAAGGGATTCGCCGTTTGCCAATTCCTTGAATTGTTGTCTTTGAAATGATGGCTCTCCAATCTCGACCGACACCATGGCATTAGTACCATAGGTCAACTGAAAAGGTGTTTCTTTTGTGGTTGTTTGTGGCGTACACCGATAAGCCTATAAGATCTCAGACAACTTTTCTGCCCATTCTCCTTTTGCTGAGCCCAACCGTCTCTTAACTTCATGTAGGATGACCTTGTTTGTCGCCTCGGCCTATCCATTAGATTGAGGATGTTCAACAGATGTAATCCTGTGTTTGATATGCAACCCTTCTAAGAATTCGTTGAATCGCCAGTCTGTGAATTGTAGCCCGTTGTCCGTGATCAGGGCATGAGGGAGATTGAATCATGTGATAATATTTTTCTAGGTGAACATTTGTACATTGTTGGCTATGATGGTGGCGAGTGGCTCTGCTTCAATCCATTTAGTAAAGTAGTCTACAATGACAATCAGGAATTTACACTATCCTTTTACTAGGGGAAAAGGACTGAGAAGGTCCATTCCCCAAATGGCAAAGGGCCAAGGAGCACTGATGGGATGCATGGTGTTGGCATGTCGGTGTATGTGAGGACAGTGTTGCTGACAAGGAATACACTTTCTTACAGAGACTTCACAGTCTTTGGATAGTGTCGGCTAGAAGTATTCGACTATTAGAATTTTTACAGCCATGGTTCGTCCATCTGAATGGGTACCACAAACCCCTTCATGAATTTCTCTCATTACATAACTGGCCTGGTCCGTATCTTAGAATCGCTCCAACAAGTGATGCGTTTGACTCCAACAAGTGATGCGTTTGACTCCAATTTCCTTTGCCAGCCTGAGGCTGGCAAATAGTGCTTCATCTTCGGACTGATTAGTGGATGTTTTGAATCCAAACCGAATGGATTGTTCAATCATTAGGGTGTTCGGTCCTTTTAGTATAATTCTTGCGCCATAACCTTGGCGGTTTAACGATCCATGTACATGTAGGTTCCACATCTCTGTGTTGTTTTGCTTCTGGGTGGTGAACTCATTAACAAAATTTACAAGCACCTGAGCTTTAAGAGGGTGTCGATTTTCAAAGTGAATATCAAACTGGGATAGCTCGATTGTCCATGCCACTAACTGACCAGCTAATTCCAGTTTTCTCAAAATTTTGGCCACGGGGCAGTCGGTGCGTACGACAACCCGGTGGCTCTGGAAGTAATGTCTTAGTCAACGAGCTGTGTGAACTAGAGCCAGCACTATCTTCTCCATCAACTGATATCAAGTTTTGGCATTTTGGAGCGTTCGGCTGATGAAGTATACTGGAGCCGGTTTAGGTGTTTCTTGTAATAAGACCGAGATGATTGCATTTTCTGATACAGCCAGGTAAATAATCATATCCTGTCCAGGTCTTGGTTTTATGAACACAGGCGGTGCCGCTAACACGTTTTTATACTGGAGAAAGACGGCCTTGCATTCATCGGACCAGATGAATTTTTGCGATTTCTTGAGTAAATCAATAAAAGGCTGAGATATGTCTGCCATAATGGGTAGAAATCTGGCAAGGGCAGCAATCCGGCCGGTAAGTCTTTGAATCTCCTTGACATTCCGAGGACTGGTTATTTCAATGACAGCTTGGCACTTGTCGAGATTTGCCTGGATCCCTCGTTTAGAGAGCATGAATCCCAGGAACTTGCCTCTAGCTACTCCGAATGTGAACTTCTCAGGATTAAACTGCATCCCATGTTGCCTGGCTTCGCCGAATACCTCCTTTAAATGAGCGAGATATTACTCCGAGGAAATGGATTTAACTACCATGTTGCCAATGTATACTTCCATGCATTGCCCTATTTGTTTTTGAAAAACTTTATTCATTAGCCTCTAATATGTTACCCCTGCATTTTTCAAGCCGAAGGGCATCACTCGGTAGTAGAAATTTGTTGAGTCTGTGATAAATGCCATTTTTTCCAAGGTATACATCCGGATCTGATTGTATCCAGAGTAAGCGTCCAAGAAGCTGAGTATCCTGTAACCAGATGTACCATCCACTAATGTGTCAATGTTTGGAAGAGGATAGGCGTCTTTTGGGCATGCCTTGTAAAGGTCCGTGAAGTTAGTGCACATTTGCCATTTCTCATTGGCATTCTTGACCATGACTACATTGGCCAACCAGGTGGAGTACCTTACCTCTCGGATAAAATCAGCCTTTAGCAGCTTATTGGTCTTCTCTTTGACTGCTTTGGCTCTATCACCTCTGATTTTTCTCTTTTTCTGTGCTATTGGCTTAGCTCCCTTATACACCGAGAGATGATGATAGAGAAATTCTAGATCTATACCTGGCATGTCAGACGCTGACCAGGCAAATAAATCAGCATTTCACAGCAAAACTTTCTGAAGGTACTGCCTTTCTTGTATAGACAACCCAGCGCCTAGATAAGTGATTTGTTCAGGATTCGGTCCCAACTGGAAGGGCTGCTTATTTTTGCTGGGTTCGACCCGACATCCCTCATCAATTTTGGGGTCTAACTCGATATCCAGATTTTCTTCTGACCGAGGAAAGACAATATTGACGTCTCGCTTGTGCCCTTGGAACGGTTTTAAGCGCAGGCTGGCAAAATAGCATTCCCTAGCCATCTTTTGGTCAGCATGGACTGTAACTATCCGACCCCTTTTTGATGGAAATTTCATGGCCAAGTGAGGAGTGGACACTATGGCTTTCAATTTATTAAGTGATGGTCGACCAAGTAGTATGTTGTATAAGATATTCGTGTGCACCACCAGGTAAGTAACCTTGATGCGTTTCCCTTCATTTTTAGACCTGAATGAGGTGTACAGGTCGATACAACCATAGGTCTCTACTCATTCCCCAGAAAAACTAACCAGCGGTTTGTGGTATTCTCTGAGTTCATCTTTGGGTATCCCGGTTGTTTGAATGTGTTCCAGTAGAGGATATCGACTGAGCTTCCCTGGTCAATTAGTGTTTTCTTAACGGTGCAATTGAGGATATCCACACTTATAACCATAGGGTCATCTTGCACTGGATCTATCCCCTGAAAGTCCTCGTTAGTGAATGTGATGGGGGAATCCGGATTCTACTACCCAGTGATATGTTGTTGACAGAGCGAACTTGTCTTAGATGTCTCTTTCTGGCCGAATTGGTGGGTCCTCCACCTGCAAACCTACCAGCTATGGTGTTAATAACCCACTTTGGGTATTTCTCCTGTTCCTCATATCGTTTCGCAGGAGGTTTTCTTGACTGACTCCATTGTTGCTCAGGCTGTTTATCCTCATACCTTCTTGATGATGGGAGATACTGGTTTCTACTTCTTTCAGCATGGCCAATGGGATCTATTTGCACAAACCCTTAAAGGTGCCTTTCCTTGATCAGATCTTCGATTTTATCCTTCAGTGTCGTGCATTCTTCTATTGTATGACCCCTGTTGCGATGATATCAGCATGATTTGCTTTTGTCTGCCTAAGAGAGGGTATTAGCACGCTTGTGCATGCTCAATATTTCAGTCGCAAGGGCTTGATCAAGCACCCTAGATCGGTTGGTGTTGAGAGTAGTATATGAAGGATACTTGGGGCCTCTAGGCGGTCTCTCAACATCATTTCTCCTGGCTTTGCTTTCCTGTCGAGACTTGAGAGTTTCTTTTTTGTTTGCCTCTCTCAAATTAGATCCCCTTTCTATGCGGACTTGGTTTCGGTATTCAGTTAACTCCTCTACTTGCATATATTTGGCTGCCCGACTCCTTAATTCATCTAGGTCCATGGGTGGTTTCTTACATATGCTATTAATAAATGGTCCTATTCTAAGGGCCGTTGTGAGGTGGTGCATAGCCACGGCTGGTTCCAAATTGTGGATTGAAAGGTTACTTTGCCAAAGCGTTCCATGAACGCTCTAAGTGTTTCTCCTTAAGGCCTTGTTTTCTGTATACAGACCGACTTGGGTTATGAAAATATCTAAGTGTTCTCCTGGGTCAGACGTTCCATCATACTTTTCCAACGTTAAACCTCTCCAGTTATTGGGTAATTTGGCCTCCAGGATGGGCTGAATAAAAGGGCTTTAACCTGAGATGTTGTCTCATTCGGCAAGGATTCCAACTTAGGGGGTTCTGTTAGGCTTTTCTTGAAATGCTGAGGACTCTCCCTGCTCTTGAGCGAATGAGGTAGTTTGAGAGGGTATATGGGTTTTAATTTCCTCCCTTAAGTTAGTGTTCTCCCTCCTTAAGGCTGACATTTGAAGAGCATCTCTCTCTCTGGCCTGTTGTATTTCCCTTATCTCGGCCTGGAGCTGTCTTACTACAGAAGAAAGGCTTGCATCTCCCCCTCTTTCGGCCAAAACTTTAGGGATCAGTTGATTGGGTGTGACATCTTCCTGTTGACGAGAAACTCATCCTTGATAATGTTCTCCCTCTTGTGGGCTTCTTGTTAGTACCATAATGACTAAAAAAGCGAGGCTATTCGTGCCCCATGGTGGGCGCCAAAATGTTCCTGCTAAGGAAACACTAGTCTTCGAATCTCTGCTCTGAAATGGTGACGTCCTTCTGACCGTTGCTAACGTGGCCTGACGTGGGGAATGTACCTGCAAAAGGCACTCCAATGCTGAAGTCAGGATTCAGTCCATATATCAATTCTAGATCCATAAATTCCTAACAAAAGTTAGAAACACATTACAATTAAATAGAGAGAAGCAAGAAGAAAAAAAGATGAAAAGTAGAGAGCCATCTCAATAACTTTGCCTCCCTCTAGATTCCTCTAGCAAGGAAGAACAAAAGGTTACAAAATGAATACTAAAACAAAAAATGACCAAAAGACCTCATTTCTAAGTTCCTAATTCCTATTTATAGAGCTCCTCTAATTCTTCAACTTGACCCTTGAAATTCTGATAGTTAGTTGTTCCCAGGTGTTCTGGAATCTTCTAAAAGTGATACAGAAGCTCCAAACATCCACAATTAGTAAGAAGAAGAAGTTATAAAGTTGCAGACATCTACGCCAAAACACGCAGTGGCTGGAGTAAAGGCACGCGGATGCGCGCCTTGGTTGCATGTGATTTGCGTTTCCACGCTCTAGCCCCAAGGCTGCAACTGCTCTACGTTACCATGCGCAAAGTTCCAGTCTAGACTTTACTTGGATGCTCAGTTCTGTGTTGCCACGCCCTGCACTATGAGTTCCAACGTGCTCTTGCACGCCAAGGCTTCAAGTGATGTGCGTTTCAACGCACAACACTTTAATTAATGCTTCTTCTATGTGCTTAGCTCTGCGTTGCTACGCCATCTGCTATGTGTTTCCACGCTCTATTGCGCGCCAAAGCGTCAGGTTATGTGCATTTCAACGCAATGGCAGTTATCCAGGTTCAGTGCTGGAGTGTTAACACGCATCACTCAGAATAGCCACGCAGACCCAGTACTGTATTTTGTTCTTTCCACATTCAAACGCCAATCACTTGGAGTTGTAACACCCAGCTCTTAGGATTTCTTCAAGCTTGATTCTTTGACTATTCTTCTTTAATTTAAGCTTCTAATCCTTCGTTTAAGCATTTTCAACAACTTTTCATCTTTTTGCATGAACTCCTACAAAAATTTAAACAATTTTTAATATCTCAACAAAACAAACAATTTATACTAATTATATTATTTTTGTGATCTTTTCAAGTTTATTTTAGAGCTATTTTCCTAATTATTAACAAAAAAATCTATGCTAAAAACATGGTAAAATATGGATTTATCACCACCCTAAACTTAGAATTTTGCTTGTCCTCAAGCAAATCAAATCAAATCAAACAAAAGGGAAAGGGATTAATCCAATTGACAAAAATTCAATCATCAAACTTATTTTTCAAAACTTCTAATTCCAATTCTGTATCTTTCTGATTTCTCATCCAAATCAAGTTATTCATCCATTGATCAACATGATCATTACACTGTTTTAACCACTTAATCAACAAAAACATGCCATCTGAATTCATGTAATTCAGCAAAGTTTCATATGAGCAAAATTGAAAAATATGTTTACAGCTCACAAGTAGTGTTTCCCTAATCACTCAATTAGTGTTTAGGCTCAATATTTGCTCTCAAAATCATCATTTTTACTACAGTCTACCATAGGCTTGCAAATATTCTCAATCTCCTCTGTAAGTGTACATTGATTCACATATCAAGAGGGTTTTTCAGGTGAAATTGAGGTTAACGGACGGGTAGGTCTTCAAACAAATAAGAAACCAATGTGGTTATTTCCAAACAGAAGAGATGCAATTCAAGTAGGTGAAAATTAAAACTAAAATTTGAGATTACATCATCCAATCTGCACAAACTTTTCAGAACTTTTCAACAATGCATCAATTAGGCAAAAAAAAAATTTCTTTTTCTTTTTTTTCTATTTATTTCTTTCTTTTTCTAACTTTGCTTTTCATTTTTTTCGTTTTCTTTCAAATTTTCTCAGATTTTTTTTGCTACCTCCTACGCCAAACTTTAGAACTTTGCTTGTCCTCAAGCAATGTATTACAAAATGTTACCACCCCAAACTTTGTTTTAAATTTCATCTTTGATTAAACTCAAATTGCCTCTTTTCAGTTTTGGATAGGACATGGTTTTTCCAGCAAGGCTTATTTTGAGGTTTTATAAAGAAAAGGTCATAAGCTCAAAGGGGGTGAACTAGGGTTTTCACATATAAAAAGAGGTTCATTTAGGCTAACTAAGCATGAACAAAGAAGGCCTTCATCATGAATGTGAGATCTGCAAATTACATATTCAACCAAGAAACAATGTAAGTTCTAGAGGTGCAGCAAAATATGAGATCCATTTCACACATCAAGAAATGTTATGCATGAGGCTCAAGTCTCACCAAGGAATTAAAGTGAAAATATTAAACAATCAGGCTCACAATCTACTTTTTCAGAACTATATGCACAAGATGGCAAGACTACCTCATTTTGAAAATGATAAGTGTAATAATCATGTGAGAATGGAAAAAACAACTTAAAAGAATTTGAAATTCAGAATTCACAGAATCTCACTATATTCAATTATTTCAAAAGATGCAGTTCAATAATTCTTTTTCAATTATTTTTTTGTTTTTCATGAAGTGTTTTCAGTGAATAAAGCAACTTAAAATCATGAAGTAGAGGTACAAAAGTTCACCCCCTTCTATGAAAGCTTGTGCAAGTGTGCAGACCAAGTGTGAGTGATGTGTGCAAATGTGAAGTGTTCTGCACAAACGAAATTCAGATCATCATCAGTTTAAAGGAATTTCATGAAATGAATACTGCAGAAATTTTAAAGTAATTAACAACAAAATGCATTACAAGTGAAAATGATTTAAAGTGTTCTCAACATTCAAAAGTGCTAACTAAATTGTACAGAATATAAATTGTCCTAAGCACTCAAACTTTACAGATGTAAAATAAAGCAAAATAATTCCTAATCTATGCTTCTTCTTCATCCTCTTCCTCTGAACTGGTTTCCTCTTCTTCTGAACTAGTTTCCTCTTCATTTTCTCTTGGAGGAGTATGCATACCAGGAGTGAACAGTGGAAGATTGTTAAATGTAGTGGCCCTCAAACATTGCACATTCTAGACTTCAAACTCATACAACTGCTCCTTTGTCATTCCTAGCTTCTTTCCTATGTTCATCATCATAGTGTCCATCAAGAGAAGTCCAGCTTTATGACTTTTAAGGAGAGCATCTTGCCTTGCAGCCAAGGACTCTTGTCTGTCCAGAATTTTCTGTAGCTGAGACTTCATTTTCAGAGGTGATTTCTTCTTGAATTTAGTTGGAAGCGGTAAGGCAGTAGTGACAGGGGTGTTGGTATAGATTTCCTTGATCATAGCGGCTGTTATAGGAGGAGTGGCCTTGAGTTGTTCTCTGAAATCTGCAAAATCCACTCCAGCATCCTTGCACAGTAAAGCTAACATGCCTGGAAAAGCTAAGGAATCAGACTTTGATTTTAAAATTGCCTTGATGCTGCTGTTAATCACTTTCCCAACATCCACAAAGAAGTCATTCACTATTGTAAAGATCAATTCTGCTCACTTGATGGCAATAGTGGAGCTGTGAATTACAGGCATAAAGGAACTCAAGATGAAAATGCTCCACACTTTTGTGAAGGGCAGCAGATTTCTGGTTGGGATATTCTTGGGTGTGGAGATGTTTTTAGCCTCATCTCTTGCTTTCAGTTCCCAAGTTGTCCCTGGTCTGCCTATCCTGTGCAGAATTTTTGTGTAATCCTTGCCCTTCTCTTTTAGAAATTCAGAGAAGTCTTTTTGCTCTTCTTCCCTCTCAGTTGTGATCTGCAATACTCTATTGATGTTCTCAGCTGAGAAATTGATCAATTTACCCCTAACAAAAGTGTAATCAAGGGCTAGTGTTCTCCCTTAGTCCTTAAGGCATTAGCATAGAATTCCTGTGTCAACTCTCTGACTCCCTTGCCAGCAGCTGATACAAATAATTCCCATTCTCTCTTCTTGATTTAGTCAGAGAATTCAGGGTGTTCATCCTCCTTTAGTTCAAAGTTTCTGTCATGCACTATTTTTCTTTTCAGAATATTGGCCTTGAAGTAATTTTCCTGTGGGATGCCTCTGAATCTAGGGTCACGCTCAGGTGTGCTTCTTGAAGAAAGTCCTTCTGAAAATCTGCCTCTTTTTGTCCTAGGAGTTCCCCTTGGTGTGCTTGCCATTTTTTTAGTTTCTCAATATACAAAAAAACTATTGTAATCCAACTGTGTACAGCACTGCAACATTGAAAAAAAAAATTCAGAATTATCTATGATGAATTGAAAGCATTTGTAGAACACAATTAGATTGAAATGGTAAGATCATTGGGACTGTAGCATGAAAGACATATACACAGAGTTTGACATTCAAATTATGTAAATCCTTATCAATTAAATTGCTATTCAGATTCAATCCTTACTTATTATGTACAGCAAAATAATATGATCAGTGCACAGCCACGGCTATATTTCAGTGCAATTTTTGCAAAATTCATGGTAAAAATGTGAATTTCAGGGCAGATTAATCTAGAGCAGCAGTGCACAGTTTTAATGTATTATGATTAGACAGTTACAGCTTCAACAAATCACATTAGTACTCATGTATTTCAATTTGAATTCTTTTTCTGGATATTAAACTGAGTAAAATTAATTCAGCATTTTGCAGAACATGTTTCTTATCATACTCAATGCTACATTGCACAAATTTTTCAACAAAATTCCCAAAATATTCATGGTTATATTTCTGCACATACTCAGCAAGGGAACAAAACAAAAATTCATAATCTAGATTCAAATTTTCATTGAAAATTACAGTTCTGGCATGAATTCGACTCAATCACACCTTAATTTCATGTTCCAATCATCAATTAAGCATAATTCACGTCCAAATCACAATCCCCAAATTATCCCCAAATCAAATTCAGAAGAACCCTAGAATTTAAATTCGCAAATTGAGGAAAATTACTTGGAATTGGAGTGCAGAACAGATACAGACTTACTCGATAATGATAATGTGGTGGAATGAAGTCTCAGATTCAGTTCAAAACAAACAGAAAGTTGCTGATTTTTTATGAAGGTATCTGGGCAGCTAGGGTTTTGCACAGTGCGCTTTGGCTCTGGTGCTTTTAAGTGAAAACTCTGAACACGTGAAGGCTTTAAATAGGGAAAGTAATCACGCAGAAGATTTAGCTCAAAAATACCCTAGGCGTGTGGCTACTTCACTCCTTCTACATTTCAACTTAAAACCCTCGTGCAGCTCATGTGCTTACTTCAAATGAAAGAAATTAAGGTTTAAAGGATCTGACCTATGCCCGTGTTAGCTGTAAACAGCTAGGGTGAAGGTGCGCAACTACGCGTGGTAACTTCACCTAGTTGGCGTTAAGGCGTGCACTTTCTGTATATAAGGCGCTTTGAACGCGTCTTGGCTTTATTCACTTAGAGTGAAGGCGTGTTTTTACACACCAAGGCATCATGCGAGTAGATTGAAGGCGCACAACTGCTCCTCCTCAGCTCTTCACTCAGAGCTTCTGCATTTTGGCTCTATCCATTTAGCGTGTCAGCGCGCAACTGTGCGTTGAAACTTCAGTTGTTTAAAGTGAAAATGCACAACTCACTACTTCAGATTCTTCTTAATTGGTCTGCACGTGTTGGCTTCAAGTGTTTAAAGTTTCAACGTGCAGATCATAAGGTCCCTACGTTGCTACTCTACTCACTTAAAGTCTCAACTCTCATGATTGTTCCCTCCATATCAGCTTAAGAGTTGCAATTTTTCTGCAATCTGAATTCCTTGATCATGACCCATCGTGAAACTTAAGTTCACCATCTAATTTTTCTCTGAATCACAGCAAACAACCAATCAATTTTCACTACACTTATCAAAAATCAAATTTCAGAATATTAATTTCTACCTAATTCAACAAAGTATACTACTATGACTCAAAATTAACTAGAAATTCAACATCTAAACTACAATCAATAAGAGTTCAGGTTTTAGAAACGTGAGTTTCTTTTCACAAGCGCTCTTTTAATGTCACTAGCTTGACGTTTGATGTTTCTCATTCAAGAGAAACCATTTTGATGCATGAAATTTCCTTTGAGAATGCCTCTCCATGATAAATTTTCAACCTTTGGCCATTGACTTTGAACACTCTCTCTATATTAGGATCTGCCACCAAGACTGCTGTAACGCCCCAATTTTCGTAAATTAGCTAGTAGCTCCTAGATTTTAATTATTAGCTGATTCTGGCTTATTAGCGTCAGAAAATTAAAATGCTAATTTTTATTAATTAATTTTTAAGTTCGGCAATTTAGGGTAACTGCATGCAAAACATTTGGTTTTAGTATCGTCCGAGAATTTACCCGGTATTGTTCAGCTATACTGTCTAAAATATCCCTGAGAATTTTATCTAAAAAGTCAATTTTTGTTTTATTCAAATAATTGTCAAATCGTGAATATCTGCCTCGAGAATGTGAGATTTTGTAATTATTACAAAGATTTAGTAATGATTTCTTAGCCGTCAAAATTGTTGCATGGAATCTCGCGAGATCTAGTAATCATTACATGGAGATTTCCAAATCTAGTATCAGCCACTAGATTTTCATGCAACGAAACCTTGTCTTCCAATTTGCAGACATCGTAATTACCCAAATCTCCTGAAATCTAGTATCGGCCACTAGAATTTCATGCAAAAAGATTGTCTCCTGATTTGCAAACACAATCATTTTGGAACTTTCTTTTCATGTCTTCCAAAATGCCGACACCATGATTACTGCAATTACTGCCCAAAATCTTAGCTTTCGAATTTTGTGCTGATTTTGGGATTTATGGTATCCAAACCGTGTGCATACAGCCCTAGGTTGTTCCATGCATTTTGCTTGCTGAAATTGCACAAACCTTACTTGCAAGTTTGCCAAAAAATTCACTATTCATGCACTAAAAACCGTGACACCTTTCTTGCACCATTGCACCAATTTCACTTCAACTTCACTTCAATTTTGCACCAATTAAAGCATGTGCAGTTTTTAAATTTGGGAGCCTTGCCAAATAAGCCAACCGTGAGGTGCTTAGTGGCAATTGGCCACTCAAAGATTTGATCCTTCATATAAAAGGGACAACTTCACCATTTTACCCATTTTGCTACCTAAAATCCGAAAATCCCTTCTCATTCTCTCTCACTTACTCTCTTCCACTCTCATTCTATCAAGGTCTCAAGCTCTCTGAAATTCTCTCAAGGAAAACCGAGAGACTCCTGCCCCCACACCTCACCAATCCTCCATCCAAAACTTCCAAACACACCACCATTCCCTTACTATACAAGTCCTCCATCTTCTCTTCTATTTTCGTGTTGAAGGAACCAACCTTGGAGGAGAAACTTGTAGGCTCTTGGTGCTGTTTTCTCGGTCCAGCAAGCTTCCTTGGAGATCCATCAATTCCAGCCCTTTCTCCTACCATTTCACACCCAAAATTGAAGGGCAAGGGAGAGTTCTCACCTTTCTATGTTTTATTTACTTCCTCTTGGTTGATTTTGTGAAGAACCTTGTAAAAGCTTGCATCTTTGTCTTCAAAAACATCAAATGAGTAGAATGAATCCCTTGCAAGTCAAGTTTTCACTTTCACTTGATTTTTCTATAATTCCTAGTTCTCGATTTATGTTTGGATGACTTGATTCTTTGGAAAGTTTGAGTTTTGGACATATGCATGTAATTTATTCCTTGAACACATTTCGGTTTTGCCCTTGCATGTTTCAAACTCTTGATTTCTATGATAATCCACCTTTGAGGCCATGAACCATAAGCTTGCATGTTGTATTCCTTCACTTGCATGTTGAATTTTCACTTGAAAATCACTCCACCCACCTTCAATGTCTCAGTTTTGTTTGGTGTGAAGAAATCCTTTAGAAAGTTTAAGTTTTTAACCCTTGCATGTGACATTCTACCTTTGTACGAAACTTTGAGCTTGAAAAGTGTTGGAAACCCTTTGTGCATGTTTCGATTTTGAGGTTGCCTTGCTAAATCTCTTGAATAAATAAACATTTGCCTTTGAGACCTTGGAACCATGAGTTTACATGTCTTGAACCCTTCATTACCAAACTCAATTTTATAAAAAGAGTTCCTTTAGTGATTTTAAGAGTTTGAATGCTAAATTGGCCTTATATTGCTTCAGATTAGACTTTTTAAACACAATCCTTTGCTGAAAATAAAAGCCTTGCACTTGGATGATGGAACCCTATGTTTGCATGTTGATGTTTCCCTATTTTGCTCATTATGGACTCGACAAAAAAATGAGACTTTAAAGGCTGGACAATTTTGAATATCGTGAGGAAAAGGTTGGAATCTATGCATTTTGGAACCTTGGAATATTTGGGAAAGATTGGTAAAAGTGATGAGAGAAAATTTTATAAAGGAAAAATGGATAATTGGCTTAAATGGTCTCGGTTTTGACACTAAAAAGTGTTACAAAAAATTTAGGAAAAATATTTTGCATGCCTTGTATTGTGTAAGGAAACTAGAATTGAACTTCAATATGCCTTGTCTTGGTTGATGGCTTGAACCATGTGGAACTTGGCTTGAGTGTGTGATTGAATATTGCTTGTAACTTGGCCATGATTGACCTTGATGTTGCTTGGTATTGGTACTCAAAAATTGTAATGCTATGTGAGTAAGTTGCTGAAAAAATGTGGATGATGTGAAAGGGTGTACTATTCATGATTGGCATTTGTTCAATGAAAACCGTGGAGGGGTTTGGATTGATGCTTGGCTGAAATTTAAAGTTGACTACTATTTCTTTTGAATCATGGTATGAGATTGTTATTTTGAGCACCCCACATGCATCATTTGCATTCCACTACAAATGACTTGATGAATTATGATAATGTGCAGTGAAAATAACTATATAATAATATGATGATACTATTCTAATGCCTTTGAGGGCTGTTTTATTAAGATGGACCTTGGACATGAATGGAACTATTGAAAATATTATGAATTAGACATATTATGAGGGATTTAGTATTGAGAATGAAAACTCAGCAAGTGACAATGCACAAAAATTGCGAATAAATGAAAGGAAAGGACTTATATGGTGTGTGAAATAAATTGAATTACTTGGTGTGACAAAAAAAATACTTAAGTTTGATTGAGATGACCTAATAAAGAGTGAGAAACTGAGAGGTAATACCCTTGAATCATTGTGAATTAACTTGTTTAATTGATGGTTTAGAGAAGAATTAAGTTTGATGATGTGTTCTTTTATGGAGAGAAAAACCGAGAGAAAGAAATCAAGAGAATAAGAGTTTGAGTGAAATGATTTATGGTTTAGGAGGTGTTAGAGGTTAACGGGACTAAATGTAATGGTTAGGATGAACTTGAATGGTGAGATTTCAGGAATTGAGGAATGGGATTGTACTAAATTGAAAGAGAGATGGGACTTGAAATGTGAAAAAAAAAAGAGTAAATTGAGAAAAGGAAATGAATTATGAAGGCTTGAATGAATTGTCTAAGCTGTGGTCCAATATATATTGTATGCTGCACTAAAATTATCCATGAGTATGAAATTATAAAACCATGAGATTTTGAATTATGATGAGAAATATATGTTATGCCTTGAGTTCCTGAACTATATTATCTTGAAATTATTATGAACACAGTGAGATGTATTGTGAAACTCATGGTATCTATCTATCAATGCTAAGGCATGTGACTCATGGAGATTATTTATCCATGTTGCCAAGTCTATGATGACTTTTAGCTTGCTGCTATATGCTATGATGTTAAGCCCATGGTGACTTCTATTGTTACTGTGCAACAGCCCCAAGTGGCTGGATGATGTGAGTTGAGAAAACTATCACAAGAAAACTGAAAATGCTATTTCATGCATCATATATTATCTTGTGAAACGACTTGATGGCATTACAGAGGCACAGCTGTAGGTATTGGAAGTTCGGTCCAAAGTAGACCTTCTGGGGGTGACGAAAGGGGGAACATCCGACCTAAGTGGCACATGGCAGCTGAGCTCCCTATAGTCGGGTCGTGACCCGTTTGTAAGACCTTAGCCAAACTTGACGTGAACTCCATAATACTAGGGTTGTAGAGGTCCATTCCTGAATGTGCTGAATGGCACTACACATCAATGATGTGCTATTATTCTATTTTTATCTATGATTATCATTGTGCAGAGTAGGGAATGGAGTCATCCGATCGCCATACGACTTGAATCTATCTATTTATCTCTATGCTAAAAGCTGGGCAAGTCGCCAGTCATAGAGGAATGGGATTCCCATGCATCATTTGCATGCTATTAACACATGAGTGATTATATGGGTGAGATTGAAACCTGCATTCATGCATCATGTGCATTACTATTAGGGATGATTGAATACTTGTGAGACTTGCTAGGATTATGATTACATGTGTCTCCCTATTATGTGATTGACCCTTTGATGATGCTGAATATGGATTGCTAGATTGAGATGTGACTGTATGCCGCCTTCCTTGGGGTATGGCTATATATGATGTTTGCGTTTGGAGAACTCACCCCTTGTTTGTGTTGTTTTTTATCATTTTTCTTTTATTTATATAGATGGACAGGAACAAGGTGAAGGTGTGGATCCTTCCTTCTGAGGAGGATATGTGGGTGTTTGACTCCGCGGCCCAGTAGAGTGTCTTATGCGGATTCGCCCGAGTGATTCATGGAGTTGGTATTGGAGGTTCATGGATCACTTAGTATGCTGTTGACACACCCATTGAGATTGTCTTTTCCGTCCCTCCTAGTGATACTCAGTTGCCTTATCCGGCCTTGTTTGCTTCCCCCACACCTATGTCTGTAGACCCCCGTACACCTACTGCTAGATCAACCCCTGCACCTGTGCCATTCCCCTTCATGTCTCCTACTCCCTCACCTGTGCCAATGGAAAGGGATATCCATGTGGTGGAATCCTCCATCAGGTACTCTACCATGCCTTCCTACATGCATCCTGCACATCTATCTACTTTGGTTCCACCTACTGTCAGCCGTTCACCTCCTCGCACTGCTAGATGGATCAAGGAGAGTAGTGGAGATCATGGCACGACTGCTGCTTCTAGTTCCACCTCCCCGACATCATTTGAGGAGTCCAATCCCATTGAGGATTACTCGCCTCTGGACTGATGTCATTTATTTACTTGTGTTTTAGTGGAACTGCTCTTAGGGAGTTTGGTTTGTTTCTATTTTAGTTATGTTGTATTTGAATCTTGATAATCGTACTGTTTACTTATAAACCTATCATTTCTGCAATATGAATTTTACTCTATATGATGCCTTTCTAATGATGTGTTGTGTTAATTTCTATCATGCAATTGAGAATTGAATTAAGATATAATGAGATGAGGAGTCTTTTGTTGTTGGCAATCTAAACACTAGGAAGTGCACTAGGATTGCAGCAAGTAATGAGTAATTTTTAAGAACAGGATATCGTCTCCACAGGGAATTTAGATTTCAAGTATCAATTCACAAAATTGTAACCATTTGAGCCATATGAATTTGGGAGAAGAGTTGTAACATACAAAAGCAATAAACCAAAGCAATTAAGAGTAAAGAAAACTTGCAGAAAAATAGATCAACAAATGCAATGTGAGATTAGAAATGGATTGAAAGGTAGTTAGGAATTTACTTCACAAGAATGTCAATATTAATTCAATTATGCTTCTGAAAATTCAAGAACTTGGTTAATTAACAATCAGTTTCTCATTTTAATAGCCAAAGGTTAACTCCTTAACTCATTGGCCCTAACAAGTAACTAAACCACCCTAATCCCTTAGGTGAAGTTCAATTTCATGTTGCATTAAGACTTGGAACATTAGGATTGCAGAATTAAGTGTACTTATCCCTAAGAAACCCCTAATTCTAGTTGTTCATTCATATCAGAGAATCAAATCCAATTCCCATTGGCAAATGTTCCTCTAAGGTTAACCCAATGAATTTTCATTCAAAGATTATGTAAAAGTGCAGAATTAACAACTCAATTAATCCAAATACACGAATTTCAGAAGCAAGAATCAAATCAATACATCAATTCAAGTTCCATAAACTCCTAACTACAAGAAAACTACTCAGACATGGGAGAAGAGAAAGAGAGAGAAGAAGAAGAAGAAGAAAAACTCCAAGAAGCCATGGCCGAAAGCTCCAATCTGATTCCTCTTTGTGGAAGCTTCAAGACTTGACCCCAATCTTCTCTCTCAATCTCTCTCAACGACAATCTAACAGAAAAATGGAAAAATAAAACTGAATCCCCAAAATTTGATCGCTTCTGGTATTTATAGAGATTCCCAGATTTACGCGTTATCAGTTTCCTCTAAAATAGTAGCTACGTAGAAGGTTATTTGGTTGCGCTTTAACACTTTTATGAGAAAAAGTGGCCAAGCGCAACTCTGCTGAATTGAGAGCTCTCTGGAACTATCACTCTTGCTGATAAAAGTGTCACTGCAGAGCTCAAGTAGTTGCGCGCTATCACTCTTATGAATAAAAGTGACTACGCGCAACTCGCCAAGTTGAAGGACAATCACTTTCGATGACAATAGTGGTTACGCGGAGCTATCCTGATATTTTGCCTCTCTGGAATGCTTACTTTTAATGATAAAAGTGATAAAGCTGAGCATGCTGAGTCTGAGGCTTCTCTAGAACTCTCACTTTTCCTGGAAAAAGTGGTAACGCCCAGGCTTCACTTCTTCTTTGAGCTCTGGAGTGATCACCTTCACTGACAATAGTGATCACGTCCAGCCCGCATTTCCTTATTCTTGTGTTTTGGAGTCCAGACTTGCTACTTTCCTCTTCCTTTTCATCAAGCCTCCATTTCCATGATGTAACATCCTGTATTTTGATTTAAATAAAATGAGGTTTGTTAAAATATAATTGGAATAGATTTGGATAGAATTTATATTTTTTTTTTTAAAAAAAAGTGAACAGTAAAATCGCCTATGAACAGTAAACCGCGTATGAACAGTGAAATCGCCCATGAACAGTAAACCGCGCATGTACAGTGATGATGATGTCATCATGACATCATGGTTGACGTCACATCTGCGTACAGTCCGTGTGCACAGTATTTTCGGCGTGAACAGTAAGACGATGAACAGTGTTTCTGGCGATGAACAGTAACTTTCAAAAATTTTCTATAAAAAGGGAGTTTCAGACAAAATTTCCATTTCTTCACTCCTATCCAAGGTTGTTAAAGGTTCTAAGGCTATATCTCGCCATTTTCTCTCATACTAAACCTCCTAAACTTAGATTTCTCTTCAGATCTGTGATTCTACATCCGTTCTAAAGGATTTCAAGTAAGTTTCTCTAAGTTTGAAGTTAGATTTACCGTTCATTTCTCTTCTTCTTCTTTTTCTTATGGATGTTCATGGTGTTCTTAGGAAAAATTTCGTTCTAGAGTTAAATCTTCAGTTAAATCTTTGTAAAAGCTCTGTTTTGAGGTAAGGGGAGCTCTACTTTATCATTTTGTTATGTTTATTACTTGTATTCTCGTAGATCTTGTCATGTATGTGATTATATGTGGAATAATCCTTGTTTTATGAAAAATGATCGGTGAAAAGTGAGAATAATTGGTTGTTTATGTGATTTTATGATAAATACATGGTAAAAATGTGATATTATGTTCAAATAAGACATGATAAGATATATTGAGGATGACTGATATGATTTTATGATTTTGTGATATGAAATATACAAAGAGATGGATGTTTCATGTTTGAATATATTGTGTTTCATGTAAAAATGATGTGTATTGTGAATATGCCATGGTTTGATGTATATGATGAAAAGTATGTGGAAATATGATGAAAAATATGTGTGAACATGTGAATATACTTCAAAGAGTATGAGATGGAAAAAGGATATGATGTAAATAGTTACAGAGATACACTGGGGAGTGGAAGATGGAGACGATATGGTATATCTTGGGGAAATGTAGGGTGGTGAGTGACATTCAGGATTGTGCATGGAATATTGTGTTTGAATGCACCACATGGCCACACACTCATTTCTCGACTTGACTCCTGACCATTACCTTTGCTAAGGGGCCGTCTATTGCATGTGTTGTATCCGTATTGCATTGGGCCATTCGGCGACTATTTACATAGATGTGTAAGACCTCGGGATAGAGGCATCGGATAACTATGGCCATAGGGTGCGGTAAGTGCGGATAAAAGTAAAAGAAATTGTGAATCTGTGGAATATCATATGTGTTGAAATGAAAACATGATTTATATAACACTGTGATATGTAATGCCATAATGTTTTCTTTAATCGTGATAAGATGTGTTTTGTGATGAATATGTGTGATGTATGAGTGGTAGGGTAGAGACTCACCCTTACACAACATTTTCAGGAAATCTGGACGAATAGTACCAGGCTCACAGTGCATGGATGGATGAGAACTGCTATAGGACTTAGTTATTTTGAGTTATGTAATGGATATTTTCAGTTCTATAGCATTCTTTTGAAACAGTTGTAAAACTACTATTTCTGTTTGTTGCTGATGAAAATTTTAGAATCTTTGTTTTTCTAAAGTACTTATATGAACCTTATATCATTTCAATGTCTCTTTTTTATTAGAGTTTTTGAAAGAAAATTTACTTTACCATTTAAATTTTTATGAAATTTTTTCATATATTGAGGAAAGAAATATAAGGCGTTACACATGACCCTTGCTCGAATTATTCCTTTAAAAATAAGATTAAAAACTTAATTTCTAAGCAAAAATTCTACAATTGCTAAAATAACTACAAATTGAAAGAAAACTTCAATTCATTCTCTTTTTCTGAGTTTTTCTGCTTTCTTCATATATTTTCCTTATCAAATGAGTTAGAATTATGCTAAAATATCAGTAAAAATATGGATTCATCACCACCCTAAGCTTGAATTTTTGCTTGTCGTCAAGCAAATCAAACTAAACCAAGTGTAATTCCTCCATTTTTCAAAAATCATCTTACAAACTGCTTATCTCATATTTATTTTTTTCAACTTCCAATTTTGTGTTTTCTGCATCATTTTTCAATTAAGATGTTCATCCAAGTACTCATCATGACAATCACAGTGCATTTGACAAATTTTTTGCAAAAATTGCTATCTAAGTTCATATATATCAGCCAAGTTCATGTGAGAAACATTAAAAAGCATGTTCACTTCTCACTAGACAGTGTTTCCCTCATTGCTCATCAGTGTTTGGGTACTGTTTTCACTCTAAATCATCAATTTTACTACACTCTACCATATGCTTGCCTAATTTCTCCATCTCTTCTGCTTAGTACAGTTAATCACACATCCAGAGGACTTTTTCAGGTTATAACAAGGCTTAGGTTAGGGTAGGTATTGAAAAAAAAATGGAAAACAATACTGCAATTTCAAAAGATCAGAGGCATTTTGAGTGATTTGTTTTAAAACTAACTTGGATCTGCATTATTTCTCCTTAATTTTCTCACTTATGTAGCAAACAAAATTTTTTGTGTAGCAGAATTTTCATCTTTTTTCTTGCTTTCATGGAATTTCTTTTTCTGTTTCCACAGCATTTTGCTGTAATTCTTTTCTCTTGAACTCATATTTTTCTCTTTTCAGAATTTTCTGCAGCCAGTTTTGCTGCATAATTTCTTTATTTTTTTGTAGCACTTTTATTCTTACTTTCTAACTTTTTAAATTCAAACTTGGATAGCTTGCTATTCCTCACCCCAAACTTAAAACATTGCTTTTTAAATTTTGTGTAATCCTTAGTAAGTTCACATGAATTCTTGAGTTCCTTGATTTTAATGATAATATAATTCTTTTCTTCTCATGAATTACTTCTTCCTTGTCTCTTGAATTGAATTAATGGTGAATGAGGGGGATATTGCTTAATTAACCCTAATTCATTTTAAGGAGATTCTAAACTAGGGATTGTTTAATCCTAGGTTTAATTCTAAGGTTGCATAACTTTGGGATGAGGGATTAGAGCCTAAAAAATTGCGTAATTTCGTTAGGTTTCGCTTGTTAAATTAACCTAATTCATGGGAGAGAGGATGAATGTTAAATCTTGAGTGGAATGAGGATAGAATCTTTGTGGATGAACTAAGGATTGCTGTTTTCTATTGTTTGAATTAATTAAACTTGTTTACTTGTTGCTCTTTATATTAATTTGAAACCACAAAACCCCCCATTTTAATTGCTTGTTCAATTAGTGCCTTCAACATCTTTAGTGAAGATTAATAGCCAATGTTCACGGGAGACAATCTAAGGTAACCCTAGTACTACATCAATCTGTTTAAATTTTGATGAGGACTTGCGACAAATCTTTTAAACACAACAAAGGAAAAAATACATCATCAAATTGGCACCGTTGCCGGGGAACATTGGTGTTGATTTTTCATAAACATGTTATTTGCTCTGTTTTCATTTTCATTTTCAGCATGTTTAGTGAATTCTCTTTTAACTTTTGCATTGTGAATACTTTAGTATAGTTGTAGTTTCATAGGTAAGTAGAGATATCATGCATTTAGGTACAACCAATTGCTGTTTTCTGCATTTTGTGAATTCTGACTTCTGCAATTTAGTTTACCACATTGCATTTTCATTTGCTACACTCTACTTTGTTTTTGCTGCATAATTTTGCAGAATTTGTGCTTGTGTGTTGCATATTTTCGTTCCATAGTTTGCAATTTCTTTCTATTTTGCTGTTTGGTGTTAATGCTTTACTGCACTTAGATGTTAGTTTTTCTGCATAGTTGTCATATGAATTTTTTTGCATTTTTATTGCTTCATTAGTTTACTTCTTTTCAATTTTCCATAGCTAATTCCTAATGAATGACCAGATCAAATTCGGGAGATTTATATCCTCCAGATACTGAAATTAATAGGACATTCCATAGGAATCTTAGGAACCTTAATAGACAAAACTCTGCACATACTGAGGAACCATCTTCTCCATCTTCCATATATTCTTCTCTGCATTCTTTAAATTCTGAACCTTTAGAAATGGCAGAAAATGACTTAACACTTAAGGAGATTGTTGCACTGGACGTGACTTAGCAGACTTTGTGTATCCAATACCCGGATGTGGATGCCCCTTTTATTCTTAAAACTGGTCTAATCTATCTTTTGCCTAAATTTCATGGTCTTGCAGGTGAAGATCCACATAAACACCTCAAGGAATTTTATATTGTTTGCTCTACAATGAGATCACAAGGTGTGCCTGAAGAGCATTTGAAATTGAAGGCTTTTCCGTTTTCTCTTATGAATTTGGCTAAAGATTGGCTGTATTATCTTCCACCTGGCTTTATTACCAGTTGGGACACCCTCAAGAGATTGTTCCTGGAAAAAATTTTCCCTGCCTCAAGGGCCGCCTCAATAAGAAAGGAAATATGTGGTATTAGGCAGCTAGAGAGGGAAAGTTTGTATGAATATTAGGAGCTTTTCAAGAGACTTTGTGCTAGCTGCTGAGACGTCCCTATTTTCAATAAGTATTTCTCAATGTCATCCCATTTCTTGTGGTGAATAAGGAATAAATTAAAGCATTTAATAACTACTCAATTTCAAATGTATACACATCAACATGAATATTATATTTATGTCCTCAAACACAATATTTAGAGTACATAGTATAATGTTACATACCGTCTAGATTATTCTCAAAATTATTTAACTATGGAACATTACAAGGAAGGATAATAGAGTAGGATAGTATACTACACATAATACATAGGTAAACTAAACTCCTCCTCTCCTCTTGGCTCCTTCCTTATTCATCCAATTCCCAAGGAGGAGGGTCGAGATCAATGCCAAGGTATGCAGCTGCATGGAAGAGAGGAAAAGGGACCTCCACTCTAGCTTCTCCCTGTATAATAGTAGGACTAACATAGGGATTATTAACAGTAGATATAGTTAAGTAATAAAGCCTTGAAATATGATGGTCTGGTTGGAGTCATTGAAACTCCACTCTCCAGTCCCCATACTAAAGGTCATGGTACACGCAGGATTAATTGGTGCACCTTCATTCATTCTGCATCTATATACATTTTGGACACATCATAGAAAAAGATAGGGGTGAGTACGAATATTCATAAACAATCTGATAGACAATACTCATGTTTAAACGAACAAAACATCAATTAGACATCAACAATACCAAGCATTAAACAATATGTTTGCTTAAATGAACAAAATAACATTCAAGCATTAAGCAATAATCATTTAGTATCTTTTATTTTTTAGTCCTCCATGGAATAATTAATTTAATTATCCAACATTTTAATTTCAGGTTGAGATTGGGATTTCTGTATCTGAAGTCCAGTTAGTGTCATAGGTACATCTTCTCCCTTCACCGGAGACAGAACATAAGTGCACAATTCTCACTTTGTGATCACTACCAGCAGCCCACACTCAAACCAATCTTGGTATGCTCTAGTGCCTGTTAGGATAGGCTAGCAAAGTTCCCATTGCCTACGACACAAGTTAGCTAGACTTGGTCCCCTGTAAGTCTTGGGCACTCTCCTATCCCCTATGGTTAGACTAACACTATTTACTCCTCGCCTGTATGGTGGCGTATTCAACCTCTTTCACAATCATAAACACAAAGCATACCATAGCCAATAATTGTCCAATAGGTACAGTATAACATCGCTATTTCAAGAGAACAATCAATTACATGGACATGTCTAACAATCAAAATTTTCCAGATTTCATAAACTAACTCGTAAAATTCATAACTAATTCAATACAAGTTCAAACATCATGAAATCACCAATGTTTTCTTCCTTTAAATGTCTACTATAATATAATATTACATTCAAAATTCAAACACTTCTAAAAAATTCATTAAACCTCAATTCATCTCTGCTATTCTCAGATTAATTCACTAAACAGCCAGCACATTAGAAAATTTGTAATGAATTCATTTTTCATCCAAAATACATGAAACAAGTGATTTTATTCTCCTTAACATATATATTTTCATTTAAAAATACTTTCAAAGTTAAAATATTCACAAACATTAGTTCGTGCTTCAGTTTCTCAGTTCATGTCACAGAATGGCACAATTCAACAACAGCATATTGGAAAAATCATAAATCATTCAATTCATCACTAAAACTCATGAAATTATTGGAATTCTTTTAATTTGTTATCTAGTTTCACAGAAAAATATCATTAAAAATTTATAACTTCCAGATTCCAGATTAAGCCCTAAACATTTTCTATTACTCACACTAACACACTTATCAGAATCAGCTAATTAGAAAAGTCATAACTATTTTATTTTAAGTCCAAAATTCATCAAACCAGTGAGAATATTTCTCTTATAGTCTCTATTTTTAAACAAAAATAACAATAAAATAACGCCACTTATACATTTTAAAACGAAAGGAGATTTCTCAGTAGCATGCACAAAATGTTACCCTCATACAACAGCACCTTGAGAAAATCATAAGTAATTCATTTTAATTCCAAATTGATCAAAATCAGTGAGAATATTTTCCTCATGAATTATAGTTTAAGATAAAAATATAAATAAAATACAATTATACTTGAATTATAAGAAGAAAATTATTTAAAGTACGCAGTTCTCAGGAAACATTTACACATAACCGAATATTCAATAATTCATAACTATTTTATTTCAATTCCAAATCAAGTGAAACCAGTGAGTATACTTCCATTGAGAAGTATAATTTTGTAGAAAAATGTCAATAAAATAACGGTCGAAACACACAGTGAGACGAAAATAAGTCAAGATATACTGCTCCAGAATACCATTTTCATGCAACAGAAATTTATAAAAATCATAACTAATTAAATATAAACCCAAATAAAATAAACCCAGCGGGAAAATAATATAAATTTTACTATCTTCATGAATAAAATACTAAAAAAAACAATTTTAAAGATTTTCTCATATTTTACATTATTTACACTTTAATCCTTATATTTAATATTAATTGAGAAAAGGTCCTTGTCTCCAATTTGGTAAGCATCAAATTGTCCATTATATCTTCCATGAGTTCAAGGTCATTAATTCATGTCCAAATATGGTCCAAATCATTCTCTTGGTCCTACCACACATGTGGACAAGGATCTTGCATATCTAAGGTATTTTTGGTCCAAGTCCATGGTATCTTCCTATTTTTTAGGTTCAATCATTCAAATTTATTATTTTAAAGCTTGTTTTCATCATTTGTTCATGTAGTCCATAGGTCCAAATATGTCCAAAAGTCCAAGGGTCTTCATCATGGTCACTTTCCATTTTTAATCCATTTTCTTTTAGAAGTTTCTTTCATATTTAAAAAAAAAAAAATACTTTAGAAATTTATTTTGACTCCAAAATAATTTCAATCCAAAAGAAGATAATGAATACAACTTAGATACCATCATAAAAATAAGTCACAAAATGAAACATGCAAGATTTTCATGCAACCAACCACATAACAAGCAAAGTTATCATTAAACACTTTGTGGTTCTTAGTAATTTTCTTAATCAAAATTTTAATCATGGATTCATCAACACACACAACTTCAATCACAACCAAAAGGGTTAAGGCTTCCATTGACTCAAAACCATTTAAACAAGGTATTCCCCTTGATTATGAAAAGTACCCTCCCCCTTATTTGGTGTTTTTGGGTTGATCTTGCCTTGATCTTTGGGTGATCTTTCTCCTCTTCCCTTTTGCTTTATTTCACCTCTTGGGAGTGAGTATCTCCTTCCTTGGCCTCCTATTCCTCAAGTGCCAAATATTATACAAAAAGAAAGTTGGGGGCTTGGTTGATTTTGTGGGGTATCTTGGTGTTTTGATGGGGTTAAAGGCTTGATTCAAGATCCTTGATGAATCCATATTTTGACTAATATTTTAGCATAATTCTAACACATTTGATAAGAAAAATATATAAAGAAAGCAGAAAAACTTAGAAAAAGAGAAGGAATTGAAGTTTGTTTAAATTTGTAGTTATTTTAGCAATTGTGAAATTTTTGCTTAGGAATTAAGTTTTTAATCTTGTTTTTGAAGGAATAAATTGAGCAAGGATCATATCCATGGAGGTTTGATGACAAGGAAGAGGAAAGAAGCAAGTCTGGACTCCAAAAACTCAAGAATAAGAAATTGCAAACTGGGCGTGATCACTATTATCAGTGAAAGTGATCACTTCAGAGCTCAAAGAAGAAGGAAAGCTCTGCGTAACCACTTTTATCATTAAAAGTGATAGTTCCAGAGAGGCAAAATATCAGGAAAGCTCTGCGTAACCAATATTGTCATCAAAAGTGATCGTTCCAGAGAGTCTTCAACTTGGCGAGTTGCGCGTAGTCACTTTTATCAACAATAGTGATAACGCGCAACTATCTTGGCTCTGCGTTGTCACTTTTATCATCAAGAGTGATAATTCCAGAGAGCTCTCAATATCAGGAAAATGCGCGTGGCCACTATTCTGGGAAAAGTGTTAACGCGCAACCAAAAACTCTCTGCGTAACTACTATTTCTCATAAAAGTGATGACGTGAAAATCTAGGAAATTTTATAAATACTAGAAATGATCCGGAAAGAAGTGATTCTGTTCATTTTCAGTTTTTTTAGTTAGATTCTCGTTAGAAGAAGTGAGAGAGAGGAGTGGGGATTCAGATCTCGGAGCTTCACGAAGAGGAATTGGAGTGGAGCAAGCTTCCATGGCGTTTCTGAGTTTCTTCTTCTCTTTCTTTTTCTTCTTCTGCTGCCATGGCTGTGTAATTTGTTCATAGTTAGGGATTGTAGATCTAGAACGAACATGTTGAATTGATTTGGATCTGAATTTCAAGCTTTGGAATAGATTGAGTGATTGATTCTGCACTTCACGTGGAAATTGAATGGAAATTTGATTAACTAAATTCAGAGGAACTCTTGTCAATGGAAATTGAATTTGTTCTTTAGATCTGAACCAATCACCGAGATTATAGTTTTCTTAGGGATAAGAGGCTTTGATCTTGCAATCTTTTGGTTTCTTACACTTAAAGCAACATTGAATTGAATCAGATCTAAGGAATTAAAATGGTTTAATTGAATGTTAAGTTCATTTTTCCAATTGCTTGTTCATTCAGAACTTTATTGATTAAACATTGGAGTTTTGGTGAAGCAATTCCCTAGCTATGGTTTCTTCCTCTGTTATCACATAACTGTGTGTTCATTGTTTTGTTTTCTGCAAGTTCATTTTACTTTTAATTGTTCTAGTTTGCTGTTATTACATGTTACTACTATCCTTCCAATTTCGAAAAAGCTTAAATGGTTATAATTCTATGAAGTGGTATTTGAAACCTAAATTCCCTGTGGAGACGATATTTGGATCTTAAATTTACTCATTACTTGCTGCAATCCTAGTGCACTTGCTAGTGTTAGATTGCGAACAACAATCCTTATGGTGGGGTATTGGGTGATCTAACTTGTAGGGTTCAAGTAAAGTGTTTGAGATAAGCTTGGATGTGTATAGAGAGAATAGAGATGAAGAAGAAGTAAAGAGCTCTTGGTTGCATAAGAATTAGAATGAAGGGTCTTTTTCTCCTTCATGCATGGCTTTATATAGAAAATCTCTTCATGTTGGCCCACTCGCATGCATCTCACGGTTCCACCCTCTCTCACACAAGTCTTGATTTTCAATTTTAGTTCCTTTTTGACTTTTTCTACAAGCCTACTCATGTGCACATTTGTAAATGTCCAAAATTGCCCCTTTCATGATAGTTTTGTAATTCTAGTTAGATTTTAACTTTTCTAGTTCCATTTCAACCATTCCAATTACTTTTTGAAACCTATTTAGTTCAAATCCAATGCCCATGGTCATGGTCCAATTAGATATATTGGATGAGGATTAGTCCACAAATTATTCATCATTAGCCTTATCTTCTAGAATACTTATCTTGTTTTTTTGGATTAATTTCGTTGGTTCTTATGGAATATGCTCATCCAGCTGGGACTAAACCATAAATGACCTTATCCCTTAATCATGATTAGTCTCACATGACTCTAAAGGGTCACATGGCTCCTTACTACCATTCCTAGGCCACTTTCTTTCATATACACTTGGTTTTTGGGCCTCTTTTTGGGTAATTTCTATACTTGCTCTTTTGGCTCCAAACTTGCACGTTCATAACCTCTACACATGGGTCATCTATCATAAAAATTTCATAATTTATTTCCTTCATTTGATTGTCCAAAATGACCTCCATTCTAGGTGTTTCTAGGGGTATTTTGGTCATTTTAGTTAAATTTTATAATTTTATTTATTTTCCATTTTTGGATCTTCCTAAATTTCTTATAATTCATAAAAATATTTTAGATATTCTAAAATGTTAAATAAAATTTTTATTTCCTTTTTATATTACTCGATTATTTACCGATCGAACTTGTTTCGGTAAATTTTACTAAGGAAAAATTCAAGTTCTCAAGTCTTTTTGTACTACTTACTTTTAATTAAATAAGGTTAACATACTTCAAAATCATTTATGAAATGAGAAAAATTTAGGGTGTTACATAGTGAAGGATGGATGAAACTGCTATAGGACTTAGAAATTTATTTCGAGAACTCTGATGTATTTAAATTACACTACGCCAAAATGGAGATCTGAGAGTGGTTCCATTTTGAATTAGAGAGCGTTTAGAACTGCTCTAAAATCTTATGCTATTTGATGTATTATATTTAAGAGAGCGGTTAAAGAACTACTATCAGATGTTAAGATTAGAGAACGGTTTCACGCGGAACCGCTCTCCAAAGTATAGGTGTAACATTATAGTGCAGTTCTGCGTGGAACCACTCTCCAAAGTATAAATTTAAACCGCAAAATTTGAAATTGATTTCTTTGTGAGTTTTCTGTTACAAAATAAAAATTTATTATTATGTTTAAATCAAAATTTAGAATTAATTTCTTTGAGTTTTCTTTATTTTTATCACAAATCAAAATTGAATTTTGAGTTTATATATTTGGTGTTAACCAAGCAGTCCACATTTGCATGAACAAAACACAAGTAAGCAAAGAAAAAAGAGAACAAATTAATAGGATAATTTTTAACATTAATAGAGAGAAAAAGAAAGAAAGAGAGAATGGATGATTCACCGTTAATAAAGAGAAGAAAAAAGAAAGAAAGAATAAAGAAATACATACAGATGTGAAAAAAAACTAATTTGTTAGCGTAAAAAAGATGAAGAAAGCAGACTAACACAGAATGAAAAGGTACTTACAGATGAAAAAAAAAACTAATTTGTTAGCAAGAGAAGACGAAGAGAGCAGGCTAACAGAGAAGATGAAGAAAACATAAGAGAGCAGAGAAGAAACTTACAGTGAAAGAGACCAACTTTGTTAGCTATGAAAAAGAAATGCGTTGAGCGTGTTCATTTATAATTGACTTTAATAATATTAGAGAGCGGTTCTTTATTAACCGCTCTTCAAGAATGAGATTAGAGAGCGGTTCTTTATTAATCGCTCTCTAATGTGTGACTTTAGAGAGCGGTTCTCTGTTAACCGCTCTCAGAAGTATAGATCTGAGAGCAGTTAATAGAGAACCGCTCTCTAAATATATAATTACAAAGCGATTTTTACTAACTGCCATCTAAGTTAGCGCTTCAAAAGTTCATTTATGGCGTAGTGTTAGTCTTGTAGCCATGATTTGATTCAAGCTTATAATCCATCTTTATTTTGAAATACTTTACTGAACTTATGCATTAGAAACTATTTGAATAAAATTTTATTATTCTCACTTATTGTGAAGTTAATTTATTTGAAAAATTCAATTAAAGTGTTATAGTGGTGATTTTTTCTCCACTTTTTTATATTGCTTAACCGGTAACTTTTTATAGACTTTGCTTAGGAACATAGAATGAGAAAGAAGAAAACATTTTTAGGGACAAGAGAGGGAATGAGAAGGAAGGAAGAAAAAAAGGTAAAAACCCTTTTTTATTTGGATTTTTGAAAATTAAGAAAATTTTCACTTTAATATATTAGAATTAATTTTTCTTTAAAAATTGAGAAAACAAACTTGAACGTTTTTCTCTTTAATTACAAATTAGTATATAATATTTTCTTTTTAATTTTATTGAAAAAATAGTAGAACATCTCATTCTAAAAGTAAAGATTTTAAATTATTTTTTTTAAATTTCCTTCTCTAAATTTCTTTTGCTGTTTTTTCTTTCTAAAAATTAGCATAACATTTTTCTTAAATATATCATAATTGTTGCAAAAAATTAATGCGGGCATGGTAAGATTAAAGTTGAAATATTATCGTAAGAATATATCTCACTAATAATTAATTATAGTAATTTTTATTCTTTTAAAAATACTTAACGGTGTCAAGTTGAATATATATATATATATAATTAAATTGTAATTTATTAATGAAATTTAAATATTTGAATCAGCTTACCGTCCACAGGTCGGAGTACGTTGGAAATTATTAACCGGAGAAGTAGGGTCCAATCTGTTCGATGCAAGAATAGTCCCCTGACAGCTAATTGGTGGACGTCATTCAATGGAGAAATAATTACATGAGAGAGGATCACATGCTCTAGCTATTTAGAAACTGGCATGTACATGAATTTTATAGTTTATATATGTTATGATGTGAAAAAATAGTTGACATTATATTAGATCTCTTAAAAAAAAAAACAATTTAATGATCCATCTAATTTTTTTGTTTTTTGTTTTATTTCGGAAGAAATTCTCAATGTGAAGAATTCCATAAAAATATGGTTAAAATAGTTTCAGACGATATTGACAAATGTTATTTAATGTTTTGTAGAAATATAAAATTTTATAATGAGAATATATGATTATAATTTGATATGTATTTAAATCTATTTTATTAACTATTTCAATCAACGTGTATATGTATTTCTAATCATTTATATATTTTTATATAATGCAGTAATTTTGTTCTAGACATTTGAAATAAATATTTCACAAAAATAGTAATTGATATAAAAATATTTCCTAGAGACAATTAATAAAATAAATTAATATTTAATGTAAGGTATTATAACAAAAAGAAGAAAATCTGAAAAATTACCATTCTTAAAATATTCGTCTTACATTACCCATTTTGTGCAACCACTTAAATGCTACACTAACACTTTAATACTATAATAATATTAGTTGACATATATTTGTCACAAAAAATTTATATTATGTTATCCAAGTATACATGTAATACATAAAAATTGTCTCTAACCTATGGTTTTAGAATAACTAATGTTGTGTAAGAAACTAATTTTTTAACGATTATTTTCGTTAAAAGATGATATAAAATTAAAATTAATTGGAGTGGGAATTTTTAAAACAACTTCTTCTGTTAGGGTTTTATAAAGAAAGGTCGTTGGAGAGGAGCGCTGCAAAACTCTGTTAGGACTTTTAAACCCTTAACCTCTCTAACTTAAAGAGTGCTGATCTCTGCGCATCTTACCATGAAATTGGGACTTAAGCTCTGTTAGGGTTTCCCTTACACCTTGGCTTCTTCCTTCCCTATCTCATTGCAACAGTGATATGAGAAGCGATTCTTTTGGGAGAGTTTTCCCTTGAAACCAAGATGCTTGCTAGGCGAAGGGTTGGATAGATCATCATGAAGTGGAGAAGCGGTCCAATGAGAAGACTGATTAAATGGACCAAAGTACTAAGAAGGTCAAGCTGGCGTCACTAGACCAACAGGAAGCTCTGGACGCAGACATGCAACTAGAAAGCCAACAAGAAGCTATGGATGTTGGTGCTTTCGAACCCAAATTTTTCTGCTTGGTTTTCTTGTAAAGATAAAGTTTTGTCAATAAAAGATTTAGAAATGACACTAGGAGATGAGGATATTGTTAAATTTTTGTTAAAGGAGTCAAATATTAACCCAAAAATGATGAAAAAGATCTTCCTAACCCTGACCAAATACTTAGTCCTAACCTGAAAGTCTCCCTAGGAGACTATGAACAATGGTGTTCCTTTTAGAAATACTCTTTGATAGTTAAGTTGTTAGGAAAGTTAGTAAGCTTCAATTATTTGAATTAGAAATTAGGCAATCTTTGGGGACTGAATGGTCCCTTAAAAATTTTAGATTTGAATCTATTTTGTGTGATTACTTTTATGCTAGAAAGGTTTGGGACAATTTTATTTTTCCTGATTAATAGGCCTGATTTTTTTTTGTTTTTTTTTTTTGTTGGTCTATCAGATTGGCTCTATAAGAATTTATCTAATCCTTGCTTGAAGAAACACCTTCATTGGGTGAAACTACAAGGAACTTACCAGAAAGTCACCCATCCTATAATTTTCTCAAGTTAAACACGCTTAACTTTAGAGTTTTTAAGTAATAGGCCACCAAAAAGTAAATGCATTTTGTTGATATAGATAGTTCTGATCAATTCTTATAAGCTATCCTAAATTGTATACACAGTCTATGGATCTCTCTCATTCCAGTGTAAGTTTGACTCATTCGTGTATCCCTTACTGCTCGAAGCCTACCAAGAGTCACTCATTGTCCATGCTACAATGCCCTAGTGATCACTCCCTGCCCTCGCCTAGCACCTGGATGTTACATCAATTACTTGTGCAACATGTTGACTAGAATCTTTGTTGGATTAAAACTGACTCTCATGAAGCCCTGCAAAGTATCCAACAGTCAAACACACTTCCTATCCCTTGTTTCATATAATTTATAAGATAATGAACATTATTAAACTTGTAAAGTCTATTAGTCTGGGCCATATCTTTAGGAAAGTCAACCAATGTAAGAACAAGTTGGCTAAAGTTGGTCTAGAATCCTTTTCCTCTTTAGTTAGTTTTGTTGAGGTTCCTTATATTTCTTTTCTCAATATATGATAAAATTTCATAAAAATTTAAATGGTAAAATAAATTTTCTTTCAAAAACCCTCTAATAAGAAAAATAATAATGAAATGTTATAAGATTCATAGAGTAAAAATTCATTGATTCATAAGTACTTTAGAAAAACAAAGATCCTAAAATTGTCATCAGCAACAAAAAGAAATAGTAGTTTTACAACTATTTCA
Organism: Abrus precatorius; assembly: GCF_003935025.1. Classification (NCBI taxonomy): domain Eukaryota; kingdom Viridiplantae; phylum Streptophyta; class Magnoliopsida; order Fabales; family Fabaceae; genus Abrus; species Abrus precatorius. The sequence continues at coordinate 14,808,401 of NW_020874362.1, forward strand.
GAAGAATGCTATAGAACTGAAAATATTCATTACATAGCTCAAAACAACTAAGTCCTATAGTTGTTCTCATCCATCCATGCATTGTGAGCTTGGTATTATTCATCCTGATTTCCTGAAAATGTTGTCTAAGGGTGAGTCTCTACCCTACCACTCATACATAACACATATTCACCATAAAACACATCTTATCACGATTAAAGAAAACATCATGGCATTACATATCATAGTGTCATATAAAGCATGTTCTCATCTCAACACATATTATATTCCACAGATTCACAATTTCTTTTACTTTTATCCGCGCTTACCGCGCCCTGTGGCCACGGTTATCCGATGTCTCTATCCCGAGATCTTACACATCCATGTAAATAGTCGTCGGATGGCCCAATGCAATACGGATATAACGCATGCAATAGACAGCCCTTTAGCAAAGGTAATGGTTAGGAGTCAAGTTGGGAAACGAGTGTGTGACCAGGTGGTGCATTCGTACACAATATTCAGTGCACAATCCCGAATGTCACTCACCATCCTGCATTTCTCCAAGATATCCCATATCGTCTCCATCTTCCACTCTCCTAGTGTATCTCTGTAACTATTTACATCATATCTTTTTCCATCTCATAGTCTTTCGAGTATATTCACATGTTCACATATGCCATTTCTCATGTTCACACATATTTTTCATCATATTTCCACATACTTTTCATCATATACATCAAACCATGGCATATTCATAATACACATCATTTTCATATGAAACACAATATATTCAAACATGAAACATCCACCTCTTCGTATATTTCATATCACAAAATCATAAAATCATATCAACCATCCTCAATATACCTTATCAGGCCCTATTTGAACATAATATCACATTTTCACCATGTATTCATCATAAAATCACATAAACAACTAATTATTATCACTTTTCACCGATTATTTTTCATAAAACAAGGATTATTCCACATATAATCACATACATGACAAGATCTATGAGAATACAAGTAATAAACATAACAAAATGATAGAGTAGAGTTCCCTTACCTTAAAATAGAGCTTTTATAAAGATTTAACCAAATATTTTAACTCTAGAACGAAGTTTTTCTTGAAATCCTTTAGAACGGACGTAGAATCACATATTTTTTTATTTTTTTAAATATAAATTCTATCCAAATCTATTCCAATTATACTTGAATAACCTTCATTTTATTTAAATCAAAGTACAGGATGTTACAGAGAATAGCAGAAAGCTGGAAAGTTTCACTGTCTAGTTTTCTTGCCTAGGTAAGGGTAAGTCGCCCAAGCGAGAGAAGATCTCACTCAAGCAAGTGCATGTGGATCTGGAGGGTGATAAAATCCATATTTTACCAGTATTCTACCTTAGTTTTAATTCATTTCATAAAGAAAACATGTTAGAAAAAGCTAAAAAACTCATAAAAATAATAGAATGTTTAAAGTCTTTCCTAAACACATAGTTGTTTAGATTTTATGAATTTTCTGTGTAAAAAGTAATGATTTAATCATATTTTTGTAGGAAATTCTGAGCTAAGTCCATAAGATTGGAAGATCAAGGGAAAAGATAGAAGAAAAGTAGCAAAAATTAGAAACAAAGAACAAGGTCTGATGAAGCAAGAGCTGGGCGTGATCACTTTTCCTGGCAAAAGTGATTGTCCTAGAGCCTAACATTGAAGGATGACCTGTGCGTTATCACTATTGCCAATGATAGTGATCGTTCTAGAGAGCTTTCAAGCATAGTAAGGTGCGTGTTATCACTTTTGTTTGCAAAAGTGATCGTTCTAGAGAGAGCTCCAACATAGCAAGATGCGCATTATCACTTTTGTTCACTAAAGTGATCGTTCTAGAGAAGCCTCTAAGAAAACAAGTTGTGCGTTATCACTTTTGTTCAACACAGTAATTGTTCCATAGAGCCTTCCATCACTGCAAGCTGCGTATGTCTCCTATTGTTTACGAAAGTGAACACGCGCAGACCACGAACCTCTGCGTTGTTACTTTTATGAAAAATAGTGATCATTCTAGTCATGAAGATTATTAGAAAGGCCTTTATGTGGCCACTATAGTGAAAAATAGTGACCACGTTAGAAAGGCGAGAATTCTATAAATACGAATTAGTTTAGATCTGTTGGTATCTTTTGTTTATTTTTACTTTCCATTTGTTTTCTGGTGTTAAGAGAGTTTGAGAGAGAGATTGGGGACAAACACCAAGCTTCAAATCTTGATGAATCAAATTGAAGATTGGCTTGAAGATGCTTCTTTGTTCATCTTCTTCTTTTCTTTCTTTCTCTTTTTATTTTGTTATGTTGCTTAAACTCTTCGTAGTTAGGGATTGTGGATATGAAATGGAAGTGTTGAATGAATTTTGGATCTAAACTTTGAGTGCTATATTGGATTGAGTAATTGATTCTGCTTTTCAAGTAGTTGTTGAATGAAAATTTGATTAACTAATTATAGAGGAACTTTTATCAATGAAAGTTGAACTTGTTTCTCAGATTTGAATCAATTACCAAGATTATTGATTTCTTAGGGATAAGACATCTTTATCTTGCAATCTTTTGGTTTCTAATGCTTAATGCAACATTTAATTGAACCAAATCTAAGGAATTAGAATGATTAAATTGAATGTTAGATTCATTGAGTTAAGGAATTAACCTTTGATTAATATATTTTGAAATTGATTGTCATTCCATCTAAATACTTGCAAGTTCATAACTTTATTGAATCAACACTGAAGTTTTGGTGAAACAAGTCCGTAACTATGTTTTCTTCATCTGTTAAATACACATTTTCATTATCTTTGTTCTGTTCTCTTTTCAGAGTTTAATATTTATTGCTTTTGCTTCTAAACTTCAACTGAATTTCATTATGCCCAAATAATTATGGACATGTGAAGTGATATTTGAGAATTCTATTCCTTGAGGACAATATTTGAGACTCAAATATAGTTCTAAAAATTTTATAACTTGCTACAATAACACTAGTACACTTGCTAGTTAAAATTACTTCTGTTGAGGAGGTGACAAGTTTTTAAAAACTTGTCACTTTTGTGAGAAAAAGTGATAACGCACAGGTCGACCTTCAATATTAGGCTCTAGAACGGTCACTTTTGCAAGGAAAAGTGATCACGCCCAACTCTTGCTTCACCAAACCTTGTTCTTTGATTCCAATTTTGCTACTTTCTTCTACTTTCTCTCTTGATCCTTCAACCTTATGATCTCAGCTTAGAGTTTCCTGCAAAACTAACAAAATTACATCAAAATTCTGTCAAATTTACATTATTTGAATTATTAAAGACAACAATTTACTTTATTGAATATTTATATATTTTTGTGCAGTTTTCACTTTCCAAATTACATTTTCTATTAAAAACAACCTAGAAAACTACATAAAAACCTAGTAAAATCTACATTCATCAGAGGAGTATTTAAGGAGCCTCAGCGCCAAAAACGTTCATTTCTCATCAGACAACTTTCCTCTCTCATTTTCTCTCTGTTCTCTCACTTCCTCTTCTTAGAGAGAACCTTTTTGAAGCTGAATTCCTTCCAGATCAAAGCAAGATTGTCTATCTCATCAAGATCTAGGTGAATTTTCGAAGGTCAGTTTTCCGTCTTTAATCTTATTTCTTGCTTTTTTTTTAAAAAAAAAGACTTATACCATGTTGTTTTGAGTAAATCTGAACCTTTTGAGCCATATTTCATACCTAAACGTTGATCCATCTCTTCAGGGCTCATTAGGAGCAAGATCTTGAAACTCGTTCCAGGTAAGGGGAGCTTAACTAAGCTAATTTGGTTTAAGTGATAGATAATCTCGTTTAAGTTGACGATGAGTTGTTGTGTGAATAAGCTTTACGGTAAAACCCAAAGTATGTATGATTGAGTATATTTTCTACTGTATGATAATTGTTTGGAATACTGTAGTGGAACATGATGTGCTACAATACTGTGTTATATATGTTGAGGATTTTAATATACGCAGGAATATTCAAGTCATGTTTTGAGCTGTTTAGTTTCATTGTATAATATGTATTGAAATGTGCTTAACGAATATTGCAAAATGCTTGGTTTGTCGTGAGAATGCATATGTATAGTTCTGCTGTCAATGCTGAATGAAAATGTATGCATTGCTGTATTGCTGAAGTTGAGATTAAATTTAATTCTGCCGCATTATGTTGATTTAACTGTGCTGTGTGCTACAATGCTGTGTTATATATGTTGAGGATTTTAATATACGCAGGAATATTCAAGTCATGTTTTGAGCTGTTTAGTTTCATTGTATAATATGTATTGAAATGTGCTTAATGAATATTGCAAAATGCTTGGTTTGTCGTGAGAATGCATATGTATAGTTCTGCTGTCAATGCTGAATGAAAATGTATGCATTGTTGTATTGTTGAAGTTGAGATTAAATTTAATTCTGCCGCATTATGTTGATTTAACTGTGCTGCATCACATTCATTTTCATCATTCTAGAGTTGCATAGAACATTGAGCTATATTTGTCTGAATTCAGACACCGGAATGGGTTGCTTTTAGATCGGAATAGTTCTTCTGGATTAATTAGGCTGTGAAACCAGATAGAAACTAAATCAGTGCATTTGCATTAGATGGGTTGGGAATCGGCTAAACTTGCTGCATAAATTGATTGAATATGTCGTGTTGATTGCTGTGAATTATATGAATTGTACCAATAATTTTAATGTATTCATACTATGTAGTTATGATTTTTATTTATAAAATCTCACCCCTTGCATTTGTTTGTATTGTTGTGTGTGTATTGCAATGATCATACTATGTTACATGAGCAGGAATGACAGGTGGAGTGTCTAATTTACCTACTGGGGAATCTGGCTGAAGAGTAGTTTAGACCAAAGATTTTGGAATATGTAGCTTAGTTTTAGTAATCTAGGTTTTAGTATGAACCTATGCCACTTGGCTACAAACGGATGTAATTATTATGCAAGAACCTTGTATTTTGAGTTTCATTTAGAGCAATTTTGTAACTATGTATATACACTTATATCATCATTGTTTTATATTAAAATACCTTTGGGACTTTGTTAATCCGTGGAATTGAATGTTATAGTCAAATTTCTTTGGAGAATTATATTATTTGTAATATACCAATATGATCTCGTTAATACAAATATTTATATTAAGAGCAGTAATATGTGATGTCATTGATTCTTTATAAAAAGGGATTGTGACACCCACGCTTATTATTAGTGTCACCACCACCCTCTCTTTTCCAAGGTATTTCTACCACCCCTATCTTCCACACCTCAGTCTATCGCTGAACCACTCATAGCTTTCCTCATATTTAAACACAATCACAATTGCATCTAACATATCATTCACACACATTTCTAACAATTCAAATATTCACTTTCAAACACGGCACCTATGCCTACATTTAATCGCATTACATTCCAAACACACCACACTTCTAACACGATTCCGAGTACATTCAAACCATTCCCAACATATACACTATTGAACACCAACCACATTATAGCCGACCACACAATTTCCAGCATATTTCCTCACAAATCATGTTCAACAGGAAATGTACATCAACACACACATATCCCTACATTTCATCCTAACCGCATTGCAATACATAGTCAAATAAATGAATACAAGCACAATGAGATAGGGTAGAGTCCCCCTTACCTCAGAATGAAGATCCAATACAAAATCAATGGTAAAAAACATCTCCACACAGTATTTTGCCCTAAATACGTGGATGAATTCCATGAGAAACTGAGAAAATGAAGAATGGGACAAAGGAACGAAACCATAGCCCATAAAACTCACCTTCAAATACTCTAAACACAATCTCCATCTTCAATCTAACTCCTAAATGGCTTTGGAGGCAATTTAAACGGTAAGAATGGGTTGGAAATCGAGAAAACAAAGAAATATCTCCAAGGAAAAAGTGCGGAAATAAATTTTTCAAACTCTAAACCTTTCAAATACCCTTCTGATCGCGACAATCTCGCTACAGCGACACGCCTTCTCGCTATAGTGAAAATCTCATAGGAAACTGCACTCTGATTTTTGCAGAATCTTGCTACAGCGAGGCTGCATCCATAATTGCACTTCTTTCTGTTGCCTTATCGCTACAGCGAGAGTCATCTCGCTACAATGAGAGCACAACAGTTTTATGTTCTTCTCCCAGGGCCTTCTCGTTACAGCAAGAATCCTCTTGCTACAGTGAAAACACTCCTGCAGTTCACACTTAACCTATATATTTAATCAATCCAACCACATTCAGTCTCTCGATACACAATCAACATCCACAATTATACATACATATGTACATATTCATCTACACGTATTCACATATATACACATACACATTTACATTATCATACTCATCAAATACCCATTCACATGAAAATTCACTATTTATTTTAATAACTCAAAAATACTATTATTATTAAAAATTTCGGGGGACTACATGATGCATGTAGTGATTGTTAACATTTCTTGCTATACCCGTTCTTAGTTGAATTTAGCTGAAACATAAGGTTTTTCTAACCAAGAATGAGGGTAGAATGCTGAGACATCAAATTTTATTATACTAGTAATTTGAATCATGCAAAGATGGAAGTAAATTGAATTGGATTTGTTCTTTCTATTTTAGTTTTGCATGAGAAATTGTATAATTTCACTTTTGCACTTAATGCTTCCTTTGGATGAATTGAGAGTATGATTCACAATGAACACGTTAGTTTTATATTCAAATTTGAAGTAAGTTTCATTGTTTTTCCCATTTACATAAACATGAAGATTAGAGTTTCATTGTAGTTAATGTTATCATGATCCTGCAATACTTGTGTGAACACTAAAATATACACTTATTTTTTATAAAGTGAAATTTAGAAAATTTCAATTACATGTGTTCGTGTGATTGTTGTTATGTTGTGTTGTTTATTGTATTTGTTTTATATTGTTCTACATCATTAACACTGTTATGCATTTAATCCTTTCATATTAATCTTTTCACTTGTTAAAGATAGTTTAGTTCAACTTTAATAGTATTATGTATAATTTTATTTTGTTTCTATTTTTAATCTAATATTTAAAGAGATATTATTGACTAATTTACTTAATTTTTGTAAGAATGATAATTTTTTACTTGTTAAAACTATTAATGCACTTGGTATAGCTTTTTGTGTCTATAAAACAAATAATTTAGAAGTAAAATATTAATTTAAAATATAAAAATTTTCAACATGATTTCTAATCTATAAAATATTCTAATAATTAATTGCTTAATTAACAAATTAAAATTTTAAAGTAAACTACTGGTATTTAATTTATTGAATATTTTAATTTTTTTCATTTAATCGATTAAATTATACAAAAAATGGTGAACATGATATTAATTAATTGATCAAAACTGATTTTTAATCTATTAATAAGTAATTAACAAAACTTTAAAAGCGATTAAAATATTAGAGTAAGAATAAATAAATAAAAGAAAAAATATTTTTAAAAATATAATTGAATAAAAATAAATTCTAATAAATAAATTTAAAAATTCAATTAAATACTTTGACTTTTATTATATATTATATTGAATAATTTTCACAAAAGCTTAGGCTCCAAATTTTGATATTTTTATTTACGCGTCAGCATAAAAGGAAAAAACTGGTAATTTAGTGGGAGGGTCCAAAGACAAAGACACAGGAGAACCAACATCGACTCACCAGGACAGTTGTACGGACCCCATGTGCTGTATCCAACTGCATTCAATATCATCCATCATAAAAACGATTCATAGTCTCAGAAGCAAAGGTGATGGAAGCTATTTCTCCAATGGACATACTCTTCATCGATTTCTTTTGTCTGTAAAAAAACTAATAGTAGTGCACACAAAATTAAAAGTATGTTTATTTTTAATTTTTAAAAGAATTTTTATTTATTTATTTATTTTAAAAAAAAACAACTAAGGTTATACGTATTTTGTCATTTTTTTTCTTTCTGTGTTTAATTGTGTTTTTTTTCTGTCAAAATAAAAATAATTTCTTAAAAAAGTCATTTAAAAACAAATTGTTTTTTCCAATTTTTGCCACTTATCCCAATGATCACATTCACACCTTGCGTGTATACTGCCAACAATGGAATCGTTGCTGTCAGATTCCACATGGGGTGGCAGTGCCTCTGCATAATTTTAAATTTTGAAGTCTTAATATTATTATTAATATCAACAGGAATTATTTTTTTTATATCTTTATTATAAATAGCGACGAGGATGTAAATAAAAATTAAAAACATATATTACTATTTATTATAATATTGATTTAATAAATATCCATTATTTGATCTGATAAAAATAATTAATTCATTTCCTTTTAAATAAATATTTAAAAATAAAAATTATATCAAAATACAATCTTTTGAGTTTTATATATTGTTACTAAAAATATTATTTAACTCCTGATTAAAAATCAATTTATCATATTTTTTCTAACTAATGTAATTTTCCTTTGAAATTACGCATATGATATAATTTTTGAATTATTTATATAATTAAGTAAGATATATCCTTAGACTTATTTAGTAATTCAAATAACACACTAATATTTTATTTTACATTTATATAATATGTATTCATAAAAATATATAAAAAAATTATATAATATAATAAAAAAAGTAAATAAATAATTTAGTCTTTAAAATTTAAAATAAAATTAACAAATGGATAATTAAAACATAAAATTATCATAACAAGAAAGAATAAAATTTATACATTATTTTCTGTAGATTTTAATATATTTTATTAATTATTCACATTTTAAATAATATATTTTTTGTTTATAATATAGAGTTAGATAAATCATAATAACATATATTTTATTACAGTAACAGTGTTATAAAATTATTAGATTCTTTTATTACCTGGCAACAGTTTATTTAAGGGTAGGTAACTAATTTAGTGGGTAACAGTAAAACCTATCAAAAATTGGATTGCAGGCAACGGTTCTTTTATTACCACAAACCTAATTTACAAGAACACATATTAAAATATCATAAGTAATACTTTTTTTTATTGAAAATTTAATTTTATTGAGGTATTAAATTTGGTGATATTTTATTATTTTTAAAAAATTATAAACTTGGTTAATAGTGTAAATAAAATTTATTAATTAATTTTTATATTATAAGTGAAAGTCCTCTATGAAACACTGAGTGAAGGTATTATCTTTTATAATTTGTCATGTATACTTTTTGAGATTAAATTTTGTGAGAATGGTATATGAATTATACTATATTTCATTAAAATAATTTTACTTATTGTTCACTTTTTCTTTAATTTTTTTAAAATTTTATTGATAAAAGTTGTTACTCAATTTTTTTATCACCTTATATAATTTTTTAAATTTTTTACAAATATCATTGTTTATTTATAAAATACATAATAAATTATATTATTGTGATTATATAATTAAATTAAAATTATTTTTTTTTAAAATTAATGCTTCAAATAATGTCATTATATATAATTATTTATAAAAATAAAAAATGATTCTGCAATTATTAAATTTAAACTTCGAATGGGAAATATCGATGGGCAAAAGGGACTGTTGGGGTGGGAACGCGTCTATAAATATTGATGTATGAGTGCAATTGGTATTGTATCGAGAGTTCTTCCTTGATCTATCTATCTGGTTTATTTGCTTCAGTAAGCACTTTGTTTTGGTCAAATTCATGGAAGGTGATAACTTGTCCAAAGAACATAAGCCCAAATTCCTTCACGATGAGTTGCCCAAAGAACTTCAGGAATTCTTATCAACCTTACCAATAGAAAAGGGATGGCCAGTACCACACTACTACCAGTACCAAGGCGTGTGGTACAATCCTATTATTCTTGAAGCAACTTTAACGTGTCAAAAGCACTTCCAAGCCAATGACACTGATATTCTCCTTGTTTCCATTCCAAAAGCAGGCACCACTTGGCTCAAGTCTTTGGCATTTGCCTTACTTAACCGAGAGAGATACCCTAATATCCAAACTCATCCTTTGGTCACTAACAACCCTCATGCTCTTGTCCCTTTCTTGGAGCTTGACCTTTACTCAGACCAACACTTTCTTCCTAAACTTCAGGCCTTATCCTCTCCACGGCTCTTGTCTACACATTTGCCTTATATCTCATTGCCAACATCTGTGAAGGAGTCCACTTGTAAGATAATTTATGTCAGTAGAAATCCTAAAGACACTTTCATTTCATACTGGCATTTTGCAAACAAAATGGTACAAAAAACGAAAGAACCCATTTCACTTGAAGAGGCTTTTCAGTTGTTTTGCAGAGGAGTGAGTCCCTATGGTCCATTTTGCGAACACGTATTGGCCTATTGGAAGGCAAGTTTGGAGAGGCCAGAAAAAGTGTTGTTTTTGAGTTTTGAGGACATGAAAATGAGGCCAACGTTTTATCTTAAAGAACTAGCTAAGTTTATTGAGTGCCCATTTTCTGAAGAAGAAGAGGCCCAAGGCATGGTTGATGACATTTTGAAGCTGTGCAGTTTTGATAACATGAGGAACTTGGAGGCGAATAAGGTTGGAAAGATACCTTTGGGTATGGAAAGCAATACATACTTCCGTCGTGGTCAAGTTGGAGACTGGAAAAATTATCTCACAGTTGAGATGGTTGAACATCTCAATACTATTACGGAAAAGAAGCTCGGAGAACACGGGATTAAATTTTCAGATTTTACAGAGTAATTCTTGTGTAATTCTAAAGTTGTTAAAACCTTATCCTTGTTGTTTCTTGTGTCTCAATCATGGAGCATCCATGTGTAATAATAACTTTTAAAGCTTAATTGATTTTCCATTTTTCTTTTTGGTGGTGTTAAAAAAGCCAAATTAGTTTCTACTGAGAACCAGAAGTACAAGTCAAAACTTCTTGGGTTAAGTATGAAAAAATTGAATAAAGTTTATTATAAGAACAAATATTTTAATTTAAATATATTAATAATATAATTTTTTATATTTTTTAACTATAAAGTTTATATAAGTAACAATAATTAATTTTTACAATAATTATAAAAATTATATTTACAGCCATTCCAACCATAACAAATGAAGCTAAAGTGGTGATTTCATTTATAAAAAAGAATATTTTTGCTAGATTTGGAGTATCAAGAATTCTGATAAGTGATGGAGGATCTCACTTCTGCAACAAATACCTTGAATCTGTTCTAGAAAAGTATGGAGTAAAACACAGAATAGCAACTCCTTATCATCCTCAAACTAGTGGGAAAGTTGAAATCTCGAACAAAGAAATCAAGAAAATCTTGGAGAAAATAGTGAATAATTCAAGAAAAGATTGGTCAAGGAACCTGGATGACACAGTTTAGGCATATAGGACAACATTCAAAACACCAATTGGTATGTCACCATATCAATTAGTTTTTGGAAAGGCTTGTCATCTCCCTATGAAACTTGAACATAAAGCATATTGGGCTACTAAATGGTTAAATTTTGATTTAACCATTGTTGGAGGAAAGAGAGTGCTGCAACTACATGAGCTGGAAGAGTTCAGATAGATTTGTCGAGTGTGACTTTCATTGTGACTGAATACATGAATGATTTGTTGAAAGGATAATTGGAAGGAATGATGTGGAATGAAGAACTCTGTACAAACTGAAAATAAAGTTTGTGTAAAGATTTTCATTTTTGTTTTGATGATGCATTGAATCCCTCTTGGTGTGTTTTGGTTTCCTTGAGGATAAGCAAAAATCTAAGTTTGGGGTGGTGATAAATGCAAATTTTACTAGTATTTTACCTTAGTTTTTAATACATTTGATATGAAAAACATGATGGAAAAAGCTGGAAAACTCATAAAAATAATAGAATGTTCAATTCATTTCTAAATAGTTTAATTGTTTAGATTTTGTGAATTTTCTATGTAAAATGTACTAATTAGAACCTATTTTGCAGGAAACTCTAAGTTGAGATCATAAGGTTAGAGGATTAAGAGAGAAAGTTAGAAGAAAAGTAGCAAATCTGGAGACAAGGAACAAGAATTGATGAAGATGTGTTGGGTGTTATCACTTTCGCTGGTGAAAGTGATTGTTCCAGAGCTTGAAAATGAAGGGGAATCTGGGCATGATCACTATTGTTGGTGAAAGTGAGCACTCCAAAGAGTTTCTCAGAAGAATACAGATGTGCGTTGTCACTTTCACTGGCGAAAGTGAACATTCCAGAGAGTTCCTTAACATAGCAAAGTGTGCGTGATCACTATCGTTGGCAAGAGTGAGCATTCCAGTGAGCGTTCCAGTGTGCGTTATCACTATCACTGGCAAGAGTGAGCGTTCCAGTGTGCGTTATCACTATCACTGGCAAGAGTGAGTGTTCCAGTGTGCGTGATCACTATCACTGGCAAGAGTGAGCGTTCCAGTGTGCATGATCACTATCGTTGGTGAAAGTGAGTGTTCCAGAGAGCTCCCCAGCATAGCGAGATGCGCATGATCACTTTCGTTCATGAAAGTGAACACGCGGCCTCTGCATGGTTTGTTTTATGAAAAATAGTGATAATGCGCGAAAGGCAGAAATTCTATAAATAAGAAATTAGGAGAGTTAGAGAGGAAAATTGGGGCGTCTTCCAAGCTCTGGACCTTGAGGAATCAGGCTGGGAATTGGATTTATGAAGAAATTATGTAGCTCATCTTCTTCTACTCTTTTTGTCTTTTTTTCTTCTATGAACATGTTCTGATTTCTTTTTCTTATGGATTGATGGATCCGATTTTGATATTGTAAATTGATTGTGGATCTGGATTTTATGATCTTGATTGTATTGAATGTTTAATTCTTTCCTTAATGCAATTCTTGAATTTGCTATTCAATTGAATTGAACCTAGAGTATTTTCATCAACGGAAGTTGAGTTAATTTCTTAGATATGAATTGAATGTCAAGGTTATGGATATCTTAGGGATAAGAATTCGTGATCTTGTGATCTCATAATTTCTAATGCCTAATGCAATGTTTGATTGATTTACACCTAAGGAATTAGGGTAGTTAATTGAATATTAAGATCAATGAGTCAAGGAATTGAACTTTGATTAATATAGCGAAATTGATCATCAATCAATTAAGGAACTTAGAGTTCAGATCTAATTCAATTTTGCAATTGATGAAGAGGTGAAATCAATCCTAAATCCATTCACACATCATTTCATTAATAAAATTCGTCACTTTGTTTTGTTGTGATTTTCTGATTCTATAGTTTATTGTTTTTGTTTGCAAATGCTCAAAACATCTCCAATACTCGTTTAGCTCAACTAGTTATTGACTTGTGAAGTGGTAATTGATAGAACTAATCCCTGAGGGCGATACTTGGGACTCAAACTGAATTTCAAATTTTATTACTTGCTACAACTACCTAGTATACTTTCTAGTTAGTGTTCTCTTAGCTTTATGACAAGTTTTTTCCACCCCAAACTTAGATTTTTGCTTGTCTTCAAGCAAACCAGAACATACAAAGGGGGATTCAATCCATCATCAAAACAACAATGAAAATCTTTTTACATGGACTTTATTTTCAATTTGTACAAAATTCTTCATTCCACATCATTCCTTCCAATTATCCTTTCAACAAATCATTCATGCATTCAGTCATAATGAAAGTCACACTCAACAAATCTTTTTATGCAGAATCTTACAAATTTGAGCTAATGAACAGCAAAGCTACATGTGAAACATCAATGAAAGATATCACTACCAGTCACAAGGAAGTGTTTCCCTCTCACTCATAAGTGTTTAAGGTGAGTATTTACTCTTAAGATCATCAATTTTACCTTCCCCTACCATATGCATGCCCATATTCTCAATCTCCTCTGCTTAATACAGTCAATTACACATCAAGAGGACTTTTTTCAGGTTATAATAGGGCTAATGTTAAGGTAGGTATTGAACAAAATGGGAAACAATACATGCAATTCCAAAAGAAAAGAGACATTTTGAGTGAATGAACTTAACACTAGTATGGAACTGCATTATTTTTCAATAGTTCCCTCAATTATGCAGCAAACAGATTCATTCATGCATCAGAATTCCAATTTTTTTCTTTTCTTGCTTTCATTCATTATTTTCTTTTCATAAATTTTCTTTTTCTGCAGCATTTCGATGCATATTTTTCTTTTGAAATCACAACTTTGTTATTTATTTCTTTCCTTTTGAAACCAAAACTTAGATAGCTTTGCTATTCTCCACCCCAAACTTAGAACATTGCTTGTCCTCAAGCAAATAAAATCTGAATGTCACCCCAAACTTAGTTTTAAACTCATCCTTAATTAAACTCAATATGCCTCTTTTTCTTTGGATGGTAAAAATGGTTTTTCATCAAGGCTTGTAATGAGGGAAAATCAAGAAAGGGATATTAAGCTCAAAGGGGTGAACTAGGACATTCAAGCACAAAGGGAGGTTCATTTAGGCTAACTAGGCACAATCAAAGAAGGCCTTCATCATATGTGTGAGAACTATAAAATCGCGTATTCAATCAAGAAACAAAGCAAGTTCTAGAGGGTGCAGCAAAATTAAGATCAATCACACATGAAAGAATATATTCTGCAAAGTTCAAATTCTTACCATTGGAATAAAGGTGATAATATCAATAAATCATGTTCATAATTCATCTTACAAATCCATATGCACAAATGGTAAGAATCTCTTTATTTTTCAAAATGAAGTGTGACAACACATGAAGAAGTACACAAACAAAATGTTTACTCAGAATTCAGAAACAGAGAAATGAAAGAAGAATTTGACTTATTCACCATAAAATGGAAAAAGGAACGTAATACACAAATAATTATGAATATATACATTTTTTTTATTTTTTTTTTAGTTTAGCAGGAAATCTGACACAATTCAGCACATGAATCAAGAAGTGAACCACTAGGAATTCAGTTTATCAAGAATTGAAGGCATTCATGTATGAAAATTCCATGAGTTCATCAATCTCAATCAAATTCAGAAATTATGTCCCTTATAATCTCTCACATTCTTAACCAATTGCCCAGTTTTAACAATTAATTTTAGACATCATGCACTCAAGAACAACAATAAACATTTCTCTAATTCCCCAACTTAAGAATTCTAAAATCAGAAATGCAAGGTTGGATAGAGATTTACTTGGACTAAAGATGCAAATGCAATGTAAAAGTGATGCAATTGATTTAATGCCCAGAAAGATTTGGAATTAAATGCTCAATGTTAAAGGAAGAAGTTTAGAAAGCAGCAAAAAAAAAATAAAAATGATGATGAAGTATTTATGTGGTTATGCTAAAGCATGCAACTACTATTGGCAGGAAGAATGGATGCTCCAACAATTATAACAATCCTTGCAGAACCTTTAACCTTGTGCTTAACCTCATTTTTAGGCTCAGAGTGGAAGTTCCAGCAAAATACTAGTTTCATTGTCAAAAGCAATTGCAAAGCAACTAGAAACTTAGATCATGCAGAAAAATAAAATGAAAAACTAGAAATTAAAAAGAAATGAAAGGGAAAGAAGTGTGAGTTGCCTCTCACAAAGCGCTCTTTTAACGTCACTAGCTTGATGCCTATTAATCTTTGGTTCTAAGAGATTATTTTGTTGATAACGGTTCTTGCTCTATCTTTAAACGTTTTCCCTTTTTCTCACCAACTTGCAATTCTTCATTTAATTCAGAACTTGAAAGAAATAGAAGTGGAGGGACTTCCAGCAGCTTGATATAATCTGCAAGCCTCTTTTCATCCTCTTTATCATCTTGATATTTCACTGTAGCAAGGACTACTCTCATAATAGAATCTTCATTTTGTTTTTCCATCTTATTGATTCTTCCTTCTGGTGTAGTGCAGTTACTATCCTCTAAATTTTATTTTCTTAAAAGAGTGAATTTCCCTCTTTGCAAGTTGTCTTGTGCTTCTTCTTTAGCATTCTTTGTAGCTATTTTCTTCTCCTCATCTTTTAGATTAGAAACCTCTGTTGCACTTCTTATTGTGACAGCATGGCATTGCTCCCTTGGATTCAACATAGTATTGCTAGAGAATCTATCCTCATTCTTATGTGCCAACTGCTGTAAAATTTGTTCTATTTGAATCTCCAACTTCTTCATAGATTCCTCTTAATTTTTGAGGTTGGACTGTATAACTTTCATAAATTGTAGCAGTGTTTCCTCCATTTCATTCATTCTCTCAGACAAAGATTTTGAAAATTGTAACTCTCTTGGAGGTTGAGATGAAGAAGCTTGACAATATGATTGTGGAGGTTGAAAATAGGCATAGGATAATAGTGCTATTGCAATATCACTTTTTGTTGCAGGTCTTTGTTGATTCCATTGATAATGTGTTGACTACTATTTGCCTGATATTGAAAATCAGAATGGAATGGAGGTTGAGACCTTTGAAAATCACTAAAGTAATTAATATGTTCTTGAGGATCTGGTGTAAATACATTACATGCTCCATTCATATGATTTCCTCCACAAAAATCACATATTAAGTAGCTTGTTTTTCCACCTCTAGCTTGAAAAATATTAATTTGTTGAGTCAAGCTACAAGTTGTTCATAAAGTAAGTGCTTCATAGCATCTAGTATGTTGAAGCGAACCACACTCTCTCCAAACTCTATAGTGAGAGTTCCAGCATGCACATCAATTTTGGTCCTGGCCGTCTTCAAGAATGGCCTCCCCAAGATGATTGGTGTAGCTCCTTTTATTGGCTCTTCTTCTTGCATGTCCAAGATGTAGAAGTCAGCAGGAAAGATCAAGTCATCCACTCTCACTAGAACATCCTCCACAAGGCTGGCTGGATTAGTGGTGCTCCTATTTGCTAACTGGATGATGACACCTGTGGGCTACAATGGTCCAAGAGACAAAGATGTGAAGATAGATAAAGGCATAACATTAATAGATGCACCTAAATCAAGCATGGCATTATCTATCCTATTGTTGCCTATAATGCAGGGAATAGTAAATGTCCCTGGATCTTTGCATTTCTTAAGCATGGAAGTTTTTTGCCTCTCAAAAAGAGCTGATACATTCCTCCCTATGTTCACTCTTTCATTACCCTTTAGTCGCCTTCTATGAGTGCACAAGTCCTTAAGGAATTTGGCGTACTTTGGGATTTGCTTGATAGCATCTAACAAGGGGATATTGACTTTAACCTTTCTGAAAGTATCCAGAATTTCTTTATCAACCTCTTCTTGCTTCTTGCTGGGCTGAACCATTCTTTGAGGGAAAGGAATAGGAAATGGACCTCTCCTCTTTATCTACCACTTTTGGTTGCCATGGTGTGGGCATAGGTGCAGGCTGCTTGATGAAACGAATTTAGCTACTCGTCATGCAAAAGATTGTCGTTAATCCTTATCAAATATGCAAGAAATGAATGCAGTACTAGGGTGTTGTCCTAGGTCGTCTCCAAGGAATTTTTGCTTGGGAACATACATCGAACAAGTGTAAACATATATTTTAAAGCAAGTAAATTGGGGGGAGGTTTGTCAATTTCCAAATTTTAATCAAGAGCAAAATGTAAACTAGTGAAATTCAATCAATTAAAATGAGTAATTCCTAGTCAATCAATGAGTTCAATCATTATTCTTTCAAATGATTCAATAATCCCCTTTCTTTCCCTTGAATTAAGTTAATCTAACAAGCGAAAATTAACTTTAACATCCCAATTAAAATTAAGCATCTTAATGGGCTCCAATCTTTATCCCTAAGATTAAGCAACCTCAAAGATTAATCAAAATTAAGCAATTTTGAATTAGAATTTCGTTGGGTAATTTAGGGTTCATTAAGCAATGTTTCCTTCATGCAAATTCCATTTCATTCAAAGATTGGTGTCAATAAATTCAAGGACAGAAAGATTTGTATTGCAATTAATCCTAAGAATTCAAGATTTATGTGCATTGACTAGGAATTACAAGGAAGTTTAGCCTTCCATATGGATGGGCTTCACAAATGAAAGAAAGAAATGCAAGAATGTAAGTAACATTAATGTAAATTCAACAAAAATCAAAAGGAAAATTGGAAATTAAAACCTATAGAGGACCCTTGGCTGTCACCCAAGACTCCAATGTTCTGGGAAATTGTCTCAATTTGGCAAAGGAAAAATGTGTAAAGTGTAAAAGTCCCGTACCCTAATTCCTAAAACCTATTTATATTGGATGCCATGTCAGCAAAGTGTCCACTTTTTGCTTTGAAAGTGTCCACTTTGGGCCTTGAAAGTGTCCACGCGCAATTCACGTAAGTTTGTCAATTCTCTGGAGTTGCCACTATTGGACTTGAAAGTGGCAACTTTGGATGCGCGTAGCCACTTTGAAAGGAAATAGTGGCCACACGCAACATGCTTCCGAAAGTGGCGTCCTGGGCTTCCTGGAGTTGCTACTATTGGACTTGAAAGGGGCTACTTTGGATGCGCGTAGCCACTATTGCCTTTCAATAGTGGCCACGCGCAAAATGCTTCCAAAATGACGTCCCTGGAGCTCTCTGGAGTTCCCACTTTTGGACTTGAAAGTGGCTACTTTGGAACCTTTAATGCCCAGACTTGCTGTAGTTGCCACTTTTGCTCCTAAAAGTGGCTACTTTGGGGGCAACTTTCATCCAAGGGTCAAGATATCTCAGAATTAACTTGGGGACTCTGCAAAATTATCAAGATAATTAAAATTGCAATCTATATCTATGTAATTAAATGCAAATTAACTAAAAATTAATAAACCTATGATTTTTACTCAAAATGTAATTTTTGTACTATTTACACTATATAAGTCTAATTTTTCTATTAAGGAAAACTAAAAAGACAAGTAAAAACATGATAAAATGTGGATTCATCACTGCTCTTGGCTTCTAACCTCTCCTCCTTCATCTTCTGCAGCTAAAGTGCAACTAGGATCCTTCTCCTTAGGCATTTTTGGCTCTTGCATCACCTTACCAGATCTCAAGGTAATGGCACTCACATTCTTTGGGTTTGTTATAGTTTGTGTAGGGAGATTGCCTGAACCTTGAGATTGAAGTTGATTAAGGGATAAAGCAAGTTGACCCATTTGATTCTCCAAGGTCTTGATACTTGCTTGAGTCTGTTGTTGGAAATCCTGACTCTGTTGCTGGAAATTGAGATTATTCATGGTGAGTTGCTTCACAAGGTCTTCCAAAGATGACTCACTCTTTTGAGGTGCAGGAGCTAGTGAAGGGGATGCTTGATGGTGCTGTTGAGATGAAGATGATGGATGGTGATGTTGCTGGGCTGAATATGGCTTGCTTTGTCCAGCTTGATGTGGTTGGAAGCTGAAAAGGAAATTTAGTAGCATAAATATTAGCATTATAAGCTTGAGGATTACCTTCTGAAGATTCAGTTTCTTGCAATGTGGGGAAACTATCAGTGAAGTGATCCGTAGACGAACAAATCCCACAAAGCATGGCTAGAATGGATGGAGGTAGAGGTGCATATGCAGCAGAATTCTTTTGGATGGATGCCAACTATTTTACCATAGAAGCCAACTCATCTAGTTTATGCTCCACCTTATGTGAATTTGAAGTTTGAATTTCATTGACACTTTTGGACATGATGGAATTTTTCCTTGTAGCAAACTGTTGAGAGTTAGTTGCCATGTTCTCAATGAGGTTCCTAGTGGCAGCGAGAGTCTTATCAACTAGGGCTCCCCCACTAGCTACGTCGATCATGCTCCTATCCATTGGGTGTAAGCCCTCATAGAAGTATTGGGTTAGGAGCTGGTCACTTATCTGATGATGGGGGAAGCTAGCACAAAGTCTCTTAAAACGCTCCCAATATTCATACAAACTTTCCCTCTCCAGCTGCCTAATACAACATATTTCCTTTCTTATTGAGGCAGCCCTTGAGGCAGGGAAATTTTTTTCCACGAACAATCTCTTGAGGGTATCCCAACTTGTAATAGAGCCAAGTGGAAGATAATACAGCCAATCTTTAGCCAAATCCATAAGAGAGAACGGAAAAGCCTTCAATTTCACATGCTCTTCAGGCACACCTTGTGGTCTCATTGTAGAGCAAACAATATGAAATTCCTTGAGGTGTTTATGCGGATCTTCACCTGCAAGACCATGAAATTTAGGCAAAGGATGGATTAGGCTAGTTTTAAGAACAAAAGGGACATCCACATCTGGGTATTGGATACACAAAGTCTAGTAAGTCACATCTAGCGCGGTAAGCTCCTTAACTGTCAGGTCATTTTTTGCCATTTCTAAAGGTTCAAAATTTAAAGAATGCAGAGAAGAATATATGGAAGATGGAGAAATTGGTGAAGATGGTTCCTCAGTATGTGCAGAGTTTTGTCTATTAAGGTTCCTAAGATTCCTATGTAATGTCCTATCAATTTCAGTATCTGGAGGATATAAATCTCCCGGATTTGATTTGGTCATTCATTAGGAATTAGCTATGGAAAATTGAAAAGAAGTAAACTAATGAAGCAGTAAAAATGCAGAAAAATTCAGATGACAATTATACAGAAAAACTAACATCTAAGTGCAGTAAAATAAAGTATTAACACCAAACAGCAAAAATAGAAAGAAATTGCAAACTATGAAACGAAAATATGCAACACACAAGCACAAATTCTGCAAACTTCTACAGAATTATGCAGCAAAAATAGGGAAATTGCAGCAAACAAAAATACAGTACAACAAACTAAAATGCAGAAAACAGCAATTGGTTGTACCTAAATGCAAGATATCTCTACTTACCTATGAAACTACAACTATACTAAAGTATTCACAATGCAAAAGTTAAAAAAGAATTCACTAAACATGCAGAAAATGAAAATGAAAACAGAGCAAATAACATGTTTATGAAAAATCAACACCAATGTTCCCCGGCAACAGTACCAATTTAATGATGGTGTTTTTTCCTTTTGAGTGTTTAAAAGTTTTGTCGCAAATCCTCATCAAAATTTAAGCAAATTAATGTAGTACTAGGGTTACCCTAGATTGTCTCCCGTGACCATTGGCTATTAATCTTCATTAAACATATTGAGGGCATTAATTGGACAAGCAATTAAAATGGGGGGTTTTGTGGTTTCAAATCAATATAAAGAGCAACAAGCAAACAAGTTTAATTAATTCAAGCAATAGAAAACAGAAATCCTTAGTTCATCCACAAAGATTCTATCCTCATTCCACTCATGATTTAACATTCATCCTCTCTCCTATGAATTAGGTTAAATTAACAAGCGAAAATCAACCTTATGGTCCTAACAAAATTACGCAATTTGCTAGGCTCTAATCCCTCATCCCAAAGTTACTCAACCTTAGAATTAAACCTAGGATTAAGCAATCCCTAGTTTAGAATCTCCTTAAAATGAATTAGGGTTAATTAAGCAATACCTCCCTCATTCACCATTAATTCAATTCAAGAGACAAGGAAGAAGTAATTCATGAAAAGAAAGAAATTATATTATCATTAAAATCAAGGAACTTAAGAATCCGTGTGAACTTACTAAGGATTACACAAAATTTAGCCCTTCATGGAAATGGGTGTAACACCTAATTTCTACCAAAACCCCATATACTCATAATATGACTCAAGACTCTACAATATGGCACACCTAAATTAGACGCGTGAGAGAACTCAATCAAATAGTATTCACATTCCAACTTAAATATTTAATTTATCAGAATAACTCGAATTAACAAAAAGGTAGAGATTATAATAATGTACTTGCATCAAGCTCACTCATCATAAATTTTATAATTTTATTAATCTCGCATCTCAACAACATACAAGTCATTTATGTTAATTACTCCAATTATTCGCAGGATGACTTTAAAATGACGATACCGTTAGAGATAAAAATTATGGAAATATAATAAAGAGTATGTTGGTGAAAGAAAAGTATATATATATAAACCATCCAACCAAAATGTTCAAGGTAAAACAAAATTCAAAGCCAAATAACCCCAAAGTTCAGTATTCCAAAAATAGTAAAGACAACCCAAGTCCTATGAGCAGTATTCATCCGTAATTAAAAACAACAACTACAAAGAAAACTCTGATGGAAAGGAATCCTCGCTGGGGTTAGACTCTATTCCGTCGGAGTCGTAAGAGTCATTTGCTGGTTGAGGGTGAGGAGAGAGCGGTAGGTCGTCCGGGTCGCTGTCAATCCAACCGATAGTGGGCGGGGGCGATCGAGAAGCAGGTGGTGGTGATGAAGGGCGTCGGATAGAGGGTTCGGCTTCGTCGGGAGGAGGTGCTCGAATCTGTGGGAGGTGGCGAGATGCTGGTATAATGGAAGACTTGATAACCTCGACATCTTTTAACTCAGGAGCAGGGGTAGGACTGGAAGTAGGGCTAGGCTCGGGGTTAAGATTGATAACGGTCTTACCGTTGTCAATGAAAATTTTAAGACATTTGGCTGGAGGTTCATATGGTGGAGAAGGAGGAGGTGAGAGGATGATAATACTCCATTCCGAAGGTAGGGGTATGGAGATGTCTGCAAAAAGGTGGTCACTCCAGCTAGGCTTCCAGCCGTCTTCAGTGAGAGGCCCCAAGGTCATGGAGACCATCCCCTGCTACACGAGACGGCGCATTGCCTGGTCGTATCTCCATACTGCTTTCTTGTCGGAGTCCTCTCCCTATATCATTGCTCACTGAGGGACCATCTGTCATACAGTCATGCAATACATACAAATACACAACAATAAAACACGAACAGAAAGGGTGAGCTTTGCTACAATCAGTCATCAGATATGGAGTAAGTAAGAAAATCAGAGTAATATCAAGCACTTGCGAAGTCACATCTTAATACACACACAGTAATAACAAAATGCTCAATAAACAATTACAAAATGCAGACAGAGTCACAGAGATTCATCATAACATAATTTAAACACTAACGCCTAAAACATACTACTTTCTCAGTTTGTTCCCACCATTCCTCCAGTCAAGGTGATCGGAGACCCTCGTTTCCTACAAGCACACATTATATGTAATCCATCAAGAATATTCTCCCATTTAACCATTTCGGTCCCTCAGGAACGAGTCCTTCCACGATCCTCTATAATGCTTGCTCACGTCAGGATTAGTGGAGGTTTTGATGGCGATGTGTCCCAGCCGTGATGAGCTATTTCACACCATTGGGGCAACCCCCCTCCACTACCCCTAAGGTCCTTCCCTCAAACCTGAACACTCACATCCCTCAGCTGTGCTAAACTTTGACCTTGACTCTCCATCCTTTATATCATGCACATAAAAGGTTTCGTAACCGCATCCTCCTTATACCATTTTTG
Source organism: Abrus precatorius (assembly GCF_003935025.1). Classification (NCBI taxonomy): domain Eukaryota; kingdom Viridiplantae; phylum Streptophyta; class Magnoliopsida; order Fabales; family Fabaceae; genus Abrus; species Abrus precatorius. Next base: position 14,831,657 of record NW_020874362.1, read on the forward strand.
GAGCACGCATTTTATTCTCAAAGGTCACAAACCACATAACCAAATCCACGTTCATAAGAGCTAGCACGTTCAAGGAAAAGAAGAACCATTTGTCCACGGTCCAAGAATAAAAGAAAAGGAGAGAAGATGGAGATAGTTATAAAAATTTCGTTGAAATATCATAGTCGAAATGTACCTTCGCAAACAAAATAATCATCAAAGAATCATGGAAATAACCGCAAGTTTAATCACACATGCAACTCATTTCTACCACAAATTTTTTTCGTAAAATAGTGATTAAGTGGTAGGAAAATTCTTTCATGGTTAAGAAAAAGGGTTCCTTGGTCATACAAAATCAAACCGAGAGAAAAAGGTGAGTAATTTCTCAACTAAAACAAAAAGGAAGGAGGGTAGTCGATGAAAACCAAAAAGAACACAAGGATTCATAGAGTTATTTCAACATGCAATCAGATATTCATCAAAGTTACCAACTTTATTTAGTAGTGAGGGCAAACAAGAAAGAATCGTGTAAGGTTTTCAATATCATTGACATGCAAACAGTTATCCACACCCATTCGAGTTACCACATGCATTGTTTTAGTAGTGTTCGAACAAAGAAATTAGAAGATGAAGAGAAAGTCATTTGCATGCAACTTTTAATCTCATTAGAAATGAAAATAGGAAGGAAGAATATTCATCATACTTGATCACACACATGTTAGCAAACACATTCATTCACACACAATTAAGAACTCCCCTAACCTTGTTTGGTTTGAGAAAGAGAGATAGAGTGGAAGGCTTGGTCTTGGTACTAGCAGGATCTTGGTCACGACTTGAGTTCTTGGTGTTTTGTCGCCTCCTTGAGTGGTTGGTGATGAAGTGTGTTGTCCATTAGAGAAAAGGGCGTAGAGGCTTTGTGTGAGGGTGAGAAGGTGTCGAGAGAGAAAAGGAGTGGTGAGGTTAAGAGTGTTCTTGAAAATAAGGGAAAAAGGGCGCGTGAGGATTATAAGGTGTCCTTATATAGTGTGGGTTAAAGCTTTGCCCATTCGTCTCCCAAAGGCTGGCGGTGAGTTGCACAAGAAGGGTTTTAGGGTTAGGTTATGTGAAGTGACATATCCTTTCACCTTTCTTGTTGAACAATCACGCCTCTTGGATGTCCAGGTGCATGTGACACGCCTTGTCAAGAGCATTCAATGCACAGAGTGCAAAAGAAGCAAGCCGTTGGTGATCCACACATCTCCACACGCCATTCATCATAATGGAGTAACCGAATGGGGGTTTGACCTAGGCAAGAGTGGGTAGTTAATGGACGTTGGCGGCTAGCGTTTGTTTGTGGAGGGAAATGGGTTCAAACCCTTCGTGTCCCACAAATTGAAAGGGTGATGTTCTTTTGAGTGGTTAGTGAAAAGGTGGTGCCTCTTGGACTCCTTGAGGCAAGGTGGCGCCTTTCTCTTTGCCTTGAGCGTGTGGCCAGTACCATAAAACAAGAAATAATTGCATGCGATTAATGGGGCATAATTTCCAGAATAAATATTGCTAAGTTTTTAGTTGTTTATTAAGTGCGGGCTGGCAGCTAGGTCAACTGTAGAAGGAAGTGGAGTAGGTTTTCCTTTGTTTTTCCTCATGAGGTTAAATGCAGTTAAAAGGTAATTTAGGTAACTTGAATGACGGTTTAAATGAGGCAGGTGAGGCCCCTCAGTTTTAAGCAATTAAAACGTGGTTATTAGGAAAAAAAAATAGAATGAATGATTGATTGGTTTCGGTAATGCCATGCAATTAATGCAAGGTGGCTACTTAAGTTTTCTGATGGAGGGTGGCGCCACTTTTGGCCATGCGTTCACACAAATCTTCATAGGGTTTGGCCATAAATGCAAGGTAATTAAGGAAGGAATATATATGGTTGATGTCAGGCACGATTCTGGGGGATTAATTGCTCCAGGTGGAACGTCCTAGGCTGATTGGCACGCCCACTAAATGCAGGCAACCGTTTGGATCAATGTGGAGGGAATCAAGCAGGTGCCTCTTCACTTCCCTATGGTATTTAATGTAGGTGGGTAATTAAGTGAATTTAGTGGCGGTTAAATGAGGAAATAAAGGGTTTCTTCGAGTAAATGGAAAGGCAAGGGTATCCTCCATAATTGACTATAAGATTCTTTCTAATTTATGATTAATGACCTACCTTAATTAAATGTGCATGAGAACCTGAAAGGTTCATAATTAAGGAAAGGAATAAAACTCCATCCTCGGCTACACCATAAATGAGGGATTTTCAATTGATTGCAATCTAACATGTAACGGTCTAGGAAGAGACAAACGACTACACCTAATTAGAGTAACTAGGGAATTGATAATTGTATTAAGTACAATTATTTAGGCTCAGAATCTAGGTCATTATGGCTGGTGTCTTTCTCTTTCCTATCTCAGGCATTAAATGAAAATTGACTGCTCTAATTAAGAGAGGTATATTGGATAAAATCCAAATTAAATGTACAGGAATATGGAAAGTCTATACTCGAGGAAAGAATTGAAGTCCTATTTTTCGGTTGCACCATAAATGGAAATTTTTCAAATGATGGTCAATCAAAGTGTAACGGTTCAAGTGGTGGCGGCTGCATTTAATTAGAGTAATTTGGAATAATGAAATTTTACATTAAGTGTAGTTAATTTGGGGTTAGAATCTGGGCTATCAAAATCAATTCTTTCTCTCTCTCTTTTGCATTAAATGAAATTTGGCCATCAACTAAAAAGAATGAAGGTTTACAAGGTGTCTCTTCGGTTCCTTGTTTTGCACATGGAAATCTAGGGCAAAAGTGGTGGTTCTCATTAATTGACTGGCTTAGTGTGTAGGGTGTTATGGAAAATGAAAAGGTTCAGGTGTACTCATCAACTAAGGTCAAATAGACATTTAATGGTAAGGAATGTTACTTAATGGTTAGGGAGGTAGGCAGCCCCACGTGTAACTCTCTTGGGTTTAAGGGAATATTACAACTAATTATAATGAATCAGAAGAATAATATGATCATGAAATAAAATGGGTCCACGTATTTGACCAGAAGACATTTTCGCCCCATGGGTTGACTCACTAACCTAGGGTTATTTAAGGCAGTCATACCACATGATCATATAACACATGCACATAAAAATTTACATTAAACATTACTAAAAAAAATATAACAGGCTCTATTGTGCAGCAGAGACCCTAGCAATTCAAATAATCATCATTAAAAGAGAACATTCATAAAATCAACTGATCCACAAAATTATCAAAAAGAAATGTACGAAATTCAATCAATATAATAACAGTACTACTATTGAAGGTTAACTAAACTCGGACAACCCTAAGTACACAAATCAAAATTGGGGATGTTACAATGGGGGTCAAAAACGCAGTTGAGAAATACAGAAAACTCATTAACATTAATGTAAAAGCAAGAGAAATGAGAAGCCAAACCCTAGGTTGGACCCTTGGCTGTCACCCAAGGTTGCCCTAAGCTCTGAAAAATGTCCTAAATTTAGTAAAGAAGAGAAAAGGTTCAAAAAGTGTAAGAACTCCCTACCTTAATTTGGTAAAAATCTATTTATACTAAAGTTGGCGCCCTCCAAAGTAATTACTTTCATTCTTTCATAATAAACACGTGCAGCATCAGTTGGGTTTTTCCTCTCTGGAGTAATTACTATGAAAGATTCATAATAACCACACGCAGCACTGGGACATTTTGGACTCTCTGAAGTTGTCACTATGAACTTTGATAGTAACTACACGCAACACCTTCAATTTTGCATGCTCTGGAATGATTACTATGAAAGTTCATAGTAACCACGCGCAGGTTTAGTGGATTCTGGGCTGCTATAATTGTCACTTTAAGCTTTGAAAGTGATCACTTTGGTCCCTTTGCTGGATGTGGCTTGCTGTAGTTGTCACTATCAATCTTAAAAGTAGTTACTTTCACCTCAAATTCCTCAAAATCCAACAATTCTTCAAAATAAGCTTGGGGATTCCTGCCACATTATTCAAATGATCAAAATATGTAAAATAAACTATCTAAATCAGTGTAAATTAACTAAAAACTAAAAACCTATACTATTTAGCCTAATTGGAATATTCATCTTATTTAAACTAAGTCTATTCTTTTCTATAAAAAGTAATAAATGATGTATAAAAATTTAGTAAAATGTGGATTCATCAGAGATGACCTAGGTTACTCCCTGAACTGCATGTTTTTATGAGGAATCTAGTTACTTTTGATACCAATGCGACATGGATATCAATACCTTGAATCTGTTCTAGAAAAGTATGGAGTAAAACACAGAATAACAACTCCTTATCATCCTCAAACCAGTGGAAAAGTTGAAATCTCCAACAAAGAAATCAAGAAAATCTTGGAGAAAGTGGTGAATAATTCAAGAAAAGACTGGTCAAAGGAAGTTGGATGACACAGTTTAGGCATATAGGATAGCATTCAAAACACCAATTGGTGTGTCACCATACAATTAGTTTTTGGAAAGGCTTGTCATCTCCCTGTGGAACTTGAACAGAAAGCATATTGGGCTACTAAATGGTTAAATTTTGATTTAACTAATGTTGGAAAAAAAAGAGTGCTGCAACTACATGAGCTGGAAGAGTTCAGACAGTTTGCATATGAAAATGCAAAGCTGTATAAGGATAGGACTAAAAGAATACATGATAAATTCATTTTGCAAAGAGAATTCAGACTAAGGCAGCTAGTTCTGCTATTCAATTCAAGATTGAAATTATTTCCTAGAAAGCTCAAGTCAAGATGGTCAGAACCCTTTATGGTGGAAGAAGTTTCTCCTTTTGGTGCTGTATTACTTGAAGATCAGAAAGAAGGGAGAGTATTTAAAGTAAATGGCCAAAGGTTAAAAATCTACCATGGAGGAAATTGATTAACTAACTACAAAGGAACTCTTATCAATGAAAGTTAAAATTGTTTCTCAGACCTAAATCAATTACCATGGTTATTGATTTCTTAGGAATAAGATATCTTGATCTTGCAATCTTCTGGTTTCTAAGGCTTAATGCAACATTTAATTGAACCAGATCTAAGAAATTAGAGTGATTTAGTTAAATGTTAGATTCATTGAGTTAAAGAATTAACCTTTGAATAATAAAACGTGAAACTGATTGTCATTCCATCTAAATACTTGAAAGTTCAGGACTTTATTGAATCAACACTGAAGTTTTGGTGAAACAAGTCCTTATCTATGTTTTCTACATCTGTCAAATACATGCTTTCAGATTCATTATTTTGTTTTGTTTTCTAATTTCAATATTGGTTACTTTTGCATTCAAACTTTATCTAAAATTTGTGATCTCAACTAATTGTGAACTTGTGAAGTGATAATTGAGAACTTTATTCCCTGATGATGATATTTGGGACTCAAACACAGTTCTAACATTCTATTACTTACTACAATAACACTAGTACATTTGCTAGTCAAAATTACATCAAGGATTCTTTACATATCCTTTAAGTTTTTTCATGTATCATTTAACTTGATACATTCATCTTAAATAAATAGGGCTACATAACCTAATCTCTCTCACAAGATGAACAATTAAATGCACAATGATGTCAAAAAATGATGAAGGAAAATACATCTCCAATTTACATAGTATCAAAACAGCTTCAGATTCTAGCTCATCTAACTTTTCAACTTCAGTGACTTTAGTACATACTTTTATGAAACAAAAAACACAATTGTGTTATGGTGTCTCTCACCCTTTTTGGCAATATATCACAAATGGCATTTGGTAAAAAATGTTACATCAAAACATAAGAATCGTGAGACTTCAACCTAACTAACTTGAGGTTTTTCATTAAGACAGGTTTTTTGATATTTGAAGAAAAACCTTATGGCACTTTTATTCCTCGTAAACAATGACATAGGCTTTTTTTTTTTTTTCCTTTTTTCCTTTTTCGGACAGAGTATGACAAGCTGGTGGTAAATATGTCATCTACCAACCGACCGTGGTGCTAATTTCTCTTGTATACCCATCTTAAGTAAATCTAAGAGGGAGTTTAGATTGTCTTTTGTCTTTCCTTTTATATTAAGGAGTGTTCTAATTAGGCTGTCAAACACATTTTTTTCAACATTCATCACATCAATATTGTGTCTTACATCAATGATACACTTATATGGAGGATCAAAGAATATAGATTTTTTCTTCCTAAGTAGTTTATTTGAGCCTGCCCTTTGGGTCTTTCCAAACACAACAATTTCCAGCAGGTGAGGAGTTGCAGGAAAGATAGGTGCTTTCTAGACCTAATCTTGCTCAGGCAAGAATGGAAGCTCGCTTAAGCGAGAATTGTATCGCTTAAGTGAGATCGCGTGAGTTTAGAGGGATAATTAAGGGATCTTAGTCTAAAAAACGTTCATTTCTCATCAAATGACCTTCTCTCTAGATTTTCTCTATTTTCTCTCCTTTCTCTCTCTAAAGAAAATTCTCTCAGACTTCAAATCTCTTCTAGATTTGTGCTTAAAACATCAACTTCATTCAAATCTAAGTAAGTTTCTCGAAGCTCAGATCTCTATTTTATTCCTTTTCTTCAAGACTCTTCTCATATTAAAACAACTATCTTGAAATACTTAGGAAACATCATCTTTCAGAAGATATCTCTGTGAATATCATGGAATCTATCAGTAGATCTCTCAGAACACTAGTTTTGAGGAACCATTACCAGTTAAGGGGAGTATGTCAAGCTTTAAGTTTTATATACATATATAGTGATCCCAGGAGAACCTGAATAACCTATTTTAGTAAAAATCTATAAGTTTTATGAAACCTTATGGTGAAAATGTATTTTTGGTATAAAGAAAGGTTTTGGATTTATTTTAAACTAATTGAATCAAATTTCTAGAAAAAGATATGGGCTTGAATAGCATTAAATGATTTTAAAATTGAGTTACTTAAGTTGTGTATGAGTTAAGTAATAAAAGACACAAAATAATGAACTTTAGGTTTGGAGATCATATTGAAATTATGAGTGAGATTGAGTCTGAAGGTGTCCGACCTTCGGCATATTGTATTGATTGTATGATATGACATTGTGTGATGATTTCTGTGCTGTGATTGATATATTGTATTGATGGCATGGTGCGATATTAATGGTAGTTTCTGTGTTAGATTGGCCTATTGTACTATTTGCATGGTGTGATATTGTATGATAACTTTCTATGTTATATTGGCATGATGCAATAAGTGTAGACATGATATTAATGGCTAAAAGATATCTAAATTGGGTAAATTCACATGAATAATTATAGTATTGAAAGTATATGATGTATGATAGAGAAAGAATGAGATACATGATTATGATGCGTGGGTCAAAATAGCTTGAAAAGGATAATTACGATACATATTGTAGCACATTGAAGAATGTGTTATAATATCTATGTTGATCCATGAATTCATATAAATTGTAACTCACGTATTATGACATGCTGAGTGATAGAAAAAATATGGAAATAAGAAATATTGAGAAAGAGAAAGAGAATAAGTATAGATGGTACAGCGATACACTCGGGTATAGAGTCTGGAGAAGATTTGGAAAATCTTGGAGAAATGAGAATGGTGAATGTAATGCCCCAATTTTTGTAAAATAGTTAGCGACTCTTAAATAGTTAGTGACTTGTTAGTATCGGAATAATTAGATAGATGTTGATTTTTTATTTTTATAAAATATTGATTGATTTTTGAGTTCGACATTTTAGGGTAACTGCATGCAATATATTTGGTTTCAATATCATCCAAGAATTTCTCTGATTATTTTTAGTTGTACTGTCTAAAATACGCCTGAGAGTCTTATCCGAAAAGTCAATTTATGTATTATTCAAATGATTGTCAAATCATAATTATCTGCCTCAAAAAACGTGAGATTTAGTAATCATTGCATTAGCTTTTTAATCATTTCTTAGTCGTCAAAATTATTACACGGAATCTCATGAAATCTAGTAATCATGACTGATGAATCTACATTTTGACTGATATTTTAGCATAATTCTAACACATTTGATAAGAAAAATATATAAAGAAAGCAGAAAAACTCAGAAAAAGAGAAGGAATTGAAGTTTTGTTTAAATTTGTACTTATTTTAGCAATTGTGAAATTTTTGCTTAGGAATTAAGTTTTTAATCTTGTTTTTGAAGGAATAAATTGAGCAAGGATCATATCCATGGAGGTTTGATGACAAGGAATAGGAAAGAAGCAAGTCTGGACTCCAAAAACACAAGAATAAGAAATTGCAGACTGGGTGTGATCACTATTGTCAGTGAAAGTGATCACTTCAGAGCTCAAAGAAGAAGTGAAGCCTGGGCGTTACCACTTTTATCATTAAAAGTGATAGTTCTAGAGAGGCAAAATATCAGGAAAGCTTTGCGTAATCACTATTGTCATCAAAAGTGATCGTTCTAGAGAGTCTTCAACTTGGCGAATTGCGCGTAGTCACTTATATTTGTAACAGTGATAAAGTGCAACTACTTTGGCTCTGCGTTGTCACTTTTATCAGCAAGAGTGATAGTTCAAGAGAGCTCTCAATATCAGGAAGTTGTGTGTGGCCACTATTTTTGGAAAAAGTGTTAACGCGCAACCATAAACTCTCTACGTAACTACTATTTCTCATAAAAGTAATGACATAAAAATATGAGAAATTCTATAAATACCAGAAACGATCCAGAAAGAGGGGATTTTGTTCATTTTTAGTTTTTTTAGTTAGATTCTTGTTAGAGGAAGTGAGAGAGAAGAGTGGGGATTCGAATCTCGGAGCTTCACGAAGAGGAATTGGAGTGGAGAAAGCTTTCATGGCGATTCTGATTTTCTTCTTCTCTTTCTTTTCTTTTCTCTGCTACCATGGCTGTGTAATTTGTTCATAGCTAGGGATTGTAGATCTGAAACGAATATGTTGAATTGATTTTGGATCTAGATTTCAAGCTTTGGAATAGATTGAGTGATTGATTCTGCACTTTACGTAGGAATTGAATGGAAATTTGATTAACTAATTTCAGAGGAACTCTTGTCAATAAAAATTGAATTTGTTCTTCAAATCTGAACCAATCACCAAGATTATAGTTTTCTTAGGGATAAGGAACTTTGATCTTGCAATCTTTTGGTTTCTTATACTTAAGGCAATGTTGAATTAAATTAGATCTAAGGAATTAGAATGTTTTAATTGAATGTTAGGTTCACTGAGTTAAAGAATTAACCTCTAAACAATAGAATGTGAAACTGTTTGTCTTTCTTTCCAAATGCTTGTTAATTCAGAACTTTATTGATTAAACATTGGAGTTTTGGTGAAGCAATTCCCTAGCTATGGTTTCTTCCTCTGTTATCACATAATTGTTTGTTCATTGTTCTATTTTTTGCAAGTTCATTTTGAAAAAGCTTAAATGGTTATAATTCTAAGAAGTGGTATTTGAAACCTAAATTCCCTATGGAGACGATATTTGGATCTTAAATTTACTCATTACTTGCTACAATCCTAGTGCACTTGCTAGTGTTAGATTGCGAACAACAATTACTTTGAAGATTTCCAAATCTTGTATCGGCCACTAGATTTTAATGCAACGAAACCTTGTCCCCCAATTTGCAAACATCGTGATTACCTGAATCTTCCGAAATCTAGTATCGGCCACTAGAATTTCATGGAAGAAGATTTTGTCTCCCGATTTGCAAACATAATCATTTTGGAACTTTCTTTTCTTGTCTTCCAAAATGCCGACACCATGATTGCTTTAATCAATTACCTTTTCTTGAATTTAGCACCACATCAAATGTCTTGTCTACATGTCAACCTAGACATGTCGCATTCTTTTCTAGCCAATCAAATTTCATGCATTTGCTGTCCAAAATCTTAACCTTGGAATTTTGTACCAATTTTTGGAAATTTCCCCACCAAAACCATGTGCATGCAGCCCTAAATTATTCCATGCATTTGCTTGCAAAATGTACTAACTTTGCTTGCAAGTTTCCCTAAAAATTCACTATTCCTACACTAAAAACTGTGACACCTTTTTCTTGCACCATTTGTACCAATTTCATTTCAATTTTTGCACCAATTAAGCCATGTGCAGTTTTTCAACTTTGGAAACTTTCCAAGTAAGCCAAACCGTAAGTGTTTAGTGGCAATTGGCCAATCTAAACTTAGACCCTCCATATAAATTGGCAAACTAAACTATTTACTCATTTTGCTACCCAAAATCTGAAAACTCTCTCTCATTCTCTCCACTTGCTTTCTCAGTTCTCATTCTCCATTCTCTCAAAGTCTCACACTCTCTTAAAGAAACTGAGAGGCTCCAGCCCCTCAAACCTCACAAATCCTTCATCTAAACCATACAAACACACCACCACTACATCACCAACATCTTCCTCCACCTCTCCTTCAAATTTTGTGTGGAAGAAGCGCACTTTGGAGGAGAAACTTGAAGATCCTTGTTGCTATTTTCTTGGTCCAGCAAGCTTCCCTTGGAGATCCACCATTTCCAGCCCTTTCTCCTTCAATTTCATGCCCAAAACTCAAAGGCAAGGGGGAGTTCTCACCTTTATGCATTTTATTTAATTTCCCTTGGTTGAACTTGTGAAAACCTTGAAAAAATTTCATTTTTATCTTCAAAAATTCTGGACAAGTTCATTGTACCATTTGCATGTTGAGTTCCACTTAATTTTTCACTTTAATTACTTCTAACTTTTCAGTTTTATGTTTGAATGAGGTAATCCCTTTGAAAGCTTGTATTTTTATCAATTGCATGTTGATTCCTCCTTGTGCATGTCTCAGTTTTACACTTGGTTTGCTGGATTTCTTGTTCAAATGATGATCCACCCTTTGAGACCTTAGAACCGTGAGCTTGGATGACAATTTCCTTCACTTGCATGTAGATTTTGACCCTTATGTGTTTCAATTTTCCCTTTGTTTAGTTGGAACTTTATTTCTTACCAAAATCATGCATTTGGATGGTGAGACAAATTGTTGCATGTCGATTCCCTACCCTTGCATGTGTTGGATTCATTGTTCTAAAGCTTAATCATTCTTGAAACAAGTTACTTTCAAGATCTTTGGAAAAATTAAATGGTTAAATGCTAAAACTACCTTGTATTGCCTCGGTTTGACCTTTTCAAACATAATCCCTTGCTGAAAATAAAAGTTCTGCACTTGGATGATCAAATTTGGTGTTTTCATGTTGATCTTTCTCTATTTTGCTTGTTTTGGACTTGACAAAAAATGAGTTTTTAAAGGCTGGACAGTCTTGATCGTTATGAGGAAAAATGCTAAGATTTATATATTTTGAAACCTTGGAACATTTAGAAAAGATTGGGATGAATTATTGGAATTAATCTCATAAAAACAAAAGGATAAGTTGCTTGGATGGTCTCGGTTTTGGCATTTAAAGTGTTTTAAAAATTGGAAAATATCTTGCATGCTTGAACATTGGTGAATAAATAAATTAAGATGCTGGACAGTTTTGAGTTTTAAGAGAAAGACTTGAATTTTGGTATTTGAGGTCTTGAAACTATTTGGAAAGGGTTAGTGTGAACTTTAATAAGAAATTACACAAAAGGAAAGGCCAATTCTAGGGGACAGCCTTGGTTTTGAATATATAAAACACTATAAAAGTTGAAATACATCTTGTATTGCCTTGTTTTGTTTAAGGAAGCAAAAAGTGAACTTGAGAAGCGGATTACTTTGGCTGGATTTGATTGAACCGTGATGGACCTTGCTTGTGTGAAAGGTTGATTGTTGGTTGCAAACTTGTATGATTGACCTTGGATGAAAGTGAGTGTATGTCTTGATTTTACCATGTTGTGGTGTTTGAAATTTATGAAAATTACTTGGGTAACTTGCTGGAAAAATGTGAAAGATGTGGAATATGTACTATTCATCTGATGAATCTATATTTTTACTGATATTTTAGCATAATTCTAACACATTTGATAAGAAAAATATATGAAGAAAGCAGAAAAACTCAGAAAAAGAAAAGGAATTGAAGTTTTGTTTAAATTTGTAGTTATCCTAGCAATTGTGAAATTTTTGCTTAGGAATTAAGTTTTTTTTTATCTTGTTTTTGAAGGAATAAATTGAGCAAGGATCATGAAAATGAAGGCTTGATGACAAGGAAGAGGAAAGAAGCAAGTCTGGACTCCAAAAACACAAGAACAAGAAAGTGCAGATTGGGCGTGATCACTATTGTCAGTGAAAGTGATCACTCCAGAGCTCAAAGAAGAAGTGAAGCCAGGGCGTTATCACTTTTATCATTAAAAGTGAGCATTCTAGAGAGGAAAAATATCAGGAAAGCTTTGCGTAACCACTATTATCATCAAAAGTGAGCATTTCATAGAACCTTCAACTTGGCGAGTTGCGCGTAATCACTTTTATTCATAAGAGTGATCACAAGCAACCACTTGAGCTCTGCGTTGCCACTTTGATCAGCAAGAGTGATAGTTCCATAGAGCCCTCAATATCAGGAAAGTTGCACATGGCCACTTTTTCTCATAAAAGTGTTAATGCGCAACCATAAACCTTCTGCGTAGCTACTATTTCTCATAAAAGTGATGACGCACAAATCTGGGAAATTTTATAAATACCAGAAACGTTCCAAAATTGGAGGATTCTGTTCATTTTCATTTTTGTCAGTTAGATCCTCGTTAGAGAAAGTGAGAGAGAGGAGTGGGGATTCGAATCTTGGAGCTTCACGAAGAGGCATTGGAGTGGAGCAAGCTTCCATGGCGATTCTGAGTTTCTTCTTCTCTTCTTCTCTTTCCTTTTCTTTCTCTGCTGTCATGGCTGTGTAATTTCTTCGTAGTTAGGGATTGTAGATCTGAAACGAACATGTTGAATTGATTTTGGATCTGAATTTCAAGCTTTGGAATAGATTGAGTGATTGATTCTGCACTTTACGTAGTAATTGAATGGAAATTTAATTAACTAAATTCAGAGGAACTCTTGCAATAGAAATTGAATTTGTTCTTCAGATCTGAACCAATCACCGAGATTATAGTTTTCTTAGGGATAAGGAACTTTGATCTTGCAATCTTCTGGTTTAATTGAATGTTAGGTTCACTGAGTTAAGGAATTAAACTCTGAACAAAAGAATGTGAAACCGATTGTCATTCTTTCCAAATGCTTGCTAGTTCAGAACTTTATTGATTAAACATTGGAGTTTTGGTGAAGCAATTCCCTAGCTATGGTTTCTCTCTCTGTTATCACACAATTGTTTGTTCATTGTTCTATTTTCTATAAGTTTCTTTTACTCCTAACTGTTCTGAATTGATGTTATTACATGTTACAACTCTTCTTTCGAATTTTCATGGCTCAAATGGTTATAATTCTATGAAGTGGTACTTGAAATCTAAATTCCCTGTGGAGACGATATTTGGATCTTAATTTTACTCATTACTTGCTGCAATCCTAGTGCACTTGCTAGTATTAGATTGCGAACAAAAAGTTTTTCACGCCATTGCCAGGGAATTTTGAATTTATATATCATTAGTAGTAGAAGAGTAGCTAGATTGAGCATTTATTTTGTTATTTTGCTTTAAAATTTCTTTCTACATCTTGTGTAGTATTCTGCATAATATTGCTATCTTTTGCATAGAGTTTTTACATTCTTTTGCATTTTCTGCATAATTTCGCTTTTTTTTATTGTTCTGCATAATTGTAATTTCCATTCTGCATAATTTCTACATGATTTTATAATTCTGCAACTGTTAGATTTAAGTGTCTATATGCTTTTACTGATAGATTTTGCATCATTTCTGTTGTGCATTTCTGAATACTGATTGTAGTCTAATTTTGTTTCATTGTGATTTGTATATGCATGGTAAAAACAAGAATAAATCAATTCTGGTCTTTGATCCTGATATAGACATAACTTTAAGAAGATTGAGAAAAAAGTCTAGAGCAGAAAAAGTCATAGGAAGTGATAGTGATTTAGAAGCTGTCTATTCTCCAGAAATTCAGAGTAATCCTAGAGTGAAAAGAACACCTACACCTTTGAGACAACCAAATCCAGCAATAGAGATGGCAGAGCAAAATAGAATTAGAACATTAGGGGACTATGCAATTCCTAACATGCAAGGTTTTAACTCTTCTATAATTAGGCTAACTATCCAAGCCAACCATTTTGAGATTAAACCTGCCTTATTACACTTAGTCTAACAGGATTAGTTTTCTGGTGGAAATTCTGATGATCCTAACCTACATATTTCAAATTTTCTGCAGCTATGTGACACCATAAGAATGAATGGAGTTAGTGAAGAAGCTATCAGATTAAGACTATTTCCTTTTTCTTTGAGAGATAGAGCAAAATGTTGGTTAAAAGCTCAACCACAAGGAAGCGTTACAACCTGGACAAAACTTGTGAATAAGTTTCTAACTAAGTACTTCCTTCCATCCAAAGCTGCAAAGCTGAGAGGAGAAATTACATCCTTTGTGCAGCAAGAAGGAGAATCATTGTATGAAGCTTGGGAAAGATACAAAGAATTGCTTAGAAGGTGTCCACATCATTGTATTCCAAATTGGATGCAATTGGAAACTTTCTATAATGGGATGAATGCAACAACAAGAACAATGCTTGATGCTGCTGCTAGAGGTTCATTAAATACAAAGTCCTTGGAAGAAGCTCAGAGTATTATAGAGATGATGGCATCTTCAATGTATCAGAATTCAAACTCAAGAAATCAAGAAAGAAACTTTGGTCATGAAGCTAAGGTTTTGGAAACCTTTCTTGCACAGAATCAGCTACAAAATCAAATGTTTTCAGAACAATTAGCTGCCTTGACTTAACAAATCAGCAACCTTCAAACAGGGAGTATGCCTACCAATCAGCTAAGCTATGATTTTTGTGGAGGAAACCATGTAAATGGTGCATGCGAGCCATCTACAAGTGAACCACAAGAACAAGTGAATTATATGAATAATTTTCAGAGACAACAACCATCATATCCCCCTAGATTTCAATTTTTGAATAATAGAAATCAGCAGTATTCTAATTGGAATAATCAATATTCTGCTACCAAGAATTCTAACTCCAATTTACCTTTTTCTAATGCAGGTCCAACACCACAACAACCATATTTTCAGAGGAATTCATCCACTCAACCTCAAGGAACTCAGAAATTTTCCAAGCCTATGAATGAGAGGATGACTAAAATGGAAGAAACTATGTTGCAATTCATGAAGGTGACCCAAACAAGCTTCAAGAACTAAGAAGCTTCTATGAAGAAACTGGAAACACAAATTGGACAGTTAGCTAAACAATTATCCAGTAGGGATGAAGGAAGATTTCCAAGCAATACAGTAATCAATCCTAAGAAGCAATGTCAAGCCATAATTACAAGGAGTGGAGAAAAAAAAGTAAATGATGCAGCAAAGAGGAAAATTGAACAAGATCTGCAACAAGGAAATTTTAAGATATTGAAGAAAGATCATTCAGAAAAAAAAAAAAGTTCCTATGAATTCTGAGAGGAAAACCAAAAAGTAACTCTTTAAAGAAGCTTGTAAGCCAATAGATCCAGAAAAATACAAGAGGCTGCCTTATCCTCAGAGAGTCCAAAATCCTAAACAAAAGGAACAATTTGAAAGGTTTATGAATATCTTTAAGAAATTACAGATTAACATTCCTTTTGCAGAAGCTTTGGAGCAAATGCCTTCATATGTAAAATTTATGAAAGAACTACTTTCCAGAAAAAAGGAAGCTAGAGCACGACAAAACAGCACCTTTGACAGAGGAGTGCAGTGCCATTCTCAAGAGAAAGCTTCCTAAAAAACTCAAAGATCCTGGATCATTCACCATTCCTTGTGAAATAGGAAACTGCACTGTGGGAAGAGCATTGTGTGACTTGGGAGTAAGTATAAATTTGATGTCATTGGCTGTTCTGCAGAAACTTGGCATAGAGGAAGTAAAGCCCACCAACATCACAATACAGCTAGCTGATAGATCATACACTTATCCATATGGAGTTGTTGAAGATTTGTTAGTTAAAATTGACAAGTTTATTTTTCCTGCAGATTTTGTAATTTTGGACATGGAAGTGGATGCTAATATTCCATTGATATTAGGAAGGCCATTTCTTGCAACAGGGAGAGCTTTAATAGATGTGCAGAAAGGTGAACTTATGCTTCGAGTTCAAGATGAAAAGGTAGTATTTAATGTGTTTGAAGCTTTAAAATATCCAGTTGAAGATCATACATGTATGAAGATAGATATATTGGATGCTTTTATTACATAACACCATATTAATGAATTTGATGACACTGCTGTGTTAGAAGAAATAATATCTGTAGGGAATGACAAATCTGAAAATCTGAATGAAGAATACATCATGGAAGTGCAGCAGCAATTGGAAGCCCTGCCAATTCAAAAATCTGCAGAAAATTTAGTAAAGGGAGAGCTGAAAAAAGATGTTAAAAAGAGGAAAAGCAGAAGCTAGAGCTGAAACAACTTCCTTCCCATATGCGGTATGCATTCCTGGATGAAAATCATGAGAATCCAGTTATCATCAACAATGAGTTCAAAGAAGAACAAGAGGACAAACTACTGAGAATCTTAAGAGAACACAAATCTGCAATCGGCTGGAGTATTGCAGATCTGAAAGGTATAAATCCTTCATTTTGTATGCATAAAATTTTATTTGAAGAGAATTTTAAGCCTGTTGTGCAGCCACAAAGGAGGTTGAACCCAGCCGTGAAGGAGGTAGTTAAGAAAGAAGTTATGAAGCTGTTAGATGCAGGAATAATATACCCAATTTCTGACAGCAATTGGGTGAGTCCAGTCCAAGTTGTTCCAAAGAAAGGGGGCATGACAGTTGTTCCTAATGAAAAGAATGAACTCATCCTTACTAGGACTGTGACTGGATGGAGAATGTGCATAGATTATAGGAAGTTAAATGATGCAACCAGAAAAGACCATTTCCCACTACCATTTACAAATCAAATGCTAGAAAGACTTGCTGGACATTCATTTTATTGTTTTCTTGATGGGTATTCAGGATACAACCAAATAGCTGTGGATCCTTTGGATCAAGAGAAAACTGCATTTACATGTCCATTTGGAGTCTTTGCATATAGGAGAATGCCATTTGGTTTATGTAATGCCCCTGCCACTTTCCAAAGGTGCATACTTTCTATTTTTTCTGATTTGGTAGAAAACCTCATAGAGGTGTTCATAGATGACTTCTCTGTTTTTGGTGATTCTTTTGATGATTGCTTAGCTAATCTATCCACTATTTTCCAGAGATGTCAAGATACTAAACCTTGTGTTGAATTGGGAGAAGTGCCATTTTATGGTACAAGAAGGCATTGTCCTTGGTCACAAAATTTTAGAGAAAGGAATGGAGGTGGATCAAGCTAAGATAGAAGTCATTAGTAAATTGCCTCCACCTATCAATGTTAAGGGAGTTGAAGTTTTTTAGGACATGTTAGTTTTGTTAGAAGGTTCATAAAAGATTTTTCCAAAATTGCTAAACCCCTGAGTAATTTACTTATAAAGGATGCTGATTTTATATTTGATGATAATTGCTTGCATGCATTTTCTGTTTTAAAAGAGAAATTAATTTCTGCCCCTATCCTTGCAAAACCATATTAGAAATTACCTTTTGAACTCATGTGTTACGCAAGTGATAGTGCAGTGGGTGTTGTGCTAGGACAGAGGAAAGATAGGAAATTGCATGCTATTTACTATTCAAGTAAAGTGTTAAATCCTGCACAAGTGAATTACACAACAATAGAAAAAAGAGCTTCTAGCTGTTATATATGCTTTTGATAAATTCAGATCATATTTAATGGGTTCAAAAGTGATTGTATACACTGATCATGCTGCTCTTAAATACCTTTTGACAAAACATGATGCAAAGCCCAGATTATTAAGATGGATTCTGCTTCTTCAAGAATTTGAGCTAGAGATCAAAGACAAAAAAGGGAAAGAAAATGGTGTTGCTGACCACTTATCCAAATTACCATTGGAGAGTTTAACCACTGAATCATTAGAAAGCTGGTTGCAGTGGAAAACATGCCTTGGTTTGCTGACATTTCCAATTTTAAAGCCACTCAATTCATCCCAAAGAGGTTTACTTGGCAGCAAAAGAAGAAGTTCTTATATGATAGCAAATTCTATGTATGGGAAGACCCATACCTGTTCAAAATTGGAGTGGATGGGTTACTTAGAAGGTGCATACCACAAAGTGAGAAAGCTGAGATACTATGGCATTGTCACAATTCAGAATATGGAGGTCACCATGCAAGTTCAAGGACTGCTGCAAAAGTTTTGCAAGCAGGTTTCATTTTGCCTACACTCTTCAAAGATGCCAAGAAGTATGTGGAAAATTATGATAAATGTCAAAGAACTGGAAATATTTCAAGAAGACATGAACTGCCATTAACCAACATCCTAGAAGTGGAGCTATTTGATGTATGGGGGATTGATTTCATGGGACCATTTTCCCCATCATTCTCACATGAATACATTTTAGTTGCAGTGGATTATGTTTCTAAATGGGTAGAAGCAATTCCCACCAGATCAAATGATGCAAAGGCAGTGATTTCTTTTATAAGAAAGAATATTTTTTCCAGATTTGGTGTGCCTAGAGTGCTGATAAGTGATGGAGGTACTCACTTCTGCAACAAGTATCTTGAAGCTGTCTTAATGAAATATGGTGTGAAGCATAAGGTTGTTACTTCATACCATCAACAAACAAGTGGACAAGTGGAGGTTTCAAATAGAGAAATCAAGCAAATTCTAGAGAAAGTAGTGAACAGCTCAAGGAAAGATTTGTCAAAAAGGTTGGATGATTCATTGTGGGCATATAGGACTGCTTTTAAAACTCAATTGGTATGTCTCTATATCAGTTAGTATTTGGAAAGGCTTGTCACCTACCCCTAGAGCTGGAACATAGAGCATATTGGACTACTAAGTGGCTTAATTTTGATTTGTCAAGTGCTAGAAGGAAGAGAGTTCTACAGCTGCACAAATTGGAGGAATTCAGACATCAAGCTTATGAGAATGCAAAGTTGTACAAAGAAAGAACCAAGAGAATCCATAACAAGTTCATTCTGCAAAAAGATTTCAGACCTGGACAACAAGTGTTGTTATTCAATTCAAGATTAAAATTGTTTCCAGGGAAGCTGAAATCTAGATGGTCTGGACCATTTTTAATTAAGGAGACTTCTCCCTTTGGAGCAATCCTTATAGAAGATCAGAAAACAGGGAGAGAATTCAAGGTCAATGGCCAAAGATTAAAGATCTATCATGGAGAAGAGTTTACAAGGAACATCTCATGCTTGAAATTGGTTCCTCTTGAGTGAGGAACAACTAATGTCAAGCTAGTGACATTAGAGAAGCGCTTTGTGAGAGGCAAGTCACATTTCTAACCCAATTGTAGTTTAGAATAGTGTTTTAGAACTCTGTATAATCAAATTTCACATTTTTATGTTTTTCTGCATAATGTATGTGAATATTCTGTTGTATCTGATTTTCTGAAGTGCATTTAGGGTACTTGAATTGAGATTCAATGTTTAGAGTGTGTATTTGATGGATTAGAGAGTAACAATTGAATTAATTGAGGTTTTAGAAGTATGTTTTAATAAAAGGAGTCACTATTTTGCAGAAAAGGAGTTACGCAGAGAGTTAAATTTGGAGGATCTCTGCTGGAACAATCACTTTTACTGATAAAAGTGATCACACAGAGGCATCAGGGTAATACGCTTCTCTGGAACCATCACCTTTTCTAATAAAAGTGATTACGTAGAGACAGATAGGAAAACTAGCTCTCTGGATCGTTCCCTTTTATTGGCAAAAGTGACTACGCATAGGTAAGTAAACTTCCAATATCTCTGTGTTAATCCTTTTATTGAAAAAAGTTGTCACTATACTGAGCGTCATCACTTTTCCCAGTAATAGTGATAACGCGCCCCTTACTCTAAAAAATACACTCTCTGGAACGTTCACTCTTAAGAATAAAAGTGATAACGCTGGGATTTTTTTATCAATGTAGCGATCACTTTTATTCTTAAAAATAAGCACGTGCCATGCGTGACCTTAAATGAAAAAGAAAGTGAACACGCATACACATTTTACCCTAAAATCATTTTTCTTTCTGAGTTTCCTCTGCGCTCTCATTCCATCTCTGGTGTCAACTTAGCAACAGTTACCCATTTCCTCATTTCTCTGCACTTTCTCTCAAGGTACGTAAACCCTCATTTCTCTACATCTGTAAATATTTTTTTTGTGGTTAATGTTTTCAAAAATCTTATGGGGGCAATAGTGTGTCATTTTGATTCCATTTGAGAGGAAATTATTCTGATAAGATTTATCTGTCATGCATTTTAGGAGATTTTAATCTACATTGTACTTTCATCTGACTAGAATAGGGTTTATATTGTATCTCTGCGTCACCAGTTGTGCTTTAATAAGAAGATTGCTATTTAGGGGTACTATTAATTTCATTCTGAGGGTAAGGAGAACTATCTTGATATTATCTCCTTCAATCATGGAGAAAATAAAATGCTGAATAGGATTCTCTGATTGTGTATGATAATCTTGATGGATAACTGAACCTGCACTGCACACTATATATACCACATTTCTGCAGAACTTTAGTTGACTTAAATAGAATTGTGTGAACTGTTTGGTGAGGAATTATTGAAAATAACTAATTGAAACTTCTTGATGTTTTGAAATCATTCCTGCATTATTGTGACAAATTGTTTCACTGTTTGAAATTGAAGTAAAGTGATGATTGGAATGTGATTGAATGTGCAAATCTATGTTGGAAAAATAGTTAACCCTAAAATTGGTCTCTGCATTACCCTGTTGTGCTTTAACAATAGAATGCTATTTAGGGAGACAATCAAAATCCAACCAGGACCTAATGGGACAATATTCTGAAGTATGTGGTTCAGCAATAGAGAGACTCTCTGAATGCATTAGGAATACAATTGAACTCATTTTGGCATAATGGTAACAGTTCTACTATTTGTGTTATTTTGTTGGGCGAGTAAATATATATTACACAATGTGTGAACTACAGGTCTGTAAAAAAATATGATTTTTCCTAACCAGAATGGTCTGAAATGTTGACTGGAAATTGCAGAACATATGACTGCAGTATTCTATTTGGAAATAGGTTAAGAGTTGTGAATTTGCTTCTACATGTGCTTGATATTTTCTGAGAATGTGCACTATGAACTCATATAATAGGACTTTACATGTTTTGATTATAAATGCTCAAATTGTGCAGTTGGGTGTTGGTATTTGAATGTTGAATGATATTATTGGCAGACTACATGATGTATAGTGTTAGAAAAATTAAATTTCTGCAAACTGATTGATTGAACATTCTGCAGTATAAAATTATTATTATGTGCTGAAATTTTAAACTGTCAATTACTTTCTTTTTGCAGAAACTGAAAAATGGTTAGAACTTCTTTCAATACACCATTGGGCCCTCCTAAGAAGAAGCAAGCTGCATCTTCCACAACTCCAAGAAGAAGATCCAGTTGAAATCTTCAAGCTGCAACATCAAAGAGGGCCAGAGCTGATGGTGTCTCAAGTTCTTCATCTATTCAAATCTCTGACCCACCTCAACCAAGATCACCTGAACCTTCACCTTCTCCACCACCTCAGACAAGATTCCTTGCACCTTCCCCATCCCCATCACCTTCACCAAGAACAACTGCATCTTCAAGATCTTCACCACCTGCCACACATGACCCTAGATTCAGAAGTTTGGCTCGTGAAAACTTTTTCAGAGCTAACATTCTGAAAAGAAAAATTATTTCCGACAGAGCATTCCAAATAGCTGAGAACAATTATCCAGAATTCAAAGAGGAAATCCAAAGAAGAGGTTGGGAATTCTTCTGTGCAACAACTGGCCTGGGTTGGAGGGACATAGCTCAGGAATTCTATGCCAATGCATGAGGTTTAAGGGAAATTGAATCCCTAGGTTCAGCTCCATGGTCAAAGGCATGAGGATTGACTTTTCACCAGCAAATATCAACAGGGTGCTGGAAATTAATTCTGCACACCATGCTGCACAACTGGACTTCAAATCATTTAAGGAAAGTCCAGATATTGATTTTGTGCAGATTCTGGAAAGGATTGGTAAACCAGGCACCACATGGGAGCTGAACCAATCTAAGAAGCCAAAGCACATCATCACCAAGAATCTACTGCCCTTTTCCAAAGTGTGGAGCATGTTCATCTTGAACTCATTTATGCCTGTCAAACATAGCTCCACACTGGCTGTCAAGAGAGCTGCTTTGCTGTTTGCCATAGCCTCCGACATCTACATAGATGTGGGAGCAGTTATAAGTGACTGCATTTTGGGCATCCTGAAGACAAAAAGGGATTTATTGGCTTTTCCATCAGTCATCACTTTACTTTGTGAAGATGCAGGAGTAGAATTTGGAGATTACCAAGAGAAGATTAGAGCTGCACTATCCATTTCTGCAGCTATGATATAAGAGATTTATGCTACTGTCTCCTGCACTTCTGCATCTTCAATTTCTTCACAATACAAGAAAGAGAAGCCTATGATGATGAAGGACACTCTGAAGCAACTAGCTGAAGGGCAGAATCAATTGGCTAAAAGACACACTGAGCTTCATAATAGCCTAAAAGCTGGTGTTATGCTAATAGAATGTATCATGCTGAATATTGGTCAGAAATTGGGAATGACTAAAGATGAAATGTATCATACTCCAGATTTGGCAGAGAATGCTCAGTACCTTCGTTCTTCTGTGTTCAAGAATATGCCAATATACAAAACCCACTTTCCTCAGCCAACATTTGAAGAGGTAGTGGAAGAAGAAGAAGAAGAAGAAGAAGGTTCTGAAGAAGAAAGCTCAGCGGAGGAAGATGCAGCAAAAGACTAGTTTAGGAATTTATTTTCTGTTACTAGGAGTTTTGTAAATTTCTGTAGTTTCAAACTTTTTGGGTTGTAATTACAATTTGGTACAATTTGGTTTAAATTTCACGTACCTGTTCTGCATTTATATTAGCTTTCTAACTAATTGCCTTTCTCTTACTGATCATTGATGGAATTCTTGTGTTTTGTGCAGAGAATGTTACACACACAACACTCACACATATTGGATGATGACACCTACACAAGCTGCCATGAAAGGGGGGTTATTCCTTACCTCTTAATTCATGTGTTAGCTACACAATACACTAGACATTTACTGATAATAATATAGCTTATGAGCTGTTTTCTGTGAATTAAATGCAAGAGGATTGAAAGTTTTGTGAATTCTGTTGAATTTCTTTTTAAGTTGTTTTTCCCATTCTCAAAATGAGATCACATTTGTATTTTCAAAAATGAGGCAGTTGCCACTAGGTGCATATATTTCTGAAAAGTGCATTGTGTTTTCATTAATCCACATGATCACTTATAAATGCCTAGTGAGACTTGAGCTGCCTATTTCTTTTTCTTATGTGATTAATCATAATTGGCTGCATTCTCTAGAACTTGCCCTTGTTCTTAATTGAATATGCATGTTTACAGTTTTCACACACATGATGGAGGCCATGTTTGATATACTTAGTCAGCCTAAATACCTTCCCTTATGCTTATATGCCCTAGTTCACCCCCTTTGAGCTTAATATTCCTTTTTCTTGAATTAACTTCATTACAAGCCTTACTGAAAAACTAATTTTACCATTCAATTAATCAGACGCATAGTGAGTTTAATCAAGAATAAGCTTTAAAACTAAGTTTGGGGTAGAATCCATTTTGTGTTGCTTGAGGACAAGCAAATTTATAAGTTTAGGGTAGGGGAATAACAAGCTATCTAAAGTCAGAAAAATAAAGAAATTATGCAGCAAAATTGGCTGCAGGAAATTTTGAAAAGTGAAAAAAAAATTATATGAGTTCAAGAGAAAAAGAATTGCAGTAAAATGCTGCAAGAAAAGAAAAATTGAACCCATGAAAGCAAGGAAAGAAAATCAAAATGAAAAATCTGCTGCACAAAAACAAATTGTTTGTTGTAATATTAAGGAAGTTAGTGAGAAATTAGGCAAAACCAGGTTAGTTTTTCAGTCATTCACTCAAAATGCATCTGATTTTTTTGAAATTGCATTTGCTTCCTATTGTGTTCAGTATCTACCTTAACCTAAGCCTTGATTATAACCTACAAAAAGCCCTCTTGATGCGTGATTGACTGTACTAAGCAGAGGAGATGAAGAAATTGGGCAAGCATATGGTAGAGTGTAGTTGAATTGATGATTAAAGAGAGAAAACAGTACATAAACACTGTTGAGCAATGAGAGAAACACTGTCTAGTGAGAAGTGATCATGCTTTTTAATGTTTCTCACATGAACTTGGCTGATATATATGAACTTAGATAGCAATTCTTGCGTAAAATTTGATGAATACATTGGGATTGCAATGATGAGAAATTGGATGAACATCTTAAATGAAAATTATGCAGAAAGCACAGAACTGTAAATTGCAAATCTTAGAAAAACAGTTTGTGAGATGATTCTTGAAGAATGGAGGAATTACCCTTGGTTTAGTTTGATTTGCTTGAGGACAAGCAAAAATTCAAGTTTGGGGTAGTGATGAATCCATATTTTTACTGATATTTTAGCATAATTCTAACACATTTGATAAGAAAAATATATGAAGCAAGCAGAAAAACTCAGAAAAAGAGAAGGAATTGAAGTTTTGTTTAAATTTGTAGTTATCCTAGCAATTGTGAAATTTTTGCTTAGGAATTAAGTTTTTTTTTTATCTTGTTTTTTAAGGAATAAATTGAGCAAGGATCATGAAAATGGAGGCTTGATGACAAGGAAGAGGAAAGAATCAAGTTTGGACTCCAAAAACACAAGAACAAGAAAGTGCAGATTGGGCGTGATCACTATTGTCAGTGAAAGTGATCACTCAGAGAAGAAGTGAAGCCTGGGCGTTACCACTTTTATCATTAAAAGTGAGCGTTTCAGAGGCAAAATATCAGGAAAGCTCTGCATAACCACTATTTTCATCGAAAGTGAGCGTTCCAGAGAACCTTCAACTTGGCGAGTTGCGCGTAATCACTTTTATTCATAAGAGTGATCACGCGCAACCACTTGAGCTCTGCGTTGCCACTTTTATCAGCAAGAGTAGAACCTTCAACTTGGCAAGTTGCGCGTAATCACTTTTATTCATAAGAGTGATCACGCGCAACCACTTGAGCTCTGCGTTGCCACTTTTATCAGCAAGAGTGATAGTTCCAGAGAGCTCTCAATATCAGGAAAGTTGCGCGTGGCCACTTTTTCTCATAAAAGTGTTAACGTGCAACCATAAACCTTCTGCATAGCTACTATTTCTCATAAAAGTGATGACGTGCAAATCTGGGAAATTTTATAAATACCAGAAACGTTCCAGAATTGGGGGATTCTGTTCATTTTCAGTTTTGTTAGTTAGATTCTCGTTAGAGAAAGTGAGAGAGAGCAGCGGGGATTCGAATCTTGGAGCTTCACAAAGAGGCATTGGAGTGGAGCAAGCTTCCATGGTGATTCTGAGTTTCTTCTTCTCTTCTTCTCTTTCTTTTTCTTTCTCTGCTGTCATGGTTGTGTAATTTCTTCATAGTTAGGGATTGTAGATCTGAAGCGAACATGTTGAATTGATTTTGGATCTGAATTTCAAGCTTTGGAATAGATTGAGTGATTGATTCTGCACTTTACGTAGTAATTGAATGGAAATTTGATTAACTAAATTCAAAGGAACTCTTGTCAATGGAAATTGAATTTATGCTTCAGATCTGAACCAATCACCGAGATTATAGTTTTCTTAGGGATAAGGAACTTTGATCTTGCAATCTTCTGGTTTCTTACACTTAAAGCAATATTAAATTGAATCAGATCTAAGGAATTAGAATGGTTTAATTGAATGTTAGGTTCACTGCGTTAAGGAATTAACCTCTGAATAATACAACATGAGACTAATTGTCATTCTTTCTAATTACTTGAAAGTTCAGATCCTTATTTATTCAACATTGAAATTTTGGTGAAACAACTCCCTAGCTATGTCTTCCACATCTTTTCATCACACATTTACATATTCATTGTTCTGTTTTTCTTCTGATTTCAATATTTGTCAATTTTAATTCCAAACACTCTTTGAAATTCATGAAGCTCAACTAATTGTGGCCTTATGAAGTGGTAATTGAATAATTTTATTCCCTTAGATCGATACTTGGGACTCTAACACAGTTCTATCATTTTTATAACTTGCTACATCAACACTAGTACACTTGCTATTCAAATTTACTTCTCTTCTGAAGTGTGACAGCGGCCAACCAACAGCTATCCATGTTAGGAAGTCCTCTAGAGATCCCAAGGGAAATTGTTATAAAAATGTTATAGATGTGTAATGATATAGAATTTATATGATTATAATATATGTATTCTAACGGATCAATTTATGTTGTTATGATATGGGTGTTGTAGTACATTGACGGGTGTGACTGGGATACATGTATCACACATATGAATTGAGACGATATGATATATATATATATATATATATATATATATATATAATAACATGCATGTCAACATAGAAATGTATGTTTAATGAATGAAGTATTGTGTATGCTTTGATTGATTGTTGTATTATTATATATACTTGGATGGGATGAATGTCAATATGAATTGTGCAATATTGATAGTGAATTAGAATAGAGTATTAGATAATAACTTTAGTTGCTTTTATGATAATTCATAATAACAGAGATTTAATGGGGCATGGAAATACTCACCCTTACTGAAATGTTTCAGGTAATGAAAAAGAAGAAATTGAGATGGATGATCCATTCTAGGTTCATACTTGTCAAAGATTGTGGGAATAGAATTGCTTAGATATAATAAATTTTAATGTAATAGATGTGTAATTCTATTTATGGGCATGAAAATACTCACCCTTACTAAAATGTTTCAGGTAATGAAAAAGAAGAAATAGAGATGGATGATCCGTTCTAGGGTCATACTTGTCAAGGATTGTGGGAATAAAATTGCTCAGATATAATAAATTTTAATGTAATAGATGTGTAATTCCATTTATGTATTTTTATTCCTTGAAAGTGAAAGGTTTTATTGAGAGATTTTGTAAATTTGTCAAATTTTATTAAATTGTATTCTCATGTTGTATCATTTATTTAAACCTATACAATTTCTTACAAAATTTCTTATTTATATTTTTACTAATGTAAATATTTAAAGAAAATTATTTATAGAAGAGAAGGATGTTACACAAAGGCTTATTATTATCTTCACATATGTTCCCAAAAACATGTCTCTGAAAGACTCTTCCCCAATATCACGTATCATATCTTCCAGTCGATCGTTTGTTTCTACATCAACCTCAATTGTTTGGGACAAGTTCGGCATATTTCTTAATTCACCGTGCCATATCCATGTTGTATAACTCATGCAAAATCAATCACAGAGCACATGTTCTCTTATATCTTTAACACTTAATTCCCTTAAATTTAAACACTTCACACAAGGACAGTAAAATCTCCCAGTATTATTAGGTACATTTCTTTGCGCAAATTGTAAAAATTGTTCGACCCCATTCTCATACTCCTCATTTCTACATCTACAATTTATCTAACTACGATCCATAGCTACATAAAGAATTAAAAATTGAAGGGTGGTTAAATATAAAGGAACAAATCAAGCTATGACCCCTAACCGGTAAATATCCATCATTACAATATATTGAACTGTGAAGAGAGAACCATGATTGCTAATTATCCATCAATGACAACAAAAAAAGTACATCTCCAATATTAGTCAAACATATTTCTAGTCAATGGTTGCTTAATTCCTTACTTGAATTGAATTCAAATGATTAAGAGGTGTCCTTTAAAGTGAATTCAGATGTTATTTTTGTTTGACTTGGCATCAAAGCCTTAAGTGATAAATTCATATTTTACTATATTTTTAGCCTAGTTTTTGTTAGTAAATAAAGAGTTAAATAGTAAATAAACTTGAAAATATCATAAAAATTGCATTAATATTCATAGTTGTATAAATAGTTTAGAATCTTAGATTTTTGGTCCAATTCTGAACAATTTGACTTAAAATGACTTAATTCTTGTGCAGAAGCTTGAGCTGAGAAATTGAGTTGAAGATTGAAGTGAAGAAAGTACAGGAATTGAGCTTAAAAGATGAAGAATCAAGTGTTATGTGTAGGGTGTAATCACTTTGAGTACATAGAGTGAACACTTTGAAGAAGAAAATTTATGAAGATCAAGAAAGTAGCTACTTCAAGTGTTCAGAGTAGCTACACAGAGAACGCATAGCCACTTCAAGTGTTCAGAGTAGCTACACCCAAGGCCAATTCTGAATTGCATAGTGCACGTAGCTAGTTCAAGTGTTTAAAGTAGCTACGCAATTTATAATGACCCTTCTAATACTAAAGCTCTGATATCACTTTATTAATGTAGTAACTCAGAAAATACCAAAATCAGGTAAATTTTTTTTTTCTTCATACATAGAAATATAAGTATAGGTTCCCTTTTTCTGGAAAGAGAGAGTTAATATACATATCTGTTCAACATCTAACCATACCATAGCTAATTATCATTCCACATTTCAATCCCAACAGCCTAATAGAGTAAGAATAGACACAGCTCATAATATGATAACACCTTAATATATTGAATATCAGTTTGGCAGCATAGTCAAGTACTTAGTCATAATTAAAGACGATTAGCATTATCCAAATACAAAACATAACAGAATAAGACCAGACTTCCTAAGAGCAGTTCCCCTAATGCATAAGCAAATAAAACATCAGTCATGAGAAGAGTAATCCCTAATGGGATTCAACTCCTCAGAAGAAGTAGGGGAAGAAAAACTAAAAGTAGAAGCGGGATCTTTATCATTCTCCTCGATCCATTCAGCAGCGCGAGGGGTGAACAAGTAGTAGGTATCCTCCTCAGAAGATAGGTTCCATGCCTTCACCTTGTTCGTGTCCATCTATATAGATAAAAGGAAACCGATACGAAACAACACAAACAAGGGGTGAGTTCTCCAAACACAAACATCATATATAGCCATACCCCAAGGAAGGCGGCGTATAGTCACATCTCAATCTAACAATCCACATCCAGTATCATCAAAGGTTCAATCATATAATAAGGAGACAAATGTAATCATAATCATAACAAATCTCACGAATATTCAATCATCCCTAATAGTAATGCACATGATGCATGAATGCAGGTTTCGATCTCATCCATAGAGTCACTCATGTGTTAATAACATGCAAATGATGCATGGGGATCCCATCACTCTATGACTGGCGACTTGCCCAGCTTTTACCATAGAGTCTCATAGATAGATTCAAGTCGTGAGGCGATCGGAGGACTCCATTCCCTGCATTTAGATTGGCACAGTAGAATAGAATAGAAGCAGCATTTAGCTTTAGTAGAACACCACTGGTGTTTGGCCCAAGATGGGTCTCTTCGGGAATGGACCTCGACGACCATAGAATGTGTGATCCCTGTCAGGTTTGGCTAAGGTTTGCAGTGGGTCACGACCCGGCCACAGAGGCGCATCACTGTTGCCACTTAGGTCGACTATTCCCCCTTTTGCCACCCCTAGTAGATCTACTCGGGACCGAACCTACAACACCTCCAAGCTATGCCGCGGTAATGCCTCCAAGTCGTTCAAAATAATAGTATGATGCATGAAATGATATTTTTCAGTTTTCTTTGATAATTTTCTCATTTCATGTAGCCACTTAGAGGCTAGGCACAGTAGAATATAATAGAAGCCATCACAGGGCTTAGTAGCATGGATAGATTCCATGAGTTTCACAGTGGCATGGATAGATTCCATGAATTTCATAGTAGCATAGATAGTTAGATTCCATGAGTTTTCATAGCAATTTCAATGAGTTCATAGTAGTTCAAAGTAATATAGTTTCTGGAACTCATAACTTAGAATAGATCTTTCATCATAGATTCATAGTCTTATGGTTTTATATTTTCCCACTCATGGATAATTTTAGTGCAGCATATAATATATTGGACCATAACATAGGCAATTCATTCAAGCCTTCTTAATTCATTTCCTCTTTCTCAATTCACTTTTTCTTTCACATTTCAAGTCCAATCTCTCTTTCAATTTAGTACAATCCCATTTCTCAATCCTTGCAATCTCGCCATTCAAGTTCATCCTAACCATTACATTTATTTCCATCAATCTCTAACACCTTCTAAACCATTAATCATTCAACTCAAACTCTTGCTCTCTTTATTTTTTCCTCTCGATTTTTCTCTCCATAAAAGTACAATTCATAAAACTTAATTCCTCTCTAAACCATCAATTAAACAAGTTAATTCACAATAATCTAAGGGTGTTACCTCTTAGTTTTTCTCTCTTTATTAGGGAAGATCAATCAAACTTAGGTTCTTTCTATACCACCAACTTAATCAACTTAGTTCACAAATGTTCAAAGTCCTATCCTCTCGGGTTTTCACACTTTTCTTATAAGATATATGTGGTTTCTTCACTCCACTTAC
Source organism: Abrus precatorius (assembly GCF_003935025.1). NCBI lineage: Eukaryota > Viridiplantae > Streptophyta > Magnoliopsida > Fabales > Fabaceae > Abrus > Abrus precatorius. Next base: position 14,862,161 of record NW_020874362.1, read on the forward strand.
TCAACTACTCATATATGTCAAATTCATAATATTCCCAATAATTCCATTTAGGTCCAAGGTCCTTTTTGATAATTCAGCCCTCAAGGGCTCTAGATCAACATCAATATATCATTGTATAATTATTTTTTCGTTGTACAATCTCTTGGTTCATGAAGTCTTTTGTAGTGAGATGCAAATGATGCATGTAGTATTATCAACATGGCCATTTCTTGGCATAATCATAATAAATAGTAAGTCATTCAAATTTTCCAACGAAGTGTCAATTCAACCTTTTCACAGTTTTTCAAGGATTAACACAATTCATGAATAGTACACTATTTCACATCACTTCTAATTTTTTCAGCAACTCATTCAAGCAAACATCACCAATTTCAAGTACCAATACCAAGCAACATCAAGGTCAATCACAATCAATCTTACAATCAATCATTCAATCACACACTCAACCAAGTCCCACACAGTTCAAGGCATTCAAATCAATGCAACACACTTTCAAATTCAATTTTAGTTTCCTTAAAATGCAAGGTACATACAAGATATTTTTCTGAAATTTTGCAACACTTTTGGATGTCAAAACCGAGACCATCCAAGTTCATTTCCACTTTTTCTTTCATAACCCTTTCTCTCATTACTCTTAATAAACTTTTCAAAATTATTTCAAGGTTCTAAATCCATTACTTTCCACCTTTTTCCTCACAATATTCAGAACTGTCCAACCTCCAAAATCTCATCATTTGTCAAGTCACTAACAAGCAAATTAAGGAAAATCAACATGCAAACACCAACTTCCATCATCCAAGTGCAGTATTTTAATTTTTAGCAAAGGACTATGTTTAAAAAGTGTAAACCGAGACAACACAAAGGCAATTTAGTATTCAAACTCTCAAAATTACTAAAGGAGTTCTTTTTATGAAATTAAGTTTGGTAACAAAGTGTTCAAGACATGCAAACTCACGGTTCTAAGGTCTCAAGGGTAGATTTTTGTTTACTCAAGAGATTTAGCAAGAAAACCTCTAAACCGAAACTTGTACAAAAGGTTTCCAACATACTTTCAAACTCAAAATTTTGTACAAAGTTAGGATGTCACATGCAAGGGTTAAAAATTCAAACTTTCTAAAGAATCTCTTCACACAAAACCAAAACCGAGACTTTGAAAGTGAGTCAAATAATTTTCAAGTGAAAATCCAACAAGCAAGTGAAGGAATACAACATGCAAACTCATGGATCATGGCTTTGAAGATGGATCTTCATAGGAATTAAGGATTTCAAACATGCAAAGGCAAAACCGAAATATTTTCAAGGAAGAAATTGCAAGCACATAATAAAGTTCCAAGCTTTGAGAGAAATCAACACATCTAAGCATGAAACCGAAAATTTCAAAGAGATAAAATGGAGTACGAGACAAATGCTCAACATGCAAATGAAGGAAATTGTCTTCCAAACTCATGGTTACTTGATATCAAGGGTGGATTATCATTGGAACAACAAACTCATCCAAAGAAATGAAAAGCTGAGACATTCACAAGGAGTAAACAACATGCAAATGTTCAAAATGCAAGCTTTTAGAGAGATTACCTTCTTTTTACATAAACCGCAAACTTAGAGGTTAATAAAGTGAAGAAATCAATTAGAATTTAACATGCAAATGGTACAATGAGCTTGTTCAAAGTTATTGGAGATAAAGATGGAACCTTTACAAGATTATACATAGTTTTCAACCAAGGAAAGCAAACAAAGGAGTAAAGGATGAGAACTCCCCCTTGCCTTTGACTTTTGGGCGTGAAATGGTGAGGGAAAGGGCTGGATTTTTGTTGATCTTCAAAGAGAGCTTGCTGGACCGAAAAAATAGCAACCAAGATCTTCAAGTTCTTCCTCCTAGGTGAGTTCTTTCAACACGAAAATTGGAGGGATGATGGAGGAAGAAGTTAGTGATGAAAGGGTGAAGTGTTTGAGTGATTTGGATGAAGAAATTGTGGTGTTTAAGGGGCTGGAAGCTCTCGGTTTTCTTGAGAGAAATTGAGAGAGTTTAAGACTTTGAGAGGATGAGAAGTGTGAAAGAAAGGTAGAGAGAAAAGAGAGAGAGATTCTCGGTTTTTGGCTTCCAAAAGGCTTAATCTCATCTAGCAAATCTATTTATATGGAGGGTTAATGGTTCTAATGGCCAATTGCCACAAAACACTTACGGTTTGGCTTACTTGGCAAGGTTCCAAAGTTGAAAAACTGCACAAGGCTTAATTGGTGCAAAATTGAAGTGAATTTGATACAAATGGTGCAAGAAAAGGGTGTCACAGTTTTTAGTGTAGGAGTAGTGAATTTTAGGGAAACTTGCAAGCAAAGTTAGTATGTTTTGGCAAGCAAAATGCATGGAATAATTTAGGGCTGCATGCACACGGTTTTGGTAGGGCAATTTCCAAAAATTGGTACAAAACTCCAAGGTTAAGATTTTGGGTAGCAAATGCATATAATTTGATTGGTCAGAAAAGAATGCGACATGACTAGGTTGACACGTGGACGAGACATTTGATGTGGTACTAATTTCAAGAAAGACAATTAATTAACGTAATTATGGTGTCAGCAATTTGGAAGACATGAAAAGAAAGTTCCGAAATGACTTTGCCGGCGAATCGGGAGACAAGAATCTCTTGCATGTAATTCTAGTGGTCAGTACTAGATTTTGGAAGATTCGGGTAATCATGGTGTTTGCACTTTAGGGGACAAGAATATTTTGTGTGAAAATCTAGTGGCCGATACTAGATTTGTAAAGATTTGAAGTAATGATTACAGGACTAAGTAATTATTACAAAATCTTTTGAAATAAATATAAAATCTTTTGAAATGATTATAGAATATTTTGAAATGATTACAAAATCTATGTAATGATTACCAAATTGTTTTGCAGTAATTACAAAATCTTTTGAAATAAATATGAAATATTTCGTAATGATTACAAAATCTTTTTGCAGTGATTACAAAATCTTTTGAAATAAATATAAAATATTTCGTAATGATTACAAAATCTTACATTTTTCGAGAATGATAATTATGATTTTTCAATAATTTAAATAAAATAAAATATAGTTTTTTGAGCAAGATTCTCAGGGGTATTTTTGGGTAATTAAGTTGAAAATAATCAGGGAAATTTTGTATAATATCGAAGCCAAGTGTATTGCATGCAGTTACTCTAAAATGCAGAACTTAGAGATCAAGTCACTATTCTCCTCAGTGAATAAAAATAGAAAATTCAGCATCTATCTAATTATTCCGACACTAGCAAGTCATAATCAGCAAATAATTAAAATTCAAGAGCTAATAGCCAACTAACAAAAATTTGGGGCGTTACACAATTGAGCGCGTAGCCACTTCAAGTGCTCAAAGTAGCTATGCAGTAAGTGCGTAGCCACTCCAGGCACTGAGAGTAGCTACGCAAAGTTGCGCGTAGACACTCTAAGTGCTGAGAGTGTTTATGAAAAAGTAACAATTTTAAATATCACTTCTAAGTGTTAACTTTGGATGATTTGAGTTCATAATTCAGTTATAGAAGCTTCTAGAAGACCTTTCATGCTATAATCCTCAGAGATTAAAGTGTGGAAGTGGAAAAGGCGGGAAAAAAATATTATAAATAGAAGTTAAGAGTTCAGAATTTGTAGTCTTTTACCATTTTTTGTTTTCTTTTCACTTCTACACCTTAGGAGAGTTAGAGAGGGAGATTGGGGGCGACTTCCAAGCTCTGGACCTTGAGGAATCTGGCTGGGGATTGGATTTATGAAGAAATTCTGCAACTCCTCTTCTTCTACTCTTTCTTTCTCTTTTTCTTTTAGGAACATGTTCTGATTTCTTTTTGTTTGAGATCTATGGATCCATATTTGATATTGAGATGTAATTTTGGATTTGGACCTTAAGGTTTCGATTGAATTGAGTATGTGATTCTGTTCTTAATGCAGTTGTGAACTAATCCTTCATTCAATTAAACCTAGAGGAATCTTCATCAATGGAAATTGAGTTTATTTCTCATATCTGAATCATATGCCTAGATTATTGAGATCTTACGAATAAGTATCATAATCTAGTAATCCTATAATTTCCAGAACTTAATGCAATATTTGATTGAATGCAATATTTGATTGAATTTCACCTAAGGAATTGGGATTGAATGACTTGCCCCCATTCAATCCCAATGCTCCCAGAGATGTCCGCAACTCCAGTTCCTCAGAGGAAGCAGAAGAAGTAGAGGAAGATGAAGGCGCCACCTCATCCACCTCTGATGAAGATGTCATTTAGTCAACTTTTCGTGTTTTCTTTTATTTCTCTGCTTGTACTTATTTTCTTTTATTTTTCCAAGTAATTAGGAACCACTTGTCCTTTTATTGTCTTTCCTTTCCTGCTTTTATGTTACTTTCCTTCAAACAGTTATGTTACCTCCCTTTCGTTCTTTTTCTGAACTCTTGTTATCATTGTGCAAAGATGCCCTCAGTTCCATCAAGAAGAGCATCATTTTACCCTGAACTTTGAATACATCATCTATAAAAGGGGGGTGAACTCTTTGTCTCTATTTTGCATTTATTTGTAGCTTACTTTTCCTGCGCCATACTAGATAAAAGACAAAAATATTTTCCTTATTTCATTTCTTCTCTTTTCATTTTAATCTAGTTCTCTTTCGTATTTTGCCTTTATGCTCTGATTGAATTTCCCATCTAACTCCTACTTATTCTCATTTTTGTACGTATTTACTGTCCCTACCATTTTGAACATATTCTCTTGTCAGGTGAATTGTACTCTCATTTTGCAAGTTATTATCATTTTTACCATGGTAGTGAATTGGGCCTTTCTTTTTCTTTTCTGTGTGCATATTACATGTATTTTTGCATTCATCTTCTAGAACTTGCCCTGTTTCTTAATTCAATATGCATTGTACAATTTTCCATCTAGATGATTGAGGCCTTCTTTGCACATACCCCCACCCTTGCACCTTCTTTCCCTTGTTCCCCATGTCTTACTTTTACCAAACTTAGTCTGCACCAATAATTTCCCTTCCTTAAGAGAGGCATTTCTTTTGAGTTGCCTCAAGATTTAGTGCAAGCACCTAAGTTTGGGGTGCCGATTATGAGTGTAGTTGCTTGAGAGCAGGCAACATCTTAAGTTTGGGGTGGTGGACAGCATACATATTAATAATACATGTAAAAAAAAAATGATTGTCAAAGTCCATGACATCACAAAAATATGAATGAATGAAAAAGGAGAAAAGAAAGAAAGAAAAATATAGCAAGGCATTTGAGTTGAAAAAGGATCTCCACATAAGGCAAATAAAAAATTAATGTGGTGAAAGAATGCTTTAACTTCTTAAGCTACATCATTTAAGGCATTCCATCTAGTTGTTGTAATAAATCACTCAAAAGAACTCCCTCCTCTTGAGTACCCACTTGATCTTGTCACCCTCCTTAGTTAAATTTGAGCCTATCCTAACCCCATTTGTGACCAACAAAGCCCTCATGATAGGTGGTTCGTTGTGTCTAGGCAAAGGAGATTGAGAATATGGGCAAGCCTATGGTAGGGTGAGGCTAAATGCATGGATTGAGGGAAAACACTCAGTCTGAAATGTTATTGAGTGATGAGTGAAATACCACCTTGTGAGATGGATAGTTTCTTTGCATTATGTGAGTCATATGAAACCTTGCTTGATTCTTTTGTTTCAATTTAGTGGGATTTTGCATGGAATATTTGACATGAATATGATCCTATGATTGAATGAGTCTATGGTTGTGAAGATGTTGGAAGTGCTAATTAAAGCATGAAGTTGAAATGAAAATCTCTAAAAAATAATAATAATTTTTTTTTTGGATAAATCCATCCCTCTTCATTTGATTTGCTTGAATTTTGATTTGCTTGAGGACAAGCAAAAGTTTAAGTTTGGGGTTGTGATGAATTCACTTTTTATTATATTTTTACTTGCCTTTTTGGTGTTCCTTGATAGAAAAAATAGACTTAGATAGTGCAAATAATATAGAAATCACATTTTGAGTAAATATCATAGGTTTATTAATTTTTGGTTAATTTGCATTTAATTACATAGATATAGATTGCAATTTTAATTATCTTGATGATTTTGCAGAGTCCCCAAATTTAATTTGAGAAGTCTTGGTCCTAGGATGAAAGTGGCAACTGCAGCAAGTCTAGACATTAAAGGTTCCAAAGTAGCCACTTTCAAGACCAAAAGTGGCAACTCCAGAAGCTCCAGGGACGCTAAATTGGAAGCATGATGCGCGTGGCCACTATTGCCTTTCAAAGTGGCTACGCGCATCCAAAGTAGCCACTTTCAAGACCAAAAGTGGCAACTCCAGAAGCTCCAGGAACGCCAATTTTGAAGCATGATGCGCGTGGCCACTATTGCCTTTCAAAGTGGCTACACGCATCCAAAGTTCCCATTTTCAAGACCAATAGTGGCAACTCCAGAAGCTCCAAGACGCTAATTTTAAAGCATTTCTGCTCGTGGACACTATTGGCTCTCATAGTAGCCACGCGCACCAGAGTAGCCACTTTCAGCACAAAAAGTGGCAACTTCAGAGAAGTGGCAAACCTTTCATTCTGCGCGTGGACACTTACAAAGGCAAAAGTGGACACTTTGATGACATGTCATCCACTATAAATAGATTTTAGGAATTAGGGTACAGGACTTTTTACACTTTACACAATTTTCCTTTGCCAAATTGAGACATTTCTCCAGAACATTGGAGTCTTGGGTGACAGCCAAGGGTCCTTTATAGGTTTTAATTTCCAATTTCCCTTTTGATTTTGGTTGAATTTACATTAATGTTACTTACGTTCTTGCATTTCTTTCTTTCTTTTGTGAAGCCCATCCACATGGAGGGCTAAACTTCCTTGTAATTCCTAGTCAATGCACATGAATCTTGAATTCTTGGGATTAATTGCAATACAAATCTTTCTTTCCTTGAATTTATTAACTCCAATCTTTGAATGAAATGGAATTTTCATGAAGGGAACATTGCTTAATGAACCCTAAATTGCCCAACAAAATTCTAATTCAAAATTGCTTAATTTTGATTAATCCTTGAGGTTGCTTAATCTTAGGGATAGAGATTGGAGCCCATTAAGATGCTTAATTTTAATTGGGATGTTAAAATTGATTTTCGCTTGTTAGATTAACTTAATTCAAGGGAAAGAAAGGGGAATATTGAATCATTTGAAAGAATAATGATGGAACTTATTGATTGACTAGGAATTACTCATTTTAATTGATTGAATTTCACTAGTTTACACTTTGCTCTTGATTAAAATCTGAAAATTGACAAACCTCCCCCCAATTTACTTGCTTTAAAATACATGTTCACACTTGTTCGATATATGTTCCCAACCAAAAATTCCTTGGAAACAACCTAGGACAACACCCTAGTACTGCATTTATTTCTTTGCATATTTGATGAGGATTAATGACAATCTTTTGCATGACAAGTAGCTAAAATTCGTTTCATCAAGCTACGTAGTATAATTTTGGGTATTTTGAATATTATGAACTAAATGTAATATTATGTTGTTCTGTTGGATATTTGTTGTAAGGAACTTTATTTTACTTTGAATGAGAAGTGAATTTTATACTTATAATCTCTATTATTTACCTATTTTAAATAAGTATGTGGTGTAGAAACAATGTTCTCGGTTCCTTATAAAAGGAGTCGTGACAATTACCTTACCACCACATCATGGTTTGAGGTGTAGAGGTGGAATTCTCTGTTGTGAACATCAATAGAGTTTTGCAAAATCTTTGTTGAGAAGGAAATTAGGCAGCAAGACTTCTCTGATTTTGGAAAGAAAATGGGCATGATCAAGGAGTAGTTGTATGAATCTAAGGTGGAGAATGCCAGTGTTTGAGAGCTACTACCTTCAACAACCTCCCTTTCTTCAACACTTGTTTCAACACTCCGCTGGGGATTTTTCAGAAATGGATGAAGAAGATGAAGATGAGGAGGAGCTCAAAAGAGGAAGATGCAGAAGATTAGCTTAGGATTATATTTTTATTTCTATTTTCTTTAAATTCAGTATTGTATAATTCTAGTAATTAGGACTTTTATTTTCTGCAATTTTCAATTAGTTACTTTTGAGTTGTTAAAGACAATATGGTTCATTTTTAGTTGTAATGAATTACAGTTTTATTTGCTTTAAAATTCTGCAGTTTTATTTGGCTTATTTTTCTGATTAATTGATGGAAATTGTGATGTTTTGTGCAGACCATACTCATATAACTTAGAACTGAAGCACATTGGATTTTGACACTTGCATAACGGCCATGAAAAGGGGTGAATTCTGTACCTCTTATTTCATGAGTTTAGCTTCTCTATCACTGAAAACACTTCCAAAAAAACACAAAAATATTAGATTAGATCATGAACTGATTTCTATGAATGCACAGTATTTGATTGCATTTATGTGAATTCTAATTTTTCTTTTAATTTCATAAGTTGTTTTTCCCATTCTTACATGATTATCACACTTGTAATTTTCAAAAGGAGGTAGTCTTGCCATTTTGTGCAGATAATTCTGAAAAAAGTGGATTGTAAGCTTAATTGATTGACATTATCACTTAAATTTCCTTGGTGAGATTTGAGCCTCATGCATAAGCATTTTTGTTGTGTGAAATTTAATCTCATTTGTTGCTACACCTCTAGAACTTGCTTTGTTTCTTGATTGAATATGTAATTTGCAGATCTCACATATATGCTGGAGGCCTTCTTTAGTCATGCTTAGTTAGCCTAAATAAACCTCCATTTATGTTGAGAATCCTAGTTCACCCCTCTTGTGCCTTTAACCTTTTTCTTTGAAAAACCTCAATTTAATCCTTTCTGAAAAACCATGAGTCCTATCCAAATTAGAAAGAGGCAATTTGAGTTTGATCAAAGATGAATTTTTTTTAAACTAAGTTTGGGGTGGCTTCTTATTTTGCATTGCTTGAGGACAAGCAAAGTTCTAAATTTGGGGTGGGCAACAGCAAAGCTCTAAGTTATTTGAAAAGAAAAATGAAAAGCAAAGTGTTAAAAAGTGTGAAAAACAGAAAAGAATTGAAAAAACAAATTCTTTGTATAATTGATGCAATGATAGTTCTTTAAATGCTGCAATAATTCTGTAAATTTTGTGCAGATTTGGATGAATGAGAAAGATGAGGTAGTCTCAAATTAAGTTTTGAACATTCATCTTCTTGAATTGCATCTTTTCTGTTTGGAAGTAACCACATTGTTTTCCTAATTGATTGAACACCTACCTGTCTTTAACCTCAATTTCACTTGAAAAAGTCCTCTTGATATGTGACTTGCTGTATATTTGCAGAGGAGATTGAGAATATTTGCAAGCCTATGGTAGAGTGTGGTAAAAATGATGATTTTGAGAGCAAACATTAAGCTTAAACACTGCTGAGTGATGAGGGAAACACTACTTGTGAGCTATGAATTATGTTTTTCAATTTTGCTCACATAAAACTTAGCTGAATTACTTGAACTCAGATGACAAGTTTTTGTTAGATATGTGGTTAAATTAGTGTGATTGTCATGATGATTGAATGGATTAATAACTTGATTGAGAATGAGAAATTAGAAAACATAGAACTGGAAAATAGAAAATTTTTGGAAAAAGTCAGTTTTGTTGCTTGATTTCAATTAGTGGATAAATTTTTCCCCTTTATGTGATTTAATTTGTTTGAGGACAAGCAAAACTCTAAGTTTGGGGTGGTGATAAATCCATATTTTACTATATTTTTAGCCTAGTTTTTGTTAGCAAATAAAGAGTTAAATAGTAAATAAAGTTGAAAATATCATAAAAATTGCATTAATATTCATAATTGTATAAATAGTTTAGAATCTTAGATTTTTGGTCCAATTATAAACAATTTGACTTAAAATGACTTAATTCTTGTGTATAAGCTTGAGCTGAGAAATTGAGTTGAAGATTAAAGTGAAGAGAGTAGAAGAATTGAGCTTAAAAGATGAAGAATCAAGTGTTATGTGTAGGGCGTAATCACTTTGAGTACATAGACTGAACACTTTGAAGAAGAAAATTCATGAAGATCGAGAGAGTAGCTGCTTCAAGTGTTCAAAGTAGCTACACAAAGAGCGCGAGCCGCTTCAAGTGTTCAGAGTAGCTACGCCTAAGGCCAATTCAGAATTGCACAGTGCGCGTAGCTAGTTCAATTGTTTAAAGTAGCTATGCAATTGAGTGCGTAGCCACTTCAAGTGCTCAGAGTAGCTACGCAGTAAGCGCGTAGCCAATCCAGGCGCTGAGAGTAGCTACATAAAGCTGCGCGTAGACACTCTAAGTGCTGAGAGTGTCTACACAAAAGTAACATAATTTTAAATATCACTTCTAAGTGTCAACTTTGGATGATTTGAGTTCCTCATTCAGTTATAAAAGCTTCTAGAAGACCTTTCATGCTATAATCCTCAACGATTAAAGTGTGGAAGTGGAAAAGGCAGGAAAAATATTATAAATAGAAGTTAAGAGTTCAGAATTTGTAGTCTTTTCCCATTTTTTGTTTTCTTTTCACTTTTACACCTTAGGGGAGATTGGGGGCGACTTCCAAGCTTTGAACCTTGAGGAATTAGACTAGGGATTGGATTTATGAAGAAATTTTGTAGGTCCTCTTCTTCTACTCTTTCTTTCTCTTTTTCTTTTAGGAACATATTCTGATTTATTTTTGTTAGGGATCTATGGATCCAGATTTGATATTGTGATGTAATTTTGGATTTGGACCTTGAGGTTTTGATTGAATTGAGTATGTAATTCTGTTCTTAATGCAGTTATGAACTAATCCTTCATTCAATTGAACCTAGAGGAATCTTCATCAATGAAAATTGAGTTTAATTCTCAAATGTGAATAATATGCCTAGGTTATTGAGATCTTAGGAATAAGTATCATAATCTAATAATCCTATAATTTCCAGAACTTAATGCAATATTTGATTGAATTTCACCTAAGAAATTAGGGAGGTTTAATTAGGTATTAGGATCGATGAGGCAAGGAATTGTCCTTTGATTAATGAAGTGAAATTGATTATTAGTCAATTAGAATTCTTAAGAGTCCAGAACATGATTACATTGCAAATGAAAGTCTGGTGAAATGATTCCTAACTATTTTTCACATAGCATTTTAATACAAAATTCGTATTCTGTTGTTTTGTTGTATTTTTTCAGATTTCTGCACTTTATTGCTTTTGTTTGTTAAATGATTCAAAACACTCCAAATTCGTTTGGCTCAACTAGTTATTGATTTGTGAAGTGGTAATTGATAGACCTAATCCCTGAGGATGATACTTGGGACTCACATTGATTTCCAAATTTTATTACTTGCTACAACTACCTAGTACACTTGCTAGTTAGTTCTCCAATTGTGTGACATTAAGCTTTGAAAAATTTTCGATCCTTGCAAGTCATGGAATTTGCTACCAAAAATAGCCTTACCTCCTTATGTTCTGTTAAATTGAATAGAAACAACTATCTATTATGGAAATCCTCCATACTTCCTTTAATCAAAGGAAACAAGCTTTATGGTTACATCCTTGGAACAAAGGAGTGTTATTTGCAGTTCATTATTAAAGGAGGAAATAAGACACCAAATTCTGTCTTTGAATAATGGATAACTAATAGTCAACAACTATTAGGTTGGTTATTTAATTCCATGACAGAAGATATTGCTACTCAACTCCTATACTATGACACATCTACAGAACTTTAAGAAGATGCTTAAAGTCTTACTGTGCCTCCCACAAAATCTCAAGTTACATTACTTAAAAATGTGTCTCACAACATGAGGAAAAGATTAATCAAGATGGAGGAATGCTAGATTAAAATTAAATCACTAGTTGACAATCTCAACTTACTGGAAGTCCAATTTCCACTACTGATATGATCATTCAAACTCTTACAAGCCTGGATGTTGACTACAATGCTATAGTTGTGCAATTATCCATTAAAAATAATTTCACATTGGTTGATTAATAGGCACATCTTCTAGTATTTGAAAACTGACTTGAACAGCTAAATAACTTCTCAAACCTAACACTCAATTCAACTGCAATGAAGGATGGAATACATTCAATTCAACTGACTTGATTAACTCTTATGTTTTTTATTTAGTCCCATTACACCTATTCCACTAAATATTTCATTGAAGAGTTTTATCAAATAGGTAGTGTGTGCATACAGTAAGAATTACAAAAACTAACACATACAATGGCAGAGTTCAAAATACACTATTTTGTGTTAAATAAAAGGAACAATACAATATTAATCCATATTTATTCAGCAACGAAGGATGGAATTGGATCCAATAATCAAAGCAAATTAATAAACTATCATACAAATAGGTAAAGTCACTTACTTCAAAGGTAGCCGTAACAAAGTTTGAAGTAATCTTTACAAAAATGAGATTGTTGTTGTCACTAAGGTTGTACGAGGGGAAAATAATAAACCCAAAACATGAAACTTGTGAGAAGAACGCGTACATGAGGTTGAAACATATAAAATCAAATTTAAGAGCAATTTACGTACCTTGAATGACATAGAAGGAAGTTTGAGTTGTAAAAACAAGCTTCTGTACCTTGCGCAAGAGAGGGAAGAAACAAAATTGATGTGCTCTATCTATTGGACAAGTGAAAAGTGATTGTCTGTAAGCGGTAAAGTGAAGTTTAAAATCTTAGAATTTTCTTATTCCATTATGTAATTTCTATTTGATTAAGCTATTATGAAATTACCATTTCCCATTTGATCTTAAATTACGTTGTTCTCACAGCACAATATATGGTTCTCACACAATTAAGGGTTTAAAAAGCACTAACTTGAATCTATTATTCCTTAATGTTACCTCTCTTTTTGATGTCATTGATCCCTTTGTATTTTCCCTAACTCTTCCTTCCTCTCCTCTCAGATGGTTGAGAGAAAGTTTCTTTCTTGCGTTTACCGTGAGCACACTTAGAGATCATGAAAGTGATCAAGAATAGAGAATGCTATAACCTCTATTTGGTAACTACGCTTTTATTTATCTGAAAGGAGAGGGGAAGGTTTCCTTATAATCATATTTACAATTATACCCTCAATGACTATATTTTATATTTAACCATCATCACATTAAATCATTAATTAGAGTCATGCCATAAGTTACATAGGCCACTATAATAAGATTATTAAAATAATCTAACAATCTCCCACTTGGCCTATGTGACGACTTGAAGATTCAATGAACTGTAAGCGCACATATCATTGATAATATCAAGTCATCATCTTTTAATGATTTGAATTGATCGGATCATGGAGATCACAAGTCATTTAACGAAATGATTCCTTCCAAGTATCACAAAACTAACTCAAATCAAGATAGCTTTAATCAGTCATACTACAGACTGCAACTCTGACGTGTTTTTAACACTCAACCTGTTATCAAACTCAAATCATACATGTACATTAACACAATTTTGATAACAAGTAAACAAGCAAAAAAAAAATACTTTTATTGAATTCCCAAAAATGTCTACAATAATATAAGCAAAATAATTTATACACAAATATGTGAATCACACAATCATGCTAACAAAGACTTGTCTATAATGCCCATTCTTCCAACATGGCCAGAAAACCTTTTAGGGGGCAATCCCTTAGTTAGCGGATTCGCTATCATCAAATCAGTACCAATAGGCTCAATAAACAATTTTTGTTTCCACACTTCTTCTTTCACTGATAAGTATTTTAAGTCCATATGCTTTGCTCCCTTAGAGAAGAAGATGGCTGCAGAATTATCACAGTACATTCTTAGTGGCTTTTCTATATTATCAACAATATCAAGCTCTAAGACAAAGTTCCGCAGCCACAAAACACGAATAGTGGCCTCAAAGCACGCCACAAATTTTGCTTCCATGGTAGACATAGCAATAATGGACTCCTTTTCGCTCTTCTTTAAAATCACACCTCCAGCCAACAAGAAGATGTAGCCAAAGGTTGATTTTCTTGAGTCTACACATCCAACATAGTATGAATTCGAGTAGTTAACCACTTCCAAGTGACTAGATCCCCTATAAGTAAGCATGTAGTTCTTAGTGCCTTATAAATATTTAAGGACTTTCTTTGCAGCCATCCAGTGGTCCATTCCGGGATTACTTTGATACCGACCTAACATTCTGATGAATCCATATTTTTACTAGTATTTTTCTGTAGTTTTAATCAATTTGATAAAGAAAATATGTTGGAAAAAGTAGGAAAACTCATAAAAATATAATAGTTAAGGTTTTCTTTTAAATACATTGTTATTTTAGCATTTATGAATTTTCCGTGTAGAAATTGATGAAGAGGTGACATCAATCATAACTTCATTCACACATTATTTCATTAATAAAATTCGTAGCTCTATTTTGCTGTTATTTTCTGGTTTCTGCACTTTATTGCTTTTGTTCTTAAATGCTTCAAAACACTCCAAATTTCGTTTAGCTCAACTAGTTATTAACTTGTAAAGTGGTAATTGATAGAACTAATCCTTGAAGACGATACTTGGGACTCAAACTGAATTCTAAATTCTATTACTTGCTACAACTACCTAGTACACTTGCTAGTTAGTGTTCTCTTAGCTTTGTGACAAGTTTTTGGCGCCGTTGCCGGAGATTATTTACTTTCAATATCATTAGTAGCAGAGAGATAGCTAGACTGAGCATTTCTTTTTGTTGTTTTGCTTCCAAAATTTTCTACATATTGTCCAATTTTTCTGCATATTTTTTTTTCTGCACTATTTTCTGCTATTTTCTACATAATCTCTTTCTGCATTTTTTTGCATGGTTGTTTAATTTTTCTGCATAATTCAATTTTGTTTCTACATTTTATTATTTTTTCCATAAATTCTGCATTGATTTTGGTGTTTTCTGCATAATTTTTTTTGTATTCTTTTGCATTTTCTGCATAATTTCGTTTTTCATTCTTCTACATAATTGTAATTTTCATTCTGCATAAATTTCTATGTTTTCTGCATGTTCTATTTGTAGTTTTCTGCATAAATTTTGCATCATTTTCTATTGAATTTTGCATGATTCTATTTTGCATTTTTCTGCATAACTATCTAATTTCTCTGCATAATGCACTGTTGTTTCTACATTTAGTTGTACTTTTCTGCAATGTTTTACAATAATTTTCTGCATAATTCATTTTTACTTCTCCATAATTTTCTAACTTCGTTTATATTTTGTTTACTTTCTTTTTGTATAAAAGGTAAAGCCAAAAATAAAGCTACTTTTTACTTGATCTAGATACAAACAAGGCTCTTAAACAATTGAAGAGTGAAGCAAAGGCAAGGAAGTTGTGAAAGAAAGTGCAGAACATAACATCTAATTTTGAAGAACCAAGTGTGAACCAAACACTAGGAAAGGAGAACAATATGGCTGAAAACAACAACAGGACAAGGACCTTGGGAGATTATGTCATTCCAACTATGCAGGATTATAGTTCAAGTATTGTTAGACCAACAATTGAAGCCAACAATTTTGAGATCAAACCTGCATTGGTGAAAATGAGACAGCAAGATCATTTTTCTAGAAATGTTTTAGATGATCCTAATATGCATCTCTATAGTTTTCTGCAACTATGTGACACCATCCGTATCAATGGTGTAAGTAAAGATGCTATCCACTTGAGATTATTTCCCTTTCCTCTTAGGGACAAGGCTAAATATTGGCTTCAAGCTCAACCATAAAGAAGCATCACTACTTGGACTGACTTAGTGAACAAATTTCTAACTAAGTACTTTCCACCATCAAAATCTAACAAGCTGCGATGTGAAATCACCTCTTTTGTTCAACAAGATGGTGAATCTTTTTATGATGCATGGGAAAGATATAAGGATGTCCTCATCATTGCATTCCAGATTGGATGCAAATCCAAACTTTCTACAATGGGATGAATATGGACACAAGAACCATGATAGATACAGCAGCTAGAGGTTCATTGAATACTAAAACTGTAGAGGAAGCTCAACAATTAATTGAGATGATGGCAACCAACATGTATCAGATTTTCAGTGGGAAGCATGTTGCAAGTAAGGGAGAATTTGAAGCAAAGGCATTTTGAGACTTTGATCAACCAAAATCAAATGAAAAATCAATTACTTTCTGAACAACTTGTAGCCTTGACTCAACAAATTCATACTTTTCAAGCTGGAGCTGGAAAAACAAGCTACTTGATATGTGATTTTTGTGGAGGAAATCATATGAATGGAGCATGTCATGTATTTACACCAGAACCTCAAGAACATATTAATTACTTTAGTAATTTTCAGAGGTCTCAACCTCTATTCCATTCTGATTTTCAATATCAAGCAAATAGGAGTCAACCACATTATCAACAGAATCAACAAAGTCCTGCAACAAAAAGTGATATTGCAGCAGCACCATTGTCCTATGCCTATTTTCAACCTCCACAGTCATATTGTCAAGCTTCTTCATCTCAACCTCCAAGAGAGTTACAATTTTCAAAATCTTTGTCTGAGAGAAAATAAAATGGAGGAAACACTACTATAATTTATGAAAGTTACACAGTCTAACCTAAAAAATCAAGAGGAATCTATGAAGCTGGAGATTCAAATAGAATAAATTTCATAACAGTTGGCACATAAGGATGAGGATAGATTCTCTAGCAATACTATGGTGAATCCAAGGGAGCAATGCCATCTGTCGTAATAAAAAGTGCAACAGAGGTTTCTAATCTAAAAGATGAGGAGAAGAAGATAGCTACAAACAATGCTAAAGAAGAAGCACAAGACAACTTGCAAAGAGGGAAATTCACTCTTTTAAGAGAAGAAAATTTATAGGACAGTAATTGCACTACACTAGAAGAAAGAATCAATAAGATGGAAAAACAGAATGAATATTCTATTATGAGAGAAGTCCTTGCTACAGTGAAATATCAAAATGATAAAGAGGAGGAAAAGAGGCTTGCAGAGTATATTGAGCTGCTGGAAGTCCCTCCACTTTTATTTCTTTCAAGTTCTGAATTAAATGAAGAACTGCAAGTTGGTGAGAAAAAGGGAAAACGTTTAAAGATAAAGCAAGAGTCGTTATCATCAAAATCATCTCTTAGAACCAAAGATCAATAGGCATCAAGCTGGTGATGTTAAAAGAGCGCTTTGTGAGAGGCAACTCACACTTCTTTCCCTTTCATTTCTTTTCAATTTCTGGTTTTTAGTTATATTTTTCTGCATGATCTAAGTTTCTGGTTGCTTTGCAATTGCTTTTGGCAGTGAAAGCATCAACATATAATGAAGTGTCCTCATGTAGCTTGTGGTGGTTTGCTGGAACAACACCTTTCATGTAAAAGGTAGTTATTTCTTTCTTTACCTCTTGATTCATATGCTGAATTGTGTCGTATTTCCTACTAAACTAAACAAAGAAAATAAAAAGAAAATGTATATGTTCATAATTGTTTGTGTATTAAGTTTCTTTTTCCATTTTGTGGTGAATAATTTAGATTCTTCTTCCATTTCTTTGTTTCTGAATTCTGAGTAAACATTCTGTTTGTGTACTTCTTCATGTGATTGTCATACTTCATTTTGAAAAATAAAGACATTCTTACCATTTATGGATATGTATTTGTAAAGTGAATTGTGAGCATGATTGATTGATATTATCACTTTTATTCCTATGGTAAGAATTTGAGCTTTGCAGAATACATTCCTTCATGTGTGATTGATCATAATTTTACTGCACCCTCTAGAACTTGCTTTGTTTCTTGATTGCATATGCAATTTTACAGTTCTCACATATATGATGGAGGCCTTATTTGATTCTGCCTAGTTAGCCTAAATGAACCTTCCTTTGTGCTTAAATGTCCTAATTCACCCCTTTGAGCTTAATATCCCTTTCTTGATTTTCCATCATTACAAGCCTTGATGAAAAACCATTTTAACCATCAAAAGAAAAATAGGCATATTGAGTCTAATCAAGGATGAGTTTAAAACTAAGTTTGGGGTGGTATCCAGATTTCTATTGCTTGAGGACAAGCAATGTTCTAAGTTTTGGGTGGGGAGAATAGCAAAGCTATCAAAGTTTTGGTTTCAGAAGGAAAGAAATAAATAGCTAAGATGTGAGTTCAAAAGAAAAATATGCAGCAAAATGCTATAGAAAAATAAAATTAATGAAAAGAAAATAGTGAATGAAAGCAAGAAAAGAAAAAAAATTGGAATTATGCTACATGAATGAATCTGTTTGCTACATAATTGAGGGAATTATTGAAAAATAACACAGTTCCATACTAGTGTTAAGTTCATTCACTCAGAATGTCTCTTTTTTTTTGGAATTGCATGTATTGTTTCCCATTTTGTTCAATACCTACCTTAACCTTAGCCCTATTATAACCTAAAAAAAGTCCTCTTGATGTGTGATTGACTGTATTAAGCAGAGGAGATTGAGAATATGGGTAAGCATATGGTAGGGTGAATTAAAAATTGATGATCTTGAGGGTAAACACTCACCTTAAACACTTATGAGTGAGAGGGAAACACTTTGTTGTGAGTGGTAATGATATCTTTCATTGATGTTTCACATGTAGCTTTGTTGTTTATTAGCTCAAATTTGTAAGATTCTGCATAAAAAGAGTTGTTTGAGTGTGACTTTCATTATGACTAAATGCATGAATGATTTGTTGAAAGGATAATTGAAAGGAATGATGTGGAATGAAGAACTCTATACAAACTAAAAATAAAGTTTGTGTAAAAAGATTTTCATTTTTGTTTTGATGATGCATTAAATCCCCCTTAGTGTGTTCTGGTTTGCTTGAGGACAAGCAAAAAATCAGGTTTGGAGTGGTGATGAAGCCATATTTTTACTAGTATTTTCCTGTAGATTTAATCCAATTGATAAAGAAAATATGTTGGGAAAACCAGAAAAACTCATAAAAATAGAACAGTTAAGGTTTACTTTTAGATACATTGTTATTTTAGCATTTATGAATTTTCTGTGTAGAAATTAATAATTCAATCATGTTTTTGTAGGAAAATATGAGCAAAGTTCATAAAGATGGAAGATCAATGGAAGGATAGAAGAAAGTAGCAAAATCTGGAGTCAAGGAACAAGATTTAATGGAGTTTGAGCTGGATGTGATCACTTTCGCTGGCAAAAGTGATTGTTCCAGAGCTTGGAAATTAAGTGAATTCTGTGTGTAATCTCTCTATCCACAAGAGTGAGTCTTCCAGAGAATGTCATAGCAGAGCATAGTAGCGTGTGATCACTTTCGCTGGTGAAAGTGAGTGCTCCAGACAAGCCCCAAACATTGCAAGATGTGTGTTATCACTTTCGTTGGTGAAAGTGAGTGTTCTAGTGGGACTTCAATCTCAGCAGAGTTGCGCGTTACCACTTTTGCTGGTGAAAGTGAATGTTCAAGAGAAGCTTCATGCGTAGCAAGATACGTGTGATCACTTTCATTAACAAAAGTGAACACACGGCCTCTGCGTGATCACTTTTGTTCACCAAAGTGATAGTTCTAGAGAGCTTCTCATCAAAGCAAGATGCGCGTGATCACTTTTGTTCACGAAAGTGAACACGCGGCCTCACCATGGTTACTTTAGTGCAGAAGAGTGATAACGCGCGAAAGGTGGGAATTCTATAAATTGCAGAAAAGCTCAGAAACTTCAGATCTTTTCTTATTTTTTCATTTTCACACCTTAGGAGAGTTAGAGAGAGAGATTGCGAGCAACTTCCAAGCTCTGAACCTTGAGGAATTAGACTGGGGATTGGATTTATGAAGAAATTCTACAACTCCTCTTCTTCTACTTTTTCTTTCTCTTTTTCTTCTATGAACATGTTCTGATTTCTTTTTCTTATGGATTGAAGATCCGATTTTGATATTGTAAATTGATTGTGGATCTGAATTTTAAGATCTTGATTGTATTGAACGTTTAATTCTTTCCTTAATGTAATTCTTGAATTTGCTATTCAATTGAATTGAAGCTAGAGGATTTTCATCAATTGAAGTTGAGTTAATTTTTCAAATCTGAATTAAATGTCAAGGTTATGGATATCTTAGGGATAAGAATTCGTGATCTTGTGATCTCATAATTTCCAATGCCTAATGCAATGTTTCATTGATTTACACCTAATGAATTACGGTAGTTAATTGAATATTAGGATCATTGAGGCAAGGGATTGACCTTTGATTAAAGTGAAATTGATCATCAATTAATTAAGGAACTTAGAGTTTAGATCTACTTCAGTTTTGCAATTGATGAAGAGGTGAAATCAATCCTAACTTCATTCGCACATTATTTCATTAACAAAATTCATAGCTCTATTTTGTTGTTATTTTCTGGTTTCTGCAATTTATTGCTTTTGTTCTTAAATGCTTCAAAACACTCCAAATTTCGTTTAGCTCAACTAGTTATTGATTTGTGAAGTGGTAATTGATAGAACTAATCCCTGAGGACGATACTTGGGACTCAAACTAAATTCCAAATTTTATCACTTGCTACAACTACCTAGTACACTTGCTAGTTAGTGTTCTCTTAGCTTTGTGACAATCCATATGTTCAAATTGAAGCCCAGGAAATCAGGAATCCATTGCAAAAAGAATCAGCCAAAAAGGAAATCTACAAAAAAAAGTTATGGCTAAAATAATAGACAAAGGTCAAAATAGTAAAAAAATGAAATATAAAGTAAAGATAATAAGTATATGTAAAAACTCCAATTTAAAGCAAGAAATGCAAAAGCATGCTAAATGAAAGAAATAAAAAAGGAAAAGGTATTTTGGAAGGTGCAATAAGACTATAAATATGACTACAAAATGAGTCATCAGGCACGTCAGTTTTGATTCGTTTTATGAATTATTATTGCTTTTCTACTACTTGCTAATTTTACATAATTTGATTTTTTGCTATTTTGATTCAATGGCTTTTTGTCCCTCTCTAAATAGAGTGATTTTGAATAGTAAGTGTACTAGTGTTATTGTAGCAAGTTATAAAATATTTAGAACTATGTTTGAGTCCTAAATATCATCCTCAGGGAATAGAATTCTCAAATATCTCTTCACAAGTCCATAATTAGTTGAGCCTAAAGCAATTCATTTGGAATTTGTAATGTTTGAAAGCAATTAAACCAGTAAAGAATGCAGAAATTGCAGCAGAGTAAAAGATACGATGATTCATCCCTAAGAAATCAATAATCTTGGTAATTGATTCAGATCTGAGAAACAAATTCAACTTCCATTGATAAAATCTTCTCTGTGATTAGTTAATCAAATTTTCATTTAATAACTACTTGAAAAGCAGAATCAATTACTCAATCCAATCCAGCACTCAAAGTTCAGATCCAAAATCAATTTAACACTTCGATTTCAGATCTATAAATCCCTAACTACAAAGAGTTTAGAACTCCATTACAAAATGAAAATATAAAGAAAGAGAAAAAGAAGATTTCAACATCCCAAATCTCGGCCTACATGGCAGAGAGTGTTAATTATTAATTAGTAACTCTTTTATTTAATTTTCAGTACTTTAGTTCAGTTCTTGCTACAACTGTTTAATCACATTATGTTCCCTGCTTACATAATTATTTCTCCCAGGGCATGTTGAGTTAATTTCGTATGTGCATGTCTATATGATTATGAAATGAAGTTACCTTGACTTAACCCAAGGTTAGTGAGATTAACCTGGGGCGAGATAGTCTTTTGAGTCAGATGAATAGATTTTTTTTTTATTATTGTTATTAATATTACATAGTTCTTTTAATTCTTATTATTTGATTTTGTGATATGCTTTCTTAATTTAAGTGGAACTGCATGTGTGATTTTTTTTACTTATATTGAATGTTCACTAGGTTCTAATAATGGGTGTACTTAAATTTTCCATTATTCTGGTACCATGCACACTAAGTTAGACTATTAATGAGAGCCACCATCCTTTTTACCCTAGAACTCACGTGTACTACAAAGGATCCAAGAGGCAAGTTTCAATCTTTCCTCATTTAGTGCTTGTAACCGAAAAGTCATTCATGTCCAGGGGAGGGAGAGAATCGAATTTGATAGCCTAGGATTCTAGCCTAAATTAACTATACTTAATGCAATTCCATTGTTCCATGTTACCCTAAATAAATACAGCCACCACCTCTTAGACTGCCATATTTTAAATTGGACCTTATTTAAAAACTTTCCTTTTATAGTGCAACCGAGAATTTAAGGCTACAACCCTTTTCTAGAAGAATAGACTTTCCACATTCTCGGCACTTACACATAATTGTTACCCTATTCATTAATGCACCTTATGATTTTATTCAATACCCCTCTTTTAAATAAGGTAATCAGATTTTCGTTAATTGTTTATGCAGGAGAGAGAAAAACTGGCCATAATGGCCTAGATTTAGAGCATGAAACATTGCATTTAATGAGATTACTAATTCCCTGGTTATCCTAATTAGATGCAGCCGTTTTCCTTTCCCTAGACTACCGTTTTTGTGTGATAAATATTATAACCCCCTCAGTAATGGTGCAGCCGTGAATTAAAGGAAATTAGGAGCCCCAAAATCGTTTCCCCAAAACGTAACCTTTCCATATTCTCGTGCTCTTAATTAGTCAGCCACTAAAATTCAATTTGATATTTATTCCAATGACCATTTATTAGAGAATTAATCATGCTTGATTACTTCCACGACCAACCCTTCATCTAACCGTTAACATACACCCAATTGCCTTAATTACTTTCCACTCACCTTTAATTTCCTCGAGGAAAACGTATGGACACACCCCAATCTTCTCCCCCAAATGATTGAAAACGTCAGCCACATTAAGGATAAGCATGAGTCAATGTGGAAACTCTCCCATGATACATTTAAAACCCTAAAAACTGTGTATGATATTAATTGTGTATTCTTGCCTTAATTGCTTTGCATTCATGACTAATCATTACAAGATTATGTACGTGTACTACCCTAAAAAGGCGTCACTTTATGGGTAATTCAAAGAGACATTGCATGTTTATTCTCCTCTCCAACAACCTAAACCGCCACCCACATTTAAAACGTTGTACCTAGAATAAATGTTCTCTTTGGAACCGTACCACCATTAAACCCCACTTAAAAGACCTTTTCATTTACACAGCCACATAAGAGACACACCCCTTTCAATTTTGTGGGATACGAAGGGTTTAAGCCTATTCCCTCCACAAATCAAAACCCTAGCCGCCAATATCCTCTAACTGCTCACTCTTGTCCAAGTCAAAACCCTACTTAGTCATTCCATTATGATGGCTGGCCTATGGAGGCGTGTGAAGCATTAATGGCTTGCTTCTTTTACACTCTGAGCATTTAATACTCTTGAAGGGACGTTTTGCATGCACCTGGACACCGTGAGGCACGACCTTTCAAAAATAAAGGGGAGGCAAAAGGGTGTTTCACTTAACTTAACCCTAAAACCATTCTTGTACAACCCTTCATTGCTAACCTCTGGGAAACGAATAGACATGAGGTTTAGGTTACACTATATAAGAACCCCTTCATTTCTGATGCACCCCTTTTCCCTTCTCATTTTTCAAAACACTCTCAACCTCATCTCTTTTTTCTCTCTCAAAAGTTCTCTCTTCCCCCACACCAAACACCCTTCTTCACTCTCGTTCTCGTGAGTGTCACCACCCCCTTGAAGGTACGAAGAACCCTAGAGAGTTCCCAACATAGCTTGCACCCCTCTTCCAACGATTGTGCCGCCATCCAAGATTCAAGCTGTAGTTGAAGTTCTTACCAACACCGAGGCTAAACCTTCCACTTCTCATCTCTTTTTCGAACCAAACAAGGTTAGGGGAGTTCTTGATTGTGTGTGAATGAATGTGTTTGCTAATATGTACGTGATCGAATGTGATGAATATTCTTCCTTCCTATTTTTTGTTTCCAATGAGATTAAAGTTGCATGCAAATGACTTTCTCTTCATCTTCTAACTTCTTTGTTCGAACACTACTTAAAAATGGCATGTGGTAACTCGAATGGGTGTGGGTAAGTGAGATTACTATTTGTATGTCAATGATATTGAAAACCTTACACGATTCTTTCTTGTTTGCCCTCACTACTAAATAAAGTTGGTAACTTTGATGAATATCCGATTACATGTTAAAATAACTCTATGAGTCCTTGTGTTCTTTTCGGTTTTCATCGACCACCCTCTTTCCTTTTTGTTTTAATTGAAAATTTTCTCACCTTTTTCTCTCGGTTTCGTTTTGTATGAACAAGGAACCGTTTTTCTTAACCATGAAAGAATTCTCTTATTACCTAATCACTATTTTACAAAATTTTTGTGGTAAAAATGAGTTGCATGTGTCATTAAACTTGCGGTTATTTCCATGATTCCTTGATGATCATTTTGTTTGCGAAGGTACGTTTTGACTATGACATTTTAAAGGGATTTTTATAACTATCTCCATCTTCTCTCCTTTTTCTTTTATTCTTGGACCGTGGATGAATGGTTCTTCTTTTCTTTGAACGTACTAGCTCTTATGAGCGTGGACTTGGTTATATGGTTTGTGACCTTTGGGAATTAAATATGTGTTCAAAAATGGTGACGTGAGAATGAGGTTATGAACCTTTTTATGTGCATGATATGGAGGATGGAGAGTCGAGGTCACAGTCTA
Source organism: Abrus precatorius (assembly GCF_003935025.1). Taxonomy (NCBI): domain Eukaryota; kingdom Viridiplantae; phylum Streptophyta; class Magnoliopsida; order Fabales; family Fabaceae; genus Abrus; species Abrus precatorius. The sequence goes on from NW_020874362.1 coordinate 14,886,778, forward strand.
GCACAACTGAGGGATGTGAGTGTTCAGGTTCGAGGGAAGGACTTTGGGGGTAGTGGAGGGGGGTTGCCCCAATGGTGCGGAATAGCTCACCGCGGCCGGGACACGTCGCCATGGAAACCTCCACTAATCCTGACGCGAGCAAGCATTACCGAGGATCGTGGAAGGACTCGTTCCTGAGGGACCGAAATGGTTAAATGGGAGAATATTCTCGATGGATTACATACAATGTGTGCTTGTAGGGAACGAGGGCCTCCGATCACCTTGACTGGAGGAATGTGGGAACAAACTGAGGAAGTAGTGACGTTTTAAGCGTTAGTGTTTAAATTATGTTGCGATGAATCTCTATGACTCCGCCTGCATTTTGTAACTGTTTATTGGACATTTTGTTATGACTATGTGTTTATTGAAATGTGACTTCGTAAGTGCTTGATACTACTCTAATTTTCTTCCTTACTCAATATCTGATGACTGATTGTATTGGAGCTCACCCTTTCTGTTCGTGTTCCATTGTTGTGTGTTTGTGTGTATTGGAGATACGACCAGGCAACGTGTCGTCTCGTATGCCAGGGGATGGTCTCCCTGACCATGGGGCCTCTCACTGAAGGCGACTGGAAGCCTAGCTGGAGTGACACCCTTTTTGCAAACGTCTGCATACCTCTACCTTCGGAACGGAGTATTATCATCCATTCACCCCCTCATTCTCCATCACAAGAACCCGCAGCCAAACATCTTAAAAATTTTATTGACAAAGGTAAGACCGTTATCGATCTTCACCCCGAACCTACCCCTCCTCCCAGTCCTACCCCTGCTCCCGAGTTAAAGGATGTCAAAGTTATCGAATCTTCCATTAGGCCAGTACCTCACCACATCCCACAGATTCGAGCACCTCCTCCTGACAAAGCTGGACCCTCTGTCCGACGCCCTTCACCACCACCACCTGCTTCTCGATCGCCCCCACCCACTATCGGCTGGATTGATAGTGACCCAGACAACCTGCCACCCTCTCCTCGCCCTCAGCCAGTGGACGACTCTCGTGACTCCGACAGAATAGAGTCTGAACCCAGTGAGGATTCCTTTCTGCCAGAGTTTTATTTGTAGTTGTTTTATTTGGTCATGGATTAATACTACTCATAGGACTTGGGTTGTTTTTTTTTTTATTATTATTTTGAAATACTGAACTTTGGGGTTATTTGGTTTTGATTTTCATTTTACCTTGAACACTTTGGTTGGATGGTTTATATATATGCTCTTCTTTTACCAACATACTCTTTATTATATTTCCATAATTTTTATCTTCAACTGTGCCGTCATTTTAGAGTCATCCTGTGAATAATCGAAGTACTTAACATAAGTGTCTTGTATGTGGTTGAGATGCGGGATTAATTAAATTATACAATTTATGATGAGTGAACTCAATGCAAATACATTGTTATAATCGTTATTTTTATTTTTATTCGAGGTATTCTGATAAATCAATGATTTGAGTTGAAATATGAATACTCTTTAATCGAGTTCTCTTACGCGTCTAATTTAGGTGTGCCATATGGTAAAGTCTTAAGTCATATTATGAGTATATAGAGTTATGGTAGAATTTAGGTGTTACAAAGATGAACGAAGAAGCATCTTTAAGCCAATCTTCAATCCGATTCCTCAAGATTTGAAGCTTGGTGTTTGTCCCCAATCTCCCTCTCAGACTCTCTCAACACTAGAAAACAAATGGAAAGTAAAAATGAACCAAAAATCCCAATAGATCTCAGCTAATTCGTATATATAGAATTCCTATTTTTCTGGTGTGCTCTCTATTTTTTCACTATAGTAGCCACGCAGAGGTTCAAGGTTTGCGTGTGTTCACTTTTGTGAACAATAGGAGACATGCGTAGCTTGCAGTGATGGAAGGCTCTATGAAATTATCACTTTTGTGAACAAAAGTGATAACGCATCTATCTTGCTTTGATAGAAGCTTCTTTGGAATGATTACTTTTGTGTACAAAATTGATAACGCGCAGCTTGCTTTTCTAGAGGCTTCTGTGGAACGATTACTTTTTTGAACAAAAGTGATGACGCGCACCTTGCTATGCTTGAGAGCTCTCTGGAACGATCACTATCATCAGTGATAGTGATAACGCACAGTCATCCTTCAATATTAGGCTCTAGAACAATCACTTTTGTGAACAAAAGTGATAATGTCCAACTCTTGATTCACTAGACCTTGTTCCTTGATTCCAATTTTTGCTACTTTTCTTTTATCTTTCTCTTAATCTTCCAGCCTTATGAATTTAGCTCAGAATTTCCTACAAAAATATGATTAAATCATTAATTTCTTCATAGAAAATTAATAAAATCTAAACAACTATGTATTTAGAAAAGACTTTGAACATTCTATTATTTTTATGAGTTTTTCAGCTTTTTCTAACATGTTTTATTTATCAAATGTATTAAAACTAAGATAAAATACTGGTAAAATATGAATTTATCACCACCCTAAACTTGAATATTTGCTTGTCCTCAAGTAAATCAAAACATATCAAGGGCATGATGTAACACCTTATAATTGTAATTTCTAAATAAACTGAATTTCGTAAAAATGTTAACAAAATAGAGGTTTTCATTCAACAGTAGTTCAAAAACACAATTTCATAAAGTGGTTCTTAAAAGGAAATGATTACAAGTTTGTTTCATAGCTTGCTACAGGACTCAAATATACATTAAAACTTCCAAAATAAACTTCTAAGTCCTATAGCAATGTCATCTATCCTTCCTTCAGGTGGCCCGGTGCTGATCGTCTTGGTTACTTGAAAAATAAGCGTAAGGGTAAGTCCTTTACTCTAGCATAAGCACAGAAGTAAGCATAAGACTCACCTAAACTATCTCACTCAAGGCACACACAACAATCACAAGCAGCTGCGCTCACTGCACCGACAATCAATTACAAATACATGCATTTACATAAACATCCATGCGCTCACTGCACGTAACCACGCTCACTGTGGCACGGTGATCACAGATTCTTGATGCCCTCAACCTCAGGGACCTACTCACTGCACGTAACCACGCTCATTATGGAGAGAATCGGGAAGGAGAGAGCGGGAAATCATGAAAATAACCCCCTCCTCGAACCCTAACCCTTCAAATACCCCTCTGGTCCCGACACTCTCACTAGAGCGAGATATGGACCTCGCTATAGCGACACGCTTTCTCGCTACAGCGAAAAGCTTAGACAGTTCTACACTCTAGTTTGTGCAGAATCTCGCTACAGCAAGACTGCATCCAGAAATGCACCCTAAACTGTCACTTAGTCGCTACAGTTAGACGTCTCTCACTACCACGAGAAGGCGACAGTCGCATGCCTTTAACCCAGGGACCTCTCGCTATAGCGAGGATTATCTTGCTATAGCGAGATTGCCCTGCACCAGGACTTAACCTATTTCTTTGAATCCAAATTCCAATCACACACACATATATATATACATACATTTGCATATGTCTGTATTCACACACACATTCCCATTAAACTAAGGCACATCCTTACATCCATATCACTATCAAATCAATCAACACACCATAAAATAAAAATATATAAATACATGATTAATTAATAATTCAAAACTCGAGGCGTTACACATGAATTCATTCATCAATTGAAATCCATAATGAAAAACTTTTTACATATCAAAAAATTCAGATTTTCAAAATTCATTCCAATTCAATCCATTCTAATTATTTTCTTACTAATTTATTCACCAATTATTCATCATGACAATCACACTTGAATCATCTTTTACTTTACGCGTGTTCACTATGAATGGTTGGAGTGTTAACGCGCAATTGTGCGTTGTTACTCTTAGTGGATGGAGTGTTAACGCGCAAAGTTCTGGGCAAATCAATCTTGGGCGTAGCTACTCTGAGTGCTTGGAGTGAACATACATAGAGTTGTATCATATTTTCTGCTGCTAGAGTGTTCATTTTCACCACCTAGAGTTGCTACTCACTTGCTTATTATGAATTTCTTCTTCAAAGTGTTAACTCTATGTGCCCAGAGTAATTACGCCCAACACATAACACTTGATTCTTCATCTTTAAAGGTCAATTCCTCTACTTTTTTCACTTCATTCTTCAACTCAAATATCTTCAATGCAAGCTTCTACACAAGAATTAAATTTTTTTAAGTCAAATTGTTCAAAATTAGAATAAAATCTAAAATACTCAACTATTTATACAATTATGAATATTGATGCAATTTTTATAGTTTTTCCAAGTTTATTCAATACTTTACTACTTATTTATTAACAAAAACTATACTAAAAATATAGTAAAATGTGGATTTATCATAACTCAAAATAACTATGTTCTATAGCAGTTCTCATCCATCCATGCACTGTGAGCCCAGTATTATTCACCCTAGTTTCCTAAAAATGTTGTTTAAGGGTGAGTCTCTACCCTACCACTCATACATAACACATATTCATCATAAAACATATCTTATCATGATTAAAGAAAGCATTATGGTATTACATATCACAGTGTCATATAAAGCAAGTTCTCATCTCAACACATAAACACATTATACTTTTCATCATATACATCAAACCATGGCATATTTACAATACACATCATTTTTACATGAAACATAATATATTCAAACATGAAACATCAATCTCTTTGTATATTTCATATCACAAAATCATAAAATCATATCAACCATCCTCAAGATACCGTATCATGCACTATTTGAATATAATATCACATTTTCACTATCACAATCGTGGGCACGATGGGACGGCGATGACAAGGAGTCGCCACCAAAGTTTATTAAAGAAAAACATTGGAAAAACTTCTAATAAAATAATCTTCAAAACCATATTTGGGCTCAGGAGTCGTTTACGCATAGGGAAGGTATTAGCATCCTACAACGTCCGTTGATTAAAACGGTTACTTTCTAACTAATTGTGCAAAAATTATTTCAACTTTAAAAATTATTTATTTCATTTTTTAAAGAAAATTATTGATGTTTTTTTTTTATTTTCTGATTTTCATTCACTTTTTTTTTAACAATTTTTTTTAGTTTTAATTTTATATATAATTTTTTAGAAATACAACAAAAATTTGAATTAAAGAAATGAATATATATAAAAAAAACTATTTTTCTTTTATTTTCGTATTAAATAAATTTAAATAAAATATGACATGATTTTTTATTTTTCTTAAAGTACGATTTCCCTTTTCCTTCTTTTGTATTTTTTCATTTTTAAACAATGAGCTAAAAAATCTAATAGAGAAAGTGAAATATTTATACAATATTATTCCTTTTATTATCATATTAAATAAATTTGAATAAAGATCAACCTGATTTTTTATTCTTAAGTAAAAATTCATTTTTTGCATATTTTTTGTAAAGAACTTAAAGAATTTAGTTTTAATTGGGAAAATGGATTATTTACAAAATATTATTCTCTTTTTTTATTTTTTTGAATTGGATAAATTTAAACAAAATTTATTTTAATTTTCTCTCTTTTTTTTAAGTATAAAATTCATTTTTTTATATTTTTTACTAAAAAATTAAAAAAAATTAATTTAAATTAGGAAGATGGATTATTTATAAAATATTATTCATTTTTTATTTTTCATATTAAATAAAATTTAGTTTGATTTTTTTTAGTAAATATCTATTTTTTATTTTCTAAATAAAGAAACAAAAAAAATTTAATTTGAATTGAAAGAAGGGATTAATCATAGAATCTTATTGCCCCCTCTCTTTTTTTTTTTTTTTTTTTTTACATTTTTAGCATTAATGAAAATAATCTTAAAACATTTTTATTTTATTTTATTTACTTATTCCCCTTTTTAAAATAAATATAGAAATTTTTTTTTCCTTTTTTATTATTTTGAATTGCTCATAGTAAATTTTTTTTTTAAAAATGATTTAAAATAAAAAAAATTAAAATTATTTTGGACTTGACGGGTCAGGTTCCCGCTCCTACGTATCTCCCATATGCAACAGAAGAATCAAAGCTGTCACGTAGTTCTTTTGAAAATTAGGTTTGAAAGAGTTTTTAAAAATTAGGTTTGAAAGAGTTCCAAAAGTGTTAATTAATTTTTTTTAGCTTGATTTTTACTTTATTATTATTTTTTAAATCCACTCTTGCACGGGGTTCAAGTTAGTACACGACTACTCAATAAACCCTTACAATCCAAGCGATGTTGAAGGTGGATTCACCACTCTATCAAAATTACTTGGCCGTTGCGTGGATTTAAAAGCCTCTCTTTTATATATATATATATATAACCAAAAATGTCTTATCGATATTGAATTTTTTTTATATATACAATAAGAAATAAACGAGAAATATATAAAACAATAAAAACAAACACAACAGCAAATAAAATAATAAGAAAATAATTATTGTTGATCTAGGAATTAGTTTTTTTATTTAATTTTGTAAAGAAATTAAAATTTTTAAGATTTACAAAGAAAGAAATAATTTTTAGGGTTTGAGAAATTTAGACTTTTATAATGTGTGAAATGGTTAGGGTTAAAAAAAGTTCTTTTTTTTTTAGATTTTTGGTAAGAAAGGAATACTTGAGATTTGTAAAATTTTATTTTTAGGGTTTTCAAAAAAAATAACACTTTTAGGTAGAACATGCTTTAGGGTTTGCAAAAACTTTTAAGGTTGAAAAAATGTTTAGGGTTTGTAAAAAAGGAATACTTGGGATGTTTCAAAAAAATAAAATAAAATTATTTTTAGGGTTTGCAAAAAGATACTTTTAAGGTTAAAAAAAATGTTTAGGGTTTGTAAAAAAGGAATACTTGGGATATTTCAAAAAAATAAATAAAAAAAATTATTTTTAGGGTTTGTAAAAAGATACTTTTAAGGTTAAAAAATGTTTAGGGTTTGTAAAAAAGGAATACTTAGGATATTTCAAAAAAATAAATAAAAAAATTATTTTTAGGGTTTGTAAAAAATGACACTTTTGGGTAGGAAACGCTTTAGGGTTGGCAAAAGGCAAATCAAACAATGCTTATTTTTTTAGAATTTTTTAGGGTTCGCAAAGACTAGGGTTTGCAAAAAGGGACAGTCTTTATTTAAAAAAATGATACATTCAATGTGAACTAACCAAATAAGGAAAAGATAGAGATGCAAGCAAAGTACACGTAATAAAAACAAAGAGGTTTTTGTTTAGAAATAAAAATTTAGACTTTTAATATGAACAGAAGGAAGAAATGAGAACAATATAATAGATGCAAAGGTATTTCATTTAGAAACAAAATTCGAGACTTATAATATAACATAAAAAAAAAATATACAAGCAGAAAAGAGAGCAACTAATAGAGGAAGAACAAGCAACAAAAAGAAATCTTACTTGATTTGAAGAATAAGAATTTTGTTAGCTTTAACCTTTAACTCTTTGGGTTTACTCTCTTTATTGACCTCAGGTGCACCTTGGTATGCTCTCGGTTGATTTCCTTTCAGCTTTCTCTTCTTTTTCCTCATTTCCCGAGCCTCTCTCTCTAGAATTCTCTCCTTTTTCTCTCTATGCTTTCAAAGTGTCACATAAAAATATGAATTGTAAAAGTGCCTTCTAAAGACCTAAGCTTCCTATTTATAGCCACACCTCCTAACCCTAGGTCTTATTTAATCAATTTATTTTTTATTCTTTTTATTAAAAAAAAACAAAGGTTCCACCTTTTTATTTTTCTGATGGCCACCTCTCACATTTCCTTAAACATCTCACCCACTCCCCTTAAAATCTACTCACTAACCTAAATATCTACATATTTAAAATTTAAAATTTAAAATTTTAATCTCTTATAGACCTAAAATTTAAATTCTTATCTAAATTTTTTTTTATTATTATTTATGTATTTATTTATTTATTTATTTTAAGAGGGAACCGGGATAAAATTGGGTATTCACAGTTGCCCCTCTTTACTTATTTCTTACTCAATGATATGAATAATAAAAATTTCATATTATTATGGTAAGAAATGGGTAAAGACGTGAATCAATTTTATCTGTGGTCCGAAAAAGAGGGCCAGTCAGATCCTAGACTTTTAACAAAGAGTAGACGTGCCAGTCAGATTTTGGACTTTAGACAAAAGGTAATTATGCCAATCAGGTTCTGGCCTTTAGTAAACGATAGACATGCCAGTCTGGCTGTAGACTTTGGACAACAGGTAAACAGGCCAGTCAGGTTCTGGACTTTAATAAACGATAGATGTGCCAGTCAGGTTCTGGACTTTTGGCAACAGGTAAACATGTCAAGTTCTGGACCTTTGGCAACAGGTAAACATGCCAGTCAGGTTCTGGACCTTAGCGAACGGTAGATATGCCAGTCAGGTTTTGGTCTTTGGACAAAAGGTAGACGTTTTAGCCAAGTTCTAGACTTTAGCAAAAGAGTAAGAGTTCCAGTCAGGTTCTGGACAAATTTTAAAAAGAGTATGAGCTCCAGTCAGATTCTGGACAAGAGTGTTTGCCCATGCATAATGATGTATCATATGAAAAGTGGTATAATGATGACGCAAGAGTAATGCATCATGTGAGACTTTTGAAACCAATGAAGATGTGTGATGCAAGACTTTCGAAAGTGATGAAGATGAAAGTCTTTTCAAAATTACAATAATATTTTCATTTTGAATTTGGGATATGTCATCCTTACAGAATCGTGTGTCTTCTAGTTCGAAATGAGATTAGACTTTCTGACTCTTTTTTGTTATTCGAATTCTTATCAAAGTGTATTCCAATTTGATTGCAATTGACGATCCCCAATAATAGTTTGCAGGGAGATTAAAGCTATGGAATTTCAATGAGCTTACTGCAATTGCTAGATCTATCAAGACACCTTTGATGCCCATTTCTTTCTTTCTTTGCTCATTCCCTTTTGTTTTTGTTTTTTATTTTCGTTTCCTCTTGATATGTGTTTAACAAAATGCACAATGAATTAACCATGGTTAGGTTTAAAGAAGATAACTCTATTTACTCAATAAGGAGAATGTATTTACATGAACAAGCTTTGTTGGATGAGTGGAAAGGGTAAGAGTACATAGCTATTTTGATGAACACTTTCTAGATGAACAATGCTAATATCGTACATGAATAACTTTGACTGCTTCTTTAAACAAACCATGAATTGCCCCAGTTTAGAGCTTCAAACATACGTTTCTCCCAGAGCTACAAGCACGTGATTGTCTCCATAGTTGTCAATGACCCTAACCACCCTTTTAGCCAACCATAAGTTGCCCCAATTTAAAGCTAGAGGCACATGCTTCCTAGAGTTTCAATTTTTCATCTTGGAACCTCAAAGGTTTGGATGACGCTTCAAATGTTTGTTTAGACTACCTTTTTGGGTTACAGGTTAATGGTGAGTTATCTTGCCCTAATTTTTGCTTGGACTGCTCTTTCGAGTTTTCAATCCAACGAGCTGCTCTAATTTTTGCCTAGGTCGCCCTTTCGGGTTTTTAACCTAGCGAGCTTTCACCTCCTTTTTTTTTTTCAATTTTTTTTTCAAGGGTAGTATTTTTTAACTACATCAGAATTCACAGGATATGATAAGTCTTTGTCATCCATGTTTGAAAGAATCAAGGCTCCTCCTGAGAAAGCCTTCTTTACGACGTAAGGTCCTTCATAATTTGGAGTCCACTTACCAATACGACTCTTTTGAATAGGGAGTATCTTCTTGACTACCAAATCCCCTTCTTGAAACTCTCGAGGGTGTACCTTCTTCTCGAACATTCTCTTTAATCTCTTCTGGTATAATTGACCATGACACATTGCATTTAACCTTTTTTCCTTCAATAAGGTTTAATTGGTCAAAATGAGTTCGTACCCATTCCGCTTCTTCTAATTCAGTTTCCATCAGCACCCTTAGTGAAGGGATTTCAACTTCAATTGGAAGAATTGCTTCCATACCATATACCAAGGAGAATGGAGTTGCCCCGGTTGATGTGCGGACAGACGTACGATATCCATGTAGGGCAAAGGGAAGCATTTCGTGCCAATCTTTATACGTCACCACCATTTTTTGAATAATCTTTTTAATATTCTTGTTAGCTACTTCGACTGCTCCATTCATTTTTGGGCGGTATGGAGAAGAGTTATGATGTTGAATCTTGAAATTAGCGCATAACTCTGTCATCATTTTGTTATTGAGATTAGTGGCATTATCCGTAATCAACTTATTTGGTAGCCCGTACCGACATATTAATTCCTTTTTGATAAACCTCACTATTACATTTCAAGTCACATTGGCGTATGAGGTGGCTTCAACCCATTTGGTGAAATAGTCGATTTCTACTAGGATGAAACGATGTCCATTTGATGCCTTCGGCTCAATGGGCCCTATGACATCCATCCCCCACATTGAAAAAGGCCATGGTGATGACAAGACATTTAATGTTGTTGGTGGGAGATGGATGTTATCTGCATAAGTTTGACATTTGTGACATATTTTCACATATTTGAAGCAATCAGTCTCCACGATTAGTCAATAATAGCCAGCTCTTAAGATCTTTCTTGCCATGGCATGTCCATTTGCGTGAGTTCCAAAGGAGCCTTCATGGACTTCTCTGATAATATTTTGTGCTTCATTGGCACCCACACATCTAAGCAGTATCATGTCATGATTTTTCTTGTAGAGTATCTCACCATTTAAAAAGAAACTCATTGCCAATCTTCTTAGAGTTCTTTTGTCATTTTCTGAAGCTCCTGACGGATACTCTTTATTTTGGATATACTATTTGATGTCATGGTACCATGGTCGTCCATCTAACTCTTCTTCTACTAGTTGGCAATAAGCTGGCTGATCGCGATGTTGAATCTCTATAAGCGGCATATCTTTTTCATTGCTCAATTCGAACATAGACGCTAGGGTAGCTAATGCTTCTGCCAATTGATTATTCTCCCATGGGATATGATGAAAGGTGATTTCTTCAAATTGCTTTATCAACTCTCTCACAAAAGGATTAGCTTGCCATCTCTAGTCGCCCATTTGTAACACCCCGATTTTTGTAGCCTAATTGTTATCTGATAGAGTCGTGAATTTCTCGCAGTTCCGACCTACCACTGTCGGAATAGATAGTTAGATATTAGACTCGAATCGATCGTCTCAATTCGTAGAGAGCCCTACATTTTAGAATGACTGCATGCATGATACTCGGCCCCGACATTGTCCAAAAATCCCTAATCTTGTTCCGTTGTGAATTTCGAGAAAGTGCCTCGAAAACTGTGCCAAAAAGTATCTTTACTTTTTACTTTTCTGAAAAGTCACTTTTTGCCTAAAAAGACGTGAGATTCATTAATCATTTCCTAGATTTAGTAATGATTGCTTAGCCGCCGCAATTATTACACCTTTTTACTTTAATCATTACTTAGCTGTCGCAATTAATGCATTAGACCTCCTCGGATTTAGTGCCGACCAATCAAAATTCATGCACCCGATTTTGTTCCCTAAAGCGAGAACATCGTGATTACCCGAAACTTCCAAAATCTAATTCCGGCCAATTACATTTCATGCAAGTATCCTCGTTTCCCGATTCGAGGACGCCTTGAATTTTGAACCTCCTTTGGTGTTTTTCGAGAAGCCGCCATCATAAATTTTATCTTTTCCGAAAATTTCACCGAGTCTCGTCGCATTTATTACGGCCAATCATATTTCATGCAAACTTACTTCCTATCAAAATTCGTGCAACCTAAAAGTTTGGACCCTCGATTCGTGTACGAGACATTGTACCAACCTTAGCCGATTTCCATTTTTGGTAGCCGACAATCTCACACTTATTTCTTGCCGAATTTGTTTGTTCTACCCTAGTTTGACTTGCAAAAAGAAAAAAAATCGTGTACACACTTTCAATTTTTTACAAAGCTTTAAAACAACTATTTTGTGCCACTTTCATAGAACACCTTTCTTTCTTTTTCATTCCTTCTCGTGCCATTGGAACCGCGCATGATTTTTACTATGTTGCACACAAAATCAACACATTTCTCCTTGCTTTTGAATGCTAAGAACCATGTGAGTAGTTTCAAGGATTTTAAGACCCTAAGTTACTATTTCACTTGAGTTTTTGTGTCACTTTTGGAACAAATCCCTTGCTTTTTCATGCTATTGGAACCGTGCACACCTTTCACCATTTTGTACACAAAATTACTATATTTTTTCTTGCTTTTGGGGTAATAGGAACCGTGTGGATGTTTTATAAAATTACAAAGTCCTAGGTTACTATTTCATTTAAAATTTTGTGCCAACCAACTCTTTTGAATCACTCTCCCTTCACATCACTCATTGTCTTATGGAAAACATGCAAAATTTGATAAACACCAAACCAAAATCAGCAAGGTAACTACCTTGGTTGGCCACCCACACACCAAGACACTTACTCACAAAAATCTCCTCTAATTCACTCTCCTTTCTCCCTAACCGAGAAGCACCCCTCCCATCTCACTCTCTTCACTCAACCATTCCATCATCACACACAATCTCATTCTCTCATTCTCTTGCATGCAACCGTGAAGCCTTACCTTTCCAACACTATCTTTTTCTCTCAAATTGCCCAAACAAGACTGAGAGCCCTCAAATCCCAAAACTCCACCACTTTTCACTCAAACACTCTCATTTTCCCCTTATTTCTTCAAGAAAACCGAGAGCTTGTAAGCTCTCCAGCTCCACTTGATGAATCCATATTTTTACTGATATTTTAGCATAATTCTAGCTCATTTAATAAAGAAAATATATGAAGAAAGCAGAAAAACTCAGAAAAAGAGAATGATTGAAAGTTTTATTTCAATTTGTAGTTATTTTTGCATTTGTAGAATTTATGCTTAGTTCTTAAGGAATTTATCTTGTTTTTGAAGGAATAATCTGAGCAAAAGTCATGGAAATGGATTATCAATGGAAAAGAAGAGGAAGAATGGCAATGTTGGACTCCAAAATACAAGACTTATGGGATGCAGGCTGGGCGTGATCACTATTGTTAGTGAAAGTGATCATTCCAGAGCCTAAATGAGAAGAGGAGCCTGTGCGTAATCACTTTTATTTACAAGAGTGAGCGTTGCCAGTGTGCGTTATCACTTTCGTCAATGAAAGTGAGCGTTCTAGAGGCACTTGTATCATAATAGCTTGTGCGTGGTTACTATTACTCACGAAAGTGATCACGCGCAGCCCTTGACCACCTGCGTTGCCACTATTATGAATAAAAGTGAATGTTCCAGAGAAGCCTTCAACTCTGCAAGTTGCGCGTGGTTACTCTTGCTCTTGAAAGTGAACACGCGCACTACATAAAGCTTCTGCGTGGTTACTATTGTGCAAAAAGATTGCTAAACCCTTGAGTAATTTGCTTATAAAGGATGCAGATTTCATATTTGATGATAATTGTTTGCATGCGTTTTCTGTTTTAAAAGAGAAACTGATTTCTGCACCTATTCTTGTAAAACCAGATTGGAAACTACCTTTTGAACTCATGTGTGATGCAAGTGATAGTGCAGTGGGTGCTGTGTTAGGACAGAGGAAAGATAGGAAATTACATGCTATCTATTATTCAAGCAAAGTGTTAAATCCTGCACAAGTGAATTACACAACAACAGAAAAAGAACTTTTAGCTGTTGTATATGCCTTTGATAAGTTCAGATCATATTTAATGGGTTCAAAAGTGATTGTATACACTGATCATGCTGCTCTTAAATATCTTTTGATAAAACAGGATACAAAACCCAGGTTATTAAGATGGATTTTGCTACTCCAAGAATTTGAGCTAGAAATCAAAGACAAGAAAGGAAAAGAAAATTGTGTAGCAGACCACTTGTCCAGACTTCCTTTGGTGAGTACAACCACTGAATCATTGGAAATAAATGAAGAATTTCCAAATGAAAAGCTGTTTGCAGTGGAAAACATGCCTTGGTTTGCTGACATTGCAAATTTTAAAGCCACTCAATTCATTCCAAAGAGGTTTACTTGGCAGCAAAAGAAGAAGTTCTTATATGACAGCAAATTCTATGTGTGGGAAGACCCATATCTGTTCAAAATTGGAATAGATGGGTTAATTAGAAGATGCATTCCACAAAGTGAGCAAGCTCAGATACTATGGCATTGTCACAATTCAGAATATGGAGGCCACCATGCAAGTTCAAAGACTACTGCAAAAGTCTTGCAAGCAGGTTTCTTTTGGCCTACACTCTTCAAAGATGCCAAGAAGTATGTGGAAAACTGTGATAAATGTCAAAGAACTGCAAATATTTCAAGAAGACATGAGCTGCCATTAACCAACATCCTAGAAGTGGAACCATTTGATGTATGGGGGATTGATTTCATGGGACCATTTCCCCCATCATTCTCACACGAATACATTCTAGTTGCAGTGGATTATGTGTCTAAATGGGTAGAAGCAATTCCCACCAGATCAAATAATGCAAAGGTAGTGATTTCTTTTATAAGAAAGAACATTTTTTCAAGATTTGGGGTGCCTAGAGTGCTGATAAGTGATGGAGGTACTCACTTCTGCAACAAGTATCTTGAAGCTGTATTAATGAAATATGGTGTGAAGCATAAGGTTGCTACTCCATACCATCCACAAACAAGTGGACAAGTGGAGGTTTCAAATAGAGAGATCAAGCAAATTCTAGAGAAAGTAGTGAACAGTTCAAGGAAGGATTGGTCAAAGAAACTGGATGACTCACTGTGGGCATATAGAACTGCTTTTAAAAATCCAATTGGTATGTCTCCATATCAGCTAGTATTTGGAAAGGCCTGTCACTTACCTCTAGAGCTGGAGCACAGAGCATATTGGACTACCAAGTGGCTTAACTTTGATTTGTCAAGTGCTGGAAAGAAGAGAGTTTTACAGTTGCATGAATTGGAAGAATACAGACAACAAGCTTATAAGAATGCAAAGTTGTACAAAGAAAGAACCAAGAGGATCCATGACAAATTTATTCTGCAAAAAGATTTCAGACCTGGCCAGCAAGTACTATTATTCAATTCAAGATTAAAATTGTTTCCAGGGAAACTGAAATCTAGATGGTCTGGACCGTTTTTAATTAAGGAAACTTCTTCTCCCTTTGGAGCAATTCTTATAGAAGATCTGAAAACAGGGAGAGAATTCAAGGTCAATGGCCAAAGATTGAAGATCTATCATGAAGAGGAGTTTACAAGGAACATATCATGCATGAAAC
Organism: Abrus precatorius; assembly: GCF_003935025.1. Lineage (NCBI taxonomy): Eukaryota > Viridiplantae > Streptophyta > Magnoliopsida > Fabales > Fabaceae > Abrus > Abrus precatorius. Next base: position 14,901,933 of record NW_020874362.1, read on the forward strand.
TGGTTTCTCTTGAGTGAGAAACATTTAATGTCAAGCTAATGATATTAAAGAAGCGCTTTGTGAGAGGCAACTCACATTTCTAACCCAATTTAAGTTTTCTGCATTATTTTTCAATTAACAGTATTCATGCTTATAGAAGTCAAAGTCTGAACTTTTCATCTTGGTTACCTTGCTGAATCTGATGTTTGGAATAAATCTGGTGGCTGAAACAAGAATGCAGATTGGAATTAATTAGAATGCTTGAAGTTCTTGTACAATCTGAATAATAGTTATCAAATTCTGCAAATTTTCTACAAAATACAAAGTTCTGCATCATACTCATCATATTCTGTAATTTTGATGCAAAAAGGTAAATTTTGAAGCATGCTAAATCTGTCATTTGTAGCGAATCTGATAAATGCAATTAGACTTCATGCTATAATGTTTTATGGAAAAGTCAGAATTGCATTGTGAATATGTTAAGCAGAAATTCTGCAGAATTCAACTGTGATGTTTATTGCATCTGTAATTTGGAGCGAAAATAATGAATGAATTGAGAGTTCATGATAAGAGTGTGTAATGTAAAAGTCAAAACTTCATAAGTAGGGAGTGAATATATGTTCTGCAGAAATTCTGCAGAATTCAGCCTTGGATGAATGTTGCATATGTAATTAAGGGTGAACATGATGAGGGAAATAGGTATTTTATATGGTGAGTGTGTATTGGAATGATTATGATTTATTAAGTGAGCTAATTAAAGTTTGGAGAACTTGGATTGATGAAAGGAATCACTCTTTTGCAGGAAAGCAATCACGCAGAGATGGAATTCTGAGATTTCCCCTCTGGAATAATCACTCTCGCTGATGAGAGTGATAACGCAGAAACTGACTGGGAAACACAGCTCTCTGGAACAATCACTCTCGCTGATGAGAGTGATAACGCAGAGGCAGATGAGAAAAACACACTCTCTAGATCACTTCCTTTCCTTGTCAAGAGTGACCACGCGCAGGTAAGTATGAAATATTTCATAGCGCGTTACTCCTTTTACTGATAAAAGTGACCACGCTCAAGCAATAAGCTAGCGCGTTATCACTTTGCCCAGCAATAGTGATAACGCGCATTGCATTCAAAATTTCCAAGCTCTCTGGAACACTCACTCTGTTCGAAAAGAGTGATAACGCAGAATTTTATTAAAAAGGGAACGTTCACTTTTCACTTAAAAAGTGGTCACGTGCTCCTTGGCTGATAATGGTTGGAGAGAAATTACACAGGAGTTTTATGCAAATGCAATGCGGTTCAAGGGAGACCAAATTCCCAAATTTCACACAATGGTCAAGGGTATGAGGGTGGATTTCACTGCTGCCAACATCAATCGAGTGTTGGAAATTTACACTGAAAGGCAACCTGGGCAGATGGACTTCACTGACTTTAAGAATAGTCCAGACAAGGATTATATTGAAATCCTGCACAGAATTGGAAGGCCAGGCACAACTTGGCAGCTGAACCTTGCCCAAAAACCCAAGTGTATCACCACCAAGAACCTGCTACCATTTGCTAAAGTCTGGAGTACTTTTCTGTTGAACTCTTTCATGCCAGTCAAGCATAGTTCAACCCTGGCAGTAAAGAGGGCTGAATTATTGTTTGCTATCGTTAATGATATGTATATTGATGTGGGGGAAGTAATTAGTGAATGTATCTTAAATATTTTGAAAACAAAAAGAGATTCACTAGCCTTTCCCTCATTAATCACTTTACTTTGTGAGGATGTAGGGGTTGAAGTTGGAGACTACCGAGAGAAAATTAGATCTGCTCCCTCTATCTCTGTCTCAATGGTAAAGGAAATCTATGCCACCACCTCCTGCACTTCAGCTGCACCTATCCCCACCCAGTTCAGAAAGGAGAAACCAATGAAGATGAAGGACATCCTACATCTTTTGGTTGAAAGGCAAAATCAATTGGCTGAACGACAAACTGAGCTCCACAGCAGTTTGAAGGCAGGAACTATGCTATTGGAATGTGTGTTGATGAATCTTGGTCAGAAGATGGGAATGACCAAAGATGAACTCTATCACACACCAGAGTTGGCCGAGAATGCTCAATGTGTACGCTCATCAGTCTTTAAAGACTTGCCAATCTACAAGACTCATTTTCCACAGCCAACTGAAGAAGTGGTGGAGGAAGAAGAAGATAAGGAGGATGAGGAAGAAGATGAAGATGAAATTTCTGATGAGGAGGATGCCCAAGATGACTAGTTTAGGATTTTTGTTTTCTTTTCTATTAATTCGAATATTCTCTTGACGGTCTTGTAATTAAGTTTCAAACTTTTTGGTTTCATTTTAGAATTTGGGTTTGTAATTTGCACACTTGGTATATTTTGGTTTGATGCTAATTCTGAACAATTATGTTTTGAACACACATTAATTCTGCAGAATTTAATCCCTTTTCACTTGATAATTGACAGAATTTTTGGTGTTTTGTGCAGAAAATGTCACAACCACACAACACTCACACACCATGGAAGCTGACACTTGCACAAGCTGCCATGAAAGTGGGGTTTCATTCTCTACCTCTTATTCATGAGTTAGCTTCACATTACACTGAATTATTCCTGAAAAACACCAAAATACTAGAATAGATAATAAATTGCTGGTTGTTAATCAAATAAAAACGATTGACAATTTTGTGAACTCTGTGTGAATTTCTTTTTAAGTTGTTTTTCCCATTCTCAAAATGAGATCACACTTGTATTTTCAAAAATGAGGCAGTTGCCACTAGGTGCATATATTTCTGAAAAGTGCATTGTGTTTTCATTAATCCACATGATCACTTATAAATACCTAGTGAGATTTGAGCTGTCTAATTCTTTTTCTTGTGTGATTAATCATATTTGGCTGCATTCTCTAGAACCTGCCCTTGTTCTTAAATTGAATATGCATGTTACAGTTTTCACCCACATGATAGAGGCCATGATTGATATCATAGTCAGCCTAAATGCCTTCCTTTATGATTGAATGTCTTAGTTCACCCTTTTGAGCTTAATATCCCTTTTCTTGAAATTACCTCATTATAAGCCTTGCTGAAAAACCAATTTTTACCATTCAAAAGATCAGAGGCATAATGAGTTTAATCAAGAATGAGTTTTAAAACTAAGTTTGGGGTGGTATCCAGATTTTAATTGCTTGAGGACAAGCAATGTTCTAAGTTTAGGGTGGGAAATAGCATTCTATCTAAGTTTGAGTTCAACAAGCCAGAAAGAAAGAACAAAAGTGTTGCAGCAAAATGAAAAATTTATGAAGCAAGCTGTGAAAAGAACAAAAATGTGATTTCAAAAGAAAAGAAGTGCAGCAAAGTGCTGCAGAAAAAGAAAAAGAATATCAACGAAAAGAATATAGTGACTGAAAGCAAGAAAAGAAGAAAAGTATCAGTGAAAATTCTGCTGTAAGAAAAATTCTGTTTGCTGCATAAGTGAGTGAATTAAGGAGGAATAATGCAGATCCAGGCTAGTTTTAAAACAAATCACTCAAAATGCCTCTGATCTTTTGAAATTGCAAGTATTGTTTTCCACTTTCTTTGATACCTACCTTAACCTTAGCCTTGTTATAACCTGAAAAAGTCCTCTAGATGTGTGATTAATTGTACTAAGCAGAGGAGATGGAGAAATTGGGCAAGCATATGGTAGAGTGCAGTGAAATTGATGATTTAAAGTGAAAACAGCACCTAAACACTGTTGAGTGATGAGAGAAACACTTCCAAGTGAGCTGTGATCATGTTGAATAATTGTACTCACATGAATTTTGATGAAAAATATGAACTTAGGTAGCAATTCTTACTCAATGATGATTACGCAGTAGGAATATCATGATGAGTATTTGGATGAACAACTTGATTGAAAATTTTGCAGAAAACACAGAATTGGAAATTGGAAAATCTGAGAAAAGCAGTTTGCTAATTGAATTTGAAAATGGAGGAACTTACCCTTTGTTTAGTTTGATTTGCTTGAGGACAAGCAAAAATTCAAGTTTGGGGTGGTGATGAATCCATATTTTTACTGATATTTTAGCATAATTCTAGCTCATTTAATAAGGAAAATATATGAAGAAAGCAAAAAAACTCAGAAAAAGAGAATGATTGAAAGTTTTATTTCAATTTGTAGTTATTTTCGCATTTGTAGAATTTATGCTTAGTTCTTAAGGAATTTATCTTGTTTTTGAAGGAATAATCTGAGCAAAAGTCATGGAAATGGATTATCAATGGAAAGGAAGAGGAAGAATGGCAATGTTGGACTCCAAAATACAAGAATTATGGGATGCAGGCTGGGCGTGATCACTATTGTTAGTGAAAGTGATCATTCCAGAGCCTAAATGAGAAGAGGAGCCTGTGCGTAATCACTTTTATTTACAAGAGTGAGCGTTGCCAGTGTGCGTTATCACTTTCGCCAACGAAAGTGAACGTTCCAGAGAGACTTCATTCCTGATGAGCTGCGCGTTGTCACTTTCGCCAACGAAAGTGAGCGTTCCAGAGGCACTTGTATCAGGACAGCTTGCGCCTGGTTACTATTACTCACGAAAGTGATCACGCGCAACCCTCGACCTCCTGCGTTGCCACTCTTATGAATTAAAGTGAATGTTCCAGAGAAGCCTTCAACTCTGCAAGTTGCGCGTGGTTAATCTTGCTCTTGAAAGTGAACACACGCATTACATAAAGAGAGTGGAGAGAAGATTGGGGTCGAAGCTTGAAGCTCCAAGAAGAGGGATCGGATTGGAGCTCGTGGGCATGGCTGCTCTGCATTCTTCTTCATCTTATTCTTCTTCTTTCTCTGTTTTTGTTGCAATGTGTGGTTAATTTCCCATAGTTAGGGGTTTATGGATCTCGTATTGATGTATTGATTCAACTTTATCTTCTGAACTTTAAGTTCTTGGATTAATTGAGTTGTTAATTCTGCTTTTCATGCAATCTTTGAATGGAAATTCATTTGATTAATCAAGAGGAATCTTTACCAATGGGAATTGGATTGTTTGCTCCGATCTGAATTGGCAACCAGAGTTTAGGGATTTCTTAGGGATAAGGAGACCTAATTCTGCAATCTTATAGTTCTAATTCTTAATGCAACCTGAAATTGAATCTCACCTAAGGGATTAGGGAGGTTTAGTGGATTGTTAGGGTCAATGAGTTAAGGAATTAACCTTTGGCTAGGTATATGTGAAAATGATTGTCAATTATTCAATTACTTGAATGTTCAGAGGATTTAATTGGATTGATATTGATATTCTTGTGAAATAAATTCCTAACTATCCTTCATTGCTATTTCATTTCATCACAAATCTTATACTCTATTTTTCTGCAAGTTCTTTACTTTTGATTGCTCTGATTATTGCTTTTATATGATACAACTCTCTTCCCAAATTCGTATGGCTCAAATGGTTATTTTTCTGTGAAGTGATAATTGAGTTCCTAGTTCCTTGTGGAGACGATACTCGGATCTTAAATTTACTCATTACTTGCTGCAATCCTAGTGCACTTGCTAGTGTTTAGATTGCGAACAACACCACTCAAAATCCTTCCACCCTTCCTTTGTTCATTTTAAGCAAACCAAGAGGATCAACACTTCCGATTTCATCCATTTTTAACTCATTCTCTCAAGGTAACCGAGAAACTCATAGCCCTTTCTCTCTTTCTTTTTTCGTTCAAACCTTTTGGAGTTTTGTCCAAGTATTCTCCTTCTTATTCCCTTGAGTTTGATGGTTTCAAAGGATATTTTAGTGGAAGATTTTGAAGCTCTTGGAGCAACTCCTTCTCGGATCCAACCTTGCGTTTGGAGAGTTCAAGCTCAAGCTACCTTCCTCTCTTCATTTTCGTGCTACACTTAAGGCAAGGGGGAGTTCTCACTCTTTTCTTGTCTATTTGCTTACCCTTGGCTGTTTTCGTGATTTCTCTATGAAAAATAAATGTTTTGCTCCTTGAAAATCTCTTTGTATTGTGAATGAGTTCCATGCATGTTGATTTTGAGACCTTTCTTGCTTGAAACCTTAAATTTTGTTCTTGCATGTGTGTTACCCCTTCAAAGTTCTCATTTTTAAGCATTACATGTTTATTTTTCCTTATCACTTGCCTTGGTTTTCAATTGTCCCTTGCTGGACTTCTATTTAAATTGTTCCTCTTGTGTTAAAGTGATGGACCGTGAGTGTGTGCACCAAGATTTATCCCTTGCATGTTGTTTATGGTTTTAAAATTTCAATCTTTAACTTTGTATACGTCAACCATCTTAAAAGTTTCCATTTTTAAGCTTGCATGTCAATTTTAACTTGTATGCTGCCTCGGTTTTGTTTAACCCTTTGCTGAAAAATGTATTTAAATTCCTTTTTGCTTGAAATGTTGAGCCGTGAGTGTGTGTACAAAAAAATCCACTCTTGCATGTTGATTTGTTAATCTAAAAGCTTTGATCTTTGGCCTTGCATGCATCAACCTCCTTGAAAGTTCTTATTTTGACCATTGCATGTGAAATTTCCTTGTGTTTGGCCTCGGTTTTTGCTAGTTAAAAGTCCAAAATCTTGTACAAAGGTATTTCTACCTTAACGTGTTGAATGTTTATGGTTTCTCCTTGTGTGACCCTTGACACTTGGACGATGTTAGGAAGCGATTGCATGTACATTTTAAGAGGGCGTAAGGGTAGAAAATTAAATGAAATTGGATGAGTTTAGGGGCTGGACAGTTTGGGACTTTGACATAAAAGAGTGTTCCCTTTGTGAAATTTGATGTGGCGACATTGGGGAAATATTATGTGAGTTTAAGGGAAAGTGTTGCTTGTTGTTTTCAAAAGTACATGTGTTGAGAACTTTGGAAATCATTGAGATAAGGCGCTGGACAGAATTGGAAAAGTGTTCAAGAACAAAGTTTCATAAAAAGAAATGGTAGGAAAAATCGTTTTAAACAAAGAGTAAAAATGTGGTGAAATTCCTTGCTGAAAATTATTTGGACAGCCTTAGTTTTACCTTTAAAAACTTGTTAAAGTAACCCCTAAGGTTTGGTAAAATTGCCTTTATACGCCTTAGTTCAAATTAAGACTTTTTGTTAAAAAGAAAAGGTTTCAATTTATTTTTACCTTAAGAAAAATGGCGCTGGAATGTGTGAATGAATATGTGGAAGTGCTTATAACTCTAAGGGTAGCCCCATGTGAATGTTGGTTATATGCTCATGAGTTTGGCCGTGAATAGGTGTGTGTGAAAATGTTGAATTGCCTATGATCTAGGTGCTGAAAAATGTGTGAATGGTGTGTAATGTGCGTCACTACTTGTGTGTGTGATTTTGAATGGACAAACGTGAAGCATGAACGCATGAAAGACCCAAAACATGCAAATATATGTGGCTGGAAATTGATGAATGATATGCCCTTGTGATGGATTGGTGATGTGTTAATCAATTTGGAGTGTTCATGCATCATGGTATTCTAATAAGACAAGAATTTGATGAAATAAATATGGTGCAACCTTTGACTCTAGATTTATGATGTTGATAAGTTAAGTTACTCTTGGGATTTTGTAATCCAAAATGAACTTGTGGCTTGGTAAATGGATGGCTTGTGGCAAGTAAGGAACCGCGAGTGTAAGGAGGTAAATGGTGTGAATAACTTGTAAGAAAAGAAAGAAAACCAAGAGAGAATACTAGGAGTGCGTGGTAAGAAGGTTTAGAACGTGTGAAGGATTAGAAGTAACTAAGTTAAGTCCAAACTTCAAAATTAAAATGGGAAGCCGAGAGAATAGGTAGTTTGTATTCATGTGAGGAAACATACTTAAAACAAAAGATTAGGTGGAACCTATCCACAAAGATGTTTGAAACCATGGAATCTATCCATGTCTCTAAGTCGTTTGACTGGAAACTTGCATCGTTATATTCTTTCCATATGATGCTGGGTTGTTGTGCTTAATTCTTTTGAAATAAGAAAACTATTGAATAAAATTGAGGATGTCACTTCATGCATCATGTCATTATGTGAAACGACTCGAAGGCAATTACAAACGCACAACTTGAAGGTGTGGTAGGTTCGATCCTGATGAAAATCAAGGAAGGCCCATTGAAGACAAAGACTTGAAGGCATTGGAAGAGCTTCAAGGACCAATGACAAGGGCAAGGGCAAAAAGAATAAATGAAGACTTAGAAAAGATTGTTGCTGTCTTATTTGAAAGGGAGCTCAATTTAGAGTTAGAAAAGTCCAAGATAATCAATTACATATGCTTAGAGGATTTGAACTCTAACGAGTTTTATTAGGATTTAATTATTATGTTTAGTTTATTTATTTTAATATTAGTCATTACTTATTTTGAGTTTTTATGTAGTATAAAATCTTGTTATTTTATTTAGTCTATTTGAATTTAGGCTTGTTGGTACAAGAAGCCCATTAGGGTTTGTGTTAGTATTAGTTTACAAGCATTAGGCATATATAAGCTCTTGTAAACACACTTTTAATTAGTTTTGAATATAATTTGAGATTGAACACTCTTGTGAGAGCGTGTGACTCTAGGTTCTTGAGTGAGCCAATTTTCTTTGATCTTATCAAGAGGCCAAAACTCTTATGGCAATCATTCCTTGGCTTATCAATCTTGCGATTGTGACGCCATTTTCCATCTCTATTCTATTTTTACTTTTTATTAATTTTCTTCTTATTTCAATTCTTATTTGTGTCGTAATAATTTCTTTTTTATTGTGTGAAATCCAATTCAAGATCGTTTAATTCGGCGACACGGTTTGTGGTTGTCATCAATTGGTATCAGAGCTTTGGTTAGAATTGGATTGAAAAGTACTATTCATCGCACGTTGCTCATTGGAAAAAAAAAAGAGAAAAAAAATATACTACAAAAAAAAATTGCAACATACAAAAGTGTGTTTTTGATATATTTCTTCCAATCTTTCACTTATTTTACTTGATTCCATACAAAAAAAAAATAGTAGTTGTTTAACGTTATATAATATTCTTTAAATTCTCCAATTTTGTCTTATTTGTAATCTATTTTTGAGTGTGCTTATTTCTTATTTAGTCTTTTTTTTTCTATTGTCTTGTTGGCTTCCTTAGTTTTGTCTTAGAGTTTTCTTTTGTTGGCTTCACTTGAGTCTCATTGATTGATTGTCTCTTGGTTTTGGTTAATTATGTGGATTGGATGTTGACTTCCTTAAGAACTCTTGAGAGTATTTGAGGGGAAAAAGGCAAGAGAGAAATCCTTACACAAAAGCCAATTTAGAGTGAAACACGAGTGAATATCTACTGAGTGAAAACACTTAGCGAGTGGAGAGAACCTTTTCTTTTTGCATTAACTTTTATTGTTTTGTAGAATGTCTCAAGAAGGAGGATCAAGTAGAGAGAGCACTCCTGCCTCGCAAATTGAAAGACTTGCTCAAAGATTTGAAAACATGTTTGAAAGGCAAAATGAAGCAATAAGGAATGTTCAAGAGGCATTGGCAAATAATGCAAGAAGGCGGTCACGTGATCGTTCTCCACATGCCCATGGAGACTCTAATAATTCTTCAAGAGAAAGAAGAAGAAATAGGAGAGATGACGAAGAAAGGAGGTATGATAGGTGGAGAGATAATAGAGAGAGGAGGAATCAAAGAAGAAGAAGAGAAGATGTAAGAATAAGAGAAAATGAGAGAATTGGTGGAGTTAAAATAAAAATTCCTAGTTTTCATGGAAGGAATGATGTTGAAGCATACTTAGAGTGGGAATTGAAGATAGAGCAAGTATTCTCATGCCATGATTATAGTGAAGAAAAAAAAGTAAAGGTGGCCTCCCTAGAGTTTTACGACTACGCGTTGGTGTGGTGGGATCAAATTCAAAGGGACCGAAGGAGATATGATGAGGAGCCTGTAGATACATGGATTGAAATGAAGAACCTAATGCGTAGGAGATTTGTTCCTACATACTACAATAGAGAGCTTGATACAAAGCTTCAAGGTTTGAGGCAAGGTGGCAAAAGTGTTGATGACTATTATAAAGAAATAGAAGTTGCCATGATACGAGCTAATGTATTTGAAGAAAGAGAAGCAACAATGGCCCGTTTCTTAAATGGGTTGAACCATGACATCCGTGACATAGTGGAACTTCATCCCTATGTGGAACTTGAAGATTTGGTTCATCAAGCTATTAAAGTAGAAGCACAACTAAAGAGAAAGGGTACTTTAAGGAAGAGTATCTCCTCCTATAACTCAAAAGGATGGAAGGAAGGAGTGAAGAAGGAGGGAACATTAACTAATGACATGACTGTCCAAAGTGGTAAACATTCACCTAAAACTTCTATTAATCCTACTAATGCTTCTGTTTCTTCTACTTCTCGACATAGGGAAATTAAATGCTTCAAGTGCCTTGGAAAGGGTCATATTGCATCCCAATGTCCGAACAAGAAAACCATGATTTTGAGAGAGAATGGTGAGATCTCAAGTGATAGTTCATCTCAATCATCACACGCTTCAAGTGAAGAGGATAGTGAGTTTGAAGCTTTATGCCACGAGGGAGATTTGCTTATGGTAAGGCGTCTCTTGGGTAGTTTAGCTAAGGAGGATGATACCACACAAAGAGAAAATATTTTTCATTCAAGATGTTTAGTACTTGGAAAGGTTTGTTCTCTTATTGTTGATGGTGGTAGTTGTACCAATGTGGCTAGTATTCGACTTATTGAGAAATTGAATCTTACTACTACTCCTCACCCCAAGCCTTATAAGCTACAATGGTTGAGTGATGAAGGGGAGTTGGTTGTTAATAGGCAAGTTTTAATTACTTTTTCTATTGGCAAGTATAAAGATGAAGTCTTGTGTGATGTAGTGCCTATGGAAGCAAGTCATATACTCTTAGGGAGACCTTGGCAGTTTGACAAGAAAGCTATTCATGATGGTCATTCCAACAAGTTCACATTTATACATAAAGGGAGCACAATCACTCTAGTGCCCATGACTCTTAGTCAAGTGTGTGATGATCAAATAGTCATGAGGTTGAGAAGAGAGCAAGAGAGAAAAGATGAAAAGAAAAAGAGTGAGTTTGAGGGGAACCTTAAAAAGAAAGGAGAAAAAGTGAGGACACTTCCAAATGAAAAATATGAGAGTGAAAAGAAAAGTGAAGAAAAAAATCAACATGAAATGAGAGAAAATTTATTTGTAAAAAAAAAGGAAGTGAGAAAAGCGTTATTGGCCTCTCGGCCTATGTATCTACTTTTTTGTAAAGAAAGTCCTCATAGTGATTATATTAATTCTTTTGCTAATAATACTTTGCCTAGTGGTGTTTCTTCTCTTTTGCAAGAATTTAAAGATGTCTTCCCTAAAGAAGTGCCTCACGGCCTACCTCCAATTAGAGGGATAGAACATCAAATTGACTTGACTCCAGGGGCAACCTTGCCCAATCGACCTGCATACAGGAGCAATCCTCAAGAAACTCAAGAGATTCAAAAACAAGTAGAAGGATTGTTAGAGAAAGGATGGGTGAAGGAAAGTCTAAGCCCTTGTGCTGTACCAGTCATCTTGGTACCCAAGAAAGATGGAAGCTGGAGGATGTGTACTGATTGTCGTGCCATCAATAATATTACTGTAAAGTATAGACACCCTATACCCCGTTTGGATGATTTACTTGATGAATTGTTTGGTGCTTGTTATTTTTCTAAGATTGATCTTAAGAGTGGATATCACCAAATAAGAATAAGGGAAGGGGATGAATGGAAAACAGCTTTTAAGACTAAATATGGCTTGTATGAATGGTTGGTTATGCCATTTGGGTTGACTAATGCACCTAGCACCTTTATGCGCTTAATGAATCATGTGCTTAGGAACTTCTTAGGAAAATTTGTTGTTGTTTACTTTGATGATATCTTAATTTACAGCAAATCTTTTGATGAGCATATGTTGCATTTGAGGTGTGTGTTGGAGGTTTTAAGACATGAATAATTGTATGCAAACATTGAAAAATGCACATTTTGTAAAGATCATGTAATATTTCTTGGCTTTGTTGTTAATTCTAAAGGTGTGCATATGGATGAGGAAAAGGTTAAAGCCATTAAAGATTGGCCAACCCCTAGGACTGTGAGTGAAGTGAGGAGCTTTCATGGGTTAGCAAGCTTTTATAGGCGCTTTGTGAGAGATTTTAGTACCATTGCCGCACCCTTAAATGAAGTTGTTAAGAAAAATGTGGGTTTTAAATGGGAAAGGGAGCAACAAGAAGCCTTTAATACTTTGAAGAATAAGCTTATGCATGCACCGATACTTGCACTCCCTAATTTTGCTAAATCTTTTGAATTGGAGTGTGATGCATCTAATGTTGGGATAGGGGCTGTTTTGACGCAAGAGGGACATCCCATTGCTTACTTTAGTGAAAAGCTTAATGGAGCATGCTTGAAGTATCCTACTTATGATAAAGAACTCTATGCTTTGATTAGGGCACTCCAAACATGGCAACATTATCTTTTATCTAAAGAATTTGTGATCCATAGTGACCATGAATCATTGAAATATCTTAAGGGTCAAGGAAAATTAAATAAAAGGCATGCTAAGTGGGTAGAGTTCCTAGAACAATTCCCTTATGTTATTAAGCATAAGCAAGGTAAAATGAATGTAGTGGCTGATGCATTATCTAGGCGTTATGTGTTGCTTTCTATGCTTGATACAAAATTGCTTGGATTTGAACATGTAAAGGAACTATATGTGCATGATGCTGACTTTGTTGAATTATATGCATCTTGTGAAAAAAGAGCTCATGATGAATTTTACAAGCATGATGGGTAAAAAAAAAATCTCAAATCATGGGATGAATGCTTGTCTCATATTGAATTTGCATATAATAGGACATTTCATTCAACTACCCTCATTCACCCTTTGAGGTTGTTTATGGATTTAATCCTCTCACCCCGCTTGATTTGTTGCCACTTCCTAATGTTACGTCTTTAGTACATAAGGATGGCAATGCCAAGGCTGAATTTGTTAAAAAGTTGCATGAGAAGGTGAAGGCTCAAATTGAAAAGAAAGTTGAACAACAAGCAAAATATGCCAACAAGGGAAGGAAGAGAGTGGTATTTGAACCCGGAGATTGGGTTTGGGTACACATGCGTAAAGAGAGGTTTCCTATACAAAGAAAGTCAAAGCTTCAGCCAAGAGGAGATGGACCATTCCAAGTCTTAGAGAGGATTGGAGATAATGCATACAAAGTGGACTTACCAGGTGAATATGGTGTTAGTGCTATTTTTAATGTATCTGATTTATCTCTCTTTGATGTAGATAATAAAGAGTCAAATTTGAGGGCAAATTCTCTTGAAGAAGGAGGGATTGATGAAAATCAAGGAAGGCCCATTGAAGACAAAGACTTGAAGGCATTGGAAGAGCTTCAAGGACCAATGACAAGGGCAAGGGCAAAAAGAATAAATGAAGACTTAGAAAAGATTGTTGCTGTCTTATTTGAAAAGGAGCTCAATTTAGAGTTAGAAAAGTCCAAGATAATCAATTACATATGCTTAGAGGATTTGAACTCTAACGAGTTTTATTAGGATTTAATTATTATGTTTAATTTATTTATTTTAATATTAGTCATTACTTATTTTGAGTTTTTATTTAGGATAAAATCTTGTTATTTTATTTAGTCTATTTGAATTTAGGCTTGTTGGTACAAGAAGCCCATTAGGGTTTGTGTTAGTATTAGTTTACAAGCATTAGGCATATATAAGCTCTTGTAAACACACTTTTAATTAGTTTTGAATATAATTTGAGATTGAACACTCTTGTGAGAGCGTGTGACTCTAGGTTCTTGAGTGAGCCAATTTTCTTTGATCTTATCAAGAGGCCAAAACTGTTGTGGCGATCATTCCTTGGCTTATCAATCTTGCAATTGTGGCGCCATTTTCCATCTCTATTCTATTTTTACTTTTTATTAATTTTCTTCTTATTTCAATTCTTATTTGTGTCGTAATAATTTCGTTTTTATTGTGTGAAATCCAATTCAAGAACGTTTAATTCGGCGACACGGTTTGTGGTTGTCATCAGGTCCCATGGTTGACCTACTAGGGGTGGTGAAAGGGGATCTGGAGACTCAAGTGGTAACAGGTAAGAGGCGCGCCTGCAGCCGAGTCATGATCCACCTGCAGACCTTAGCCAAACCCGACAAGGACCGCGCATTCTATGGTTGTCGAGGTCCATTCCCGAAGAGACCCACTGAGGGGCCAAACACCATTGGTGTTCTTTGATGCTGAGCGCATCCGATATATGTATAAATTTTATACTGTTGTGCAGAACGATGCAGGCAATGGAGTCCTCCGATCGCTTTTTTGACTTGAATTGTCTAACTCTGTGGTACAACTGGGAGAGTCGTCAGTCATAGAGGATGGGATCCCCATGCATTCCATGTGCATATGATTGAAACAGAAGAGGCAACCTCTGTGAGGCTGAAACTTGCATCATGCATCATTTGCATTACCTTTAGAAAATGAATTGATTGTGCATGACCGTGATTGAGACTCTTCGAAATAAATCTATGTTGTTTCATGTACATCGTATATGGTCATGTCTTGAATATCCTAGAAATAGTACTTGCTGTGGTGACTGAAATTGATTATGTCTGAGATGCCGCCTTCCTTGGGGCATGGCAATTGCTTGTTGTTTGTATTTGGAGAACTCACCCCTTGGTTCATTGTTGTCTGTGTTCTTTCTATATGTTTAGATGACCAGGAACAGTGCACAGATGCTGATCATTCCCTCTGAGGAAGACATGTGGGTGTATGACGCCATGACCCAGCAGAGTATATTTCGTGGCTTCGCTCGCCTCAGCTATGGACAAGAAAGTGAAGGCTCTTGGTTGACCCATCTTGTAGCCGATACTCCTATTGAGATTGTTTTCTCCATACCCCCTGGTGATACACAGTTACCCTATCCCGCTTTGAATACTACCCCCTCACTTATGTCTGTCAACCGTTCTCCTACCCTTGGACCTACTCCCCAGCCTGTACCATTCCCTCCTTTCCACACTGACTCCCCACCTGCACCTGCTGAGAAGGATGTCCATGTGGTGGAATCCTCAGTGAGGTGTGGAGCTAGACCATCTTACATGTCACCCACCTACCGATCGCCCCACTCCCCTTTTGTTTCCTCTCGCTCACCTCCTAGCACTGCCGGTTGGATTGAGGACAGTGATGGAGAACCTGTTGTTGCTGTTGCTGTGTCTGCTTCACCTACCTCGTCCGAGGAGTCTGATCCTATAGAGGATTATTCCCCTCTCGACTGATTTGGGATAGTTTATCTGTTATTGTTAGGGAACTACTCTTAGGGAGTCGACTATGTTATGTTTTGAAATTTCAGATTCTGCTATTTACTTCCTGCTATGCTTTAAGTTCTATGACTGACTTTGTTGAATCATTTCACTTCTATTTACTGGGGAAGTAGCTTAATGCTAGAGATATGTTGGCATGATTTCTCTTTAACTCAATTACTGTGATCTAAAGTAGCGAACCTCTAATGAGGAAAGAATGTGTTGGTTGAAATGACGTTGTGCACGTTAACTCTCTCACCTTGCAAAAGAACTTTTACCATGTAAAAAAAAAAAAAAAGTGGTCGCAGATTTTGGTGTTTTCTGTTTGTGCGATATCAGAGATATGTTTCTACAATGTGTGGATTTGGGTCGTTACACCATTCACCTCGCGATTGATGAATCACCAAGGCCGAATCACCGTATACTTCAAGAATCTTGGCTTTTGATTCTATAGCTGCTTGAATCCCTAGAACGCATGCTTCATATTCTGCCACATTATTTGTACAATCAAAAGATAGCCTTGCTGTGATTGGGATATGGTGTTTCTCTGGGGAGATTAACACAGCGCCGACTCCATGTCCCAATGCATTAGAGGCCCCATCAAATAGCATGATCCATTTTTCCTTTCCTGACCCTTCTTCTTTAAACAAAGTCATTATGTCTTCATCGGGAAATTCACATTGCATTGACTGGTAGTCATTTACTGGCTGGTGAGCTAGGTAGTCTGCTAGGGCACTGCCTTTAATTGCCTTTTGAGTGACGTACACAATGTCATATTCAAATAAAAGTACTTGCCAACAAGCAATTCTCCCAGTGAGAGCGGGCTTTTCAAAGATATACTTGATCGGATCGATCTTTGATACCGACCAGGTTGTGTGGCTAAGCATATATTGTCTCAATCGGCGGGTAGCCCAAACTAAAGCACAACAAGTTCGCTCCAATAACGAGTAATTGGCTTCATAATTGGTGAATTTTTTGCTTAAGTAATAAATGACATGCTCTTTTCTTCCAAAGTCATCATGTTGCCCTAACACACAACCCATTGATTCATCGAGTATCGTCAGGTACATGATTAAGGGTCTTCCATGAACTGGTGGAATCAAAATTGGAGGGTCCTGTAAGTACTGCTTGATTTTCTCAAAGGCTTCTTGGCAATCATCATTCCATTTTATTGGTTGATTTTTGCGCAATAACTTGAAAATTGGTTCACATGTAGCGGTCAATTGGGATATGAATCGGGCAATATAGTTTAGTCTCCCTAAGAACCCTCGAATTTCTTTTTCTGTGTTAGGTGGTGGCATTTCAAGAATTGCTCGAACTTTGTCAGGATCCACTTCTATCCCCTTTTGGCTAACTATGAATCCAAGTTGCTTGCCAGACTTCATGCCAAAGGCACATTTGGCTGGATTCAATCTTAGCTTGAACTTCCTCAATCGCTCAAATAGCTTCTGAAGATGAACAATATGATCCTCTTCACTTCTAGATTTTGCAATCATGTCATCTACATACACCTCAATCTCTTTATGCATCATATCATGAAAAAAGGTCACCATTGGTCTTTGGTATGTTGCCCCAGCATTTTTTAACCCAAACAGCATAACTTTGTAGCAAAAGGTACCCCAAGGTGTGATGAATGTAGTCTTTTCTCTATCTTTTTCTGCCATTTTGATCTGATTATATCCTGAGAAACCGTCCATGAAGGAGAAGAATTGGTGTTGGGCTGTGTTGTCTACAAGCATGTCGATGTGTGGCAGTGGAAAATCATCTTTAGGACTAGCTCGATTCAGATCTCAATAGTCTACGCACATTCGGACTTTTCCATCTTTCTTAGGGACAGGCACTATGTTTGCAACCCATTGTGGATATTTTGCAACAATTAGGAAACCAGCATCAAGTTGTTTCTTCACTTCTTCTTTGATTTTTAAGGACATTTTGGGCTTCATCCGTCTTAACTTTTGCTTGATCGAGGGACATTCTGGCCTTAGTGGTAATTTATGTTCCACAATATTTGCATCGAGGCCGGGCATGTCTTGGTATGACCATGCAAAGATGTCCTTATATTCATGGAGGAGTTCTATCAATTTGCGGCGCTCATTCTCTTTCAATAAGGTGCCGATTTTGACTTCATTTTTCTCTTCTCTGAGGCCCAGATTAATCATCTCTGTAGGTTCTTGGTGGGGCAAAATTTCTTTAGTTTCTTGCTCTACTAGCCTTAGCAGTTCAGGAAAAGGATCGTGCTCATGTTCAGTTTCATTGCTAGCTTGATTAATGAGACAGTCAACATTATTCTGAGCGATATTAGCATTGACACTTTCGAGTATATCATCATCAGGTCTGCACAATTTATAGTTTGCAATAACAAAAGGATAAGAAGATACCGAAAGGTCTAATAATAAGAAAGGAAGGAAATTTTATTGGAAAATTCAAAATGCATTTTATTGATAATATCAAAAGGAAACATGTACGCCCGATTCAATAAAACAAAATAAAGAAAAACAAATATCCTAAAGCCTTGGGCAGAGCAATAGAATCAGCATTACAAATTACTTGAATTTTGAATCTAAAATCACAAGAAGCTCAATGATCTCCCAATTGCGGATCATTGTATTCGGTGAGCACGCACGAACTAAATTGACATGTTCATCTCTGTGGGTATCTTCCTCAGTAGCAGCCACTGGATCTGCAAATTCAAATCCTGCACTTTGAAAGCTTTGTAGGAGATCACAAAAGGGGATCCTTCCAGTTTCAGGCTCTCTATTTTCTAATTTGGCCATCCTCTTTTCTCTTCTCTCAGCTATTATCCTTCTTTTATCTGCCCTTGTTGGCCTATAACCAAGTCCAAATCGATCTTTATTGTCAATTGGTTTAGGCAACTCAATCAATCCTTGCTCATTCTTGCCTAACCTGTATCCAGGCCAGTAACCTTCCTCAGGCATAACTCTCACTATCATCATAGATGTATTTGATGGTTGTGGCTTCATGACAGATGTTCCCTCCCCTACATACATCGTATTAGCAATCTCGAGGGCTTGGAATGAGGTTTCCAGAGCCTCTTCAGTGACGTCAATGTAAGGGGTGGATGTTGTTCGCAATCTAACACTAGCAAGTGCACTAGGATTGCAGCAAGTGATGAGTAAATTTAAGATCAGAATATCGTCTCCACAGGGAATTTAGGTTTCAAGTACCCCTTCACAGAATTATAACCATTTGAGCCATACGAATTTTGGAATGAGATTTGTAACATATAACAGCAGTAAACCAAAGCAATTAAAGCAAAGAACTTGCAGAAAAATAGAGTATAAGATTTGTGATGAAATGAAATAGCAATGAAGGATAGTTAGGAATTTACTTCACAAGAATATCAATATCAATCCAATTAAATCCTCTGAACATTCAAGCAATTGAATAATTGACAATCAGTTTCACATATACCTAGCCAAAGGTTAATTCCTTAACTCATTGACCCTAACAATCCACTAAACCTCCCTACTCCCTTAGGTGAGATTCAATTTCAAGTTGCATTAAGAATTAGAACTATAAGATTGCAGAATTAGGTCTCCTTATCCCTAAGAAATCCCTAAACTCTGGTTGCCAATTCAGATCGGAGCAAACAATCCAATTCCCATTGGTAAAGATTCCTCTTTATTAATCAAATGAATTTCCATTCAAAGATTGCATGAAAAGCAGAATTAACAACTCAATTAATCCAAGAACTTAAAGTTCAGAAGATAAAGTCGAATCAATACATCAATTCGAGTTCCATAAACCCCTAACTATGGGAAATTAAGCACACATTGCAACAAAAACAGAGAAAGAAGAAGAAGAAGATGAAGAAGAATGCAGAGCAGCCATGGCCACGAGCTCCAATCCGATCCCTCTTCTTGGAGCTTCAAGCTTCGACCCCAATCTTCTCTCCACACTCTCTCAACGAGAATCTAACTAACAAAACAGAAAATGAGCAAAAGACCCCAGTTTTCATGCTTCAATCATGTATATATAGAAATCCCAGTTCTGCGCGTTGTCACTTTTCTTCACAAGAGTAACCACGCAGAAGCTTTATGTAGTGCGCGTGTTCACTTTCAAGAGCAAGAGTAACCACGCTCAATTTGCAGAGTTGAAGGTTTCTCTGGAACATTCACTTTTATTCATAATAGTGGCAATGCAGGAGGTCAAGGGCTGCGCGTGATCACTTTCGTGAGTAATAGTAACCACGCGCAAGCTGTCCTGATACAAGTGCCTCTGGAACGCTCACTTTTGTTTGCGAAAGTGACAACGTGCAGCTCATCAGGAATGGAGTCTTCTCTGGAACGCTCACTTTCGTTGGCGAAAGTGATAACGCACACTGGCAACGCTCACTCTTGTAAATAAAAGTGATTACGCACAGGCTCTTCTTCTCCTTTAGGCTCTGGAATGATCACTTTCACTAACAATAGTGATCACGCCCAGGCTGCATCCCATAATTCTTGTATTTTGGAGTCCAACATTGCCATTCTTCCTCTGCCTTTCCATTGATAATCCATTTCCATGACTTTTGCTCAGATTATTCCTTCAAAAACAAGATAAATTCCTTAAGAACTAAGCATAAATTCTACAAATGCGAAAATAACTACAAATTGAAATAAAACTTTCAATCATTCTTTTTTTCTGAGTTTTTCTGCTTTCTTCATATATTTTCCTTATTAAATGAGCTAGAATTATGCTAAAATATCAGTAAAAATATGAATTCATCAATCTGGCTGAAACTCTTCAATAGTGGGATGAAAAGATGTGTTGGCAATACCAATGGGGGTAGGTGGATTCCCTTGGGTGCTCAGGTTGATAGTTTGCGGTTGGCGGATAACCTGTGGGTTAGGAATAGTAGTATCCTTTGGCAATATTGGAAAGGTTTGAGGGCTTTCGGTGATGTTTGAGGGCATGCCTGGGGGTTGGGTAGATTGTTGTTGAGTGATTAATAAATCACTTACAGCTGGAGGTGCATTATTGTATGATGAAAATTGTGCCTCTTGCGCCATAGGTGGTGCATAGCCAGCTGGGAGGCCATAAGGTGGGAATTGAGCCTCTTGAAAATTAGTCTATTGGACAGGCTTAGTGGGATGCAATGTTAGTGGTGCCATTGTCCCTTGGGAGATGAAGCCTGGTGGATATGTAGGAGTAGCAGGCGGTCCTTCATTAACTGGCGTGATCCCCTCAGTGTTTCTCCTTTCCAAAGATTGCAGTATTTCCAGAATTCTGGCCATTTGATCTTTCAGTTGGTTGACTTCGTTTCTCAACTCTTCATTGTGTTGTTCTAATTCGTCCATGATCTTCGACTGGGAACGCATTCTGTAAGGATGTCTGATCCGCAATTTTGCTAATTTTAATTATGAAAAGAACATGATGAGTAAAAAGAAGACTAATAGAACGAATATGTTTTTGTTAAATATTCAATGTTTTTAGAGAAGTTCCCTACTTTTCAACGCTAGAGGCAAATCCCCCTTAGGTCGAGTAGTAGTTGACACTCAGTCTAAGGAAGCATTCACTTCTCAATAGTCGAGGTCCTACTCATTAGCAATGCATCATATTCCTTATGCTCTCATTCCATGGCAAATCACTTCGATTAAGAATAAGGGTATCCTCAATAGGTGAGATTCGTATTAAAGCCAAATATGAACGCCACAAATAAATTTTATCCCATATCAAATAGAATAAATACAGTGTCATTTTCAAGTGAAGGAATTACACATGCACCCCAAAACTCATAGCAAGGTTTTTACAATATCTGAAGAACATAATGACTTTAAAAGGAAACACAATCTCATCGTTCCTCTAGTACTCTTCCTTTGCTTCTCGAAAGTGTTCTAACAGCTGTGTGGTATGACGTTGGACGCAGTCATACATGTCATCGCACCTCTTCATCCACTCTCTCTTCCTTTCCTGTTCGTACCCAGCTCGAACGCGCCATTTATCTTTCTCATTCTCAAGTGCTTCATTCTGGTTTTGTAATTTCCTCTCTCTTTCAAGAGTCTCAATCAATTCTCTCTTTAACATATTCATTTCATCTTGCGCTCCCTTTATTTTAGAGAGGGATGCCTCCTTCTCTGTCTTTAGAGCCTCAGTCAGCATGTTTATTTCATCTCGCATTCTTTTCATTTTGGAGAAAGAAGCTTCTTCTTTCCTCTTTCTTTTTGCCCCTTGGCCATTTGAGTCGTCAAACCCGTCGGCACATTGATCTTTTAAATAATTTATTTATCGATCTTTCTTTTGACATTGTCTCTTGAGCCGGTCAACCTCCACCTTGGCGTATTCTCCTTCCTCTTCCAATAATCTCATTTGTGCTTTTGCTCCTTCTAACTGGGTCATCAAGGAAGTCACTGCTTCATTGGGTGCTTGAGAAGGTTCCTTTTCTTGACAATCTGCTTTAGGGGCTTGATTTTGGGTTCTTCTAGCTTCCTTCTCTCCCTTTCTTCTAACATTCTCCCGTGCAGCTTTGATTTCTTCTAGACGCTTATTTGCACCATCTTCAGTATACTGGAAGATCAGTCCTCCCAATTCTTCATTCCTTGGCTTGGTTTGAGTCCATTTGAGTTGTCTGAGAGCTACAGTTGGAGTATATGCTATACATCCTCTTGGTCCCATCAAAGGCACACTTGAAAACTTTCCGCAACTAATAATAGTGTCTCTGGGGTGGTACCAAGGACATACCCATGGAAAATTTTTAGCATTGAACCTCAAGAAGTCTTCTTTCCATAGTCGAGCATCTTATTTTTTTATTGGAATACGATGAAAATTCCTCAAAGGATCGGGCATTTGACCCATATGATTTGCTGCATAGAGATGGGTTGTGAACCAAATAAATAGTAAATGAGAACAAAATCGTAATGTACCCCCGTTTCTCTGATGACATACTTCCATAGAAAGTAAAGTATCTGCTAAGATAGCTGGAACTGCATTCATTCTGTTTGTTTCATATTGGTGAAATACATCCATGGCAGCTTGGTCTACAAAACCTGAGGTGAATAGGAATATAACTAGTCCATAGATTAATAATGCGAGAGTCTTGTTGAAATTGTCCCAGTTCCCTTACTTGTATAAAGACTCCAGATGTTCTTCTAAATAGCCCTTCTTCCAACCTTGAACTGATCCCCTGTTCTCAAACTCGGCTCGCTCTGTGCTTAGGCCGATCAAAGCAGCCATTTTCCTGGATCCCACGTAGTTTCCTCTATACAGATATACCTTATTGTCTTCCTTGATTGGTAGTCTAACCATCATTTCATATTCTTCTATGGTAGGCACAAGATCCAAGCTGGGTAATTCCAAGCATCTGAGTTTTGAATTCCAGAATTGGGCTAGAGCACTCAACATTGGTGTTTCTATTGAGATAGAAAGCAAATCGAGGATCTGACCATATTTCCTTTCAAAGTTTAAATGTGCTTCTTTGGGCATATGTTGGCGAATCTCATTCACTCTTTGAAGGTCATTACTCAACACAGTGATTTTGATACTTCTCATTGGTCCTAATGCATTGCTAATGTGACCTTGAACTTCTCTCATTTTTTAATGCTATTAAATCTTGTACAAATTTTATACAACAAAAAAAAATGAGCATAATGAAAAAAGAAAAACATAATAAAATAAAATTGATGTTTGATATGTAAACTTAATGAATGCATGATAATTTGGATGATTGCAAATAATGAGATGAAATGAAACCCATCATCCTTAGGAGATGTCCTACCAATGCATGCTCATGTAATGACCTTGATTTTCACAAAATGAATATTTTTAATTTTTTTGGATGCGAAGGAAAGAAAATTGTATGCTCATGGTATGCATGTCATGTTACTAAAGCTATGATGAATGAAGAGAAAATGAGAGTGAGCTCCTCATGTGTTCTTATTTTGGGTAGAATCCTATAGTGAAGTGGTCACTATGGTCATTAATTAATGCATGGTTTTGAGGTGGATCTAAATCCCTAAATCTATTATGGCCCTCAGATTGCCCCTATTAAATTATAAGGACCCAGCTCATAACCTAGCCACAAGTAGGGATACGCCCTCTCAATATGACTAAGCCATGATGCTAGTAACAACCTGAGCAATACCCAGACAACGGCCAAGTGGGCATCAAGCCCCTTAATAATAGCAGTCAAGGCATCTTCTATTCTTAGGCTCGCACAGGCTCAGGTATAGAGCCCAAATGTGTGTGAGGTGGTGTTAGTGATGTGTGTGGAAGGAGCATACAAACCATTCCCCTATGTCAAATATCAACGAACACATAACAAATGGTACAAGGGTCATTTATCCTAAGCTTCACAATATATCAAGAGAACGAAATATATTTACAAAATACACTAGACGATAAGTGAAATAAAAGGAATATATAAACAAGATAAAAAGTGAAACAAATATGTAAAAAGTTAAAAACATTGCACAATTAATTAGATTAAGCTTGACTCTAAAAAATGTCTCCAGTGGAGTCGCCATCTGTCGCAACCGTGGGCACGACGGGATGGCGATAATAAGGAGTCACCACCAAAGTTTATTAAAGAAAAACATTGGAAAAACTTTTAATAAAATAATCTTCAAAAACATGTTTGGGCTCGGGAGTCGTTTACGCATAGGGAAGGTATTAGTATTCTACGACGTCCGTTGATTAAAACGGTTACTTTCTAACTAATTGTGCAAAAATCATTTCAACTTTAAAAATTATTTATTTCATTTTTTAAAGAAAATTATTGATGTTTTTTTTTATTTTCTGATTTTCATTCACTTTTTTTTAACAATTTTTTTTAGTTTTAATTTTATATATAATTTTTTAGAAATACAACAAAAATTTGAATTAAAGAAATGAATATATATAAAAAAAACTATTTTTCTTTTATTTTCGTATTAAATAAATTTAAATAAAATATGACATGATTTTTTATTTTTCTTAAAGTAAGATTTGCCTTTTTCTTTTTTTGTATTTTTTCATTTTTAAACAATGAGCTAAAAAATTTAATAGAGAAAGTGAAATATTTATACAATATTATTCTTTTTATTATCATATTAAATAAATTTGAATAAAAATCAACCTGATTTTTTATTCTTAAGTAAAAATTCATTTTTTGCATATTTTTTGTAAAGAACTTAAAGAATTTAGTTTTAATTGGGAAAATGGATTATTTACAAAATATTATTCTATTTTTTTATTTTTTTGAATTGGATAAATTTAAACAAAATTTATTTTAATTTTCTCTCTTTTTTTAAAGTATAAAATTCGTTTTTTATATTTTTTAATAAAAAATTAAAAAAATTAATTTAAATTAGGAAGATGGATTATTTATAAAATATTATTCATTTTTTATTTTTCATATTAAATAAAATTTAGTTTGATTTTTTTTTAGTAAATATCTATTTTTTATTTTTTAAATAAAGAAACATAAAAATTTTAATTTGAATTGAAAGAAGGGATTAATCATAGAATCTTATTGCCCCCTCTCTTTTTTTCTTTTTTTCTTTTTTACATTTTTGGCATTAATGAAAATAATCTTAAAACATTTTTATTTTATTTTATTTACTTATTCGCCTTTTTTAAATAAACATAGAAATTTTGTTTTCCTTTTTTATTATTTTGAATTGCTCATAGTAAAAAAAATTTAAAAAAATGATTTAAAATAAAAAGAATTAAAATTATTTTGGACTTGACGGGTCAGGTTCTCGCTCCTACGTATCTCCCGTATGCAACAGAAGAATCAAAGCTGTCACGTAGTTCTTTTGAAAATTAGGTTTGAAAGAGTTCTTTTAAAAATTAGGTTTGAAAGAGTTCCAAAAGTGTTAATTAAATAATTTTAGCTTGATTTTTACTTTATTATTATTATTATTATTTTAAATCCACTCTTGCACGGGGTCAAGTTAGTACACGACTACTCAATAAACCCTTACGATCCAAGCGATGTTGAAGGTAGATTCACCACTCTATCAAAATTACTTGGCCGTTGCGTGGATTTAAAAGCCTCTCTTTTATATATATATATATATATAACCAAAAATGTCTTATCGATATTGGATTTTTTTTATATATACAATAAGAAATAAACAAGAAATATATAAAACAATAAAAATAAACACAAGAGCAAACAAAATAATAAGAAAATAATTATTGTTTGATCTATAAATTTTTTTTTTTTTAATTTTGTAAAGAAATTAAAAAATTTAAGATTTACAAAGAAAGAAATAATTTTTAGGGTTTCAGAAATTTAGACTTTTATAATGTGTGAAATGGTTAGGGTTAAAAAAAGTTCTTTTTTTTTTAGATTTTTTGTAAGAAAGGAATACTTGAGATTTGTAAAATTTTATTTTTAGGGTTTTCAAAAAAATAATACTTTTAGGTAGAACATGCTTTAGGGTTTGCAAAAAGATACTTTTAAGGTTGAAAAAATGTTTAGGGTTTGTAAAAAAGGAATACTTGGGATGTTTCAAAAAAATAAAATAAAATTATTTTTAGGGTTTGCAAAAAGATACTTTTAAGGTTAAAAAAAAATGTTTAGGGTTTGTAAAAAAAGGAATACTTGGGATATTTCAAAAAAATAAATAAATAAATTATTTTTTTAAAAAAATGTTTAGGGTTTGTAAAAAAGGAATACTTAGGATATTTCAAAAAAATAAATAAATAAATTATTTTTAGGGTTTGTAAAAAATGACACTTTTGGGTAGGAAACGCTTTAGGGTTGGCAAAAGGCAAAGCAAACAATACTTGTTTTTTTAGAATTTTTTAGGGTTCGCAAAGACTAGGGTTTGCAAAAAAGGGACAGTCTTTATTTAAAAAAATGATACATTCAATGTGAACTAACCAAATACGGAAAAGATAGAGATGCAAGCAAAGTACACGTAATAAAAACAAAGAGGTTTTTGTTTAGAAATAAAAATTTAGACTTTTAATATGAACAGAAGGAAGAAATGAGAACAATATAATAGATGCAGAGGTATTCCAAGATATTTTTAATCTTTCTTCTTCAATTTTCTCTGAATTTTTGTTATATTTGTCTTTGTAATTCTAGATTCCATTTCTATGGAAGGCTGAAGATTAAAGATTGATCTCTAGTGTAATTCATATTGTTTCTTAAAGTTTTGATGCATTGGTAATTTAGATTCTTTCTTTGCATAGGTTCTACTTTTCCTAATTTCTTGAAACCTAAGTTCTAATCTGAAAATGAATTGTTTGGTTAATTCAATTCGTATTATGTTCTTAACAAAGGATTCACAATTCAATTTGCTTAATTCTGAATTAGATTCAAGGCTTGCTTAATTTCAAGAATAAGAGATTAAGACTCATACAAGTTGCTTAATCTTGTATGTAATGTTTAAGAATTAATTAACGCTTGATCTATTAATTTGAATCTATGAAAGGATTTAGGATCTGTTCATTTATTAACTAATAATTGAATCAATTGTGGAAGAGCTAGGGATTGATCTGCTTTGTTGAATTACTTTTCTAAAATTTGAATTCCTATTTCTGATGCTAAGAACTCTAAAACCCATAATAAATCCCCTTTACTATTGATCTTGAAATTCTGGATTTGTAATTAAATTCTTTGGGAACCGACTTTGGGTTCTTCCTGCACTTTAAATTGTATTATTTGACTGATGTATGGCCTCAATAAGGTTCCACGTGGAATCGCTCTCAAATATGAGAGCGATTATTTAGCCTCTATCTAAGATAGAACACACTTGCATAGTGTAACATTTTAAAACAGTTTCAAATGCTCTCTATGTTAATGTAGGACCGCTCTCAAATCTCCTTTCGGCGTAGTGCTTCAAAGTGGACTTTTAAGGGTTTCCTTCAAGGTTTTTGTGGTGCTTCAAGAAAACTTAACTCGCTTAAAGCAAAGAGAGTTTGAGAAATGACAAGAATGAAAGGAGAAAGCAAGGAAGAGAGAATGAAAATGGTGGTCAATGGAAGAGCTACTAAATGCTTCACATTTTTTCATAATTTTGGAATAAGAGAGGAGAAAGTTTTTTGGAAGTGCAAATAACAAAATAAGAGAGTTACAAGGCTATGTAGGGAAGGAAAAGAGAGTAAAGTGAATTTTTATCATTTTCTTATATTAATTGTTAGGTTAAGTTTACCTTTTAGGAAGTTTGAAAAATTAATGATTAAGATCTTATCTTTGCAAGTCAAGATCAATGATTCACAATTAAAGAGAAAATCTTAAAAAAATGCATGAATTGACTACTTGTCATAAAAAAATATTTTTTGTTATTTCATGATAACAAGTCACATCAATTGTTTCTGCCTCAATTTTCATTTCATTCTTAGTTTTAGAACAAATTTTTTATAATATAACAACATTAAATATTTTTGAGTCCTCAATTATAGTTGAATTTTCTTAAAAAAAAAATTGACGATAAAATTGTATACCGCACTAATTTATAAAACTAATAAAATAAATTAAAAAAATTTAAATTCTTCAAAGAAAATAATTTTAAAATTTTATTTTTTATCTATAAATTTTTTTAACAATTAAATAAATTAAACATATGTTGACAGACGGTAGAATTTTACTTGATAAACATCAGTATTGTTATTGAATAGTCTCAAATAATGTTAGAATTATTTCAAACTAATCTTTAATCAATCGAAAATCATTTAAACTACTTCCATAACCAATCTACTCATACAATCATTTCCTCTATTTAATATATCCACTTAATTACAGCAAAATTTACACTGATTGATTTTGATAGACAAGTAAGTAAAATAGAGGATATTATAATAATAAGTGATTTAAATGACTTAAAATATAAAATTATAATTATCTAAAATTAATAATAAATTTTAAATTTTTACTCTATATAATTATAATCTTTATTTTTCATTTTATATTTATTAACTAGCCTAACAACTAATTTTATCAAACATTTTCAATTCAATTAGCTCACATTTTTTATTTAAGTTTTCAACTTTTAACTCTTTATCTATTTTTATTTTTATATTTTTATTGCACACATGATCTATTACTTTTATTATTTCTTTTTTATTATTATAAAATAATTATATTTATACACTCTTTTTTTATTACTTTTCATTCTTTATTTTTATTTTTTGTTTATTTATTTGTTTATTATTATAACATTTATCACATCTTTCACTTTTTTTCTCTTTTATTTTATTTTTTATCTCTATCTTTGTCTGCTCATCCTATAACCCATTTTGAAGTCTCCCCGTATATTTACTCTTAAATGTATACACCGTGTAGTATCTGCCAACTATTTTTCGAAATAAATAGATGTTGTACGGTTCACACTGACGTAGCATGTAGAATAATTGATAATAAATCATAGTGAGAAAGCCCGTGTCGCAGAAATTATAAATCGCCATCATTTTTAATAAAAAAATGTTTGCGATTTTCTATCAACTTTTAAACTCAAGAAAGTATATAACATGTGTTAAAAGAAAAAGTAACGAAATTTTTATTGAAAGTTTTAGACTTATAAAGAAATGTTAAAGTGGTTATATTAGAAATAATAAATTAATAAAATAGCATAATATTATGATGTTACTTTTTTAAAAAATATTATCACGATATTAAGAAGAATTCTGTAATTTGTATTTTTATAAAAAAAATTAAGCTAAATTTACTTTTATAAAAACTAGCTTACAAAAAAAATTATCTAACATTTATAAAAGAAAATTTAAGTAAAGACAATTAAACATCTTAACATTTAATCCATCTCTTCCGTCTCTTAATGTTCCAGATTAAAATTGAGAGTGGCACTAAGTATATTGACAACGAAAGAAGAATGAAAATTACCGAAGAATTATGTTAATTAATATAACGTTCTGTCATACTAATTTTGGTTTCTAATCGAGGGAGTGACTAAATTTTACGTCATAAAAAGTCATCATCAGTTGACGGTGGATCGAATGACATTGACATTAGGAATCGTAAATCATTTAAGAATTTAAATAACCATTTTTAATGTTTGGTTAATTGTAGTTTGAGTGGTTGACAGAAAATTTATTAAATAGTGACTCTTATGAATACTGTTTACATCAAATATACTAAGTTAAGATTGTAATAGAAAATAGGTTAACAGAAGTGTTGGCTGAATGTAGACAAGATTAACAGTTTTGGTCTTTTCCAACCTTCTCACGCCATTTTCCAGAGTTTACACCATAGAGCTGTCCTTCCCGACCTGTCTTTTTCATGTGAATTGAAAAAAATACCGGTTAAGATTAAATTTTAAAAAACTTATACGTTTAATGGAAAATATATTTTGAAATACAACTTTTATAAATAAATATATATATATATATATATATATATTAAAAAATATAAAATTATTAATATAAGTAGTATATGACATGCATAACTTAAATACTTTATTTAAAATAAACATACACACAATATTTTGGGTGTTGCAATTATATTTTATTCATATTTGAAGTAGCAAACTATACACAAATTATTTATGTACTTTTTATTGTTATATTAGATCAAATAAATTTTTTCCAAAGAACAAATTAGAAAGGTAATTAATTTGATTTTTTTATTAATAATAATATTAATAAATATTAAATTGTGTTTATTTTTATTTATAGATTGTATTAGAGTATTTTTTTCAAAATATTAAATTTTATTAGATATATTCTCAATAATTTAAATGAAAAGGAAAAATAAAACATAAATATTATAGTGTCTTTTTTTATTCATTTATTAATTTTAATATATAAATACATGTATTTTAAAAAATATGTAAGTTATATATGTGGTATATGACTTATATTTAAAAATATATAAATTATAAATAATATGTAAGTTTTTTTAACTTTTAAAATATATATTTTTTAAATTATACCCGTGACCAAATAAAGAGCGTCCCAAGGATCAATCCAAAAATAAACAAAGCAAAAGAATCAAAGTGACATAACAAGAGATTGGCATTTGATAGGTAGGGAATGGGAAATTTTCTTTTTGGTGGTTTTAAGGAGCATTTTATGAAGAGGTGGACCAAAACTTAAGAGTAATGTATTATCTCATTAAATATATTATTACTTTTTTACATTTTATTTCTAAAAAATTAAAATTACCAAAACACATGTAAACAGTTACTCAATTCAATCATGCGTAGTTATTTTGGTTGTGCAATATTTTCAAATTCGAAGTGGAAGACTCATCATCGCAATAGGAGAAGGCCCAAACATGAAAGCATTCTCCTCCGAATGTGCGGTCTATGCCTCTCTCAACTACTCCCTCTTCTTTACACCGTTAATAATTGCACTCATACCTTTCTATTCCCTTTTTTGCAATGTTCTTAACATTGACCTCAACAATCTTGCCACCAAGATTCAGTCTCTCCTCGCTATCCTGTTAATTTGGAGAGAAATATGATAAATTAACATTGGTGGAGTGTAAAATATTGGGGGTAAAAGTAATCAACACGACTTTTTAAAATAATACAAATGTACTCTTTCCAGCAATTTTTTACTTTTTAATTATTGGTGCATATGAATAGGGCATAAAATGTCTCCTTAATCTTTAATTAATGAACAAAATAAATTACCTTTTTTTTAAAGTGAGTATATATTCTATAATACTTTAATAATTTTTATTCAAATTTTATTATAATTGTAATTTATTAAATGTTCTAACATAAAAGTATTTATTTTTTGGCTTTAAATATAAATTTTTATACAAAATTCCTTGTTTATAAATATATGATATTCTTAGCATTGCTTCGTTCTTGAGTACTGTTTACCAACTAAATAGGCTACAGAAACCAGGGATAGATAGTATTTTCTTTGGTTTTTTTTATAAAAAAATAAAATAAATATTTTCTTAATTTTAATTATAAGAAATATATAATATATTTGAGATATATTAATTATTAAATTTCTTATATATTCTTGTTTGTTTGTTGAATATATATTTATAAAATTATCAGATAGTGATTATATTAACTATATCATTTAATATCAAGAATATTTTTAAATAAAATTTATATTTATAAAAAATATAACCAAATTAATTCTTTTTTTGGTTACAGTGATTTAATTTTTTGTTTCTTATATTTATCTCATAATTTTTTATGTAATAAATTGTAGTATAAAGAGAGATATTTAGGTAGAAAAAATGTGAAAAGATGATTAATTTTTTTTAAAATAATTTTATAAAAATATCATAAAAATTTATATTAATAATATAACACTATATTATTTACAGGTTTCATTTTAGCATTCTGCTTGTTGAATGTATTATTTGTGCATGTGAGAAATTGTGTTGAATGATTATGAGTGAATTATATGTATGTATATATGTATTAAAAGTAAATATATTTGTTCATATCTAACGGTTATTTATCAATATCTCATAATTGAAGTGGCAAATGTCTTGATCTTTTTCAAATCAATATTGAATAAATTTTAAGAATTAGAAACCTGCTGGGAGTACTAATTAAATTAAATTATTTTTCTTTTTAATAATTTACGTACTTTTGATGATAAGGATGAATGATTTTGTGGTGTAAAAAAGATACGATTTTGTTTAGAATACATGTACATACCGTTACTAGCAGACCAATACATAACAGTGAAATTAACGCTTAATTGTTCAAATTTCATTACACTACTCGTCATTCAGCAACTAACTTATATATAGCAAAGTTCGACTTAAAGTTCGACTTAAAGAAAGCCTAGGCTCATAATCAAGTTACAGACTTACAACACACTATTAACGTCTTCAAAGTAAGGAAAAGCACATACCATCGAGGCATATATTAGCATTCAAATCTGATGTCAAATGTCATACCATATAATGTTATATAATATGTATCCTGCACTTCTCAAAAGGTTTTCAAAAGCATCCAAGGTGGCAGGAATACAATGGTTCCAGAGTCAAGTCAAGCTCATTCCTTCCTATTTCTGGAGCTTCCTCACGGTAATTACCACTTTCAAAAACAATGTTAAACTTGTAGTTAATAATCAAGAAGAAGAAAATTGAGTTAAATCATCGATTAAAGAATATATGGCACAATAATATTTTGTTATAGAAAGATCGTCACCCCATGTTCAAAAGTGGCTGTGCTAGTAAGAAGGATGCATTAACTCCATGGTTTGGATGCTCCCATTGTGCCTGCTGCGCAGCAACCTTCTCTTTTTCCTTGATCTAATTTCAAATTACAAAAGATAGGGTTAACTACACACACATGTATACATATAAAAGGATCCTTAAATGTTTAAAAGGTGATTTGATTAACGTTCATAAAGAAATGTGAACATTAACATCGTCAATTATTGTAAGAGCAAGAGGAGTATGTAATTTGCAAAATAAGGAAATAAAATGTAACTTAATACCAAACCAAACAAATAGCAAATATAAATAAGCAATAAATAGTAAGTTTGTTACACAAACACACTAAATATCATACATGGGTCTTGGTTATTCATAAAACAAAGTAGTTAAAGTTGTTGGGTTGATGAAATGATTAAGTTTACATAGAAATTAGAGACCCTGCATGCGTATGTCATCGACATTGATTAGGTTACCAAATATTATTTCAACAAGGAGGAAAGGATAATTTTAGGAACTTGGGATCAATCATCAAAATAGTTTTACATTCTTATATGTAATACTAAGAAAAATTTATCTGCACTAAGCAGTATTAAAAAGTAGTAAAATAAAATTTGACGCTCATAAATAATAAAACCCATCTCCATCACCTTCTTTGCAAGCATGTTGTTCTGCTCCTGTATCAGTTTCTCCTGTCACAGTGCAAAGTTGAGCACGTGTCAGTTTGATAGTCTAGAGAGACACGCATAATCATCATAGTTCTCTCTGAAGCTCCTACTGCAACCGTTAAAACCTTGCAGGACATACATAGACCTACATAAAGTTGAGACAAGATTTGAGTAGTACCTTCTTCTGAAGCTCTGAAATGGACTCGTACATGAGTTGGTTCTGTTAAAAAATACAAGTGGATTATCAGTACCAAAAGCCAGATAAATAAAGAATGTAATTGAAATCAAGTATCTATAGTGAGTAGAGTCTTTATGTACTCTGCGTGTACGAATTTGTTTGAGAGCAGTATCTAACTGCTGCTCCAGACTCTGAAGCTCTTTAAGGTTCATTGAACCTAAGTCTTCTCCCATGTAGTGTCTGTATATTATAAATAGTTTACGTGTAGTAATTATTAGTAAGATTAATGAATGTTCAAATCCAACAATGTTCTTCTTTTTTTGAAAAGATAAATAAATTAAATCCAGCGCAGTACACGGTTAGTATCTTACCTATGGTTTCTCTGCAGAAGGTCAATCTTCGCCTTGAGTCTAGTATACTCAATGGTCCAATTTCCCTGCACAAACACATACAACTAGCTGCTCAGCTTCATAACTTTGATTGAGACAAGAATCTTTACATATCAGTTTCAGTCACTGTTACATGATTTCAATCCATGTACACAGGAGACCTACAATTGTTAGGGGTCTTGTACTCTTTTCAATAAACTTTTTAGCTTATAATAAAAGAAAAGTGAGGGTTTAAACGGAAACTACATACAAATAGTAATACAAATTGAAAATGGAAAACGATATGCACCTTATTGTAAACTACTTTTAGCTTTAGCTCAAGGTGGTTTAAATCTTAAATCTCAGGAGGTATTGTTCATTTAATCGTGTGTTTATCCTTACTTTAAAATATCTACTGCTCTTCCATTTAATCTTCTATTTAAGTAAATTTTATTTAAAATATTATTTTATCTTTTTTAATAAAATAATTATAATTTTAATTTTTAAAAAAATTTAAGTGACAATAAATACATGAATAGTAATAGATATACTACGTTGATAAATAATTACCTTTTTAGTTTTCTAAATGAATTTAAAATAAAAAACCATGGTTATTGCATAAAAATTAAGCTTTTGCAAACGTGTCCGATTGACAAACTAGCCAAGTGCTGTTGGTTGATATGCATAGAGTTGTACCTTTGGGCCGATATAATTATGCATCGAATTACAAACCTGTGACTCAGAATCATTTGCAACTAGCTGCCTCTCTGCATAGGCGTACCTTTCATAGCGTTCCAGTATCTTCTCCATGCTGTTTAATAATAGTTAAAACAAAAAAAAGCAATTATAGTTTAGATTTCTCACCTATCATTCACAATCTCACCCAGTACAACATCCTTTCGAATGATAATTTGAGAAAAAGGAAACAAAACAAAACTAGTCTATATGGAACTAAATATATAGATGAAAACTGCAAATATATATAACAGCCTATTATGACAGATAAAATAAACAATTAGTGGCTGGAGCAAACTAATAAACAAAAACCATGCTTATTACTCAAATTAACAAACATTGCATGTTATGATTTTCAGAGTAGTCTGATGTTTGATTGTTGATTGACAAAACGTTATATATATATGCTATTAATTGTAATTTTTACTATTTTTTTTTGTAAATTTTGTAGTTAATGCTTTTATTTAAAATGTAAATAAACTCTCACTTTGGAAACGGGGGCAAAATTGAATGCAAACATGAAAGAGTGTTGCTACTACGCTTTGCCAATCTTTAAACAATCTTTAGCATGCCTGAATATAAAGCATGATTGTTATAATATATATATATACATACATACATATATGTATATATATATATAACATCCCAAAATCCCAAAACCACTTACCTGAAAAAAATGGAAATAAAAGGAACTTTATGCTTTAGAATTTGAAAATACAGCAATAATTAGAACAAGCAGATTAAAAATTAAAAATACAAAATTTGAAAGCAAATATGTAAGACATTTTCCATTTTTATTCTTCTTCATGCTAGAAAATTTTTTAATTAACATGGTTCAACGCCAATAATATCATAATGACAATACTTTAATTTGAAAAAGGCTAAGAAGAAAAAACTTTAATTTGACAAAGAGTAAGCAGGGATAGAATTATTACAAAATGTTTGAAAGCCAATATATATGAAATATTACCAAAAACAAGAAAAAAATGTGAAATGTTTGGTTTCCTTGGTGGCAGGTATACGGATTTAATATAAAATTCCGGTACCAGCCAATCAAATTGTATGAAATTAGAAGTTCGTTTCGTTAATTCGTTGCACGGTTCATCTAGGAAACTGCACCATCAGCTGAGAGGGGACAAGAATATTAGTCCCCGATTAAACAGAAAAGCATGCAACATTCTTGCTTCCATTCAATGATATGTGAAAGGACTTGAGCTTCAAAATGAACATGACACCTAGCTGTTGTAAATACGTGTTGATCAACCAGGTTAAAGCAGCCTACTGTATCGCAAAAGGAGGGAAAAAACCATTATTTTCTTAGAAGGAAAATTAAAAGTACGAAATTTGAAGAGATGGTGCAGGAGAAGCAACTGTTGCTTCGAGGTCCTGCACCGAAAGGACTTGAGCTCCAAAGTGAACTTGACAAGTAACCAAATACTGTCACTCCTGACGCAGTTTCCAGAAGGTTAAACACCCCATCAAGATATTTCAACCAAAAAATTATACATAGAACTCAAACAAGGGTTTTTTTTACAGCATTACCGCGTATGCACAAAATTCTAACGTAAAATGGGAAGAATTTTTGAATCAAAAACAAAAAGAGCAATAATATACCAAAAAAGGATTTATCTTGTCCATAAATAATTTTCCCATGTTTCTAATTAGTGAAAAATATGCACAACCGAATATTACAAACAGAATGTACTTACTTATAGAAATAGAAATAGAAATAGAAATCCATTTACACTCAGTGTGCCCTAAAATTCTATGAAAGAAAACCATATTCTTAGAAGAATTATTCTTCCCTGTTAGTATGTGTAAATGGTATACGTTCTTTCTTTCTGCCGTATTTATTAATCTTTAAAATAAAACCAGACAGCTTCTTTTGTGCACAATCACAATATATAAAGAAATAAAAAAAACTTTATAGGCCAAAAATAAGATATGAGAAAAATAAATGAGGAAAGCAGTTTCTCCTTCATCTTTCTAAACAAAAACTGAAAAACCCTTCGCAAACGAAAAAGAAAAAAAGAGCAAGGTACGAAAATTTAATAAAATTAAACAAAGGCTAAAAAGTTCGACACTTAATGTTAAAATAAATAAATAATACATATAGATCTCTTTCACATCACACTGGCTCAGTAAGGATAGAGTGTGTGAGAGAGAGATCTACGAAATTCATACGATTTATATATATAGTAAAGTATAAAATATTTACCTAGAAAAACTGTTATATAAAGATCTATGAATTGTACATGATATGATGTGCATAATATGTAGTGTGGTATTGTATAAAATAATATTACCAAGAATCAGTAGCATATTCAAAGAGCTTTCCTTTGTGGGAGAAGACAATCAAAGCGACCTCAGCATCGCAGAGCACAGAGATCTCGTGTGCTTTCTTGAGTAACCCAGCTCTCCTTTTGGAGAAAGTAACCTGGCGATTGATCTTGTTCTCTATCCTCTTAAGCTGAACCCTACCCCTTCCCATGTTAGTGTCTTTTCTTTCCCTTTAATTATATTATACCTAATTTCTTCTTTCCCTTTTATTCCCAAGAAAACCCCAAACAAGGAAAAGGGAACAAACCCCAGAAATATGCTTAAAATGCTTGCTATTATAGCGAAGCGAGGGAGAGAATGTTAATTTATGGATCTTTCTTCTTCTGGACAAGTGTGGAGGAGTGTGAGGAGAAACCACAGTGAGTAATGTGAGTATGCTATGCCATTATTTTTCTCTATCTATATACCATTCAATTATAATAATAATAAAATTGAGGTTTGGCGACAAGTGGTTTTGGTTTCTGGTTTGGAAAAAACCAGGGCAGTTTTGTTAACGTTGCGTTGTCGAACGGTGATTGGTTGGTCAGTTACCATGTTGCTGTCTGTGATAACTAACAGCCACACATTGATATCGCTTTGCTTTTTGGGTTTTGTTTTCGCTTTCGGATTTTGGATTCTCTTTTGCTCAGTGGTTTGAACTTTCAAGCGTCTGTTGGTTTAAACAGTGTCAATGTCCTACGGATCAGAACATTACGTGCATCCTTTCATTGACGGCGCCACGACTCACGAGTATTGAACTCTGGTCCATCTCTTCATCCATTGTATATTGAAATGGTTTTGTTTAGGTTTATCTTTCTGGATTGACCATTTTCAACAAAATCTCTTTCTCTTTCCATGAGTACCTTCCTTTGTATTTAAGGTAATCCTCTTTTTAATATTAACTAGCTCTTAGAAATGTGTTAGTGTATGTCATATTGTCACTTTCAGTCTCTTTAGGTAAATATTTTGTGCACTTGGGTGAATATCTGCTCACCTGAATATTTTCTTTTGCAGACATGCAACGTTTAACCTTAGAATTGATAAGCGAGGTAACCGTATTTTAAATTTAAGGTTAGAATAAGAATTGTGATCAATATCGGCATCCGCCTCCAGTTAAAAACTGAAGCACTTGAGGGTACCCGCGAACAATACTTTAATTTTACAGATTTCTTAATTAAAATAAAGAAGTAAATTAATTTTAAAATATGAAATAATTTTAAATAATTTATGTTAGTTTAATAATAATTATTATTGAATTAATAAAATTAAGATAATATTTTAAAATTTTAAAAATAATAAATCAAGATAATAATAAAACTAATAATATTGCATCTGAAAAAATATTATTAAATATTTTTATGTTTATGAAGAATATGAAATTTAATGAAGTTTTTTTTATTTTCTAAATTAATTAAAAAATTTAATGAAAATGTTAACAAATATATTATTTATTTTTATGATTATGAAGAATAAATTAATTTACAAAATTATGATACATAATAAATTGATAATGATATAATATATTTTTAATATTTTTTAGTTTTAGTTATTTATTAATAAATAAAATAAATAAATTTAAAATATTAGACTAAAAGCAACATGTTGATTAAGTAAAGTATAAATAAAGAAAAATATCTTTTATTAATGTCATAATTTTATAATAATAATAATAACAATAATAATAATAATTTCAGTATAAATATATAAAAAATTATATGGTTATGTCTGTAAATTAAAATATATTATTTTTTTATTGTTATATAAACCAAATTTATTTTAAATAAAATATCATACATATTAGAACAATAGTGTGAAAATAAAATTGTATAATTTAATATTTTCTAAAGTTAATTAAATTAATTTATAATGTTTGATACACTAAAAAAAACTATTTATGATAACATTATTTTTTAAAATTTAAAATAAAATTTATATTATTTGATGATCTCAGTAAACTATTCATCGTTATAAAATTTAAAAATAATAATTATAACAATAATTTATTAAAGATAACAAAATTTTTCAATACGAGTTATAAAATTTAAATAAAATAATTTATATTGTTTGACTTATGCATCTGTATATATATTTTTTGAACTAATATTATATAATACATCGTTTATATATAGTTATAATTTAAAATTCATAACAAATAGTTTATTATATAATTATTAAAAGATGATATAAATTTTTTTTAAATTAATATTAATAATAATATAAAGAAAAGTAAAAAAATACAGCAAATAAGTTAAAAACAAAAATAAAAAGTATATTTATTTCATTAATGTATGAAATTTTAAAAATATGATTTCAATATAAACATGTGTTAATACTTAAAAATAAAAATATATTAAATTTTTTTATATAAATAAATTACTATAAAAAATTATAAATAAAAACTAAGAATAATGTAATATATATTCTTAATTTATAAGTTTAGTTGTTGATCAACAAAATAAAAAAATATATATATAGAATTGAGTTTTTTTAAAAATAAATAATTATTCTATATTGCTTGATAATTTAATAGAATTAATATTGATTAATATTATAAATAAATTAATTTTATTAAATAAGTTATTAAGTATAACAAAGTTATGTTGTGTGAGTTATAAAATTAAAATAATAAATTTATTAATTTTTCTTATGTTTTTGTTTTTAATTTTTAAAATAACTAATATATTTTGTTAATCATTTATTATTTTAATTAAGAAGCATTATTCTCCGTGTTTGTGATTGAATGCTCTTAGAAAGAATCTCAAAAGTATTAGAACTTTTATTACAATCTAAAAATTTTGAATAATTATATAGTTAAAATATAAAATGCTAATAAAAAAAATATAATTTGATATGTTAATATAAAAAATATTTTTAAATATTTTAAATACTAAAATTTGTCTTTTTTGGATTATAAGTCTTTTTGTAGTTGTGAAAATTTAGAATTCATATTCACAAAATTTTAAAAGTACTTAAAAAAATGTTTAAATGTGAAAAAAAATTAAAAGAATAAAGAACTCTAATTAATTTTTAAAACAATTTATATATAGAAATTAAATACAACCGTCGAACTTAATTCAAAGTTAAAACGTTATATTTTTGTACTTATTTATTTATTTTTTATTTTAAAAATTTAAATTTGTTATTATAATTATAATATAAAATATTATCTACATTAATAGGTTATACACAATTATGATATATTAATTTTTATTAAATTATTTTTAAAAAAATTAAATGATAGAAAAAAAGAAAACAAGAGTAGTTAAAAAAAATTTAATTTAGATTTAGGTAAAATCTAAAAAGAGAAGAATGATTTTATTTAATACATAAAATTATTCTTTATATCAATTATAATTACACATGTTGATATAATATAAAATGTATGAGTCACATATAAAATATAGACAAATGTTATCTTAAGAACAAAGTCAATACTGAGGTGATAATATATATAATAATAAAGTAAGAGAGAGATATATAATAAGAATAAAATTATTATATAAAAGATAAAAATGTTTAGTCACATTTTACTTTTCAGATCCTACAATATTTTAAAAGTACTTATACAATAATGCAATAAAAATGATTTAATCTTCTATTGTTGCCTTTTATTTAGCATTGTTTGTTTTGTCTTCCTCAAGCTGTAACTTAAAAGAAAATATCAAATATAAATTATTGTATGAACTAAAAAAATTCAAACAATACATTATAACTTTATAATTTATACATTAACTTTGTAACGTTCTTATTTTATTTATACAATCTAAGAAAATAATTTTTATATCGAAAAGAGGAAATTAAATTAAATTTACTTAATTTAGTTCAAACCTACTATACAAGCCAACTATTTTGAAATAAAACCAGCTTTACTTCATTTAGTTCAGTAAGATCAATTTTTTGGTTCAATTTCGGATGACCCTAACTTACATATCTCTAGCTTTTTGCGGCTTTATAACACAATAAGGATGAATGGAGTTAGTGAGGATGCAATTAGATTGAGATTATTTCCATTTTTCTTAAGAGATAAAGCAAAGTGCTAGCTGCAAGCTCAACCACAAGGAAGCATAACCACTTGGGCAAACCTTGTTAATAAATTCCTTGCCAAGTATTTTCCACCATTTAAAGTTGTCAAACTAAAAGGAGAGATTATATCATTTGTGCAGCAAAAAGGGATCTTTATATGAGGCTTGGGAGAGATATAAAGAGCTATTGAGGAAGTGTCCACACCATTGCATAGCAGAATGGATGCAGCTGGAAACTTTCTATAATGGAATGAGTTTAGCCACTAGAAATATGATTGATGCAGCTGCGGGAGGATCATTGAATACAAAATCATTGGAGGAAGGTCAGCGGATTATAGCAATGATGGCTTCATCTATGTATCAAAATTCTAATTCAACACACTCTACAAGGAGTAGAGGATATGAAGCTAAAATTCTTGAGACTTTCCTTGCGCAGGACCAGCTGTAAAACCAAATGTTGTTAGAGCAAATTGTTGCACTAACTCAACAAATAAGCAATTTACAGACTGCTCTAATTCAGAACATGCAACTTGTTTGTGATTTTTATGGAGGAATTCATGCTAATGGTGCATGTGATGCACCTACAATTGAACCTTAAAAGCAAATTAATTATATGAGAAATTTTCAAAGACAACAACCTTCATTCCCACCTGATTTTTAGTACTCTAATAGCAGAAACCAGCAGTATTATAATTGGAATTCTCAAAATTTTACTGCAAAGATTTCTAATTCTGCTTTACCTTTTTCTGGTGCAAGTCCAGCAACACAACAATCTTATTTTCAAGGGAATTCAACTACTCAGCCTCAAAGAAATAAACAAATTTCTAAGAATTTTCCATAAAAAAGCTTGAAACTAAAATTGGACAGCTGGCTGAACAACTGTCCAGCAAAGAAGAAGGGAGGTTTCCTATCAATATAGTTGTCAATCCAAAAGAACAATGTCAAGCTGTAATGACTAGGAGTGGGGCTGTTGTGGGGAGTCCTAAACCTGCTGAAAAGAGAGAAAAAAAATCTATTGAGGAAGAGAAGTTGAAGATGAAGGAAAATTCACTTTGCTGAAAAGAGAGAATTCAGAAAAAGAAAGTTTTTCAAGGGCTGTGAGAAAGACAAAAATACAAATACTTGAGGAAGTAAATAAGCCTATTGATGAAGAGATATACAAGAGACTTCCTTACCCTCAAAGAATGCCAAATCCAAAACAAGAAAAGTAGTTTGAGAGGTTTCTAGATGTCTTCAAGAAACTTCAAATAAATATTCTTTTTTGCTAAAGCACTTAAGCAAATGCCCTCCTATGCTAAATTCATGAAGGAGCTGTTGTATAAGAAGAGAAAGCTTGAGAATGACAAAATAGTCCCTTTGACTGAAGAATTCAGTGCTATTTTGCAAAAGAAGCTCCTTAAAAAATCAAAGGATTCAAGTTCTTTTAGCATCCCATGTTCTATTGGAAATTGTACTATGGGAAAAGCTCTATGTGATCTTAGGCCCAACATTAATCTCATGCCTCTTGCTATCATAAAGAGACTTGGAATATAGGAAGTTTAGCCTACTAGCATAACTTTACAGCTTGTGGACAGATCTTACACATATCCTTACGGTATTGTAGAGGATTTGCTAGTTAAGATTGACAAATTTAATTTTCCTGCAGATTTTGTAATTTTAGACATAGAAGTGGATGCCAACATCCCTTTAATTTTAGGTAGACCATTCTTAGCCACCAGGAGAGCTTTAATTGATGTTCAAAAGGGAGAGCTTATGTTGAGAGTGCAGGATAAGGAGGTTATTTTTAATGTATTTGAGGCACTCAAACATCCCAATGATGATGTTACTTGTATGAGTGTTGATATTCTAGACTCTATTACTTTCTCTCACTTTATTGATAATGCTGATGAGATTTCATTGTTAAGGGAAACAATAGTTGCAGGGAATTATTCTACTACTGTAAAAAAAGAAGAACACTTGAGAAAATATGTGCAGCAGCTAGACACCTTGTGTAATGCCTTATATTTCTTTTCTCAATATATGATGAATTTTCATAAAAATTTAAATGATAAAGTAAAATTTATTTCAAAAACTCTCTAATGAACAAGAACAATGAAATGATATAAGGTTCATAGAGTAAAATTTCATTAATTCATAAGTACTTTAGAGAACAAAGATTCAAAAATTTCATCTTTACAACAAAGAAAATAGTAGTTTTAGAACTACTTTAAAAGAATGCTATAAAACTGAAAATATGCATTACATAACTCAAAATACCTAAGTCCTATAGTAGTTTTCATCCATCCATGCACTGTGAGCTTGATACTACTCGTTCTAGTTTCCTAAAAATCTTGTGTAAGGGTGAGTCTCTACCCTACCACTCATACATAACACATATTCATCATAAAATACATCTTATCACAATTAAATAAAATATCATGATATTACATATCACAGTTTCATATAAAGCAAGTTCTCATCTCAACACATAAACACATATTATATTCCACAGATTCACAATTTCTTTTTCTTTTATTCGCGCTTACCAAGCCCTATGGCCACAATTATCTGATGTCTCTATCCCAAGGTCTTACACATCCATATAAATAGTTGCCAGATGGCCCAATGCAATACGGGTACAACGCATGCAATAGATAGCCCCTTAGTAAAGGTAATGGTTAGGAGTCAAGTCAGAAAACAAGTGTAAGTTCATGTGGTGCATTCATACATAATATTCTGTGCACAACCCCGAATGTCACTCACCACTCTACCTTTCCCCAAGATATCCTATATCGTCTCCATCTTCCACCCCTCAATGTATCTCTGTAACTATTTACATCATACCTATTTCCATCTCATACTCTTTTTTAGTATATTCACATGTCATTTTTCATGTTCACACATATTTTTATTATATTTCCACATACTTTTCATCATATACATCAAACCATGGCATTTTTACAATACACATCATTTTTATATGAACCACAATATATTCAAACATGAAGCATCCATCTCTTTGTACATTTCATATCACAAAATCATATCAATCATCCTTAATATACTTTATCATGCTCTATTTGAACATAATAACATATTTTCACCATATATCTTTATATATTCATTATAAAATCACATAAACAACTAATTATTCTCACTTTTCACCGGTTATTTTTTACAATAAGGATTATTCCACATATAATCACATATATAACAAGATCTATGAGAACACATGTAATAAACATAACAAATTGATAAAGTAGAGCCCCTTACCTTAAGATAAGGATTTCTCAAAGGTTTAATAAAAGATTTTGCTCTAAAATCAAAGTTTATATTAAAAATCATAAGATACCTATAAAAAATTTGAGATGAAGAGAAATGAACGGTAAATCTAGATTCAAACTTAGAGAAACTTACTTTGAATCACTTAGAATGAATGTATGATCCCAGATCTGAAGAGAAATTTAAGTTTAAAAGGTTTAGGATGAGAGAAAATGATAGTATATGGCTTTGGGTCTCTCTAGAACCTTT
Source organism: Abrus precatorius (assembly GCF_003935025.1). NCBI lineage: Eukaryota > Viridiplantae > Streptophyta > Magnoliopsida > Fabales > Fabaceae > Abrus > Abrus precatorius. The sequence goes on from NW_020874362.1 coordinate 14,945,994, forward strand.
GAGAAGTGTGAAGAATGAATATTTCATGCAAGGCCCCCTATTTATAGGAAAAATCTAAAAAAAAAACCATTTTGGGCACTGTTCACAGCGCCTTACTGTTCTTATTGGAATCACTGTTCATCGTCAAGATTACTATTCACAGCGGTACTGCTCACTCCAGAATCACTGTTCATAGCCAGAAATATTGTTCATGACTGACTTACTGTTAATTTTTTTTAATAAATTTCAAACTTCATCTAAATCTGTTCTAATCACACTTAATATCACATAATTCTTTAATTAATACTTAAAAATACTAGGTGTTACACCTTGCTAATTATTCCTTTTTCAGAAAATCTAGCAAAGGAAGAACTGAAAAATGAAATAAAAGAAAAGAAGGCTGAGAAAATTGAGCTGAAATAGTTGCCTTCCCACTTGAGATATTCTTTCTTAGCCCACGAACATGAAAATCCGGTGATTATTAGCAATGATCTCAAGGGAGACGAAGAAGAGAAATTGCTAAGAAAGAGCTCATAAGTCAGCAATTGGCTGGCATATTTCAAATTTAAAGGGAATAAATCCATCTTTTTGCAAGCACCGAATTCTGTTTGAAGAGAATTATAAACCAGTAGTATAGCCACAAAGAAGATTAAATCCATCCATGAAAGAAGTGGTAAGAAAAGAAGTGATGAAGCTGCTGGATGTAGGAACTATTTACCCAATTTCGAATAGCCAATGGGTTAGTCCAGTCTAAGTTGTTCCTAAGAAAGGACACCTGACTGTTGTGCTTAATGAAAAGAATGAATTAATTCGTACTATGACTATCACGGGCTGGCATATGTGTATTGATTATAGAAAATTAAATTATGAAACTAGAAAGGATAGTTTCCTATTGTAATTTGGTGATTAAATGTTGGAAAGGCTAGTTGGACATACCTTTTATTGTTTTCTCAATGGATATTCCGGCTACAATCAAATAGTGGTGGACCCTATGGATCAAGAGAAGACTGCATTTACATGTCCATTTAGAGTTTTTGCATATAGAAGAATGCCATTTGGATTGTGCAATGTGTCACACTTCAGAAGAGAAGTAAATTTGACTAACAAGTGTACTAGTGTTGATGTAGCAAGTTATAAAAAATGATAGAACTGTGTTAGAGTCCCAAGTATCGATCTCAGAGAATAAAAGTATTTAATTACCACTTCACAAGGCCACAATTAGTTGAGCTTCACGAATTTGAAAGAGTGTTTGGAATTAAAATTGACAAATATTGAAATCAGAAGAAAAACAGAACAATGAATATGTAAATGTGTGATGAACAGATGTGGAAGACATAGTTAGGGAGTTGTTTCACCAAAACTTCAATGTTGAATCAATAAGGATCTGAACTTTCAAGTAATTAGAAAGAATGACAATCAGTTTCACGTTTTATTATTCAGAGGTTAATTCCTTAACTCAGTGAACCTAACATTCAATCAAATCACTCTAATTCCTTAGATCTGGTTTAATTCAATGTTACTTTAAGTATGAGAAACCAGAAGATTGCAAGATCAAGTTCTTTTATCCCTAAGAAAGCCATAATCCTGGTAATTGATTCAAATCTAAGAAACAAATCCAATTTCCATTGATTAGAGTTTTTCCGTAATTAGTTAATCAAATTTTCATTCAATTACTACGTAAAGTGCATAATCAACCACTCAGTTCATTCCAATACTTGAAATCCAGATCCAGAATCAATTCAACACGTTCATTTTGGATCCACAATTCCTAACTAAGAGAAGAGGAGAAGGAACACAGAAGAGTCATCTTCAATTGATCTACAATCTGATTCCTCTAGTAGCCACACAGAGGCTTATATGGTGTTCTGGAAAACTGGAATGATCACTTTCATTCATAAAAGTAGCAGCGCTGGGAGTCGAGTTATGCACTTGCTCACTTTCATGAGGAATCTGAAGGTCTCTCTAGAACACTCACTTTTGTTAGCGAGAGTGACCACATGCTCTTTGTTGTGAATGGGATTCTTCTAGAATGCTCATTTTTGCCAGCGAAAGTGACAACGTGCTACTTGCTATGTCTGAAGTCTCTTTGGAACGCTCACTTTCACCAGCGAAAATGACAACACACAGACTTCACTTCTCATTTAAGCTCTGGATCATTCACTTTCACTGACAATAGTGATTATGCCCAGCCTAAACTCCATAAACCTTGTTCTTTGAGTCCAGACTTGCTACTTTTCTTCTATCTCTCCATTGATCTTCCATCTTCATGAACTTTGCTCAGAATTTGCAACAAAAACATGCTTGAATTATTAATTTCTACACAGAAAATTCACAATTGCTAAAATAACTATTTATTTGAGAAAAACCTTCAATCATTCTATTTTTATGAGTTTTTCTGCTTTTTCTAACATATTTTCCTTATCAAATTGATTAAAACTATATTAAAATACTAGTAAAAATATGGATTCATCACAATGCTCCTGCTACTTTTCAAAGGTGTATGATGTCCATTTTTCTGATTTAGTATAGAATATTATTGAAGTGTTTATGGATGATTTATCTGTTTTTGGTAATTCTTTTGATGATTGTTTAGCTAATTTGTCCATTATTTTGCAGAGGTGTCAAGACACCAACCTTGTTTTGAATTAGGAAAAGTGTCATTTCATGGTCCAAGAGGGAATTGTCCTTGGCCATAGAATTTCTGAAAAAGAAATGGAGGTGGATCAAGCAAAAATAGAAGTTATTAGTAAACTATCTCCACCAATTAATGTTAAGGGAGTTAGGGGTTTCTTAGGTCATATAGGCTTTTATAGGAGGTTTATCAAGGATTTTTCAAAAATTGCAAAACCTTAGTGATTTACTTGTTAAGGGTGTTGACTTTCTGTTTGATGATTCTTGTTTGAATGTATTTTCTATTTTGAAAGAGAAACTTATTTCTGCTCCTATTCTTGCAAAACCTGATTGAAATTTACCTTTTGAATTAATGTGTGATGCAAGTGATAGTGTAGTAGGTGCTGTTCTAGGACAGAAAAAGGATAGAAAACTGCATGTCATTTATTATTCCAACAAAGTCTTAAATTTTGCACAAGTAAATTACACAACTACTGAAAAGGAACTCCTTACCATTGTGTTTGGTTTTGATAAATTTAGATCATATTTGATGGGATCCAAAGTAATAGTATATACTGATCATTCTGCCCTCAAATATTTGTTGTCCAAGCAGGATACCAAACCAAGATTATTGAGATGGATTTTGCTGCTGCAAGAGTTTGAATTGGAAATTAGAGATAAAAAGGGAAAGGAGAATAGGGTAGCTGATCATCTGTCTAGACTTCCATTGGACAATTTAACCTCTAATTCCTTATACATAAATGAAGAATTTCCAGATGAGAGACTTCTTGTAGTGGAAGATCTACCTTGGTTTGTTGATATAGCAAACTTTAAGGCTACTCAACTCATTCCAAAGAGATTTACTTGGCAGCAAAGAAAGAAACTTCTACATACAACAAATTCTATATATGGGAAGACCTTTATTTGTTTAAAATTGGGGTGGATGGTCTACTTAGAAGATGTATCCCATAAAGTGAACAAGTTGAGATATTGTGGCATTGTCATAATTTAGACTATGGAAGCCACCATGGGAGTTCAAGAACTGCTGCAAAAGTCTTGCAAGCAAGATTTTTCTGGCCTATACTCTTTAAAGATGCCAAGAATTATGTTTAGAGCTGTGATAAGTGCTAAATGATAGGCAATATCTCTAAGAAACATGAGCTGCCATTGACAAATATTTTGGAAGTGGAATTATTTGATGTATGGGGAATTGACTTCATGGGACCTTTTCCCATGTCTTTCTCTCATGAATACATACTTGTGGCAATTTATTATGTTTCCAAATGGGTGGAAGCCATTCCAACAAGGACAAATAAAGCCAAGGTGGTTATTTATTTTATAAGAAGGAACATCTTTGCTAGATTTGGAGTACCTATATTTTTAATAAGTGATAGAGGTGCTCATTTTTGCAATAAATATCTTGAATTAGTCTTAGCAAAATGGTGAATAATTGAAGTGTCAAACAGAAAAATTAAAAAAATTCTGGAAAAAGTGGTGAATATTTCAAGGAAGGATTGGTCAAAGAAGTTAGATGACTCTTTGTGGGCATATAGAACTGCCTTTAAGACTCCAATCGGTATGTCACCTTACCAATTAGTCTTTGGAAAGGCATGTCATTTACTTTTGGAACTGGAACATAAAGCCTATTGGGTAACTAAGTGACTGAATTTTGACTTGGCTAGTGCTGGAGAAATGAGGATATTACAGCTACATGAGATGGAGGAATTTAGGCAGCAAGCCTATGAAAATGCTAAGCTATAAAAGGAGAGAACCAAGAAGATTCATGATAGATTCATTCTAAAAAGAGAGCTTAACCCTAGCAACAAGTTTTGTTGTTTAATTCAAGAATGAAATTATTTCCAAGAAAGCTTACATCAAGATGGTCTGGACCTTTTATGATCAAGGAAGTATCTCCTTATAGTGCAATATTAATTAAGGATCAAAAGACAGGAGAGAGTTCAAGGTCAATGGCCAAAGGCTAAAAGTTTATCATGGAGAGGCATTCACAAAGAACATTTCTTGTGTTAAGTTGGTTTCTCTTTATTGAGAAATGTTAAGCTAGTGATGTTAAAAGAGCGCTTGTGAGAGGCAACTTACATTTCTAACTTTTTATACTTTTGTTAAAATTTAGTTAGAAAATTTTATTGTAGTGAATTTTGAATTGTAGAATTTTGCATTTTCTGAATTATTTTTTAGTTAGGATGTAGTGGTTAATTCTAATTTTCCTAGTGATAATGAAATACAATTTGGATTTTAATGTTTGCAGGCTTTGGTTCAAGCAAGAACAATGTGGTGGAATTGTATTTTAATGATGCTCATCAATTAAGTAATCACTTTGAGGAAGAAGAGTTGAGACGCAGAGGCTATTTTCTGAACTTTGATCATTTAAGTGGACATTTCAAGTGTATAAAGTGTCTACGTAGAAGACCATAATCCTTAAATTCTGCAGCGAAGTTTGCGCGTGGAGATGCTCATCATTTGAAGTGAACATGCACAACAGATAACCTTGGGTGCTACTACTCTGCCTAATCAAAGTGAACACGCGTAATTATGCATGGACACTTTGATCGCTTGAAATGAACACGTGCAAAGGGCAGATATGAAGTATGAAGAGAAAGCTTCTACGTGAACACTCTGATTGCATAAGGTGGACACATGCACATGAGCGAAGTTTTTGCGTGGCAATTGTCGCCACTTAAAAGTGAACATGCGCACAGGATTACATCATTTCTACACTTCAATTCCAGCTAAAACATGGCAAGCACATCAAGAGAAACTCCAAGATCAAAGAGGGGAAGATTCTTAGCTGGTCATTCCTCAAGAACTATACCTGATCATGACCCAAGATTCAGGAGCATTGCACATGAGAACTATTTCAAAGCCAACATCTTGAGGAGGAAGATAGTTCAGTACATAAATTTTGATCTAGCTGAAGGAGAAAACCTTGAATTTTTTGAACAAATTCAAAAAAGAGGCTAGGAGATTTTTACTTTAATGGCTGAAAAAGGGTCCAAGGCAAGGATATTACTCAAGAATTCTATGTTAATGCCTTAAGGACCAAGGGAGACCATTTGCCTTCTAATCGTACTGCTGTTAGAGGCATTGTAGTGGACTTTTCTGCTGAGAACATCAATAAAGTTTTAAAGATTGTTGTTGAGAAGGAAGAAGGACAGCAAGATTTCTTAGATTATGGGAGAATTATGGATAAAGATTACACTGAAATCCTCGATAGAATTGGTAGACCTGGAACTACATGGGAAATGAATGCAAGAGATGAAGCTAGAAACATCTCTATACCAAAGAATATTCTGACCAGGAATTTGCTATCCTTTGTAAAAGTGTAGAGTATTTTCATACTTAGTTCATTCATGCCAGTGATCTATAGCTCCACCATTGGGGTCAAGAGAGCTGAACTCATTTTTGCCATAGTTAGTAACTTCTACATCAATGTGGGAGAAGTGATCAACAGCTGCATCAAGGCAATTTTGAAAACAAAGAGTGATTCTTTGGGATTTCGAGGATTAATTACTCTACTTTGTGAAGATGTAGGAGTAAATCTTGGGGAATACTATGAGAAAATTAAGGCCACTCCTTCCATTACAACTGCCATGATCAAGGAGATATATGCCACTACCCCAGTCACTACTGCCTCACCAATTCCTATAAAGTTTAAGAAGGATTCTCCTGTTACACTTAAAACACAGCTGCAGAAAATTATGGACAAACAGGATTCCTTGGCTAAGAGGCAGAATGCCTTACATGAAAGAAACAAGGCTAGAGTTCTCTTGCTGGAAAATATAATGATGAATATTGGTAAGAAGATGGGCATGACAAAAGAGCAACTTTATGAGTCTGAAGTGGAAAATGCCCAATGTACCGACCCAATTCACTACATTATTGATAACTACTTTATAACATGATAGTTCAAAAAACTCCAAAATCTGGAAATATTTTCTTTTCTTCTACAGTTTACAATAATAGTTCTCTTTCTCTAAGAGAGTTAACATGCATATATCTTTCTCATCTCATCAATCCATAATTCAATTTCAATAATACATCCATATAAGATCATCACAACTCATCATCAGAAAGTACCTCAAATATATTAAATATAAGTTTGCAGAAATGATAGGTTCATAGTTAAACAGTATAGTCAACATGGTTCAAATACAACATAAGTAAAATAGAAATAGACCAAACTCCCTAAGAGCAGTTCCACTAAAACATAAATAAAGAACAACATCAATCAAGAGGCGAGTAATCCTCAATGGGGTCAAACTCCTCAGATGATGTTGGGGAAGTGAAACTAGAAGTTGAGCCACAGAATCTCCACCATTCTCCTCTATCCATCCAGCAGTGCGAGGAGGTGAACGGGTGGCAGTAGGTGGAGCCAAGGTAGATGGGTGTGCAGGATGCATGTAAGAGGGTATGGTAGTATACCTAATGGAGGATTCCACCACATGGATATCCCTCTCCATTGGCATAGGTGGGGAAGTGGGAGACATAAAAAGGAATGGCACAGGTGCAAGGGTTGATCTAGCAGTAGGTGTACGGGGGTCCACAGACATAGGCGTGGGAGAAGCAAACAGAGCCGGGTAAGGTAACTGAGTATCTCCAGGAGTAACAGAAAAGACAATCTCAATGGGTGTGTAAGCAACGTACTAGGTGATCCATGAGCCTCCACTATCAACTCCATGAATCACTCAGGTGAATCTGCGGAAGACACTCTGCTAGGCCGCAAAGTCAAACACCTATATGTCATCCTCGGAAGAAAGGATGCACACCTTCACCTTGTTCCTTTTCATCTATATAAATAAAAGAAAAGCGATACGAAACAACACAAACACAGGGGTGAGTCCTCCAAACACAAACATCAATCATAGCCATACCCCAAGGAAGGCGGCGTCACAATCACAGATCTACTTAACAATCCACATTCAGCATCATACAGGGTTCAAACATATAATAGGGGGATAAAAGTAATTACAATCATAGTCAATTCCACAAGTATTCAATCATCCCTAATAATAATGCACATGATGTATGAATGCAGGTTTTAATCTCACCCATATAGTCACTCATGTGTTAATAGTATGCAAATGATGCATGGGGATCCCATTCCTCTATGATTGGCGACTTGCCCAGCTTTTAGCATAGAGATAGATAGATAGATAGATTCAAGTCGTGTGCCGATCGGAGGACTCCATTCCCTACTCTGCACAGTGATATCATAGATAGAAAATAGAATAATAACACATCATAGATGTGTAGTGCCATACGGCACATTCAGGAATGGACCTTTACGACCCTAGTATTATAGAGTTCACGTCAGGTTTGGCTAAGGTCTTGCAAGCGGGTCACGACCCGGCTACAGGGAGCTCAGCTGCCATGTGCCACTTAGGTCGGATGTTCCCCCTTTTGCCATCCCCAGAAGATCTACTTTGGACCGAACTTCCAATACCTACATCTATGCCTCTGTAACGCCATCAAGTCGTTTCACAAGGTAGGATATGATGCATGAAGTAGCATTTTCAATTTTCTTGTGATAGTTTTCTCAATTCATATCACCCAGCCACTCGAGGCTGTTGCACAATTATAATAGAAGTCACCAAGGACTTAGATTCATAGCATATAACATAAGCTAAAAGTCATCATAGACTTAGCAACATGGATAGATAATCTCCATGAGTCACATGTCTTACCATGGATAAATAGATACCATGAGTTTCACAATAATTCTCACTGAGTTCATAATAGTTTCAAGATAAAATACATATAATTCAAGAACTCAGGGCATGCATAATTCTTTTATCATAATTTCACAGTCTCATGGCTTTACAATTTCACACTCATGGATAATTCTAGTGAAGCATATTACATCTTGGACCTTAACTTAGGCAAATCACTCAAAATTCATTTCTCTTTATCATTTCATTTTCTTTTAAATTTAGCACCATCCCATTTCCCAATCCTTGTAATTTCACCATTCAAATTCATCCTATTCATTTCATTATTCTTATTAATCTCTAACACCTTATTAACCATAATTCTTTTAATTCAAACTCTTGTTTTCTCCATTTCTTCCTCTCGGTTTTTCCCTCCATAAAAGGACGAATCATTAAACTTAATCCTTGCCTAAACCATCAACCAAGCAATTTAACTCACACTAATTTTAAAGACATTACCTCTCAGTTTCTTAATTTTATATAGGGAAAACAAATCGAGCTTATGTCCTTGTTATACTACCAACTTAATCAATTTATTTCACCATTTTTCCAAGTTCCATCCTCTACTGTTCCTTATAAATTACATGTTGATTCTTCACTCTTCTTACTCAATCACTCACTATATGTCTAATTTATGACATTCCCAATAGTACCATTTATGTCCAAGGTCCCTTTTGATAATTCAGCCCTCAAGGGCACTAGATTAACATCAATATATCATTATGTAATTATTTTTCACTGTACAATCTCTTAGTTCATCAAGTCTTTTGTAGTAAGATGCAAATGATGCATGTGAAAATATCAACATGGCCATTTTGTGGCATGATCATAACAAAGGGTAAGTCATTTAAATTTCCAGCCAAGTGTTAACTCAAACCTCTTCACGGTTTTCAAGGAATAATGCAATTCATGAATAGTACACTATTTCACATCACTTCCATTTTTCCAGCAACTCATTCAAACAAACATTACCAATTTCGAGTACCAACACCAAGCAACATCAAGGTCAATCACAATCAAATTTGCAAGCAATCAATCAATCACACACTCAACCAATTTCCACACGGTTCAAGGCATTAAACCAAGACAACACACTTTCAAGTTCAATCTTAATTTCCTTATAATGCAAGGTCTATACAAGATATTTTTCTGAATTTTGCAACACTTTTTGATGTCAAAACCGAGACCATCCAAGTCCATTTTCACTTTTTCCTTTATAACATTTTCTCTCATCACCCTTACCAACCTTTTTCAAATATTTTAAAGTTCCAAAATATATAGACTCCAACCTTTTTCATCACAACATTCAAAACTGTCCAGCCATACAAATCTCAATTTTTGTTGAGTCCAAAGTAGGCAAAATAGGGAAAACTCAACATGCAAATACAAGGTCTCGTCATCCAAGCACAAGGATTTAAATTTCAAGGAGTGTTCATACTTTCAAGAGTAAAACTGAGACCACATAAGGCCAAATCAACACTCAAATGCTCAAAATTATGAATGGAATTACTTTTGTGAAATCAAGCTTAGTAACAAGACATATCAAGCTCACGGTTTCATGTTTTCAAAGAAAGTACCATCACTTATTCAAGGGTTCGACAAGGTAGCCACAAAATCGAGACATGTGTGGAAAGAAATTAACATGCAAGTGTCAAAAGTCTAAACTTTTCCAAGGATTTCTTCAAGCAATGTAAAAACTGAAACTTTAGAAGTGAGGTTAATAGGTTACAAGGTTAAAACACAACATGCGAGTGCAAGAAAAGTAATGTATAGGCTCACGGATCATAGCTTCAAAGTAGGTTATCACAAAATCAATAATTTTAAACATGCAAGGGCAAAACTGAAATATGTACCAAGGGAAATTTACATACAAGTAGTAAAATTCCAAACTTTGAAAGAAATCAACACATCCAAGCATAAAACCGAGAACATAGAGGTGAAGGGAATAAAGTATAAGATGAAAACTTAACATGCAAAGAGTTTAATCATTTTGTTCAAGATCATGGAAGGTAAAAATGGAAACTTTATAAGGATTTTTCACAATTTGAACCAAGGGAAGACAAAATAGAAGTGAAAGGTGAGAACTCCCCCTTGCCTTTGAATTTTGGGCGTGAAATGGTGAGAGAAAGGGCTAAAATTTGTGGATCTTCGAAGAGAGCTTGCTGGACCGAAAAACAGCAACCAAGTTCTTCAAATTTCTCCTCCAAAGTGGTTCCTTCAACTCAAAAATTTGGAGGGATGATGGAGGAAGAAGTTAGTGATGGTGAGGTGAAGTGTTTGGATGATTTTGAAAGAAGATTTTGTGAAGATTGGGGGCTGAAAGCTCTCAGTTTCTTGGGAGAATTTTGAGAGAATTTGAGACTTGGATAGAATGAGAAGTGTGAGAGAATAAGTGAGAGAAAGAGAGAGAGTTTTTGGTTTTTGGCTTTCAAAAGGTGCAATCTTATTTGGCAAGCTTATTTATATGGAGGGTTAAGTTTAGATTGGCCAATTGCCACTAAACATTTACATTTTGGCTTGCTTGGCAAGACTTCAAAATTTAAAAACTGCACATGCTTTAATTGAAGTAAAATTGAACTAAAATTGGTGCAATAGTGTAAGAAAGGTGTCACGGTTTTTAGTGCATGAATATTGAGTTTTTAGGCAAACTTGCAAGTAAGGTTTGTACAATTTCAGCAAGCAAAATGCATGGAACAACCTAGGGCTGCATGCACATGGTTTGGATATCACAAATCCCAAAAATTGGCACAAAATTCCAAAGGTAAGATTTGGACAGCATTTGTATGAAATTCGATTGGCCGAAAAAATTGCGACATGACTAGGTTGACATGTGGATGAGACTTTTGATGTTGTGCTAATTTCAAGAAAAGGCAATTGATTAAATTAATCATGGTGTCAGAATTTTGGAAGACATGAAAAGAAAGTTCCAAAATGATTATGTTTGCAAATTGGGGGACAAAATCTTTTTGCATGAAATTCTAGTGGCCAATACTATATTTCGGAAGATTCGGGAAATCACGATGTTTGTAAATTGGGAGACAAGATTCCGTTGCATGAAAATCTAGTGGCCGATGCTAGATTTGGAAATCTCCGAGTAATGATTGCTAGATCTCGCAGAATTTCATGCAATAATTTTGACGGCTAAGAAATCATTACAAATCTTTGTAATGATTACAAAATCTCACGTTTTTCGAGGCTAATATTCATGATTTGACAATTATTTGAAAAAAATGAAAATTAACTTTTCGGATAAAATTCTCATAGATATTTCAGACAGTATGGCTGAATAATGTCGGGGAAATTCTTGGGCGATATTGAACCAAATATTTTGCATGTAATTACCCTAAAATGCCGAACTCAGAAATCACTAAATATTCCTTTTAAAATAAAAATTAGTATGTATCTAATTTTCCGACGCTAACAAGCTGGAATTAGCAAATAATTAAATTTTAAAAAAACTATTAACAAATTTACGCAATTTGGGGCGTTACACCCAGTGCCTTAGTGCCACCACATTCAACAACCTCCCTCTTTTTAACATTTGCTTCAACCTTCTCCAAGAGCTGAAATGGATGAAAGTAATGAGAGTGAAGGAGAAGATGAAGAAGAGGAGGAGAGTTCGGATGACGAAGATGCATTAGGAATTTAGTTTTTGCTGTTTTTCTTTTCATTTCAGTTTGCGTAATTTTTAGTACTTAGGAACTTTATTTTCTACAATTTTAGTTAGAGATTTCCAGTTGTTCAGAACAATTTTAACACTTCTTAGTTGTAATGAAGTATAAGTTTTCATTTGGTTTATATTTCTACATTTTAATTACTCTATTTTTCTAAATAATTGATGGGAATTTTGTTGTTTTGTGCAGAATATGTCACTATTACACAACACCCAAACAAATGAATTTTGACACTTGCACAAGCTGCCATGAAAGGTGGTGAATTCTGTACCTCTTGTTCATGAGTTTAGCTTCACATACACTAAAAATTTTCCAGAAAAACACAAAAATCTTAGTTTAGACATTGAGCTGCATTTAAGTGAAAATTCTGTGAATTCTGATTTATTTGTTTTGTAAGTTATTTTTTCTGTTCTCACATGATTGTCACACTTGTAATTTTCAAAATGAGGTAGTATACAACTTTGTGTATATAGTTCTGAAAAAGTGAATGGTGAGCTTGATTAATTGACATTTTCACTTAAAAAAAATCCTTGGTGAGACTTGAGCCTCATGTATAGCATTTCTTGATGTGTGAAATTAATCTCATTTGTTGCTGCACCTCTTGAACGTGCTTTGCTTCTTGATTGCATATGTAATTTGCAAATCTCACATGTATGATGGAGGCCTTCTTTGATCATGCTTAGTTAGCTTAAATGAACGTCCTTTATGTTGAGAATCCTAGTTCACCCCTTTTGAGCCTTTAATCTTTTCTTTGGTAAAACTCTAATATAAGCCTTACTGAAAAATCATTAACATATCCAAATTAGAAAGAGGCAATTTGAGTTTAATCAAAGATGATTTTTAAAACTAAGTTTGGGGTGACATTTTATATGATATTGCTTGAGGACAAGCAAAATTCTAAGTTTGGGGGTGAAGAACAACAACATAATCTGAGTTATTTGAAAAGAAAAATGAAAAGCAAAATGTTAAAAAGTGTGAAAAATAGAAAAGAATTGAAAAAAAAATTTGTACATGAATGATGCATGGATAGTATTTTAAATGCTGTAAAAACTCTAAAATTCTATGCAGATTTGAATAAATGAGAAAAAGAATGCAATCTCAATTTAAGTTTTGATTTTCATCTACTTGAATTGCATCTTTTTTGTTTGGAAATAACCACATTATTTCCGTAATTGATTGAACACATACCTATCCATTAACCTCAATTTTACCTGAAAAAGTCCTCTTGATATGTAATTTGCTGTATAATTGTAGAGGAGATTGAGAATATTTGCAAGCCTATGGTAAAGTGTGGTGAAAATGATGATTTTTTAGAGCAAACATTGAGCCTAAACACTGCTGAGTGATGAGGGAAACACTACTTGTGAGCTATGAATTATGTTTCTTAATCTTGCTCATATGAGCCTTTGCTGAACTATGTGAACTCCAATAATAAGCTCTTAATATAATGAGATTAATTTAGTGTGATTTTCATAGCGAATGAATAGAAAAAAAATAGCTTAATTGAGAATTAAAAATAAGAAAAACACAGAATTGGAAATTTGAAATATCTTAAAGAAAGGCAGCTTGCTGATTGAATTTTGAGAAGTGAATGAACTTTTTCTCTTTGAGTTGATTTGATTTGCTTGAGGACAAGCAAAGTTGTAAGTTTGGGGTGGTGATAAATCCACATTTTACTACATTTTTAGTATAGTTTTAGATTTTATTCCAATTTTGAACAATTTGACTTAAAAAGATTTAATTTTTGTGCAGAAGCTTGAGCTGAGAATTTGAAGTTGATATTAAAGTGGAAAATGTAAAAGGATTGAGCCTAAAAGAGCAAGAATCAAATGATAAGTGTTGGGTGTAACCACTTTGAATACATAGAGTTAACACTTTAAAGAAGAAAATCCATGAAGATTAAGTGAGTAGCAACTCTAGGTGTTGAAAGTGAATACTCCAGCAGCAGAAATATTGAAGAACCTTGTACGTGTACACTCTAATCACTGAGAGTAGCTACGTTGAAGGATAAATCACTAACACACCTTGTGCGTGTACACTCTAGACGCTGAAAGTAGCCACTCAAAGTGCGTGTATCCACTCTATGCACTAAGAGTAGCTATACGTGAGGCTTTTTCATACAGAACACTTACGCGTGGATACTCTTACCACTTAAATGACAGAATTTTGAAAATCACTTCTAAGTATCGACTTTGGATGATTTGTGTTCCTATTTCAGTTGTAGAAGCTTCTAGAAGATCTTTCATGATATAATCCTTAGAGATTAAAGTGTGTAAGTGAAAAAGGCGGGAAAAACATTATAACTATTTTAACTTTGGGGACTTTTGATTGTTTTGTCATTTCTTCACTTTATAACTATTTTAACTTCCAAGGGAAGGCAGAGAGAGGGATTGGGAGCGTGTGACACCCAAGTGCTAGGCGAGGGCGGGGAGTGATCGCCAACAATGTGTGGCACAGACAAGGAGCAGCTCCTAGCAGGCTTTCGGCAGTAAGGGACACATGAATAAATCGAACTTACACCAGAATAAGAGGGATCCAGAGACTGTGTATACGATTGATGATAGCTTAAAAGAATTGATTAGGACTACCTATATCAACAAAATGCATTTACTTTTTGGTAGCCTATCACTTAAGAACTCCAAAGTTAAGCGTGCTTAACTTAGGGAAATTATGGGGTGGGTGACCTTCAGGAAAGTTCCTGAAAAGTGTGTGAGTGAGGACAAAGCATACTGAAAAGTCTTGTGTTGATTTGTGGGGACAGTCACAATCCTAAATAAGTTGTCGGGCTGTTACACAGATAATTCACAAGTTTTTATAATACACTATTTACTCAAATGTTAAGTGCAAATTAATCCTAAATCAAAATTTAAAGTCATCACAATTAAACAAACATTCACAATTTCGTTTCAAAGGTAGAAGTTCTCAAGCAAAGGCTCAAGAGTACCAACATATAAATTGAACACCACATGTGATCTAGACCTCAGGGTCAAGGGACAACCCTCTTTGATTTATTTCCTTTTTTACTATTTACTTAATATACCTCCTCCCCCTTACCTTGGTGAGTGAGGTAGTCCGCAGGTTCTTTTTCTTAGACTTCTCAATGTCAGAATTGGCATTCTCTTCGTTCATTGTATTCCTAGTTTAGAGAGGAGTCTGTCAGAATCCTTTGAGCCAAAATGGCCAAGAGCTAGTATTTTTTAAAAATTCAGAAACAGCCATGCACTTATTACAGAAAACCAAAAAATTTCATATTTGCGCAATATTTGTAAAATTAAGTGTAACAAACTCAAACGAAGTCCAAATCACGATCCAAAAATTTTGCTAGAAAGCTAAGATCCTAAGGATCAAAATCAGATTTTCAAAATTATGTTCTAATGCACAGAAAAGTGCAAAAAAATCTAACTTCATTGCTATTCACGCAGGTTTTTCAGCTTTGCACCATTTTTGTAATTCATTTCTTAAGGTATTCAAACGAAGTCCAAAATTAACATAAAAATATGCATTGGAAAGATATTTTCATGTAGTTTATGAAAATAATTTTTATTTTGAAAAAAATTTGTACAGAGGGCAATAAAATTATTTGTTTATACTATTTCTGTAGAAAATATATAAATGAAGGTGTTCAATTATTCTATGAGATTGAGGGGGCAAACGATGTCAGATTTGAACTCAATATACGTAGTTAGAAAGATAATTATGCAAGGAATAAAAAGAGGTGTTGCATGTTAGGTTTGTAGAGAACAAAAATGAGAGAAATTATCATGACTCATTTTATAAGGAACCAAGAACATTGTTTTTACACCACATACTTATTTAAGATAGATAAATAATAGAGAATATAAGTATAAAATTCACTTCTCATTCAAAATAAAACAAAGTTTCTTACAACAAATATCCAATAGAGCAACATAATATTACATTTAGTTCATAATATTCAAAATACACAAAATTATACTACATAGCTCCCTCTACATGAGGTCTCAAAATATAAGGAAAAAGGACTTCGATGCAAAATTACTCAACTCTAGCTTCTAACATTTCTCCATTGGCCCTTCAGCCTGTGAAGTAGATTCAACACCTGCTACATCTGCTCACGTACCACCATATGATCATCGCAGTACACACGCACACAACGACATAGAAAGAAATGCAAGGGTGAGCTTACTAAAAATAAATAAATAAACAAACAAAATCATATATATATAGAGCAAAATATTTCTCAGAGCAATAGCCCCATGCATTTCCAGCCCATCTAATGCACAACATGAAAACGGTTTCCAACTGGTTTCACAGCCTAAATAATCCAGAAGGAACCGAGCCGGTCCGGGAGCGACCCATTCCGGTATCTGGATCCAGACAGCACAGCACAACAGCTCAGCATGAACTTACTGTTACACGTCTACCCACCTAAACATGTAATTTGGCTCTATAATGATGCAAAACATATATCTCAGCATAATGCACACCGCCAAAATTATTTTAATAGCTCAACTAAGGCAAGTTTATAATAGATCAGCCAAAATCTCAGCATTTTAAATCAATTAACAGCAGTTATAGCTTAGAAAATAGCTTTTATTCAATAGATCTAACAAAATCATATCAAAACATCTTGAAATAGCATATTAAACCATAGGTAAAAGTAAACTCCCCTTACCTCAGAACGATGATTCACACTAGATCTATCGAATATTACTTGTTTTATAGCAAGATTCACCGAGGATTTGGCTTTAGAACAATGTTTCTCCTAAGAACACCATGAACTTCTATGAGAAAGAAAAGAAGAAGAGAAATGAACGGTAAATCTAGCTTCAAACTTAAAAAAACTTACTTCAAATCCTTCAGAATATACGTAGAATCTCAGATTTGGTGAGAAATCTAAGTTTAGGAGGGTTTAGTACGAGAGAAAATGGTGGTATTTGGCCTTAGAACCTTTGAGAACCTTGGATAAGGGTGAAGAAATGAAAATTTCTTGTGAAGCCCCCTTTTTATAGAAAATTTTTTAAATTTACTGTTCACCGCTGGAATTTACTGTTCATCGCCGGAAACACTGTTTAGGGCACTATTTACGCCGGAAAACACTGTGCACGCGTACTGCACACATATTGTACGCGTATGTGACTTCAGCCATGATGTCACTGATGACATCAGTAGTCACTGTACATATGCTGTTTGTACTGTTCGTAGGCGGTTTTACTGTTCATTGGCACTGTTCATATGGTACTGTTCACTTTTTTTTTTTTTAATAAATTTTAAACTCCATCTAATTATATTCCAATACCAAATAATTCTTCAATTAACATTTAACAAATATAAAATATTATAGATTACTCAATAATAAATCACAAGCCTGACAATTCTCCCCCCGAAAATAAATTTTTGTCCTCGAAAATTTTATCCCTCAGAGAAAAGATGCGGTTGCAACTCTCTCATTCTTTCCTCTAACTCCCATGTGGCATCACCAGTTACTGGGTCCCAAACAACCTTTACTAACCGAATAGACTTACCTCTAAGTTCATTAACTCTAATTTCCTCAATACGAGCAGCTGGGACCTCTATAGACAAATCATTTCATAACTCCACAACATCGGGCTTGATTACATGAGACGAATCTGGAACATACTTCCTTAGCTGCGACACATGGAAAACATTATGTAGTCCAGACAACTGAGGTAGTAACGCTAATTCATAGGCTACTGGTCCTCTACGATATAATATCTGATACGGTCCTATGAAATTAGGTGTTAACTTCTTAGCTCTTAAGGCTCGCCCCACACCTGTAGTGTGTGATACTCTCAAGAATACATGATCACTAACCTCAAATTCTAGGGATCTTCTACGTCGGTCAGCATAAGATTTCTGTCGACTCTGGGTAGCTCTCAGCTTTTCTCTAATAAGTTCAACTTTCTCTTTAGTTTCTTGCAGCATTTCAGGTCCAACCATCAAATGTAGTCCATCTTGAAACCAACAGATAGGGGTTCTACACCTTCTGCCATACAGAGCTTCAAATGGTGCCATATCTATACTCGAATGATAGCTATTATTATAAGTGAATTCTACCAAAGAAAGCATATCCTCCCAATTACTCCTCTGCTCTACAATACAAGTCCGTAATAAGTCTTCTAAGGTCTAAATAATACGCTTAGATTGACCATTTGTCTGCGGATGATATGCATAACTCAACCTCAACTGTGTGCCCATAGCTTCTTGGAAACTATGCCAAAACTGGGAAGTGAATCGAGGATCCCTATTAGAGATAATACTAGAAGGTACTCCATGTAACCTGACAATCTCTCTAATGTACAATTCTGCTAATTTCTCCAAGCTAAAGGTCATGTTAATTGGCAAGAAATGTGCACTCTTAGTTAGCCTATCAACTATGACCCACACGACATCATGATTTCTAACTGTTCTAGGTAGATGGGACACAAAATCCATAGTCACATGGTCCTACTTCCACTCTGGAATTTCCATCGTCTATAACTCTCCTCGAGGGCTCTGGTGCTCCGCTTTTGCCTTCTGGTAAGTCAAACAGGCTTTAACAAACTCAGCTATCTCTCGCTTCATGCCTGGCCACCAAAACATCTGCTTTAAATCTTGATACATCTTGGTAACACCAGGATGAATGTTGAGACTACCCTTATGTCCTTCTTCTAGAATTGCTATCTTTAATTCAGTATCTCTAGGGACACAAACTCAACCTTGGCATCTGAGAATACCATCAACACCTTTACTAAAACCTTTTGTCTTATCTGTCCCTAAGAGAAATACAATCCGACATAATATTGGATCCCACAATTTTTTGTCTTTAATTTTCTGGAAGAAATTATTAGTCACTACAATTTAGCTACAACTAATCTTTTCAGGTGATAAGTCCACATGTATGTTCAGGTCTCGAAATTGTTCTATGAAAAGGGTTTCACTAACTCTTAAGGAGAATGCCTGAACCACATTCCTACTTAATGCATCGGACACCATGTTAGCTTTTCCTGGATGATATTGGAGCTGAAAATCATAATCCTTAAGGAATTCCACCCAACGTCTCTGCCTCATATTTAACTCTCGCTGATCAAATAAATACTTCAGACTCTTGTGATCACTATACACATCAAACTGAGCTCCATAAAGATAGTGTCGCCACACCTTTAGAGCAAAGACTACAGCAGCTAACTCAAGGTCATGAATCGGGTAATTTTGCTCATGAGTTTGTAATTGGCGAGATGCATAAGCTACCACTCTCTTATCTTGCATTAACACACATCCTAATCCCTGATGGGAAGCATCACAGTACACCTCAAACGATCGACTAGTATCAGGGAGAATCAACACCGGCGAGGAAGTTAATCTTTTCTTTAACTCATTAAAGCTTTGCTCATATTCCTCAGTCCACACAAAGGGTTGATCACGGCGAGTTAACCGTGTTAATGGTGCAACTATCTTTGTAAATCCCTCTATAAATCTCTGGTAGTAACCTGCTAGGCCCACAAAACTACGAATCTTTGTGGCTGTCTTAGGCCTTTCCCACTCCAACACTGCTTCAACTTTGGAAGGATCAACTGCAATTCCCTTAGCTGAAATAACATGACCAAGGAATTTCACTTCCTCTAGCCAAAACTCACACTTAGACAATTTAGCATACAACTGTTTCTCCCTTAAAACACTAAGTACAGTCCTCAAATGCTCTGCATGTTCCTCTAACAAACTAAAATAAATTAAAATATCATCAATAAAGACTACCACAAATCGATCCAGGAAAGGTCTAAAGATCCGATTCATGTAGTCCATAAACACAGCTGGAGCATTTGTGACTCCAAAGGGCATCACTATATACTCATAATGGACATATCTAGTGCGAAAAGCAGTCTTAGGAATATCTTCATCCTTCACTCGGATCTGATGGTACCCCAGACTTCAAATCAATCTTAGAGAATACCTTAGCACCTCTCAACTGGTGCATCAAATCATTGATCTGCAGCAACGGGTACTTATTCTTAATTGTCAACTTATTCAACTTGCGATAATCAACACATAATCTAGAGCTTCTGTCCTTCTTTTTCACTAAGAGAACTGGTTCTCCCCAAGGTGATACACTTGGCCTAATCATCTGTTTCTACATTAGATCCTCGATCTGCTCCTTAAGCTCCATCAACTCTTTCGGCGCCATTCTGTAAGGTGCTACAGACACAGGCTCAACTCCAGGAATCAAATCTATAGCAAACTCCACCTCTCTACGTGGAGGTATTCCAGGAATATCCTCTGGAAAAATCTCAGGGAATTCCCGTACTACTGGTATTGACTGAAGGTTTTGCTCCACTTCTCCATTCATAACTCCCAACAAAACAAAACAAGATACTCCCTCACCTAAGGATGTTTCTACTTGGCGAGTAGAAATCAATTCTACACAGCCTTACTGCTCTGGAAAGATTAAACACCTCTGGCCACAATCAATTAGCACACGGTTGACAGTTAGCCAATCCAGACCCAGGATTACATCTAACCCTGACATCGGGATACAAATAAGATTAACTTTGCATCTTCGTCCCTCAATTACTATAGGGCACCTAACACAAACCGTTGAAGTCTTAATTGAACTTAAAGTAGGTGTCGATACTACCAAGTTAGATCCTAAATCACTCGCCGGTAATCCTAAGTTTCTCACACAAATGTCTGCAATAAAAAAGTGTGTGGCTCTAGAATCAAACAATACAGAAAGAGAAGTACCTGCCACTACTGCTGTCCCCTGAACGAGATCTGTCGCCTGGGCTGCCTCTGATACAGAAGTAGTGAATACACGTCCCTCTGCTCTCGATCTAGTTGTCGTCGGAGCCCTAGTCGCTTTAGGCCGAACAACGTGCAAGGTGCTAACAGAAGACGAAACTGCTCCACTAGGTGTAGGACAGTCCCTAGGAAGATGCCCTGACTGTTGGCACGAGAAGCAAACTCTTACATCAGTCTGTGGGCACTGGCTCAGATAGTGTGGCCCACCACACCTGAAACATCTGACAATCTGCGGCGCTAAGGCTCTAGGAGCGGAAGAAGTTGCTCCCCTAGGCTGAAATGCAGAAGTAGCAGTCCCTACTGGCACCGGGGTTGATGCTGCCGATCCCTTTGACTGAGATGGTCGAGATTGTTGTTGGCATAGCGACCAACTGTAGGGGCCCTTCTTAGCACCCTTACCTCCATTACCATAACTGCTAGCAGCTCTAATAGATAGAGCCTTCCCAACTCTACCAACATCCTTTGCATTAAGACTCTCTATAATGGTGGCTTGATCCACCAAGTCAGCAAATTCCATGATCCTGAGTGGGATCAAAATCCTCTTTATGTCAGTTCTCAGCCCGTCTGAAAACCTCTGACATCTGCACTCCTCTGAGGTTGGGTGAGAATAAAATCTGTAGAGCCACTCAAACTGTATTGTATAGTCATAGACTGATGAGTTTCCTTGCACCAAGTTTAAAAACTCTCGTTCTTTGGCAGCACGAACATGAGAAGGGAAAAACTTTCCCAAAAACTACTTCTAAATACAGCCCAAGTGATGACTTCACCTCAGGCCTCCAACATAGCACGAGCTTCGTGCCACCACATCTCTGCGTCCCCTGTCAGCATATACGTAGCATATAACACCTTCCTCTCCTCAATGCAACCCATGGTTAGGAAGATCTTCTCAATCTCCCTGATCCAGAGTTCAGCAGCATCTGGTATATCCACTCCTATGAATTGAGGAGGATCATTCTTCCAGAACTCTGACAACCCATGGTATTCAGGAGGAGGTGCAGGTAAGGCAGTAGCTGCTACTGCCTGTGCTGCAGCAGCGGCTTGATTTGCAGTTTGCTGCTGCTGAATCATATCTAGACTCTGCCTCACGGTGGCTGCCATGGTCGCCATGGCATGAGCCATTTGCTTCACGTTAGCAGGAGGAGGAGGGTTTGCAGCAGGTCTTCTCGGTCTAGCCATCCTAATATATACATTAGCTTAGTTTACTAATGTTAACACATTCAGCAATACCACCACATAGCTATATTCACAGATTCAGCTTACAGTGATATATTCATATTTAGTATATCATAACAGTTTAATCAATTTAGCTCTGAGCACAACATCATATTAGCATTTCATATAGCATAGCAAACACACTTATCTCAACAATTATTTACAATCTTAGCTTAACAACCTATTATTCACGCAGCATGAATCGCCTATAGCTCACCCCAGTATCATATACCAAAATTTCCTACATCTGTCATGTCTGAGAACCGAGGTGATCAAGCTCGTTCCCTCACAACCTGATGAATGGAAATTATGATATATGATTCACAGCTAAAACTCACATGTCTAATATGCACAACTGACACCTAACAACCTCACCCCGTAGGTTTACCTAGACCATGCTCTGATACCACTAAAATGTCATCACCCCTTTTATAAGAAACTGAGAACATTGTTTCTACATCACAAACTTATTTAAGATAAATAAATAATAGAGAATATAAGTATGAAATTCTCTTCTCATTCAAAATAAAACAAAGTTTCTTACAACAAATATCCAATAGAATAACATGATATTACATTTAGTTCATAATGTTCAAAATACCAAAATTATACTACGTATCACCCTCTACATGAGGTCTTAAAATATAAAGAAAAAGGACTTTGATGCAAAATTACTCGACTCCAACTTCTAACATTTCTTCACTGGCCCCTCATCCTGTGAAGTAGATGCAACACCTACTACATCTGCTCATGTACCACTGTACGATCATCGCAGTACACACGCACACAATGACATAGAAAGAAATGCAAGGGTGAGCTTACTAAAAGCAAAAATAAATAAATAAATAAAATCATATATATATATAGAGCAAAATATTTCTCACAGCAATAACCCAATGCATTTCCAGTCCATCTAATGCACAGCATGAAAATGGTTTCCAACTGGTTTCACATTCTTGTATCTGCATCCAGACAGCACAACAGCTCAGCATGAACTTACCGTTACACGTCTACCTACCTAAACATGTAACTCGGCTCTATAATGACGCAAAACATATATCTCAGCATGATGCACACCGCAAAAATTATTTTAACAGCTCAGCTAAGGCAAGTTTATAATAGATCAGCTAAAATCTCAGCATTTTAAATCAATTAACAGCAGTTACAGCTTAGAAAATAGCTTTTATTCAATAGATCTAACAAAATCATATCAAAACATCTTGAAATAGCATATTAAAATGTTCAAAACGTAGTTCATAGGTTAAAGTAAACTCCCCTTACCTCAGAACGATGATTCACACTAGATCTATCGAATATTACTTGTTTTATAGCAAGATTCACCGATGATTTGGCTTTAGAACAAAGTTTCTCCTAAGAACACCATAAACTTCTATGAGAAAGAGAAGGAGAAGACAAACGAATGGTAAATCTAGCTTCAAAGTTAAAGAAACTTACTTCAAATCCTTCATAATAGATGTAGAATCTCAGATCTGGCGAGAAATCTAAGTTTAGGAGGGTTTAGTGTGAGAGAAAATAGTGGTATTTGGCCTTAGAACCTTTAAGAACTTTGGATAGGGTGAAGAAATGAAAATTTCAGTGTGAAGCCCCCTTTTTATAGAAATTTTTTAAAATTTACTATTCACCGCCAGAATTTACTGTTCATCGCCAGAAACACTGTTCAGGCACTATTCACACCAGAAAACACTGTGCACGCGTACTAAACGCGCACTGTACGCGTTTGTGATGTCAGCCATGATGTCATGATGGTGTCACTGATGACGTCAGCAGTCACTGTACATCCGCAATTTTTACTGTTCATACACGGTTTGTACATAATTTGTACTGTTCATAGGCAGGTTTACTGTTCATTGGCACTGTTCATACAGTACTATTCACTTTTTTTTAAAATAAATTTTAAACTCCATCTAATTATATTCCAATACTAAATAATCCTTCAATTAACATTTAACAAATATAAAATATTATAGATTACTCAATAATAAATCACAAGCGTAACATTGGGAGAGCCTAGGGTGATAGCCAAGGGTCCAACCTAGGGTTTGAATTCCATTTCTTCTTCACTTTTCTTTGATTTTCATCTTGATGTTATTGATTTCTCTTTACTTTCATTGTAACATCCCAAATTTTGGTCTACATGGCAGAGAGTGTTAATTATTAATTAGTGAGATTAGCCTGGGGGCGAGATAGTCTTTGAGTCAAATGAATGGACCCTATTTCTTTCATTCCCCTGATGATTGTTATTAATGTTACATAGTTCTTTTAATTCTTATTATTTGATCGTGTGATGTGCTTCTTAAATTTAAGTGGAATTGCACGTGTAACTTTCTTTATTTATATTGAATGTTCATTAGGTTCTAATAGTGGATGTACTTAAGTCTTCCAGTATTCTGATACCATGCACACTAAGTTAGACCATTAATGAGAGCCATCATCTATTTTTTTTTACCCTAGAAGTCACGTGTACTACAAAGGACCCAAGAGGCAAGTTTTAATCTTTCCTCATTTAGTGCTAGTAACCGAAAATTCATTCAAGTCCAACATTTTTTACTTTAGTCCTTGAATTTTGGTTTGCTTGAGGACAAGCAAAAGTTTAAGTTTGGGGTTGTGATGAGTCCATATTTTACTACATTTTTATACATCATTTATTACTTCTTATAGAAAAGAATAGACTTAGATAGTGTAAATAAGATGAATATTCCAATTAGGCTAAATAATATAGCTTTCTTAGTTTTTTTGTTAATTTACATGAATTTAGATAGATTATTTTACATATTTTGATCATTTGAATAATATGGCAGGAATCCCTAAGCTTATTTTGAAGAATTATTGGATTTTGAGGAATTTGAGTTGAAAGTAACTACTTTCAATATTGATAGTGACAACTACAGCAAGCCACTTCTAGCAAAGGGACCAAAGTGATCACTTTCAAAGCTTAAAGTGACAACTACAGTAGCCCAGAATCAACCAAACCTGTGCGTGGTTACTATGAATATTCATAGTAGTCACTCCAGAGCATGCAGAATTGAAGGTGCTGCGCGTAGTTACTATCAAAATTCATAGTGACAACTCCAGAGAGTCCAAAATGTCCCAGTGTTGCGCGTGATTACTATGAATATTCATAGTAATCACTCCAGAGAGGCAAAACTCAACTGATGCTGCACGTATTTACTATGAAAGAATGAGAGTAACTACTTTGGAGGGCGCCAGCTTTAGTATAAATAGATTTTTACCAAATTAGGGTAGAGAGTTCTGACACTTTTTGAACCTTTTCTCTTCTTTACTCAATTTAGAATATTTTCCAGAGCTTAGGGCAACCTTGGGTGACAGCCAAGGGTCCAACCTAGGGTTTGGTTTCTCATTTCTCTTGCTTTTACATTAATGTTAATGAGTTTTCTGCATTTCCCAATTGCGTTTTTGACCCCCATTTCCATGGAGGGCTAAGTTTGTGTAATCCTTAGTGAATTCACATGGGTTCTTGAGTTCCTTGAATTTAATGATAATATAATTCCTTTCTTTCATGAATTACTTCTTCCTTGTCTCTTGAATTGAATTAATGGTGAATGAGGGGGGTATTGCTCAATTAACCCTAATTTCGTTTTAAGGAGATTCTAAACTAAGGGTTGCTTAATCCTAGGTTTAATTCTAAGGTTGCGTAATTTTGGGATGAGAGATTAGAGCCTAACAAATTGCATAATTTCGTTGGGACCATAAGGTTGATTTTTGCTTGTTAAATTAACCTACTTCATGGAAGAGAGGATGAATGTTAAATCTTGAGTGGAATGAGGATAGAATCTATGTGGATGAACTAAGGATTGCTGTTTTCTATTATTTGAATTAATTAAACTCATTTGCTCATTGCTCTTTATTTTGATTTGAAACCACAAAACCCCCATTTTAATTGCTTGTTTAATTTATGCCTTCAACATGTTTAATGAAGATTAATAACCAATGTTCATGGGAGACAATCTAGGGTTACCCTAGTACTACATTAATTTGTTTAAATTTTGATGAGGATTTACGACAAATCTTTTAAACACCTCGAAAAAGACCATCATCAGGCGCCTGCTTGATTCCCTCCACATTAATCCAATCGGTTACATGCATTTAGTGGGTGTGCCAATCAGCTTGAAACGTTCCACCTGAGGCAATTAATTCCCCAGAACTGTGCCTGACATCAACTATATATATATTCCTTCCTTAATTACCTTGTATTTATGGTAAAAACCCTAGGGAGATTTGTGTGAATGCATGGCCAAAAGTGATGCCACCTTCCATCAGAAAATTTAAGTAGCCACCCTGCATTAATTGCATGGCATTATCGAAAACAATCAATCATTCACATTATTTTGTTCCTAATAACCATGTTTTAAATTGCTTAAAACTGAGGGGCCTCTCCTGCCTCATTTAAACCATCATTAAAGTTACCTAATTTACCTCTTAACCGCATTTAACCTCATGAGAAAAACAAAGGAAAAACCTACTCAACTTCCTTCTGGAGTTGACCTAGCGGCCAGCTTGCACTTAATGTACAGCCAAAAACTTAGCAACATATTTCTGGAAATTATGCTCCATTAATCACATGCAATTATTTCCTGTTTTATGGCACTGGCCACACATCCAAGGCAAAGAGAAAGGCACCACCTTTTCACTAACCACTCAAAATAACATCACCCTTTTCAATTTGTGGGACACGAAGGGTTTGAACCCGCTTCCCTTCACAACAAACCCTAGCCGCCAACGTGCATTAATTACCCACTCTTACCTAGGCCAAACCCCCATTTCGGTTACTCCATCATGATGAATGGCGTGTGGAGATGTGTGGATCACCTACGGCTTGCTTCTTTTACACTCTGTGCATTGAATGCTCTTGAGAAGGCGCATCACCTGCACCCGGACACCATGAGACGTGACTATTCAAGTGAGAAGGCGAAAGGGTGTGTCACTTCGCCTAACCTAACCCTAAAACCCTTCTTGTGCAACTCACAGCCAGCCTTTGGAAGACGAATGGGCAAAGCTTTAAGTCACACTATATAAGAACACCTTCTAATCCTCACGCGCCCTTTTTCCCTTATTTTCCAAAAACACTCCCAATCTCACCACTTCTCTTCTCTCTCGATACATTCTCACCCTCTCACAAAACCTCTACTCACCTTTTTCTCTGGTGGACAACACACTCCATCACCAACCTCAAGGAGGCAACAAAACACCAAGGACTCAAGTCGTGATCAAGATCCTGCTAGTACCAAGACCAAGCCTTCCACTCTATCTCTCTTTCTCATACCAAACAAGGTTAGGGGAGCTCTTGTTTGCGCTTGAATGCATGTGGTTGTTCATTAACTTGTAAACTCTGCATGCACTCTCTTCTTCTTATTTTTGTCTCTGACCTTCATCAATTAAAATTTCATGCAAACCATTTTCCTTCATCTCGTGGTGATTCTATTTGGATGGTGTTTTAAAAATCCATGTTTTGTAACTCGCGTGAACTTGATTGAGGTTGAAATAGTTTTGCATGTTGATTATATTGAAATCCTTGTATGACTCTCGGTTGTTTACCTTTATTAATAAATAAAGTTGGTAACTTTGATGAATATTCGATTGCATGTTAAAGTAACTATATGAATGCTTGTGTTCTTTTCGGTTTTCATCGACTACCTTTCTTCCTTTTTGTTTTAACTGAGAAATTACTCACCTTTTTCTCTCGGTTTGATTCTGTATGACCAAGGAACGCTTTTTCTTAACCATGAAAGAATTCTCCTACCACCTAATCACTATTTTACGAAAAATTTGTGGTAGAAATAAGTTGCATGTGTGATTAAACTTGCGGTTATTTCCATGATTCTTTGATGATTATTTTGTTTGTGAAGGTACATTTCGACTATGATATTTTAACGAAATTTTATAACTATCTCCATCTTCTCTCCTTTTCTTTTATTCTCGGACTGTGGATGAATGGTTATTCTTTTCTTTGAACATGCTAGCTCTTATGAGCGTGGATTTAGTTATGTGGTTTGTGACCTTTGGGAATTTAATGTGCATTCAAAAATGGTGTAAGGAGGATGCGGTTACAAAACTCTTTATGTGCATGATATGGAGGATGGAGAGTCAAGGTCACAGTCTAGCACAGCTGAGGGATGTGAGTGTTCAGGTTTGAGGGAAGAACCTTGGGGGTAGTTGAGGGGGGTTGCCCCAATGGTGCGGAATAGCTCACCGCGGCCGGGACACGTCGCCATCAAAACCTCCACTAATTCTGACGCGAGCAAGCATTACCGAGGATCGTGGAAGGACTCGTTCCTGAGGAACCGAAATGGTTAAGTTGGGAGAATATTCTTGATGGATTACATACAATGTGTGCTTGTAGGGAACGAGGGCCTCCGATCACCTTGACTGGAGGAATAGTGGGAACAAACTGAAGAAGTAGTGACATTTTAATTACCTTGAGTATAATTATGTTATGAGGAACTTATTCACTTTATTTGCGTTGTGGCTGTTTGATGAATATTATGTTATGATAATGTGATTATTGAACTATGAGTCAGTAGGTTCGTTACTATTATGCTGATTTTCTTACTTATTCGATTTTTGATAATTTAATGTATTGAGCTCACCCTTTCTATTCCATTTTTGTCTGGTGTTGCGTCTTGTCTTGCTGTTGTTGTATGTCACATGAATGCATGGCAGATGGACCCACTCCGAGCGAGGATTTGGGGAGAGGATTCGGGAGGAAAGGAGGGATGGATCTACGACCCAGCAACGCGCTGCTTGACGTACCAGGGAATGGTCTTCATGTCCATGGGACCTCTTACTGAAGGCGAATGGAAGCCCAACTGGATGGACCACATTTTACCGAAATCTCTGTGCCCCTACCACCCGAACGGAGTATCATCATTCGTACACCTCCCTCTTCTCCACCGTCTCATGAACCTCCCGCCAAACGTCTTAAGACTTTTGTGGATAAAGGTAAAACTATCATTGACCTTGACCCTGAACCCAGCCCCTGTCCTAGCCCTACTCTTGCGCCCACACCTGAATGGAAAGTCATTGGAGTGGTTATGTCTTCCATCAGGCCAGTCCCTCGTCAACCTCTCGATATTCAGGCGCCACCTTCCGACGAAGCTGGACCTTCCACCCGACACCCTTCTCCACCACTGCCACCCACCTCGAGATTGCCACCGCCTACCATCGGTTGGATTGACAGCGACCCAGACGACTTGCCACCCTCTCCTCGCCCTCAGCCTGTGGATGCTGCACCTGATTCTGATGGAATGGAATCTGATCCTAGTGAGGATTCCTTTCTACCAGAGTTTTATATGTAGATGTTTTATTTTTTTTTTGTCATGGATGAACACTGCTCTTAAGTTTTATACTCTCCTTTCTTTTTGGGGGCTGTTTATAATTAATTTTGAAATACTGAACCATGAGGTCTCTCTTTTGTTCGTTTTACGATGGTTTACCTTGAACCGTTTACACTAGGGACGTATATGCACAAAATCAAAATTTTCTCCCTATTTACATGTCTCTCATTATGATTTCAGAATTCCATTCCACGAAGCATGTGATGTTGAGCACTCACCTTTATCTCTTTCATAAAAAGAAATTAATTTGAAGAAATTTCAAGTACACTAGTAAAACGTAATACAATATGCATGATTTGGTAACGAACAAATTGAATGAAGAAATGAAGGATAATGTACCCTCACCTATGAATTAAATTGTGAAATTGTTGTTTAGTTCCACACTAATGTCGAATGAATAATTCCTTGTTCATGTTCAAATGGGTACACTATCTTAGGGGAGTCTAATTACATATCTTTTTAGGAGATAGGATCTTGGTAGTAATTTAGGTGTTACATTCATTTTGTAATTGTGAGGCCTATCCTTATGGAGGGCTAAACATTCTTGTAATCCTTAGTGCTTTTATATGAATTCTTGAATTCCTTGGCTTTTGAATATTAATATAATTCATTTTCTTTCATGAATTTCTTCTTCCTAATCTCTTGAATTGAGTTAAAGGTTGAATGAGGGGGACATTGCTTAATTAACTCTAATTCATTTTAATGAGATTCTAAACTTGAATTGCTTAATTCGGGGTTTATTTCTAAGGTTGCATAATCTTGGGATGAGAGATTGGAGTCTGATGAATCCATAATTTTACTAGTATTTTAATGTAGTTTTAACCCATTTGATAAGGAAAAAAATGTTAGAAAAAGCAGAAAAACTCATAAAAATAGAATGATTGAAGGTTTTCTTTAAATACATAGTTATTTTAGCATTTGTGAATTTTCTGTTTAGAAATTAAGAATTTAATCATGTTTTTGTAGGAATAATCTGAGTAAAGTTCATGAAGATGAAAGATCAATGGAAAGATAGAGGGAGAGTAGCAATTCTAAACTCAAAGAACAAGAATTATGGAATATAGTTTGGGCGTGGTCACTCTTATCAGTGAAAGTGAGTGTTCCAGAGAGTTTCTTAGAAGAACACGTTATGCGTTATCACTCTCGCTGGCAAAAGTGAGCATTCCAGAAGAGCTTCACACATAGCGAGTAGTGCGTGGTTACTCTTGCTGGCGAAAGTAGATGTTCCAGAGAGAAGTGTACTAAGGCAACTAGCGCGTGGCCACTTTTACTTAGGAAAGTGAAAACACACACTACTCGACCTCCTGCGTTATCACTTTTATCAACAAAAGTGATCGTTCCAGTCTTCTAGAAACTATATAAGCCTTTATGTGGCCACTCTTGTGGGGAGTCTATAAATACCAGAGAAAGCTCAGATTTCTGGATCCTTTTGTTCATTTTTCATTTTTTACTTCATTTCTTCATTTAGAGAGAGTCAGGGAGAGGATTGGGGACGAACATCAAGCTCTAACCTAGAGGGATCAGATCTGGGATTGATTGAAGATGAGGCTTCTGTGTTCTTCCTCTTCTACTCCTTCTTTCTCTTTCTTTGTTGTAATGCTTGCTTAATTCTTCATAGTTAGGAGTTTGTGGACCTGGAATAGATGTATTGATTTGATTCTTGACTCTAAACTTTGAGTTCTTGGATTAATTGAGTGGTTGATTCTGTTATCAATGTAATCTTTGAAAGGAAATTCAATTGATTAATAAAAGAGGAACTTTTACCAATGGGAATTGGAATTGATTCTCATATCTGAATTAACTACCAGAACTAGGGAATTGTTAGGGATAAGTGAACTTAATTCTGCAGTCTTATGGTTCTGATTCATAATATAACTGGAAATTGAACTTCACCTAAGGGATTAGGGTGGTTTAGTTTATTGTTAGGGTCAATGAGTTAAGGGATTAACCTTTGACTATTAATATGTGAAATTGATTGTCAATTAAGCAATTACTTGAATGTTCAGAGACATTGTTGAATTGATATTG
This sequence comes from Abrus precatorius, assembly GCF_003935025.1. NCBI lineage: Eukaryota > Viridiplantae > Streptophyta > Magnoliopsida > Fabales > Fabaceae > Abrus > Abrus precatorius. Next base: position 14,977,371 of record NW_020874362.1, read on the forward strand.
ATATTTTGGTGTAATAAATTCCTAACTATCCTTCATTCATATGTCATCTTAACACAAAATTCGTACTCTATTTTTATAGCAAGTTTATTACCTTTTATTGCTTTGGTTTATTACTTTTACATGTTACAAACCTTTCACATTCATATGGCTCAATTAGTTATTGGTCTGTGATGTAACACCTAATTTCTATCAAAATCCCTTCTTATTATATCCAAATTTACGGCTTTTATAAGGCGGTGCACCCAAGATAAATGTGTACCAAAACTCATGCAAATCAAAATCATATCGAATCTACTTACTAATTACAATCCATTTCACAAGGGAATAAGTTTCAACTTTCAATTTTCATTGTTCATCGTAGGCACACCCACAGACAGTCATAATAGAATCTCTTCTCATGCTATTCAACACTAACTGTGTCAATCTATTGTAATCTCGATTTAACCATAATTCAATTCATCGCAGCAACTCGAGCTAAATAAAAAAATAATAATAAATTCAGCAAAGTACTTCTATTGAGTCTCCTCATTACAAGGTCATATATATATATATATATATATATACATATATATTTAATTAATCCGGTATCTTAACAATATACCAATCATTTGCATTAATTACTCTAAGCATTCGTGGAAACAATTTCATAACACCAATAGAAATAAGTGCTTTGCATCGCATACCATTTGAAATAAATTCTGAAAGTATAACGAGCAGTATATACAAAAAAAAATGTAACATTATCCAGCCAAAATGTCCAAGGTAAAACCACAGTTAAACAAAACCCCAAAGTTTATTATTTCAAAAAGTAGCGAAACAACACAAAACCTATTAGCAATGTTCATCCATGACAAAATAAAATAACAATCTATAAATAAAACTCTAACGGAAGGAAATCCTCACTAGGGTCAGATTTCATTCCATTAGAATCAGGAGAATCATCCACTGGCTGAGGGCGAGGAGCGGGCGGCAAGTCATCCGGATCACTATCAATCCAACCGATGGTGGGGGTGAACGAGAAGTAGGTGGTGGTGGTGAAGGGCGTCGGGTGGAAGGTCCAGCTTCATTGGAAAAGGGTGCCTGAATTCGCAGGGAGTGACAGGGTACTGGCCTGATGGAAGACTCAACAACTCCGATGTCTTTCCACTCAGTTGCAGGAGTAGGACTGGGATAGGGAGTAGGCTCTGGGTCGAGGTCAATGATGGTCTTACCTTTGTCGACAAAAGTTTTAGGTCATTTGGCAGGGGGTTCTTGAGATGATGGAGAAGAAGGGGGTGAATGAATAATGATACTTCTCTCACGCGGTAAAGGCACAGAGATGTCAGCAAAAAGGTGGTTGTTCCAATTAGGCTTCTAGCCATCTTCAGCGAGAGGTCCCATAGTCATGGAGATCATCCTTTGGTACATGAGGCAGTGCGTCGTTGGGTCAAACGTCCAAGCCTCCTTCCCTTCGGAGTCCTCCCCCCAAATTATCGCTCGCTATGGATCCATCTGTTACACAATCATGCAACCACATGGGGGAAATGCCACACAGGGAAAAATCACGAAAGAAAGGGTAAGTTCTAATAAGCTAATCCACTAGTGATCAAATAAACAAGATAATTAAATGGCATACAGGTAAATGAGAAATCAGAGTCCAATCAACACATAATATCAGGTATGTATCCAGCTATACAATCACGAAACACAGTAGAATCACAGGAGATAATCATTAATATAGTTCAAACATATGCAACTTAGGATACTACTTCTTCCTCAATTTCTAACAATCCTCCAGTCAAGGTGATCGGAGACCCTCATTCCCTACGAGCACACACTTTACACAATATCTAGGGATATTTTCCCCCATTTTCATCTCTGTTCCTTAGGAATGAGTTCTTCAACGATCCTTAGCAATGCTTGCTTGCATCAGGATTAGTGAAGGCTTTGATGGTGACGTGTCCCAGCCACGATGAGCTACTCCGCGCCATTGGGGCAACCCCCCTTCACTACCCCCAAGGTTCTTCTCTTGAACCTGAACATTCTACATTCCCTAGTCGTGCCAAACTGTGACCTTAACTCTCCATCCTCCTCATCATTCATATGAACAGTTTCATAATCATATCTGTACTTCATTTTTGGATCACAGGTGTAATTCCAAAATCACAAATCACAGAATCAAATCACACTCAAAAGAGCTAGCATATTCAAGGAAAAATTTGATCATGCGCACACGGTCTAAGAGTAAAAGAAAAGAAGGGAAGATGGAAATAGTTGCAATAGTTTCAACAGAATACCAAAATCAAAAGTGCATTTTCTAAGTCAATATTATTGGAGAAGCCATAAAATAACCGCAGACTCAACCCCACATGCAATCCAATTTCTACCACAAAAATTTGTAAAATTATAGTTAGGTGGTGAAATAATTACTTCACGATCAAAGAAAAGGGTACCTTGGCTCTCGACCAAGTGAAAATCAAAGGAAAAAAGATGAGTCTTTCTTGCATATACGTATTTTTCATTTTTGAAGAATGTGGAAGAAAGGAAATAAATGTCTTCTTAATCAAAATGACCGAAAAAGGAGGCAGTCAATAAGGACCGAAAAGAAAGCAAAGGATTTATGAAAAGATGATGAATCCATATTTTTACTGATATTCTAGCATAATTCTAACACATTTGATAAGAAAAATATATGAAGAAAGCAGAAAAACTCAGAAAAAGAGAAGAAATTGAAGTTTTGTTTAAATTTGTAGCTATCTTAGCAATTGTGAAAATTTTGCTTAGGAATTAAGTTTTTAATCTTGTTTTTGAAGGAATAATTTGAGCAAAGATCATGAAAATGGAGGCTTGATGACAAGGAAGAAGAAAGAAGCAAGTCTGGACTCCAAAAACACAAGACCAAGGAAGTGCAGACTGGGCGTGATCACTATTGTTAGTGAAAGTGATCACTCCTGAGCTCAAAGAAGAAGTGAAGCCTGGGCGTTACCACTTTTATCATTAAAAGTGAGCGTTCCAGAGAGGGAAAATATCAGGAAAGCTCTGCGTAACCACTATTATCATCGAAAGTGAACGTTCCAGAGAGCCTTCAACTTGGCGAGTTACGCATAATCATTTTTTCTCATAAGAGTGATCACGCGCAATCACTTGAGTTCTGTGTTGTCACTTTTATCAGTAAGAGTGATAGTTCCAGAGAGCGGTCAATATCAGGAAAGCTGCACATGGCCACTTTTTCTCATAAAAGTGTTAACGTGCAACAATAAACCTTCTGCATAGCTACTATTTTTCATAAAAGTGATGACGTGCAAATCTGGGAAATTTTATAAATACCAGAAAACGTTCCGGAATTAAGGGATTTTGTTCATTTTTCAGTTTTGTAAGTTAGATTCTTGTTAGAGGAAGTGAGAGAGAGGAGAGGGGATTCGAATCTTGGAGCTTCACGAAGAGGAATTGGAGTAGAGCAAGCTTCCATGGCATTTCTGAGTTTCTTCTTCTCTCTTTTTCTTTCTCTGCTATCATGGCTGTATAATTTCTTCACAGTTAGGGATTGTAGATCTGAAACGAATATGTTGAATTGATTTTGGATCTGAATTTCAAGCTTTGGAATAGATTGAGTGATTGATTCTGCACTTCACGTGGAAATTGAATGGAAATTTGATTAACTAAATTCAGGGGAACTCTTGTCAATGGAAATTCAATTTGTTCTTCAGATCTAAACCAATCACCGAGATTATAGTTTTCTTAGGGATAAGAGGCTTTGATCTTGCAATCTTCTGGTTTCTTACACTTAAAGCAATATTGAATTGAATCAGATCTAAGGAATTAGAATGGTTTAATTGAATGTTAGGTTCACTGAGTTAAGGAATTAACCTCTGAATAATATGACGTGAAATTGATTGTCATTCTTTCCAATTGCTTGTTAATTCATAACTTTATTGATTAAACATTGGAGTTTTGGTGAAGCAATTTCCTAGCTATGGTCTCTCCCTCTGTTATCACATAACTGTTTGTTCATTGTTCTGTTTCTGTAAGTTGCTTTTACTTTTAATTGTTCTGGTTTGCTGTTATTACATGTTACTACTCTCCTTCCAATTTCGAAAAAGCTCAAATGGTTATAATTTTATGAAGTGGTACTTGAAACCTAAATTCCTTGTGTAACATCTGTTGATTTACAAACTCCCAATTAGGGAATTAGTGATTTGATATATATATATATATATATATATATATATATATATACCACTAATGTAACATCTGTTGATTTACAAACTCCCAATTAGGGAATTAGTGATTTGATTTATATATATATAATGTTCCCTTCATACATAATAACACATTTCAGAATTTTGTCACTTTATAAAGTACTTAAGGTAAACTTTCATAAATATTTAGATATCCTTTTTACAGTAATACAAAGGGTAAAATGGTTAGTAAATTCTCTGCACTACACAACACTGTTAGTTGAGGAACTCAATTACCATTTCACCTATCAACATAATTACATTCATATGAAACATCAGTTACCGTTCTTCAAAATAATAAAAGCAACACTGGAGATGACTTCCTACAAAGCAGCATAACTAATAAAAAAGAGTGACTTCTACCCGATATCATAAAGACCTATGTACAGCAAAATACTACCTACGACTAACCTTTGCCACTATACAAAAAAAAACAAAGTAGCATCAGTATTACTCTGAATTCATATCTTCAGACTCATCGATGATCAAAGGATCATAATCCCCTTGAATATCAATATCCATTTCCTCCTCCTCAGCTGGAGGGGGAATTGGTGGTGGTATGGGCTGAAAAGGATTATTATTATCTAAGTCAAGGGTTAGTCTAGTCCTTATGGTAATAGGGACACCACCTTCGGGTCCTGCCGCTCTCCTCAAAAATATAGTAAGGATGCCCGCAAAAGTATAGGTGTGTCTATCCTAATCGTGCTGCCATCGCTGTGGCTCCGGGCTAATGAGCCTGATCGTCATATTCATTTGGTGTGGAATCTGGGCCATCTCTCTCTACTATAGGTGGTAACCGATCAAGTCCAATGAATACCGCAGGTACAGAGAAAAAATAAAGAAAATAGAAACAACGATAGGGTGAGCAATAGTTCATACATCACATTAAAATTAAACATCATAAACATTCACAGATCAATCGCATTCCAATGAATGATGATGATAGTGCATAATCTTAGTTTGTTTTTCTAAAATGTCCATGCATGCGGGCCCGAATCGTTTCTTAAATCAGTGCTTGGGTAGCCAGGAGTTGATACTACTAGGTATGGAAATCCAACCACGGAATTGTTGAGATCTACACTCAAATATGAACCTAGTAGCTCACTGACCATGATATACGGCAAGAGCACAGTCAGGTACAGGAGAGTTTGTACAGTGGGATCCTCGACAACAGGTAGCAAGCCTGAGCCTTTTAGGGCTTCCAACCACTACCCTTCCTATCCCCAAGTCCTCCCTCAGGGCCTCCCCATCGTATTCCCAGAGTCCATAGTCTCTAATTCCCCATTTTGCACAAAATACCATTTTCGGATGAATAATGTATGAGTTCCTAAGTGGTTTTTTTATTTTATTATTATTATAAGAGTTCTTAATCCATCATTCAATCATTTCAATTTGTTTTCATTAAACTTTCCTATAAAAAAAAACCATGCACATAAATGCTCACTCAAAGATGACTCATATCATATAACACAATTTATGTCTTAATGAAGTATCAAACATATATTTCCATCACCAAACACATAAGCAAACCATTATCAAAATTAAGCATATAAAGAAATCACAATCATTAATCATAACAAAATTTAGATAATTTCAACAAATAAGGTTAAATAAGTTTATGATGTAATCCTTACTACATAGCCCACCCCTTACCTTTTACGTCCACGTTTGTTCTCTCTAACGCTTGAAGTTGATTTCCGATGAAATCTATACACGTAATGAAACGCTAGTTAGAACCTTATAGTTCTCTGATTTTATCTCGTGAGAATTTAAACTCACTTTATTTTATTAATCCATTTTTTTTTTAATATGTTAAGCTCACATTTACCCCACACTTAACTTAAAAAAATCATCCTAGTTAGTACACACTTAGAGTAGGAAGAATCCTAATGGCAAGCATGAACAAGCTTCAGCACTTTGGAATTTTCTAGAGTTATATAGACTGTTTTGGCATGAGGTCAATGCCCAAATTTTAATAACATAATTATCTACAATATTGATGTAGAGGTCAAAGTCTAATTCGAAATAGATTGTGCAATAAAGTTGATCAAAATCATGACAGGAAAATTTTCGAGCAGATTGCACAAGGTTCAGTGTTTTTGCCATAACTCAAGATATACTTAATATTTTAACATGAGACCAGTTTCTAAATTTCAAGGGTTTATTTATCTACAAATTTGATGAGGAATTAAGTTCAAATACCCTATAGAATAGTGCCAGTTTTCAGGTTACAGTGGCTGTTTCTGACAGGGATCAACTACACTAACACTCTGAACATACCTTAGTAATATGGCCATATCTCACGTTACACATAAGATATTGACATGAAACCAATTTCTAAATTTCACGCATACAATTTCCTACAACTTTTATGAAGGAGTCTAGTCCTAATTTTACACTAATAAGTCCCAGTAAATCAAAATCCGTGACTGTTAGAACATGGCAACCTCCTAAGGTGACAGCTAGAACACCTGTTAGTAAAATGGACATAACTTGAGTTACAAATATCCGTTTGAGGTGAAACCAGTGGCTAAATTTCAAGTATTAAAAGGGCTACAACTTTCATGAGACATAAACTCCTAATTAAGTCCATACAAATCCCAGAATTTAGTGAACAGTGACCTGCGAATTTGGATTCTTAGGTTTTTAGCTCAACCACTTCTAATCTTCCATTTCAGGCATGATTCTAGTATCCTAGATGTAAAACCACAATAATAAAAGCAAGATAACACCCTTCCCATTCCTATTCAAGCTCATCCAAGTAAGAAGAAAAAATTAAATAACACCATTTTAAAAAAATAAAACCATACAAGTGTAGAGGAGGATAAGGGTAACAAGTTTACCTCTTGAAACTTTTCAAAAATATCAAATTTTGGCCCTCAAAATCAAGCTTGAAGGTGAGTAGTGTATTTGAGAGAGAAATGAAAAAAAACTTACGGGAAGCTTGTAGAAGATATATCTCTCTCTCAATCACTTTTTAAAAGTAAAAATTTAATTACTTTATCTTTTTTTTTTAACTTAAAAATTTCACTTTTGCAAATGTATATTTCTTTTTTCAGTTTAACAGGTAGAGAAAATTTTAAAAAAAATAGTAGAATATTTAGAATAATACTGGGATAGTCACTAAAATTTTAATTCACTCAAATTGCTCTCGGATTGGTTCATTTCTTGTTTGTGTATTAGATGTACTAAAAAATAAAATTTTGAAATTTATCAAATTTCATTGTAAAAATTTACTTTCCAAGATCTTTCTAATATTATTAGGCTCTCGTAAAATTTTTAAAATTTTACGGCTTTGTTTGCTATAGAATTAAATTCAGTTTGAAAATTTATTTATTTTTGCTAAGATTCCTGCAAAATAAGCTAATTTTAAGTATTTCCTAAAAATTTCAGAAAAATTCTAGAAAATCACAAATTATCTAATGAATATAAAACTCTAAAGTCACATTAAATAATTCCTAATAATTTAATTTTTTATTTTATTTTAAATTTTGACAAAGGTTTTGTCAAAATTCAGCAGACCACGGGTACTGAGAATTAGGATGTTACACCCTGTGGAGACGATATTTGGATCTTAAATTTACTCATTACTTGCTGCAATCCTAATGTACTTGCTAGTGTTAGATTGCGAACAACAAGTTTTTGGCGTCGTTGTCGGGAAATTTTGCATTTCAATATCATTAGTAGTAGAAAAGTAGCTAGATTAAGCATTTATTTTTGTTGATTTTGCTTTCAAATTCTTTTTGCATCATTCTTCTGCATTTTGTGTAGTATTCTGCATAATACTGCTGTCTGCTGCATAGAGTTTTTACATCCTTTTTATCTGCATAATTTTGGTTTTCATTGTTCTTCATATTTGTAATTTCTATTCTGGATATTTTTACATGATTTTATAATTCTGCAACTACTAGATTTAAGTTTCTATATGTTTTACTGATAGATTTTGCATGATTTTTGTTGTGTATTTCTGAATACTGATTGTAGTCTATTTTTGTTTCTTTGTAATTTGTATATGCGTGGTAAAAACAAGAATAAATCAATTCTGGTCTTTGATCCTGACATAGACATAACATTGAGAAGATTGAGAAAAGAGTCTAGAGTAGAAAAAGTCATAGGAAGTGATAGTGAATTAGAAGCTATCCATTCTCCAGAAATTCAGAGTAATCCTAGAGTGAAAAGAACACCTACACCTTTGAGACAACCAATTCCAGCAATAGAAATGGCAGAGCAGAATAGAATTAGAACATTAGGGCACTATGCTATTCCTAACATGCAAGTTTTTAACTCTTCTATAATTAGGCCAACTATTGAAGCCAACCATTTTGAGATTAAACCTGCTCTACTACACTTAGTCCAACAAGATCAGTTTTCTGGTGGAAATTCGTATGATCCTAACCTACATATTTCAAATTTTCTGTAGTTATGTGACACCATAAGAATGAATGAAGTTAGTGAAGAAGCTATCAGACTAAGACTATTTCCTTTTTCCTTGAGAGATAGAGCAAAATGCTGGTTGTTGTTCGCAATCTACACTAGCAAGTGCACTAGGATTGCAGCAAGTGATGAGTAATTTTAAGATCCAAATATCGTCTCCACAGGGAATTTAGATTCAAGTATCACTTCATAGAATTATAACCATTTAAGCTTTTTGAAATTGTAAGGAGAGTGGTAACATCTAATAACAGAAAACTAGAACAATTAAAAGTAAAATGAACTTGCAGAAAACAGAACAATGAACACACAATTATGTGATAATAGAGGGAGAAACCATAGCTAGGGAATTGCTTCACCAAAACTCCAATGTTCAACCAATAAAGTTCTGAATTAACAAGCAATTGGAAAGAATGACAATCAGTTTCACATTATATTATTCAGAGGTTAATTCCTTAACTCAATGAACCTAACATTCAATTAAACCATTCTAATTCCTTAGATCTGATTCAATTCAATATTGCTTTAAGTGTAAGAAACCAAAGGATTGCAAGATCAAAGTTCCTTATCCCTAAGAAAACTATAATCTCGATGATTGGTTCAGATTTGAAGAACAAATTCAATTTCCATTGACAAGAGTTCTTCTGAATTTGGTTAATCAAATTTCCATTCAATTTCCACGTGAAGTTCAGAATCAATCACTCAATCTATTCCAAAGCTTGAAATCCAGATCTAAATCAATTCAACATGTTCATTTCAGATCTACAATCCCTAACTATGAACGAATTACACAGCCATGGTAGCAGAAGAAGAAAAAGAAAGAGAAGAAGAAAAGAAGAAACTCAGAAATGCCATGGAAGCTTGCTCCACTCCAATTCCTCTTCGTGAAGCTCCAAGATCTGAATCCCCACTCCTCTCTCTCACTTCCTCTAACCAGAAACTAACTAGAAAAATTGAAAATGAACAGAACCCCCTATTTCTGGATCGTTTCTGGTATTTATAAAATTTCCCAGATTTTGACGTTATCACTTTTATGAGAAATAGTAGTTACGCAGAGAGTTTTTGGTTGCGCGTTAACACTTTTCCCAGAAATAGTGGCCACGCACATTTTCTTGATATTGAGAGCTCTCTGGAACTATCACTCTTGATGATAAAAGTGACAACGCAGAGCCAAGGTAGTTGCGCGTTATCACTATTGTTGATAAAAGTGACTACGCGCAACTCGCCAAGTTGAAGACTCTCTGGAACGATCACTTTTGATGACAATAGTGGTTACGCAGAGCTTTCCTGATATTTTGCTTCTCTGAAACTATCACTTTTAATGATAAAAGTGGTTACGCAGAGCTTTCCTTCTTCTTTGAGCTCTGAAGTGATCACTTTCACTGATAATAGTGATCACGCCCAGTCTGCAATTTCTTATTCTTGAGTTTTTGGAATCCAGACTTGCTTCTTTCCTCTTCCTTGTCATCAAACCTCCATGGATATGATCCTTGCTCAATTTATTCCTTCAAAAACAAGATTAAAAACTTAATTCCTAAGCAAAAATTTCACAAATGCTAAAATAACTACAAATTTAAACAAACTTCAATTCCTTCTCTTTTTCTAAGTTTTTTTGCTTTCTTTATATATTTTTCTTATCAAATGTGTTAGAATTATGCTAAAATATTAGTCAAAATATGGATTCATCACTACCCCAAACTTGAATTTTTGCTTGTCCTCAAGCAAATCAAACTAAACCAAGGGTAATTCTTCCACTTTTCAGAAACCAATTCACGACTGCTATATCAGAATTTTCCAATTTGCAATTCTGTGTTTTCTGCAAAATTTTCAGTCAAGATATTCATCCAATTACTCATCATTGCAATCACAATGCATTCATCAAATTTTAAGCAAGAATTGCTATCTAAGTGAATATATATCAGCCAAGTTCATGTGAGAAACATTAAAATCAGGATCACTTCTCACTGGACAGTGTTTCCCTCAATTCTCAGCAGTGTTTAAGTACTGTTTTGTCTCTTTAATCATCAATTCAGCTACACTCTACCATATGCTTGCCCAATTTCTCTATCTCCTCTGCTTAGTACAGCCAATCACACATCAAGAGGACTTTTTACAGTTTATAACAGGGCTTAGGTTAAGGTAGATACTGAACAAAATAAGAAACAAGTTGCAATTTCAAAAGATCAGAAGCATTTTGAGTGAATGACTTTAAAACTAGTCTGGTTTAGCATCAATTCACATTAAATCCCTCAATTATGCAGCAAACAAATTGTTTTTGTGCAGCAGAATTTTTATTTTCCTTTTTCTTCTCTTACTTCCATTTACTCTTTTCTTTTCATTGAATTTCTTTTTCTCTGCAACAGTTTACTGCTAATTTCTTCTTTTTGATCTCCATTTTGCTCTTTTCAACTCAGATTCTGTTTTTGAACTCATGTTTTACTCTTTCCACAGTTTTGCTGCATAATTTTTAATTTTTCTGCAGCACTTTTGTTCTTTCGTTCTGACTTTTTGAACTCAAACTTAGATAGCTCGCTACTCCCCTACCCCAAACTTAAAATTTTGCTTGTCCTCAAGCAACTTAATTGGATGCTACCCCAAACTTAGTTTTAAAACTTATTCTTGATTAAACTCACAATGCCTTTGATCAATTTGAATGGTAAAATTGGTTTTTCAGCAAGGCGTGTAAGGAAGTTAACTCAAGAAAAGGGAATATTAAGCTCAAAAGGGGTAAACTAGGGCAATTAATCATAAGGGAAGGCATTTTAGGCTAACTAAGTATATCAAACATGGCCTCTATCATGTGTGTGAGAACTGTAACATGCATATTCAATTAAGAACAAGGGCAAGTTCTAGAGAATGCAGTAAAATCTGATTAATTACACAAGGAAAGAAATAGGTAGCTCAAGTCTCACTAGGCATTTATAAGTGATCATGTGGATTAATGAAAACACAATGCACTTTTCAGAAATATATGCACCTAGTGGCAACTGCCTCATTTTTGAAAATACAAGTGTGATCTCATTTTGAGAATGGGAAAAACAACTTAAAAAGAAATTCACAAAGAATTCACAGCCAACAGTTTATTATCTATTCTAGTATTTTGGTGTTTTTCAACAACAATTCAGTGTAATGTGAGGCTACACATGAATAAGAGGTAGAGAATGAAACCCCCCTTTCATGGCAGCTTGTGCAAGAGTCACCATCCAATATGTGTGAGTGTTGTGTGTGTGATATTCTCTGCACAAAAACACCAGAATTCCATTAACTCGCAGCAAGAGAAAGGTAATTAGTTAAAAAAGCTAATATAATTGCAAAATAGGTAAGTGAAAATTAAACCAAATTGTACCAATTAGTGATTACAACCCAAAAAGTTTAAAACTACCAGAAATTTACAGAAATCTAATAACAGAAATTAAATTCCTAGACTAATCTTCTGCTGCATCTTCTTCCTCTGAGCTTTCCTCTTCAGAACCTTCTTCTTCTTCTTCTTCTTCCACTACCTTTTCAAATGGTGGCTGAGGAAAGTGGGTTCAATATATTGGCATATTCTTGAAAACAGAAGAACGAAGGCACTGGGCATTCTCTGCCAAGTTTGGAGTATGATACATTTCTTCTTTGGTCATTCCCAATTTCTGACTAATATTTAGCATAATATATTCCATTAACATGACTCTAGCTTTGAGGCTATTGTGCAGCTCAGTCTGTCTTTCAGCAAGTTAATTCTGCCCTTCAGCTAGCTGCTTTAGAGTGTCCTTCATCATTATTGGTTTCTCTTTCTTGAATTGTGAAGGAATTGGGGCTGCAGATGTGCAGGAGACATTTGCATAAATCTCTTTGATCAGAGCTGCAAAAATGGATGGTGCAGCTCTGTTTTTCTCTTGATAATCACCAAACTCCACTCCTGCGTCTTCACAAAGTAATGTAATTACTGAAGGGAAGGCTAATGAATCCCTTTTTGTCTTCAGTATTCCCAAGATACATTCACTTATTACCTCTCCCACATCTATGTAGATGTCAGAGACTATGGCAAAAAGCAGAGCAGCCCTCTTCACAGCTAGTGTGGAGCTATGTTTGACAGGCATGAAAGAATTTAAAATAAACATGCTCCATACTTTGGCAAAGGGCAGAAGATTCTTGGTGACAATATGCTTTGGCTTCTTAGATTGGTTGAGCTCCCATATAGTGCCTGGTTTCCCAATCCTTTCCAGAATTTGCACAAAATCAATATCTGGACTTTTCTTAAATGTTTTGAAGTCCAGCTGTGCAGCATGTTGTGCAGAATTAATTTCCAGCACCCTGTTGATATTTGCTGGTGAGAAGTCAATTCTCATGCCCTTGACCATGGAGCTGAACTTAGGGAGTCCTTTCCCTTTAAACCTCATGGCATTGGCATAGAATTCCTGAGTTATTTCCCTCCAACCCAGGCTAGCTGTTGCACAGAAGAATTCCCAGCCTCTTTTCTGGATTTCCTCCTTGAATTCAGGGTAGTTGTTCCCAGCTATTTGGAATGCTCTGTCAGGAACAATTTTTCTTCTTAGAATATTGGCTCTGAAAAAGTTTTCATGAGCCAAACTTCTGAATCTCGGATCATGTGTGGCTGGTGGTGAGGATCCTGAGGGTGCAGCTATTCTTAGTGGGGGTGATGGTGTAGGTGAGGGTGCAGGTGCAGGAGATCTTGTTGAAGGTGGTGGAGAAGGTGAAAGTTCAGATGTAGGTGCAGATGATCTTGTCTGAGGTGAGGGAGAAGGTGAGGGTTCAGAGATCTGAATAGGTGAAGAGCTTGAGACACCATCAGTTCTGGCCCTTTTTTATGCTGTAGCTTGGAGGTTTCGGCTGGATCTTCTTGTTGGGGTTGTGGAAGATGCAACTCGCTTCTTCTTAGGGGTGGTAGAAGATGCAGCTTGCTTCTTCTTAGGAGGACCCACAGGTGTGTTGAATGAAGTCCTCACCATTTTGAAATTTTCTGCATGAAGGGAGTAATTGTCAGTTTAAAATTTTAGAATCAAAGAATAATCCTATACTGCAGAAAATTCAATCAAGCAGTTTGTAGAAATTTAAATTTTCTAATACTTCTCATCATGCAATCTGCTAATAATATCATTCTCATTCAAATACCAACACCCAATTGCATAACTTATTCAAAACATGCAAATTCTAACAATAGAATTTCAGAGTGCACACTCTTATCAAATATCAGGGTAGCGCAGAAAGATAATTACATGCCTTGACCAAAATTTTAAACTGATTTTGTGCTGACAGCCAAAATTCCCAAGTTGTATTCATTTTTGCAATCAAGTATGCATTTCAGATAGTCCCAATTTAATGTCTAACTTAATTTCAGCACAGCTATGTATTCTAATTTTCAATTCCACAGTTTCAGAAAATTTTGTTGCTATCAGTTCAGATTCTGCAGAAATGTGGTTCATATAATGTAAAGTGATTTCAACCCTTCCATTAAACTAACATACATGACAGAGAACAGCTATTTTAAAGTATTATTCATTCTATTTTTAACCAATTAGCTTCAGAGTGTGATGAATTTAAGTTTGTTATCAAAACATGTATTATACAGATGCACAGAATAATTGCTCAACATTAATTCATCACATTCAGAGAAATTTAGATACTCCTAAGCTGAAAATTCAAGATGTGTTCACTATCATTAAAAATTAGGGTAGCACAGAGCAATATTTTCAAGTTTCAACCAATTTTCAAACATAATTTGCAACCCAATCATTCTCAGCAAAAAGTTATTCCATCAAAGTAGTGCAGAATTACTTGTCCTGGTATTTTCCTAACATTCGATTGCATTACATGCAGTGTATGGTTGCAATTAATCTCATTCAACAGTCTTAGCTCAAACAACTTTTCACTGAATTCTTTTTAGGTCATCCCAATTTTTGCAGAACTTTTATTCAAATATGTACAATGCAGATTCGAATGCTCCATAAATGACAGGGAAGACTTCTTCAGTGTATTGCTCCTACAGTGCCTCAGTACCCTATTCTACATTTTTCCAAGTTTTTAAACACAGAAAACCCTAGCTACAGTTACAGAGGGATGAGAGTAAGTGTACCTTGCAGGAAGATGTAGTATTGAATGAGAAATGTTGGTTGATTCTAGGTCGACGCACACAGAGAGTGAGATTTGAAGAGAAAACTTAGACAAAAATGAAGTTTCAAGCATGAAAAGTGTGTGTGCGTGCTCAGGTTAGGGATTATATATGGTTACGCTGGGCACGTGACAATTTTTTAAAAGAAATGAACGTTGTAAAATTAATTGTTCCCAGCGTAATCACTATTATTCGAAAGAGTGAATGTTCCAGAGAGTGAATTTTTCAGAGTGAGGCGAGCGTTATCACTATTGCTGAGCAAAGTGATAACGCGCAACAAAGTGATAACTTTTTTCAATAAAAGTACTAACGCAGAGATATTAGAAGTTTACTTACCTGTGCGTAGTCACTCTTGACAGAAAAAGGAAGCGTTCCAGAGAGCTCATTTTCTCATCTGTCTTTGCGTGATCACTTTTATCAGTAAAAGTGATTGTTCCAGCAGAAAACCTCAAAATGCATTCTCTGTGTAGCTTCTTTTCTACAATAAAGTGACTCCTCTCATTAATCAAATACCTCTAAAACCTTAATTAATTCAATTTTCACTCTTTAATCCATCAAATACACACTCTCCACATTGAATCTTAATTCAAGTATCTCAATTGTGCCTCAGAAAATCAGATTCAACAGAATATTCACATACATTATCCAGAAACTTCCAGAAATTGATAAAATCAGATTATGCAGAATCTTAAACTCTTAACTACATATTTACCTCATCAATTCTCAGATTAAGCAACCAATGCACCTCAGAAACTCAGATTCAGCAATATTTGTGTGGACTTTTTGCAGATTATCAGAAATTTATAGAACAATAGTATGCAAAATTCTAAAAACACTATAGAAAGCTTAAACTGGGTTAGAAATGTGAGTTGCCTCTCACAAAGCGCTTCTTTAATGTCACTAGCTTGACATTAGTTGTTCCTCACTCAAGAGGAACCAATTTCAAGCATGATATGTTTCTTGCAAACTCTTCTCCATGATAGATCTTCAATCTTTGGCCATTGACCTTGAATTCCCTCCTTGTTTTCTGATCTTCTATAAGAATTGCTCCAAAGGGAGAGGTCTCCTTAATTAAAAATGGTCCAGACCATCTAGATTTCAATTTCCCTGGAAACAATTTTAATCTCGAATTGAATAGCAGCACTTGCTGGCCAGGTCTGAAATCTTTTTGCAGAATGAACTTGTCATGGATTTTCTTGGTTCTTTCTTTGTACAACTTTGCATTCTCATATGCTTGCTGTCTAAATTCCTCCAATTCATGCAACTGCAGAACTCTCTTCCTTCCAGCACTTGACAGATCGAAATTAAGCCATTTTGTAGTCCAATATGCTCTATGTTCCAGCTCTAGAGGTAGGTGACAGGCCTTTCCAAATACTAACTGATATGGAGACATACCAATTGGAGTTTTAAAAGCAGTTCTGTATGCCCACAATGAATCATCCAACCTCTTTGACCAATCCTTCCTTGAGCTGTTCACTACTTTCTCCAGAATTTGCTTGATTTCTCTATTTGAAACCTCCACTTGTCCACTTGTTTGTGGATGATATGGAGTAGCAACCTTATGCTTCACACCATATTTCATTAACACAGCTTCAAGATACTTGTTGCAGAAGTGGGTACCTCCATCACTTATCAGCACTCTAGGTACACCAAATCTTGAAAAAATGTTCTTTCTTATAAAAGAAATCACTACCTTTGCATCATTTGATCTGGTGGGAATTGCTTCTACCCATTTAGACACATAATCCACTGCCACTAGGATGTATTCGTGTGAAAATAATGGGGGAAATGGTCCTATGAAATCAATCCCCCATACATCAAATAGTTCCACTTCTAAGATGTTGGTCAATGGCAGCTCATGTCTTCTTGAGATATTTCCAGTTCTTTGACATTTGTCACAGTTTTCTACATACCTCTTGGCATCTTTGAAGAGTGTGGGCCAAAAGAAACCTGCTTGTAAGACTTTTGCAGCAGTCCTTGAACTTGCATGATGGCCTCTATATTCTGAATTGTGACAATGCCATAGTATCTCAGCTTGCTCACTTTCTGGAATGCATCTTCTAAGTAACCCATCTACTCCAATTTTGAACAGGTATGGATCTTCCCACACATAGAATTTGCTGTCATGTAAGAACTTCTTCTTTTGCTGCCAAGTAAACCTCTTTAGAATGACTTGAGTGGCTTTAAAATTTGCAATGTCAGCAAACCAAGGCATGTTATCCACTGCAAACAGCTTTTCATCTGGAAATTCTTCATTTATTTCCAATGATTCAGTGGTTGAACTCTCCAAAGGTAATCTGGATAGGTGGTCAGCAACACTGTTTTCTTTCCCTTTCTTGTCTTTGATCTCTAGCTCAAATTCTTGGAGGAGTAGAATCCATCTTAATAATCTAGGCTTTGCATCCTGTTTTGTCAAAAGATATTTAAGAGCAGCATGATCAGTGTATACAATCACTTTTGAACCTATTAAATATGATTTGAACTTATCAAAAGCATATACAACAGCTAAAAGTTCTTTTTCTGTTGTTGTGTAATTCACTTGTGCAGGATTTAACACTTTGCTTGAATAATAGATAACATGTAATTTCCTATCTTTCCTCTGTCCTAACACAGCACCTACTGCACTATCACTTGCATCACACATGAGTTCAAAAGGTAGTTTACAATCTGGTTTTGCAAGAATAGGTGCAGAAATCAGTTTCTCTTTTAAAACAGAAAATGCATGCAAACAATTATCATCAAATATGAAATCTGCATCCTTTATAAGTAAATTACTCAAAGGTTTAGCAATCTTGGAAAAATCTTTTATGAATCTTCTATAAAAACCAGCATGTCCTAAAAAACTTCTAACTCCCTTAACATTGATAGGTGGAGGCAATTTACTAATGACTTCTATTTTAGCTTGGTCCACCTCCATTCCTTTCTCTGAAATTTTGTGACCAAGGACAATGCCTTCTTGTACCATGAAATGACACTTTTCCCAATTTAACACAAGGTTAGTGTCTTGACATCTCTGCAAAATAGTGGATAGATTAGCTAAACAATCATCAAAAGAATCACCAAAAACAGAGAAATCATCAATGAACACTTCTATGATGTTTTCTACCAAATCAGAAAAAATAGAAAGCATGCATCTTTGGAAAGTGGCAGGGTCATTACACAAACCAAATGACATTCTCCTATATGCAAAGACTCTAAATGGACATGTAAATGCAGTTTTCTCTTGATCTAAAGGATCCACAGCTATTTGATTATATCCTGAATACCCATCAAGAAAACAATAAAATGAATGTCCAGCAAGTCTTTCTAGCATTTGATCTGCAAATGGTAGTGGGAAATGGTCTTTTCTGGTTGTATCATTTAATTTCCTATAGTCTATGCACATTCTCCATCCAGTCACAGTCTTAGTAAGGACAAGTTCATTCTTTTCATTAGGTACAACTGTCATACCACCTTTCTTTGGAACAACTTGGACTAGACTTACCCAATTGCTGTCAGAAATAGGGTATATTATTCCTGCATCTAATAGCTTCATAACTTCCTTTTTAACTACCTCTTTCATGGCTGGGTTTAACCTCCTTTGTGGCTGCACAACAGGTTTAAAATTCTCTTCAAATAAAATTCTGTGCTTACAAAATGAAGGATTTATACCTTTCAGATCTGCAATACTCCATCCAATTGCAGATTTATGTTCTCTCAAAATTCTGAGCAATTTTTCCTCTTGTTCTTCCTTAAGTTCATTATTGATGATGACTGGATTTTCATGTTTCTCATCCAGAAATGCATACCGCAGGTAGGAAGGGAGTTGTTTCAGTTCTAGCCTTTGCTTTTCCTCTTCTTTATCATCCTTTTCTAGCTTCTCCTTCACTGAATTTTCTGCAGATTTTTGAATTGGCAGAGCTTCTAGTTGCTGCTGCACTTCCATAATGTATTCTTCATGCAGAAATTCAGATTTGTTATTCCCTGCAGATATTATTTCTGCTAACACAGCAAGTTCATCAATTTCCTTAATATGACGTTGTGTAATAAAAGCATCCAGTATATCTACCTTCATACATGTACTATCTTCAATTGGATATTTTAAAGCTTCAAACACATTAAACACTACCTTCTCATCTTGAACTCTAAGCATAAGTTCACCTTTCTGCACATCTATTAAAGCTCTCCCGGTTGCAAGAAATGGTCTCCCTAGGATCAAGGAAATGTTAGAATCCACCTCCATGTCCAGAATTACAAAATCTGTAGGAAAAATGAACTTGTCAACTTTAACTAATAAATCTTCAACAACTCCATATGGATAAGTGTATGATCTATCAGCTAGCTGCAGTGTAATGTTGGTGGGCTTCACTTCCTCTATGCCAAGTTTCTGCAGAACAGCCAATGGCATCAGATTTATGCTTGCTCCCAAGTCACATAATGCTCTTCCTACAGTGCAGTTTCCTATTTCACAAGGAATGCTAAATGATCCAGGATCTTTCAGCTTTTGAGGAAGCTTTCTCTTGAGAGTGACACTGCACTCCTCTGTCAAATGTACTGTTTTATCATGCTCTAGCTTTCTTTTTCTGGAAAGTAGTTCTTTCATAAACTTTGCATATGAGGGCATTTGCTCCAAAGCTTCTGCAAAAGGAATATTAATTTGTAATTTCTTAAAGACATTCATAAACCTTTCAAATTGTTCCTCTTGTTTAGGATTCTGGACTCTTTGAGGATAGGGCAGCCTCTTGTATTTTTTTGGATCTATTGACTTACAAGCTTCCTTAAAGAGTTGCTTTTTGGTTTTCCTTTCAGAATTCATAGGAACATCTACTTTTTCTTCTGAATGGTCTTTCTTCAATAGCTAAAAATTTCCTTGTTGCAGATCTTGTTCAATTTTTCTCTCTGCTGCATCATTCACTTTCTTTTCTTATGGTTTAGGGCTTGCAACTACAGCTCCACTCCTTGTAGTTATGGCTTGACATTGTTCTTTAGGATTGATTACTGTATTGCTTGGAAATCTTCCATCATCCCTGCTGGATAGTTGTTCAGCTAATTGTCCAATCTGTGTCTCTAGTTTCTTCATGGAGGCTTCTTGGTTTTTGAAGCTTGTTTGAGTCACCTTCATGAATTGCATCATAGTCTCTTCCATCTCAGTCAACCTCTCATTCATAGGCTTGGAAAATTTCTGATTTCCTTGAGGTTGAGTGGATGAATTTCTCTGAAAATAAGGCTTTTGTGTTGCTGGACCTGCATTAGAAAAAGGCAAATTTGAATTTGAATTCTTTGCAGCAGAATATTGATTATTCCAATTAGAATACTGCTGAGTTCTATTATTCGAAAATTGAAATCCAGGGGGATATGATGGCTGTTGTCTCTGAAAATTATTCATATAATTCCCTTGCTCTTGTGTTTCACTTGTAGATGCCTCACATGCACCATTTGCATGGTTTCCTCCACAAAAATCACAACTTAGCTGACTGGTAGGCATACTCCCTGTTTGCAGGTTGCTGATTTGTTGTGTTAAGGCAGCTAATTGTTCTGAAAACATTTGATTTTGTAGCTGATACTGTGCAAGAAAAGTTTCCAAAACCTTAGCTTCACGACCAGAATTTCTTCCTTGATTTCTTGAGTTTGAATTCTGATACATTGAAGATGCCATCATCTCAATAATTCTCTGAGCTTCTTCCAAGGACTTTGTATTTAATGAACCTCCAGCAGCAGCATCAATCATTGTTCTTGTTACCGCATTCATCCCACTATAAAAAGTCTCCAATTGCATCCAATCTGGAATACAATGATGTGGACACCTTCTAAGCAATTCTTTGTATCTTTCCCAGGCTTCATACAATGATTCTCCTTCTTACTGCATAAAGAATTGCTTAGAAGGTGTCCACATCATTGTATTCTAGATTGGATGCAATTGGAAACTTTTTATAATGGGATGAATGCAGCAACAAGAACAATGGTTGATGCTGCTGCTGGAGGTTCATTAAATACAAAGTCCTTGGAAGAAGCTCAGAGAATTATTGAGATGATGGCATCTTCAATGTATCAGAATTCAAATTCAAGGAATCAAGGAAGAAACTCTGGTCATGAAGCTAAGGTTTTGGAGACTTTTCTTGCACAGAATCAGCTACAAAATCAAATGTTTTCAGAATAATTAGCTGCCTTAACTCAACAAATCAGCAACCTTCAAACAGGAAGTATGCCTACCAGTCAGCTAAGCTGTGATTTTTGTGGAGGAAACCATGTAAATGGTGCATGGCGAGGCATCTACAAGTGAACCACAAGAACAAGTGAATTATATGAATAATTTTCAGAGACAACAGCCATCATATCCCTCTGGATTTCAATTTTTGAATAATAGAACTCAGCAGTATTCTAATTGGAATAATCAATATTCTGCTGCAAAGAATTCTAACTTCAATTTGCCTTTTTCTAATGCATGTCCAGCAACACAATAGCCTTATTTTCAGAGGAATCCAAGCTTCTTATGGGTCTGGGTACGGGTATTTTTTTAAAACGCGGGTATGGGGATGGGTACTGTAGTACCCTACCCATACCCTACCTATTGCCATCCCTAGTCACGTGCTTAGGCGTGTCTATAAATACTGCTAAGGGTGAATACGCACATACTCTTTTAAACCAAAAATCCCTTCCCTTTCTGCAAGCTCTCTAACCATCAATCTCTGCATTGCGCCTCAGAAGATTCTTCTTCCCTGTTCCATATTCGAACATCATTTTTGTATCTCCAACCAAGGTACATTTCCTTTATTTCTGAAATCTGTGATTGGGGTTTTTGTTGTGTTTAAATATTTTGGGGAAGCTGTTGAAAAAAGGTAACTAGGAATGTTCGAGGCATTTAAATCAATTTGGGAAATAGAAAATACTGAGATTAAGTTTTGCTGTAATTTGAGTTTTCTGAGAAGATTCAATTCTGCATTGCATCTTTCACATTAACAAAATTCTGCAGAAAATTACCTTGACCTAAAAAGATTCAAATTGAGTTTTGATTGAGAGATATTGAATTTGAAGTCTGAAATTATCTACTGAGCTGTGTTCTGCATGTAGTGTTTTGGGAAAATGTCGCAATGAGTGTTGGGAAACTATTATGATATTATTTGCTTTAAGAATAGAATAGACAATACTCTGAATTGGTCTTTCTCTGTCAACTATGACATTTCTACTGGATAATTGACATTGCATTGCACACTATATGTATCACATTCTGCAGCATTTTAGTTGACTTAAATTGAACTGTGTGAATTGGTTGATGGGAAATCTTTGAATATGACTATTTAAAATTACCTGCTGTGACGGAATCACTTCTACATTAGTCTAAAAATTACAATAAGTGAGTTGCAGTAATATTTTTGAAAATTGGTTAAAACCTGAAAATATTACTCTGCGCTACCCTAGTTCTTTGGAATAGTGAATGCACCCTGCACTTCCAAATTAGGAATATTAAAATCCCTCTGAACTTGATTGATTAATGTTGTGCATCTATACTGTTGCATCTATATAACACATGTTCTGATAGCAGACTTGAATTCACATTTTGAGGCTATTTGGTTGAAAATAGAATGGATAATACTCTAAATAGGTGTTCTCTATCATGTATGCTAATTTGATGGGATAGTTGAAATCACATTGCACTATATGAACCAAATCTCTGCAAAGTCTGAATTGATAGTAACAGAATTTTCTGAAACTGTGGGATTGGAAATTAGAATGCATGACTGTGGTGAAATTGAGTTAGACATTAAACTGGGATTAATTGAAGTGCATACTTGATTGAAAAATGAATAAAAACCTATAAACTTTTTCTGACAGTACAAAATTATTTTGAAAATTGGTCAAGATTTGTAATAGTCTGTCTGCATTAATCTGATATGTTCTAAGAATGTGCACTCGAACGCCTACAACAGGATTTTATTTGCTTTCACTGTGAATGCTTTTGTGCAGCTGGGTGTGGGTAGTTGAATGAGCATAGTGTTAAACAATGATTGTCTGTAAACTATTTGCTGGAATTTTCTGCAAGCATAGAAATATCATATGTGTTAAAATTTTATATTTTCTTTTGCAGAAATTGAAAAATGGTCAGAACTTCATTCAATACACCAGTGGGCCCTCCTAAGAAGAAGCAAGCTGCATCTTCTACCACTCCTAAGAAGAAGCAAGCTGCACCTTCCACAACTCCTAGAAGAAGATCTAGCAGAAATCTTCAAGCTGCAGCATCAAAGAGGGCCAGAACTGATGGTGTCTCAAGTTCTTCACCTATTCAAATCTCTGACCCACCTCAACCAAGATCACCTGAACCTTCACCTTCTTCACCACCTCAGACAAGATCCCCTGCACCTTCACCTTCACCATCACCTCCACCAAGAACAACTACACCTTCAGGATCTTCACCACCTGCCACACATGATCCCAGATTCAGAAGTTTGTCTCATGAAAACTTTTTCAAAGCCAACATTCTAAGAAGAAAAATTGTTCCCGACAGAGCATTCCAAATAGCTGGGAACAATTATCCAGAATTCAAAGAGGAAATCCAAAGAAGAGGCTGGGAATTCTTCTGTGCAACAGCTGGCCTGGGTTAGAGGGAAATAACTCAGGAATTCTACGCCAATGCCATGAGTTTTAAGGGAAATCGAATCCCTGAGTTCAGCTCCATGGTCAAAGGCATGAGGATTGACTTCTCACCAGTAAACATCAACAGGGTGCTGGAAATTAATTCTGTACAACATGCTGCACATCTGGACTTCAAATCATTTAAGGAAAGTCTATATATTGATTTTGTGCAGATTCTGGAAAGGATTGGTAAACCAGGCACCACATGGGAGCTGAACCAATCTAAGAACCCAAAGGACATCATCACCAAGAATCTGCTACCCTTTTCCAAAGTATGGAGCATATTCATCTTGAACTCCTTCATGCCTGTTAAGCATAGCTCCACACTGGCTGTCAAGAGGGCTGCTCTGCTGTTTGCCATAGTCTCCGACATCTACATAGATGTGGGAGAAGTCATAAGTGACTGCATTTTGGGAATCTTAAAGACAAAAAGGGATTCATTGGCCTTTACTTCAGTAATCACATTACTTTCTGAAGACGCAGGAGTAGAATTTGGAGATTACCAAGAGAAGATCAGAGCTGCACCATCCATTTTTGCAGCTCTGATAAAAAAGATTTATGCTACTATCTCCTGCACTTTTGCAACTCCAATTCCTTCACAATATAAGAAAGAGAAGCCTATAATGATGAAGGACACTCTGAAGCAACTAGCTGAAGGGCATAATCAATTGGCTGAAAGGCAGAATGAGCTGCACAATAGCCTAAAAGCTAGAGTTATGTTAATGGAATGTATCATGCTGAATATTGGTCAAAAATTGGGAATGACCAAAGATGAAATGTATCATACTCCAGATTTGGCAGAGAATACTCAGTGCCTTCGTTCTTCTGTATTCAAGAATATGCCAATATACAGAACCCACTTTCCTCAGCCAACATTTGAAGAGGTAGTGGAAGAAGAAGAAGAAGAAGAAGAAGAAGAAGGTTCTGAAGAAGAAAGCTCAGAGGAGGAAGATGCAGCAGAAGACTAGTTTAAGAATTTATTTTCTATTATTAGGAGTTTTGTAAATTTCTGTAGTTTCAAACTTTTTGGGGTTGTAATCACTATTTGGTACAATTTGGTTTAATTTTCACATACCTGTTCTACATTTATATTAGCTTTCTAACTAATTGCCTTTCTCTTACTGATCATTGATGGAATTCTAGTGTTTTGTGCAGAGAATGTTACACACACAACACTCACACATATCAGATGATGACACCTGCACAAGCAGCCATGAAAGGGGGGTTATTCCTTACCTCTTAATTCATGTGTTAGCTACACAATACACTAGACATTTACTGATAAGAATACTAATTATGAGCTGTTTTCTGCGAATTAAATGCAAGAAGATTGAAAATTTTGTGAATTCTGTTTGAAATTCTTTTTAAGTTGTTTTTCCCATTCTCAAAATGAGATCACACTTGTATTTTCAAAAATAAGGCAGTTGCCACTAGGTGCATATATTTCTGAAAAGTGCATTGTGTTTTTATTAATTAACATGATCACTTATAAATGCCTAGTGAGATTTGAGCTGCTTATTTCTTTTTCTTGTGTGATTCATCATATTTAGCTGCATTCTCTAGAACTTGCCCTTGTTCTTAATTGAATATGCATGTTTACAGTTTTCACACACATGATGGAGGCCATGTTTGATATACTTAGTTAGCCTAAATGCCTTCCCTTATGCTTGAATGCCCTAGTCCACCCCTTTGAGCTTAATATTCCTTTTCCTTAAATTAACTTCATTACAAGCCCTGCTGAAAAACCAATTTTACCATTCAATTAATCAGAGGCATAGTGAGTTTAATCAAGAATGAGCTTTAAAACTAAGTTTGGGGTAGCATCCATTTTGTGTTGCTTGAGGACAAGCAAATTTATAAGTTTGGGGTAGGGGAATAGCAGGCTATAGAAAATTAAAGAAATTATGCAGCAAAAATTGGTAGAAAATTTATCAATATGAAAAATATGAGTTCAAGAGAAAAGAATTACAGCAAAATGCTGCAGCAAAAGAAAAAGAAATTCCATGAAAGCAAGAAAAGAAAAATCAATATGAAAATTATGCTGCACAAAAACAAATTGTTTGCTGCAATATTGAGGAAGTTAAGGAGAAATGAGGCAAAACCAGATTAGTTTTTAAGTCATTCACTCAAAATGCCTCTGATTTTTTTGAAATTGCATTTGCTTCCTATTTTGTTTAGTATCTACCCTAACCTAAGCCCTGTTATAACCCGCAAAAAGCCCTCTAGATGTGTGATTAACTGTACTAAGCAGAGGAGATGGAGAAATTGGGCAAGCATATGGTAGAGTGTAGTTGAATTAATGATTTAGAGAGGAAACAGCAACTAAACACTGTTGAGTGATGAGAGTAACACTGTCTAGTGAGAAGTGATCATGCTTTTTAATGTTTCTCAAATGAACTTGGCTGATATATATGAACTTAGATAGCAATTCTTGCTTAAAATTTGATGAATGCATTGTGATTGCAATGATGAGTAATTGGATGAACATCTTAATTGAAAAATTATGCAGAAAACACAGAACTGTAAATTGAAAATCTTATAAAAACAGTTTGTGAGATAATTCTTGAAGAATGGATGAATTACCCTTGGTTTAGTTTGATTTGCTTGAGGACAAGCAAAAATTCAAGTTTGGGGTAGTGATGAATCCATATTTTTACTGATATTCTAGCATAATTCTAACACATTTGATAAGAAAAATATATGAAGAAAGTAGAAAAACTCAGAAAAAGAGAAGAAATTGAAGTTTTGTTTAAATTTGTAGCTATCTTAGCAATTGTGAAAATTTTGCTTAGGAATTAAGTTTTTAATCTTGTTTTTGAAGGAATAATTTAAGCAAATATCATGAAAATGGAGGCTTGATGACAAGGAAGAAGAAAGAAGCAAGCCTGAGCTGCAAAAACACAAGACCAAGGAAGTGCAGACTGGGCGTAATCACTATTGTTAGTGAAAGTTGATGAAACGATATTTAGCTACTCGTCATGCAAAAGATTGTCGTTAATCTTCATCAAATATGCAAAGAAATGAATGCAGTACTAGGGTGTTATCCTAGGTCGTCTCCAAGGAATTTTTGGTTAGGAACATACATCGAACAAGTGTAAACATGTATTTTAAAGCAAGTAAATTGGGGGGAGGTTTGTCAATTTCTGGATTTTAATCAAGAACGAAATGTAAATTAATGAAATTCAATCAATTAAAATGAGTAATCTCTAGTCAAGCAATGAGTTCCATCATTATTCTTAATGATTCAATAATCCCCTTTCTTTCCCTTAAATTAAGTTAATCTAACAAGCAAAGACTAACTTTAACATCCCAATTAAAATTAAGCATCTTAATGGGCTCCAATCTCTATCCCTAAGATTAAGTAACCTCAAGGATTAATCAAAATTAAGCAATTTTGAATTAGAATTTCGTTAGGTAAGTTAGGGTTCATTAAGCAATGTTTCCTTCATGCAAATTCCATTTCATTCAGAGATTGGGGTTAATAAATTCAAGGAAAGAAAGATTTGTATTGCAATTAATCCCAAGAATTCAAGATTCATGTGCATTGACTAGGAATTACAAGAAAGTTTAGCCCTCCATATGGATGGGCTTCACGAATGAGAGAAAGAAATGCAAGAACGTAAACATCATTAATGTAAATTCAAAAACAATCAAAAGAGAAATTGGAAATTAAAACCTATAGAGGACCCTTGGCTATCACCCAAGACTCCAATGTCGTAAGAAATTATCCCAATTTGGAAAAGAAAAATTGTGTAAAGTGTCAAAAGTCCCATACCCTAATTCCTAAAATCTATTTATAGTGGATGACATGTCACCAAAGTGCCCACTTTTGCCTTTGAAAGTGTCCACTTTGGGCCTTGAAAGTATCCACGCGCAGGATGGAAGGATTGCCGCTTCTTTGGAGTTGCCACTATTTGTGCTGAAAGTAGCTACTTTGGTGCGCGTGGTTACTTTGAGAGCCAATAGTAGCCACGCACAAGAAGGCTTGAAAATTAGCGTCCCTGGAGCTTCTGGAGTTGTCACTTTTGGGCTTGATAGTAGCTACTTTGGTGCGTGTGGTTACTTTGAGAGCCAATAGTAGCCACGCGCATCATGCTTCCAATTTAGCGTCCCTGGAGCTTCTGGAGTTGCCACTTTTGGTCTTGAAAGTGGCTACTTTGGAACTTTTAATGCCCAGACTTGCTGTAGTTGCCACTTTTGCTCCCAAAAGTGGCTACTTTGGGGGCAACTTTCATCCAAGGACCAAGATTTCTCAAATTTAACTTGGGCATTCTGCAAAATCATCAAGATACTTAAAATTGCAATCTATATCTAAGTAATTAAATGCAAATTAACCAAAAATTAATAAACCTATGATATTTACTCAAAATGTGATTTCTATATTATTTGCACTATCTAAGTCCATTTCTTCTATTAAGGAGCACCAAAAATGCAAGTAAAAATATAATAAAAAGTGAATTCATCACAACCCCAAACTTAAATTTTTGCTTGTCTTCAAGCAAATCAAAATTCAAGCAAAACAAATGAAGAGGGTTGGATTTATCCAAAAATAAATAAATAAATAAATAAATAAATAAATAAAAATTTCTTTTAAGAGATTTTCATTCCAACTTCATGCTTTAATTAGCATTTCCAACATCTTCACAACCAAAGACTCATTCAACAGAGGAATCATATTCATGTCAAATATTTCATGCAAAGTCCCACTAAATTGAAACAAAAGAATCAAGCAAGGTTAGTGACTCACATAATGCAAAGAAACTATCCATCTCACAAGGTAGTGTTTCACTCATCACTCAACAACATTTCAGGCTAAGTGTTTTCCCTCAATCCATGCATTTAGCCTCACCCTACCATAGGCTTGCCCATATTCTCAATCTCCTTTGCCTAGATACAATGAACCACCTATCATAAGGGCTTTGTTGGTCACAAATGGGGTTAGGATAGGCTCAAATTTTAACCAAGGAGAGTGACAAGATCAAGTGGGTACTCAAGAGGAGGGAGTTCTTTTGAGTGATTTAGTGCAACAACTAGAGTGGAATGCCTTAAATGATGTAGCTTAAGAGGTTAAAGCATTCTATCACCACATTAATTTTTTTTTCTTTTTTTTTTTATTTGCCTTATGTGGAGATCCTTTTTCAACTCAAATTCCTTGCTATATTTTTCTTTCTTTCTTTTCTCCTTTTTCAATCATTCATATTTTTGTGATATCAAGGACTTTGACAATCATTTTTTTTTTTACATGTATTATGAACATGCATGCTGTCCACCACCCCAAACTTAAGACATTGCTTGTCCTCAAGCAACTACAAGCATAATCAATACCCCAAACTTAGTTTCTTGCACTCAATCATGAGGCAACTCAAAAGAAATACCTCTATTAAGGAAAGGGAAATATATTTGTTGACTAAGTTTGGCAAAAGCAAGAAGTAGGGAACAGGGAAGTGAAGTGCAAGGGTGGGAGGAAGGGTATGTGCAAAGAAGGCCTCAATCATCTAGATGGAAAATTGCACAATGCATATTGAATTAAGAAACAAGGCAAGTTCTAGAGGATGAATGCAACAATACATGTAATATGCACACATAAAAAGAAGTAAGAGGCCCAATTCACTACCATGGTAAAAGTGATAATAACTTGCAAAATGAGAGCACAATTCACCAGACAAGAAAATATGTTCAAAATGGTAGGGACAATAAATATGTACAAAAATGAGAATGAGTAGGAGTTAGATGGGAAATTCAATCAGAGCATAAAATCAAAATACGAAAGAGAATTAGATTAAAATGAAAAGAGAAGAAATGAAATAAGGAAAATATATATATATATATATATATATATATATTTATTTATTATTATTATTAGTACTGTGCAGGAAAAGTAAGCTACAAATAAATGAAAAATAGAAACTAAGAGTTCACCCCCCTTTTATAGATGGTGTATTCAAAGTTCAGGGTAAAATGATGCTCCTCTTGATGGAATTGAGGGCATCTCTGCACAATGATAACAAGAGTTTAGAAAAAGAACGAAAAAGGAGGTAACATAACTGTTTGAAGGAAAGTAACATAAAAGCAAGAACAGAAAGACAATAAAAGGACAAGTGGTTCCTAATTACTTGGGAAAATAAAAGAAAATAAGTACAAGCAGAGAAATAAAAGAAAACACGAACAGTGGACTAAATGGCATCTTCATCAGAGGTGGATGAGGTGGCACCTTCATCTTCTTCTGCTTCCTCTGAGGAACTGGAGTTGCGGACATCTCTGGGAGCATTGGGATTGAATGGGGGCAAGTCATTCTGAACAGCAGCTCGGAGGAAAGGGGCAGGGAAATTGTGGGCCTGATATATCTGGTCTGAAGTCATCCCTATCTTCTTGCCAATGTTCAGCATCATGGTCTCCATGAGGAGGAGCATGCTGGTTTGACTAGAGTGGATGGCAGACTGCCTCTATGCTATTTGCTGCAGCTGCTCCTTGATTGTTGTAGGGGTCTCCTTCTTGTATTCGGGTGGCAAGGTGAGACCGGGGTCTGAAGACTTCTTTGGCTTAAATAGGTCCTTTACCAAGGCAGTGGAAATGGGAGGAAGTGCTCTAATTCTCTGCTGGTAGTCTCCAAAATCAACACCTGCATCCTGGCACAACATAGTGATTAGAGAGGGAAAGGCTAAAGAATCTCTGCTCCTTTTAAGGACTTCCAGCATGGCGCTGCTGATGACCTCCCCAACATGGATGGGCATGCCAGTGAGAATAGCATAGATGAGTTCTGCCCTCTTTACTGCAATGGTGGAGGTGTGGATGACTGGCATGAATGAGCTGACAACAAAGATACTCCACACCTTGGCAGGAGGGAGAAGGTGTTTAGTGGTCAGATTCTTGGGCTGCATTTTACAATCAAATTCCCAATTTTCTCCTTCAATGCAGATTGCTTGAAGTATAGGCTGGTAATCCTTTTCCTTTTGTTTGCAGAATGCAGTGAAATCCAATTGGCCAGGTTACTTCTGCAGAGGAGGGATGTTTAAAACCCTCTGGATGTTGGCTGGAGTGAAACTAACTTGCTTACCGCTGACCATGGTGTGCCTGGGGGGGTAAATGTCATCTTCCAGGCGCAGGGCATTAGCATAGAACTCCTGGGTGATGTCCTTCCACCCATTGCCTACACCAGAAGTGAAAAGTCCCCAGCCACGTCTGTCCATCTCCTCCTGAAACTGTGGAAATGTCCCCTGCTGGATTTCAAAATTCCTGTCCTGGACGATCTGGCGCTGCAAGATGTTCTCTTTGAAATATTGTTCATGCTCTGGGGACCTAAACCTTGGGTCATGAGTAGGAGGGGGCTGAGATGAAGAGGCTTCAGATGTCCTACTCCTCTTGGTTCTAGGTGTAACGCCTTATATTTCTTTTCTCAATATATAATAAATTTTCATAAAAAGTTAAATAGTAGAGTAAATTTTTCTTTCAAAAACTCTCTAAATAGAAACAGACATGGAAATGACATAAGGTTCATAGAGTAAAATTTCATTAATTCATAAGTACTTTAGAAAAACAAAGATTCTAGAATTTTCATCAGCAATAAAAAGAAATAGTAGTATTACAACTGTTTCAAAAGAACGCTATAGAACTGAAAATATTCATTACATAACTCAAAATAACTAAGTCCTATAGCAGTTCTCATCCATCCATGCACTGTGAGCCTGGTACTATTCGACCTGATTTCCTGAAAAATGTTGTGTAAGGGTGAGTCTCTACCCTACCACTCATACATAACATATACATTCTTCACAAAACACATCTTATCACGATTAAAGAAAAACATCATGGCATTACATATCACAAGGTTATATAAAGCATATTCTCATCTCAACGCGCATTACATTACACAGATTCATAATTTCTTTTACTTTTATCCGTGCTTACCGCGCCCTGTGGCCACAGTTATCCGATGCCTCTATCCCGAGGTCTTACACATCCATGTAAATAGTCACCGGATGGCCCAATGCAATACGGATACAACGCATGCAATAGACAGCCCCTTAGCAAAGGTAATGGTCAGGAGTCAAGTCGAGAAATGAGTGTGTGGCCATGTGGTGCATTCGAACACAATATTCCGTGCACAATCCCGAATGTCACTCACCACCCTGCATTTCCCCAAGATATCCCATATCGTCTCCATCTTCCACTCCCCAGTGTATCTCTGTAACTATTTACATCATATCTTTTTCCATCTCATACTCTTTCGAGTATATTCATATGTTCACATATGCCATTTCTCATGTTCACACATATTTTTCATCATATTTCCACATACTTTTCATCATATACATCAAACCATGGCATATTAACAATACACATCATTTTTACATGAAACACAATATATTCAAACATAAAACTTCCATCTCTTTGTATATTTCATATCACAAAATCATATAATCATATCAACCATCTTCAATATACCTTATCATGCCTTATTTGGACATAATATCACATTTTCACCATTATTCATCATAAATCACATAAACAGCCAATTATTCTCACTATTCACCGATTATTTTTCATAAAGCAAGGATTATTCCACATATAATCACATACATGACAAGATCTATGAGAATACAAGTAATAAACATAACAAAATGATAAAGTAGAGCCCCCCTTACCTCAAAACAGAGCTTTTACAAGGATTTAACCGAAGGTTTAACTCTAGAACGGAGGTTTTCCTAAGAACATCATGAACATCTATAAGAAGAAGAAGAAGAAGAGAAATGAACGGTAAATCTAACTTCAAACTTAGAAAAACTTACTTGTAATCCTTTAGATCGAACGTAGAATCACAGATCTGAAGAAAAATCTAAGTTTAGGAGGTTTAGTATGGGAGAAAATGGCGAGATATGACTTTAGAACCTTTGAGAACCTTGGATAGGAGTGAAGAAATGAAAATTTCGTCTGCAACCCGCTTTTTATAGAAAATTTTTGAAGTTACTGTTCACCGCCGGAACACTGTTCACCGCCTTACTGTTCATGCCAGAAACACTGTTCGCGGTAACTGTTCATGCCGGAAACACTGTGCACACGTACTGTACACGGATTGTACGCGTACTGTACGCGGATGTGACGTCAGCCATGACGTCATGCTGATGTCATTGATGACGTCATCGTCACTGTACAAAGGCGGTTTCACTGTTCATACACGGTTCACTGTTCATCGACACTGTTCATAGGCGGTTTTACTGTTCACTTTTTTTTTTTTTTTTTTTTAATAATAAATTCTATCCAAATCTATTCCAATTATACTTTAACAAACCTCATTTTATTTAAATCAAAATATAGGATGTTACACTAGGTGTGTTCCTTCTAGGATTGCCCGACATTATCTGCAGAGAAGAGAGAATATGTGAATGAATAGTGCAGGGGCTGCAAAATCATTTGATATCATCTTAAGTGATTGGTGTGCAAAAGAGTGTATAGTGCTACATATGATCCAGAGGGCAATCAATTTCAATCATAGCCTACAAACATAGAGCTCAAATGGTATAGACAAGAGCAATTAAGCACAATGAATGGTGTGACATACGTTCACTATGTATAGCAATCCAATGGATAGTAGAATATGACCTTAAAGGCTTTGAAACTCAAGGATCATAATGCAGCAATTAGTGAAATTAAAGTCACGAAAAGCATGTTCAACACCCAGAAAGAGCAACAATTATGGTTAATTTTGTAATATGCATGAGAATCAAGTGCAACAAAAGTTAAATGGCATGGAATTGAAAAGCAAAACAACAAAATGGAGAGGTCAAAACTAAATGGAAATAGGCACAAACCAAATTTAGGCATTAACACACATGAACAAGAAGTTTAATAGCATTATTGGCATGTTTAGAGCATAAAAATGAAGGAGGGGAGCATAACAAAAATAACAAATGAGAGTCATGGCAAAGAGGAAGTGGGCGTGGCCACTATTGGGGCCAAAAGTGGGAACGCTCACTTGAATGGGATTAATACGCCCCTTTGGGTGTAATTTAGTGACCTTTCCCTCTTTAATTCAAGTAAGAATGCTCAATTACACAACAATTACACCTCAATTTTAAGAAAAAACAAGTAAAATTGAAAAGCCCCAAATTGGGGAATCTGTGAACCCTAACCATAAATGGAGAGAAATTGAGAGAATTACCTTGTTTGAAGCCTTGGGTGTGGTGAGGGAAGGTGCGTTTTGGCCCTAGGAGTGAGTGGGTGTGAGTGGGTGACGTGAAAATGGTGCGTGCTGGACGTGGGGCAGTTTGAATGCGTCGTGAAGTGGGAAGAGTGTGTGTGAAATAGTGAGCGTGTTCACTTTGAAGGGAATTAGTGCCTACTATGGGTTGGGCCCAAGGGGAATAGTGCAAATGGTGTACGTGCCTACTCTAAACAAGTAACGTGGGGTACCTAAAAGGCTAAAATTTGGTTCCAATTTGCGCGTAGCCACTATGAAGCTTCAAAGTGGGAACTACAGAGAAGCTATTTTGTGGGATGTCATTTGTGCGTGGCTACTTTGGAGGCCTAAAGTGGGAACTACAGTGAAGGTGTGTGGCATGTCATTTGCGCGTGGCTACTTTAGAGCTTCAAAGTGGGAACTCCAAGGAGGCTACAATGCAAGGAGATTTGCGCGTGGCTACTTTGGAGCTTCATAGTGTCCACGCGCAAATGATTGAGCTCCTGGGCGCCAAAGTGGTCACTCCCACTCTTAAAAGTGGGAACTACAGAGAAGGAGTTGCTTACCTTGAGCCAAAGTAGTCACTATAGCCTACGAGAGTGGCCACTTTCATGAAGGATGAATTGCATCTAGCAAGAATGAGTGCCCAAAGTGGTGCTGCTGCTAGAATTCCTACAAAATTGTGCATCCACAAAGAATTATTTACACAAAATTGAAGCATATCAGAAATTGCTTAGCTCATTACACCTCAAATGAAGACAAAAATGTAATTGAAAGAATGCAAAGGAGAAATAATGAAAAGACAAAATTGCTTATCCACTTGTGAGTTGCCTCTCACAGAGCGCTTCTTTAACGTCATTAGCTTGACGTTCGAAGTGGTTTACTCATGGCAAGGGTCTTGGTTGGAGGGAATGATGGGGCAATACACATCCATCTCTTCAATCTTCTCCACAGGAACTGAGTTCTCTAAAAAATGCTTTAGGCGATGTCCATTCACTGTGAAACATTTGGTAGTGGATTCACTCTTGATTTCCACTACACCATTAGGAAACACTTGTGTGACTATAAATGGACCAATCCACCTTGAGCGAAGCTTTCTAGGCATGAATTTGAGGCGGGAGTTGAACAAGAGCACCTTTTGACCAACACAAAATTCTTTCCTGGCTATCAATTTGTCATGGTATCTCTTGGTTCTCTCCTTATAAATTCTGAAATTTTCATATGCCTCTAGACGTAACTCTTCCAACTCTTGCAATTGAAGCTTTCTTTGCTCTCCAGCTGAGTCATAGTGCATATTACAAGCCTTCACTGCCCAGTATGCCTTGTGCTCTATCTCCACTGGTAAATGGCAAGCCTTGCCAAAGATTATTCTGTAAGGAGACATGCCCAAGGGTACTTTGAATGCAGTCCTGTGTGGCCACAAGGCATCATCTAGTCTGCGGCTCCAATCTTTTCTGTGGGGCTGTACAACTCTTTCAAGTATTTTCTTTATTTCTCTGTTGGAAAGTTCTGCTTGGCCATTTGTTTGCGGGTGGTAGGCTGTGGAAACTTTGTGCAGAACTCCATATTTTCTCAGCAGGACTTCCATTGTCTTGTTGCAAAAATGACTCCCTTGGTCACTAATGATGGCACGTGGGATGCGAAACCTGCAAAATAGGTTGGAGCGAACAAATTCTGCAACAACTCTAGCATCATTAGTCTTGGTAGCTTTAGCTTCTACCCACTTTGAAACATAGTCAACAGCAAGTAAAATGTACAAGAAACCAAAAGAAGAGGGAAAGGGACCCATGAAGTCAATACCCCAGACATCAAAGATGTCACAATATAGGATAGGTTGCTGAGGCATTTCCTGTCTCTTGGTGATCATTCCTCCTGACCTCTGACAGCTCTCACAAACAGAATATGTTTGCCAAGAGTCCTTGAAAATGGAGGGCCAGTATAATCCTGAGTCCAACACCTTTCTTGCTGTTCTTTGAGGTCCAAGGTGTCCTCCCACAACCGAATTGTGGCAGAACTGCAATATGGATGGGATCTCTTCATCAGGTACGCATCTTCTGATCACTTGATCATTACAGAACTTCCATAAGTAAGGGTCGTCCCACACATAATGTTTGGCATCGCTCTTAATTTTGTCCCTTTGAATTTTTGATGCATTTATAGGGAAAATTCCTGAAACCAAAAAATTAACCAAATCAGCATACCAAGGTACATGGGATGTGCACAACTCTAAGAGTTGTTCATCAGGAAAATCATCCTTGACGGGAATGAGTTTAGGGACTCCCTCTATTCTGCTTAAATGGTCTGCCACCAAGTTTTGTGCTCCACTTCTGTCTTTAATCTTCAAGTCAAATTCTTGAAGTAAGAGCATCCACCTTATCAGCCTGGGTTTAGAATCTGTCTTTTTTAGCAAAAACTTCAAAGCAGAATGATCAGTGAACACCACAACTTTTGATCCTAACAGATATGATCTGAATTTATCTAATGCAAACACTATGGCCAACAATTCCTTTTCTGTTGTGGTGTAATTGGATTGTGCAGTGTCTAAGGTCCTAGAAGCATAATAAATGACATGAGGGACCTTACCAACCCACTGTGCAAGGACAGCTCCCACTGCATAATTTGAGGCATCACACATCAGCTCAAAGGGTATTGACCAATCTGGAGGTTGGATAATTGGTGTGGTGGTTAAGGTTTTTTAAGGAAGTTGAAAGCCTCCTTACAGTCCTCATCAAAGTCGAATTCAACATCTTTTTGCAGCAGCTTTGAAAGAGGAATTGCAATCTTGGAGAAACTCTGGATGAACCTCCTGTAAAATCCTGCATGGCCCAAAAAAGAACGAACCTCCCTCACACATGAGGGGTAAGGAAGGTGTGAAATAACATCCAATTTTGCAGGATCAACCTCAATAACCTTTTCAAAGATTATGTGTCCTAGAACTACACCCTGCTCTACCATGAAATGGCATTTCTCAAAGTTAAGTACAAGGTTAGTTTCAATACATCTCTTCAAGATTTTTTCTAAATTGACTAAACATGCATGAAAGGATGTGCCATAAACTGTGAAATCATCCATGAAGACCTCTATGCAATGCTCCACTAAATCAGAAAAATACTCAACATGCATCTCTGGAATGTGCCAGGAGCATTACATAGGCCAAAAGGCATTCTTCGATAAGCAAAGGTGCCAAAGGAACATGTAAATGTGGTTTTCTCCTGGTCTTGAGGGGCAATACAAATTTGAAAATAACCAGAGTAACCATCTAGAAAGCAATAGTGGGATTTACCTGCCAATCTTTCAAGCATTTGATCAATGAAAGGTAGTGGAAAGTGGTCCTTCCTTGTGGCCTGGTTCAGTCGCCTGTAGTCTATGCAGACTCTCCAGCTGTTCTGGACTCTGGTAGGTATCATTTCATTCTTCTCATTCCTGACCACTGTAAGTCCAGATTTCTTTGGGACCACTTGCACAGGGCTAACCCAAGTGCTATCAGAGATTGGGTATATGATCCCAGCTTGAAGCAACTTGGTGACCTCCTTCTTCACCACATCTAGGATGATGGAATTCACCCTCCTTTGAGGTTGTCTCACCGATTTAGCATCTTCTTCCAACAAAATTCTATGCATGCACATGGAGGGACTAATTCCTGGTATATCAGCAAGTGTCCACCCAATGGCTCTTTTGTGCTTTTTGATCAATTCTAGCAACTTCTCCTCTTGATCACTATCAAGCTTGGTGGAGATGATAACTGGGAGCTTTTCATTTGGTTCCAAATAGACATATTTCAAATGCTCCGGTAGAGGCTTTAACTCCAATGTGGGAGGTTGCTCTATAGAGGGAAGTGATTTAGCATTTTCATTTGACAAGATTTCTGCAACATTCAAATCAAAGGGGTTAGATTCAACTGTATTTGCTAAATCCAATACTTCACATTCCACCCCTATGGAATTATCAACTTCATCAACACTAAAACTTTTAGAACTTTCATTCAAATAATCAGAATTTTCAGCACAAGTATCATACAAAGAATTTTCATAAGATTCACAAACAAAAGCATCTACATAATGGGAAAAATTAAGAAAAGAGTTTCTCAAAATTTTGGTCCAGCTCTCATCCACTAATGCATCAAATACGTCAATATGGAAGACAGAATGTTCTTCAATCGGATGTTTCATGGCATCCAATATGTTGAAGCGCACAATGTTATCCCCAAATTCCATGGTGAGTGAACCGGCATGTACATCAATCTTCGTTCTTGCAGTCTTTAAGAACGGTCTTCCCAAAATGATAGGTGCAGAATTTTTTGACTGACTCTTCTTCTTGCATGTCAAGGATGTAGTAGTCAACTGGAAATATGAGGTCATTCACCTTCACCAACACATCTTCAACAAGTCCAGCTGGGTGTGTTGTGCTTCTATTGGCCAATTGAATCACTACACCTGTGGGCTGCAAGGGAACAAGAGATAG
Source organism: Abrus precatorius (assembly GCF_003935025.1). Classification (NCBI taxonomy): domain Eukaryota; kingdom Viridiplantae; phylum Streptophyta; class Magnoliopsida; order Fabales; family Fabaceae; genus Abrus; species Abrus precatorius. The sequence continues at coordinate 15,015,373 of NW_020874362.1, forward strand.
AGAAGAAAAAATAGACAATGGCATAACATTAATGGATGCTCCTAGATCTAGCATTGCATTGTCTATCCTATTATTACCAATGATGCATGGAATAGTAAATGTTCCTGGGTCTTTACACTTCTCAGGCATTGTGGTTCTTTGTTTCTCAAAAAGTGCAGAAACATTCCTACCCATGTTGATTCTTTCATTACCCTTCAGACGCCTTCTATGTGTACACAAATCTTTCAACAACTTGGCGTACTTGGGTATTTGTTTAATTGCCTCCAGCAAGGGTATGTTTACCTCAACTTTTCTGAAAGTGTCCAAGATTTCTTTGTTACTCTCCTTAACTTTCTTACTTGGTTTGGCAATCATAACCCTTTGAGGGAAAGGTGGTGGAATTGCCCTTTCAGCTTCTTCTACCACTTCTTGAGTGGTGGGTGCATTTTCTTCCTCCCTTTCATCAATCAAGGGGCTTGGGATCTCCTTCTCCCTAGGCATTTCAGGCTCTTGCATTACCTTCTTAGACCGCAGAGTAATTGCATTGACATTCTTTGGGTTTGTGACTGTCTGTGCTGGGAGGTTGCCTGAACCTTGGGACTGAATTTGATTTATAGAGGAAGCCAACTGTCCCATCTGGTTCTCAATTGTTCTGATGCTGGCCTCTGTTCGCTGTTGAAAATTAATGTTGCTCATGGCCATTTCCTTGACAAGCTCCTCCAATGATGGCTCACTCTTCTGACAAGAAGAGGCTTGGGATAAGGATGCTTGCTGCTGTTGCCTATGTTGTTGATCATTCCATTGGCGTGGCTGATGCGGCCTACCTTGACCAGCTTGGTAATTGTTGCTTTGCTGATTTTGCTGGTTGGAATTTCCTCCCCACCTCAAGTTTGGATGATTTCTCCAGCCCGGGTTGTACCGGTTTGAAGAAAGATCCCAGTTTGGTTGTTGCTGCTGCTGCTGAAAAGGAAATTTGTTAGTGTAAATATTTGCAGCATAGGCCTGGGGGTTACCTTCAGGAGTATCTGACTCCTGCAATGTGGGGCAGCTGTCTGTATAATGATCTGCAGCTGAGCATATTCCACAAAGTGTAGTTGGAACTGGTGGTGGAGGTGTTGCAGAGACAGCACTCTTTTGCATTGCAGCTAATTGCTTTACCATGGAGGCTAGCTCATCAATCTTGTGCTCCAATTTGTTTGGTTCTGTAGCTTGAACTTCATGCACACTTCTAGTAACACAAGAATTCTGTCTAGTTGCAAATTGCTGGGAGTTGGCAACCATGTTTTCTATCAAGTTCCTGGCTGCCACAGGGGTCTTATCTACCAAAGCTCCTCCACTCGCTGCATCGATCATACTCCTATCCATTGGGTGTAATCCCTCATAGAAGTACTGGATCAGCAATTGATCGTTAATTTGGTGGTGGGGGCAGCTTGCACATAGTCTTTTAAACCTCTCCCAATATTCATAGAGAGTTTCTCTTTCTAGCTGCCTAATTCCACAGATCTCCTTTCTTATGGATGCAGCTCGGGAGGCCGGAAAGAACTTCTCTAGAAAGAGTCTTTTGAGGTTGTCCCAACTTGTTATTGATCCCAGTGGAAGGTAGTACAACCAGTCCTTTGCAGTGTCCATTAATGAGAAAGGGAAGGCCTTCAATTTGACATGCTCCTCTAGGACACCTTGAGGTCGCATGGTGGAGCACACAATATGAAACTCCTTCAAGTGTTTGTGAGGGTCTTCACCTGCAAAACCGTGGAATTTAGGTAGAAGGTGAATTAATCCAGTTTTCAAAACAAAAGGAGCGTCCACATCTGGATATTGGATGCATAATGTTTGGTATGTGACATCCGGTGCAGCTAGCTCCGTAAGAGTCCTCTCGTCACCTGCCATTGCTCCAAAACTAGAGTTAAGTGAAAATGGAGAAGAGTAAGCAGAATTTGGTGTCACAGATTGCAAAGATGCAGTAGGTGATGATAATGATTCAGAGTGTTCAGAGTGATCCCTATGTGTCCTAAAGTTCCTATAAAAAGTCCTATCAATCTCCTGGTCTAATGGATACAAATCTCCAGGGTTTGATCGGGTCATGCACTAGATATCAACTAACTAAATTGAAAGCAAATTGAGTAAATGAAATAACAAGAACAATTTAAAAATCTCTCTGCAGAATTCTGCAGAATTATGCAGCAAAATAAGTGCAGAAAATTGAAAGTGAGTAATTGAAAAATTGTGGCACTAGAATGAAGGGAATGATGCAGAAAATCTTGCAATAACAACACAGAAATAGACTACTAAATTCGTATGACTTTCAACACAACACAAAAACTCAAAATGAAACAAACACACTAACATGCAAGACACAAAAACAGAGTACCAAGCATGTTCAACATAAGTTCAGCACCAATAATTCCCCGGCAACGGCGCCAATTTGATGAAACGATATTTAGCTACTCGTCATGCAAAAGATTGTCGTTAATCTTCATCAAATATGCAAAGAAATGAATGCAGTACTAGGGTGTTATCCTAGGTCGTCTCCAAGGAATTTTTGGTTGGGAACATATATCGAACAAGTGTAAACATGTATTTTAAAGCAAGTAAATTGGGGGAAGGTTTGTCAATTTCTGGATTTTAACCAAGAACGAAATGTAAATTAATGAAATTCAATCAATTAAAATGAGTAATCTCTAGTCAAGCAATGAGTTCCATCATTATTCTTCCAAATGATTCAATAATCCCCTTGGCTGTCACCCAAGACTCCAATGTCGTAAGAAATTATCCCAATTTGGCAAAGAAAAATTATGTAAAGTGTCAAAAGTCCCGTACCCTAATTCCTAAAATCTATTTATAGTGGATGACATGTCACCAAAGTGTCCACTTTTGCCTTTGAAAGTGTCCACTTTGGGCCTTGAAAGTATCCACGCGCAGGATGGAAGGATTGCTGCTTCTCTAGAGTTGCCACTATTTGTGCTGAAAGTAGCTACTTTGGTGCGCGTGGTTACTTTGAGAGCCAATAGTAGCCACGAGCAGGAAGGTTTGAAAATTAGCGTCCCTGGAGCTTCTGGAGTTGTCACTTTTGGGCTTGATAGTAGCTACTTTGGTGCGCGTGGTTACTTTGAGAGCCAATAGTAGCCACGCGCATCATGCTTCCAATTTAGCGTCCCTGGAGCTTCTGGAGTTGCCACTTTTGGTCTTGAAAGTGGCTACTTTGGAACTTTTAATGCCCAGACTTGCTGTAGTGGCCACTTTTGCTCCCAAAAGTGGCTACTTTGGGGGCAACTTTCATCCAAGGACCAAGATTTCTCAAATTTAACTTAGGCATTCTGTAAAATCATCAAGATAATTAAAATTGCAATCTATATCTATGTAATTAAATGCAAATTAACCAAAAATTAATAAACCTATGATATTTACTCAAAATGTGATTTCTATATTATTTGCACTATCTAAGTCCATTTCTTCTATTAAGGAGCACCAAAAAGGCAAGTAAAAATATAATAAAAAGTGAATTCATCAAAAGTGATCACTCTAGAGCTCAAAGAAGAAGTGAAGCCTGGGCGTTACCACTTTTATCATTAAAAGTGAGCGTTCCATAGAGGCAAAATATCAGGAAAACTCCGCGTAACCACTATTATCATCGTAAGTGAACGTTCCAGAGAGCCTTTAACTTGGCGAGTTGCGCGTAATCACTTTTTCTCATAAGAGTGATCATACGCAATCACTTAAGTTCTGCGTTGTCACTTTTATCAGCAAGAGTGATAGTTCCAGAGAGCAGTCAATAGCAGGAAAGTTACGCGTGGCCACTTTTTCTCATAAAAGTGTTAACGCGCAACAATAAACTTTTTGCGTAGCTACTATTTTTCGTAAAAGTGATGACGCGCAAATTTGGGAAATTTTATAAATACCAGAAAACGTTCCAGAATTAAGGGATTCTGTTCATTTTTCAATTTTGTTAGTTAGATTGTTGTTAGAAGAAGTGAGAGAGAGGAGTGGGGATTCGAATCTTGGAGCTTCACGAAGAGGAATTGGAGTGGAGCAAGCTTCCATGGCGTTTCTGAGTTTCTTCTTCTCTTCTTCTCTTTCTTTTTCTTTCTCTACTGTCATGGCTGTAAAATTTCTTCATAGTTAAGGATTGTAGATCTGAAACGAATATGTTGAATTGATTTTGGATCTGAATTTCAAGCTTTGGAATAGATTGAGTGATTGATTCTGCACTTCGCGTGGAAATTGAATGGAAATTTGATTAACTAAATTCAGAGGAACACTTGTCAATGGAAATTGAATTTGTTCTTCAGATCTGAACCAATCACCGAGATTATAGTTTTCTTAGGGATAAGAGGCTTTGATCTTGCAATCTTCTGGTTTCTTACACTTAAAGCAATATTGAATTGAATCAGATCTAAGGAATTAGAATGGTTTAATTGAATGTTAGGTTCACTAAGTTAAGGAATTAATCTCTGAATAATATGACATGAAACTGATTGTCATTCTTTCCAATTGCTTGTTAATTCAGAACTTTATTGATTAAACATTGGAGTTTTGGTGAAGCAGTTCCTTAGCTATGGTCTCTCCTTTTGTTATCACATAACTGTTTGTTCATTGTTCTGTTTCTGCAAGTTGCTTTTACTTTTAATTGTTCTGGTTTGCTGTTATTACATGTTACTACTGTCCTTCCAATTTTGAAAAAGCTCAAATAGTTATAATTCTATGCAGTGGTAATTGAAACCTAAATTCCCTGTGGAGACGATATTTGGATCTTAAATTTACTCATTACTTGCTGCAATCCTAGTGCACTTGCTAGTGTTAGATTGCGAACAACAAAAGAAAAAAAAATTTAACATGCAATAAGATATCCATTCAAAGCCATCATTTTTATTCAATAGTAAGTACAGTCAACTGAGAATCATGTATGGATTTTGATATCAACGACATACAAAGCTATCTCAACCTCAATCCCGTACATGCAAGCCACAAAACATGGATTTTTACAACACCATCCAAACAGAATCATCACGAGATGAAGGAAAAGTGTTTGCATGCAAATTTTTGATGAAGGTCAGAGACAAAAATAAGAAGAGAAGAGTGCATGCAAGGTTTGCAAACCAACGAACAACCACACACATTTAAACGCAAACAAGAACTCCCCTAACCTTGTTCGGATTGAGAATGAGGAGGAGTGGAAGGCTTGGCCTTGACGTTTTGTAAGCACTCGTCCATACAATGGCTCCTTGATGGTGGTAAGAACGTTAAGGGAGGTGGAAATGCAAGCGATTTCTTCGTGTTCATTTTGGTTCTCTTGAGAGGGGAGGTTATGAAGATGTCTGAGAGAGGAAGGAATGGAGATGAAATGGTGAGAGGGAATGATTCCAAACGTGTTAGGTCATAGTGAGTTTGAGAGAGCCTTTTAGGAAGGAGAAGGAAAAGGGCGTGTGGAAAATGGGTAGAGTCTTTTTATAGCATGAGTGTAGTGTCCAAGTCTTTTCATTTTCAAAGGGGCGTGACAGTTAAGGGCTGCTCATGGAGGGCTAGGTTTAGGGCACTTGAAAGGACGTGGCTCTTGGCTTTCTTCTCAAATAGTCACGTCTCTTGGATTCTTGGTGTATGTCCATATTGAGCAATAAATGCACGAGGTGGGAAAAGAAGCAACCATTAAGTGTGCTCACACGTTTTCCATAATTAATCATTATGGTGGAATAATCGAGAGGTGGGTTGGCGCAAGAGTGAGCAATTAAGGTAGGTTGGCGGCTAGGGTTTATTTGTGGAGGGAAATGGGTTCAAACTCGTCATATTCCATGTATTTGAAAGGGACACGTCCTTTGAGTGGCTAGTGAAAGAGCGGTGCCTCCAATATGATCATGTAAGTGAAAGGTCTCCACAAGAAATGAAGATTACAACAATTAATTGGAAGGGAATATCGATTTAATGTTGGGCATGATTTTAGGGGAAGTAATTGGCACAGGTGTACTGTAGCATTTCATGTTGATTGGCACGCTCATTAAATGTAGGCCGCGGTTAAGTTGTTAGAGAAAGGAATAGGGCAAGCGTCTCTTCACTTCCTCATGGTAATTAATGCAGGTGGGAGGCAATTTGAATGTGCTGAATTAAGGTGAAGAGTCAGTGATAGTCATATTTTAGAACATCTTTCTATCCATGTTTTTGGTTTAATTGAGTCTCATTACTATACTATTTTGATATGTTAGTTTAGATTTGTGTTAGTAAGTCATTTAGGATTTAAATGTAAATCTTTCTTAATTCCCGCCATAATTTCTTATTTTGACACAGTTTCTTGCAAAGACCATATCTGAAGTTACACTACCCAGAATTGGACAAAATTGGTGTCCCTAGAAAGATAAGCCAGAGATCTACAACTTCTCTGTTGGGAGAAAAGTCCAGTTCGAGCATCCGCAGGCTCAAAATTGCGTCAAAATGTTGCGGCCCTGCACTGAAATTTTCAGAATTTGAATGTATTGTTGATATTACCTAGTTAGGAGATTAGGAACCTCATTAGGGAGTTGGGCCTTAATTAAGCCCAATTATTTTGTCTTTAAATAGAGGTTATGACTTCATATACAGAATCTCTTCCCTCATTGTTTTAGAATTCAAAATGTCTCTATTCTAAATTCTTTCTTCTCCTCTCTTTTATTTTCGTCTCTCTACCTTCCGTCTTCTCGTATTTTCTGGTTTTAGCCGAAGCAAGCATGATCATGAAGCAAGGCTAATCCATCAATCAGTTTAAGGTTCCAAGAACTACATTGCATTTGATTTTCATATTAGGTTCAATTGAATTCTCTCCCTTCCTCCTCTTTTCTGATTAGGATAATTACGTTTTTCATGATATTGAATTTTTGTTTGCATCCTAAATAGAGAATGAGAATTTCAGATTTGAAATAAATGAATTCACCTAATTCAATCAATCAAGTGTTCTAAATTTCGTTAGAGTATTGAATTTGCGATTGCAATTCTTGTTTTGATGGAATTCATAATCTAGATTTAGATTTCATAGTATTAATGTCGAATTAAATTAGTGTTGATTGGAATTTCGCTGGAATTGTATTCGTGTGAACGATGAGAATTGCATTGTAGGGATTGGGATCTTGAATTGGTTGAAGTTCATATTTCGTTGGAATTGTTCTTTATTCTTCTTCTGTTGTTTACAATTGAAGTTAAACAAATCCTCCCCCAAGCTAACTGTAAACTGTATGATGGAACCGAAAGCAGAATGCATTTTATGTCCTTGTGAGATGACCTAGGTTTACTCCTTGTATTGCAATATTGTTGAGGAAATCTAGCTTGTTTGATACCATTGCGACGTGGTTATCAGTCAGCTCCCTAATTAAGCACATATGAAAATGAATTTTACATTTAATAAGAAGAATAGGGCCTTAATTTCAATTGCACCAATTAGGAGGGAAAAATTCAAATGATTATCATGTGTGGCGGCTATAGTTAACTTAGGTAACTAGGGAAATGGAATTTCATTAAGTGTCATTAACAAGGTTTTAAATTTTTGCCATTTAAAGCTGATTCCTTTCCTCAATTACCTATTGAACCCGACACTACATTTAAAAGGGAAATTTTCAAAGAATTAGGGTGCCTTTTTAGTTGTCCCTCACATAAACCCTAGTTCATTAGGAGCGTTTTACCCTAAGGGTCCACTTGGTGCATGTGATAGTGGGGAACACGAAGAGACTCATGCAGATCTAGTTTAATTTTAAGCAAGTATCAATAAGGGAGAGGAAAGGATTAGGGCTCCATTTTTCGGTTACACCATAAATGAGGAACTCTCAAATAATGGTCAATCAAAATGCAACGGTTCATGGGTGGCAGCTGCATTTATTTAGGGTAATTAGGAATTCAAATATTGCATTAAATGCAATCATTAGGGTCAGGATTTTGATCATTAAAACCGATTCTCTCTCTCCCCTTCATGCATTAAACAAAATTTGGTTGCCCTAATTAAGAGAGAGGGTATTTCGAATGTCATTAAGGTGTATCTCCTAATTCCCTTTGAATCCATAAATAGAATAACAATGCCACATAACCAATTAAAATAAATCAAGGGATAACATTTAGCAATAACAACTCGTAATAATATTAATCAAGTGATCAGTAAGGCGAGGCCCATCCATCCAAATCAAGGGTCAACTTTATCCCAAAATTTGTCATACTATCCTAGGGTTGCTCAAGGTAATTCATCACACGATTTTATAGGTATGTATATAAGAAAATAAATAAACATACTCTAGGAAAAATAATTATGCAAGCAAGGGACACAATACTATTGGACAGTCAATCACAAAAATTTATAAGCTAAAAAAATTAATCAATCTTAGGAAACATCTTAATTCATAGCAAGAACTAAGCTAGAGCAAAGGAAATGAAGCAAAGAGTTACTAATTAATAACTAACAATCCATGCCATGCTAACCGAAATCGGGGATGTTACATGTGAAGTGATAATTGAATTCCTAATTCCCTATGTAGACTATACTTGGATCTTAAATTTACTCATTACTTGCTGCAATTCCTAGTGCACTTGCTAGTGTTTAGAAATCGTACAACAAGTTTTTGGCGCCGTTGCCGGGGAATTTGTGTTTCAATATATTAGTAGTAGGAAAATTGCTAAATTTAGTTCTTGTTTTTTGAATTTTTCTTTGTAATTTAGTATTACATTCAAGTTACTCTATTTTGCTTTTAAATAGATAAGTTTAGAATAATAGTGGAGAAAATTTTTGCATAATTCTGCAATTGTTTAGACTTGAAGTTCACATGTTTTTACTGATATTTTTCTGCATAATCTTTTTTTTTTGTATCCCTTAATATTGAGTTTTAGTTTAACTTCGTTAAATTTGATTTGTATATACGAGGAAAAAACAAAAACAAATCCACTTTGGTATTTGATCTTGACATTGACCAAACTCTAAGGAGGTTGATAAGTGAAGCAAGAATTAAATAGATTCATAGAGAGGAACAAGAGAGTTTTATACCTTCACCTCAAACCAGTCAAATTCCCAGACAAACAAAGATGGCAAAGCAACCAAGACTGAGAATACTAGAAGACTATGCAGTTCCTAATTTACAAGGGTTCAGCTCTTCTAATTTGAGACCTATAATCCAGGCTAATCATTTTGAGATAAAACCTGCACTCTTAAATTTGGTACGGTAAGACCAATTTGTAGAAGGCCATTCAGAAGATCCAAATTTGCACATTGCAAATTTCTTGCAACTTTGTGACATAATCAGAATTAATGGGGTGAGTGAGGATGCAATCAGACTCAGATTATTCCCATTTTCATTGAGAGATAAAGCCAAGTGTTGGCTCTAAGCTCAACCACAAGGTAGTATTTCAACATGGGCTGATTTGGTGAACAAGTTCCTAACAAAATATTTTTCCCCTTCAAAAGTTGCGAAAATAAGAAGGGAAATTACATCTTTCGTTCAGCAGGATGGAGAGCCATTATATGAAGCATGGGAAAGATACAAGGAATTATTGAGGAAGTGTCCCCATCATTGCGTACCGGAGTGGATGCAACTTGAAATGTTCTATAATGGAATGACTGCAGCAACTAAAACCATGATAGAGCGGGAGGTTCATTGAGTTCAAAAACCTTGGAAGAAGCCCAACAAATTATAGAGATGATGGCTTCTTCAATGTATCAAAATTTGAATGAAAGAAAACCCTCAAAGAGAGGAGGTTATGATATCAAATCCATAGAAGCCTTGTTTGCTCAAAACCAACTGCAGAATCAACATTTCTCAGAACAAATTGTTGTCTGACTCAACAAATAAGCAACTTGCAGACTGGTGTTGCTCCAAACACACAACTGAGTTGTGATTTCTGTGGTGGCAACCATGTGAATGGAGCCTGTGATCCTTCAGTTGTAGAACAATCTGATCAAGTCAATTATATGGGAAATTACCAAAGGCTACAACAACAGTTTCCACCTGGTTTTCAGCCTAGTAATAATAGAGGACAACAGTTCTACAACTGGAATCCACAAAATTCAAGTGCAAGAGGGAATGCAGGTATTGCACCTTTTCCAAATGCAGTTCCTCAAGCATAGCAACAATATTTCCAAGGGAGTTCTTCTGCACAATTCCAGAAAAATCAAGGGTATTTAAGACCCCTTGAGTGAGAAAATGAATGAAATGGAAGACACATTACTACAGTTTATGAAGGCGACACAAAAGAATTTCAAAAATCAAGAAAGCTCCATGAAGAAGTTAGAAACGCAAATTGGGCAGTTGGCTGAACAACTTGCTAATAGAGATAAAGGGAGGTTTCCTAGCAATACAATACTGAATCCAAAGGAGCAATACCAAGATATAACTGTAGCGACCCGAATTCACTACATTTATTTATACTACTTTATAACATGATAATTCAGAAAACACCAAAATCTGGAATTTTTTTTGCAGACACATACACAGCTTGCAATAATAGTTCTCTTTCAAGAAGAGAGTTAACATGCATATATCTTCTCATCTCATCAATCTATAACTCACTATCAATAATATACTTATATCAAATCATCACAACTCATCGTCAGAAGATACCTCTCTTGGATTCCTTTGTCTTTAGAACCTAAACTGCTTGCAGGACGTTGAGGACCAGAATTTCTCCACAAGGCCTGACGACTCTTAGTATCGTCCTCATAGATACGACATCTACCCACCAAGGTTGGAAAATGACACACCTTTTGGCAACTGATTGCTTGTTTGATGTCAGGCCGTAGTCCACTTTCAAACTTAGAACATCGAGATCTATCATCAGCTTGTGCAAAATATGGGCAATATTTAGACAGCTCGTCAAACTTTGTCGCACATTCTCCAATACTCATTTGTCCTTGAGTCAGAGTCAAGAACTCTTGTTCTCTCCTTCGCCTGAGATCTTTCAGAAAATACTTCTCAAGGAATCGGCGATGAAAAGTCGACCAATCCACAATAGCATCTTCATCATCTAATTGCTGGCGAGTCATCCGCCACCAATACTCAGCCTCTCCTATGAGCATGAAGGTAGCATAAGTTACCTTCTCCTCTTTAGTACAAATCATAGCATCAAAGATCTTTTCCAACTCTTCTATCCACAATTGAGCACCATCAGGATCAACGCCACGAAATTGGGAAGGTTTGTTCTTGCGGAACTCAGACAAACCACGATTAGGAGCTGACTCATTTTGTCTCTCCAGAATGTCCACTACCCTTCCTAGTAAGGCATCCACTGCCTCTTCCCTAGTTCGTCTAGCCATAACTTTCTGAAACAAAAGTAAGAGCATCAATTTTGAAAATCACTAACAATTGTAACAAAGTAACATCATACTACCACAAAAACCATAAGGGTTCCAAACAATTCAGAGATTAACACAGAAGTTGGGCGGTAAGGCCATGCCCTAGGCCAATAAGATCGAACTGCTCTGATACCACTTTATGTAGCAACCCGAATTCACTACATTTATTGATACTACTTTATAACATGATAATTCAGAAAACACCAAAATCTGGAATTTTTTTTTTCAAACACATACACATCTTGCAATAATAGTTCTCTTTCAATAAGAGAGTTAACATGCATATATCTTCTCATCTCATCAATCTATAACTCACTATCAATAATATACTCATATCAAATCATCACAACTCATCGTCAGAAGATACCTCAAATATATTAAATATAATGTGCGGAAACGATAGGTTCATAGTTCAATAGTACGGTCAACATGGTTCGAATACAACATAAGTAAGATAGAAATAGACGCAATAGGGTTAGACTCCTCAGATGATGTTGGGGAAGCGGAAGCGGAACTAGGAGTTGTAGCCACAGAATCTCCACTATCCTCCTCTATCCATCCAACAGAGTGAGGGGATGAACGGGTAGCAGCAGGTGGAACCAAAGTAGACGGGTGTGCAAGATGCATGTAAGAGGGCATGGTGGTATACCTAATGGAGGATTCCACCACATGGATAACCCTCTCCATTGGCACGGGTGGAGAAGTGGGGGATATAAAAGAGAATGGTACAGGTGCAGGAGTAGATCTCGCAGTAGGTGTACGGGGTCTATGGACATGGGTGTGGGAGAAGTAAACAAGGCAGGGTAAGGTAACTGAGTGTCACCAGGAGGTACAGAGAAGACAATCTCAATGGGTGTGTCGGTAGTATACTGGGTAATCCATGAGCCTCCACTATCGACTCCATGAATCACTCGGGCAAATACGCGAAAAACACTCTGCTGGGCCGCGGAGTCAAACACCCATATGTCATCCTCAGAAGGAAGGATGAACACCTTCACCTTGTTCCTGTTCATCTATATAAATAAAAGAAAAGCGATACGAACAACACAAATACAGGGGTGAGTTCTCCAAACACAAACAACAATCATAGCCAAACCCCAAGGAAGGCGACATCACAGTCACAAATACATTCAACCATTCTCACTCAGCATCATACAAAGTTCAAGCATACAATAGGGAGATAAATGTAATCACAATCATAATCAATTACACAAGCATTCAACCATCCCTAATAATAATGCATATGATGCATGAATGCAAGTTTCCACCTTTCTCATATAGTCACTCATGTGTTATTAGCATGTAATGATGCATGGGGATCCTATTTCTCTATGACTGGCGACTTGCCCAGCATTTACAATAGAGATAGATAGATAAATTCAAGTCGTGTGGCGATCGGAGGACTCCATTCCCTACTCTGCACAGATATAATAGATAGAAAAATAATAATAGCATATCATTGATATGAAAGGCCATACGACATGTTCAGGAATGGACCTCTATAACCCTAGTATTATGGAGTTCACGTTAGGTTTGGCTAAGGTCTTGCAAGTGGGTCACGACCCGGCTACAGGGAGCTCAGCTGCCATGTGCCACTTAGGTCAGATTTTCCCCCTTTGGCCATCCCCAGAAGATCTACTTTGTACCGAACTTCCAATACCTACAGCTGTGCCTCTGTAATGCCATCAAGTCGTTTCACAAGATTATATATGATGCATGAATAACATTTTCAATTTTCTTGTGATTGTTTTCTCAACTCATATCATCCAGTCACTTGGGCTGTTGCACAGATATAATAGAAGTCACATCGGACTTAAAATCATAGCATATAGCATCAAGCTAAAAGTCATCATAGACTTAGCAACATGGATAGATAATCTCCATGAGTCACATGCCTCAGCATGGATAAATAGATACCATGAGTCTCATAATAATTCTCACTGAGTTCATAATAATAATCTCAAGATAATATAGTTTACGAACTCAGGACACAACATATAATTTCTTATCAAAATTCATAATCTCATGGTTTTACAATTTCATACTCATGGAAAGCTTTAGTGCAACATGTTACATCTTTGGACCTTAACTTAAGCGAATCATTCAAGCCTTCACAATTCATTTCTTTTTTCTCAATTCATTCTTTTTTAAAAATCAGCACCATCCCATTTCTCAATCCTTGTAATTTCACCATTCAAATTCATCCTATTCATTTCATTATGCTTATTAACCTCTATCCCCTGGTTGCCCATAATTCTCTTAATTCAAATTCTTATTTTCTCCATCTCTTCCTCACGGTTTTTCTCTCCCTAAATGGATAATTATTAAACTTATCTCCTGCCTTAACCATCAACCAAACAATTTAACTTACACTAGATTTAAAGGCATTACCTCTCGGTTTTCTTACTTTTATTTAGGGAAAACAATTCAAGCTTATGTCCTTGTCATGCTACTAACTTAGACCAATTCATTCACCATTCTTTCTAAGTTCTATCCTCTCAGATTTTCACACTTTTTCTTATAAGATAAATGTGGTTCCTTACTCTCTTTATTCAACCACTCAATATATTTCAAATTCATGATATTCCCAATAATTCCATTTAGGTCCAAGGTCCTTTTTGATAATTCAACCCTCAAGGGCACTAGATCAATACCAATATATCATTGTATAATTATTTTCGCTGCACAATCTCTTAATTCATCAAGTCTTTTGTGGTGAGATGCAAATGATGCATGTAGCACTATCAATATAGACATTTCTTGGCATAACCATAACAAATAGTAAGTCATTCAAATTTTCTAGCCAAGTGTCAATTCAACCTCTTCACGGTTTTTCAAGGAATAATATAATTCATGAATAGTACCTTACTTCACATCACTTACATTTTTCCAGCAACTCATTCAAGCAAACATCACTAATTTCAAGTACCAATACCAAGCAACATCAAGGTCACTCACAACCAATTTTACAATCAATCATTCAATCACACACTCAACCAAGTCCCACACGGTTCAAGGCATTCCAATCAAGACAACACACTTTCAAATTCAGTTTTAGTTTCCTTAAAATGCAAGGTACATACAAGATATTTTTCTGAAATTTTGCAACACTTTTGGATGTCAAAACCGAGACAATCCAAGTCCATTTCCACTTTTTCCTTCATAACTCTTTTACTTTCATAACTCTTTTTCTCATTACTCTTAATAAACTTTTTAAAATAATTTCAAGGTTCCAAATCAATTAATTTCAACCTTTTTCCTCAAAATTTTCAGAATTGTCCAGCATCTAAAATCTCATCATTTGACAAGTCACTAACAAGCAAATTAGGGAAAATCAACATGCAAACACAAGGTTCCATTATTTAAGTGCAATATTTTAATTTTCAACAAAGGACTATGTTTAAAAAGGGTACACCGAGACAACACAAGGGCAATTTAGTGTTCAAACTCTCAAAATTACTAAAGGAGTTCTTTTTATGAAATTAGGTTTGGTAACTAAGTGTTCATGAGATGCAAATTCACGGTTCGAAGGTCTCAAGGGTAGATTTCCATTTATTCAAGAGATTTGGCAAGAAAACCTCTAAACTGAAACTTGGATAAAAGGTTTCCAACATATTTTCAAGTCCAACATTTCATACAAAGGTTGGATGTCACATGTAAGGGTTAAAAATTCAAACTTTCTAAAGAATCTCTTCACACAAAACCAAAACCAAAACTTTGAAAGTGAATCAAGTAATTTTCAAGCGAAAATCCAACAAGCAAGTGAAGGAATTCAACATGCAAATTCATGGATCATGACTTTGAAGGTGGATCATCATAGAAATCAAGGATTTCAAACATGCAAAGGCAAAACTGAAATACTTTCAAGGAAGAAATTGCAAGCACTAAATAAAGTTTCAAGCTTTGAGAGAAATTAACACATCTAAGCATGAAACCAAAAATTTCAAAGAGATAAAGTGGAGTACAAGACAAATACTCAACATGCAAATGAAAGATATTGCCATCCAAGTTCATGGTTACTTAATATCAAGGGTGGATCATCATTGGAACAACAAACTCATTCAAAGAAGTGAAAAACCGAGACATTCACAAGGAGTAAACAACATGCAAATGTTCAAAATGCAAGCTTTTAGAGAGATTACCTCCTTTTCACATAAACCGCAAACTTAGAAGTAAATAAGGTGAAGAAATCAAGTATAATTTAACATGCAAATGGTACAATGAGCTTGATCAAAGTTATTGGAAATAAAGATGGAACCTTTACAAGATTTTACATAGTTTTCAACCAAGGAAGGCAAACAAAGGAACAAAGGATGAGAACTCCCCTTTGCCTTGAGTTTTAGGCGTGAAATGAAATGGAGAAGGGGCTGGAATAGATGGATCTCCAAGGAAAGCTTCGCTGGATTGAGAAAACAGCAGCCAAGTTCTTCAAAGTTCTCCTCCAAAGTTGGCTCCTTCCACACGAAAAGTGTTTGAGTGATTTGGATGAAGGAGTGGTGGTGTTTGAGGGGTTGCAAGCTCTCGGTTTTCTTGAGAGAAATTGAGAGAGTTTAAGACTTTGAGAGGATGAGAAGTGTGAGAGAAAGGTAGAGAGAAAAGAGAGAGAGATTCTCAGTTTTTGGCTTCCAAAAGGCTTAATCTCATTTAGCAAATCTATTTATATGGAGGGTTTAAGCTTTAAGTGACCAATTGCCACTTAACATTTGTATTTTGGCTTGCTTGGCAAGACTTCCAAACTGAAAAACTGCACACGGTTTTAATTGAGTAAAACCTGAAGTGAATTTGGTAAATTGGTGCAAGGAAAGAGGTGTCACGGTTTTTAGTGCATGAATAGTGAATTTTGGGAAAGCTTGTAGGCAAAGTTAGTAAAATTCAGCAAGCAAAATCCATAGAACACCTTAGGCTACATGCACACGGTTTGGATATCACAAATCCCAAAATTGGCACAAAATACCAAAGCTAAGATTTTGGGGCAGCAATGCATGAAATTTGGTTGGCCGAGAAAATGCGACATGACTAGGTTGTCACTTGGACGAGACTTTTGATGTGGTGCTAAGTTTGAGAGAATGTGATTGGTTAGAATAATTATGATGTTGGCAATTTGGAAGACATGAAAAGAAAGTTCCAAAATGACTTTTGCCGGCAAATCGGGAGACAAAATCCTGTGCATGGAATTCTAGTGGTTAATACTAGATTTTAGAATATTCGGGCAATCACGATGTTTGTAAAATAGGGGACAAGGTTTGTTTGCATGAAAATCTAGTGGCCGATACTAGATTTGGAAATCTTTGGGTAATGATTGCTAGATCTCACGGAATTTTATGCAATGATTTTGACGGCTAAGAAATCATTACTAAATCTTTGTAATGATTAGGAAATCTCACGTTTTTTGAGATGGATACTTATGATTTGACAATTATTTAAATAAGATGAAATTTAACTTTTCGGATAAATCTCTCGGGGATATTTTAGACAATACTGCTGAACAATATCAGGGGATTATTGGACGATATTGGAACCAAGTATTTTGCATGCAGTCACCCTAAAATGCCGAACTCATAAATAAATCAATATTCTAAAAATTAAAATTCAGCATTTATCTAATTATTCTGACGCTAGCAAGCCGAAACCAGCTAATAATTAAAATCTAATAACTACTAGCTAATTTATGAAAATTGGGGCGTTATAATAACCACAAGAAGTGGAGCAGTGGTTTCTAGCCCAAGAAAGAAAGATTAAGTCACCCATTCTAAAGAAGAGAGTAAGCTGAAATAAGAAGACTTTAAAAGTGAAAAATATACCATGTTGAAGAAGGGAGAAGAGGAAGAAAATTGCACTAACAAACAAGAAAAGAGGGGCAAGAAGCAGAAATTTGAACAGACCTGCAAGCCTATTAATGAAGAGCAATTCAAGAGGTTACCATTTCCAAAGAGAGTAGAGGATCCTAGACAAGAAAGGCAGTTTGAAAGATTCATAGATGTGTTCAAGAAGCTCCAACTTAATAACCCATTTGCAGAGGCATTAGAACAAATGCCTCTTACTCAAAATTTATGAAAAAGCTCTTATCTAAGAAGAAGAAGCTGGATATGGAGAAGTTAGTACCGCTCACTAAGGAATGTAGTGCATTTTTGCAGAGAAAACTGCCTCAAAAGTTGCAAGATCCAGGGTCCTTCAGCATACCTACTATATTGGGAGTTGCACAGTAGGAAGAGCACTGTGTGATTTGGGGGCCAGCATAAATTACAATTTGCCATTATGAAGAAGCTGGCAATTGAACAGGTAAAGCCAACAGGGATAACATTACAATTAGTGGACAGATCATATAGATATCCCTATGGAGTAATGGAAGACTTGTTAGTCAAGGTAGACAAATTTATATTCCTTGCAAATTTTGTTATACTTGATATGAAGGTAGATGCGGACATCCCTCTCATTTTAGGGAGGCCAATTTTAGCCACAGGGAGAGCCTTGATTTATGTGCAGAAAGGTGAATTGATGCTAAGAGTCCAAGAGGAAAAAGTCATTTCAATGTATTTGAAGCCATTAAACATCCAATTGATGATATGAGCTGCATGAAGATTGATGTGTTAGATGTTGCGATACCACCATTCTTGGAGAAACATGATGAAAGTGCAGTCTTGGAAGGCACAATGTAACACCTTAAATTTAATTTCAATAAATAAGAAATTTCATAAATTTTTGAGATGCTAAATTTCCATTTTTAATCCAAGTTTCATCAAACATTTCAAATAAAGAAAGAGGGTTACAAATTACATCAAACAGTTGCTACAGGACTTATTCAAATACAACAGTTTTCAAAATAATATTCTAAGTCCTATAGTAGTTTCATCCACCCATTCACTGAGTTCGATGCTAATCGTCTTGATTACCTGAAAAATGAATGTAAGGGTGAGTACTCTATACTACCAAAACACAATCAAATACAGAGTCTCACCTCTGAGTCATTTCCAATACATTGATACAGATACAACACAAACAACATCATTATCCAGTACATTTTAATTTAAAGTTCATGTACTCATGGCACCAACAACAGTTCACATTCAAAATTACAATTAATAACAATCCCGTCCACACGCACACTAGCCACACTCACTGTTGCACTGTGATCACAGATTTACACCATGAATAATCGCCGGTTATCCCGCCTCACGGATAGCACGTGGACAGTCACGGGTTGCTCAACAAAGATAATGGTCAGAGGTCTAGTCAGGAAGAGAGTGTGTGGCCCGTGGTGCACCTGTTCCACAGTCGGTGTCACCACCACTCCCTCTTCCCCAAGGTATTTCTACCGTCCTCATCTTCCATACCCCAGTGTATCGCTGAACCATTCACAACACATTACGTCGGCGCTAACACGCCCACTTACACATATTCCATTCACGCATGCAATAATTATGCTTACACACAGCACATAGCCCACATTGCATTCAGATACATGACACTAGGCCCACATTCATTTCACATGATACGACACATGGCCAACACTCATCTATATTACACAGCCCTTGGGCCCACATTTATTCACAATATTTATTCTATCATGCAACATCTAGCATACAATTCACATTCATCCATTTCGGGTAACACATACAATGTTCACATATCAAAGCACATGGGCCACATTACATTTCTCAATCAACTCATTCTCTGCACGTTTTCTACCTTCTAAATCAACCACAACTTCATATTCAATCAATTACACATAAAAAGAGTAGGGTAGATCCTCCTTACCTTGGATTGAAGACCCATACGCTAAATCCACCAAGTGTTCCCCCCTCACGGATTTCGTCCTAAATACATGGAGAAACTCCATGAGAACTCAGGGAAACCGCGAAAATAGAGAAAGGAGATGAAAAACAGAAACCCTAATCATTAAAACTCACCTCCAAACATTCCCCACACGAATTCAACCTTCAATCAAGCTCCCGAACGGCTTTGGAGGCAATTTAATCGGTGGAATAGGGCTTTGGGTCAAGAGGATTGAAGAGATTTGGGAGGGAATTTGAGAAATGAATGTCAAATCCCTAAAGCCCCTATAAATCCTTTTCTGGTCGTGACACTTTCGCTACAGTGAGATATTCTCTTGCTGTAGCGACACACCCTCATGCTGCAGTGAAAATCTCTGACGAAACTGCACCCTGGTTTCAGCAGAATCTTGCTACAGCAGGACCCTCTTGCTACAGTGAGACTACACCCAGAAATGCGCCCCAAACTGTCGCTCTGTCGCTACAGCGAGATGTCTCTCGCTACAGCGAGATGTCTCTCGCTACAGCGAGAAGGTGACAGTTTCGGTCCTTCCTCCTAGGGCTTTTTCCCTACAGCGAGGACAGCCCAGAATTACACCCTGCACTTAGACACTTGGCCCATTTTCAGCCTAACCAATCATGCATACACATATATATACACATATCCACAACATATATCCAAAAATACACACACACATATATATATATATATGCATTTAGATTTATATATAAATAACAATAAGTAATATTATAAAATTTGAGGCGTTACACACAATAGCTGTAGCAAAATGCTGTATTAATGAGGAGCAAGATGAAGTAGTGGAAGAATGCATATTGCAACTAGATTCTCTGCCATGTGTTAATAATGCAGTGAACCAACTCAAGGAAGAATTACATCAAGAAGAGGAGAAGAAGGAAGAGCCCAAGGTGGAACTCAAGCAACTATCCTCTAACTTGAGGTATGCATTTCTTGATGAAGGGCATAACAAACCAATAATAATAAATGGCAATTTGAAGAAAGACCAAGAAGAAAAGCTCTTGAGAGTGTTGAGAGAGCACAAATCTGTATTGGGATGGCATATTTCTGATTTGAAAGGTATAGATCCATCCTTTTGCATACATAGAATTTTGTTTGAAGAGAATTACAAACTGGTTGTTTAACCTCAAAGAAGTAGTGAGTTAAGAAGTGATGAAATTACTAGATGCAGGGGTTATTTATCCTATTTCGGATAGGCAATGGGTCAGTTCGGTTCATGTAGTGCCTAAGAAAGGAGGTATAATTGTGGTGCCGAATGAGAGAAACGAGTTAATACCTACTAGGACAGTAACTGGATGACAGATGTGCATCGATTATAGAAAATGGAATGATGCATCAAGAAAGGATCATTTTCCTCTTCCATTTGCTGACCAAATGTTGGAGAGATTAGCTGGGTACGACTATTACTGTTTCTTAGATGGATACTCTGGTTACAACCAGATTGTAGTTGACCCAAAGGACTAAGAAAAGACAACATTCACTTGTCCCTGTAGAATTTTTGCATACCAGAGGATGCCATTCGGACTGTGCAATGCTCTAGCTACATTTCAAAGGTGTATGTTGTCCATTTTTTCTAATATGATTGAAAGAAATATAGAAGTGTTTATGGATGATTTTTCTATATTTGGTAATTCTTTTGATTAGTGTCTCGCTAAGTTATCTCTTATTTTGCAGCGTTGCCAAGACTCAAACCTTATTCTTAACTGGGAAAAATGTCATTTTATGGTACAAGAAGGAATTGTCTTAGGACATAAGATTTCAGGAAGAGGGATGGAAGTGGACCCTGCAAAGGTAGAAGTGATAGAGAAGCTGCCACCATGTATGAATGTAAGAGGAGTAAGAAATTCCTGGGACACGCTAGTTTTTATCGTAGGTTCATTAAAGATTTTTCCCAAATTGCAAAGCCATTGAGTGAGTTGTTGAGTAAGGATGTAGATTTTGTTTTTGATGATAAGTGTTTAGTATCTTTTAACACTTTGAAAGAGAAATTAATTTCTGCACATGTACTTGTCAAACCTGATTGGGAATTTCCTTTTGAGTTGATGTGCGATTCTAATGATGTAGCTATAGGAGCAGTTTTAGGCCAAAGAAAAGACAAGAAACTGCATGTTATTCATTATGCTAGTAGAGTTCTTAACACTGCACAAATTAACTACACTACTACTAAAAAAGAACTCATAGCTATAGTATTTGCATTTGATAAGTTTCAGTCTTATTTAATTGGATCCAAGGTATAGTGTACACTGACCATACTGCTCTTAAGTATCTTTTGTCAAAATAGGATGCTAAACCAAGATTATTAAGGTGGATTTTACTCCTTCAAGAATTCAAGTTAGAGATCAATGACAAGAAAGGGAAGGAGAATGGAGTTGCTGATCACTTGTCATGACTACCACTTGAGATCATACCATTTGAGGTAGAGCAAATAAAAGAAAAGTTCCTAGATGAGAACTTATTCAGGATTGAATCACAGCCATGGTTTGCTGACATGGTTAACTTTAAGACTACATATCATGTTCCAAATTGGATGAGTTGGCAGCAAAGGAAATTATTTTTTCATGACAACAAATATTATGTGCGGAAAGATCCATTGCTGTTTAAAATTGGAGTAGGTAGGTTATTGAGAAGATGCATACCAGAGGAAGAATAAGAAAATGTTTTGTGGCATTGTCATAGTTCAAAATATGGAGGACACCATGGAAGCTCAAGGACAATAGCCAAGGTTCTGTAATCTAGCCTATTTTGGCCAACATTGTTCAAAGATGCCAAGAACTATGTGGAAAAATGTGATAGATGCTAGAGAATGGGAAATATTTCTAAGAAACATGAGATGCCACTGCAAAACATACTTGAGGTAGAGCTATTTGACATGTGGGGAATAGACTTCATGGGTCCTTTCCCTAGCTCATTTTTAAATGAATATATGTTTGTAGCAGTGGACTATGTGTCCAGTCAAATGATGCAAGAACTGTTGTTTCATTTATCAAAAAGAACATCTTTTCAAGGTTTGGAGTGCCCAGAATTTTGATAAGTGATGGAGGAAGCCATTTCTGTAACAAGTACATGGAATCAGTCCTAGAAAAGTATGGAGTCAAGCATAGAATAGTTACACCCTACCACCCTCAAACAAGTGGCCAAGTTGAGATTTCCAACAGGGAAATAAAGCAGATTTTAGAGAAAGTGGTAAGTACTTCAAGGAAGGATTGGTCTAAGAAAGTGGATGATGCTTTGTGGGCATATAGGACTGCTTTCAAGACACCAATTGGAATGTCTCCTTATCAGCTGGTGTGTGGAAAGGCTTGCCGCTTACCAGTGGAACTTAAACATAAAGCTTGTTGGGCTGTGAAATGGTTGAATTTTGACCAAGCTAGTACAGGAGAAAAAAGACTGTTACAGCTGCATGAGTTAGAGGAGTTCAGACTTAATGCTTATGAAAATGCCAATTTATACAAGGAAAGGACCAAGAAGTTGCATGAAAGATTTATTTTGAAAAGAGAAATTAAACCTGGACAATTTGTTTTACTTTTCAATTCAAGATTGAGGTTGTTTCCAGGGAAATTAAAATCTAAGTGGTCTAGACCTTTGGTGGTGAAAGGGTATCACTCTATGGTGCTGTACTGATAGCAGATCCCAAGGATGGGAGAGAATTTAAGGTGAATGGGCAAAGACTGAAAATATACCTTGGAGGTCAAGTGGAGAAGGCCAAAGTGTGCATGAAGTTAGTTCCTCTTGAGTGAGGAACATTTAACG
Organism: Abrus precatorius; assembly: GCF_003935025.1. Classification (NCBI taxonomy): domain Eukaryota; kingdom Viridiplantae; phylum Streptophyta; class Magnoliopsida; order Fabales; family Fabaceae; genus Abrus; species Abrus precatorius. The sequence goes on from NW_020874362.1 coordinate 15,038,186, forward strand.
TCAAGCTAGTGACGTTAAAAGAGCGCTTTGTGAGAGGCAACTCACATATTAACCCAATTTAAGCTTCTGCATTGCATTTGAATTTTCCTTATGCATGCTAATTACTTTCTGCAATTTGATTCTGCTGTATATGTTTTCTGAGGTGAATTTGATACGTGAATTGAGATTTAATGTTGAGAGTGTGTATTGGAAGGATTAGAGTGTGATAAGTGAGCTACGTGAGGTTTTAGAGAAATTTGATTGATGGGAGGAGTCACTATTTTGCATGAATAGATATGGCAGAGAAAGCATTTTGATGTTCCCCTCTGGAACGATCACTTTTGCTGATAAAAGTGATCATGCAGAGGCAGGAAAGTTCACACACTCCTTTGGAACACTCACTCTCACTGATGAGAGTGACTACGTAGAGGCTGACAGGAAATCAACTTCTCTGGAACGCTCCCTTTCCCTGAAAAAAGTGGCTACGCACAGGTAAGTATAAGTTGTCCCTCTGTGCGTTCTTCCTTTCATTGAAAAAAGTTGTCACATTGCTAGCACGTTATTACTTTTCCCAGCAATAGTGACAATGCGCTCTTCAACCACAAAAATAAACCTCTCTGGAATGCTCACTCTGCTTAAAATAGTAACCATGCTGAATGCTTTTAATGATGCAACGTTCACTTTTAATTTTAAAAGTGGTCACATGCCAAGTGTAGCTATAAATACTGCCTAAAGTGAACACGCACACACTCTTCAACCTAAAAATTCTCTTTCTCTCTAAGTATTCTCTGCAATTTCAATCTCTGTGTATGTCGACCTAGCAGCAGCACGCATTTCCCACACATTTCTACATCTTTTTGCAAGGTACGCTTACCCTCATTTCTCTGAAACTGTGGTTAGGGTTTTCTGTGTTTAAATATTTTAGGGAAAATGTCGAATGGGGTAATGGGGTAATGGGGCACTGTTCTAATTTTATTTGATTCAATAATAGAATGGACAATACTCTGAATAGGTTTTCCCTGTCATTTATGATTTTTTTTTAGGGAGATTCGAACATGCATTGCACACTATATGAACAAAATTCTGCAGAAAATAAGTTGACCGACGAGACTTCATTGAAAAAAAAATCTGTGAATGTGATTGTTTGTACATTATTGATACTCTGTACTAAGATTGATTGTGTGAAAACAATTGCATGACAAATAGTTTTGGTCATTTCTTCTGAAATAATTTTTGCTGAGAATGAGTAGATTAAAGAAGACTTTGAAAATTGGTTAAAACCTATAAATATCTCACTGTGTTACCCTATTATTCTGTGAGAGTGTGCACTCTGAATTTACAAATTAGGAATATCAATTTCAAAATTTCTTTGAAGTTGATTACTCAATACTGTGCATCTATGTTTATACACTTGCATATTGGCATACCCTGACAGCATATTGCATGTTAACCTGTTAGAAATATAGCAGCAATCTGTACTTTTTACCTCTGTGCATAGAGAAATTAAACTTGTTTAATTGAATTCTCATTTGTAGTACTCTGAAAATGGTGAGAACTTCCAACAACACTCCACTTAGACCTTCCAGGGGCATTACAAGATCAAAGAGGGGCAGAATGGATGGAGCTTCAGCCTCTAGGCCAATTGAAGTTTGTAACCTCAGGTTTAGGAGTCTAGCTCATGAGAACTTCTTGAGAACCAATATTCTAAGGAGAAAAATTGTCCCAAACAGGGCATTTGAAATAGCTAGAGACAACTATCCTGAATACAAAGAGGAGATCCAGAAGAGGGAGTGGGACTCCTTCAGCTCATTAGCTGGCATGGGTTGGAGGGAAATAACTCAGAAATTTTATGCCAATGCTGTGAGATTCAAGGGAGATCAAATCCCTAAATTCCACACAATGGTGAAAGGGATGAGGGTGGATTTTACTCCTGCAAATATCAACAGAGTGCTGAATATCAACTCTGCAAAGTAACCAAGGCAGCTGGAGTTCAGTTCATTCAAGAACAGTCCTGACATAGACTATGTGCAGATCCTGAAAAAGATTGGAAGGCCAAGAACAACTTAGAAGCTGAACCAGGCTAAGAAGCCCAAGTGTATAGCCACTAAAAAATTGCTGCCTTTTGCCAAAGTGTGGAGCACTTTCATTCTAAATTCCTTCATGCCGGTCAAGCATAGCTCAACACTGGCAATGAAAAGAGCGGAGCTGCTGTTTGCCATAGTCACTGATATATACATTGATGTGGGAGAAGTCATTAATGATTGTATCCTAAATATTTTAAAAACAAAGAGAGATTCGCTTGCTTTTCCATCTGTAATAACCTTACTTTGTGAAGATGTAGGGGTGGAGTTTGTTGACTACCAGGAGAAGATCAGATCTGTTCCTCATATTTTTGTCTCTATGGTGAAAGAGATATATGCTACCACCTCTTGCACCTCAGCAACACTCATTCCCTCTCAATTCAGAAAAGAAAAGCCCATGATGATGAAGGACACCTTGAAGCTGATGGCTAAAAACTAGAACCAGCTAGCTGAGGGACAAACTGAACTCCATAGCAGTGTCAAGGCTGGAATTATGCTGCTGAAGTGCGTCCTGCTGAATGTTGGTAAAAAAATGGGAATGACCAAAGATGAAATGTATCATACACTAGACTTAGAAGAGAATGCTCAGTGTCTGCAGTCTTCTATTTTTAAAGACCTGCCAATCTGTATAACTCATTTCCCACAGCCAGCTGATGAAGAGGTGGTGGAAGAAGAAGAAGAGGAAGAATCAAAGGAAGAAGAAACCTCAGATGATAAGGATGAAGCAGAAGATTAGATTAGGACTTTAAATTCTGTTTGTTTTTAATTTCAGTTTATGTAAATTTTAATAATTAGGAGTTTTTATTTCTGTAAATTCAGCTAGTTGTTCAGAACAATTTTAATACTTTTCAGTTGTAATGAAGTTCAATTTCTTTTAGTTTTAGAATTCTGCAATTTTAATTACCTTACTTTTCTGATAATTGATGAAATTTTTTATGTTTTGTACAGAAGCTGTCACAATCACACAACACTCAAACAGATGGGTGTTGACACTTTCACAAGCTGCCATGAAAAAGGGGGTTATTCTTTACCTCTTGTTCATGTGTTAGCTTCACACTACACTGAAAATTTTTAGAAAAACACAAAAATATTAGAATAGATATTGAACTGCTTTATGTGAAACAATTGCATTTCAATTGATAATTCTGTGAATTCTGATTTAATTTTTTTAAAGTTATTTTTCCCATTCTCAAAATGAAATCTCACTTGTAATTTTCAAAATGAGGCAGTCTTGCCATAGTGAGCTTCATTGATTAACATGTTCACTTAAAAATCCTTGGTGAGACTTGAACCTCATGCAATTCATGTTGTGTATTGATTGATTGCATATTTTACTGCACCTCTAGAACTTGCATTGTTTCTTGATTGAATTTGTAAAGTGTACACTTCACATATATGATGGAGGCCTTCTTTGTTCATGCTTAGAGTCTAAATAAACCTCCCTTGTGCTGAAAATCCTAGTTCACCCTGTTGAGCATTTAACCTTTCTTTTGGTAAACTTTAATACAAGCCTTAATAAAAAACCAAGAAACCTATCCAAATCAGAAAAAGGCAATTTGAGTCTAACCAAAGATGAATTTCAGAACTAAGTTTTGGGTGGCATGTTGTATTGTATGATTTGCTTGAGGACAAGCAAAATTTTAAGTTTGAGGTGGGTAATAACAAAGTATGAATTATTTGAAGTGAAAAGTAACAGCAAAAATCTGAGTCATTTGAGAAAAGATAATGAAAAGCAAGTATTGAAAAGAAGAAATAGGAAATGTGAAAAATAGAAAAGAAATTCGTGCATAAATGCATAGACTGATATATGAAAAGCACTTGAAATATTACAAAAATTCAGAAAATGTTGTGCAGAATTGAATGGAAGAAAAGAGAATGCAATCCCATTCTAAATTCTGAATATCATCTACTTGAAGTGCATCTTTTCTATTTGGCATAACCTAACATTGTTTCCCAATTTAATTGAACACCTACCTGTCTCTCAACCTCAATTTCACCTAAAAAGTCCTATTGATATGTGATTTGTTACCTATTTATAGAGGAGATTGAGAATATATGCAAGTCTATGGTAGAGTGTAGTAAAATTGATGATTTGGAGAGAAAACAGTAGCCTAAACACTGTTGAGTGATGAGGGAAACACTTCTAGTGAGCTGTGATCATGTTTCTTAATTGTTGCTCACATGAACTTTACTAAAATATATGAACTTAGATAGCAATTCTTACTCAGAGTATGATTAATGCAGTGTGATTATATGATTATCATGATGAGTAATTGGATAAATAACTTCATTGAATTAAAATCAGAAAAATCAGAATTAGAAATTAGAAAACATGAGAAAAGCAGTTTGTTAGTTGATTTTGAAAAAAAGGAGGAAATTACCCTTTGTTTGGTTTGATTTGTTTGAGGACAAGCAAAAATTCAAGTTTGGGGTAGTGATAAATCCATAATTTTACTAGTATTTTAATGTAGTTTTAACCCATTTGATAAGGAAAAAAATGCTAGAAAAAGCAGAAAAACTCATAAAATAGAATGATTGAAGGTTTTCTTTAAATATATAGTTATTTTAGCATTTGTGAATTTTCTGTTTAGAAATTAAGAATTTAATCATGTTTTTGTAGGAATAATCTGAGTAAAGTTCATGAAGATGGAAGATCAATGAAAAGATAGAGGAAAAGTAGCAATTTTGGACTCAAAGAACAAGAATTATGGAATATAGTCTGGGCGTGGTCACTCTTATCAGTGAAATTGAGTATTCTAGAGAGTTTCTCAGAAGAACACACTGTGTATTACCACTTTCACTGGCGAAAGTGAGCATTCCAGAGGACTTCAATTTTAGCAAAGTTATGTGTGACACTCTCGCTGGCGAAAGTGAGCGTTCCAGAAGAGCTTCACACATAGCGAGTAGCACGTGGTTACTCTTGCTGGCGAAAGTAGATGTTCTAGAGAGAAGTGTACCAAGGCAACTAGCGCATGGCCACTTTAACTCAAGAAAGTGAAAATGCACACTACTCGACCTCATGCGTTATCACTTTTATCAACAAAAGTGATCTTTCCAGTCTTCCAGAAACTATATAAGCCTTTGCGTGGCCACTCTTGTGGAGCATAGTGATAACACGCAGAGGCGATAATTCTATAAATACCAGAGAAAGCCCAGATTTGAATTAACTACCAGAATTAGGGAATTGTTAGGGATAAGTGAACTTAATTCTGCAGTCCTATGGTTCTGATTCTTAATGCAACTTGAAATTGAACTTCACCTAAGGGATTAGGGTGGTTTAGTTTGTAACACCTAATTCCTACTGAGATCCCATCTTATAATACTGAAATTTAAGGCTTCTATAGAACGGTGTACCTAAGATAAACGTGTACAAGAACTCATGCAAATCTTGCACTAAGGCCAATCTACTTACTATTTACCATCAATTTCACAAGAGAATAGCTTCAACTTTCCATTCCCATGGTTCATTCAAAGGCACCTTGATAACCACGTCGCAATGGTATCAAACAAGCTAGATTTTCTCAAAAATTTGTGCAATACAAGAAGCAAACCTAGGTCATCTCTCAAGGACATAAAATGCATTTTATTTTTAGTTCCATCATGCAATTTCAAATTAGATTGGGGGAGGATTTGTTTTGAATTTAAACGATAAAATAACAAAAACGAAAATTAAGGATTATAAAATTCAACCAATTCAAGATCTCAATCCCTACAATGCAATTCTCGTCGTTCACACAAATATGATCCCAACGAATTTCCAATCACACTAATTCAATGCGCATCAACAACCCTAAAATCTAAATCTAGATTATGAATTCCATCAAAACAAGAACCGCAATCGCAAACCCAATGCTTTAACAAAATTTAGAACAATTGATTGATTAAATTAGGTGAATCCAATTAATTCAAATCTGAAATTAACCTATTCTTTCTATTTAGGATGCAACGAAAATTCCATATCATGAAAAACGTAATTAACCTAATTAGAAAAGAGGAAGGAAAGGAGGAATTCGATAAAACCTATTTTGAAACTCGAATACAATGTAGTTTTTGAAACCTTGAACCGGTTGATGAATTAGCCTTGCTTCATAATCATGTTGCTCGACCAATTAGAGAAGGGGATGAAGTTTCCGAAAATAAAAGAGAGGGAGACGAGAGGAATCCTTATGAAAGCTTTTATTTAAAATTCTGAAAATTAAGGCAAAAAAGAGGGAAGAATATCCCCACGCGAAATCATTAACCCTATTTAAAGACAAAATAATTGGGCTTAATTAAGGCCCAGCTTCCTAACGAGGTTCCTAAAACCCTAATTAAGTAATGTCAACAATAAAACCAAATTCTGAAAAATTCATTGCAGGACCGCAACATTGTGACGCAGTTTTGGGCCCGAATATGTTCGAACTGGGCTTTTATCGTAACATAGAAGTTGTATATCTCTCTCTTATCTTTCTAGGGACACCAATTTTGTCCAATTCCGAGTAGTGTAGCTCCAGATATGGTCTTTTCAAGAAACTGTGTCAAAACAAGAATTTATGGCGAGAATTAAGAAAGATTTAAATTTAAATCCTAAATGACTTACCAACACAAATCTAAACTAACACATCAAAATAATATACTAAAAAGACTCAATTAAATCGAAAACATAGAGAGAAAGATGTATTAAAATATGACTATCACACCTCCACAGCTAGTCATAATGAAATCCCTTCTCCTTCTACTCAACACCAACCACGTCATTCTACCGGGTCCTCAGTTAAACCATAATTCAGTTTATCATAACGACTCAAGTTAATTTAAAGAGATAATAAACACAACAAAGCACTTGCATCAGGTTTATCCATCACAAAATCATATATTTTAACTAGTCCAGCATCTTAGCAACATGCAAATCATTTTCGCTAATCACTTTAAATATTTGAAGGATAATTTTATAACAACAATGGAGGTAAGCGCTTGGCATTTTATATCGTTCGAAATAAAATTCTGAAAAATAGAACGAGGAGCACGTAGATAAAAGAAAATGTATATATAAACCATCCAGCCAAAATGTCCAAGGTAGAACGACGATAAAGTAAAACCCCAAAGTTAGTATTTCAAAAGTAGTAAAAATAACCTGAAACCTACGAGCAGTATTCATCCATGACACAAACAAAATAATCAACTACAAATAAAACTCTAACAGAAGGGAATCCTCACTAGGGTCGGATTCCATTCCATCAGAGTCAGGCAAATCATCCACTGGCTGAGGGTGAGGAGAGGGCGGCAAGTCATCCGGGTCACTATCGATCCAACTGATGGTGGGTGGGGGTGAACGAGAGGTAGATGGTGGTGAAGGGCGGGTGGAAGGTCCATCTTCATCGGAAGAAGGTGCTTGAATTTGTAGTGAGTGGCGAGGTACTGGCCTAATAGAAGTCTCGACAACTTTGATGTCCTTCCATGTAGGTGCAGGAGATGGGCTGGGACAGGGGGTATGCTCGGGGTCAAGATCGATGATGGTCTTACCTTTGTCGACAAAAGTTTTGAGTCGTTTGGCTGGGGGTTCTTGTGGTGGTGGAGAAGAAGGCGGTGAGTGAATAATGATACTTCGTTTGGGTGGTAGGGGTACGGATATATCAGCAAAAAGGTGGTCACGCCAGTTGGGGTTGTGATGAATTCACTTTTTATTATATTTTTACTTGCCTTTTTGGTGCTCCTTAATAGAAAAAATGGACTTAGATAGTGCAAATAATATAGAAATCACATTTTGAGTAAATATCATAGGTTTATTAATTTTTGGTTAATTTGCATTTAATTACATAGATATAGATTGCAATTTTAATTATCTTAATAATTTTGCAGAGTCCCCAAGTTAATTTTGAGAAATCTTGGCCCTTGGATGAAAGTTGCCCCCAAAGTAGCCACTTTTAGGAGCAAAAGTGACAACTACAGCAAGTCTGGGCATTAAAGGTTCCAAAGTAGCTACTATCAAGCCCAAAAGTGGCAACTCCAGAAGTTCCAGGGATGCCAATTTTGAAGCATTTCTGCGCGTGGACACTATCAGCTCTCATAGTAGCCACGCGCACCAAAGTAGCCACTTTCAGCACAAATAGTGGCAACTCCAGAAGCTCCAGGACGCTAATTTGGAAGCATTCCTATGCATGGCCACTATTGGCTCTCATAGTAGCCACGCGCACCAAAGTAGCCACTTTCAGCACAAATAGTGGCAACTCCAGAGAAGTGGCAACCCTTCCATCCTGCGCGTGGACACTTTCAAGGCCCAAAGTGGACACTTTCAAAGGCAAAAGTGGACACTTTGGTGACATGTCATCCACTATAAATAGATTTTAGGAATTAGGGTACGGGACTTTTGACATTTTACACAATTTTCCTTTGCCAAATTGGGATAATTTCTTACGACATTGGAGTCTTGGGTGACAGCCAAGGGTCCTCTATAGGTTTTAATTTCCAATTTCCCTTTTGATTTTTGTTGAATTTACATTAATGTTGTTTACGTTCTTGCATTTCTTTCTCTCATTTGTGAAGCCCATCCATATGGAGAGCTAAATTTTCTTGTAATTCCTAGTCAATGCACATGAATCTTGAATTCTTGGGATTAATTGCTATACAAATCTTTCTTTTCTTGAATTTATTAACCCCAATCTCTGAATGAAATGGAATTTCATGAAGGGAACATTGCTTAATGAACCCTAATTTAGCTAATGAAATTCTAATTCAAAATTGCTTAATTTTGATTAATCCTTGAGGTTGCTTAATCTTAGGGATAGAGATTGGAGCCCATTAAGATGCTTAATTTTAATTGGGATGTTAAAGTTAGTCTTCGCTTGTTAGATTAACTTAATTCAAGGGAAAGAAAGGGGATTATTGAATCATTTGAAAGAATAATGATGGAACTTGTTGCTTGACTAGGAATTACTCATTTTAATTGATTGAATTTCACTAGTTTACATTTTGCTCTTGATTAAAATCTGGAAATTGACAAACCTCCCCCCAATTTACTTGCTTTAAAATATATGGTCACACTTGTTCGATGTATGTTCCCAACCAAAAATTCCTTGGAGACGACCTAGGACAACACCCTAGTACTACATTTATTTCTTTGCATATTTGATGAGGATTAACGACAATCTTTTGCATGACGAGTAGCTAAAATTCATTTCATCAGCTTCCAGCCGTCTTCAGTGAGGGGTCCCATAGCCATGGAGATCATCCCTTGGTACACGAGGCGGCTCATTGTCGGGTCGAATGTCCATGCCTCCTTCCCTTTGGAATCCTCTCACTAAATTCTTGCTCGCTGAGGGTCTTTCTATCATACAGTCATGCAATACATACTAAGACGCAATTCCAGAACAAGAACAGAAAGGGTGAGTGTAACGCCCCAAAAATGTAATATTGTTTGAGTATATATATATATATATACACTATTTTGTGGTATGATGATTGACTTAATGGTGATATGGATGTACGAATGTGCCTTAGTTTGATGGGAATGTGTGTGTGAATACATATATGTAAATGTATGTATACATGTGTGTGATTGGAATTTGGATTGAAAGAAATAGGTTAAGTTCTGGTGCAGGGCATTCTCGCTGTAGCGAGATAATTCTTGCTGCAGCGAGAGGTCCGTAGAAGGAAGGCACGTGACTGTCGCCTTCTCGCTGTAGCGAGAGACGTCTCGTTGTAGCGAGAGATGTCTCGCTGTAGCGACAATTTAGGTGCATTTCTGAGTGCAATCTCGCTGTAGCGAGAGGGTCTCGCTGTAGCAATATTTTGCAGAAACCAGAGTGCAGATTTGTCTGAGTTTTTCGCTGTAGCGACAGAGGGCAGAGTGTCGCGACTAGAGAGGTATTTGAAGGGTTAGGGTTCGAGGAGAGGGTTATTTTTCACGATTTCCCTCTCTCTCCTTCACTATTCTCTCTACCAAACCCATTCCTACCAATTAGAACCTTTCCAAGGACATTTGGAAGCTAGATTGAAGGTGAGGGACACATTTAGAGCTCTTGGAGGTAAGCTTCCATGGCTAGGGTTTTGGTTTTTGGTCCCTCTCTCTTATTTCCGAGGTTCTCTCTGAGTTCCCATGAAATTTCTTTGTGATTTAGGGTTAAAAATCGTGTGGGGGGCCGTTTCTACCATTACTTTGGATTGGATCTTCATTTTGAAGTAAGGGGAGGACTTCACTCTAGTTATCTTTGTTAGAAATAGGTCTATTTGGTTGTTTATGGCAATGAGAAAGAAATAAGAGGCAAAAATATGTGTATTGATGAATTCTACAAATTGTGTGAAAATGAGTGATATGATTTGTGTTGGTTGTCATTGGATGCTAGGAAATGATGTGTGTATGATAGAAATGTGATTGTGAATACATTGAGCATGATGTGTGACGATTGTGATGAAATGGTTGGTTACAACATGGATGAAATTGTGTTGACATGCCCTTGATTTCTAATTGAATAATGTGAATGGCTGGAAATAAGTGTGGATGGTATGTTGAATGAATGATGATGTGTTTGGATGTTGGAACTATGAATGGTTCAGAGATACACTGGGGGTGTAGAAGATATGGGCAGTAGAAATACCTTGGGGAAGAGAGGGTAGTGGTGACACCAATAGTGAGCGTGGGTGCATCACAGTCACACACTCTCCTCTTGACTCGGCCTCTGACTAACACCTTTGCCTGGGGGGCTCAATACCGCACATGTTGTATCCGTGGAGCGGGAGCTATTCAGGTGACCATCCATAGTATAACTGAGTAAGTCCCTGAGGTCAAGGGCATCAGGAATCTGTGATCACAGTGCCACAGTGAGCGTGGCTATGTGCAGTGAGCGCACGTGTGTTTGTGTAAATGTGTGGATTTGTAATTGGTGCAGTGAGCGAACCTATTGTGATTGAGAATTTGTATGTATGATGTTCGTTGACGTATGCTCCTAATATGATTAGAATTTATGCATACTGAGTCAGGTGAGTCTAATGCTTGTCTGTGTGTTTCTACTAGTGTAAAGGACTCACCCTTATGTTTATTTTTCAGGTAACCAAGACGATCAGCACCGAGACCCCTGAAGGAAGGAAGGATGAAACTGCTATAGGACTTAGAAATTTATTCTAAAAATCTGATGTATATTTTAGTCCTGTAGCAAGTAATGATGCAAATTGTACTCTAATTTCTTATTCAAAACATTTTATGAAATTGTGCTTGAACAATTATCCGAACGAAAAATTTTTACTACTCTGAACTTTGTAAAAACATATTTATTCAAAAATTTAAAATTTAGGGTGTTTCAATTTGGTATCAGAGCAGTTCATCCAGCCAGACTGGGGGAACAGGTTGAAGCGTCCTAGATAAGTGTTGATTGTTTTGATTACTTGATTTATAAATGTTATAATTGATCTGATATGCTGGAATACTGTTTGCTGACTATGATTAGCTTAGATAAAGCATGGCTAGTAGAGGTAGAGGTAGAGGAGCTAGGAACACTGAGGATCCTATGGAGTGCATAGCTCAAATGCTGGAGGCCTTGGTGCATAACCAAGGTGGAGAACCAGCGGAGTACAGAGGGTTATCTGCCTTCACTAGACATGATCCTCCAAAATTTGAGGGAGGGTTTAACCCTGAAGGAGCCCAGAGGTGGGTAGCTAATGTAGAGAAGGTTTTCAATGCTATGGGGTGTCGTGAGGAGCACACAGTCCCCTATGCCACCTACTTGCTGTGTGGGGAGACTGAAGATTGGTGGAGGTTTGCTGGTCAGACCTTACCACAAGGAAAGGGCTATATACAGTGGGAAGCTTTCAAGACCATCTTTTTGGGGAACTACTTTCCTTGAGACTTGAAGAAGCAGAAAGCCAGGGAGTTCCTCAAACTGAGATAAGGGAGTATGACTGTAGGGGAGTATGCTACAAAATTTCAAGAGTTGATGAAGTACTGGCCCTACTACTAGCATGGAGATGGAGAGGAAGACCTGTGTTCTCTATTTGAGCACGGGCTGAGGCCAGACATTAGAGCTGCAGTCAGTGTATTTTAGCTGACGGACTTACCGACCCTGGTGAGTAAAAGTAGAATTTTTGAGGCCAGCTCAAAAGGCAAGACAATGGACACTAGAGGGAGTGGTCCAATGAGGCATGATAGAAGACCCCCTAGATTTTCGAAGGGACCATATTCAGGCTCAAGCAAGTCTCACTCTAGTGGAAGTTCATCCCAAGAAAAGAGTAGCAGTGGGAGTGGTTCTGGTACTAGCTCTTTCAGAAGGCCGATTGATAAGTCTATAATTAGGCCCTCTTTTACAGCCCATATATTCATATTTAACCTTTATTTTATTTGGGTTTTACACTAATTTATATATTAATTGTACAGTTTGGTATAAAGAGGCTGCAAGTAGATTTTGGGTGCATTTTGGGCCCAAATTGATAGCAGTCAGCACATCCAGACCCATCAATAAGCACGGGGGTACTTCGAGCCCATGCACGGTCGTGCTTAAGGCTGCTCATCTGCGGGAAGCCCAATTATGAAAAGTTTGTAGGGTTTCCAAATCCTATAAAAGGGAGGATCTCAGGCATCGTAAGGGGACCATTTTTACATATTGGCTTTTGCTCTGGGATACATTTCATCTCATCTCTCTCTTGCACGGGATCCTTGGCACATGCTTGGCGAGACTTGGAGCTTCAAGCGATCGTACTTGAAGACCTGGAACACATCTCATACTCTAGTTTGATATTTCTTTTGATTATGGCTTTGTTTATGATTATTTTAGTTCTTTTCTTTAGCATGAGTAACTAAGTCCATAGCTAGGGTTATGGGAACTATTGTTTATGAATTTATGGGATTTTAATGTTTGAATCAGAATTTGATTTCCGTTCTGTGATTAGATTTTAGCCTACTACGCTTCTCTCTTAATCCTAAATTAATTATATCGTTAGGCAACTGTACCTCGATTAATTAATAGATCTATAGGGTAAAACGAGACAAAGGATTAGGTGGACCAAACCTATCTTTCTCTTCTAATCATTATTAAATTAACAAGTTCATAGGCTCCTTAAGCTTGCTTAAATTGATATCTTGTATGACCATTGGGGATGTTAATTTAGAGAAAAGAATATTAATATTGCATGACCATTGGTATTAATAGTATTTGTATGAATGATTGGTAATCACAAGGAAATCAGATTTAGATCTAAATAGAAAAATAACATAAATGATTGAATGAGAACACCCATACGCCCTAGGTTCCTCTTCGATAAGTTTAACCAAGACGTGCATTGTATTCATTGCTCTTAGTTTTATAATTGATTTTACAAATTCTTGGTTTTAATTAATTTCGTATCCTTGAAGCTTAAACAATTGAATTAAGAAACTCTTAATAATTGAGAATTAATCCTTGTGGGACGATATTTCGGGAACTTAATTTAAGAACCCTTTATTACTTCTTGGTGGGTACACTTGCCCTCCGAGCAAGTTTTTGGCACCGTTGCCGGGGATTGCTTTTTCAATATTAAGAAAATCTCAAATTTAATTGATTGAAGCAATTTGTATTTTATTTTATTTTGTTTTGTTTATTGTTAATTTTTTATATATATAATTTTTGTATTTATTTTATTTCATTTTTTTTTAATTTCACAATTACTTTTAATGTATGCTCACTCGTTGTAAGTGCTCTACAGCTTGTTTATTTGATTCAGAGATTGAAAGAATAGCGCGTAGACAAAGAAAAGAAGTGAGAGAGCAAAGAATGGCAGAGGGAAGGAGATCAATTCAAGATTACATGACACCCACCACTAGAGGCACTCCTGGAAGCATTGCGGCACCAAATGTGGAGGCCAACAATTTTGAATTGAAACCAGCACTTATAACCATGGTCCAGAACTCGATACAATTTGGAGGCATGCCTAACGAAGACCCCAATCTTCATCTGACAAATTTCCTCCGATTGACAAATACCATAAAATACAATGGAGTCTCCAACGATGCTATTCGACTCCATCTTTTCCCATTCTCGGTATCTGAAAAGGTGAATGCATGGTTTTCCTCACTCCCAGCCAACTCCATTAGAACTTAGGAGGATCTCACTCAACAATTCTTGGGAAAGTACTTTCCCCCATCAAGGTCCTCTAAGCTTATGATAGAGATATGTTGCTTCCAATAATATGAAGCAGAATCCTTATTCGAAGCATGGGAGCGATTTGGAGAGCTTTTGTGGAGATGTCCTCATCATGATTTTCTGATGTGGAGACAGGTACAAATTTTTTACAGTGGCCTATCAATCACTACTAGGGCTACAATTGATGCCGCAACAGGACAATCCCTCATAAGAAAAGATCCAGATGATGCATACAAGCAGATAGATGATATGACATCTTCTAGCTTTGAGTGGCACACTGTTGACTCTTATGACATCAAGAGGAATGAGACTGTCCCAGTTTACCAAGCAGAGAGCAACAGCCCACTAATGAACCAAATGGCAGCCCTTACAAAGCAATTAGAATCTTTAATAAAGGCTCAAAACCAACCTGTAAAAGCTCCTGCAAGCTCAGAATCTAAGCAAGAGGAGGCAAATTTCATGGGCATTCACAGTTCAGGGTGGAGGAGTAATCATCCTAACTCTTGGGGGAATGGCTTTGGAAGTCAAAATTCAAGTGTTTATCGCCCTCCTTATATGCAAAGTCAGGGAACAAGACCAGAAGGGAAAGAAGCCCCCAGATCTCAGTCCAACTTTCAAGATCAGATGATGCAATATGTGCATTACTCTAATAAGAGAATGACAGAGCTTGAATCCAAGTTGGACCAACATATTGAGAGAACTGAAAAGAGGTTTGCAGAGGTTAAATCTGAAATACAAGCCAGCTCTTCTAAGATGAGTGCACAATTGGAGCACATTACCAACCTTCTAAGTGAGAGAGTGATGGGAACATTGAAATCTCAGCCTGAACCTAATCCAAGGGAGCAATGCAATGCCATCACCCTTAGAAGTGGGAAGAAACTACAAGAATTGCAGAACAGAGGCACATGCACACCCATGCTTGTTGAGAAGCACGCCCATGCTGATTCTACACGCATGCCCGTGCTTACTGATAAGCACGCCCTTGCTGAAACTGAAGCACGACCGTGCTTATACAAGCACGCTGATAACCACGTCACAATGGTATCAAACAAACTAGATTTTCTTAAAAATTTTGCAATACAAGGAGTAAACCTAGGTCATCTCACAAGGACATAAGATACATTATGTTTTTGGTTCCATCATGTGATTTCAGATTAGCTTAGAGAAGGATTGTTTTGAATTAAATTGTGAACAACAGAAAAGAAAAGAACAAGGAATAATTATAGCAAAACGAAATATGAAATTCAACCAAATCAAGATCTCAATCACTACAACGCAATTCTCATTGTTACACGAATATAATTCCAACGAATTTCCAATCAACACTAATTCAATACGACATTAATAACCCAAAATCTAAATCTAGATTATGAATTTCATCAAAACAAGAACTGCAATCGCAAATCCAATGCTCTAACAAAATTCAAAACAATTGATTTATTGAATTAGGTGAATTCATTTATTTCAAATCTGAAATTTTCATTCTCTGTTTAGAATGCAAACAAAAAATCAATATCATGAAAAACGTAATTATCCTAATCAAAAAAGAGGAGGAAAAGCGCGAATTCTATAGAACCTAACCCGAAACTCAAACATAATGTTGTTCTTGAAACCTTGAACTGATTGATGGATTAGCCTTGCTTCATGATCATGTTTGCTTCAGCCGAAACCAAAAAATATGAAAAGATGGAAGGTAGAGAGACAAAAATAAAGGAAAGAATTTAAAATAAAGACTTGTAATTCTAAAAAAATTGCGGGAAAAGAAAAACAAGGATCCGTACATAGAGTCATAACCTCTATTTAAAGATAAAATAATTGGGCTTAATTAAGGCCCAACTCCCTAATGAGTTTCCTAAACACCTAACTAAGTAAAAGACATAATAATTGGGCTTAATTAAGACCCAACTCCCTAACTAAGTAAAATCAACAATACAATCAAATTCTGAAAATTTTAGTGCAGGGCCGCAACATGGTGACGCAATTTTAGACTTGAAGATGCTCGAACTGGGCTTTTCTCCCAACAGAGAAGTTGTAGATCTCTGTCTTATCTTTCCAGAGACACCAATTTTGTCGAATTATGAATAGTGTACCTACAGATATGGTCTTTGCAAGAAACTGTATCAAAATAAGAAATTATGGCAGGAATTAAGAAAGATTTATATTTAAATCCTAAATTACTCACTAACACATCAAAATAATGCACTAATGAAGCACAGTAAAACCAAAAACATGGAGAGAAAGATGTATTAAAATATGACTATCAAATACCCCCACACTTAATCCTTTGCACTCCGGGGCAAAACTTTCTAATGAATTTCCAATGCAAAGAATAAAGAAAGAGAACAAACATTTCTAGAATCAAGGAAACAAACAATCAATGAGACACAAATGACATTAAAAGTAAGCATGAAGGCAAGTTAAAATAAAGAAAGATTAAAAAATGATAGAACCTCACAGATAGTGTATAGCTCTCAACTCTCAAATATTTTCGGCTAGTATTTACGCTCAACACAACATGAAAACTAGCACAATCAAGCTTTGACAAGCTTCTAATTTCTACAACTTGAAACACATGCTATTAAAGATCAAAAGGACTTTTATTTAGCTTGTAATGTGGCCAAGGTAAAGGTTAGATGGAAAAGACATTTAGGCTAAAACAACCAAAGATAAAAGAGGAGCAATGGGGAATAAGTTTAAATAAGCAAAAAGATTACCCCTAGAAAAATCTCCTAACCCCAATGGTTTTCCACATATTTTTTTTTATATATATACTTTTTTTTTTTCATTTGCTTGCTTTTCTTTCTTTCTTTCTTCTTCTTTTTTTTTTTAAATACCAAACAACTCAATATCCATAATATAGAAGTATTTCCTAGAGGAACCCCCACACATATTAAAGACTCATTTCTAAAACAATTCCAAAGCTTCTATAATCCCTAAGGTTATGGAACATCATGGTTTTTCACTATATGGCTTATAATGAGCTAAAATCAAGGAAGGGTTATAAAGGCTCAAAGGGGGTAAACAAGAGGAATCAATGTAAGGTAAGTCAATTTGGCAAAGTAGCTACAATTTGAAGAAAGGCCTAAATCATATCAATAATGCATGTGACAAGAAGCTTCAAAAAGATACAAGGCAAAACCAAAGATAATCTAACAACATGAGTGAAATCACACAAGAAACAAGTAAAATATGCTCAAAATTCTCACAAGGTTTATATTCTATCATTAATGAATCAAACTCAAAATTTTCAAGCAACTTGCTCAACTAAAAATGTAAAAATGACTCATATCAAGTATTGCAACTTATCAACTAAAAATGGTGTAACAACTTTCACAATTCCTGCATCTAGAAATTAAAAAGAAAGGATGAAAACTCCAACAAAACATCATCAAAACAAAAAAAATAGAAGCACAAATTGCAGAATTTGAAAAATAGCAGAAAATGAAAAAAAAGGAAAACAGAAAATTGCAGAAAATGAAAAACAGAAAATGAAAACTGCAGAAAATGAAAAACAGAAAATGAAAACTGCAGAAAACAAAAAAAGTAGAAAACAAAAACTGCAACACAAGTTTTCATGCAACTCCCCCCACACTTAAAAGTTACATTGTCCTCAATGCAGCCAAACAACAAAGACAATTTGAAAGAATATAGAGTGGGGAAAGAACTCCCTAAAGGTTCAAGAGTTGGTGCTTCCAAGGACATGCTTTCTTCAATTTCCTCCTCCAACTTTGGACTTTGATGAAATTCCTTGAGTTGATGTCCATTGACCTTGAAAATGCTACCAGTGACTTCATTCTTAATTTCAACTGCACCATGGAAAAACACATTAGTAACAACAAAAGGACCATCCCATCTAGATCTAAGTTTACCGGCTATAAGTTTTAGGCGGAAATTGAACAAAAGCACTTGTTGGCCCACTTTGAACTCCTTTCTCAAAATATGTCTATCATGAAAGTCTTTGACTTTTTCCTTGTATATTTTTGAGTTCTCATAGGCTTCCAAATGAAGCTCCTCAAGCTGTTGTAATTGAAGCTTCCTTTCCATACCTGCTTGTTCAAACTCCAAGTTACAATGTCTTACCGCCCAATATGCTCTATGCTTAATCTCAACAGGCAGATGACATGCTTTACCAAACACAATCCTGTAAGGAGACATCCCAATCGGTGTCTGGTAAGCTATCCTATGAGCCCAAAGAGCATCCTCCAAAAATTTGCTCCAATCTTTTCTATTGGGGTGTACTATCTTCTGCAAAATCTGCTTGATTTCCCTGTTAAAAACCTCGGCCTGCCCATTAGTTTGGGGATGATAAGCTGTAGACACTCGATGCACAACCCCATACTTATGAAGCAAAGCCTGCATGCTTCTATTGCAGAAATGGCTTCCCCTATCACTGATAATGACTTTAGGCACACCAAACCTGCAAAAAATATTAGATCTAACAAAATCCACAACAACTTTAGAATCATTAGTTTTGGTGGCCCTAGCCTCCACCCATTTGGAAACATAATCTATAGCTAGTAAAATAAATGTGTAGCCAAAAGATACAGGAAATGGACCCATAAAATCAATACCCCAAACATAAAAAATCTCACAGAAAATGATCGGCTGCTGGGGCATCTCATGTCTTTGTGTAATGGCCATCCTTGCTCTCTCACACTGCTCACAGGTGCTGGAGAATTGATGTGCATCTCTAAAAATGGTAGGCCAGTAAAACCCACTCTCCAACACCTTCCTAGCTGTCCTATATGATCCATAATGTCCTCCAACAGGTGAACCATGACAAAATTGAAGCACAGAATGGATCTCCTGATATGGAATGCACCTTCGAATCATTTGGTCACTGCAAAATCTCCAAAGATAAGGGTCATCCCAAACATAATATTTAGCCTCACTTTTTAGTTTGGCTATCTGTGCTTTAGACGCATTTGTAGGAAAGACACCTGCAACCAGGTAATTCACAATATCAGCAAACCAAGGAGTAATATCATGTAACTGCATCAACTGCTCCTCAGGAAAATCATCTTTAATCGGAAAGGGATCAACATTCCCTCCTTCAATCTTACTTAAGTGATTTGCTACCAAATTCTCTGCACCACTCCTATCTCTGATCTCAATATCAAACTCCTGAAGGAGAAGCATCCATCTGATCAATCTGGGTTTAGCATCAGGCTTCTTTAACAGGAATTTCAAAGCTGCATGGTCAGAATATACAATAGTCCTAAAGCCTAGCAAATATGAACAAAATTTATCTAAAGCAAATACAATAGCTAGAAGCTCTTTTTCAGTAGTGGTGTAATTAACTTGAGCTGCATCCAATGTGCGAGAAGCATAAGCTATTACATGAGGAAGCCTCCCAACCTGCTGAGCTAGAATAGCTCCAAGTGCATAGTTGGATGCGTCGCACATAAGCTCGAAAGAAAGCTCCTAATCAGGTGGCTGAGCAATAGGTGTGGTGGTAAGCCGCCGCTTCAGTTCCTGAAAAGCTAGCTGACAAGGCTGATCGAAAACAAACTCTACCTCTTTCTGCAGAAGCTTGGACAATGGCAGTGCAATCTTGCTGAAGTCCTGTATAAATCTCCTGTAAAAACCTGCATGTCCAAGGAAGGAATGCACTTCTTGCACAGAAGTGGGGTAAGGTAGAGAAGCAATGATATCAATTTTAGCCTTATCAACCTGAATACCCTAACTGGAGACTAAGTGACCCAAGACTATACCTTCTGTGACCAAAAAATGACACTTCTCAAAATTTAACACAAGGTTAGTTTGGATGCACCTATGTAACACCTTAGATAAATTCTCTAGGCATGCATCAAATGAAGAACCATAGACAGTAAAATCATCCATAAACACCTCCATGCAACTCTCCAAAAGGTTAGAAAATATACTCACCATACACCTCTAAAAGGTGCCCGGAGCGTTGCACAAACCAAATGGCATCCTGGTGTAAGCAAATGTGCCAAATAGGTAGGTGAATGTGGTCTTGTGTTAGTCCTCTGGTGCAATATAAACCTGCATGTATCCAGAAAATCCATCTAAAAAGCAGTAATGAGATTTACCTGCCAGCGTCTCCAAAACCTGATCGATAAATGGAAGAGGGAAATGATCCTTGCGAGTAGCCTGGTTAAGTCTTCTGTAATCTACACAAACTCACCAACTGTTTTGAACTCTGGTTGGAACCAACTCATCTTTCTGATTCTTCACCACAGTCATCCCAGTCTTCTTTGGGACCACCTGCACATGACTAACCCACTTACTGTCAGAAATGGGATAAATAATACCTGTTGCCAGTAGCTTTGTGACCTCCTTCTTCAACACATTTAGAATAGTATGATTGAGTCGTCTCTGTGGCTGTCTCACAGGTCGAAACTCATCCTCTAATAAAATTCGGTGCATACAAATAGCAGGACTAATTCTAGGAAGGTCAGTAAGAGTCCAACCAATGGCCTTCTTATGCTCTCTCAAAACCTGCAATAATCTCTCCTCTTGATCAGAGTTGAGATCACGAGCAATAATGACAGGAAGTCGTTGGTTGTCCTCTAAGTAAGCATACTTCAAATGTGAAGGCAAAGGCTTAAGCTCTACTGATGGAGGTGGAGATAAGTCAACTGCTAGTGTTGAAACATCTACTGGTGTAACTATATCTGCTGCACCTGTAACATCAACACTACAAACAGCACACATAGATGAATCATCACAAGTACAAGATGGGTTAATGAAATCTGTAAAATCAGCAAATAAATCATCTAAATTTTTGCAATCATCAACAGTTAAATCAATAACATCTAAACTGAAAACAAAATGGTTCTTTGCTGGGTGTCTCATTGCTTCAAAAATGTTGAAATGCACCAAATTGTCACCAAACTCCATAGAAAGGGTCCCTGCATGCATGTCTATCTTTGTTCGCGCGGTCCTCAAAAATGGTCTCCCAAGGATTAATGTAGCATTGCTGGGTAGGTCGTCCTCCATCTATAGAATGTAAAAATCAGCAGGAAAAAGAAGGTCCTCAACCTTGACAAGAACATCTTCCATGACACCAAGTGGCTGCACAGTGCTTTTGTTGGCTAGCTGGACTACAATTCCTGTAGGAATCAAATCTCCAATCTCCAATGATCTAAAAACAGATGCAGGCATAACATTAATTGAAGTGATTAGCTTGACGTCATTAGCTTGACGTGCGAAGTGATTTACTCATGGCAAGGGTCTTGGTTGGAAGAAATGATGGGGGAATACACATCCACCTCTTCAATCTCCTCCACAGGAACTGAGTTCTCTAAAAAATGCTTCAGGCGATGTCCATTCACTGTGAAATATTTGGTAGTGGATTCACTCTTGATTTCCACTGCACCATTAGGAAACACTTGTGTGACTATAAATGAACCAATCCACCTTGAGGGAAGCTTTCCAGGCATGAATTTGAGGCGGGAGTTGAACAAGAGCACCTTTTGACCAACACAAAATTCTTTCCTGGCAATTAACTTGTCATGGTACCTCTTGGTTTTCTCCTTATAAATTCTGGAATTTTCATATGCCTCTAGACTTAACTCTTCCAACTCTTGCAATTGAAGCTTTCTTTGCTCTCCTGCTGAGTCATAGTGCATATTACAAGCTTTTACTGCCTAATATGCCTTGTGCTCTATCTCCACTGGTAAATGGCAAGCTTTGCCAAAGATTATTCTGTAAGGAGACATGCCCAAAGGTGCTTTGAATGCAGTCCTGTGTGCCCACAAGGCATCATCTAGCCTGCGGCTCCAATCTTTTCTGTGGGGCTGTACAACTCTTTCAAGTATTTTCTTTATTTCTCTGTTAGAAAGTTTTGCTTGGCCATTCGTTTGCGGGTGGTAGGCTGTGGAAACTTTGTGCAGAACTCCATATTTTCTCAGTAGGACTTCCATTGTCTTGTTGCAAAAATGACTTCCTTGGTCACTAATGATGGCACGTGGGATGCCAAACCTGCAAAATAGGTTGGAGCGAACAAATTCTGCAACAACTCTAGCATCATTAGTCTTGGTAGATTTAGCTTCTACCCATTTTGAAACATAGTCAACAGCAAGTAAAATGTACAAGAAACCAAAAGAAGAGGGAAAAGGGCCCATGAAGTCAATACCCCAGACATCAAAGATGTCACAATATAGGATAGGTTGCTGAGACATTTCTTGTCTCTTGGTGATCATTCCTCCTGACTTCTGGCAGCTCTCACAGATAGAATATGTTCGCCAAGAGTCTTTGAAAATGGAGAGCCAGTACAATCCTGAGTCCAACACCTTTCTTGCTATTCTTTGAGGTCCAAGGTGTCCTCCCACAATCGAATTGTGGCAAAACTGCAATATGGATGGGATCTCTTCATCAGGGACGCATCTTCTGATCACTTGATCATTACAGAACTTCCATAAGTAAGGGTCGTCCCACACATAATGTTTGGCATCGCTCTTGATTTTGTCCCTTTGAATTTTTGATGCATTTATAGGGAAAATTCCTAAAACCAAAAAATTAACCAAATCAGCATACCAAGGTACATGTGATGTGCACAACTCTAAGAGTTGTTCATCAGGGAAATCATCCTTGAGGGGAATGAGTTCAGGGACTCCCTCTATTCTGCTTAAATGGTCTGCTACCAAGTTTTGTGCTCCACTTTTATCTTTAATCTCCAAGTCAAATTCTTGAAGTAAGAGCATCCACCTTATTAGCCTAGGTTTAGAATCTGTCTTTTTTAGCAAAAACTTCAAAGCAGAATGATCAGTGAACACCACATCTTTTGATCCTAACAGATATGATCTGAATTTATCTAATGCAAACACTATGGCCAACAATTCCTTTTCAGTTGTGGTGTAATTGGATTGTGCAGTGTCTAAGGTCCTAGAAGCATAATAAATGACATGAGGGACCTTACCAACCCGCTGTGCAAGGACAGCTCCCACTGCATAATTTGAGGCATCACACATCAGCTCAAAGGGTATTGACCAATCTGGAGGTTGGATAATTGGTGTGGTGGTTAAGGCTTTTTTAAGGAAGTTGAAAGCCTCCTTGCAGTCCTCATCAAAGTCAAATTCAACATCTTTTTGCAGCAGCTTCGAAAGAGGAATTGCAATCTTGGAGAAATTCTGAATGAACCTCCTGTAAAATCCTGCATGGCCCAAAAAAGAACGAACCTCCCTCACCCATGAGGGGTAAGGAAGTTGTGAAATAACATCCAATTTTGTAGAATCAACCTCAATTCCTTTTTCAGAGATTATGTGTCCTAGAACTACACCCTGCTCTACCATGAAATGACATTTCTCAAAGTTAAGTAAAAGGTTAGTTTCAATACACCTCTTCAAGACTTTTTCTAAATTGACTAAACATGCATGAAAGGATGTGCCATAAACTGTGAAATCATCCATGAAGACCTCTATGCAATGCTCCACTAAATTAGAAAAAAAAATACTCAACATGCATCTCTGGAATGTGCTAGGAGCATTACATAGGCCAAAAGGCATTCTTCGATAAGCGAAGGTGCCAAAGGGACATGTAAATGTGGTTTTCTCTTGATCTTGAGGGGCAATACATATTTGGAAATAACCAGAGTAGCCATGTAGAAAGCAATAGTGGGACTTACCTGCCAATCTTTCAAGCATTTGATTAATAAAGGGTAGTGGAAAGTGGTCCTTCCTTGTTTCCTGGTTCAGCTGCCTGTAGTCTATGCAGACTCTCCAGCTATTCTGGACTCTGGTAGGTATCATTTCATTCTTCTCATTCCTGACCACTGTAAGTCCAGATTTCTTTGGCACCACTTGCACAGGGCTAACCCAGGTGCTATCAGAGATTGGGTATATGATCCCGGCTTGAAGCAACTTGGTGACCTCCTTCTTCACCACATCTAGGATGATGGGATTCACCCTTCTTTAAGGTTGTCTCACCGGTTTAGCATCCTCTTCCAACAAAATTGTATGCATGCACATGGAGGGGCTAATTCCTGGTATATCAGCAAGTGTTCACCCAATGGCTTTTTTGTGCTTCTTGATCACTTCTAGCAACTTCTCCTTTTGATCACTATCAAGCTTGGTGGAGATGATAACTGGGAGCTTTTCATTTGGTTCCAAATAGACATATTTCAAATGCTCCAGTAGAGGCTTTAACTCCAATGTGGGAGGTTGCTCTATAGAGGGAAGTGATTTAGCATTTTCATTTGACAAAATTTCTGCAACATTCAAATCAAAGGGATTAGATTCAACTGTATTTGCTAAATCCAATACTTCACATTCCACCCCTATGGAATTATCAACTTCATCAACACCAAAATTTTCAGAACTTTCATTCAAATAATCAGAATTTTCAGCACAAGTATCACACAAAGAGTTTTCATATGATTCACAAACAAAAGCATCTACACAATGGGAAAAATTAAGAAAAGAGTTTCTCAAAATTTCGGTTCAGCTCTCATCCACTAATGCATCAAATACCTCAATATGGAAGACAGAATGTTCTTCAATCGGATGTTTCATGGCATCCAATATGTTGAAGCGCACAATGTTATCCCCAAATTCCATGGTGAGTGAACCGGCATGTACATCAATCTTTGTTCTTGCAGTCTTCAAGAACGGTCTTCCCAAAATGATCGGTGCAGAATTTTTGAGTGACTCTTCTTCTTGCATGTCGAGGATGTAGAAGTCAACTGGGAATATGAGGTCATTTACCTTCACTAACACATCTTCGACAAGTCCGGCTGGATGTGTTGTGCTTCTATTGGCCAACTGAATTACTACACCTGTGGGCTGCAAGGGACCAAGAGATAGAGAAGAAAAAATAGACAATGGCATAACATTAATGGATGCTCCTAGATCTAACATGGCATTGTCTATCCTATTATTACCAATGATGCATGGAATAGTAAATGTTCCTGGGTCTTTACACTTCTCAGGCATTATGGTTTTCTGTTTCTCAAAAAGTGCAGAAACATTCCTACCCATGTTGACTCTCTCATTACCCTTCAGACACCTTCTATGTGTACACAAATCTTTCAAGAACTTGGCGTACTTGGGTATTTGTTTAATTGCCTCTAACAAAGGTATGTTTACCTCAACCTTTCTGAAGGTGTCCAAGATTTCTTTGTCACTCTCCTCAGCTTTCTTACTTGGTTTGGCGATCATAACCCTTTGAGGAAAAGGTGGTGGAATTGCCCTTTCAACTTCTTCTACCACTTCTTGAGTGGTGGGTGCATTTTCTTCCTCTCTCTCATCAACCAGGGGGCGAGGGATCTCCTTCTCCCTAGGCATTTCAGGCTCTTGCATTACCTTCCCAGACCGCAGAGTAATTGCACTGACATTCTTTGGGTTTGTGACTGTTTATGCTGGGAGATTGCCTAAACCTTGGGACTGAATTTGATTTATAGAGGAAGCCAACTGTCCCATCTGGTTCACAATTGTTCTGATACTGGCCTCTGTTCGCTGTTGAAAATTAATGTTGCTCATGGCCATCTGCTTCACAAGTTCCTCCAATGATGGCTTATTCTTCTGACAAGAAGAGGCTTGGGATGAGGACGCTTGCTGCTGTTGGTGAGGTTGTTGCCCATGTTGTTGATCATTCCATTGGCGTGGCTGGTGTGGCCTACCTTGACCAGCTTGGTAATTGTTGCTTTGCTGATTTTGCTGGTTGGAATTTCCTCCCCACCTCAAGTTTGGATGATTTCTCCAGCCTGGGTTTTACCGGTTTGAAGAAAGGTCATAGTTTGGTTGTTGCTGCGGCTGCTGAAAAGGAAATTTGTTAGTGTAAATATTTGCAGCATAGGCTTGGGGGTTACCTTCAGGAGTATCTGACTCCTGCAATATGGGGCAGCTGTCTGTATAATGATCTGCCGCTGAGCATATTCCACAATGTGTAGCTGGAACTGGTGGTGGAGGTGTTGCAGAGACAGCATTCTTTTGCATTGCAGCTAATTGCTTTACCATGGAGGCTAGCTCATCAATCTTGTGCTCCAATTTGTTTGGTTCTGTAGCTTGAACTTCATGCACACCTCTAGTAACACAAGAATTCTGTCTAGTTGCAAATTGCTGGGAGTTGGCAGCCATGTTTTCTATCAAGTTCCTGGCTGCCACAAGGGTCTTATCTACCAAGGCTTCTCCACTCGCTGCATCGATCATACTCCTATCCATTGGGTGTAATCCCTCATAGAAGTACTGGATCAGCAATTGATCGCTAATTTGGTGGTGGAGGCAGCTGGCACATAGTCTTTTAAACCTCTCCCAGTATTCATAGAGAGTTTCTCTTTCTAGCTGTCTAATTCCACAAATTTCCTTTCTTATCGATGCAGCTCGGGAGGCTGGAAAGAACTTCTCTAAAAAGAGTCTTTTGAGGTTGTCCTAACTTGTAATAGATCCGGGAGGAAGGTAGTAGAACCAATCCTTCGCGGTGTCCATTAACGAGAAAGGAAAAGCCTTCAATTTGACATGCTCCTCTGGAACACCTTGAGGTCTCATGGTGGAACATACAATGTGAAACTCCTTCAAGTGTTTGTGAGGGTCTTCACCTGAAAAACCATGGAATTTAGGTAGAAGGTGAATTAGTCCAGTTTTCAAAACAAAAGGGGCGTCCACATCTGGATATTGGATGCACAATGTTTGGTATGTGACATCCGGTGCAGCTAGCTCCTTAAGAGTCCTCTCGTCACCTGCCATTGCTCCAAAACTAGAGTTAAGTAAAAATGGAGAAGAGTAAACAGAATTTGGTGTCACAGGTTGCAAAGATGCAATAGGTGATGATGCTGATTCAGAGTGTTCAGAGTGATCCCTATGTGTCCTAATGTTCCTATAAAAAGTCCTATCAATCTCCTGGTCTAATGGATACAAATCTCTAGGGTTTGATCGGGTCATGCACTAGATATCAACTAACTAAATTGAAAGCAAATTGAGTAAATGAAATAACAAGAACAGTTTAAAATCTCTCTGCAGAATTATGCAGCAAAAGTGTAGAAAAACAGAGAAATATGCAGCAAAATGAGTGCAGAAAATTGAAAGTGAGTGATTGAAAAATTTCAGCACTTGAATGAAGGAAATGATGCAGAAAATCTTGCAATAACAATGCAGAAACAGACTACTAAATTCGTATGACTTTCAACACAACACAAAAACTCAAAATGAAACAAACACACTAACATGCAAGACACAAAAACAGAGTACCAAGCATGTTCAACATAAGTTCAGCACCAAAAAGTCTCCCCGGCAACGGCGCCAATTTGATGAAATGAATTTAGCTACTTGTCATGCAGAAGATTGTCGTTGATCCTCATCAAATACGCAAAGAAATTAATGCAGTACTAAGGTGTTGTCCTAGGTCGTCTCCAAGGAATTTTTGGTTGGGAACATACATCGAACAAGTGTGAACATATATTTTAAAGCAAGTAAATTGGGGGGAGGTTTGTCAATTTCCAGATTTTAATCAAGAGCAAAGTGTAAACTAGTGAAATTCAATCAATTAAAACGAGTAATTCCTAGTCAATCAATGAGTTCCATCATTATTCTTTCAAATGATTCAATAATCCCCTTTCTTTCCCTTGAATTAAGTTAATCTAACAAGCGAAAATTAACTTTAACATCCCAATTAAAATTAAGCATCTTAATGGGCTCCAATCTCTATCCCTAAGATTAAGCAACCTCAAAGATTAATCAAAATTAAGCAATTTTGAATTAGAATTTCGTTGGGTAATTTAGGGTTCATTAAGCAATGTTCCCTTCATGCAAATTCCATTTCATTCAAAGATTGGGGTCAATTTCAAGGAAAGAAAGATTTGTATTGCAATTAATCCCAAGAATTCAAGATTCATGTGCATTGACTAGGAATTACAAGGAAGTTTAGCCCTCCATGTGGATGGGCTTCACAAATGAAAGAAAGGAATGCAAGAACGTAAGCAACATTAATGTAAATTCAACAAAAATCCAAAGGGAAATTGGAAATTAAAACCTATAGAGAACTCTTGGCTATCACCCAAGACTCCAATGTTTTGGGAAAATGTCTCAATTTGGCAAAGGAAAAATGTGTAAAGTGTCAAAAGTCCCATAGCCTAATTCCTAAATTCTATTTATAGTGGATGACATGTCAGCAAAGTGTCCACTTTTTCCTTTGAAAGTGTCCACTTTGGGCCTTGAAAATGTCCACGCGCAATTCTCGTAAATTTGTCAATTCTCGGGAGTTGCCACTATTGGTCTTGAGAGTGGAAACTTTGGTGCGCGTAGCCACTTTGAAAGGCAATAGTGGCCACGCGCATCATGCTTCAAAATTGGCATCCCTGGAGCTTCTGGAGTTGCCACTTTTGGACTTGAAAGTGGGAACTTTGGATGCGCGTAGCCACTTTGAAAGGCAATAGTGGCCACGCGCATCATGCTTCCAATTTAGCGTCCCTGGAGCTCTCTGGAGTTGCCACTTTTGGTCTTGAAAGTGGCTACTTTGGAACCTTTAATGCCCAGACTTGTTGTAGTTGCCACTTTTGCTCCTAAAAGTGGCTACTTTGGGGGTAACTTTCATCCAAGGACCAAGATTTCTCAAAATTAACTTGGGGACTCTGTAAAATTATCAAGATAA
Organism: Abrus precatorius; assembly: GCF_003935025.1. Lineage (NCBI taxonomy): Eukaryota > Viridiplantae > Streptophyta > Magnoliopsida > Fabales > Fabaceae > Abrus > Abrus precatorius. The sequence continues at coordinate 15,066,876 of NW_020874362.1, forward strand.
TTAAAATTGCAATCTATATCTATGTAATTAAATGCAAATTAACCAAAAATTAATAAACCTATGATATTTACTCAAAATGTGATTTCTATATTATTTGCACTATCTAAGTCCATTTTTTCTATCAAGGAGCACCAAAAAGGCAAGTAAAAATATAATAAAAAGTGAATTCATCACTTGTCGGATGGCATCAAGGAGAGGAATATTTACTTCTATTCTGCTGAACATGTCCAGCAACTCATTATCCAACTCTGGTTTTTTTCTTGATGCTACTGGTCTGTTCGGGAAGGGCAGTGGAACATGTTTCTCAGTAGCTACATCACTATTGTTTTTAGAATTTGGTGCTGCAGCTGCAACTGCTGGTAACTCTTTTTCACTTCGCAGTGTAATAGCACTCACATTTCCCTTTGGATTCATGACTGTTTGAGAAGGCAGATTACTGGAACCTTGAGACTGAATCTGACTTAATTGAGTTGCTAGCTGTCCAACCTGAATCTTCAAATCCTAGACAGTTGCTTGCATGTTCTGTTGAAACTGCAGGTTGTTTGTAGCCATCTATTGCATCATCTCCTGAAATGATGGCTCACTTCTTTGTGTAGGAGGGGGTGGTGGAGGTGGTTGTTGCCTGAATGGAGGCTGATATTTGCCTACAGCAGGTTGAAATGAAGGTTGTTGGCTTTGTTGCTGCTGCTGCTGCTGTTGCCCCCCCATTTCAGGTTTGGATGATCTCTCCAACCTGGATTATATGTCTGGGAGTATGGGTTATAATTCTGATGCTGCTGATTTGGAGCTCTATATTGCTGCTGTTGGTTTATGTAGATTACAGAAACATTCGCATCTGTATCTTGCAATGTAGGACATGAATCTGTAGGGTGCTCAGTGGAAGTACATATGCCACAGACTCTTGCTGGTTGCTCACTTACTGCACTTACTTGTTGTTGACCAATTGCCAAATGCCTCACCATGGTGGTCAACTCGTTGATTTTGTTTTCCAGCCTCTGATTTTCCACACCATAAACAGCACTAGTACCAAGACCAAGTGCTATCTCATTTTCTCCCTTAGTAGCTCCTTTGAATCCGAATTGTTGAGTGTTGGCTCCCATGTTTGTAATAAGTTGCCCTGCAGCATGTGGTGTCTTATCCATCAATGCTCGTCCACTTGCCGCATCTATCATACTCCTGTCCATCAAAGTTAATCCCTCATAAAAATATTGAATTAGTAATTGCTCACTTATTTGATGGTGGGGACAGGTAGCACACAGCTTGTTGAGTCTCTCCCAGTAGTCATACAAAGTCTCCCCATTCAGCTGCCTTATACCACAAATCTCTTTCCTTATTGTTGCAGTTCTGGAGGCAAGGAAGAATTTTTCCAGAAATAACCTCTTCATTTGATTCCATGTAGTGATTGTTGAAGGTAGGAAGTAAAGCCAGTCTTTTGCAACACCATCCAGAGAGAAAGGAAACGCCTTCATCTTGACATGGTCTTCAGGCACTCCCTGAGGTCTCATGGTGGAACACACCACATGAAACTCTTTTAAATGCTTATGAGGATCTTCACCTGTAAGTCCATGAAACTTTGGCAACAAATGGATAAGTCCAGATTTAAACTCATAGGAAATTGTTTCATCTTTAGGACATTGGACACACCATGACTGATAAACAACATTAGGTGTGGCCAATTCCTTCAAAGTTAGCTCAGGGTTATCAGTCATATTCTCAATTTCAAGTTCAAATTCACTAATAGTAGGATTAACAGTTTCAGAAGAAGCACCAAATACACTACCACTATTTTTGCTAGCTCTTATCCTACGAAGTGTTCTTTCTATCTTAGGATCAGGTTGATTCACTACACTAGGGTTAGCCCTGGTCATGTAAGGTTAGAACCAACAAGAACAACAAGCAATCAATGAATGCACAAAGTAGGTTTACAAAGCAAGTACCATCAAAATGCTAGATATGAATGAAGTGGGACCATGATAAATCTCTTTTTGATATAGAAAAACACCACAAAAAATTTCAGATTTTATTGAATTGATTTACCATGGAAACTAGAAGCCTAAAATCAAGAAAAATAGGTCAATAAATGCTGAAAAATAAAAAACTTTTAGAAAACATGCAATTTTTGAAAATTGAGCAGCCTCAACCGACGGAGCAGGTTTTAATAAATAGGGAATTTTTTTCTACCCCAAAGTCATGTGTGGTGGGTTAATTTCTGACATTCCTAGCAAAAGTTATGGCACTTTTAAGTTTCACAAAAATTCTCTTGGCCACCATAATGTATCTCTTTTTCTATTAATCATTTTTGCAATCTACCAACTCTAAACACTAATAGACACTAAAAGAAATGTGGACACAAAAATTCAGATCAAAATTCAATCTCTAGGTATTTTTTTGGAATTTTTCAAAATTTGATGAATAGTGCATGAATAGTGCATGAACAGTAAAATATGATATCAAAATATGCAGCAACTATGTTTTTCGCATGCAGCCACAACAATTGAACCAATCACAATCACACACTCAATTGCAATGAAATAATGGAATAGACAATCAAAGGATCATGAATAAACATTAAAACATGAATTGATCAACACACACATACGAATTGAAATGCAAAACTAAATCTGCAAACGAACACAGAAACACATAATACTTAGTTTCAGAGTTTGCAAACAAACATAAACACAATACGCAGAACGGAATAGACGAACAAAATGCACTATGAAATAAAAACACAGATGAAATGTAGTAGAAACACAGAAACACCAAATCAGTTACTACATATGATGAAATAAAAACAAATTGACTTATGTCCCCGGCAACGGCGCTATTTTGATAACCACGTCGCAATGGTATCAAACAAACTAGATTTTCTTAAAAAATTTGCAATACAAGGAGTAAACCTAGGTCATCTCACAAGGACATAAGATACATTCTGTTTCTGGTTCCATCATGTGATTTCAGATTAGCTTAGAGAAGGATTGTTTTGAATTAAATTGTAAACAATAGAAAAAGAAAAGAACAAGGAATAATTATAGCGAAACGAAATATGAAATTCAACCAAATAAAGATCTCAATCACTACAACGCAATTCTCATTGTTACACGAATATAATTCCAACGAATTTCCAATCAACACTAATTCAATACGACATTAATAACCCAAAATCTAAATCTAGATTATGAATTTCATCAAAACAAGAACTGCAATTGCAAATCCAATGCTCTAACAAAATTCAAAACAATTGATTTATTGAATTAGGTGAATTCATTTATTTCAAATCTGAAATTCTCATTCTCTATTTAGAATGCAAACAAAAAATCAATATCATGAAAAACGTAATTATCCTAATCAGAAAAGAGGAGGAAAAGCGCGAATTCGATAGAACCTAACCCCGAAACTCAAACGCAATGTTGTTCTTGAAACCTTGAACTGATTGATGAATTAGCCTTGCTTCATGATCATGTTTGCTTCAGCCAAAACCAAAAAATATGAAAAGATGGAAGGTAGAGAGACGAAAATAAAGGAAAGAATTTAAAATAAAGACTTGTAATTCTAAAAAAAATGCGGGAAAAGAAAAACAAGGATTCGTACATAGAGTCATAACCTCTATTTAAAGATAAAATAATTAGGCTTAATTCAGGCCCAACTCCCTAATGAGTTTCCTAAACACCTAACTAAGTAAAAGACATAATAATTGGGCTTAATTAAGACCCAACTCCCTAACTAAGTAAAATCAACAAGACAATCAAATTCTGAAAATTTTAGTGCAGGGCTGCAACGTTGTGACGCAATTTTGGACTTGAAGATGCTCGAACTGGACTTTTCTCCCAAAAGAGAAGTTGTAGATCTCTGTCTTATCTTTCTAGGGACACTAGTTTTGTCCAATGCCGAGTAGTGTAGCTCCAGATATGGTCTTTGCAAGAACCTGTGTCAAAATAAGAAATTATGGCAGGAATTAAGAAAGATTTATATTTAAATCCTAAATTACTTACTAACACAAATCTAAACTAACACATCAAAATAATGCACTAATGAAGCACAATTAAACCAAAAACATGGAGAGAAAGATGTACTAAAATATGACTATCACTCAACCTCAACTATGTGCCCATAGCTTCTTGGAAACTCTGCCAAAACTAAGAAGTGAATCAAAGATTTCTATCAGAGATAATACTAGAAGGTACTCCATGTAACCTTACAATCTCTCTGATGTACAATTCTGCTAATTTCTCCAAGCTAAAGGTCATGTTAATTGGCAAGAAATATGTACTCTTGGTCCGCTTATCAACTATGACCCACACGACATCATGATTTTTAACTCTTCTAGGTAAATGGGACACAAAATCCAGTCACATGGTCCCACTTCCACTCCGGAATTTCCATCGTCTGCAACTTTCCTGGAGGGCTCTGGTGCTCCGCCTTTGCCTTCTGGCAAGTCAAATAAGCTTTAACAAACTCAGATATCTCTCGCTTCATGCCTGGCCACCAAACATCTGATTTAAATCTTGATACATCTTGGTAACACCAGGATGAATGTTGAGACTACCCTTGTGTCCTTCTTTTAGAATTGCTCTCTTTAATTCAGCATCTCTAGGGACACAAACTCGACTTTGGCATCTGAGAATACCATCAGCATCTTTACTAAAACCCTTTGTCTTATCTGTCCTGAAGAGAAATACAATCTGACATAACATCAGATCACACAGTTGTTTGTCTTTAATTTCCTATAAGAAATTGTTAGTCACCACAATTCGGCCACAACTAACCTTTTCAGGTGTTAAGTTCACATGTATGTTCAGGTCTCAAAATTCTTCTACCAAAAGAGTTTCACTAACTCTTAAGGAGAATGTCTGAACTATATTCCTACTTAATGCATTGGCCACCATGTTAGCTTTTCCTGGATGACATTGGAGCTGAAAATCATAATCCTTAAGGAATTCCACCCAACGCCTCTGCCTCATATTTAACTCTCGTTGATCAAACAAATAGTTCAGACTCTTGTGATCACTATACACATCAAACTGAGCTCCATAAAGATAGTGTCACCACACTTTTAGAGCAAAGACTACAACAACTAACTCAAGGTCATGGATCGGGTAATTTTGCTCATGAGTTCGTAATTGGCAAGATGTATAAGCTACCACTCCTTTATCTTGCATCAACACACATCTCAATCCCTGATGGGAAGCATCACAATACACCTTAAACAGTCAACTAGTATCAGGGAGAATCAACATCGGCGAGGAAGTTAGTCTCTGCTTGAACTCATTAAAGCTTTGTTCACATTCCTCAATCCATACAAAGGGTTGATCACGGCAAGTGAACTGTGTCAATGGTGTAGCTATCTTCACAAATCCCGCTATAAATCTCTGGTAGTAACCTGCTAGGCCCACAAAACAACAAATTTCTGTGGCTGTCTTTGGCCTTTCCCACTACAACACCGCTTCAACTTTGGAAGGATCGACTACAATTCCCTTAGCTGAAATAACATGACCAAGGAACTTCACTTCCTCTAGCCAAAACTCACACTTAGACAATTTAGCATATAACTATTTCTCCCTTAAAACACTAAGTATAGTCCTTAAATGCTCTGCATGTTCCTCTGACGAACTAGAATAAATCAAAATATCATCAATAAAGACTACCATAATCCAATCTAGAAAAGGTCTAAAGATCCGATTCATGTAGTCCATAAATGCAGCTGGAGCATTTGAGACTCCAAAGGGCATCACTATATACTCATAATGGCCATATCTAGTGCAAAAAGCAGTCTTAGGAATATCTTCATCCTTCACTGGGATCTGATGGTACCTAGACTTCTAATCAATCTTAGAGAATATCTTAGCACCTCTCAATTGGTCCATCAAATCATCGATCCGTGACAATGGGTACTTATTCTTAATTGTCAACTTATTTAACTTGCAATAATCAACACATAATCTAAAACTTTTGTCCTTCCTTTTCATCAAGACAACTAGTGCCCCTAAGGCGATACATTCAGCATAATCATCTGTTTCCACATTAGATCCTTAATCTACTCCTTAAGCTCCATCAACTCTTTTGACACCATTCTGTAAGGTGCTACAGACACTGGCTCAGGATTCAAATCTATAGCAAACTCCACCTCTCTACGTGGGGGTATTCCATGAATATCCTCTAGGAAGATCTCAGGAAATTCCTGTACTACTGGTATTGACTGAACGCTTTGCTCAATTTCTGCATTCATAACACCCAACAAAGCAAAACAAAACAAGATACTTCCTCATCCAAGGATGTTTCTACTTAGCGAGTAGAAATCAATTCAACACAGCCTTGCTGCTCTGAGAAGATTAAACACCTCAGGCTATAATCAATTAGCACACGATTGGCAGTTAGCCAATCCATACCTAGGATTACATCTAACCCTGACATCGGGATACAAATAAGATTTACCTTATACTTTCATCCCTCAATTACTATGGGACACTTAACACAAACTGTCAAAGTTTTGATCGAACTTAGAGTAGGTGTTGATACTACCAATTTCTTAGATCGCTCACCGATAACCCTAAGTTTCTCACACAAATGTCTGCAATAAAAGAGTTTGTGGCTCCAGAATCAAACAATATAGAAAGAGAAGTACCTACCACTACCACTGTCTCCTGAACGAGATCCGTGGCCTGGGCTGCCTCTAATGCAAAAATAGTGAATACACGTCCCTCTGCTCTCGATTTGGTTATCGTCGGAGCTCTACCCGCTTTAGGCCTCACAACATGCAAGGTGTTAGCAGAAGACAAAACTGCCCCCACTAGGCGTAGGACAGTCTCTAGCAAGGTGTCTTGGCTGCTGGCACGAGGAGCAAACTCTGACATCAGCCTATAGGCACTGGCTCAGGTAGTGTGGCCTACCACACTTGAAACATCTGACAATCTGCGACATTGAGGCTCTAGGAGTGGAAGAAGTTGCTCCCTTAGGCTGAAATACAGAAGTAGCAGTTGTAACGCCCCAATTTTCGTAAATTAGCTAATAGCTCTTGAATCGAAATTACTTGCTAATTTCAACTTGCTAGTATCAGAATAATTAGATAGATGTTGATTTTTTTATTTTTATAAAATATTGATTTATTTCTGAGTTCGACATTTTAGGGTAACTGCATGCTGTAACGCCCCAAAATTCATCAACTGACCTAGTACTCTTAGATATCGATTGTTTGCTAATTTTAGTTTGCTAGTATCAAAATAGTTAGCTAGATGCTGAATTTTCTATTTTATTCACCGAGGAGAATAGTGACTTGATCTCTAAGTTCTGCATTTTAGAGTAACTGCATGTAATACACTTAACTTTGATATCATCCAAAAATTGTCCTGATTATTTTCAGCTGTACTGCAAAAAAAAAAAAAAACTCTTGAGTATCTTGTTCAAAAAGCCACATTTTGTCTTATTTAAATTATTGAAAAATAATAATTATCTGTCTCGAAAAATGTGAGATTTTATAATCATTTCATAGATTTTGTAATCATTACCAAATATTAGTCAGTTGATGAATCCATAATTTTACTAGTATTTTACTATAGTTTTAATCCATTTCATAAGGAAAATGTGTTAGAAAAAGCAGAAAAAATCATAAAAATAGAATGATTGGAGAATTTCTTTAAATACATAGTTAGTTGAGCATTTATGAAATTTCTGTGTAAAAATTAATAATTGAAGTGTGTTTTTGTAGAAAATGCTGAGTAAAGACCATGAGGTTGATAGATCAATGGAGAAATAGCAGAAAAGTAGCAAGTCTGGACTCAAAGAACATGGGTTATGGAGTTTAAGCTGGCCGTGGTTACTCTTGCTAGCGAAAGTGAGTGATTCATAGCTTAAATGAGAAGTTGAGTGTGGGCGTGATCACTTTTATCATTGAAAGTGAACATTCCAGAGAAGTTCAATCTCAGCTTAGTTGTGCGTTGTCACTCTCGCCGACAAAAGTGAATGTCCCAGAGAAGCTTCAGACTCAGCAGGCCAGGCGTAACCACTTTTATAAGCAAAAGTGAGCGTTCCAGAGAAGGCAGAATTTCAGTATACTCTGTGTGGTCACTCTTGCTAGCGAAAGTGAGCATTCCAAAGAAGGCGAAGTTTTAGAGTATTTTGCGTAACCACTTTTATCATTGATAGTGGATGTTCCAGAGAGTCTTCAACTTGGCAAGTTGTGCGTTACCACTTTTACTCATAAAAGTGATTATGCACAACGCCGCGACCTTCTGCGTGGCCACTCTTATCAGCAAGAGTGATAATGCCAAGAATCAGAATTTCTATAAATACATGTTTCGAGCTCAGATCTCGGGATCTTTCATTCATTTTCCATTTTTTTGTTAGATTGTCGTTGAGAGAGATTGAGAGAGAAGATTGGGGTCAAGTCTCGAAGCTTCCACAAAGAGGAAACAGATTGGAGCTCTTGGCCATGGCTTCTTGGAGTTTTTCTTCTTCTTCTTCTTCTTTCTATTTCTCTTCTCCCATGTCTGAGTAGTTTCTTGTAGTTAGGGGTTTATGGAACTCGAATTGATGTATTAATTTGATTCTTGCTTCTGAAATTTGAGTATTTGGATTAATTGAGTTGTTAATTCTGCACTTTTACGTAATCTTTGAATAGGAATTCATTTGATTAACCTTAGAGGAACATTTGCTAATGGGAATTGGATTTGATTCTCTGATCTGAATGAACAACCAGAATCAGGAGTTTCTTAGGGATAGGTACACTTAATTCTGCAATCCTAATGTTCCAAGCCTTAATGCAACATTAAATTGAACTTCACCTAAGGGATTAGGGTGGTTTAGTTACTTGTTAGGGTCAATGAGTTAAGAAATTAACCTTTGGCTATTAAAATGCGAAACTGATTGTTAATTAACCAAGTTCTTGAATGTTCAGAAGCATAATTGAATTAATATTGACATTCTTGTGAAGTAAATTCCTAACTACCTTTCAATCCATTTCTCATGTCACATTGCATTCATTGATCTGTTTTTCTGCAAATTTTCTTTACTCTTAATTGCTTTGGTTTATTGCTTTTGTATGTTACAACTCTTCTCCTGAATTCGTATGGCTCAAATGGTTACAATTTTGTGAATTGATACTTGAAATCTAAATTCCCTGTGGAGACGATTCCCTGTGGAGACGATATCCTGTTCTTAAAAATTACTCATTACTTGCTGCAATACTAGTGCACTTGCTAGTGTTTAGATTGCAAACAACAAGTTTTTGGCGCCGTTATCAAGGAATTTTGTATTTCAATATCATTAGTAACAGAAAAATTGCTAGATTAAGTTCTTGATTTCTGAATTTTTCTCTCCAATTTCGTATTGCATAGAAGTACTCTGTTTTGCCTATACTTAGATAAGTATAGAAAATTAGAAGGTAATTTCTGTATGATTTTGCACTTCTGCATAATTCTGCAGTTGCAAATTTTGATATGATTTTGTTGTTATTTTTCTGCATCAGCTTTGTTTAGTGTATATCTAACTATTGAATTTTAGTTTAACTTTGTTAACTTTTTGATTGTATATGCGAGGGAAAAACAAAAATAAAGCCACTTTGGTATTTGATCCAGACATTGACCAAACTCTAAGAAGGTTGATAAGTGAAGCAAGAATTAAACAGATTCAAAGAGAGAAAAACAAAAGTTCTACATCAACACCTCAACCCAGTCAGATTCCAAGACAAATAAAGATGGGAGAACAACCAAGACTAAGAACATTAGGGGATTATGCAGTTCCTAATCTCCAAGGATTCAGCTCTTCTATTATGAGACCTACAATTCAGGCCAACCACTTTGAGATAAAACCTGCACTTCTAAATCTGGTACAACAAGACAAATTTGCTGAACACCATTCAGATGATCCAAATCTGGACATCTCTAATTTCTTACAACTTTGTGACACAATCAGAATCAATGGGGTAAGTGAGGATGCAATCAGACTTAGATTATTCCCATTCTCATTAAGGGATAAAGCTAAGTGCTGGCTTCAAGCCCAGCCACAAGGGAGTATATCAACCTGGGCTGACCTGGTGAACAAGGTTCCTAATCAAATATTTTCCTCCTTCAAAAGCTGCAAAAATCAGAGGGTAGATTACATCTTTTGTTCAGCAAGAAGGAGAGCCATTGTATAAGGCATGGGAAAGATACAAGGAGTTATTAAGGAAATGTCCTCATCACTGCATACCTGAGTGGATGCAACTTGAAACATTCTATAATGGAATGACTGATGCAACTAAAACCATGATAGATGCGGCAGCTGGTGGTTCATTAAGTTCAAAGACTTTGGAAGAAGCCCAACAAATCATAGAAATGATGGCATCCTCGATGTATCAAAATATGAATGAAAGACAAGCTACGAGGAGAGGAGGATATGATGTATAATCCATAGAAGCTATGTTTGCTCAAAATCAACTTCATAATCAACAATTTTCTGAACAGCTTGTTGCATTAACTCAACAAATAACTAACATGCACACTGGTGTGGTTCAAAATTCACAACTGAGTTGTGATTTCTGTTATGGCAACCATGTGAATGGAGCTTATGATCCCACAGTTATAGAACAACCTGATCAAGTTAACTATATGGGCAAATATCAAAGGCCATAACAACCATATCCACCTGGTTTCCAGCTAAATAACAATAGAGGACAACAGTTTTCTAAGTGAAATCCACAGAATTCTACTACAAGAGGAAATACACCTACTGCACCTTTCCAAAGTGCAGCTCCTCAAGTTCAGCAACAATATTTTCAAGGAAGTTCTTCTTCACAATTTCAAAAAAATCAAGGGTATTCAAATTCAAGACCCTTGAGTGAGAAAGTGAATGGAATTGAAGAGACACTACTGCAGTTTTTGAAGGTGACAGAAACTAATTTCAAAAATCAAGAAAGTTCTATAAAGAAGCTAGAAACACAAATTGGGTAGTTGGCTGAGCAACTTGTAAATAGAGATGAAGGAAGGTTCCCTAGTAGCACAATAGTGAATCCAAAGGAGCAATGCCAAGCTATAACCACTAGAAGTGGAGCAGTAGTTTCCAGCCCAAGAAAGAAAGATGAAGCCACCAATTTGAAGGAAGAAAGTGAGCTGAAACAAGAAGATTTTGAAAGTGGGAAATATACTATGTTAAAGAGAGGAGATGGTGAATAAAATTGCAAAAAAAGCAAGAAAAAAGGGGCAAGAAGCAGAGATTTGAGCAGACCTGCAAACCTATTAATGAAGAGCAGTATAAGAGATTACCTTTTCCAAAAAGAGTACAAGATCCTAGATAAGAAAAATAGTTTGAAAGGTTCATTGATGTGTTTAAGAAGCTCCAAATTAATATACCATTTGCAGAGGCATTAGAACAAATGCCTTCATATGCAAAGTTTATGAAAGAGCTCTTGTTTAAAAAGAGGAAGTTGGACATAGAAAAATTGGTACCACTCACTAAAGAGTGCAGTGCAATTTTGCAGAGAAAACTGCCTCAAAAGTTAAAGGATCTAGGGTCATTCAACATACCCTGCTCCATTGGAAATTACACAGTTGGAAAAGCTTTGTGTGACTTGGGAGCCAGCATAAATTTAATGCCTTTAGCCATTATGAAGAAGCTGGGAATTGAGGAGGTGAAACCAACTGAGATTACATTACAATTAGTTGACAGATCATATACATATCCTTATGGAGTAGTGGAAGATCTTTTAGTCAAGGTGGACAAATTTATATTCCCTGCAGACTTTGTTATACTAGATATGTAGGTAGATGCTGATATCCCTATCATATTAGGAAGGCCATTCTTAGCAACAGGGAGAGCCTTAATAGATGTACAGAAAGGTGAATTAATGCTAAGAGTACAAGAGGAGAAAGTCATTTTTAATGTATTTGAGGCCATCAAACATCCAAGTGATGATATGAGCTGTATGAAGATTGATGTAATAGATGTTGTGATACCACATTCATTGGAGAAAAATGATGAAAGTGCAGTCTTAGAAAGCATGTTAGCTGCAGCAAAATGTAGTATTTATGAAGAGCAAGATGAGGCAATGAAAGACTGCATTCTGCAATTAGATTCCTTTCCCTATATGAACAATGAAATAAACCAACTCAAGGAAGAACTACATCAAGAAGAGAAAAGAAAGAAGAGCCCAAAGTGGAGCTTAAGCAATTACCCTTTCATTTGAGGTATGTGTTTCTTGAAGAAGGCCACAACAAACCTGTAATAATAAACAACAATCTGTAGAAAGACCAAGAAGAAAAGCTCTTGAGAGTGTTAAGAGAGCACAAATTTGCACTAAGATGGCAGATTTCAGATTTGAAAGGTATAAATCCTTCTTTTTGCATGCACAGAATTTTATTTGAAGAAAATTGCAAGCCTGTTGTCTAACCTCAAAGAAGACTTAATCCAACTATGAAGGAGGTAGTGAGGCAAGAGGTGACGAAACTACTAGATGCAGGAGTTATTTATCCAATTTCAGATAGTTCATGGGTAAGTCCGTTTCATGTGGTGCCTAAGAAAGGAGGTATAACCGTTGTTCCAACTTAAAAAAATGAATTAATACCCACTAGGATAGTAACCAGATGGCGAATGTGCATAGATTATAGGAGGTTGAATGATGCATCAAGGAAAGATCATTTTCCTCTTCCATTTGCTGACCAAATGCTGGAGAGATTGGCTGGATTTAACTACTATTGTTTCCTAGATGGATATTCTGGTTACAATTAGATTGTAGTTGACCCAAGAGACCAAGAAAAGACAGTATTCACTTGTCCTTTTGGAGTTTTTGCATATAGAAGGATGCCATTTGGGCTGTGCAATGCTCCAGCCACTTTTCAAAGGTGTATGCTGTCCATTTTTTCTGATATGATTGAAAGAATTATAGAAGTTTTTATGGATAACTTTTCTGTATTTGGTAATTCTTTTGATCAGTATCTAGCTAATTTATCTCTTGTTTTGCAACATTGCCAAGACTCAAACCTTGTGCTCAATTGGGAAAAATGCCATTTTATGGTACAAGAAGGGATAGTATTAGGACATAAGATTTCAGCAAGGAGAATGGAAATGGATCCTGCAAAAGTAGAAGTAATTGAGAAGCTACCTCCACCTGTAAATGTTAGAGGAGTAAGAAGCTTTTTGGGACATGCTGGATTCTATTGCAGGTTCAATAAAGATTTTTCAAAAATTGCCAAGCCATTGAGTGAATTGTTGAGTAAGGATGTAGAATTCATTTTTTATGATAAATGTTTAATAGCTTTTAATACTTTGAAAGAGAAATTAATTTCTACACCTATACTTGTTAAACCGGATTGGGAATTACCTTTTGAGCTGATGTGTGATGCTAGTGATGTAGCTATAGGAGCAGTCTTAGGCCAAAGAAAAGACAAGAAACTGCATGTCATTCATTATGCTAGTAGAGTTCTTAACACTACACAAATCAATTATACTACTACTGAAAAAGAACTCTTAGCTATAGTCTTTGCATTTGATAAGTTTCGGTCTTACTTAATAGGGTCCAAGGTTATAGTTTTACACTGACCATGTTGCTCTTAAGTATCTTTTGTCCAAGCAAGATGCCAAACCCAAATTATTAAGATGGATCTTACTTCTTCAAGAATTCGAGTTGGAGATCAAAGACAAGAAAGGAAAGAAGAATGGAGTTGTTGACCACTTGTTAAGATTACCACTTGAAGCAATACCATTTGAAGTGGAGCAAATAAAAGAAGAGTTTCCAAATGAGAGTTTATTCAAGATTGAATCCCAGCCCTGGTGATGAATCCATATTTTACTAAAATTTTATACATCATTTATTACTTTTTATAGAAAAGAATAGACATATATAGTGTAAATAAGATGAATATTCCAATTAGGCTAAATAATATAGGTTTCTTAGTTTTTGGTTAATTTACATTGATTTAGATAGTTTATTTTACATGTTTTGATCATTTGAATAATGTGGCAGGAATCCCTAAGCTTATTTTGAAGAATTATTGGATTTTGAGGAATTTGAGGTGAAAGTAGCTACTTTCAAGATTGATAGTGACAACTACAGCAAGCCACTTCCAGCAAAAGGACCAAAGTAATCACTTTCAAAGCTTAAAGTGACAACTATAGCAGCCCAAAATCTACTAAACCTGCGCGTGGTTACTATAAACTTTCGTAGTAATCACTCCAGAGCATGCACAATTGAAGGTGCTGCACGTGGTTACTATGAATCTTTCATAGTAATCACTCCAGAAAGGCAAAACCTAACTGATGTTGCACATGTTTACTATGAAAGAATGAAAGTAATTACTTTGGAGGGTGCCAGCTTTAGTATAAATAGATTTTTACCAAATTAGGGTAGGGAGTTCTTACACTTTTTGAACCTTTTCTCTTCTTTACTAAATTTAGGACATTTTCCAGAGCTTAGGGCAACCTTGGGTGACAGCCAAGGGTCCAACCTATGGTTTGGTTTCTCATTTCTCTTGCTTTTACATTAATGTTAATGAATTTTCTGCATTTCCCAACTGCGTTTTTAACCCCCACTTCCATTGAGGGCTAAATTTTGTGTAATCCTTAGTAAGTTCACACGGATTCTTGAGTTCCTTGATTTTAATGATAATATAATTTCTTTCTTCTCATGAATTATTTTTTCCTTGTCTCTTGAATTGAATTAATGATGAATGAGGGGGATATTGCTTAATTAACCCTAATTCGCTGAAGGAGATTCTAAACTAGGGATTGCTTAATCCTAGGTTTAATTCTAAGGTTACGTAACTTTGGGATGAGAGATTAGAGCCTAGTAAATTGCATAATTTCGTTAGGACAATAAGGTTGATTTTCGCGTGTTAAATTAACCTAATTCATGGGAGAGAGGATGAATGTTAAATCTTGAGTAAAATGAGGATAGAATCTTTGTGGATGAACTAAGGATTGTTGTTTACTATTGTTTGAATTAATTAAACTTGTTTGCTCATTGCTCTTTATTTTGATTTGAAACCATAAAACCCCTATTTTAATTGCTTGTTCAATTAATGCCTTCAACATGTTTAATGAATTTAAATAGCCAATGTTCACGGGAGACAATCTAGGATAACCCTAGTACTACATTAATTTGTTTAAATTTTGATGAGGATTTGTGACAAATCTTTTAAACACAACAAAGGAAAAACACGATCATCAAATTGGCGTCGTTGCCGGGGAACATTGGTGTTGATTTTTTCATAAACATGTTATTTGCTCTATTTTCATTTTCATTTTCTGTATATTTAGTGAATTCTCTTTTAACTTTTGCATTGTGAATACTTTAGTATAATTGTAGTTTCATAGGTAAGTAGAGATATCTTGCATTTAGGTACAACCAATTGTTGTTTTCTACATTTTATGAATTCTGACTTCTGCAATTTAGTTTACCACACTGCATTTTTGTTTGCTACAATTACCTTGTTTCTGCTGCATAATTCTGCAGAAATTTGCAGAATTTGTACTTGTGTGTTGCATATTTTCGTTTCATAGTTTGCAATTTCTTTCTGTTTTTGTTCTTTGGTGTTAATACTTTATTTTACTGCACTTAGATGTTAGTTTTTCTGCATAATTGTCATCTGAATGTTTCTGCATTTTTACTGCTTCATTAGTTTACTTCTTTTCAATTTTCCATAGCTAATTCCTAATGAATGACCAGATCAAATCCAGGAGATTTATATCCTCTAGATACTGAAATTGATAGGACATTCCATAGGAATCTTAATAGACAAAACTCTGCACATACTGAGGAACCATCTTCACCATTTTCTTCATCTTCTATATATTCTTCTCTGCATTCTTTAAATTCTAAACCTTTAGAAATGATAGAAAATGACTTGACACTTAAGGAGCTTGTCGTACCGGATGTGACTTACCAGACTTTATGTATCCAATACCCGGATGTGGATGCCCTTTTTGTTCTTAAAACTGGCCTAATCCATCTTTTTCCTAAATTTCATGGTCTTGCAAGTGAAGATCCACATAAACACCTCAAGGAATTTCATATTGTTTGCTCTACAATAAGACCACAAGGTTTACCTAAAGAGCATGTGAAATTAAAAGCTTTTCCATTCTCTCTTATAGATTTGGCTAAAGACTGGTTGTATTATCTTCCACCTGGCTCTATTACAAGTTGGGACACCCTCAAGAGATTGTTCCTAGAAAAAATTTTCCCTGCCTCAAGGGCTGCCTCAATAAGAAAGGAAATATGTGGTATTAGGCAGCTGGAGAGGGAAAGTTTGTATGAATATTGGGAGCATTTCAAGAGACTTTGTGCTAGCTGCCCCCATCATCAGATAAGTGACCAGCTCCTAATCCAATACTTCTATGAGGGCTTACACCCAATGGATAGGAGCATGATCGACGCAGCTAGTGGAGGAGCCCTAGTTGACAAGACTCCCGCTGCCGCTAGAAACCTCATTGAGAATATGGCAGCTAACTCTCAACAGTTTGCTACAAGGAAAAATTCCATTATGTCCAGGAGTGTCAATGAAATTCAAACTTCAGATTCACACAAGCTGGAGCATAAGCTAGATGAGTTGGCTTCTACGGTAAAACAGTTGGCATCCATCCAAAAGAATTCTACTGCATATACACCTCCACCTCCATCCATTCCAGCAATTCTTTGTGGGATTTGTTCATCTACGGATCACTTCACTGATAGTTGCCCCACATTGCAAGAAATTGAATCTTCGGAAGGTAATCCTCAAGCTTATGCTGCTAATATTTATGTTAATAAATTTCCTTTTCAGCAGCCGCAACAACAACAAAGCTGGGATTTATCTTCCAATAAATATAATCCCGGTTGGAGGAACCATCCTAACTTAAGGTGGAGAGGAAATGCACAACATCAAGGCTCTAACCAACCAACCAACAACCATTTTCAACCGCATCAATCTAGACAAAGCAAGCCATATTCAGCCCAGCATCATCACCATCATTCATCTTCATCTCAACAGCACCATCAAGCATCCCCTTCACTAGCTCCTGCACCTCAAAAGAGTGAGTCATCCTTGGAACACCTTGTGAAGCAACTCACTATGAATAATCTCAATTTCCAGCAACAGAGTCAGGCTTTCCAACAAAAGAGTCAAGCAAGTATTAAGACCTTGGAGAATCAAATGGGTTAACTTGCTTCATCCTAGAATCAACTTTAATCTCAAGGTTCAGGCAATCTCCCTGCACAAACTGTAACAAACCCAAAGAATGTGAGTGCCATTACCTTGAGATCTGCCTTAGGAGAAGGATCCTAGTTGCACTTTAGCTGCAGAAGGTGAAGGAGGAGAGGTTGGAAGCCAAGAGCAGCCTGCACCTATGCCATGTCAACCAAAAGTGGTAGACAAAGAGGAGAGGTCCATTCCAATTCCCTTTCCTCAAAGAATGGTTCAGCCCAGCAAGAAGCAAGAAGAGGTTGATAAAGAAATTTTGGATACTTTCAGAAAGGTTGAAGTTAATATCCCCGTGTTAGATGCTATCAAGCAAATCCCAAAGTATGCCAAATTCCTTAAGGACTTGTGTACTCATAGAAGGCGATTAAAGGGTAATGAAAGAGTGCACATGGGGAGGAATGTATCAGCTCTTTTTGAGAGGCAGAAAACTTCCATGCTTGAGAAATGCAAAGATCCAGGGACGTTTATTATTCCCTGCATTATGAGCACCCTACGGATTCATGCCCTACATTGCAAGAGACAGATGCGAATGTTTCTGGAATCTACACAAACCAACAGCAGCAATATAGAGCTCCAAATCAGCAGCATCAGAATTATAACCCATACATACTCCCAGACATATAATCCAGGTTGGAGAGATCATCCAAACCTGAAATGGGGGGGGCAACAGCAGCAACAACAACAACAACAACAACAAAGCCAACAACCTTCATTTCAACCTGCTGTAAGCAAATATCAACCTCTATTCAGGCAACAGCCACCTCCACCACCCCCTCCTGCACAAAGAAGTAAGCCGTCATTTCAGGAGATGATGCAACAGATGGCTACAAACAACCTGCAGTTTCAACAGAACATGCAAGCAACTGTCCATGATTTGAAGATTCAGGTTAGACAGCTAGCAACTCAATTGAGTCAGATTCAGTCTCAAGGTTCCAGTAATCTACCTTCTCAAATAGTCATGAATCCAAAGGGAAATGCGAGTGCTATTGCATTGCGAAGTGGAAAAGAGTTACCAGCAGTTGCAGCTGTAGCACCAGATTCTAAAAACAATAGTGATGCAGCTACTGAGAAACATGTTCCACTGCCCTTCCCGAACAGACCAGTAGCATCAAGAAAAAAACCAGGATCAGATAATGAGTTGCTGGACATGTTCACCAGAATAGAAGTAAATATTCCTTTCCTTGATGGCATCCGACAAGTTCCAAAATATGCAAAGTTTCTAAAGGAATTGTGTACTAACAAGAGGAAGCTGAAGGGTAATGAGCGAGTGAGTATGGGGAGAAATGGTTCTGCACTTCTCCAGAATAAGAATGTGTCAGTGATCATTCCACCTGAGTTACCACAGAAGTGCAAAGATCCAGGAACTTTCACCATTCCTTGTACTATTGGAGAGGAAGTTTTTACAAATGCTATGCTAGATTTAGGTGCTTCAATTAATGTTATGCCTGCATCTATTTTTAGATCATTGCAGATTGGAGATTTAATTTCTACAGGAATTGTAGTCCAGCTAGCCAACAAAAGCACTGTGTAGCCACTTGGTGTCGTGGAAGATGTTCTTGTCAAGGTTGAGGACCTTCTTTTTCCTGCTAATTTTTACATTCTAGAGATGGAGGACGACCTACCCAGCAATGCTACATTAATCCTTGGGAGACCATTTTTGAGGACCGCGCGAACAAAGATAGACGTGCATGCAGGGACCCTTTCTATGGAGTTTGGTGACAATTTGGTGCATTTCAACATTTTTGAAGCAATGAGACACCCAGCAGAGAACCATTCTATTTTCAGTTTAGATGTTATTGATTTAACTGTTGATGATTGCAAAAATTTAGATGATTTATTTGCTGATTTTGCAGATTTCACTAACCCATCTTGTACTTGTGATGATTCATCTATGTGTGCTGTTTGTAGTGTTGATGTTACAGGTGCAGCAGATATAGTTACACCAGTAGATGTTTCAACACTAGCAGTTGACTTATCTCCACCTCCATCAGTAGAGCTTAAGCCTTTGCCTACACATTTGAAGTATGCTTACTTAGAGGACAACCAGCGACTTCCTGTCATTATTGCTCATGATCTCAACTCTGATCAAGAGGAGAGATTATTGCAGGTTTTGAGAGAGCATAAGAAGGCCATTGGTTGGACTCTTGCTGACCTTCCTGGAATTAGTTCTGCTATTTATATGCACCGAATTTTATTGGAGGATGAGTTTCGACTTGTGAGACAGCCACAGAGATGACTCAATCATACTATTCTAAATGTTGTGAAGAAGGAGGTCACAAAGCTACTGGCAGCAGGTATTATTTATCCCATTTCTGACAGTAAGTGGGTTAGTCCTGTGCAGGTGGTCCCAAAGAAGACTGGGATGACTGTGGTGAAGAATCAGAATGATGAGTTGGTTCCAACCAGAGTTCAAAACAGTTGGCGAGTTTGTGTAGATTACAGAAGACTTAACCAGGCTACTCGCAAGGATCATTTTCCTCTTCCATTTATCGATCAGGTTTTGGAGAGGCTAGCAGGTAAATCCCATTACTGCTTTTTAGATGGATTTTCTGGATACATGCAGCTTCATATTGCACCAAAGGACCAACACAAGACCACATTCACCTGCCCATTTGGCACATTTGCTTACACCAGGATGCCATTTGGTTTGTGCAACGCTCTGGGCACCTTTCAGAGGTGTATGGTGAGTACATTTTTTGACCTTTTGGAGAGTTGCATAGAGGTGTTTATGGATGATTTTACTGTCTATGGTTCTTCATTTGATGCATGCCTAGAGAATTTATCTAAGGTGTTACATAGGTGCATCCAAACTAACCTTGTGTTAAATTTTGAGAAGTGTCATTTTTTGGTCACAGAAGGTATAGTCTTGGGTCACTTAGTCTCCAGTCAGGGTATTCAGGTTGATAAGCCTAAAATTGATATCATTGCTTCTTTACCTTACCCCACTTCTGTGCGAGAAGTGCGTTCCTTCCTTAGACATGCAGGTTTTTACAGGAGATTTATACAGGACTTCAGCAAGATTGCACTGCCATTGTCCAAGCTTCTGCAGAAAGAGGTAGAGTTTGTTTTCGATCATCCTTGTCAGCTAGCTTTTCAGGAGCTGAAGCGGCGGCTTACCACCACACCTATTGTTCAGCCACCTGATTGGGAGCTTCCTTTCGAGCTCATGTGCGACGCATCTAACTATGCACTTGGAGCTGTTCTAGCTTAGCAAGTAGGGAGGCTTTCTCATGTAATAGCTTATGCTTCTCGCACATTGGATGCAACTCAAGTTAATTACACCACTACTGAAAAAGAGCTTCTAGCTATTGTATTTGCTTTAGATAAATTTTGTTCATATTTGCTAGGCTCTAGGATTATTGTATATTCTGACCATGCAGCTTTGAAATTCCTATTAAAGAAGGCCGATGCTAAACCTAGATTGATCAGATGGATGCTTCTCCTTCAGGAGTTTGATATTGAGATCAGAGATAGGAGTGGTGCAGAGAATTTGGTAACAGATCACTTGAGTAGGATTGAAGGGGGGAATGTTGATCCCTTTCCGATTAAAGATGATTTTCCTGAGGAGCAGTTGATGCAGTTACATGATATTACTCCTTAGTTTGCTGATATTATGAATTACCTGGTTGCAGGTGTCTTTCCTACAGATGCGTCTAAAGCACAGATAGCCAAACTAAAAAGTGAGGCTAAATATTATGTTTGGGTTGACCCTTATCTTTGGAGATTTTGCAGCGACCAAGTGATTTGAAGGTGCATTCCAAATCAGGAGATCCATTATGTGCTTCAATTTTGTCATGGTTCACCAGTTGGAGGACATTATCGATCATATAGGACAGCTAGGAAGGTGTTGGAGAGTGGGTTTTACTGGCCTACCATTTTCAGAGATGCACATCAATTCTCCAACACCTGTGAGCAGTGTGAGAGAGCAGGGATGGCCATTACACAGAGACATGAGATGCCCCAACAGCCGATCATTTTCTGTGAGATTTTTTATGTTTGGGGTATTGATTTTATGGGTCCATTTCCTGTATCTTTTGGTTACACATTTATTTTACTAGCTGTAGATTATGTTTCTAGATGGGTGGAGGCTAAGGCCACCAAAACTAATGATTCTAAAGTTGTTGTGGATTTTATTAGATCTAACATTTTTTGCAGGTTTGGTGTGCCTAAAGCCATTATCAGTGATAGGGGAAGCCATTTCTGCAATAGAAGCATGCAGGCTTTGCTTCATAAGTATGGGGGTTGTGCATCGAGTGTCTACAGCTTATCATCCCCAAACTAATGGGCAGGCTGAGGTTTTTAACAGGGAAATCAAGCAGATTTTGCAAAAGATAGTACACCCCAATAGAAAAGATTGGAGCAAATTTTTGGAGGATGCTCTTTGGGCTCATAGGACAGCTTACCAGACACCGATTGGGATGTCTCCTTACAGGATTGTGTTTGGTAAAGCATGTCATCTGCCTGTTGAGATTGAGCATAGAGCATATTGGGCAGTAAGACATTGTAACTTGGAGTTTGAACAAGCAGGTATGGAAAGGAAGCTTCAATTACAACAGCTTAAGGAGCTTCGTTTGGAAGCCTATGAGAACTCAAAAATATACAAGGAAAAAGTCAAACGCTTTAATGATAGACATATTTTGAGAAAGGAGTTCAAAGTGGGCCAACAAGTGCTTTTGTTCAATTCCCGCCTAAAACTTATAGCCGGTAAACTTAGATCTAGATGGGATGGTCCTTTTGTTGTTACTAATGTGTTTTCCCATGGTGCAGTTGAAATTAAGAATGAAGTCACCGGTAGCATTTTCAAGGTCAATGGACATCAACTCAAGGAATTTCATCAAAGTCCAAAGTTGGAGGAAGAAATTGTAGAAAGCATGTCCTTGGAAGCACCAACTCTTGAACCTTGAGGGAGTTCTTTCCCAATTCTGTATTCTTTGAAATTGTCTTTGTTGTTTGGCTGCATTGAGGACAATGTAACCTTTAAGTGTGGGGGGAGTTGCATGAAAACTTGTGTTGCAGTTTTCGTATTCTATTTTTTTTGTTTTCTGCAGTTTTCATTTTCTGTTTTTTGTTTTCTGCAGTTTTCATTTTCTGTTGTTTTTCAAATTCTGCAGTTTGGGCTTCTATTTTTCTGTTTTGATGATGTTTTATGGGAGTTTTCATCCTTTCTTTTTAATTTCTAGATGTAGGAATTGTGAAAGTTGTTACACCATTTTTAGTTGATAAGTTGCAATACTTGATATGAGTCATTTTTACATTTTTAGTTGAGCAAGTTGCTTGAAAATTTTGAGTTTGATTCACTAATGATAGAATATAAAACTTGTGAGAATTTTGAGCATATTTTACTTCTTTCTTGTGTGATTTCACTCATGTTGCTAGATTACCTTTGGTTTTGCCTTGTATCTTTTTGAAGCTTCTTGTCACATGCATTATTGATATGATTTAGGCCTTTCTTCAAATTGTAGCTACTTTGCCAAATTGACTTACCTTACATTGATTCCTCTTGTTTACCCCCTTTGAGCCTTTATAACCCTTCCTTGATTTTAGCTCATTATAAGCCATATAGTGAAAAACCATGATGTTCCATAACCTTAGGGATTATAAGAGCTTTGGAATTGTTTTGGGAATGAGTCTTTAATAAGTGTGGGGGTGCCTCTAGGAAATACTTCTATATTGTGGATATTGAGTTGTTTGGTATTTTAAAAAAAAAACAAAAAAAGAAGAAGGAAGAAAGAAAGAAAAGCAAGCAAATGAAAAAAAAAAAGTATATATATAAAAAAAATAAAATATGTGGAAAACCATTGGGGTTAGGAGATTTTTCTAGGGGTAATCTTTTTGCTTATTTAAACTTATTCTCCATTGCTCTTCTTTTCTCTTTGGTTGTTTAAGCCTAAATGTCTTTTCCATCTAACCTTTACCTTGGCCATATTACAAGCTAAATAAAAGTTCTTTTGATCTTTAATAGCATGTGTTTCAAGTTGTGGAAATTAGAAGCTTGTCAAAGCTTGATTGTGCTAGTTTTCATGTTGTGTTGAGCGTAAATACTAGTCAAAAATATTTGAGAGTTGAGAGCTATACACTATCTGTGAGGTTCTATCATTTTTGAATCTTTCTTTATTTTAACTTGCCTTCTTGCTTACTTTTAATGTCATTTGTGTCTCATTGATTATTTGTTGCCTTGATTCTAGAAATGTTTGTTCTCTTTCTTTATTCTTTGCATTGGAAATTCATTAGAAACTTTTGCCCCAGAGTGCAAAGGATTAAGTGTGGGGGTATTTGATAGTCATATTTTAGTATATCTTTCTCTCTATGTTTTTGGTTTAATTGTGCTTCATTAGTGCATTATTTTGATGTGTTAGTTTAGATTTGTGTTAGTAAGTAATTTAGGATTTAAATATAAATCTGTCTTAATTCCCGCCATAATTTCTTATTTTGACACAGTTTCTTACAAAGACCATATCTGTAGCTACATTACTCAGAATTCCACAAAATTGGTGTCTTTGGAAAGATAAGACAGAGATCTACAAATTCTCTGTTGGGAGAAAAGCCCAGTTCGAGCATCTTCAAGTCTAAAATTTCGTCACAATGTTGCTGCCCTGCACAAAAATTTTCAGAATTTGATTGTATTGTTGATTTTACTTAGTTAGGGAGTTGGGTCTTAATTAAGCCCAATTATTATGTCTTTTACTTAGTTAGGTGTTTAGGAAACTCATTAGGGAGTTGGGCCTTAATTAAGCCCAATTATTTTATCTTTAAATAGAGGTTATGACTCTATGTACGGATCCTTATTTTTCTTTTCCCACAATTTTTTTAGAATTACAAGTCTTTATTTTAAATTCTTTCCTTTTTTTTTTTGTCTCTCTACCTTCCATCTTTTCATATTTTCTGGTTTTGTCCGAATCAAACATGATCATGAAGCAAGGCTAATCCATCAATCGGTTCAAGGTTTCAATAACAACATTGCATTTGAGTTTCGAGTTAGGTTCTATCGAATTCGCGCTTTTCCTCCTCTTTTCTGATTAGGATAATTATGTTTTTCATGATATTGATTTTTCGTTTGCATTCTAAATAGAGAATGAGAATTTCAGATTTGAAATAAATGAATTCACCTAATTCAATAAATCAATTTTTCTGAATTTTGTTAGAGCATTGATTTGCGATTGCAGTTCTTGTTTTGATGAAATTCATAATCTAGATTTAGATTTTGGGTTATTAATGTCGTATTGAATTAGTGTTAATTGGAAATTCGTTGGAATTATATTCGTGTAACAATGAGAATTGCGTTGTAGTGATTAAGATCTTGATTTGGTTGAATTTCATATTTTGTTTTGCTATAATTATTCCTTGTTCTTTTCTTTTCTGTTCTTTATAATTTAATTCAAAACAATCCTTCTCTAAGCTAATCTGAAATCACATGATGGAACCAGAAATAGAATGTATCTTATGTCCTTGTGAGATGACCTAGGTTTACTCCTTGTATTGTAAAAATTTTAAGAAAATCTAGTTTGTTTGATACCATTGCGACGTGGTTATCATTGAGTTCTACATATCATCTGCAGACAGATGGTCAATTTGAGCGTATTATTCACACCTTAGAAGACTTATTGCAAACTTGTATTGTGGAGCAGAGGAGTCATTGGGAGGATATGCTTCCTTTGGTAGAATTCACTTATAATAATAGCTATCACTCGAGTATAGGCCTAAAATGCTGCAAGAAACTAAGGAGAAAGTTGAACTTATTAGAGAAAAGTTGAGAGCTACTCAGAGTCGACAGAAATCTTATGTTGACCAATGCAGAAGATCACTAGAATTTGAGGTTGGTGATCACGTATTCTTGAGAGTATCACGCACTATAGGTGTGGCGCGAGCCTTAAAAGCTAAGAAGTTAACACCTAAGTTCATAGGACCGTATCAGATATTACATTGTAGAGGACCATTAGCCTATGAATTAGCGCTACCACCTCAGTTGCCAGGACTACATAATGTTTTCCATGTGTCATAGTTAAGGAAGTATGTTCTTGATTCGTCTCATGTAATCGAGCCTGATATTGTGGAGTTATGAGATGATTTATCTGTGGAGGTCCCAGCTGCTCGTATTGAGGACACTAGAGTTAAGGAACTTAGAGGCAAATCTATTCAGTTAGTAAAGGTTGTTTGGGACCTAATAACTGGTGATGCCACATGGGAGTTAGAGGAAAGAATGAGAGAGTTGTACCCTTATCTTTTCTCTGAAGGATAAAATTTTCGAGGACAAAAATTTATTTTCAAAGGAAGAATTGTCAGGCATGTAATCTATTATTGCATAATCTATAATATTTCATACTTGTTAAATATTAATTGAAGGATTATTTAGTATTGGAATAGATTTAGATGAAGTATGAAATTATTTTAAAAAAAAAGTGAACAGTGTCGATGAATAGTGATGTACCATGACGTTACATACGTGTACAGTGTGCGTGCATAGTATTTCTGGCGTGAATAGTATCCTGAACAGTGTTTTCGGTGGTTAACAATAATTCTGGCTGTGAACATTAAATTTTGAAAATTTTCTATAAAAAGAGGACTTCACACAAATTTTTCATTTCTTCACTCCTATTCAAGGTTTTCAAAGGTTCCAAGGCCATATACCACCATTTTCTCTCATATTAAACCCTTATAAACTTAGATCTCTCTCCAGATCTGTGATTTTGCATCCGTTCTAAGGGATTTGAAGTAAGTTTCTTTAAGTTTGAAGCTAGATTCACCGTTCATTTTTCTTCTCCTTCTCTTTCTCATAGAAGTTCATGGTGTTCTTAGGAGAAACTTCGTTCTAAAGCCAAATCTTCAGTGAATCTTGCTATAAAATAAGTAATATTTAGTAGATCTCCAGTGAATCACTGTTCTAAGGTAAGAGGAGCTTACTTTAACCTATGAACTATGTTTTGAATGGTTTAATATGCTATTTCAAGATGCTTTGATATGATTTTGTTAGATTTGTTGAATAAAAGTTATTTTGTAAGCTATAACTGCTATTAATTGATTAAAATGCTGAGATTTTCATGGATCTATCATAACTTGTCTTAGTTGAGCTGTTAAAACAATTTTAGCAGTGCTGTATCATGCTGAGATATATGTTTTGCATCATTATGGAGCCGAGTTACATGTTTCAGTTGGTAGACATGTAACAGTAAGTTCATGCTGAGCTATTGTCTTGTGTTGTCTGGATCCAGATACCGGAAGGGGTTGCTCCTAGACCAGCTCGATTCCTTCTGGATTACTTAGGCTGTGAAACCAGTTGGAAATTATTTTCATGTTGTGCATTAGATGGGCTGGTAATGCATGGGGCTGTGTCGAGATATCAGATGGGAAAAGGAGAATAGAATGAGAGAATTATACCTGGGATTGTTTGTGTAAATTGGATGTTCGTTTGTTTGAATTTCAGGACAAAATTCCCTAAAGGAGAGGAGAGTTGTAACGCCCCAAATTTTGTAATACCGTTTAATTATTAAAGTGTATATATATATATATATATATATATATATTTATGTGTGGGTTGCCCAATGAGGTGTGTTGATTGACATGAAGATGATGGATATATGTGTGTGATGATGTGGATTGAGACTAGACTGAAATAGCTTGAATATACATACATATATGTGTGGTTATGTGTATGCAGGCTAAGTGTGGATGCTGCTACAAGGTATTTTCGCTATAGCAAGAGAGTCGCGACCAAAAAGGATTGAAAGGGGGTTAGGGTTCGAGAAAGGTTATTTCTCACCTTCCCTTCAAAATTTCATCGATTCTCTCAACCTACAGCCCTATTCCACTGATTAAAAGAAGTCACTCTTGCCAATAAAAGGGAACGATCCAAAGAACTAGTTTTTCCATCTGTCTCTGCGTGATCACTTTTATCAGTAAAGGTGATTGTTCCCAAGAAGTGTATTACCCTGATGCCTCTGCGTAATCACTTTTATCAGTAAAAGTGATTGTTCCAGCAGAGATCTTCAAAAAGCCTTCTCTGTGTAACATCTTTCCTGCAATAAAGTGACTCCTTTCATTAGTCCATTTCCTCTAAAACCTCAATTAACTCACTTCTCACATTCTAATCCTTTCAATACACACTCTAAACATTAATTTCTCAAACCAAATACCAAATTCACCTCAGCAGAAATATGCAGAAGAATCACATTGCAAAACTTATATATATTTGTAGAACATGAGTATGCAGAATTCTAAATCTTCAAACACATATTGAATCTCAATTAAAGTATCTAATTGCATCTCAGAAATAGACTTAACAGTATTTCTTTTGCAGAATATTTCAGAAGAGCAGAAAATTGCAAAACATTAATATGCAAAATTTTAAAAATATTACAAAAAGCTTAGATTGGGTTAGAAATGTGAGTTGCCTCTCACATAGCGCTTCTTTAATGTCACTAGCTTGACATTAGTTGTTCCTCACTCAAGAGGAACCAGTTTCAAGCATGAGATGTTCCTTGTAAACTCCTCTCCATGATAGATCTTCAATCTTTGGCCATTGACCTTGAATTCTCTCCCTGTTTTCTGATCCTCTATAAGGATTGCTCCAAAGGGAGAAGTCTCCTTAATCAAAAATGGTCCAGACCATTTGGATTTCAGTTTCCCTAGAAAAAAATTTAATCTTGAATTGAATAAAAGCACTTGCTGCCCAGGTCTGAATTCTTTCTGCAGAATGAACTTGTCATGGATTCTCTTTGTTCTCTCTTTATATAACTTTGCATTCTCATAAGCCTGCTGTCTGAATTCTTCTAACTCATGCAGCTGCAGAACTCTCTTCTTTCCAACACTTGACAAATCAAAGTTAAGCCACTTGGTAGTCCAGTATGCTTTGTGCTCCAGCTCTAGGGGTAGGTGACAGGCCTTTCCAAATACTAACTGGTATGGAGACATACCAATTGGACTTTTAAAAGCTGTCCTATATGCCTACAGTGAATCATCCAGCCTTTTTGACCAATCTTTCCTTGTGTAGCGACCTAATTCACTACATTGTTCATAACTACTTTATAATATGATAATTCAGAAAACACCAAAATTTGGTCATTATTTTTTTTTTCTTCAGACATACAGTTTGTAATAATAGTTCTTTTTCAAGAAGAGAGTCAACATGCATATTTTCTCATCTGGTAAATCCATAACTCACTATCAATAATATACTCATATCAAATCATCACAACTCATCATTAGAAAATACCTCAGATATATTAAATATAATTTACGGAAACGATAGGTTCATAGTTAAACAGTACGGTCAACATGGTTCAAATACAGCATAAGTAAAATAGAACAGACTAAACTCCCTAAGAGCAGTTCCACTACAACATAAATAAAAACAACATCAATCAAGAGGCGAATAATCCTCAATAGGGTCAGACTCCTCAGATGATTTTGGGGAAGCGAAACTAGGAGTTGCAGCCACAGAATCTCCACTATCCTCCTCTAGCCATCCAGCAGGGTGAAGGGATGAACGAGTAGCAGTAGGTGGAACCAGAGTAGATGGGTGTTCAGGATGCATGTAAGAGGGCATGGTGGTATACCTAATGGAGGATTCCACCACATGGATATCCCTCTCCATTGGCATGGGTGGAGAAGTGGGGGACATAAAAGAGAATGGTGCAGGTGCAGGAGTAGATCTGGCAGTAGGTGTACGGGGGATCTACAGACATGGGTGTAGGAGAAGCAAACCAAGCAGGGTAAGGTAACTGAGTTTCACCAGGAGATACAGAGAAGACAATCTCGATGAGTGTGTCGGCAGTATACTGGGTAATCCATGAGCCTCCACTATCGACTCCATGAATCACTCGAGCAAATCCATGGAAGACGCTCTGTTGGGCCGTGGAATCAAACACCTATATGTCATCCTCAGAAGGAAGGATGAACACCTTCACCTTGTTCCTGTTCATCTATATAAATAAAACGAAAGCGATATGAAACAACACAACACAGGGGTGAGTTCTCCAAACACAAACATCAATCATAGCCAAACCCCAAGGAAGGCGGCATCACAGTCACAAATCCACTCAACAATTCACACTCAGCATCATACAAGGTTCAAGCATATAATAGGGAGATAAATGTATTCACAATCATAGTCAATCTCACAAATATTCAACCATCCCTAATAATAATGCATATGATGCATGAATGCAGGTTTCAATCTCACCCATATAATCACTCATGTGTTAATAGCATGCATATGATGCATCATTGATGTGTAGTGCCATACGACACATTCAGGAATGGACCTCTACGACCCTAGTATTATGGAGTTCACGTCAGGTTTGGCTAAGGTCTTGCAAGTGGGTCACGACCCGGCTACAGAGAGCTCAGCTGCCATGTGCCACTTAGGTCGGGTGTTCCCCCTTTGGCCATCCCCAGAAGATCTACTTTGGACTGAACTTCCAATACCTACAGCTGTGCCTCTGTAATGCCATCAAGTCGTTTCACAAGATTATATATGATGCATGGATAGCATTTTTAGTTTTCTTGTGATTGTTTTCTCAACTGATATCATCCAGCCATTTGGGCTGTTGCACAAATATAATAGAAGTCACATCGGACTTAAAATTATAGCATATAGCATCAAGCTAAAAGTCATCATAGACTTAGCAACATGGATAGATAATCTCTATGAGTGACATGCCTTAGCATGGATAAATGGATACCATGAGTCTCACAATAAATCTCACTGAGTTCATAATAATAATCTCAAGATAATATAATTCAGGAACTCAGGACATAACATATAATTTCTCATCAAAATTCATAATCTCATGGTTTTATAATTTCATACTCATGGATAATTTTAGTGCAGCATGTTACGTCTTTGGACCTTAACTTAGGCAAATCATTCAAGCCTCCATAATTCATTTCTCTTTCTCACTTCATTCTCTTTTAAATTCAGCACCATCCCATTTCTCAATCATTACAATTTCACCATTCAAATTCATCCTATTCATTTCATTATGCTTATTAACCTTTATTCCCTGATTATTCATAATTCTCTTAATTCAAACTCTTGTTTTCTCCATCTCCTCCTCACGGTTTTTCTCCCCATAAATGGACAAATTATTAAACCTATCCCCTGCCTAAACCATTAACCAAACAATTTAGCTCACACTGGTTTTAAAGACATTACCTCTCGGTTTTCTTATTTTTTATTTAGGGAAAACAAATCAAGCTTATGCCTTGTTATACTACTAACTCAAATCAATTCATTCCACCATTCATCTATGTTCTATCCTCCCAGGTTTTCACACTTTTTCTCACAAGTTACATGTAGGTTCCTCACTCTCCTTATTCAACCACTCAATATATGTCAAATTCATGATATTCCCAATAATTCCATTTAGGTCCAAGGTCCTTTTGGATAATTCAGCCCTCAAGGGCACTAGATCAATATCAATATATCATTGTATAATTAATTTCTGCTGCACAATCTCTTAGATCATCTAGAATTTATGGGAATAAAGTGGGCAGACTTAGAAAATCTATCCACGATTACCCATACTAGATCATGTCCCGTTGACATCCTTGGAAATCCTGATACGAAATCCATCACAACGTCATCCCACTTCCACTCAGGAACTTCAAAGGATTGTAATTGTTCAGCAGGTCGTTGATGTTCTATTTTGTCCTTTTGACAAGTCAAGCATGAGGCCACAAAACTAGCAATGTTTTTCTTCATTCCCGGCCACCAGAAATCTTTCTTTAAGTCTCTGTACATCTTTGTTGATCCAGGATGGATACTGAGTTGACTTCTATGAGCCTCTTCAAGAACCATTCGTCTAAGCTCATCTTTGTCTGGCATACAAATTCTCTCCTTGTACTTGATCATCCCTTGGTTATCTTTGCATATGTTGGGTTCTCACCCTTTCTCTTTAGCTTCTGATGAGTCCACATTTTACTACATTTTTATACATCATTTATTACTTTTTATAGAAAAGAATAGACTTAGATAGTGTAAATAAGATGAATATTCCAATTAGGCTAAATAATATAGCTTTCTTAGTTTTTTGTTAATTTATATGAATTTAGATAGTTTATTTTACATATTTTGATCATTTGAATAATATGGCAGGAATCCCCAAGCTTATTTTGAAGAATTATTGGATTTTGAGGAATTTGAGGTGAAAGTAATTACTTTCAATATTGATAGTGACAACTACAGCAAGCCACTTCCAGCAAAGGGACCAAAGTGATCACTTTCAAAGCTTAAAGTGACAACTACAGCAGCCCAGAATCAACCAAACCTACGCGTAACTACTATGAATATTCATAGTCATCACTCCAGAGACTCAAAATGTCCCAGTGCTGCACGTAACTACTATGAATATTCATAGTAATCACTCCAGAGAGGAAAAAACCCAACTGATGCTGCGCGTGGTTACTATGAAAGAATGAGAGTAATTACTTTGGGCGGCGCCAACTTTAGTATAAATAGATTTTTACCAAATTAGGGTAGGGACTGCTTACACTTTTTGAACCTTTTTCTCTTCTTTACTCAATTTAGAATATTTTCCAGAGCTTAGGGCAACCTTAGGTGACAGCCAAGGGTCCAACCTAGGGTTTGGTTTCTCATTTCTCTTGCTTTTACATTAATGTTAATGAGTTTTCTGCATTTCCCAATTGCGTTTTTGACCCCCATTTCCATGGAGGGCTAAGTTTGTGTAATCCTTAGTGAATTCACATGGGTTCTTGAGTTCCTTGAATTTAATGATAATATAATTCCTTTCTTTCATGAATTACTTCTTCCTTGTCTCTTGAATTGAATTAATGGTGAATGAGGGGGGTATTGCTCAATTAACCCTAATTTCGTTTTAAGGAGATTCTAAACTAAGGGTTGCTTAATCCTAGGTTTAATTCTAAGGTTGCGTAATTTTGGGATGAGAGATTAGAGCCTAACAAATTGCGTAATTTCGTTGGGACCATAAGGTTAATTTTTGCTTGTTAAATTAACCTAATTCATGGGAGAGAGGATGAATGTTAAATCTTGAGTGGAATGAGGATAGAATTTATGTGGATGAACTAAGGATTGCTTTTTTCTATTGTTTGAATTAATTAAACTCATTTGCTCATTGCTCTTTATTTTAATTTGAAACCACAAAACCCCCCATTTTAATTGCTTGTTTAATTAATGCCTTCAACATGTTTAATGAAGATTAATAACCAATGTTCATGGGAGACAATCTAGGGTTACCCTAGTACTACATTAATTTGTTTAAATTTTGATGAGGATTTACGACAAATCTTTTAAACACCTCGAAAAAGACCATCATCAGCTTCCAATCTCTCTTGAAGAAATCCGTCTTGCTCTTGAGCAGCCTTAATCTGATCTCGAAATTGATTGGTCACGCGAAGCACTCCACAATTCATGCTGTTAGGACATAATTGAACATCCAAGTTAAGACTTTGGAATTGTTCGAGGAGTTCAAATTCCTTTACCATCATTGATGAGGTGTGTAATGCCTTTCGACTCAAGGCGTCAGCTACAATATTGGCCTTTCCAGGGTGATAATGGGGTTCAAAGTCGTAGTCTTTAAGAAATTCCATCCATCTTTGTTGGCGCATATTCAGCTCCTTCTGATCAAAAGATATTTCAAACTTTTATGGTCGCTAAACACTTCAAACTTGGATCCGTAAAGATAATGTCTCCAGATCTTGAGGGAAAAGACCACTGCGGCTAGTTCAAGATCATGCGTCGGGTAGTTCTTCTCGTGAGGATGTAATTGTCTAGATGCGTAGGCCACTACCTTTCGTTCCTGCATCAACACACACCCAAGTCCTTGGTGAGATGCGTCACAGTACACTTCAAACTTCTCTTGGGGGTCCAGAAGAATTAATATCAGAGCCGAGGTCAATCTCCTCTTCAACTCTTGAAAGCTAGCCTCGTACTTTTGATCCCACACAAAAGGTTGATCCTTTCGGGTCAAACGGGTAAGAGGGGTGACAATCTTCGAGAATCCCTCAATAAACTGTCAATAATATCCAGCAAGTCCCAGAAAGCTACGGACTTCTGTCACCATCTTGGGTGGTTCCCAAAGTAAAACAGCTTCTACCTTGGATGGGTCAACCGCAACACCTTCCTTAGAAATAACATGCCCCAGGAAATTCACCGCTTCAAGCCAGAATTTGCAATTCGAGAGCTTAGCATACAGTTCCTTTTCTCGTAAGAGTTCCAAAATAATCCTCAGGTGCTGCGCATGTTCTTCAAGACTTCGTGAGTAGATGAGAATATCATCCATAAAAACTACCACAATCGATCCAAATAAGGGTGGAACACCTAATTCATGTAATCCATGAATACAACAGGAGCATTAGTCACGCCAAAAGGCATGACCAAATACTCAAAGTGACCATATCGCGTTCGAAAAGCTGTTTTCAGAATGTCGTCTTTCTTGACTCGAATCTGATGATATCCTGACCTCAAGTCTATCTTTGAAAACACAGACGCCCCTTTCTACTGGTCCATTAAGTCGTCGATCCGAGGCAAGGGGTATTTGTTCTTGATAGTTACTTTGTTAAGCTGGCAGTAATCCACACAAAGTCGCATACTTCCATCCTTTTTCTTGACGAGTAGGACAGGGGCTCCCCACGGAGACACACTCGGTCTAACGAACTATTTTTCAAACAACTCTTCCAATTGTTGCTTCAATTCAGCAAGCTCTACTAACGACATTCGATAGGGTGCCATAGAGACTGGTCCAGCGCCAGGAACCAAATTTATAGAGAATTCAACTTCTCTCTCTGGAGGCAATCCAGGTACGTTCTCGAGGAAAACTTCAGGGTATTCCCTAACAATAGGTATCTCATCAAGCACAGGGTCATCTTTAGGGTCTTCAACAGTAAAAATTGTGAAAACTTGCAGCCTCACATCCCTTGGAGTATGGGTACACTGAGCATCTTTGCCTTCTTGAGTCCTACCTTTGGTCCTTTCAACATTACACGAATTCAAAACTAACTTCTTATTGGGATAGTCTAACATGACATGGTTGGCAGAAAGCCAATCCATACCTAGAATAATATCCAACTCAGAGAGGGGTAAACAAATTAAGTCGACAAAGAATTCTCGACCTTCCAAGCAAACATTACAATCACGACAAACAAGGGAGGTGGCAATAGAGGGACCGGTATGGGTAGAAACAATAAGGTTTTCGGTCATAGGAGAAATAGGCAACTTCAACTACCTCACACAATCATTGGAAATGAAAGAATGTGTTGCCCCTGAATCATATAACACTCTCAAAGAAACATCATTTATAACACACGCACCATGGATCAAACCCTCTGAATAGTGGCTTCAGCACCGCTCATCGTGTACATGCGTCCCTTTACGTTAGGCCTCCCAGAAGGATTCCTAGAGGTGTCGAGGTTTGACTGACGACGATTCCCCATTTGATTCTGACTTCCATTGTTATTGCGATTCCCAGTCCAATTCCTTCCCTTGTCGTTTCCTCCCGCATCATTTCTCACTAGGTGGCAAGAGGAGGTATAGTGACCCTGTTGGCCACATCTAAAACAAGTCACAAGATTACGATGGCAATCTCGTTGGAGATGAGGTCCTCCACAGCTATAACAGTGTAGCTCAGGTTGACTCAGTCCTCCATGATCCGGTCTTCTAATGCTAGGAGGATTTCTCCTTGGCTGATGGTCAGGACGGCTGTATGGCTTCTTTCCATCTCGTATCTCCCTCATCTTGAAGTCAGAACTTCCTCCACTCCTTTGGGGCCCGGTATTCTTCCATGCAGCTTGTTTTGCTTTAGTGTCATCCTCATAAATCTGACACTTATCCACTAATTCAGGAAAATGTGCAATCTGTTGATAGCCAATCGCTTGCTTGATATCGGGTCGAAGTCCACTTTCAAATTTGGAGCACCTAGCTTGATCATCATCATGGGAAATGTAGGAGCAATACCTTGATGTAGCGACCTAATTCACTACATTGTTGATAACTACTTTATCACATCATAATTCAGAAAACACCAAAATCTGGTCATTATTTTTTTTTTCTTTCATACATATACAGTGTGTAATAATAGTTCTCTTTCAAGAAGAGATTTAACATGCATATATCTTCTCATTTCATAAATCCATAACTCACTATCAATAACATAATCATATCAAATCATCACAACTCATCATCAGAAAATACCTCAGATATATTAAATATCATTTGCGGAAACGATAGGTTCATAGTTCAACAGTACGGTCAGCATGGTTCGAACACAGCATAAGTAAAATAGAAATAGACCCAACTCCCTAAGAACAGTTCCACTACAACATAACTAAAAATAACATCAATCAAGAGGCGAATAATCCTCAATAGGGTCAGACTCCTCAGATGATGTCGGGGAAGCGGAACTAGGAGTTGCAGCCACAGAATCTCCACTATCGTCCTCTATCCATCCAGCAGGGTGAGGGGATGAACGCGTAGCAGTAGGTGGAACCAAAGTAGATGGCTGTGCAGGATGCATGTAAGAGGGCATGGTGGTATACCTAATGGAGGATTCCACTACATGGATATCCCTCTCCATTGGCACGGGTGGAGAAGTGCGAGACATAAAAGAGAATGGTGCAGGTGCAGGAGTAGATCTGGCAGTAGGTGTACGGGGATCTACAGACATGGGTGTGGGAGAAGCAAAGAAGGCGGAGTAAGGTAACTGAGTGTCACCAGGAGGTACAGAGAAGACAATCTCGATGAGTGTGTCGGCAGTATACTGGGTAATCCATGAGCCTCCACTATCGACTCCATGAATCACTCGAGCAAATCCGCGAAAGACGCTCTGCTGGGCCGCAGAATCAAACACCCATATGTCATCCTCAACAGGAAGGATGAACACCTTCACCTTGTTCCTGTTCATCTATATAAATAAAAGGAAAGCAATACGAAACAACACAACACAGGGGTGAGTTCTCCAAACATAAACATCAATTATAGCCAAACCCCAAGGAAGGAGGCATCACAGTCACAAATCCACTCAACAATTCACACTCAGCATCATACAAGGTTCAAGCATATAATAGGGAGATAAATGTAATCACAATCATAGTCAATCTCACAAATATTCAACCATCCCTAATAATAATGCATATGATGCATGAATGCAGGTTTTAATCTCACCCATATAATCACTCATGTGTTAATAGCATGCATATGATGCATGGGGATCCCATTTCTCTATGACTGGCGACTTGCCCAGCATTTACAATAGAGATAGATAGATAGATTCAAGTCGTATGGCGATCGGAGGACTCCATTCCCTACTCTGCACAGATATAATATATAGAAAAAATAATAATAGCACATCATTGATGTGTAGTGCCCGACCCTAGTATTATGGAGTTCACGTCAGGTTTGGCTAAGGTCTTGCAAGCGGGTCACGACCCGGCTACAGGGAGCTCAGCTGCCATGTGCCACTTAGGTCGGGTGTTCCCCCTTTGGACTGAACTTCCAATACCTATAGCTGTGCCTCTGTAATGCCATCAAGTCATTTCACAAGATTATATATGATGAATTAGCCTTTGGAATCATTTATTCCTTGCATTTAAAGATCCTGATTGTGACTTATCTATATAAGATTTTATGACATATAACAGCTACGTCACTTTGCATTCTATTAGATATTTATTTATGGCATGAAAAAAGCATACAATATTTATCAAAAACTATGCTTCGTGTGAGACTACTTGTTTTCCCTCAAACTCGGCCTCGTATGATATCAGCTTGGCAAAAACACAGTCACATCCGAAGAATTTGAAAAAACCTATTATATTCCAATCAATCAATACTCAGACCATCTTTTTGGGTGGCTGATATGAGCAATAGATTGATAATTATGAAGTGACACAATCTAGACTAATAATAACCGATGCAGTACCCGCCTATATTGGTATAATCTATGGAGTTGTCCAGTGGGGGACCACTAACCCGAAACCGTCTCAAATGTGGCACAATCCAGACTTGGACCAACTAGAGTATATGAGTATCTTCTGTGGCCCCCTCGTGCCGCTGCTTAGCCAACTGCGTACT
Source organism: Abrus precatorius (assembly GCF_003935025.1). Lineage (NCBI taxonomy): Eukaryota > Viridiplantae > Streptophyta > Magnoliopsida > Fabales > Fabaceae > Abrus > Abrus precatorius. Next base: position 15,104,058 of record NW_020874362.1, read on the forward strand.
CATATACTAGGTCGGGCACTACATCAATGATGTGCTATTATTATTTTTTTACTATATTATTGCCCTTACGCAGTGGAAAGTACTTGACTATGCGTCCTTCCCCGAGATCGGCAATACATCGGGAAGCCTATATATATGATTTATCTTATTTATTGTATGATCCTGCACCAATGGGTCCAAGTACGCCAAGCATCTCAGAGACATAGAGTGGTGATCATCACCATTGACATATCATAAGTCATCGCTATTTCAACATGAAAAGTAGATTATAAATGTATGGAATGTACAGGATAAACATTACAAAACCGACATTCAATTACCATATTAAGCTCTTATTCATCTTTGATCCTAGTCAATTAAGAGTATTGCGGTTATAGTAACTTATTCATGTGGGTGATTGTAATTGGAATCTTATGTTGTGTACATTACATTTTTAATCTCCACTTATTAAATGCTGAAATCATCTGTCACTGAAAATGACTGATTGATTGTTTGGGATAATTGTAGTGCATTGGGATGTCTGAGAATAACGTGAGTGCCTCTTCTTACCTCGTGGGTTTCTCTAATATTTGATTTGGATCTATGTTTGTTGGAGAAATCTTTCAAGACCAAACCCTTCTGTATTTCAAGCCTTGTCTTCCGGAAAATTGCTTTAATCCCATTTTTATTTTTATAGATGTATCTCCTTATCTCGACAGGTGATAAGGCTTGTTAAATTCTCTCTTTCTCTTAAATTCATGCAGTCCTAGTAAGGTGCACAAATTTTGTCTGCGATATCGATTTACTTTAAATTTCTTTGGTCCTAGGCCCACTTCAATTATCCATAATTCATTGTCAATGCGTTCCATTTTGCGCTTTAGTATAATCCTCTATTTGCCTCGCAGTGAGTTTTCAATGAGTCGAATAAAGTTCGCTGGCTATGGAATTAACAGTATTACTGCGAAACTCTCATTTCCATGATTTGATCTTTCTCTGATACTCTCTTAAGGTGAACACACTCCCTCGATAGTTTACTCATTTCACTTCCTCGTCCCTTTCTTGCTCATTCCCTCCTACTCATGTATGTAGTAATCTCCGTCATCACCTCACACTGCCAAGTTTCACTCCTTGTGCACCTCACCATTTCGTTTTAGTTTCTCGCAACGATTCTCTCCACCGTTGCCATGAGCACTGGTGATATACCATGATAAGTGTGAATGGTTCCTCCTATAGAGTATTTATTAAACTCATCATCATGCCTCCCTTTTATGCCACTCTGCAACACTCATCTAACTATTGAGGTCCTACCATCCTAAAATAGACCACATCGTTCAAATCACCATTTCTACTCCATAATGCCTGGTAGCAGTTAAGGATGTTGGTGGAGATTCTGTGCTGCACCACCTATTTTCGTTGCTTTCCCTCTGAAACATTGCACTATTACGCAAGTCTGACCTAATTGAGGTTCAATTCGCCTCTTGATTGATGTTATTTTGTTTGCTTGTAGGGAACTGTCTTTCCAGTTTTGTGTCGTAAGTTTAGGTGTCCTATTTTTCTTATATTTTTAGGAATTTAAACTTTGATGCTCAAGTTTTCGCAAACAGTCGTCTTATGAGCGCGTATGTTCGTGACTAGTCACTATTGGCTACTATCCGTTTTCTTGCAAACAATGTTTGCTATAAATCAATTTCATTATTCACCATCTTTTTAATGCTGAATGATTTTTCTCTGGATGATGCGTCTCTCCTTCGGATAGTTTTGTATTATGTACAATCACTTATTTATGAATTAGTAGTATGGATTTTATGAATGATGAAAGATTAATTGTCATGTTTATATCTCTCTTGGAAAGAGAACTTTATTATCCCATCTGATATGTTAGATGAAAAAATAAATATGACAGGTATTTTTGGTGTTTTTCCTTTGATTCAACTAAGTGTAATGTTCAGATATGTAAGAGGTATTCCTGATCAAACAATGTTAGTGCACATTTAGCAGTCTCGTACAATTCAAGGTATTTCGTCCTCCTACATTTATTCAATATTCACCCCATCGATTGATCGATCACAGGTTGCTCCCAACTTGAAAAGGCATGATGCACTTTAGCGACCGAGATATCAACTATCAAGCAAGCGATGTACATTTCGGTATCAACAGATGCCACATCCTAATTTCTCACCTGAATTAATGTCCAGTGATATTTGAGGGTCGACAGGTACCGTATTATTGAGGAATTTAATGCATTAAAGCTATATACCTTAAGCCTGCCACTCTGGGCGCAACAACATTAACTCGCGGAGCACCCACTATAACGAATGATAGTGGAGTCAAGTTTGTATAAATTCAGTGAAATGTGAATGATTCCGAGAATGGATAGTAACGCGCACTGCATAATACACATTGCTGTTCTTGTAGTCTATGATCACAGTCGTGATATATACGCCTCCTACATTTAAGTGGGAAAGAGACTGCGGCAATGGATGCAATTCGTAGTACTTATCAACAGGATTGAGGGACTTAATTTCTTAAGCGCTACTAACATCCTTAGATTTAGCATTAGGGAGGAGCTCCATGCATTCTTACAATTCCGAGAAATTGCATCTTGCTACATAACGTCTCTTGAATGACTAGTTTGCAATTTCAGAAATTGTTGGCCCCCATCCTAGTGGCTATAAATAACGACTTCCTTTTTGTCACAGACTATAATATCAGATTCAGAATAAAATAGTTATAGCGGGGAATCCGACTACTGTGGATCACAGAGTCAACTTTGGACTTGGGAATCCAGAATTTTTATACACAATGGAAGTAAAACGCTACCAACAAATTCCACTTTCGAGGTGAAATTCCGAGATCGTCAGTGCACAAAACCTCCGACACTCCACTACATTTCAAGTACCTCTGAAATACCTCCTCTGCGCTCTAAAGGGACGCATGACACGATGAGCGGGTGCTGAACCTAATTCAGAAGGCAGTTAATCATACATAGGCCTCAAAATGTGTGCCGTGCATGTTAATACAATAGATCGTTTTCCAATTGTGAGTATAAAGTTATTAATTGAATCAGCACCAATCTTCATTTTTTCCATTTATCCACATTTTCTGGATGAGGCAAGTCCGATATGCCTAATTTCTCCTCTCTATAGACCCAGAACCCTCTCAGTAATGGTTTTTCTACCCGCTCATAAACAGAGGCTTCCGCTTTCAATTGCCACCTCCCTTGTTTGGCGTGAATTGGTTATGCGATTTTCAAATCTGAATTTGTGCAAGGTGAGGTTTGAATCCAGCATTCTTTCTATGTTTTACCAACCCCATTCTCTGTAGTTGGATATTAATTTACCGTAGGTGTTTCTGGCATTTAAAATTGGTCATTATGGCATAATGCCACACATTACAGTCAATGGAATTAGTATACTTTATCTCCTAATATAGATAGTTATGTTGTGAAACGATTTGTAGATGTTGTTTGGAACAGGAAACCCACAATTTAAATTGGGATGTAGGTCAAACAACCCGAATAAGGAGCACAGATATCTCACCAAATGGTATCCCATAATCTTCTAGAGTCCCGGAGTGTGATGGCCCTACGTTCAATGTTTTTCTTCCTATGACATAAGCCTTTCTTTCTTAATCTTCAAGGGTTGATCTACTGAACCCTAAAGACTCGTACTCCATATGTAGCACTTTGCATATTGAGCATACTTCTATCAAATTGTTATGTTTCTAAAGGGAAATGACTGAGAGGTTTCTCAATATCCTTCGAGACCGTATCTCTCGGGTTCGCCCATCCTAAATGAAGAGATAAGTTGTAGAGTTTCTTACAATAAGCTCAACTATTATCTGAGAGGTTCAATTTAGAAGGGAAGCTGGAATCCAACACGTATGCCTCTACAATAGAGCACAGATCCTCTACCACGTATTAATTTCGTTGCAAAGGTTAAGAGCAAGTATGTTTATGAATTGTTAAATCAGCAACGAGAATCTGGTGAAGGTTTTTATGTATTAATCGGTAACTAAATATACCGAGGTGATTATACATGAAGCGCGGACGCTCGACTAATCTTTCCGAAGTCGAGGGGATCTGCTCAACTAACTCGCAACTGTAAAACAGGAAAGAGAAAAGTTATTGACGCCCTACTATTGTGAGTGGAGTTACATGCGAGTCCTCTTAAACTATAATGGTATCAATTTGATCGAAAAAATATAAGTTACCTTTGCCGTTTGAACTTCGGATCGTAACGAACTTAAAGCAGTCAGAAATAGGGGGCTTTCCGTGTGTATTCAGATAGACCTGAGAGGTGGAGAGCTAAAGTATCATACATTCAAAGAAGGATTTTCGCCTAAGTCACGCAAGTCTAAAAGGGGTCGAGCAATTCTTTTTGAAACACACGTTTTTTCGTAACGCCATTGCAATATGGGTAGCCATTTGAGTGGTATTTGCAAAGTAAAACCCTTTTGTCGTCGTGAACTTAAATGACTAACGAAACTGTCACATAGTATGGGTTTATCCCATCTCAACACATTTGTGCGACTTAATGAACTTAGGTCGTAATAATTACCTTTACTAATTAAGTGGGAGTGATGTGAGTAGGTGTCGATACTTTTATGCAAGGGATGGGATTTTTAATTCTATACTACTCACACGACGTTTACTTCAGTTGAGAGTATGACCTCTCATACACAAACCAAGAGCGACCGAGACTTCAGGACCTGAAGGAAGTTTTATATCAGTTGGAACTTCTTTTCAAGCACAGAATAAGATCGAACAAGAATGTAGAATCTGGTATAGCTACAGCTCCATGAATTCATTGCAATGAGCCTCATGGGATAAGCGATGCGGGTGAATCTTTGATGGGCCCGGAGATATACCTGTTTTTCTACTAAAAGGAGAAAGGATTGTTGGCGAGATGTTGACCCAATCCATTACAAGTAGAAATCAGCGTTCATTTAAACGTGCTGAGTAAACAACCAGAAATGGATCGACAAAGAGATAACCTGTAGATCTTTCACAGAAGATCAATTGGGTAGCGTCGCCTAGGAGCAATAATCTTTCGTTTTAATAAAGTTTTGTACCGAAGGCTTATGAGAGATATATCTCGAAAGCATACTAGTCAACCTCTAAGCGAACAACATACCATTTCACCACAAGCGAGTATGATCCACGAAATGGGAGTAGACAATCAAAAGACCTATATTTATATGTTCGTCGAAGGATCAATAGCAGTAAACCTGAGAGCGTAGGCATTAAATTCAGTCGAGTTTCCATGAAGAGCATGCATAGGGTTGACTTACTTTGCCGGCTGACTGATTATTAAATTTCTCCTGGAGTGAACAGGGTCGGCCACAATCAGAGAGATAAGTTTGTGAGAACAAAACAAGAGCGTCTAGTTACTGTTGCCACCGCAAGATGACATAATCGAAACCAAGAGAACGAAACTTGGGCTGTGTGATTTGAAACGCAATGGACCCTACAGGAGAAAAAGTTAAGAAATCAGCCATCACCGTAGCATCGTAGTACAAAAATGCAATTAACAAGATCCTTTCAATCGAAGAATAGAAATGACAGATTACCTTCCCTTTACCGACATAAACGCATGCAAACTTAGAGGTAATAAAGTGAAGAAATCAAGTAGAATAAATTTTGAAACTCTATGTAAGCAACTGGTACATAGATCCGGCGGCTTGGATTGGCTCAATATGGCTATTTGTGAAAACTCAAAGGTGTGCTGAAGGCCTAAGAATCATTATTCATTTACAACGGATATCCAGTTTTTTGACAGTAGATGTTTGTTTTTCAAGAACGACCAAGGAGCAATAACAAAAGGACAATAGGAGTTGAAGAAACCTATCTTTTTGGATTCAGAAAAGGCACGCCTCGCCTAAAGTCCTTGAGACGTTCTTAGCAATGAAAGAAATGTGAGGAAATGAGAGATATAGTGGCTAAGATAAAGATGGAAGACTCATTCCAAAGAAGAGAGCTTTTGAACTGCGGCATTCATGAGAAACACACAGCAGCCATAGGTCCTATCAAAAAAAGTGTCTCCCAATACCAAGTAGTTGTAGGACCGCTTGAAAGTCGTGCCTTCACAGCAGCACACTGATAAATCATCGAAAAAGGATCAATGAATGAAGAATTTACAGTGGTGCGAAAGTATAAAGATTGGTTGTGTAGTGATTATTAGATGAAGGAGTGGTGGTGTTGGGGAGGTTGCAAGCATTCATAGTTTAAACTCTCCTTCGGAGAGAAATTTTAGAGAGTTAGGGAACTTCGAGAGAATGAAACCCACGAATGTGATGATCAACAGGAGTAGAGGATACACTAAGAGAGAGAAGGAAGATTCTTCGTTGGATTTTTTGTTGCATCAAAATGGCTTTGAATCTTATTCTACGTAAATCCTATTTAAATGCAGGGCAGTGACAATATGGCAGTTTGAGAGCTTTGACGCGACAGTTGCCACTTAAACGAGGATGAAATCCCTTGGCACATTTGCTTGGCCAAGTAACTTCTAACCAGAGAGATCTGCGAAAAAGCTGGAACACAGTGTTTTTAAAGATTGAGTAAAAAGCTGACTATGGTGCATATCTGGAAAGAGTCTCTGAGGAGATGCGAAAGGATACATTGACGAAAGAGATCAACGGTAAATTTTGTGTGTGCCAAATTGAAATAGGTTCTGGAATTGTTGTGGTAAATTCCGCGATGTAGTGGCAATATGAAATATAGTTGCGAATTTCAGGCAATCGGGTATAAATTGCACTCGGCAAACATACCATATAGGCTAGAATTTATAATAGCAACCAAAAACTGGTTATATGGGTATGATGTATCACATAGATCCAAAATTAGGTGCTAACAAAATCCAAATAATAAAGATTTTGGGAGTAAATGAATGCGAACAACTCCACCCATCTAGAAGAACTATTGTCACTTGGTACGAGGGTACTTATTTTTTGATAAGTGTCCGCTTAACCAAATTCATATAAAACTATGGTGATTATAGGGTATATAAATGAAATAAATAATATAGAAGAAATTTATACGATGCGGAATTTGGGTAAGACCATTGATTAGTGAGAGTGTAAAGTAATAACTCTGAATAAAATGAACTTTGCGCACAATGAGCAATCGGAATGAGGTTAGATCAAAATCTCGTGCAAATTTAATTAGAACAATTAGGTATAGACAGATATTCCCTACTACAGACTATGCCAAAAGTTGCACACTAAGGTATTAGACAGAGCTAGTATGCAATCTGAAGTTATCCAACTTTTCACAGAAGAGTTCCTAATTAAACACTGTTCATCCACGGGTATTGATTCAAGCTATCCTACTTCTATTAGAACCTTACTACCCATTATAAATGTAGGCTTTTTAATTTCGATATAACAAATTCGTAAGAGAGTAGAGGGTTAACACTCATAATCTAATTAGCAAAACTGGATGACATCCACTAAAAAATAATGGAACTTGGCAGAAAAAACAAGACATAACTGGACACACATGTTGTCATGTGTAGAGCACTAAAATCCAGTCTCATCACCAAGAGAAGATATCAAGCAATAGCTCGGAAAAATTGCTTTCTACCAAAATGCTCTTATAATTCAATAAAAGTCATATCACAATTAAACTTTAAGAGTCTCACATTGGAAATAATGAAACAATCAGTTATATACATTAGATATCTGATGGTTCAGAAATTGATATCCACGTCCATACTAATTCCTTCCTACAACTCACATGAAATATCAGACCTATCAACGATTCCACGGGTATTAACATTATCTATTATTACTCCTTAAGATTAGAAAGAAAAATTCAGAAATTACCATAATTGTTTGCTTTAAGATTCAATTTAAGAAACACAAAATGCAATATGCGAGAGAATCAAAATCCAAGAGTAAACCTCCGTATCCCTTCAAATTGATTCCACTAAGGATACAAAACACTTATAAAGCCTCCCATGGAACCATGGGCGTCTGCTAATGAAATGTGGTTCATGAATCCGTGCAAGATAATACTGAGGTAACAAATTTCCATTGGACAAACAAGGCTCTATTCCTCTGAGGATTCATTTAAGAATTGTAATAATATGCAACAGAATAAATTGAGAAAACCATTAAAGTCTCACGAGACTTGGACCTCTTGGCAGCTACACTGCCAAGTTCAGAATCAATAACGATCTGCCCAAATTCTAAAGTTCACCATCACTAGGACTAATGATAAAATCTCCAGATCCAAATTCAAATATCAAGCTATTGGATGTATCATATAGTCAGAAGATGAGTAAATTAATACTCTAGAGCTGATTTGAACAACGAAAATAACGATCAGCCATGTAAGCAAGGTCAGCCCAGACATGAAACACCTCACATAACGACCATGAATAGCTTGCTTCCACTCGCAATTTCTAATATCAAAGATGAAGCTCCAAGATTCTGAAATCCCTACTCTCTACGTCTACACGTTTGCGCCTCGAACTAGAAACTAATAAAAAAACTGAAATGAACAGAAATCCCTTTTTCTGACGTTTAGGTATTTCACATAAAATGTTCACCAATGAACTCTTCCTCTTTTCCCTACGTTTATACTAACTTAACTCATCTAATAGAAATAGTAGTTAAGCACTAGAGGAGTTTTTGGGTGCCCTGCGCGGTCCATGCCACACTCTAGTTGGGTTTTTTCCTCTCTGGTATGCCCATTGGAAATATGTTAGGCACGACGGGCAAAATTTCTTTACCTATAAAGTATTTAGGAATAGTACCGTTGCGTCCTGGAAAACGTAGTCTACTACTTGATGATAACAGTCGACAACTGCAGGGACGCACAAGGTAGTTTTTGAGCTGCTCATGGAGTGACTGTAAACTCTATCACAAATATTCAACTAGTAAGTTTACGCTTTATGGTTGGGTTCTTGATATCATGAGGTGCTAAGGCTTGGATCATGATTGCGCATCCACGCTCTTTAAGCTTTTTGAAAGTGGAGCTCACTTTGGTCCCAACTTGTTGCTGTGGAGGAAGGACTTGCTCTGTACTGGAATCTATCACGTTCTACTTTTATGGATAAATCAGTGGAAACTGCAAAAAAAATCTTTTCAGATACTTAGCTATATGGTTCATGGCGAAGTGATCACTTCACTTTGACAAACCTCTAGTAAGATCAATTCTCCCCTCAAGCACAACTCAAAAGTCTTGAATACACTTTTCTCAACTATTCTTGAAAAATTATTGAAGGGGCGGTCCAGACTTTTGGCGTTTCTTTACCTTTCCTGTTCCCTTAAGTTTCATCTCAAACCAACTAAAGACAGTAAGATTCCCAAGAGCAAAATATGTACCAAAATTTATATAATCCTACTCCTATCAAATTAAACAATCAAAGTAATAAATTAAAACAAAACACTTAAGAAGTAACTTATATACCTTCATGTAAGAACAGCTAACTAATTATCATAAGTTGGAATGAACTATACATTAACTCTATCACAAATTTATTCATGCTACATAAAGATCTAATTACTATTTCTCAATAATTAACCTAATAAAGCTTTTAATTTCTAAAATTGAAATGTTCGTATTCTGCAATTTCAAATTAATTGTAAGTTAAAATTATTTCGTATGCAAATGTTGTGACGTTAGTAAATCTTAGAATCGGCTAAAAGAAAGAAATGCGAGGTGATGCAAATATGGAGAACTCACCTCATACACATTGAGCTCATAACCGATACCAAGGGATGAAATCGTAACACAAAAAACGTGGGAGAATTTTGATATGTCTGTATGTCTAGTCACTACAAAGACGAAATAACTAGCATTAAAGACACAAGTGTAGATGTTTCTTCTTGTATAAGAGGCTCACTATGACTTTTCAAAGAACTCCAATTCTACAACTAAGCTGATATAGCAAACATTTTTTGCTAATCTTGCCTAAATGTCATTGTTCGAATATTTCCTCGCAAAATGAACGAATCAAGATGTATTACATCGAATGACTTACAAGTAGTACAATCGATTTGCAGATTGCCTCAGTGATGGCATTCGATATTTCAAGAAGAATTTAAAGCAAAACAATTGCGCTATATCTAAAAGTTAGAATGATATCATTCCGTAGTGTTCCATCATGCTTGAGAAACCATTAAAAGATCCTCCATAGCACGACCTACTCACATGAAGGGACAGTGCATTTCTCTCACACAAAACTTCACCGACCACGTGGCCTTTTGGGGAAAATAGTTGTTTCCCATCCTCTATAATCATTCAAATTCTTATTAGCAACCTTGCCTCTATGCCAGTTATTTACTGCTTCGCCATATGATTCTCTGTAGCGATCACGTGGTGCTTAGTGAACTGAGAACCATCTTTAACGATAGGGACATCAAAGATGGGAACTCTTTTTACGAGTTTAACATCGCTTCGATAAAAGGGTATACTTTTTGCGACACAAAAATAGAGAAACTAAGGTTGCAACTTTATACAAACAGATCAGAAGGCGAGTTTTCTGAGTGACAATGAGCTAAATTTATAAACATAAGTCTGGTTTGTTGAGAGCATCATCATTACACACATTAAATTCGTCCCTTCAGTTATGGTCGAGCATACTAAAGAATCATTTTTGTGCATGCTTAGCATATATATTGTTCTTCTATTGTCTCAAATTCTTTTCTTCTTTCTCTGCTCAGTATTTATTCCCTATTTCTTATAAACTATTTCTTAGATTCCTAGAATCTTTGTGCAATACACGTAATTTTCAAACTCAGCATTCTATTTGTTTCAATAGCACCTTTGATAACTGTTTTGCATACGAGTGTTTAAACTCTCTCATTAGTTTGGTTAATGCTAGCATGTATAAAGGGTTTTTTAATCGTTTCCTCCGTTCTATGCACACTTTTGGTTCTTTGTATATCTATGTCTCCCTGACTTTTCTATGAACTACGACGTATCTAGATTATTTCTGAAATCCTTGATCTGACTCCACTCTATAGGGCCGTCCAAACTTAAAATTAAATTAGCTTGTGCCAAAAGTAACTTAATTTTGTATAGTGGCATAACTAAATTAATTGAGTGGGCCATTAGAATTAGTTTTAATAAAACGTCATTCATTTGTAATTAAAAAGACTCACATCGGTGATCAAATTTGCATAAAGCCGTTGTTAAATAAAATCTGTTTTTCGAGTGCAAGGACGTGAATAAGGAAGATTGAGATCTGCAAAGGAAAAAGAGAAATACCTTCCAATAGGCTCACAGAAAGGATTAATAAGACGAAGGACAGCAATTTGAATGCGAATTAGGAAGAAGGGTCATGTTTAGGCATAAAAATAAGTATATGATTGTCAAACATGGCCTCTATCAGGATGTTTTGTGAGTTATGACTGTAACATGACATTTAATGTTAAATTAAAGAATCAAAGTGAATCAAAGTTTTAGAGAGCAATGAAACAAGCCATGTATAGAGATACTATGTTGTTTGGCGTTCCATAATAGAAAAACACTATAATAGCAAAACTTTAAAGACAAAGAACGAATATGATAGTTGAAGCCTAGCCTAGTGGCATACGTTCTTCATAATAACTTAGTGAAAATACAATGTGTGGATCTACAGTTTTGAGAATGGGAAATAAATGTAAACTTAATAGAAAATATTGGCTCTACATCACAGAATGCGTACATGCCGCATTTTTAGAATGTAATTGTCAAATTGCGGGTAAGTTATTGGTTGGTTGTTATATTCAAAAATACTTAGATTTCAGCTAGTATTGTGGAGGTTTCGAGCGAGTGAAGTAAAGAAGAGTAGAGACACCGATAAGCAACCGGACGCTGATATTAAATGGGATAGACTTGTGCAAGACAGTCCGAAGGGTCTTCATTCACAATTGTATAGTGTGATGATGGATTGTTGTGTTAGTTGAAATAGTTAAACTCCATGGCACGAAGAGAAAATCAAAAGGCCAGATTTTCCAAATTAAAACAGCAGCGCAATTAAAATGGGTAAATTAGTTAATGAAGGCTAAATATTAGAGTGAACAGAAAATTAGTGTAAGTGAATGTGATAAGATTAAAAATCCAAAAGTGTATCCAATTAGTGATTTGACAAACCGATGTGAGACAATAAAAGGAATGTGTTTAGAACTGACAAGAATTTTATAAAAAAAAAAGAGAAATAGAATAACAGTGAGGAGTTTAAATATGCACTTAGATCTGAAGATCATTCTCACTGCTAATACTTGCTGATCCGTCTGAGCCCTTTCCTTCTTGTCAAGAACCTTATCTTTGTCTTTCTTCGGAACTGTCTTCTCTCACGTGTACCTCCATATCTATAAATGGTGGCCCGTAAGAGGAAACAAGTGGGGTGCTATTGTAATTGGGCATAAACAGTTCTTTGAAAAACAGAAGAACGAAGCACTGGGCATTCCTGCTAGCATAAAATTAATCCCATCTGAGAGTATAATAATCGCAAAAATGTTTCTTCTTTATGGTTATCAAAATTACCCACAAATTTTCTGAGCCAAAGATTAATGAATTTTGATGAGAAATTTACAGCATAATACATGTGTTCCAATAAGCGATGAATTCCAGGCTTTGGAGGCTATTTTCTGCCAGGACTCAGAGTTTCTCGTCGAACTTTATTATCTAGTACCAGTTTTAGTTCTGACTCCTTATTACTAGTGCGCTTCAGAGTGTCGCCTCAAATTCAACTATTGAAGTATTTCTTCATTTTCTTTGTGAATATTGACTTGAACGGAAGATTGGGGTATCGGCTGCAGAAATTTGCATTCCATGGAAAAGGTCGCATAGAAATGCTCAATTGTCAGCACTCAGAAGCTGCAGGAGATGGATGGATTTGCAATCTGCTCTATACTGCATTGTTGTCCTCTTTGATAAAGTACCTTCATAAACTGACTTAACCTGACCTCTTGCGTTCTTAAAGTCCACTAGAGGATAGTCCGCGTTTATGAAATACTTGAAGGAAAGGCTAAATGAATCTGGCTCTATTTGTGAACTTTCAGTATTCCCAAGATACATCACTTATTACCTCTCTAATCTATGTTAATGTTAGATGTAAAAGCTATTCCGCGCAAAGAAAAGCATGGTAGACTCAGCCTCTCGTTTATTCATAGCTAAGTTAAGTGTGTAGCTTTGATTGTCCCAATGCTGAAACAGGCCCCCAAAAAGACACTTGAGAAGTATTAATAATAGATAACATCTCCAATACTTTGGCAAAGGGACAGCACGATTCTTTTGGTTGGGCCATATGCTCTATGATGCTCCCAAGAATTAAGATATCTGAAAAATATGTGACGCTTCATCCCACTATGTCGCATGGTTGACCTGATGTTATCACAATCCTTCCAGAATAATATTGTGTGAAACAAACCAAATCAAATAGTCCAATTACTAGAGCATATGTCGCCCTATACCAAAGTTGTTATGGTTAAGTAGTCTGGGGTGACAAGAGTGTTAGGTCACTAGTAGTAAGAGCTCTAGTACTTGTAAGGTGTAACAGCTACCGCTTGTTGATATTTGAATGGTGGAGAGTCAAAACCTTCTCATCGCCATTTTGACACGCAATGGATGTCGCAACAAATTAGGGGTTTCGGCCCAGTCTGATTTTCCCCTTTTTAGAACTTCTTATGGCATTTGAGCATAGGGAATTCGTCTGAAACTTTATTCCCCTCCAACTCTGCCAGGCCGAAACTGCTTGTCTAAAGCCCAAGACACTGTACGAGCCTTGAAGAATTTCTCCCTGGAGATATTCACTCATGTTAGATTATTTCAGGATAAGTTGTATCGGCTCCATGCTATTCCTTGAATGCTCTAGTCATGGGAACAATTTTTTTCTAAATTCTTAGATGATGCTGGCCTTCAGACAAACCTTAATCATCGATCGAAGACCTCACTTCTGAGATATGCATTGCGGATCATGATCCGTTGGTGTGGTGAAGGCCATCCTGAGAGGTATAGTCGAATTTCTTTGGTGGGAGAGTGATGGGTGTAGTTGAGAGATTGGCGATAAGAGCAGATCTGTGCTCGAATGGTGGTGGAGAGATGGGGGGTGAAGATTGTACGATGTGCCAATCGAATAGATCTTGTCCTGAATGGAGTGATAGAGATGAAGGTGAGGGTTCAGAGATTGGTTTTGATCTGAAATAGGTTGTAAGACCTGGAGACGATTGGGCCAATCATCTCTTGGCACTTTATTGTGAGATGCTAAGCTAGATGGCCAGAGATTTTCTTAGCTGGCCACTCTTCTCCTGCTTAATGGGGTCTATGGAATTCATAGCTCGCTTCTTGCTCTTAGGTGTGAACGACTTATATGACAGGTTAGCTTCGTTTCATTGGATAAGAGGATTGAGAGGTTGAGGCCTGAACCTTAGGTGGTTGAGAATGAGTCCTGAATCGCGACCTTTGCAATTCTCTCTGCTCTTGAATGGTGGTATGGTAATTTAAGTCAGTGATTTAGAATAAAGTTTTATGAAATCATGATATGGAATGCAACTATCATCAACCCTGTGATTTGCTGCAGAAAATTTGTTTATTAATCAATAAGCAATCTTCTGCTAAGCAGTTATATTTAATTTAATTAATTATTCATGAATACTTCTCATTCATGCAATCGTGCTTAGAACGCAACAATAATCATTCCACATGAACAACTTAATTCAACGATTGACAAATGAATTTCTACATTACAGTAGAAATTTCAAAAGGCACATGCTCTCCTCTTCATGATGTGAATATCAAGGGAGCTAAACGCATGAGGATAGATTAATTACATGCCTTGGGACGCAAAAAATTCTATCGAGAACTCCACAATTTCTCAGCAGTGACAGGCCAATATACCTTCCAAGTTGTGGATTTTATTGCTCGTGACAAGTCAGAGTATAAATCACTAGGAGTTTTACAGATAAGTCCGAATATGTGACATTCCTCAGAGAACAATTAATTTCCAGCACAAACGAATGTATTCTAATTTGTTAAAACTTCTGCACCCAGTATTCCAGAAAGCTTTCATTGCTGAATGCGATTATCTTTCAGTTCTGTTTAGATCTTCTGTCCCATAGATTGGGTAATCAACAATACTAAGTGTTACCATTATTAGTATTCCAATTCACCCCTGTTGCCATCATACTACATCATACCATCTGAACCAGATAAAAAGCACGACCTCCATACTGAAGTATTTCATGTCCAATTCATATAATTTGAACCATATCAGCCTCAAGAACTGTGCGAAGAATTTTATACTTAAGTCTTCTCCTGCTACATTGCAACCAAGTCTCTTTTTAACTAGTCGCTATGTCATACACACAATTCCACATACCCACAAAGCACTAACTTGCACAATATAATTCATCACTTTCAGGAGGAAGAAATATTAATTCAGTGTGAGTTTATGAATTCCTTCCTACATTAAGCGGTAAAATTTCAGCATCATTTCAGCTGTCAATTACAAAACTTTACGGGTGCCGCAAGAGCAATTATTCAACTAATCAACCATTTTCACAAACAACATACATTTGCAAACCAACACACCAATCTCAGAAACAATCTATTTCTCCTGCGGATTTCAACAAAATACGCGAGAATAACTTGCTACAAATCTCGTTGTCCAACTCTGGTACTCCTTTTCCCTAACCATTCGGACTGGCATTTGACGACTTGAGCAGTGTAGTTGTATCGAGAGTAGAGATCCGCATTTCATGGTCTAAGCAGTACTACTTAGCTCAACTAAGACTTTCACGTCTGTATATTCCTCACAGAGATCATAACTCCATATTTTTGCAGAACTCTAGGAGTTTATTACAATTATGTACATCCTGACGCACAAGTTCCCGAGGAATGACTTCGCATAAATGACACGGTTGATGTGATGTTGTTTTCTATTTATTTGTAGTGGAACTGGCCGAACGTCACTTCTCAGATGTATTGCTCCTAGCAAGTGTTGGCTCGTTCCTGGGTTATCCCTAGTTTTATCTTATGCTTCTAGTTCTACTATTGAATTCCAGAGATCCTGTGATAAATAGTCAGTAAAGACAATATGACACCTATCGAGCTTACACGCTGTGATCTAAGATGGTAATTGAGAGTATTTAAGATAAGTTTCATTTGCATGAGGAAGATGTAGTATGATAGAGTTAGTTGGTTGATGTACTAGGGTCGTCGCGACTATAGAGGAGTAAGTATGTGCTAAAATGAGAAACTAGCAGAGATTGAAGTTTCAAGCATGTAAAAGATTTGGAATGTGTCAAGTGTGTATGGGCTTCATATACGCCCGGAAAATATGTAGGAGATTATGACGTGGCACAAGTGTGACAATTTTTTTGTAAAAAAGATAATCCGAACGTTTCCGTTATATAAGATAATTGAAATACCGCGAAAACTCACTATTAATTTCAAAGAATAGTGAATGATTTCCTAGAGATATTGATTCATTTATTTCGTGTGAGGCGACCGGTTTATTCAGCTAAATTGCTGAGCAGAAAAGAATGATACAAGCGCAAAGAACAAAAAAGAATTGATAATACTAAATTTTAGAATAGCTACTAACAACTAGTGATTATTGGATGATGTATTTCCTGTTAACACTAACTCTCGAGTAAAAGTCACTCATATGACAGAAAAGGAAAGCAGCTCCAGAGAGTTCATTTCCCATCATGGTCGCTGCGTGATACATTTAGTACAAGTAAATATGAATTGATCCAGCAGAAAAACCGCACAATTGCTATTGCTCTGTGTAAGCATTTCTTTTCAAGCAAAGTATATTGACCTGCCCTCTTCATCAATCCAAACAAGAAAAGGATTTAGCCGTCAGCTTGAATCTATATAATCCATCAATGTTATAGGAGCTATAAAATAATTTGACTAATCGAAATGCCATCAAATTACATTCACTACTTCCCATTCGGATTGAAATCTTTCAGTTTCAAGTAATTCTCCATAATATGCTGCCCTTCACAGTAAAATTAGCAGATTACATCAGAATATTTCCTTATATCAGAATTATGAGGCGCGCACGAATACTTGCCAGATATTTTTCGGTAAAAACCCTCTAGAAACTATACCCACACATATCTTAAAAGAAACCGTTTCAACCTACACTGGCATAAAGCCAACAATACAGCATACATAGTCTCGATTAAGCAAATACGAAATGCATATATCCAGAAGACTCAAATATCCACAAAAGATATTTGGTGCCTGTATGAAATTCTTGCCACGACATTATTCTATAGGAAATAATTTTACAGAACGATACATGTATGGTAGTAACAGCAAAAAGAGAGTTCTTAACACACAGCCTACGCTAAGTAAGTACAAAGGCAATAGAAACTGAGTTTACAGATCGAGGTCTAAGGTGCTCTGTCCATGTCAAGATAACAAAGGCGCTTCTATTAAAGTGTTCTACAAGTACTAATGAACAGATTAAGAACAAATGATGAATCATGAATCAGGTTTCACTCTCTACTCTCGACACAGAGGCGAAAAACGCAAAATTCTTCAAGAGCACTGGGACAAAGTCAGAGTGCTTTTCTAAATCAAACCTCTTACCTACACTATAGATATATGTTTCTTGCAAACCCTTCTCCATGATAGATCTTCAATCTTTGGCCATTGACCTTGAATTCCCTTCCTGTTTTCTGATCTTCTATAAGAATTGCTCCAAAGGGAGAGGTCTCCTTTATTAAAAATGGTCCAGACCATCTAGATTTCAATTTCCCTGGGAACAATTTTAATCTTGAATTGAATAACAGCACTTGCTGGCCAGGTCTGAAAACTTTTTGCAGAATGAATTTGTCATGGATTCTCTTGGTTCTTTCTTTGTACAACTTTGCATTCTCATATGCTTGCTGTCTAAATTCCTCCAATTCATGCAGCTGCAGAACTCTCTTCCTTCCAGCATTTGACATATCGAAATTAAGCCATTTTGTAGTCCAATATGCTCTATGTTCCAACTCTAGGGGTAGGTGACAGGCCTTTCCAAATACTAACTGATATGGAGACATACCAATTGGAGTTTTAAAAGCAGTTCTGTATGCCCACAGTGAATCATCCAACCTCTTTGACCAATCCTTCCTTGAGCTGTTCACTACTTTCTCTAGAATTTGCTTGATTTCTCTATTTGAGACCTCCACTTGTCCACTTGTTTGTGGATGGTATGGAGTAGCAACCTTATGCTTCACACCATATTTCATTAATACAGCTTCAAGATACTTGTTGCAGAAGTGAGTACCTCCATCACTTATTAGCACTCTAGGCACACCAAATGTTGAAAAAATGTTCTTTCTTATAAAAGAAATCACTACCTTTGCATCATTTGATCTGGTGGGAATTGCTTCTACCCATTTAGACACATAATCCACTGCCACTAGAATGTATTCGTGTGAAAATGATGGGGGAAATGGTCCCATGAAATCAATCCCCCATACATCAAATAGTTCCACTTCTAAGATGTTGGTTAATGGCAGCTCATGTCTTCTTGAGATATTTCCAGTTCTTTGACATTTGTCACAGTTTTCTACATACCTTTTGGCATCTTTGAAGAGTGTAGGCCAAAAGAAACCTGCTTGCAACACTTTTGCAGTAGTTCTTGAACTTGCATGGTGGCCTCCATATTCAGAATTATGACAATGCCATAATATCTCAGCTTGCTCACTTTGTGGAATGCATCTTCTAAGTAACCCATCTACTCCAATTTTGAACAAGTATGGGTCTTCCCACACATAGAATTTGTTGTCATGTAGGAACTTCTTCTTTTGCTGTCAAGTAAACCTCTTTGGTATGAATTGAGTGGCTTTAAAATTTGCAATGTCAGCAAACCAAGGTATGTTATCCACTGCGAACAGCTTTTCATCTGGAAATTCTTGATTTATTTCCAATGATTCAGTGGTTGAACTCTCCAAGGGTAATCTGGATAGGTGGTCAGCAACACTGTTTTCTTTCCCTTTCTTGTCTTTGATGTCTAGCTCAAATTCTTGGAGGAGTAGAATCCATCTTAATAATCTGGGCTTTGCATCCTGTTTTGTCAAGAGATATTTAAGAGCAGCATGATCAGTATATACAATCACTTTCGAACCCATTAAATATGATCTGAACTTATCAAAAGCATATACAACAGCTAAAAGTTCTTTTTTTGTTGTTGTGTAATTCACTTGTGCAGGATTTAACACTTTGCTTGAATAATAGATAGCATGTAATTTCCTATCTTTTCTCTGTCCTAAAACAGCACCCACTGCACTGTCACTTGCATCACACATGAGTTCAAAAGGTAGTTTCCAATCTGGTTTTGCAAGAATAGGTGCAGAAATCAGTTTCTCTTTTAAAACAGAAAATGCATGCAAACAATTATCATCAAATATGAAATCTGCATCCTTTATAAGTAAATTACTCAAGGGTTTAGCAATCTTGGAAAAGTCTTTTATGAATCTTCTATAAAAACCAGCATGTCCTAAAAAACTTCTAACTCCCTTAACATTGATAGGTGGAGGCAATTTACTAATGACTTCTATTTTAGCTTGGTCCACCTCCATTCCTTTCTCTGAAATTTTATGACCAAGGACAATGCCTTCTTGTACCATGAAATGGCACTTTTCCCAATTTAACACAAGATTAGTGTCTTGACATCTCTGCAAAACAGTGGATAGATTAGCTAAACAATCATCAAAAGAATCACCAAAAACAGAGAAATCATCCATGAACACTTCTATGATGTTTTCTACCAAATCAGAAAAAATAGAAAGCATGCATCTTTGGAAAGTGGCAGGGGCATTACACAAACCAAATGGCATTCTCCTATATGCAAAGACTCCAAATGGACATGTAAATGCAGTTTTCTCTTGATCTAAAGGATCTACAGCTATTTGATTATATCCTGAATACCCATCAAGAAAACAATAAAATGAATGTCCAGCAAGTCTTTCTAGCATTTGATCTGCAAATGGTAGTGGGAAATGATCTTTTCTGGTTGCATCATTTAATTTCCTTTCTTATCTCGAATTTCTAACTCAAATTCTTGAAGTAGTAGAATCCATCTCAGCAGTCTTGGTTTAGCATCCTGCTTAGAAAACAAATATTTCAGAGTAGCATGGTCAGTATATACCACAACCTTGGACCCTACTAAATAAGACCTGAATTTATCAAAAGCAAATACTATAGCAAGCAACTCTTTTTCAGTGGTTGTGTAATTAATCTATGCAGAGTTTAGGACTCTACTAGCATAGTAAATCACATGTAGTCTTTTATCTTTTCTTTGTCCTAATACAGCACCCACTGCATTGTCACTTGCATCACACATTAGCTCAAATGGTAATGTCCAGTCAGGTTTAACAAGAATTGGAGCACAAATCAATTTTTCTTTTAAAACAGTAAAAGCATGCATACAAGATTTATCAAATACAAATGCTGCATCCTTTACAAGCAAGTCACTCAGAGGTTTGGCAATTTTAGAAAAATCTTTAATGAACCTCCTATAAAACCCAGCCTGGCCTAAGAAACTTCTAATTCCTTTCACATTCACAGGTGGAGGTAATTTACTAATCACTTCTATTTTAGCTTAATCAACCTCCATCCCTCTAATTGAAATCTTATGGCCAAGCACTATTCCTTCTTGCACCATAAAGTGACATTTCTCCCAATTTAACACCAAGTTGGTCTCTTGACATCTCTGCAAAACAATGGACAAATTAGATAAACAATCATCAAATGAATTCCCAAAAACAGAAAAATCATCCATGAATACCTCAATTATTTTCTCAACCAAGTCAGAAAAAATAGCTAACATGCACCTTTGAAATGTACCTGGAGCATTACACAGCCCAAAAGGCATTCTTCTATATGCAAATATTCCAAAGGGACAAGTAAAAGCAATTTTTTCTTGATCAATTGGATCTACAGCAATTTGGTTATAGCCAGAATATCCATCTAAAAAGCAGTAAAATGCATGTCCAGCTAACCTTTTTAGCATTTGGTCTGCAAAAGGTAAAGGAAAATTATCTTTTCTGGTTGCATCGTTCAGCTTTCTATAATCTATATTCATCCTCCATCCTGTGACAGTCGTTGTGGGTATCAACTCATTCTTTTCATTTGGTACTACAGTCATTCCACCCTTTTTAGGTACTACTTGCACAGGACTTACCCAATTGCTGTCTGAAATAGGATATATGATCCCTGCATCTAATAGTTTAATGACTTCCTTCCTTACCACTTCCTTCATGGCAGGGTTTAATCTTCTTTGAGGCTGCACAACTGGTTTAAAATTTTCTTCAAATAAAATTCTGTGCTTACAAAAGGATGGATTTATACCTTTTAAATCTGAGATGTTCCACCCTATTGCTGATTTATGGGTTCTCAAAATTCTCAGCAACTTCTCCTCCTCTTCTTCCTTGAGTTCATTGCTTATGATAATTGGATTTTCATGTTTATGATCCAAGAATGCATATCTCAAGTGAGATGGAAGTTGCTTTAATTCCAGCTTCTGACTTTTCTCTTCTTCTCCTTCATTTCTCAACTCCTCTTTGATTGATTCTTCTGCAGGTATTAAAATAGGTAGAGTTTCCAATTGCTGCTCCATTTCAAATACGTTTTCATCTTCAAAATGCAGAGATTTAGTATTTCCTGCAGCTATGGTTTCTCTCAACAAAGAAATTTCATCAAATCCATTCAAAGAATAAGGAGTGATCATAGAATCCAATGTATCTACTCTCATACATGTGTTATCATCAATTGGATATTTCAAAACTTCAAATACATTAAATATTACCTTTTCCTCTTGAACTCTAAGCATTAACTCTCCTTTTTGCACATCAATGAGAGCTCGTCCAGTTGTAAGGAAAGGTCTGCCCAAGATTAATGGTACGTTTGCATCTACCTCCATGTCCAATATGACAAAATCTGCAGGAAAAATAAATTTGTCAACCTTAACCAACAAATCCTCTATTACTCCATATGGATAAGTATATGATCTATCAGCTAATTGCAATGTAATGTTGGTTGGTTTCACTTCTTCTATCCCCAATTTCTTCATAATGGCTAATGGCATCAAATTAATGCTTGCCCCCAAATCACACAATGCTTTTCCCACAGTATAATTTCCTATTTCACAAGGTATGCTAAAGAATCCTGGGTCTTTTAATTTTTGAGGAAGTTTTCTTCTAAGAATAGCACTGCACTCCTCTGTCAAGGGTACAGTCTTATCATGTTCTAACTTCCTTTTCTTGGAGAGTAGTTCCTTTATGAATTTGGCATAAGATGGCATTTGCTCCAAAGCTTCAACAAATGGGATGTTAATTTGCAGCTTTTTTAACACGTTTAGAAACCTCTCAAACTGCTCCTCTTGCTTAGGATTTTGCACTCTTTGAGGATAAGGCAGTCTCTTATATTTTTCTGGATCAATTGGCTTGTAAGTGTCCTCAAATAATTGCTTCTTTGTCTTTCTTTCAGGACTTTTATGAACTTCTTCATTCTTTTCTGAATGTTCTCTCTTTAGTAGCTTGAAGTTCCCTTGCTGCAATTCGTCTTTTAAATCTCTTTCCTCTGCTGTATTTTCTACTTGCTTTTCTGCTGCAACATTATTCAGTTTCTTTTCAGCTGGTTTTGGACTGGCTACAACAGCTCCACTTCTTGTAACTATAGCTTGACATTGTTCCTTTGGATTCACCACTGTGTTACTTGGAAATCTTCCTTCATCTCTGCTTGTTAATTATTCAGCCAGCTGTCCAATTTGAGTTTCTAACTTCTTCATAAAAGCTTCTTGATTCTTGATGCTGGATTGAGTGACTTTCATGAATTGTAACATTGTTTCCTTGAAAGTACTGCTGTTGTTAGTGATTTCCTGCATTTGAAAATGGAAGAGATGTATTAGTGCTTTTCATTGTAGAATTCTGAGGATTCCATTTATAAAATTGTTGATTCCTATTATTAGAATACTGAAATCCAGGAGGAAATGATTGTTGAGGATAAGATTGTTGCTGTCTTTGATAATTCCCCATATAATTGACTTGCTCTTGTGGTTAGGGGTAGGTACATCACATGCACCATTAGCATGACTCCCTCCACAAAAATCGCATGTCAACTGACTTGTTACCACATTTCCAGTCTGCAAATTATTAATCTGCTGAGTCAAAGCTGCTATTTGATCAGAAAATAATTGGTTCTGCAGCTGATTCTGTGCAAGAAAAGTTTCCATCATCTTTGTTTCATATTCATTGTCTCTTCTTGTATTCCTCAAGTTGGAATTCTGATACATAGATGAAGCCATCATCTCAATGATTCTTTGGGCTTCTTCCAAGGATTTCATGCCCAAAGATCCTCCTGCAGTTGCATCAATCATAGTTCTAGTTACTACATTCATTCCATTATAAAAAGTTTCCAGCTGCATCCATTCTGGAATACAATGATGTGGACATCTTCTCATCAACTCTTTATATCTTTCCCATGCTTCATAAAGTGATTCTCCTTCCTGCTGCACAAAAGATGTTATTTTTCCTCTCAGCTTAGCAGCTTTTGAGGGAGAAAAACATTTTGTTAGAAATTTATTCACAAGTTCAGTCCATGTGGTGATACTTCCCTGAGGCTGTGCTTGTAACCAACATTTGGCTTTGTCTCTTAAAGAAAATGGAAATAGCCTCAATCTTATAGCATCTTCACTTACTCCATTCATCCTTATAGTATCACACAACTGCAGAAAATTAGAAATATGCAGATTAGGATCATTAGAAATTCCACCAGAAAATTGGTTCTGCTGCACTAGGTGAAGTAAGGCTGGTTTTATCTAAAAATGATTGGCTTGAATGGTTTGTCTAACAATTGAAGAATTATAGCCTTGCATATCTGGAATTGCATAATCTCCTAGTGTTCTCATTCTATGTTGTTCTGCCATTTCAACTTTTGGAGTTGGTTGTCTAAAAGGTGAATGTTTCTTACTTGCAAAAGGAGTGACTTGAAATTCTAGAGAATGTATAACCTCTAGATCAATGTCACTTCCTAAAGATCTCTCTGCTCTAGTCTCTTTTCTTAATCTCCTAAGAGTTCTATCAATGTCAGGATCAAAGACAAGAGTAGATTTATTTTTGTTTTTGCCACGCATATACAACTAAATACAGATATAGTATAATGAAAACAGAAAACTGCACATGTAATGTAATATTTGCAGAAAATTTAAAGAAACAAATTTACTAATGATATTGAAACAAATTATTCCCCGGCAACGGCGCCAAAAACTTGTTACTTTTACAACTGCTGTTGCACTGAACTTAGCTCAGAATTCCCTACAAAAGCATACTTGAAATGTCACTTTTTACATAGAAAATCAATGAATTTTAAAATAACTATGTTTAAAAGTGACATGCAACATTTTATTATTTTTTTAAGGGTTTTCTACTATTTCTAGCATGTTTTCTTTATTAATTGTACTAAAAACTATTTTAAAATACTAGTAAAATATGGATTCATCACTGCTGTTGCACTGAAAGTAAACTGACTAGCAAGTATACTAGTGTTATTGTAGCAAGTTATAAAAAATCTTAGAATCAAATTGAGTTCCAAGTATCGTCTTCAAGGAATAAAGTTCTCAATTACCACTTCACAAGATCACAATTAGTTGAGCTTTACAAATTTCAGATGGATTTGGTATGAATGTATCAAAAATGAAATTAGAAAGTAAAACAGAACAATTAGTACAAAAGTATATAGTAAACAGATGTAGAAAGAGTAGTTAGGAAATTGTTTCACCAAAACTTCAACATTGAATTAATAAAGTTCTGAACTTTCAAGCATTTAGATGGAATGACAATCAGTTTCACGTTATATTAATCAAAGGACAATCCCTTGCCTCAATGAATCTAACATCTAATCAAATCACTCTAATCCCTTAGATCTAATCCAATCAAATGCTGCATTAAGTTTGAGAAATCAAAAGATTGCAAGATTAAGATATCTTATCCCTAAGAAACCAATAACCTTGGCAATTAATTCAGATCTGAGAATCAAATTCAATACCCATTGATGAATTCACTTTTTATTATATTTTTACTTGCCTTTTTGGTGCTCCTTAATAGAAAAAATGGACTTAGATAGTGCAAATAATATAGAAATCATATTTTGAGTAAATATCATAGGTTTATTAATTTTTGGTTCATTTGCATTTAATTACATAGATATAGATTACAATTTTAATTATCTTAATAATTTTGCAGAGTCCCGAAGTTAATTTTGAGAAATCTTGGCCCTTGGATGAAAGTTGCCCCCAAAGTAGCTACTTTAAGGAGCAAAAGTGGCAACTAAAGCAAGTCTGGGCATAAAGGTTCCAAAGTAGCTACTATCAAGCCCAAAAGTGGCAACTCCAGAAGCTCCAGGGACGCCAATTTTGAAGCATTTCTGCGCGTGGACACTATTGGCTCTCATAGTAGCCACGCGCACCAAAGTAGCCACTTTCAGCACAAATAGTGGCAACTCCAGAAGCTCCAGGACGCTAATTTTGAAGCATTCCTGCGCGTGGCCACTATTGGCTTTCATAGTAGCCATGCGCACCAAAGTAGCCACTTTCAGCACAAATAGTGGCAACTCCAGAGAAGTGGCAATCCTTCCATCCTGCGCGTGGACACTTTCAAGGCCCAAAGTGGACACTTTCAAAGGCAAAAGTGGACACTTTGGTGACATGTCATCCACTATAAATAGATTTTAGGAATTAGGGTACGGGACTTTTGACACTTTACACAATTTTCCTTTGCCAAATTGGGATAATTTCTTACGACATTGGAGTCTTGGGTGACAGCCAAGGGTCCTCTATAGGTTTTAATTTCCAATTTCCCTTTGATTTTTGTTGAATTTACATTAATGTTGTTTACATTCTTGCATTTCTTTCTCTCATTTGTTAAGCCCATCCATATGGAGAGCTAAACTTTCTTGTAATTCCTAGTCAATGCACATGAATCTTGAATTCTTGGGATTAATTGCAATACAAATATTTCTTTCCTTGAATTTATTAACCCCAATCTCTAAATGAAATGGAATTTGCATGAAGGGAACATTGCTTAATGAACCTTAATTTACCTAACGAAATTCTAATTCAAAATTGCTTAATTTTGATTAATCCTTGAGGTTGCTTAATCTTAGGGATAGAGATTGGAGCCCATTAAGATGCTTAATTTTAATTGGGATGTTAAAGTTAGTCTTCGCTTGTTAGATTAACTTAATTCAAGGGAAAGAAAGGGGATTATTGAATCATTTGAAAGAATAATGATGGAACTCATTGCTTGACTAGGGATTACTCATTTTAATTGATTGAATTTCATTAATTTACATTTCGTTCTTGATTAAAATCCAGAAATTGACAAACCTCCCCCCAATTTACTTGCTTTAAAATACATGTTTACACTTGTTTGATGTATGTTCCCAACCAAAAATTCCTTGGAGACAACCTAGGATAACACCCTAGTACTGCATTCATTTCTTTGCATATTTGATGAGGATTAACGACAATCTTTTGCATAACGAATAGCTATAATTCGTTTCATCAAATTGGCGTCGTTGCCGGGGAACTTTTTGGTGCTGAACTTATGTTGAACATGCTTGGTACTCTGTTTTTGTGTCTTGCATGTTAGTGTGTTTGTTTCATTTTGAGTTTTTGTGTTGTGTTGAAAGTCATACGAATTTAGTAGTCTGTTTCTGCATTATTATTGCAAGATTTTCTACATCATTTCCTTCATTCAAGTGCTGAAATTTTTTTCAATCACTCACTTCCAATTTTCTGCACTCATTTTGCTGCATAATTCTCTGTTTTTCTGCACTTTTGCTGCATAATTCTACAGAGAGATTTTTAAATTGCTCTTGTTATTTCATTTACTTAATTTTCTTTCAATTTAGTTAGTTGATATCTAGTACATGACCCGATCAAATCCTGGAGATTTGTATCCATTAGACTAGGAGATTGATAGGACTTTTTATAGAAACATTAGGACACATAGAGATCACTCCGAACACTCTCAATCATCATCATCACCTACTGCATCTTTGCAATCTGTGACACCAAATTCTGTTTACTCTTCTCCATTTTCACTTAACTCTAGTTTTGGAGCAATGGCAGGTGACGAGAGGACTCTTAAGGAGCTAGCTGCACCGGATGTCACATACCAAACATTGTGCATCCAAAATCCAGATGTGGATGCCTGATGAATCAATATTTTGACTGATATTTTAGCATAATTCTAACACAAATGATAAGAAAAATATATAAAGAAAGCAGAAAAACTTAGAAAAAGAGAAGGAATTGAATTTTGTTTACATATGTAGTTATTTTAGCAATTGTGAAATTTTTGCTTAGGAATTAAGTTTTTAATCTTGTTTTTATAGGAATAAATTGAGCAAGGATCATATTCATGGAAGTTTGATGACAAGGAAGAGGAAATAAGCAAGTCTGGACTCCAAAAACTCAAGAATAAGAAATTGCAGACTGGGCGTGATCACTATTGTCAGTGAAAGTGATCACTTCAGAGCTCAAAGAAGAAGTGAAGCCTGGGCGTTACCACTTTTATCATTAAAAGTGATAGTTCCAGAGAAGCAAAATATCAGGAAAGCTCTGCGTAACCACTATTGTCATCAAAAGTGATCGTTCCAGAGAGTCTTCAACTTGGCGAGTTGCGCGTAGTCACTTTTATCAACAATAGTGATAACGCGCAACTACCTTGGCTCTGCGTTGTCACTTTTATCATCAAGAGTGATAGTTCCAGAGAGCTCTCAATATCAGGAAAATGCGCGTAGCCACTATTTCTGGGAAAAGTGTTAACGCGCAACCAAAAACTCTCTGCGTAACTACTATTTCTCATAAAAGTGATAACGTGAAAATCTGGGAAATTTTATAAATACCATAAACGATTCAGAAAGAAGGGATTCTGTTCATTTTCAGTTTTTTTAGTTAGTTTCTAGTTAGGGGAAGTGAGAGAGAGGAGTGGGGATTCAGATCTTGGAGCTTCACGAAAAGGAATTGGAGTGGAGCAAGCTTCCATGGCGTTTCTGAGTTTCTTCTTTTCTTCTTCTCTTTCTTTTTCTTCTTCTGCTGCCATGGCTGTGTAATTCGTTCATAGTTAGGGATTGTAGATCTGAAATGAACATGTTGAATTGATTTGGATCTGAACTTCAAGCTTTGGAATAGATTGAGTGACTGATTCTGAACTTCACGTGGAAATTGAATGGAAATTCGATTAACTAAATTCAGAGGAACCTTTGTCAATGGAAATTGAATCTGTTCTTCAGATCTGAACCAATCACCGAGATTTTAGTTTTCTTAGGGATAAGGAACTTTGATCTTGCAATCTTTTGGTTTCTTACACTTAAAGCAACATTGAATTGAATCAGATCTAAGGAATTAGAATGGTTTAATTGAATGTTAGGTTCACTGAGTTAAGGAATTAACCTCTGAATAGTATAATGTGAAACTGATTGTCATTCTTTCCAATTGCTTGTTAATTCAGAACTTTATTGATTAAACATTGGAGTTTTGGTGAAGCAATTCCCTAGCTATGGTTTCTTCTTCTGTTATCACATAATTGTGTGTTCATTATTCTGTTTTCTGCAAGTTCATTTTACTTTTAATTGTTCCAGTTTGCTGTTATTAGATGTTACCACTCTTCTTACAATTTTGAAAAAGCTTAAATGGTTATCATTCTATGAAGTGATACTTGAATCTAAATTCCCTGTGGAGACGATATTTGGATCTTAATTTTACTCATCACTTGCTGCAATCCTAGTGCACTTGCTAGTGTAGATTGCTAACACCAATGCCCCTTTTGTTTTGAAAACCGGATTGATTCACCTTCTACCTAAATTCCATGGTTTTGCAGGTGAAGACCCTCATAAACACTTGAAGGAGTTTCACATTGTATGTTCCACCATGAGACCTCAAGGTGTTCCAGAGGAGCATGTCAAATTGAAGGCTTTTCCTTTCTCATTAATGGACACTGCAAAGGATTGGCTCTACTACCTTCCTCCCGGATCTATTACAAGTTGGGACAACCTCAAAAGACTCTTTCTAGAGAAGTTCTTTCCAGCATCCCGAGCTGCATCCATAAGAAAGGAAATTTGTGGAATTAGACAGCTAGAAAGAGAAACTCTCTATGAATACTGGGAGAGGTTTAAAAGACTATGTGCTAGCTGCCCCCACCACCAAATTAGCGATCAATTGCTGATCCAATACTTCTATGAGGGATTACACCCAATGGATAGGAGTATGATCGATGCAGCGAGTGGAGGAGCTTTGGTAGACAAGACCCCTGTGGCAGCCAGGAACTTGATAGAAAACATGGCTGCCAACTCCCAGCAATTTGCAAGTAGACAGAATTCTTGTGTTACTAGAGGTGTGCATGAAGTTCAAGCTACAGAACCAAACAAATTGGAGCACAAGATTGATGAGCTAGCCTCCATGGTAAAGCAATTAGCTGCAATGCAAAAGAGTGTTGTCTCTGCAACACCTCCACCACCAGTTCCTACTACACTTTGTGGAATATGCTCAGTTGCAGATCATTACACAGACAGCTGCCCCACATTGCAGGAGTTAGATACTCCTGTAGGTAACCCTCAAGCCTATGCTGCAAATATTTACACTAATAAATTTCCTTTTCAGCAGCAACAGCAACAACCAAACTGGGACCTTTCTTCAAACCGGTACAACCCGGGCTGGAGAAATCATCCAAACTTGAGGTGGGGAGGAAATTCCAATCAGCAAAATCAGCAAAGCAACAATTACCAAGCTGGTCAAGGTAGGCCACATCAGCCACGCCAATGGAATGATTAACAACATGGGCAACAACCTCACCAACAGCAGCAAGCATCCTCATCCCAAGCCTCTTCTTGTCAGAAGAATGAGCCGTCATTGGAGGAGCTTGTGAAGCGGATGGCCATGAGCAACATTAATTTTCAACAGCAAACAGAGGCCAGTATCAGAACAATTGAGAACCAGATGGGACAGTTGGCTTCCTCTATAAATCAAATTCAGTCCCAAGGTTCAGGCAACCTCCCAGCACAGACAATCACAAACCCAAAGAATGTTAGTGCAATTACCCTGCGGTCTGGGAAGGTAATGCAAGAGCCTGAAATGCCTAGGGAGAAGGAGATCCCAAGCCCCTTGGTTGATGAAAGGGAGGAAGAAAATGCACCCACCACTCAAGAAGTGGTAGAAGAAGCTGAAAGGGAAATTCCACCACCTTTCCCTCAAAGGATTATGATTGCCAAACCAAGTAAGAAAGTTGAGGAGAGTGACAAAGAAATCTTGGACACTTTTAGAAAGGTTGAGGTAAACATACCCTTGCTGGAGGCAATTAAACAAATACCCAAGTACGCCAAGTTCTTGAAAGATTTGTGTACACATAGAAGGCATCTGAAGGGTAATGAGAGAGTCAACATGGGTAGGAATGTTTCTGCACTTTTTGAGAAACAAAGAACCACAATGCCTGAGAAGTGTAAAGACCCAGGGACATTTACTATTCCATGCATCATTGGTAATAATAGGATAGACAATGCAATGTTAGATCTAAGAGCATCCATTAATGTTATGCCATTGTCTATTTTTTCTTCTCTATCTCTTGGTCCCTTGCAGCCCACAGGTGTAGTTATTCAGTTGGCCAATAGAAGCACAACACATCCAGCCAGACTTGTCGAAGATGTGTTAGTGAAGGTAAATGACCTCATATTCCCAGCTGACTTCTACATCCTCGACATGCAAGAAGAAGAGTCACTCAAAAATTCTGCACCGATTATTTTGGGAAGACCGTTCTTGAAGACTGCAAGAACGAAGATTGATGTACATTCCGGTTCACTCACCATGGAATTTGGGGATAACATTGTGCGCTTCAACATATTGGATGCCATGAAACATCCGATTGAAGAACATTCTATCTTCCATATTGATGTATTTGATGCATTAGTGGATGAGAGCTGGACCGAAATTTTGAGGAACTCTTTTCTTAATTTTTCCCATTGTGTAGATGCTTTTGTTTGTGAATCATATGAAAATTCTTTGTATGATACTTGTGCTGAAAATTCTGATTATTTGAATGAAAATTCTGAAAGTTTTAGTGTTGATGAAGTTGATAATTCCATAGGGGTGGAATGTGAAGTATTGCATTTAGCAAATACAGTTGAATCTAACCCCTTTGATTTGAATGTTGCAGAAATTTTGTCAAATGAAAATGCTAAATCACTTCCCTCTATAGAGCAACCTCCCACATTGGAGTTAAAGCCTCTACCGGAGCATTTGAAATATGTCTATTTGGAACCAAATGAAAAGCTCCCAGTTATCATCTCCACCAAGCTTGATAGTAATCAAGAGGAGAAGTTGCTAGAAGTGATCAAAAAGCACAAAAAAGCCATTGGGTGGACACTTGCTGATATACCAGGAATTAGCCCCTCCATGTGCATGCATAGAATTTTGTTGGAAGAGGATGCTAAACCGGTGAGACAACCTCAAAGGAGGGTGAATCCCATCATCCTAGATGTGGTGAAGAAGGAGGTCACCAAGTTGCTTCAAGCCGGGATCATATACCCAATTTCTGATAGCACTTGGGTTAGCCCTGTGCAAGTGGTCCCAAAGAAATCTGGACTTACAGTGGTCAGGAATGAGAAAAATGAAATGATACCTACTAGAGTCCAGAACAGCTGGAGAGTCTGCATAGACTACAGGCGGTTGAACCAGGCAACAAGGAAGGACCACTTTCCACTACCCTTCATTTATCAAATGCTTGAAAGATTGGCAGGTAAGTCCCACTATTGCTTTCTAGATGGCTACTCTGGTTATTTCCAAATATGTATTGCCCCTCAAGACCAGGAGAAAATGACATTTACATGTCCCTTTGGCACCTTCGCTTATCGAAGAATGCCTTTTGGCCTATGTAATGCTCCTGGCACATTCCAGAGATGCATGTTGAGTATTTTTTCTGATTTAGTGGAGCACTGTATAGAGGTCTTCATGGATGATTTCACAGTTTATGGCACATCCTTTCATGCATGTTTAGTCAATTTAGAAAAAGTCTTGAAGAGGTGTATTGAAACTAACCTTGTACTTAACTTTGAGAAATGCCATTTCATGGTAGAGCAGGGTGTAGTTCTAGGACACATAATCTTTGAAAAAGGTATTGAGGTTGATCCTGCAAAATTGGATGTTATTTCACACCTTCCTTACCCCTCATGCGTGAGGGAGGTTCGTTCTTTTTTGGGCCATGCAGGATTTTACAGGAGGTTCATCCAGAATTTCTCCAAGATTACAATTCCTCTTTTAAAGTTGCTGCAAAAAGATGTTGAATTTGACTTTGATGAGGACTGCAAGGAGGCTTTCAACTTCCTTAAAAAAGCCTTAACCACCACACCAATTATCCAACCTCTAGATTGGTCAATACCCTTTGAGCTGATGTGTGATGCCTCAAATTATGCAGTGGGAGCTGTCCTTGCACAGCGGGTTGGTAAGGTCCCTCATGTCATTTATTATGCTTCTAGGACCTTAGACACTGCACAATCCAATTACACCATAACTGAAAAGGAATTGTTGGCCATAGTGTTTGCATTAGATAAATTCAGATCATATCTGTTAGGATCAAAAGTTGCGGTGTTCACTGATCATTCTGCTTTGAAGTTTTTGCTAAAAAAGACAGATTCTAAACCCAGGCTAATAAGGTGGATGCTCTTACTTCAAGAATTTGACTTGGAGATTAAAGACAGAAGTGGAGCACAAAACTTGGTAGCAGACCATTTAAGCAGAATAGAGGGAGTCCCTGAACTCATTCCCCTCAAGGATGATTTTCCTGATGAACAACTCTTAGAGTTGTGCACATCACATATACCTTGGTATGCTGATTTGGTTAATTTTTTTGTTTCAGGAATTTTCCCTATAAATGCATCAAAAATTCAAAGGGACAAAATTAAGATCGATGCCAAACATTATGTGTGGGAGGACCCTTACTTATGGAAGTTCTGTAATGATCAAGTGATCAGAAGATGCGTCCCTGATGAAGAGATCCCATCCATATTGCAGTTTTGCCACAATAAAGTTGTTGGAGGACACCTTGGACCTCAAAGAACAGCAAGAAAGGTGTTGAACTCAGGATTATACTGGCCCTCCATTTTCAAAGACTCTTGGCGAACATATTCTGTCTGTGAGAGCTGCCAGAGGTCAGGAGGAATGATCACGAAGAGACAGGAAATGCCTCAGCAACCTATCCTATATTGTGACATATTTGATGTCTAGGGTATTGACTTCATAGGCCCCTTTTCCCTCTTCTTTTGGTTTCTTGTACATTTTACTTGCTATTGACTATGTTTCAAAATGGGTAGAAGCTAAAGCTACCAAGACTAATGATGCTAGAGTTGTTGCAGAATTCGTTCGCTCCAACCTATTTTGCAGGTTTGGCATCCCACGTGCCATCATTAGTGACCAAGGGAGTCATTTTTGCAACAAGACAATGGAAGTCCTGCTGAGAAAATATGGAGTTCTGCACAAAGTTTCCACAGCCTACCACCCGCAAACGAATGGCCAAGCAGAACTTTCCAACAGAGAAATAAAGAAAATACTTGAAAGAGTCGTGCAACCACACAGAAAAGATTGGAGCCGCAGGCTAGATGATGCCTTGTGGGCACACAGGACTGCATTCAAAGCACCTTTAGGCATGTCTCCTTACAGAATAATCTTTGGCAAGGCTTGCCATTTACCACTGGAGATAGAGCACAAGGCATACTGGCCAGTAAAGGCTTGTAATCTGCACTATGACTCAGCTGGAGAGCAAAGAAAGCTTCAATTGCAAGAGTTGGAAGAGTTACGTCTAGAGGCATATGAAAATTCCAGAATTTATAAGGAGAAAACCAAGAGATACCATGACAAGTTGATAGCCAGGAAAGAATTTTGTGTTGGTCAAAAGGTGCTCTTGTTCAACTCCCGCCTCAAATTCATGCCTGGAAAGCTTCGCTCAAGGTGGATTGGTCCATTTATAGTCACACAAGTGTTTCCTAATGGTGCAGTGGAAATCAAGAGTGAATCCACTACCAAATGTTTCACAGTGAATGGACATCGCCTGAAGCATTTTTTAGAGAACTCAGTTCCTGTGGAGGAGATTGAAGAGATGGATGTATATTCCCCCATCATTCCCTCCAACCAAGACCCTTGTCATGAGTAAATCACTTTGCACGTCAAGCTAATGACGTTAAAGAAGCGCTCTGTGAGAGGCAACTCACAAGTGAATAAGCAATTTTGTCTTTTCATTATCTCTCCTTTGTATTCTTTCAATTACATTTTTTGTCTTCATTTGAGGTGTAATGAGCTAAGCAATTTCTGATATGCTTCAATTTTGTGTAAATAATTCTTTGTGGATGCACAATTTTGTAGGAAATCTAGCAGCAGCACCACTTTGGGCACTTATTCTTGCAAGGTGCAATTCATCCTTCATGAAAGTGGCCACTCTCGTAGGCTATAGTGACTACTTTGGCTTAAGGTAAGCAACTCCTTCTCTGTAGTTCCCACTTTAAGAGTGAGAGTGACCACTTTGGCGCCCAGGAGCTTGGTCATTCACACCGCCCAACGCCCAGCACGCACCATTTTCACGTCACCCACTCACACCCACTCACTCCTAGGGCCAAAACGCACCTTCCCTCACCACATCCAAGGCTTCAAACAAGGTAATTCTCTCAATTTCTCTCCATTTATGGTTAGGGTTCATAGATTCCCCAATTTGGGGCTTTTCAATTTTACTTGTTTTTTCTTGAAATTGAGGCATAATTCTTGTGTAATTGAGCATTCTTACTTGAATTAGAGAGAGTGAGGTCCCTAAATTGCACCCAAAAGGGGCGTATTACTCCCATTCAATTGGGCGTTCCCACTTTTGGCCCCAATAGTGGCCACGCCCACTTCCTCTTTGCCATGACTCTCATTTGTTGTTTTTGTTATGCTCCCCTCCCTCATTTTTATGCTCTAAACATGCCAATAATGCTATTAAACTTCTTGTTCATGTGTGTTAATGCCTAAATTTGGTTTGTGCCTATTTCCATTTAGTTTTGACCCCTCCATTTTGCTATTTTCTTTTCAATTCCATGCCATTTTACTTTTGCTGCACTTGATTCTCA
Organism: Abrus precatorius; assembly: GCF_003935025.1. Classification (NCBI taxonomy): domain Eukaryota; kingdom Viridiplantae; phylum Streptophyta; class Magnoliopsida; order Fabales; family Fabaceae; genus Abrus; species Abrus precatorius. The sequence goes on from NW_020874362.1 coordinate 15,139,114, forward strand.
TGCATATTACAAAATTAACCATAATTGTTGCTCTTTCTGGGTGTTGAACATACTTTTCGTGACTTTAATTTCACTAATTGCTGCATTATGATCCTTGAGCTTCAAAGCCTTAAAAGTCATATTCTACTATCCATTGGATTGCTATACATAGTGAACGTATGTCACACCATTCTTTATGCTTAAATTGTTCTTGTCTATACCATTTGAGCTCTATGTTTGTAGGCTATGATTGAAATTGATTGCCCTCTGGGTCATATGTAGCACTATACACCCTTTTGCACACAAATTACTTAGGATGATATCAAATTATTTTGCAACCCCTGCACTATTCATTCACATATTCTCTCTTCTCTGCAGATAATGTCGAGCAATCTTAGGAGGAACACACCTAGAACCAAGAGGAGTAGGACAGCTGAAGCCTCTTCATCTCAACCCCCTCCTACTCATGACCCAAGGTTTAGGTCCCCAGAGCATGAACAATATTTCAAAGAGAACATCCTGCGGTGCCAGATCGTCCAGGACAGGAATTTTGAAATCCAGCAGGGGACATTCCACAGTTTCATGAGGAGATAGACAGACGTGGCTGGGAACTTTTCACTTCTTGTGCAGGCAATGAGTGGAAAGACATCACCCAGGAATTCTATGCTAATGCCCTGCGCCTGGAAGATGACATTTACCCCCCCCAGGCACACCATGGTCAGGGGTAAGCAAGTTAGCTTCACTCCAGCCACCATCCAGATGGTTTTAAACATCCCCCCTCTGCAGAAGCAACCTGGCCAACTGGATTTCACTGCATTCTGCAAACAAAAGGAAAAGGATTACCAGCCTATACTTCAAGTAATCTGCATTGAAGGAGAAAATTGGGAATTTGATTGTAAAATGCAGCCCAAGAATCTGACCACTAAACACCTTCTCCCTCCTGCCAAGGTGTGGAGTATCTTCGTTGTCAGCTCATTCATGCCAGTCATCCACACCTCCACCATTGCAGTAAAGAGGGCATAACTCATCTATGCTATTCTCACTGGCATGCCCATCCATGTTGGGGAGGTCATCAGCAGCGCCATGCTGGAAGTCCTTAAAAGGAGCAGAGATTCTTTAGCTTTTCCCTCTCTAATCACTATGTTGTGCCAGGATGCAGGTGTTTATTTTGGAGACTACCAGCAGAGAATTAGAGCACTTCCCCCCATTTCCACTGCCTTGGTGAAAGACCTATTTAAGCCAAAGAAGTCTTCAGACCCCGGTCTCACCTTGCCAGCCGAATACAAGAAGGAGACCCCTGCAACACTCAAGGAGCAGCTGCAGCAAATAGCACAGAGGCAGACTGCCACCCACTCTGGTCAAACCAGCATGCTTCTCCTCATGGAGACCATGATGCTGAACATTGGCAAGAAGATGGGGATGACTTCAGACCAGATATACCAGGCCCACCGTTTCCCTACCCCTTTCCTCCGAGCTGCTGTTCAGAATGACCTGCCCCCATTCAATCCCAATGCCCCTAGAGATGTCCGCAACTCCAGTTCCTCTGAGGAAGCAGAAGAAGTAGAGGAAGATGAAGGCGCCACCTCATCCACCTCTGATAAAGATGCCATTTAGTCCACCTTTCATGTTTTCTTTTATTTCTCTGCTTGTACTTATTTTCTTTTATTTTCCCCAAGTAATTAGGAACCACTTGTCCTTTTATTGTCTTTCCGTTCCTGCTTTTATGTTACTTTCCTTCAAACAGTTATGTTACCTCCCTTTCGTTCTTTTTCTGAACTCTTGTTATCATTGTGCAGAGATGCCCTCAGTTCCATCAAGAGGAGCATCATTTTACCCTGAACTTTGAATACATCATCTATAAAAGGGGGTGAACTCTTTGTCTCTATTTTGCATTTATTTGTAGCTTACTTTTCCTGCACTGTACTAGATAAAAGACAAAAATATTTTCCTTATTTCATTTTTTCTCTTTTCCTTTTAATCTAGTTCTCTTTCTATTTTGCTTTTATGCTTTGATTGAATTTCCCATCTAACTCCTACTCATTCTCATTTTTGTACATATTTACTATCCCTACCATTTTGAACATATTTTCTTGTCGGGTGAATTGTACTCTCATTTTGCAAGTTATTATCACTTTTACCATGGTAGTGAATTGGGCCTTTCTTCTTCTTTTCTGTGTGCATATTACATGTATTTTTGCATTCATCTTCTAGAACTTGCCCTGTTTCTTAATTCAATATGCATTGTGCAATTTCCCATCTAGATGATTGAGGCCTTCTTTGCACATACCCTTCCCCCTACCCTTGCACTTCACTTCCCTGTTCCCCACTTCTTGCTTTTGCCAAACTTAGTCAACAAATATACTTCCCTTTCCTTAATAGAGGTATTTCTTTTGAGTTGCCTCAAGATTGAGTGCAAGAAACTAAGTTTGGGGTGTTGATTATGCTTGTAGTTGCTTAAGGACAAGCAATGTCTTAAGTTTGGGGTGGTGGACAGCATACATGTTCATAATACATGTCAAAAAATAAATAAAAAAAAAAAAAAAATGATTGTCAAAGTCCATGATATCACAAAAATATGAATGAATGAAAAAGGAGAAAAGAAAGAAAGAAAAATATAGCAAGGCATTTGAGTTGAAAAAGGATCTCCACATAAGGCAAATAAGAAAATTAATGTGGTGAAAGAATGCTTTAACCTCTTAAGCTACATCATTTAAGGTATTCCACTCTAGTTGTTGCACTAAATCACTCAAAAGAACTCCCTCCTCTTGAGTACCCACTTGATCTTGTCACCCTCCTTGGTTAAAATTTGAGCCTATCCTAACCCCATTTGTGACCAACAAAGCCCTCATGATAGGTGGTTCGTTGTATCTAGGCAAAGGAGATTGAGAATAGGGGCAAGCCTATGGTAGGGTGAGGCTAAATGCATGGATTGAGGGAAAACACTTAGCCTGAAATGTTGTTGAGTGATAAGTGAAACACCACCTTGTGAGATGGATAGATTCTTTGCATTATGTGAGTCACATGAAACCTTGCTTGATTCTTTTGTTTCAATTTAGTGGGACTTTGCATTGAATATTTGACATGAATATGATTCCTCTGTTGAATGAGTCTATGGTTGTGAAGATGTTGGAAGTGCTAATTAAAGCATGAAGTTGGAATGAAAATCTCTAAAAATTTTTTGGATAAATCCAACCCTCTTCATTTGCTTTGCTTGAATTTTGATTTGCTTGAGGACAAGCAAAAGTTTAAGTTTGGGGTTGTGATGGATTCACTTTTTATTATATTTTTACTTGCCTTTTTTATGCTCCTTAATAGAAAAAATGGACTTAGATAGTGCAAATAATATAGAAATCACATTTTGAGTAAATATCATAGGTTTATTAATTTTTGGTTCATTTGCATTTAATTACATAGATATAGATTACAATTTTAATTATCTTAATAATTTTGCAGAGTCCCCAAGTTAATTTTGAGAAATCTTGGCCCTTGGATGAAAGTTGCCCCCAAAGTAGCTACTTTTAGGAGCCAAAGTGGCAACTACAGCAAGTCTGGGCATTAAAGGTTCCAAAGTAGCTACTATCAAGCCCAAAAGTGGCAACTCCAGAAGCTCTAGGGACGCTAATTTTGAAGCATTCCTGCGCGTGGCCACTATTGGCTCTCATAGTAGCCACGCGCACCAAAGTAGCCACTTTCAGCACAAATAGTGGCAACTCCAGAGAAGTGGCAATCCTTCCATCCTGCGCGTGGACACTTTCAAGGCCCAAAGTGGACACTTTCAAAGGCAAAAGTGGACACTTTGGTGACATGTCATCCACTATAAATAGATTTTAGGAATTAGGGTACGGGACTTTTGACACTTTACACAATTTTCCTTTGCCAAATTGGGATAATTTCTTACGACATTGGAGTCTTGGGTGACAGCCAAGGGTCCTCTATAGGTTTTAATTTCCAATTTCCCTTTGATTTTTGTTGAATTTACATTAATGATGTTTACGTTCTTGCATTTCTTTCTCTCATTTGTGAAGCCCATCCATATGGAGAGCTAAACTTTCTTGTAATTCCTAGTCAATGCACATGAATCTTGAATTCTTGGGATTAATTGCAATACAAATCTTTCTTTCCATGAATTTATTAACCCCAATCTCTAAATGAAATGGAATTTGCATGAAGGGAACATTGCTTAATGAACCCTAATTTACCTAACGAAATTCTAATTCAAAATTGCTTAATTTTGATTAGTCCTTGAGGTTGCTTAATCTTAGGGATAGAGATTGGAGCCCATTAAGATGCTTAATTTTAATTGGGATGTTAAAGTTAGTCTTCGCTTGTTAGATTAACTTAATTCAAGGGAAAGAAAGGGGATTATTGAATCATTTGAAAGAATAATGATGGAACTCATTGCTTGACTAGGGATTACGCATTTTAATTGATTGAATTTCATTAATTTACATTTCGTTCTTGATTAAAATCCAGAAATTGACAAACCTCCCCCCAATTTACTTGCTTTAAAATACATGTTTACACTTGTTTGATGTATGTTCCCAACCAAAAATTCCTTGGAGACAACCTACGATAACACCCTAGTACTGCATTCATTTCTTTGCATATTTGATGAGGATTAACGACAATCTTTTGCATGACGAATAGCTATAATTCGTTTCATCACCCATTGATAAGAGTTCTTCTATGATTAGTTGATCAAATTTCCATTCAATCACTACTTTAACAGCAGAATCAATCACTCAATCCAATCCAAAACTCAAAGTTCATATCCAAAATCAATTCAGCACTTCCATTTTAGATTCACAATTCCTAACCACAAAGACTTTAGGAAAACATTACAAAAAGAAAAGAGAAGAGAAGAGAAGAAGAGAATGAACAAAGAAGAAACATCTTCAAGCTAATCTCCAATCTGATCCCTCAAGAAATGAAGCTTGGTGTTCGTCCTCAATCTCCCTCTCTGACTCTCTCTACAACAAAAACAAATGGAAAATAAAAAATGAACAAAAAGTTCCTAAATTCCTGAGCTAACTTGGTTTTATAGAATTCCCGCTCTGCTAGCGTGATCACTTTTTCCAGCAATAGTAATCACGCAGAGGTTAATTCTTCATTTCCACTTGCGCATGTTCACTTTTGTTGAAAATAGTAGCCACGCAGAAGCTTCCCTTACTGATGTCATGCGTGTGTTCACTTCTGCTAGAAATAGTGAACACGCAAAAGCTAACTTCTCCATAAAAGTGAACACGCACAGCTACTCTTCTTGGAGGACTCTCTAAAACGCTCACTTTTTCCAGAAAAAGTGATTATGCAGAAGCTTTTCTCATTGCAACCTCTCTGGAACGATCACTTTTGCTAGCAAAAGTGATTACGCAGAAGCTTTTCTCCATTTTATGGTTCTGGAGTGATCACTTTCACCAGCGAAAGTGATCACTCAGAGGCTGTTCTTCAATTATCAACTTCTTTCCTCCAATTTTTGCTACTTTTCTTCTATTTTTCCTTTGATCATCCAATCCTCATGAACTTAGCTCAGAATTCCCTACAACAGCATACTTGAAATGTCACTTTTTACATAGAAAATCAATGAATTTTAAAATAACTATGTTTAAAAGTGACATGCAACATTTTATTATTTTTTTTAAGGGTTTTCTACTATTTCTAGCATGTTTTCTTTATTAATTGCACTAAAAACTATTGTTAAATACTAGTAAAATATGGATTCATCACTACCCCAAACTTGAATTTTTGCTTGTCCTCAAGCAAATTAGAACATATCAAGGGTGTAAATTCTTATTAATTGGAATCCAAAAACTTTTTACATTTTTCAGAAAAATTCAGATTAAAAATCCATTTTACTTCAATGCATTCTAATTGTTTTCTCACTAAGTCATTCACCAATTCTTCATCATTATAGTCACACTTGACTTATCTGTTTGCTACACAATCTCATTCATTTCAATCAAGCAAATCATTAAATCTACATGCAAATAGAGTTGAGAAACATTATCACAGCTCTCAGAAAGTGTTTCTCTAACTCAATCAGTGTTTAAGCTTGTGTTTGCTCTCATTATCACCAAATTCATCAAACTCTGCCATAAGCTTGCCTATATTCTCTACCTCCTTTGCAAATTTACAATTAATCACATATCAAGAGGACTTTTTAGGTAATATTAAGGCTCAGGGACAAGTATGATTTCAATGAATTCAGGATATCAATACAGCTAATTTCAAACAAAAAAAGATGCGTCAACTGTTTCTATTCTTAATCAATTTTCAATCACAGTTTAAATTTTTGTAGAATTATCTACCATCCTTTTCCTTTTTGATTTGCTGGTTTCCTTTTATTTCTTTTTCATTTTTCTATTTTTACTTGTAGCTTTTTACTTCTTTTTCATATTTTCTCTGCATGACTTTTTCTAACTTTCTTAATTCATTTCAATCCTTTTCTCAATCCTTTTCTACCCCAAACTTAGAACATTGCTTGTCCTCAAGTAATGCACTAGAAACATGATGTTACCCCAAACTTAGTTTTAAAACTTATCTTTGATTCAACTCAATTTGCCTCTTTTCTATTTGAATAGGTAAAATGGTTTTTCTAGAAAAGCTTGTAGTGAGGTTAATCAAAGAAAGGCTATCAGCTCAAAGGGGCGAACTAGGACATTCAAGAATGAAAGGCAGTCTATTTGGCTCACTAGGTAAATCTGAATAATGGCCTCCATCCTTTATGTGATTAGTGCAAAACAGCATATTCAGTTAAGAAACAAAGCAAGTTCTAGAGAGTGAATCAGAATTTGAGATCAGTCACACATCAATGAATGGAAAGGCTCAGGTATCACCAAGGAAGTAAATGGATAATATTCATCAATTCAGTTCACTAGTTACTTCAAGAATTTGCATGAATAAAATGGCAAGACTGCTTTATTTTTTTAAAAATACAAGTATGACAATCATGTTAAGAATGGGAAAAACAACTTATGTAATTCAACAATCAGAATTTCAATCAGGTGAAAATCAGGTTTATTTATCAAGAAAACAAAATCTAATGCAGTTTAATATTTTTCTAACTTGTGAATATTTTATGCAAAATGTAAGTTGTACACATGAAAATAGAGGTACAGAATTAAACCCCCCTTTCATGGTAGCTGTGCATATTTCAATCATTCCATGCGCTCCTTGTTCAAAGTTTGAGAGCATGGTCTGCACAAAAACATCACAAGTTGTTCATCAATTATCAGATAAAAATTCAATAAAATTCAAAGCTAGTAGATATTTAAAACAGAATTGTTCATAACCAAAATAAAACTAAAATGTAATTACAACACTCAAAAGTCTGAAATTCTAATTACAATCTTTTGACAAATATTAAACTAATGACAGAAATTTAAATTCCTAATCTACTCTTCATCTTTATCCTCATCTTCATCTTCCAAATCATCATCTTCTTCCTCTTCTGCAGCAGCTGTTGGTGGAGGAAAGTGAGTTCTGTAGATGGAGAGGTCTTTGAAGACAGTTGACCTCAGGCATTGGGCATTCTCTGCTTGATCTGGAGTGTGGTACAAGTCTTCTTTGGTCATGCCCATCTTTTGACCAATGTTCATGAGAACACCTTCCAGAAGCATGATGCCAGCCTTCAGACTGCTGTGCAACTCATTCTGCCTCTCAGCCAAGGAGTTTTGTCTTTCAGCCATGAAGGCTATCTTCTCCTTCATTGTGGTTGGATTCTCTCTTTTATACTGGGAGGGAATTGGTGCTGCTGATGTGCAAGAGATAGTAGCATAAATCTCCTTCACCATAGCTACTGTAATTGAAGGTGCAGCTCTAATTTTGATTTGATAATCTCCAATTTCAAAACCTGCATCCTCACAAAGAACAGTTATTAACGAAGGGAAAGCTAAAGAATCTTTTTTCCTCTTAAGGATGTCCAGAATGCATCCACTAATCACTTCTCCTACATCTATATAAAAATCATTAACTATAGCATATAGGAGTTCAGCTCTCTTCACTGCTAAAGTGGAGCTATGCCTAACAGGCATGAATGAACTCAAAATAAATGTGCTCCACACTTTTTCAAAGGGCAAAAGGTTCTTGGTTGTGATGCATTTGGGCTTTTCTGATAGATTCAGCTCCCAAGTAGTCCCTAGCTTCCCAATCCTCTCAAGGACTTGAACATAGACCTTATCTTCAGCATCCCTGAACGCTTTAAAGTCTTGTTGCCCAGGTTGCTTTTGAGTCTTAATGTTGAGGACTCTATTGATGTTAGCAGCAGAAAAATCAACTGTTGTCCCCTTGACCATTGAATGGTATTTAGGCAGCTGATCTCCCTTGAATCTCATGGCATTGGCATAAAATTCCTGTGTAATGTCTCTCCAGCCAATGCCAGCCATTATGCAGAAGGATTCCTATTCTCTTTTCTGAATTTCCTCCTTGTATTCTAGATAATGGTCTTCAGCTATCTCAATTGCTCTATCTTGGACAAACTTTCTTCTCAAGATATTAGCTCTGAAATAATTCTCATGAGCTATGCTCCTGAACCTTGGATCATGTTGAGGATTTGGCCTCGATGAAGAGGCTCCTACTAATCTTCCTCTCTTTGTTCTAGGAGTACCTCTAGAAGAGCCAACTGGAGTGTTGTCTGATGTTCTTACCATTTTTTTAAAAAAAATTTCCTGCATAAAAGAATATTTCAATACCCTGAAAGACATGAATGTAATACAATAAAAACTCTACAGGACATTTTCAATTTCAGAACTGATCTCAGAATATCAAAATATGAACAATGCAGAACATAAAAATATCATAACAATGTATAATATGGTTCCTTGAGCCATTTAAACTCAAATATTCATGATTTTGAATGCAAAATGCTAGAGTTCAAGAGTTACATTTATGCATAACTTTCTTCCTAACTATTTTTCACTTTAAGTCCTAAGGTTAACTCATGCAATCTATCAATGTAGGTCTTTTTCCATCTAAAAATCTATCAATTGAATTGAGAATTACTCTACATTGCCTTGTAATTTCATATTCAGATTAGTTATTAACAAGAAAGTTTCTATTTTTCCATTACCAGTGTTTTCCACAATTCTGCAAAATGAAGAACCCTAATTTCTAAATCAGAGAAGTAAAATACTGACCTGGATTTGGAGAAATGTGCAGAATGAACTTCAGTTGACTGCTTAGAAACAAATTTTGTTCAGCAAAAGATCAGAAAGATCAAGAATTTGAGAAATTAGATGAAGAAATGAAGATTTGAGATTCTGAAAATGGCTCTGCGTGGTTCCTTTTATGGATTTTAATGGACACGCTTATTGCACGTGGCCACATTTTTCAGAAAAAATGAAAGTTGTAGAAATGATGTTGTGTGCGTGTTCACTATTGCTAGCAAAAGTGAACACTTTGAGGGTAAATAGAATGCGCGTGTTCACTATTACTAGAAATAGTGAACGTTCCAGAGGGCTTTGCATTAGGTAATTTGAAATGAGCTGCGCGTGATCACTTTTTTCGTGTTCACTTTTTCTGGAAAAAGTGATCACGCGCAGGTAGTATCCTTATGCGTGATTACTATTCCTAGAAAAAGTGGTAACGCACATCAGCCTTAACTTGTAACTACACATTACTCATGCACGTGACTCTTTTTGTTATTCAAAGCTCCTTAGAAACTTAATTGCCTCATGCATTCAATTTCAATCATCTCATTTATGCATCCACAGCATGAGCCTTCATTGAATCAACATATTATTCCTAAAACACATATAAAACAGAATCTAAAATCAGAAAATTGCAGAAATTAAAATAAAGAATTAACAAAAGTTTAAGTAAATTGCAAATAGAGTAAAAATGGTTCAGAAATGTGAGTTGCCTCTCACAAATCGCTCTTTTAACGTCACTAGCTTGACGTTAAATGTTCCTCACTGCTGAGAAACCAAGTTAATGTAAAAAGTGTTCCTATTGAATTCTCCTCCATTGTAAATCTTCAGTCTTTGGCCATTGACTTTAAACTTTCTCCCTTCTCTCTGATCTTCAAGTAACACAGCACCAAAGGGAGATACTTCTTTTACCATAAAAGGTCCTGACCATCTAGACTTGAGTTTTCCAAGGAACAACTTCAATCCAGAGTTGAATAATAGAACTAGCTGCCCTGGTCTGAATTCTCTCTGCAGGATGAATCTGTCATGTATTCTTTTAGTCCTTTCTTTATACAGTTTTGCATTTTCATATGCAATTTGTCTGAATTCCTCTAGTTCATGTAGCTGTAACACTCTCTTTTCTCCAGCCTTGGTTGAATCAAAATTCAGCCATTTAGTAGCCCAATATGCTCTATGTTCAAGTTCCACAGAAGATGACATGATTTCCCAAACACTAATTGATATGGTGACATACCAATTGGTGTTTTAAATGCTGTTCTGTATGCCCATAATGTATCATCAAGCTTCCTTGACCAATCTTTTCTTGAGTTACTGACTACTTTCTCTAAGATCTTCTTGATTTCTCTGTTTAAAATTTCCACTTGTCCGCTTGTTTGAGGATGATAAGGAGTTGCTACTCTGTGTTTTACTATATACTTATGCAGAACATTATAGAGGTATTTATTGCAGAAGTGTGATCCTCCATCACTAATCAGAATTCTTGGCACTCCAAATCTTGAAAAATTGTTTTTCTTTATGAAGGAAATCACCACTTTGGCTTCGTTTGTTCTGGTTGGTATAGCTTCCACTCATTTAGACACATAATCAATTGCCACAAGTATGTATTCATGAGAAAAAGAAGTTGGAAAGGGTCTCATAAAGTCTATTCCCCATACATCAAACAGTTCCACCTCCAAGATATTGTTCAAAGGCATCTCATGTCTTTTGGAAATGTTACCAACTCTTTGGCATTTATCACAGTTTTCTACATAAATTTTTGCATCTCTGAACAATGTAGGCCAGAAAAATCCAGCTTGTAATACTTTGGCAGCTGTTCTTGATCCACCATGATGGCCTCCATAATCTGAATTGTGGCAATACCATAGGATATCAGCTTGTTCTTTCTGTGGAATACATCTTCTCAAAATGCCATCTACTCTAATTTTGAATAGATGAGGATCTTCCCAAATATAGAACTTGCTGTCATGAAGAAATTTCTTCTTTGCTGCCAATTCATTCTCTTTAGAATGTGCTGAGTGGCCTTAAAATTCGCTATATCAGCAAACCAAGGTAATTCATCCACAGTTCACAGCTTTTCATCAGGAAATTCTTCATTAATATCCAAATAATCTGATGGCAATGTGTCCAATGGAATTCTGGATAGATGGTCTGCAACACCATTCTCTTTTCCTTTCTTATCTCGAATTTCTAACTCAAATTCTTGAAGTAGTAGAATCCATCTCAGCAGTCTTGGTTTAGCATCCTGCTTAGAAAACAAATATTTCAGAGTAGCATGGTCAGTATATACCACAACCTTGGACCCTACTAAATAAGACCTGAATTTATCAAAAGCAAATACTATAGCAAGCAACTCTTTTTCAGTGGTTGTGTAATTAATCTATGCAGAGTTTAGGACTCTACTAGCATAGTAAATCACATGTAGTCTTTTATCTTTTCTTTGTCCTAATACAGCACCCACTGCATTGTCACTTGCATCACACATTAGCTCAAATGGTACAGTCCAGTCATGTTTAACAAGAATTGGAGCAGAAATCAGTTTTTCTTTTAAAACAGTAAAAGCATGCATACAAGATTCATCAAATACAAATGCTGCATCCTTTACAAGCAAGTCACTCAGAGGTTTGGCAATTTTAGAAAAATATTTAATGAACCTCCTATAAAACTCAGCATGGCCTAAGAAACTTCTAATTCCTTTCACATTCACAGGTGGAGGTAATTTACTAATCACTTCTATTTTAGCTTGATCAACCTCCATCCCTCTAATTGAAATCTTATGGCCAAACACTATTCCTTCTTGCACCATAAAGTGACATTTCTCCCAATTTAACACCAAGTTGGTGTCTTGACATCTCTGCAAAACAATGGACAAATTAGATAAACAATCATCAAATGAATTCCCAAAAACAGAAAAATCGTCCATGAATACCTCAATTATTTTCTCAACCAAGTCAGAAAAAATAGCTAACATGCACCTTTGAAATGTAGCTAGAGCATTACACAGCCCAAAAGACATTCTTCTATATGCAAATATTCCAAAGGGACAAGTAAAAGCAGTTTTTTCTTGATCAATTAGATCTACAGCAATTTGGTTATAGCCAGAATATCCATCTAAAAAGAAGTAAAATGCATGTCCAGCTAACCTTTCTAGCATTTGGTCTGCAAAAGGTAGAGGAAAATGATCTTTTCTGGTTGCATCGTTCAGCTTTCTACAATCTATTGATGAATCCATATTTTTACTGATATTTTAGCATAATTCTAGCTCATTTAATAAGGAAAATATATGAAGAAAGCAGAAAAACTCAGAAAAAGAGAATGATTGAAAGTTTTATTTCAATTTGTAGTTATTTTCGCATTTGTAGAATTTATGCTTAGTTCTTAAGGAATTTATCTTGTTTTTGAAGGAATAATCTAAGCAAAAGTCATGGAAATGGATTATCAATGGAAAGGAAGAGGAAGAATGGCAATGTTGGACTCCAAAATACAAGAATTATAGGATGCAGGCTGGGCGTGATCACTATTGTTAGTGAAAGTGATCATTCCAGAACCTAAATGAGAAGAGGAGCCTGTGCGTAATCACTTTTATTTACAAGAGTGAGCGTTGCCAGTGTGCGTTATCACTTTCGCCAACGAAAGTGAACGTTCCAGAGAGACTTCATTCCTGATGAGCTGCGCGTTGTCACTTTCGCCAACAAAAGTGAGCGTTCCAGAGGCACTTGTATTAGGACAGCTTGCGCGTGGTTACTATTACTCACGAAAGTAATAACGTACAGCCCTCGACCTCCTGCGTTGCCACTCTTATGAATTAAAGTGAATGTTCCAGAGAAGCCTTCAACTCTGCAAGTTGCGCGTGGTTACTCTTGCTCTTGAAAGTGAACACGCGCACTACATAAAGCTTTTGCGTGGTTACTCTTGTGAAGAAAAGTGACAACGTGCAGAACTGGGGTTTCTATAAATACATGATTGAAGCACGAAACTAGGGGTCTTTTGCTCATTTTCTGTTTTGTTAGTTAGATTCTCGTTGAGAGAGAGTGGAGAGAAGATTGGGGTCGAAGCTTGAAGCTCCAAGAAGAGGGATCGGATTGGAGCTCGTGGCCATGGCTGCTCTGCATTCTTCTTCATCTTCTTCTTCTTCTTCTTTCTCTATTTTTGTTGCAATGTGTGCTTAATTTCCAATAGTTAGGGGTTTATGGAACTCGAATTGATGTATTGATTCGACTTTATCTTCTGAACTTTAAGTTCTTGGATTAATTGAGTTGTTAATTCTACTTTTCATGCAATCTTTGAATAGAAATTCATTTGATTAATCAAGAGGAATCTTTACCAATGGGAATTGGATTGTTTGCTCCGATCTGAATTGGCAACCAGAGTTTAGGGATTTCTTAGGGATAAGGAGACCTAATTCTGCAATCTTATAGTTCTAATTCTTAATGCAACCTGAAATTGAATCTCACCTAAGGGATTAGGGAGGTTTAGTGGATTGTTAGGGTCAATGAGTTAAGGAATTAACCTTTGGCTAGGTATATGTGAAACTGATTGTCAAGTATTCAATTGCTTGAATGTTCAGAGGATTTAATTGGATTGATATTGATATTCTTGTGAAGTAAATTCCTAACTATCCTTCATTGCTATTTCATTTCATCACAAATCTTATACTCTATTTTTCTGCAAGTTCTTTACTTTTGATTGCTCTGATTATTGCTTTTATATGATACAACTCTCTTCCCAAATTCGTATGGCTCAAATGGTTATTTTTCTGTGAAGTGATAATTGAGTTCCTAATTCCCTGTGGAGAAGATACTCGGATCTTAAATTTACTCATTACTTGCTGCAATCCTAGTGCACTTGCTAGTGTTTAGATTGCAAACAACAAATTTTTGGCGCCGTTGCCGGGGAATTTGAGTTTCAATATCATTAGTAACATAAGAATAGCTAGATTGAGTATTTTGTTTCTCTGAATTTCTGTAGTATTAGTTTGTAGTTAGACATTTTGTCCATTCTGCATAATTCTGCAGCTTTTAAACTTGTGTTTCAATTACTTTTTCTGATATTTGCTGCATAATTTTTGTGGTGCAGTTCTAAATACTAACTTGTAGTTTACTTTTGCTTCATTTTGATTTGTATATGTGTGGCTAAAACAAAAACAAATCAACTCTAGTCTTTGATCCTGACATAGACATAACCTTAAGGAGATTAAGAAAAGAGTCTAGAGCAGAAAAAGTCATAGGGAGTGATAGTGAATTAGAAGCTGTCCATTCTCCAGAATTTCAGAACAATCCTAGAGTGAAAAGAACACCTACATCTTTGAGACAACTAAATTCAGAAATAGAGATGGCAGAACAAAATAGAATTAGAACATTAGGGGACTATGCAATTCCTAACATGCAAGGTTTTAACTCTTCTATAATCAGGCCAACTATTCAAGCCAACCATTTTGAGATTAAACCTGCCTTATTACACTTAGTCCAACAAGATCAGTTTTCTGGTAGAAATTCTGATGATCCTAACCTACATATTTCAAATTTTCTACAGCTATGTGACACCATAAGAATAAATGGGGTTAGTGAAGAAGCCATCAGACTGAGACTATTTCCTTTTTCCTTGAGAGATAGAGCAAAATGCTGGTTACAAGCTCAACCACAAGGAAGCATTACAACTTGGACAGAACTTGTGAACAGGTTTCTAACCAAGTACTTCCCTCCATCCAAAGCTGCTAAGCTGAGAGGAGAAATTACATCCTTTGTTCAGCAAGATGGAGAATCATTGTATGAAGCTTGGGAAAGATACAAAGAATTGCTAAGAAGGTGTCCACATCATTGTATTCCAGATTGGATGCAATTGGAAACTTTTTATAATGGAATGAATGCAGTAACAAGAACAATGGTTGATGCTGCTGCTGGAGGTTCATTAAATACAAAGTCCTTGGAAGAAGCTCAGAGGATTATTGACATGATGGCATCTTCAATGTATCAGAATTCAAACTCAAGGAATCAAGGAAGAAACTTTGGTCATGAAGCTAAGGTTCTGGAAACTTTTCTTGCACAAAATCAGCTACAAAATCAAATGTTTTAAGAACAATTAGCTGCCTTAACACAACAAATCAACAATCTGCAAACAGGGAGTATGCCTACTAGTCAGCTAAGTTATGATTTTTGTGGAGGAAACCATGTAAATGGTGCATGTGAGGCATCCACAAGTGAACCACAAGAGCAAGTGAATTATATGAATAATTTTCAGAGACAACAGCCATCATATCCCCCTGGATTTCAATTTTTGAATAATAGAACTCAGCAGTATTCTAATTGGAATAATCAATATTCTGCTGCAAAGAATTCTAACTCAAATTTGCCTTTTTCTAATGCAGGTCCAACAACACAACAGCCTTATTTTCAGAGGAATTCATCCACTCAACCTCAAGGAAATCAGAAATTTTCCAGACCTATGAATGAGAGGTTGACTGAGATGGAAGAAACTATGCTGCAATTCATGAAGGTGACTCAAACAAGCTTCAAAAACCAAGAAGCTTCCATGAAGAAACTAGAGACACAGATTGGACAATTAGCTGAACAACTGTCCAGCAGGGATGAAGGAAGATTTCCAAGCAATACAGTAATCAATCCTAAGGAGCAATGTCAAGCTATAACTACAAGAAGTGGAGCTGTAGTTGCAAGTCCTAAACCTGAAGAAAAGAAAGTAAATGATGTAGCAGAGAGGAAAATTGAACAAGATCTGCAACAAGGAAATTTTAAACTATTGAAGAAAGACCATTTAGAAGAAAAAGAAAAAGTTCCCATGAATTCTGAAAGGAAAACAAAAAAACAACTCTTTGAGGAAGGTTGTAAGCCAATAGACCCAGAAAAATACAAGAGGCTGCCTTATCCTCAAAGAGTCCAAAATCCTAAACAAGAGGAACAATTCGAAAGGTTTATGAATGTCTTTAAGAAATTACAAATTAACATTCCTTTTGCAGAAGTTTTGGAGCAAATGCCTTCATATGCAAAGTTCATGAAAGAACTACTTTCCAGAAAAAGGAAGCTAGAGCATGACAAAACAGTACCTTTGACAGAGGAGTGCAGTGCCATTCTTAAGAGAAAACTTCCTCAAAAGTTGAAAGATCCTGGATCATTTAGCATTCTTTGTGAAATAGGAAACTACACTGTGGGAAGAGCATTGTGTGACTTGGGAGCAAGCATAAATCTGATGCCATTAGCTGTTCTACAGAAACTTGGCATAGAGGAAGTGAAGCCTACCAACATTACACTGCAGCTAGCTGATAGATCATACACTTATCCATATGGAGTTGTTGAAGATTTATTAGTTAAAGTTGACAAGTTCATTTTTCCTGCAGATTTTGTAATTCTGGACATGGAAGTGGATTATAACATTCCTTTGATCCTAGGGAGGCCATTTCTTGCAACCGGGAGAGCTTTAATAGATGTGCAAAAAGGTGAACTTATGCTTCGAGTTCAAGATGAGAAGGTAACATTTAATGTGTTTGAAGCTTTAAAATATCCAGTTGAAGATAATACATGTATGAAGGTAGATATACTGGATGCTTTTATTACACAACACCATATGAAAGAATTTGATGAAACTGCTGTGTTAGAAGAAATAATATCTACAGGGAATGACAAATCTGAAACTCTAAATGAAGAAGATATCATGGAAATGCAGCAGCAATTGGAAGCTCTGACGATGCAAAAACCTGCAGAAAATTTAGTGAAAGAAGAGTTGAAAAAGGACGCTAAAGAAGAAGAAAAGCATAAGCTAGAACTGAAACAACTTCCTTCACACCTGCGGTATGCATTTCTGGATGAGAAACATGAAAATCCGGTCATCATCAACAATGAACTTAAGGAAGAACAAGAGGAAAAATTGTTAAGAATCTTAAGAGAACACAAATCTGCAATTGGCTGGAGTATTGCAGATCTGAAAAGTATAAATCCCTCATTTTGTAAGCACAGAATTTTATTTGAAGAGAATTTTAAGCCTTTTGTGCAGCCACAAAGGAGGTTAAACCCAGCCATGAAAGAGGTAGTTAAAAAAGAGGTCATGAAGCTGTTAGATGCAGGAATAATATACCTTATTTCTGACAGCAATTGGGTAAGTCCAGTCCAAGTTGTTCCAAAGAAAGGTGGTATGACAGTTGTACCTAATGAAAAGAATGAACTTGTCCCTACTAGGACTGTGACTGGATGGAGAATGTGCATAGACTATAGGAAATTAAATAATGCAACCAGAAAAGACCATTTCCCACTACCATTTGCAGATCAAATGCTAGAAAGACTTGCTGGACTTTCATTTTATTGTTTTCTTGATGGGTATTCAGGATATAATCAAATAGCTGTGGATCCTTTGGATCAAGAGAAAACTGCATTTACATGTCCATTTGGAGTCTTTGCATATAGGAGAATGCCATTTGGTCTGTGTAATGCCCCTGCCACTTTCCAAAGATGCATGCTTTCTATTTTTTCTGATTTGGTAGAAAACATCATAGAAGTGTTCATGGACGATTTCTCTGTTTTTGGTGATTCTTTTGATGATTGTTTAGCTAATCTATCCACTGTTTTACAGAGATGTCAAGATACTAACCTTGCATTGAATTGGGAGAAGTGTCATTTCATGGTACAAGAAGGCATTGTCCTTGGTCACAAAATTCCAGAGAAAGGAATGGAGGTGGACCAAGCTAAGATAGAAATCATTAGTAAATTGCCTCCACCTATCAATGTTAAGGGAGTTAGAAGTTTTTTAGGACATGCTGGTTTTTATAGAAGATTCATAAAAGATTTTTCTAAGATTGCTAAACCCTTGAGTAATTTACTTATAAAAGATGCAGATTTCATATTTGATGATAATTGTTTGCATGCATTTTCTGTTTTAAAAGAGAAATTGATTTCTGCACCTATTCTTGCAAAACCAGATTGGAAATTACCTTTTGAACTCATGTGTGATGCAAGTGATAGTGCAGTGGGTGCTGTGTTAGGACAGAGAAAAGATAGGAAATTACATGCTATCTATTATTCAAGCAAAGTGTTAAATCCTGCACAAGTGAATTACACAACAACAGAAAAAGAACTTTTAGCTGTTGTACATGCTTTTGATAAGTTTAGACCACATTTAATGGGTTCAAAAGTGATTGTATACACTGATCATGCTGCTCTTAAATACCTTTTGACAAAATAGGATACAAAACCCAGGTTATTAAGATGGATTTTGCTACTCTAAGAATTTGAGCTAGAAATCAAAGACAAGAAAGGAAAAGAAAATTGTGTAGCAGACCACTTGTCCAGACTTCCTTTGGAGAGTTTAACCACTGAATCATTGGAAATAAATGAAGAATTTCCAAATGAAAAGCTGTTTGCAGTGGAAAACATGCCTTGGTTTGCTGACATTGCAAATTTTAAAGCCACTTAATTCATTCCAAAGAGGTTTACTTGGCAGCAAAAGAAGAAGTTCTTATATGATAGCAAATTCTATGTGTGGGAAGACCCATATCTGTTCATTAGAAGATACATTCCACAAAGTGAGCAAGCTAAGATACTATAGCATTGTCACAATTCAGAATATGGAGCCCACCATGCAAGTTCAAGGACTGCTGCAAAAGTCTTGCAAGCAGGTTTCTTTTTGCCTACACTCTTCAAAGATGCCAAGAAGTATATGTAAAACTGTGATAAATGTCAAAGAACTGGAAATATTTCAAGAAGACATGAGCTGCCATTAACCAACATCCTAGAAGTGGAACCATTTGATGTATGGGGGATTGATTTCATGGGACCAGCGAAAGTGATCACTCAGAGGCTATTCTTTAATTATCAACTTCTTTCCTCCAATTTTTGCTACTTTTCTTCTATTTTTCCTTTGATCATCCAATCCTCATGAACTTAGCTCAGAATTCTCTACAAAAGCATACTTGAAATGTCACTTTTTACATAGAAAATCAATGAATTTTAAAATAACTATGTTTAAAAGTGACATGCAACATTTTATTATTTTTTTAAGGGTTTTCTACTATTTCTAGCATGTTTTCTTTATTAATTGCACTAAAAACTATTGTAAAATACTAGTAAAATATGGATTCATCAATGGGGTCTCTCTGGAGCACTCACTTTTGCCAGCAAAAGTGACAACGCGCAAGTCTGCTAAGTTTGAAGTCCTCTGGAATGCTCACTTTTGCCAACAAAAGTGACAATGCACTGCATGCAATGTTTGGAGCTTATCTGGAATGCGCACTTTCACCAACGAAAGTGACAACGCACACTGTGTTCTTCTGAGAAACGCTCTGAAACACTAACTTTCACTGATAATAGTGACTACGCCCAAACTCTACTTCTCAATTAAGCTCTGGATCACTTACTTTCACTGGCAAGAGTGATCATGCCCAACCCAAACTCCATAAATCTTGTTCTTTGAGTCCAGACTTGCTACTTTTCTTCTATCTCTCCATTGATCTTCCATCTTCATGAACATTGCTCAGGATTTTCTACGAAAATATGCTTGAATTATTAATTTCTATGCAGAAAATACACAAATGCTAAAATAACTATGTATTTAAAGACAACTTTCAATCCTTCTATTTTTATGACTTTTTCTTCTTTTTCCAACATATTTTCCATATCAAATGGATTAAAACTATATTAAAATGTTAGTAAAAATATGGATTCATCAGCCCACATGAAGTCAACTATCCAACTCATGACTTGGAGTTAGCCACGGTGGTTTTTGCTCTTAAAGTATGGAGGCACTACCTGTATGGAGCAAGGTTTGAGGTGTTCAGTGACCACAAGAGCTTGAAGTATCTATTTGATCAGAGGGAGCTGAACATGCGGCAGAGGAGATGGAGGGAATTCCTCAAGGACTATGATTTCACATTGTTGTACCACCCTGGCAAGGCAAATGTGGTAGCCGATGCTTTAAGCAAGAAGTCATTGCACGTGGCACCAATGATGATAAAAGAAATGGAGCTGATTGATGAATTCACATTTTATTGGATTTTTACTTGTCATTTTGATGGTTCTTAATAGAAAAAGTAAACTTAGGAAGTGTAAATAACATAAAAACATCATTTTGGTCAAATATCATAGGTTTCATAATTCTGGGTTAATTTACATTGATTTACATAGATATAGTTTACAATTTTGATCATTTGAGTAATTGTGCAGGAATTTCTAGACTTTTTCCATGGATTTTCAGCATTTGAGAAAGTTTGATATGAAAGTGATCACTTTGGATCCCATAGTGAACACTATAGCAAGCTAAGTCCAGAAGGGTAAACTAAAGTGATCACTATGAACCCATAGTAACAACTACACAGACCCAGTTTGAAAAAGTGTTGCACATGTTTCCTTTGGAACCATAGTAGACACTTTGGAGCAACCAAAGTTATCACTCTGATACCAAAGTGATAACTCCAGAGAAGCCCAAATCAAAGGACTTTTGCATGGCTACTATGGAGCGATAGTAACTACTATAGAGCACTGCGTTATCACTATGAAACCATAGTAGTTACTTTGGGCAAAAATTTCTGCACTATAAATAGAATTTAAGAAATTAGGGTACGGAGCTTTTTCATAACTAGATTCTTTTTGCCACTTTGGGAGCATTTTGTAGAGCATAGGACCCTTGGGTGACAGCCAAGGCCAATCTTAGGGTTTGATTTACAATTTCTCTTCATTTTCCTTTAATTCTTGCATTAATGATATTGAATTCCCTTTGTTTTCATCTTGAATTTGTAAGACCCATCCTTATGGAGAGCTAAACTTTCTTGTAATCCTTAGTGAGTTCATAGATTCTTGAATTCCTGGGTATGATTGTCAATTTAATTCCCTTTCCTTCATGAATTTATATTTCCTAACTCTTTGAATTGAATTAATGGTTGAATAAGGGGGACATTGCTTAATTAACCCTAATTCATTTTAATGAAATTCTTAACTTGCTTTGCTTAATCCTAAGTTAATTTCTAAGGTTGCGTAATCTTAGGGAAAAGGTTTGGAACCCATTAAAATTGCTTAATTCATATGGGACTTTAAGGGTAATTCTTGCTTGTTGAGTTACCCTAATTCAGAGGAAGAGGAAAAGTATTGAACCTTAAGAGGAATAGGGATAGAATTACATGAACAAACTAAGGATTGCACATTTCATTGATTGGACTCATTAATTTCATCACTTGCTTTTATATTAAAATTGGAATCACACAAAACCCCTTTGTTTTAATTGTTTTTATAGTAAATGTTTACAATATGTTCAATGTATGTTACGAACCAAAGTCATTGGAGACAACCTAGGCTTGCATCCTAGACTACATAAATTTTTCTGCATATTTTGATGAAGGTTGACAACAAATCTTTTTGCAAACAAGAAAATCTTTCGTTCATCACTGATTGAGAAATTTTAAGACATGAACTTGGCCATGGAGGTGAAGCCGAGGAGTTTGTATCTCGGAATGACGACGATTCATAACGACTTTTTGGTGTATGTCCGAGATGCACATTAGGGAGATGCCTTTCTACAAGATATGATAAGACAGAGGAATGAGGGCAAGAACTTGGAGTTCCATTGTGATGAAAATGGGGTGATTAAGTTCCCGAACTGAGTGTGTATTCCCCAAGTGGATGAATTAAGACAGATGGTACTTGAGGAAGCACATAAGAGCAGGATGAGTTTTCACCCCGGTGTGACCAAAATGTATCAGAACCTCTATAAGAGCTTTTGGTGGAATGGAATGAAGAGAGATGTGGCTGAATATATAGCTAGATGCTTGACTTGCCAGAAGGCGAAAGTTGAACACCAACATCCACAAATCGAAAGGACTATCCAGTCCCTGGAGGACTTACTGAGGGATTGTGTGCTCGAGCAGCAGGAGGGTTGGGAGGAATGTTTGTCATTGGTAGAGTTCACATACAATAACAGCTATCATACTAGTATTGGGATGGCACATTTGAGGCCTTATATGGGCAGACGTGTAGGATGTTATTCACAATTCTAAACACTAGCAAGTGCACTAGGAATTGCAGCAAGTAATGAGTAAATTTAAGATCAGAATATCGTCTCCACAGGGAATTTAGATTTCAAGTACCACTTCACAGAATTATAACCATTTGAGCCATACGAATTTGGAAGAGTTGTATCATACCAAAAGCAATAAACTAGAACAATTAAAAGATAAGAAATTTGCAGTAAAATAGAGTTTGAATGTAATGTGTGAATAAAGTCAGGATTGATTTCACCTCTTCATCAATTGCAAATTGAAGTAGATCTGAACTCTAAGTTCCTTGATTGATTGATGATCAATTTCACTAGGTTAATCAAAGTTCAATTCCTTGACTCATTGATCCTAATATTCAATTAACTACCTTAATTCCTTAGGTGTAAATCAATTAAACATTGCATTAGGTGTTGGAAATTATAAGATCACAAGATCACGAATTCTTATTCCTAAAATATCCCTAACCTTGACATTCAACTCAGATCTGAGCAATTAACTCAACTTCCGTTGATGAAAATCCGCTAGGTTCAATTCAATTGAATAACAATTTCAAGAATCGCATTAAGGAAAGAGTTAAACAATCAATACAACCAAGATCTTAAAATCCAGATCCACAATCAATTTAGAATACCAAAATTGGATCCATCAATCCATAAGAAAAAGAAATCAGAACATGTTCATCAAAGAAAAAAAGAGAGAAAAAGTAGAAGAAGAGGAGCTGCAGAATTTCTTCATGAATCCAATCTCCAGCCTGATTCCTCAAGGTGCAGAGCTTGGAAGTCGCCCCCAATCTCCCTCTCTAACTCTCCTAAGGTGTGGAAATGAGAAAATGAGAAAAAATCCTGAAAATCTGAGTGTTTCTGCAATTTATAGATTTCCTGCCTTTTGTGCGTTATCAATAAAATTGATTATAATGGCTACGCAGAAGGTCAAGTGGTTGCGCGTATTCACTTTTATGAGTAAAAGTGGCAACGCGCAATGATGAAACGATGTTTAGCTATTCGTCATGCAAAAGATTGTCGTTAATCCTCATCAATTATGGAAAGAAATGAATGCAGTGCTAGGGTGTTATCCTAGGTCGTCTCCAAGGAATTTTTGGTTGAGAACATACATCGAACAAGTGTGAACATGTATTTTAAAGCAAGTAAATTGGGGGGAGGTTTGTCAATTTCCGGATTTTAATCAAGAACGAAATGTAAATTAATGAAATTCAATCAATTAAAATGAGTAATCCCTAGTCAAGCAATGAGTTCTATCATTATTCTTTCAAATGATTCAATAATCCCCTTTCTTTCCCTTGAATTAAGTTAATCTAACAAGAGAAGACTAACTTTAACATCCCAATTAAAATTAAGCATCTTAATGGGCTCCAATCTCTATCCCTAAGATTAAGCAACCTCAAGGATTAATCAAAATTAAGCAATTTTGAATTAGAATTTCGTTAGGTAAATTAGGGTTCATTAAGCAATGTTCCCTTCATGCAAATTCCACTTCATTCAGAGATTGGGGTTAATAAATTCAAGGAAAGAAAGATTTGTATTGCAATTAATCCCAAGAATTCAAGATTCATGTGCATTGACTAGGAATTACAAGAAAGTTTAGCCCTCCATATGGATGGGCTTCACGAATAAGAGAGAGAAATGCAAGAACGTAAACATCATTAATGCAAATTCAACAAAAATCAACGGAGAAATTTGAAATTAAAACCTATAGAGGATCCTTGGCTGTTACCCAAGACTCCAATGTCGTAAGAAATTATCCCAATTTGGCAAAGGAAAAATTGTAAAAGTGTCAAAAGTCCCGTACCCTAATTCCTAAAATCTATTTATAGTGGATGACATGTCACCAAAGTGTCCACTTTTGCCTTTGAAAGTGTCCACTTTGGGCCTTGAAAGTGTCCACGCACAGGATGGAAGGAATGCCGCTTCTCTGGAGTTGCCACTATTTGTGCTGAAAGTAGCTACTTTGGTGCGCGTGGCTACTATGAGAGCCAATAGTGGCCACGCGCAGGAGGCTTCAAAATCAGCGTCCTGGAGCTTCTGAAGTTGCCACTTTTGGTCTTGAAAGTGGCTACTTTGGATGTGCGTAGCCACTTTGAGAGGCAATAGTGGCCACGCGCATCATGCTTCCAATTTAGCGTCCCTGGAGCTTCTGGAGTTGCCACTTTTGGTCTTGAAAGTGGCTACTTTGAGGGCAACTTTCATCCAAGGACCAAGATTTCTCAAATTTAACTTGGTCATTCTGCAAAATCATCAAGATAATTAAAATTGCAATCTATATCTATGTAAATAAATGCAAATTAATCAAAAATTAATAAACCTATAATATTTACTCAAAATGTGATTTCTATATTATTTATCTAAGTCCATTTCTTCTATTAAGGAGCACCAAAAAGGCAAGTAAAAATATAATAAAAAGTGAATTCATCACGCAACTTCCTAAGTTGAGGGCTCTTTGCAACATCCACTTTTATTCATAATAGTGATCACGCAAAGCTTCCTGATATTTGAGATTCTCTGGAACGTTCATTTTTAGTGATAATAGTGATCACGCAGAACTTCCTGATATTTAGTCTCTCTGGAACGTTCACTTTTAGTGATAAATGTGGTAATGCAGAGCATTTTCTTCTAAGAAGCCCTCTGGAACACTTACTTTCGCCAGGAAAAGTGTTAACGCCTAATGTGCTCTGCTGAGGGACTCTCTAGAACACTCACTTTTGCCAACAAGAGTGACCACGCCCAGACTATATTCTTCATTTCTTGTATTTTAAGCCCAGAATTGCTACTCTTTCTCTTCTGTTCCCTCTTAATCCTCCAACCTTATGATCTTAACTCAAAGTTTCCTACAAAATAGGTTCTAATTAGTACTTTTTACATAGAAAATTCACAAAATCTAAACAATTAAACTATTTAGAAATGAATTGAACATTCTATTATTTTTATGAGTTTTCTAGCTTTTTCCATCATGTTTTTCATATCAAATGTATTAAAAACTAAGGTAAAATACTAGTAAAATTTGCATTTATCATAGGACTCCTCTGTGTTGGTATGAGGATGGAGAGGTGACTCTGTGTGCGCCGGATATGATCCAAAGGCAAAATGACCAAATCAAGATGATCAAAAAGAAGATAAATGCAGCACAAGATAGGCAGAAGACCTACTATGATAAGAGAAGGAAGTCGTTGGACTTCCAAGTGGGTGACCATGTATTTTTTAAGGTCTCACCTGTGACCGGAGTTCGGAGAGCTCTGAAATCTCAGAAGCTATCTCCTAAGTTTATTGGGCCATTCGAAGTGATGAGTAAAATTGGTCCTGCTACATACCGGATAGTGTTGCCTCTAAACCTCTCGAACCTACATCCGATATTCCATGTGTCACAACTCAGGCAATATGTGTTGGCTCCTTCTCATGTGATCGATCTTGACCTGGTTCAAGTAAGAGAAGACTTGTCTTATGACATGTATCCAATGAGGATAGCAGATCACCGTGTTAAACAACTAAGGGGCAAAGAGATCTCATTGGTGAAGGTGAGATAGAGCTCGAGTGATGAAGGAGATGTCACATGGGAAACGGGGAGTAAGATGAGAGAATTATACCCAGGATTGTTTGAATAAATTGCATGTTCATTTGTTTGAATTTTGGGGACGAAATTCCCTAAAGGAGGGAAGAGTTATAACATCCCAGATTTTGTAATACCGTTTAATTATTAAAGTATATATATATATGTGTGTGTGTATGTATGTATGTATTTATGTGTGGGTTGCCTTATGAGGTGTGTTGATTGACATAAAGATGATGGATATATGTGTGTAATGATGTGGATTGAGACTGGACTGAAATAGGTTGAATATATATACATATATGTATGGCTGTGTGTATCCAGGCTAAGTGTGGATGCTGCTGCAAGGCATTCTCGCTATAGCGAGAGAGTCGTGACCAAAGAGAATTAAAAGGGGGTTAGGGTTTGAGAAAGGTTATTTCTCACCTTCCTTCTGAAATTTCTTCGATTCTCTCGACCCACAGCCCTATTCCACCTATTAAATTATCTCTAAAGCCATTTGGAAGCTAGATTGAAGGTCGGATTCGTGTTGGGAACACTTGGAGGTGAGTTTTAATGGTTAGGATTTTGGTTTTTCACTCCTCCTTCTCTGTTTTCGTGATTTCCCTGGGTTCTCATGGAATTCTTCTATGTATTTAAGACGAAATTCGTATGGGGAGCACTTCCTTGGGTCGATTTGCATGTGGGTCTTCAATCCAAGGTAAGGGGGGACTCTACCTTTTCTCAATGTGTGTGATTTGCTGTTTATTTTGTTGAGTTTTGCAATGTGGCTGAGATAGAGGATAGAAAATAGTGTTTGATGGAATTGTTGTGTGATGAGATGGTTAAACCCATTGTGGGCGATTATACATGTAATATGCCATTGATTGGTGAATTAATGTTAAAGTGTGAATAAATGTGGGCTATGTGTCACACTCTTTACAATTGTTGTTGCAATGAAGGTAAACTGACTAGCAAGTGTACTAGTGTTGTTGTAGCAAGTTATAAAAAATCTTAGAATCAAATTGAGTTCCAAGTATCGTCCTGAGGGAATAAAGTTCTCAATTACCACTTCACAAGATCACAGTTAGTTGAGCTTTACAAATTTCAGATGGAATTGGTATGAATGTATCAAAAATGAAATTAGAAAGTAAAACAAAACAGTTAGTACAAAAGTATATAGTAAACAGATGTAGAAAGAGTAGTTAGGAAATTGTTTCACCAAAACTTCAACATTGAATCAATAAAGTTCTGAACTTTCAAGCATTTAGATGGAATGACAATCAGTTTCACGTTGTATTAATCAAAGGACAATCCCTTGCCTCAATGAATCTAGCATCTAATCAAATCACTCCAATCCCTTAGATCTAATCCAATCAAATGCTGCATTAAGTTTGAGAAACCAAAAGATTGCAAGATTAAGATATCTTATCCCTAAGAAACCAATAACCTTGGTAATTAATTCAGATCTGAGAAACAAATTCAATTCCCATTGATAAGAGTTCCTCTATGATTAGTTGATCAAATTTCCATTCTATCACTACTTTAACAGCATAATCAATCACTCAATCCAATCCAAAACTCAAAGTTCAGATCCAAAATCAATTCAACATTTCCATTTCAGATTCACAATTCCTAACCACAAATAGTTTAAGCAAACATTACAAAAAGAGAACAGAAGAGAAGAGGAGAAGAGAATGAACAAAGAAGAAACATCTTCAAGCCAATCTCTAATCTGATCCCTCAAGAAATGAAACTTGGTGTTTGTCCTCAATCTCCCTCTCTGACGCTCTCAACAACAAAAACAAATGGAAAATAAAAAATGAATAAAAACTCTCTAAATTCCTGAGCTAACTGCCTTTTATAGAATTCCCGCTCTGCTGGCATGATCACTTTTTCCAGCAATAGTAATCACGCAGAAGTTAATTCTTCATTTTCACTTATGCGTGTTCACTTTTGCTGGTGATAGTAGCCACGCGCACTTCAAAGTGTTCACTTTCACCAGCGAAAGTGATCACTCAGAGGCTGTTCTTCAATTATCAACTTCTTTCCTCCAATTTTCGCTACTTTTCTTCTATTTTTCCTTTGAGCATCCAATCCTCATGAACTTAGCTCAGAATTCCCTACAAAAGCATACTTGAAATGTCACTTTTTACATAGAAAATCAATGAATTTTAAAATAACTATGTTTAAAAGTGACATGCAACATTTTATTATTTTTTTAAGGGTTTTCTACTATTTAGCATGTTTTCTTTATTAATTGCACTAAAAACTATTGTAAAATACTAGTAAAATATGGATTCATCACCTCCCCAAACTTGAATATTTGCTTGTCCTCAAGCAAATTAGAACATATCAAGGGTGTAAATTCTTATTAATTGGAATCCAAAAACTTTTTACATTTTTCAGAAAAATTCAGATTAAGAATCCATTTTACTTCAATGCATTCTAATTGTTTTCTCACTAAGTCATTCACCAATTCTTCATCATGATAGTCACACTTGACTTATCTGTTTGCTGCACACTCTCATTCATTTCAATCAAGCAAATCATTAAAGCTACATGCAAACAGAGTTGAGAAACATTATCACAGCTCTCAGAAAGTGTTTGTCTAACTCAATTAGTGTTTAAGCTTGTGTTTGCTCTCAGCATCACCAAATTCATCAAACTCTGCCATAAGCTTGCCTATATTCTCTACCTCCTTTGCAAATTTACAATTAATCACATATTAAGAGGACTTTTTAGGTAATATTAAGGCTCAAGGACAGGTATGATTTCAATGAATTCAGGATATCAATGCAGCTAATTTCAAACAGAAAAGATGCAAATTGAGTAGATAAGCTTTTAAACTTAGTAAGGGCTGCATCAACTGTTTCTATTCTTAATCAACTTTCAATCACAGTTTAAATTTTTGCAGACTTATCTACCAATTTCCTTTTCCTTTTTTATTTGCTGATTTCTTTTTATTTCTTTTTCATTTTTCTATTTTTACTTGCAGCTTGTTACTTCTTTTTCATATTTTCTCTGCATGACTTTTTCTAACTTTCTGAATTCATTTCAATCCTTTTCTCAATCCTTTCTACCCTAAACTTAGAACATTGCTTGTCGTCAAGTAATGCACTAGAAACATGATGTTACCCAAAACTTAGTTTTAAAACTTATCTGTGATTCAACTCAATTTATCTCTTTTCTATTTGAATAGGTAAAATGGTTTTTCTAGAAAAGCTTGAATTGAGGTTAATCAAAGAAAGGCTATCAGCTCAAAGGGGTTAACTAGGACATTCAAGAATGAAAGGCAGTCTATTTGGCTCACTAGGTAAATTTGAATAATTGTCTCCATCCTTTATGTGATTAGTGCAAAACAGCATATTCAGTTAAGAAACAAAGCAAGTTCTAGAGAGTGAATCAGAATTTGAGATCAGTCACACATCAATGAATGAAAAGGTTCAAGTCTCACCAAGGAAGTAAATGGATAATATTCATCAATTCAGTTCACTATTTACTTCAAGAATTTGCATGAATAAAATGGCAAGACTGCTTTATTTTATAAAAATATAAGTATGACAATCATGTTAAGAATGAGAAAAACAACTTATGTAATTCAACAATTAAAATTTCAATCAGGTGAAAATCAGGTTTATTTATCAAGAAAACAAAATCTAATGCAGTTTAATATTTTTCTAACTTGTGAAAATTTTATGCAAAATGTAAGTTGTACATATGAAAATAAAGGTACAGAATTAAACCCCCCTTTTCATGGTAGCTGTGCATATTTTAATCATTCCATGCCTCCTTGTTCAGAGTCTGAGAGCATGGTCTGCACAAAAACATCACAAGTTGTTCATCAATTATCAGAAAAAAAAAACTCAATAAAATTCAAAGCTAGTAGATATTTAAAACAGAATTGTTCATAACCAAAATAAAACTAAAATGTAATTACAACACTCAAAAGTCTGAAATTCTAATTACAATCTTTTAACAAAAATTAAACTAATGACAGAAATTTAAATTTCTAATCTACTCTTCATCCTCATCTTCCAAATCATCCTCTTCATCATCATCTTCTTCCTCTTCTGCAGCAGCTGCTGGTGGAGGGAAATGAGTTCTGTAGATGGGGAGTTCTTTGAAGACAGTTGACCTCAGGCATTGGGCATTCTCTGCTTGATCTGGAGTGTGGTACAAGTCTTCTTTGGTCATGCCCATCTTTTGACCAATGTTTATGAGAACACCTTCCAGAAGCATGATGCCAGCCTTCAGACTGTTGTGTAACTCATTCTGCCTCTTAGCTAAGGAATTTTGTCTTTCAGCCATAAAGGCTATCTTCTCCTTTATTGTGGTTGGATTCTCTCTTTTATACTGGGAGGGAATTGGTGCTGCTGATGTGCAAGAGACAGTAGCATAAATCTCCTTCACCATAGCTACTGTAATTGGAGGTGCAGCTCTAATTTTGATTTGATAATCTCCAATTTCAATACCTGCATCCTCACAAAGAACAGTTATTAACGAAGGAAAAGCTAAAGAATCTCTTTTCCTCTTAAGGATGTCCAGAATGCATCCACTAATCACTTCTCCTACATCTATATAAAAATCATTAACTATAGCATATAGGAGTTCAGCTCTCTTCACTGCTAGAGTGGAGCTATGCCTAACAGGCATGAATGAACTTAAAATAAATGTGCTCCACACTTTTGCAAAGGGCAAAAGGTTCTTGGTTATGATGCATTTGGGTTTCTCTGATAGATTCAGCTCCCAAGTAGTCCCTGGTTTCTCAATCCTCTCAAGGACTTGAACATAGTCCTTACCTTCAGTATCCCTGAATGCTTTAAAGTCTTGCTGCCCAGGTTGCTTTTGAGTCTTAATGTTGAGGACTCTGTTGATGTTAGCAGCAGAAAAATCAACTATTGTCCCCTTGACCATTGAATGGTATTTAGGCAGCTGATCTCCCTTGAATCTCATGGCATTGGCATAAAATTCCTGTGTAATGTCTCTCCAGCCAATGCCAGCCATCATGCAGAAGGATTCCCATTCTCTTTTCTGAATTTCCTCCTTGTATTCCGGATAATGGTCTTCAACTATCTCAATTGCTCTATCTTGGACAATCTTTCTTCTCAAGATATTAGCTCTGAAATAATTCTCATGAGCTATGCTTCTGAACCTTGGATCATGTTAAGGATTTGGCCTTGATGAAGAGGCTCCTGCTAATCTTCCTCTCTTTGTTCTAGGAGTACCTCTAGAAGAGCCAACTGGAGTGTTGTCTGATGTCCTTACCATTTTTTTTTTAAAATTTCCTGCATAAAAAGAATATTTCAATACACTGAAAGGCATGAATGCAATGCAATGCAGGACATTTTCAATTTCAGAATAGCAGAATATGAATAATGCAGAATTTAAGAATATCATAACAATGCAGAATATGGTTCCTTGAAGCATTTAAACTCAGATATTCATGATTTTGAATGCAAAATGCTAGAGTTCAAGAGTTACATTTATGCAGAAATTTCTTCCTAACTATTTCTCACTTTAAATCCTCAGGTTAACTCATGCAATTTGTCAATGTAGGTCTTTTTCCATCTAAAAATCTATCAATTGAAGTTAGAATTACTCTACATTGCCTTGTAATTGCATGTTCAGATTAGTTATTAACAAGAAAATTTCTATTTTTCCATTACTCAGTGTTTTCCACAATTCTGCAAAATGAAGAACCCTAATTTCTAAATCAGAGAAGTAGAATACTGACCTGGATTTGGAGAAATGTGCAGAATGAACTTCAATTGATTGCTTAGAAACAAATTTTGTTCAGTAAAAGGTCAGAAAGATCAAGAATTTGAGAAATGAAATGAAGAAATAAAGATTTGAGATTCTAAAAATGGCTCTGCGTGGTTCCTTTTTTTGGAAAAAGTGATCACGCGCAAGTAATATCCTTCTGCGTGATTACTATTACTAGAAAAAGTGGTAACGCGCATCAACTTTA
Source organism: Abrus precatorius (assembly GCF_003935025.1). NCBI lineage: Eukaryota > Viridiplantae > Streptophyta > Magnoliopsida > Fabales > Fabaceae > Abrus > Abrus precatorius. The sequence goes on from NW_020874362.1 coordinate 15,170,723, forward strand.
ACTTGAAACTACACATAACTCATGCGCGTGATCACTATTATTGGAAAAAGTAACTACGCGCATCACATTACCTCTATTTAAGCCTCCGCGTGGTTACTTTCACTAGGAAAAGTGATTGTTCCAGAGAAGGGTGTCTTCCAAAGGGTTCTGCGTGTTCACTTTCATCAGCAAAAGTGATTGTTCTAGAGAAGGGTGTCGTTCCTTGCTCCTCTGCGTGATCACTTTCATCAGTAAAAGTGATTGTTCAGAATAGAACCCTGTAATTGAAGCTCTGTGTGATCACTTTTCTGCAAACTAGTGACTCCTTTTGTTATTCAAAGCTCCTTAGAAACTTAATTGCCTCATGCATTCAATTTCAATCATCTCATTTATGCATCCACAGCATGAGCCTTCATTGAATCAACACATTATTCCTAAAACAAATATAAAACAGAATCTAAAATCAGAAAATTGCAGAAATTGAAATAAAGAATTAACAAAAGTTTAAGTAAATTGCAAATCGAGTAAAAATGGTTCAGAAATGTGAGTTGCCTCTCACAAAGCGCTCTTTTAACGTCACTAGCTTGACGTCTATTGATCTTTGATTCTAAGAGATGATTTTGATGATAAGGGCTCTTGCTCTATCTTTAAATGTTTTCCCTTTTTCTCACCAACTTGCAACTCTTCATTTAATTCAGAACTTGAGAGAAATAAAAGTGGAGGGACTTCCAGCAGTTTGGTATGCTCATTAAGTTTCTTTCCTTCCTTTTCATTGTCTTCATATGTCACTGCAGCAAGGACTTCTTTTATAACAGAATCATCCTTCTGTTTTTCCTGCTTGAAATTCTGCACTGCTTGAAAAAATTGAAACTTTTTGTGTTTAGCTTCAGCTATTGGCTTAGATGCATCTTCAAACAACCGCTTTTTGGTTCTTTTAGGTTGTGTCTTGCTGCTATCTTGTGGTTCTTCTTTCTTTAAAATAGTTAACTGCACTCCTTTGCAATCCTCTTGTTGTTTATCTTGAATCTTATTTTCTTCAAATTTATCTAATGCTCTCTCTTTCTCAGTAACTTCATGAGTAGAAATTTCTACCTCATTCCTTGTGAAAGCAGCTTGGCATTGCTCTATAGGATTTACAATGGTGTTGCTAGACAATTTCTCATCATTCCTATTTAATAAATGTTCTGAAATTTGTCCTATTTGCATCTCCATCTTCTCCATGGATCCCTCTTGATTCTTGAAACTTGATTGAGTAAATTCCACGAATTGGAGCAAAGTTTCTTCAAGTTCATTCATTCTTTTTGGAGAAGCCTCTGAAGGTTGTTGTCCTCTTTGAAGTTGAGAATATGATGCTTGAAAATAAGGTTATGAACAATGAGGACTTGACAAACGTGTTGTTGCAGCAGAAATTTGTTGATTCCAATCATAATATGGCTGACTCATGTTAGCTTGATATTGATATATATGAGGAAAGGTAAATTCAGGTCTTTGAAAATTTCCTCCATAATTGATTTCTTCTTGAAATTCTGATGCAGCCACATCATAAGTTTCATTCAAATCATTTTTGCTGTAAAAATCACACACCAAGGGGTTAGTTTGGGCAACTCCAGCTTGAAAATTATTAATTAAAGCTTCAAAACCATCTGCTTCATAAGCTCTTGTTCTTGCAACTTGGCTTTGATGAAAATTCTGATACATGCTGGTTGCCATCAAACAATAGAGCAACTTTTTTTTTTCTTACATACAAAAAGAAAGTAAACAAAATTCAAATGAAATTAGTGACTAAGCAAAATGAAATCTAAAATTATGTAGAAAATTACAAAACAAAACATGTAGAAAACATAGAAAATTATGCAAAATGAAAACTACAACAATGCAGAAAAATGCAAAACGAAATTATGCAGAAAACTACACAAAATATAGGAAAAAAAATTATTCAAAAAAATTAGAAAGCTAGTAGAAAAATTAGAAAGTAAAACAACAAAAGAAATGCTCAATCTAACCATCTCTCTACTACTAATGATATTGAAACAAATTATTCCCCGGCAACGGCGCCAAAAACTTGTCACACTCTTTACAACTGTTGTTGCAATGAAGGTAAACTGACTAGCAAGTGTACTAGTGTTGTTGTAGCAAGTTATAAAAAATCTTAGAATCAAATTGAGTTCCAAGTATCGTCCTGAGGGAATAAAGTTCTCAATTACCACTTCACAAGATCACAATTAGTTGAGCTTTACAAATATCAGATGGAATTGGTATGAATGTATCAAAAATGAAATTAGAAAGTAAAACAGAACAGTTAGTACAAAAGTATATAGTAAACAGATGTAGAAAGAGTAGTTATGAAATTGTTTCACCAAAACTTCAACATTGAATCAATAAAGTTTTGAACTTTCAAGCATTTAGATGGAATGACAATCAGTTTCACGTTGTATTAATCAAAGCACAATCCCTTGCCTCAATGAATCTAGCATCTAATCAAATCACTCCAATCCCTTAGATCTAATCCAATCAAATGTTGCATTAGGTTTGAGAAACCAAAAGATTGCAAGATTAAGATATCTTATCGCTAAGAAACCAATAACCTTGGTAATTAATTCAAATCTCAGAAACAAATTCAATTCCCATTGATAAGAGTTCCTCTATGATTAGTTGATCAAATTTCCATTCAATCACTACTTTAACAGCATAATCAATCACTCAATCCAATCCAAAACTCAAAGTTCAGATCCAAAATCAATTTAACATTTCCATTTTAGATTCACAATTCCTAACCACAAAGAGTTTAAGCAAACATTACAAAAAGAGAAGAGAAGAGAAGAGGAGAAGAGAATGAACAAAGAAGAAACATCTTCAAGCCAATCTCTAATCTGATCCCTCAAGAAATGAAGCTTGGTGTTTGTCCTCAATCTCCCTCTCTGACTCTCTCAACAACAAAAACAAATGGAAAATAAAAAATGAACAAAAACTCTCTAAATTCCTGAGCTAACTGCCTTTTATAGAATTCCCGCTCTGCTGGCGTGATCACTTTTTCCAACAATAGTAATCACGCAGAAGCTAATTCTTCATTTTCACTTGCGCGTGTTCACTTTTGCTAGTGATAGTAGCCACGCGCACTTCAAAGTGTTCACTTTTATTGAAAATAGTAGCCACGCAGAAGCTTCCCTTACTAATGTCATGCGCGTGTTCACTTCTGCTAGAAATAGTGAACACGCAGAAGCTACCTTCTTGCGCGTGTTCACTTTTGTGGATAATAGTGAACACGCGCAGCTACTCTTCTTGGAGGACTCTTTGGAACGCTCACTTTTTCCTGAAAAAGTGATTACGCAGAAGCTCTTCTCATTACAACCTCTCTGGAATGATCACTTTTGCCAGCAAAAGTGATTACGCAGAAGCTCTTCTTCATTTTATGGTTCTGGAGTGATCACTTTCACCAGCGAAAGTGATCACTCAGAGGCTGTTCTTCAATTATCAACTTCTTTCCTCTAATTTTGCTACTTTTCTTCTATTTTTCCTTTGAGCATCCAATCCTCATGAACTTAGCTCAGAATTCCCTACAAAAGCATACTTGAAATGTCACTTTTTACATAGAAAATCAATTAATTTTAAAATAACTATGTTTAAAAGTGACATGCAACATTTTATTATTTTTTTAAGGGTTTTCTACTATTTCTAGCATGTTTTCTTTATTAATTGCACTAAAAACTATTGTAAAATACTAGTAAAATATGGATTCATCACTATGTGCCATGTATTATGAATGAATATGGGTTGTGTGCCATGTGCAAGCATGAATATTGTGTGTGTGGCTGAAGTGCCTGTGAATGGGGCGTGTTAACGTCGTTGTACTGATGTTATGAATGAGTAATGTGTGTGGTTGAAATGTATGTGTGAATGGGGCATGTTGAATGTCGTTGTAATGAAGATGTGAATGGTTCAGCGATACACTGAAGGTGTGGAAGATGACGACGGTAGAGATACCTTGGGGAAGAGAGAGTGATGGTTACATCAATAGTGAGCGTGGGTGCACCACGGGCCATGTAACACCCTAAATTTCCTTCACTCTATAAATGATTTTTGAATTATATCAACCTCATTGAATAAAATACAAGTAAAACATGGAGACTCTAGAACTAAAATTTTCTTTAACAAAATTTACCGAAATGAGTCTGATCGGTAAAGAATCGAGTAATATAAAAAGAAAATAAATATGTAAATTTTTTTAGAATATCTAGAATAGTTTTATATGATTTATAAGAGGTTTAAAAAGATCCAAAAATAGAAAATAAACAAAATTGCAAAATTTGACCAAAATGACCAAACTATCCCTAAAAACACCTAGAATGGAGGCCTCTTTTGGGCAAGCAAATGAATGAGATAAATTCTAGAATTTTTGTGGTAAGTTATTGGACCAAATAGGGTTGTGTATATTCAAGAATCAAGCCAAAAATCCAAGCACAAAATTCAAACCAAATTCTTCATATGATGTGGAAAATGGCTCATTTTGTGCCAAAAACTTGCAAAATTTGTAACCTACCCAACCCAATTCAATTTGCACGTTTTCTTGGCTTGAACGAGAATCCAATTGACCAGTAAATGAATCATGAAAGAAGATGGAAGGAAGTAGCCAATAAGATAGAAAGGAAAGTCAAGCAAGTCAAGGTTTCATGATTAAGATTTTGAATAAGTGCAAGACTCAATTTCCATCCAATTTTGAACATAGGAACCATGAATACCCAGCCAAATGGGACTAGAAGATACATTCTAAAGTAACTAAAAGAATTAGAAATCAACCAAGAGGATTTAAGTACAATTGGATAAGGAATCTAAGGACAAGAATAATGATGGAGGGCAATTTTGGCATTAGAAAAGATGTCAATGTGCAGGCTTATGAGAGAAGCTTCAATTGGACCCCAAATTAAATCTTCACACTTGTTACAAGAGGGAGTAACTGTGAGGGGCCAAAGGAGAGAGAGAAAGAGCCAATAAGAGAAGAGATTGAGTCATCTAAACTTTCAAGAAATGATGAAGGAATATTGACTCAAGTCAATACATTATCCCTTGCCAAATTTCCTCATTAAATCATGACCAAATCCTTCCAAAGAAACTAATAATTGGAGGAATTAAGAGGAAAGAAACTAGACTTAGTAAACCAAAGAACTAGAATCAAATTGGACAAGTACAAAGTCATAAAACATGACATCATGACTTGGAAAATTGCTAACCATGCTTTGAAACTTTGGGAACAATTTGAACGTAGATGGGAAGCGATAAGGAGGCCACCTTGTGAAGAAAAAATACTTGCCTAAGACTCTTCTATTTAGTCGTAAGCCACCCACAATAATTTAGCCAAGACAAAATTTTAGAAACCCATTCAAAGTAAAATGTCATTTCACATAAGAATAGAGCAACCATGCAAGGGAGAGAGAGTTTTCAAACTTAACAATAATTAGCAACCTTCAAACACTTCTACAATCAGTGCCACACCAATCTCTTGAACTCCACCAAGTTGAATCATCCATCAACTTATCATAAAAGTCCTAAAGTAGACAATAAACCCCACAAAATCCACAAAGCAATCAACTTTCTTGATGGAAGCCTTGATCACATGGAAGAGGAGACCAAAGGAGGAGGAAGATAAATTTCAAAAGGATTAAAAGAGTAAGAGAAGGAGAGAAAGAGGACTTCCCAAAGATCAAGCCAAGAATCAACCAAAAATCAAGTAAGGGAGGAGTATTATTTCATAAATTAAGGGAATACTTTGCTAAATGAATTTTTGAGTCAAAGGGGATCCTTTAACCCTTTTTGTATGATGAAAATTTTGTGGTCTTGGTATACATATGAAAGAAAAATTGATTGGAAAAAGAATGCACAAGAAAACCACTAAAATAGCAAAAACAGAAAGTTTTGCAGAAAAACTGAAATTAACTGTAAAACAATATTTTAATGGAATTTTGTTAATGACTTTGTTTGCTATGTGTTATTTTCATGAATCTATGATATATTCATGTGGATTTAGGCTTTGGAATTGATTAGATGGACTTTGGAAATTTTCTACGAAATTGCATATTTTCTGTCATGGATAAATATGGGTTTTCTGTAAAATTTGTTTCTAAGGAGTGTATTCTGAAATTTTTCTCTTTGATCTATGTTGTGTGATTTTATTTGAGGATAATTAAGTAAGATATATGATTTTCTCTTTGGTTTGGATTATATTGGAGTTAAAAAGTATTTTTGGGACATTATTGAAGATTTTCATATGAAACTTTAATAAGAAATGGACTAAAATTAGAAAATGACTATGAGGAGGACCTATGGAACCTTGAACATATTTGGAACCTTTGGAATATATGAGAAATATGATGAAAACAACGATCTAAGATTAAATTTGAAAGATTGAACCTTAACATGATGATGGACTATGATTTTGGACTAAAATATACCTTAAAAGTGCAAGACACTTGACCAAATGTGTGGTAGAACCAAGAGAATATTTTAGAACTTGTGGGGACATGATTCAAGACCCATAGGCTGATTAGAAACGTTCTGGACTATCTAAGAATTACCAAAAAGATTGAGAAAAGGACCTTTTTGCAATTAACATAAAGTAAAAGGACTAAACTGCAAATAATGTAACATATGAGAAAACCTTTGCAAAAACTTTTTTTAGTATTTTATTCATGTGTATAATTATATTTTAAAACTTTTCCCACTGTTTTTACTTTTTTTGGATTTAAATTGATTTATTTATGATTTTTCTAAGTTTCTGCTACATGAAAATAGTATTCTGGGAGCAGTGTGCCTTGATTCAATTTCGTTTTAATTTCTCTCTGTGCAATTATTTTATCTCTATTTTTTTATAGAAATAGACTTACTAATGGAACTTTTATCACTGATTTTATTTGATTTGGATTTGAAACAAAATAGATATGAATTTTTGAATATTATGATGTGTGTGAATGATTTCCTGAGAACAGCTCACTATAAGTTCTCTTTGTCTTAAGTTCCATCCATAATATTATTTTATTTATATTTCTTTTAAAAATTATACTTCATAATTAAAATATTGGCTCTGAGTTTGCATAAATTGAAGTTAAATTTAAATACTTATGATTTTCTCAATATGATGTTGTATTAGAGTAACGTTTTGTGCATGTTACTGAGAAACATATTTTCATTTTACAATTTATAAGTGGTGTTATTTTATTATTATTATTTTATTAAAATAGAGACTATGAGAGAAATATTGCCACTGGTTTTATGAGTTTTGGACTTAAAATAAAATAGTTATGACTTTTCTATTTGACTTATTCTGAGAAGTATGTTACTGAGAGTGACAGAGAATGTTTAGGACTTGTTCTGGAATCCGGAAGCCATGAATTTTTAATTATATTTTTACAGGAAACTAGATAACCAAAGTGAAATAATGCAACTGATTTCATGAGTTTTGATGATGAATTGAATAACTTATGAATTTTCCAATATGTTGTTGTTAAATTGTGCTATTCTATGACATGAACTGAGAAACTAAAGCACGAATTGATGTCTGGGAATATTTTTATTTTGTAAGTATTTTTATATGAAAATATACATGTTAATTAGAATAATATCACTGGTCTCATGTGTTTTGTATGAGAATTGAATTTATTATGAATTTTACAATATGCTGGTTGTTTAGTGAAATGATCTGAGAACAGCAAAGGTAAACTGAAACTTGATTAATTCTTTGGAAGCTTTTGTATTTTGAATGTAATTTTATATTACAGTATACATTTAAACAAAGAAAACCTTGGTGATTTCATGATGTTTGGGCTTGTATCGAATTAGTTATGAATTTTACAAGTTAGTTCATGAAATTTGGAAAATTTTGATTGTTAGCCATGTCCATGTAATTGATTGTTCTCTTGAAATAGAGATGTTATAATGTGCCTGTTAGACAATTAATGGCTATGATATTATTTGTGTTTGTGATTGTGAAAGAGGTTGAATAGGCCAAGGTACAGGCGAGGAGCAAATAGTGTTGGTCTTACCATAGGGGATAGAAGAGTGCCCAAGACTTACAGGGGACCAAGTCTAGCTAACTTGTGTCTAGGCAGTGGAAACTTTGCTAGCCTATCCTGACACACACTAGAGCATACCAAGATTAGTTTGAGTGTGGGTTACTGGTAGTGATCATAAAATGAGAATTGTGCACTTATGTTTTATCTCCTGTAAAGGGAGAAGATGTACTTATGACACTAGCTGAATTGCAGACACGAAACTCTCAATCTCAACCTGAAAACAAAATGTTGGATAATTAATTAATTACTCCATGGAGAATGCACAGACAAAAGACATTGAATGATTGTTGCTTGATGCTTGAATGTTGTTTTGTTCATTTAAGCACAAGTATGGGGATGCCTGATATCGTTGATGCCTGAATGATGTTTTGTTCATTTAAGCATATGTATTGCCTTGTATTATTGTTTATGAAGGTTTGTACTCACCCCTCTTCTTTGTTTTGTGTCTTTTGACAATGTTATGGATACAGAATGACTCTCCTCTAGATGGACCAAAGGAGTAGGTGATGAGCTAACTAGGGAGTAGCTTAAGATTGTTGCAACTAATTACATGTTTAGTGATTTGTTTTTAAGGGTCACTATGTAGACCTTCAGTTCTTTTATGATGTAATTAATTGAATGACAAGAAGAAATTTAGAAGGTTTGTAACCGATTAAGCACTATAATATTAGGCCAATGTATGATATTAGTGCTTTTGTGTAAAAGAGTTAGTTGATGCTTTAGACATAATTGACTTTTATATATGTTATGAAGAAAAAAACTTGGGTATATTGAACTATTAGAATTAGGGACGTTTTAGGCCACACACTCTCCTCCTGACTAGACTTCTGACCATTACCTTTGTTGAGTGACCCATGACTGCCGACATGGTATCCGTGAGGCGGGGGTAACCGATGACCATTTATGGTGAGAATTTGTGATCATAGTGCCACAGTAAGCGCTGTTGCGTGCAGTGAACACACGCGTGTATGAATGTTTTGGTGCCATGAGTGCATCGGTTATGAATGGAAATGAAATGCATGATAATGTTGTCTGTGATTATATTGTGTGAGATGTATTAGAAATAATGTAAACTATTTGTGCAAGGTGAGATTCTATACTCATTTGTGTGTTTGGTAGTGTAGAGTACTCACCCTTACATTCATTTTTCAGGTAATCAAGACAATCAGCACCAGACTCAGTGAAGGATTGGATGGAACTGTTGTAGTGTCACGACCCCAAGGGCAAGGTCATAAACATAATCCACTAAATCTCAGCAATACACAATAATTACTCTTAATTAGGCATTCATTGATAATTATCAAGGGAATCAACATGTATTGATTGAGAGAATAATTCTTAAACAATATAAGTATTACAAAATATGTCTTAGTTGTCATTACAAAATTAATTACAGCAAAAGACTAATACATGGGAAAGTCCTAACGTATCCTAATGCCTAATCCTCCGCTTCTTCATCAGCTACTCCGGTCAGCCTGGGAAGCCGAAGCCTCACCTGCCTGATCTGCTCACGTACCAAGATACGATCATCGCAGCACAACATCACAACAACAATTGCAAGGGTGAGCTTACAAAAAGAAACAGCATATCAAAACTTGTTACCCTTATCCTCCTCTACACTTGTATGGTTTTATTTTTTTAAAATGGTGTTATTTAATTTTTCCTTCTTACTTGGATGAGCTTGAATAGGAATGGGAAGGGTGTTATCTTGCTTTTATTGTTGTGGTTTTACATCTAGGATACTAGAATCATGCTTGAAATGGAAGATTAGAAGTGGTTGAGCTAAAAACCTAAGAATCCAAATTCGCAGGTCACTGTTCACTAAATTCTGGGATTTGTATGGACTTAATTAGGAGTTTATGTCTTCATGAAAGTTGTAGCCCTTTCAATACTTGAAATTTAGCCACTGGTTTCACCTCAAACGGATATTTGTAACTCAAGTTATGTCCATTTTACTAACAGGTATTCTAGCTGTCACCTTAGGAGGTTGCCCTGTTCTAACAGTCACGGATTTTGATTTACTGGGACTTATTAGTGTAAAATTAGGACTCAACTCCTTCATAAAAGTTGTAGGAAATTGTATGCGTGAAATTTAGAAATTGGTTTCATGTCAATATCTTATGTGTAGCGTGAGATATGACCATATTACTAAGGTATGTTCAGAGTGTTAGTGTAGTTGATCCCTGTCAGAAACAGCCACTGTAACCTGAAAACTGGCACTATTCTATAGGGTATTTGAACTTAATTCCTTCATAAAATTTTTAGATAAATAAACCCTTGAAATTTAGAAACTGGTCTCATGTTAAAATATTAAGTATATCTTGAGTTATGGCAAAAATACTGAACCTTGTGCAATCTGCTCGAAAATTTTCCTGTCATGATTTTGATCAACTTTATTGCACAATTTATTTCGAATTAGACTTTGACCTCTACATCAATATTGTAGATAATTACGTTATTAAAATTTGGGCTTTGACCTCATGCCAAAACAGTCTATATAACTCTAGAAAATTCCAAAGTGTTGAACCTTGTTCATGCTTGCCATGAGGATTCTTCCTACTCTAAGTGTGTACTAACTAGGATGATTTTTTTAAGTTAAGTGTGGGGTAAATGTGAGCTTAACATATTAAAAAAAAAAATTGGATTAATAAAATAAAGTGAGTTTAAATTCTCACGAGATAAAATTAGAGAACTATAAGGTTCTAACTATCGTTTCATTACGTGTATAGATTTCATCGGAAATCAACTTCAAGCATTAGAGAGAACAAACGTGGACGTAACAGGTAAGGGGTGGGCTATGTAGTAAGGATTACATCATAAACTTATTTAACCTTATTTGTTGAAATTATCTAAATTTTGTTATGATTAATGATTGTGATTTCTTTATATGCTTAATTTTGATAATGGTTTGCTTATGTGTTTGGTGATGGAAATATATGTTTGATACTTCATTAAGACATAAATTGTGTTATATGATATGAGTCATCTTTGAGTGAGCATTTATGTGCATGGTTTTTTTTTTATAGGAAAGTTTAATGAAAACAAATTGAAATGATTGAATGATGGATTAAGAACTCTTATAATAATAAAATAAAATAAAAACCACTTAGGAACTCATACATTATTCATCCGAAAATGGTATTTTGTGCAAAATGGGGAATTAGAGACTATGGACTCTGGGAATACGATGGGGAGGCCCTGAGGGAGGACTTGGGGATAGGAAGGGTAGTGGTTGGAAGCCCTAAAAGGCTCAGGCTTGCTACCTGTTGTCGGGGATCCCACTGTACAAACTCTCCTATACCTGACTGTGCTCTTGCCGTATATCATGGTCAGTGAGCTACTAGGTTCATATTTGAGTGTAGATCTCAACAATTCCGTGGTTGGATTTCCATACCTAGTAGTATCAACTCCTGGCTACCCCAGCACTGATTTAAGAAACGATTCGGGCCCGCATGCATGGACATTTTAGAAAAACAAACTAAGATCATGCACTATCATCATCATTCATTGGAATGCGATTGATCTGTGAATGTTTATGATGTTTAATTTTAATGTGATGTATGAACTATTGCTCACCCTATCGTTGTTTCTATTTTCTTTATTTTTTTCTCTGTACCTGCGGTATTCATTGGACTTGATCGGTTACCACCTGTAGCAGAGAGAGATGGCCCAGATTCCACACCAAATGAATATGACGATCAGGCTCATTAGCCCGGAGCCACAGCGATGGCAGCACGATTGGGATAGACACACCCATACTTTTGCGGGCATCCTTACTATATTTTTTAGGAGAGCGGCAGGACCTGGAGGTGGTGTCCCTATTACCATAAGGACTAGACTAACCCTTGACTTAGATAATAATAATCCTTTTCAGCCCATACCACCACCAATTCCCCCTCCAGCTGAGGAGGAGGAAATGGATATTGATATTCCAGAGGATTATGATCCTTTGATCATCGATGAGTCTGAAGATATGGATTCAGAGTAGTATTGATGCTACTTTGTTTTTTTTTGTATAGTGGCGAAGGTTAGTCGTAGGTAGTATTTTGTTGTACATAGGTCTTTATGATATCGGGTAGAAGTCACTCTTTTTGATTAGTTATGCTGCTCTGTAGGAAGTCATCTCCAGTGTTGCTTTTATTATTTTGAAGAACAGTAACTGATGTTTCATATGAATGTAATTATGTTGATAGGTGAAATGGTAATTGAGTTCCTCAATTAACAGTGTTGTGTAGTGCAGAGAATTTACTAACCATTTTACCCTTTGTATTACTGTAAAAAGGATATCTAAATATTTATGAAAGTTTACCTTAAGTACTTTATAAAGTGACAAAATTCTGAAATGTGTTATTATGTATGAAGGGAACATTATTAGTATATATATATATATATATATATATATATATATATATATATATATATATCAAATCACTAATTCCCTAATTGGGAGTTTGTAAATCAACAGATGTTACACCGCGCGCCTTCACTTCAGCCATTTCGTGTTTTGGTGCAAAACTCTGCAATTTTTATAACTTCTTTTTCTCGCCAATTCTGGACGTTTGGAGCTTTTGTATCACTTTTAGAAGATTCCAAAACACCTTGGGATAACTAACTTTCAGAATTTCAAGGGTTAAGTCAAAGAATTAGAGGAACTCTATAAATAGGAATTAGAAACTTAGAAAAGGAGCTTTTTGTCATTTTTTAGTTTTGGTATTCAGTTATAACCGTTTTAACTTCCAAGGGAAGTCAGAGGGAGAAGATAGGAGTGACTTTTGTTCTTCTTTGCTAGAGGAATCTAGGAGAAGACAAAGTGATGGAGATGGCTCTCTGCTTTTTATCTTCTTTCTTCTCTCTATTTCATTGTCATGTGTTTCTAACTCTTTTTGTTAGGGATTTATGGATCTAGAATTGATATATTGATTTCGTTTTGACTCTGAACTTTGAGTGTTTGATTTGATTGAGGGATTAATTCTGTGTTTACTTGATCTTTGAATGGAAGTTCAATTGATTAATCAAAAAGTAACCTTCACTAATGGAAATTGGGTTTGTTGCTTGGATCTGAATTAATTCCCAAAACTATTGATTTTCTTAGGTATAAGTGCTCTTAGTTTTGCAATATTTTGGTTCTAATTCGTAATGCAATATTGAACTAAATTTGGCCTAAGGAATTAGGGAGATTTGGTTGAATATTAGGACCAATGAATTGAGGAATCAATCTTTGGTTATTGTAAAGAGAAACCGATTGTCAATCAATCAATTGCTTAAATGTTCAGAGGCAGAACTGAATTGATATTGATATTCAAGTGAAATAAATTCCTAACTTTCCTTCATTCATAATTCATTCAAATAGTACAAATTAACATTCTGTTTTTAACAATTTCTCATTTCTTTAATTCTAAAAATTTACTTTCTTTCATATTGAAATCTATTCAATGAATTGTTTGGTACAAATGGTTATTATCTTGTGAATTGGTGATTAAAAATAAGATCCTAGAGGACGATACTTGGAACTCAATCTGATTTCCACATTTTATAACTTGCTACAATTACCTAGTACACTTGCTAGTATTGAAATACACCAATTAAGTACTATGATATAGAAAATGTGTATCAAATGTCTTAAGGATTAAGGTACAAAACTTTAGATCGCATAAAATGGAGAAATAAAAATAAAGTTAGAGAACCAAGCTCCAAAGAAACTTACTTGAATCTAAATAGTTGAGCTTCCAAGTCCAGATTCGAAGAAAGATTGAAGTTTAAAGAAGGATTTCTAAAGAAGAAAAATGAGAGGTTAGAGAAAATAGAGAAAGGGTCGAAACTTTAGATTGTAATCTAAGTTTTATAGGTTGAAAACCCTTAAATTTATATTTTTCCTCTTTTCTATTTTTATTCTCCTTTTTCATTTTTCTCCATCAAAATCTTAATTGCAACAATTATTTGACATTAAGGTGTTATACATTTTAATGTGACGTCAAATTGATAAATTTATAATAATTTTTACTATAAACTTAATTTTAAGTAAAAAAATTTAAATAAAAATTATATACTCATTTTTACTCAAAATTATTATCATAAAACCAAATTTATTTTAATTCAAATTTACAAATGTTCATACAAGTAGTAACACGTGGATATACTTTTATATTGAAAGGTTGGAGATAATACAATATATAATTAGAAGATATTAATATTCATAATTGATGGTGCTGTAAGTCAGATTTCTTCAATTATTGTTTGGAAAGGACAACATATTGTATTGTAAACGAATGTTTTTAAATATGTATATAAAAAAATTAAGAGAAAGATAAAGTACGAAAATATAACATCACATGGTATATCAATTTTTAATAAATAAAATAAGGAAGTAATATTTTAAATGAACTTTTTGACAATGTAAAAGTTGTTACACGGCTTTTTTGTCATTTTCTCGTACTTCCATGGTTTTTTTATAATATTAAGGGCTGGACAAGGGGAGAAGTACGGTAACTAGTAAGCACAGAAGAAATCTTCTAATACTCTTCTAAAACTGATGTGATGTATTGCCGTGGCAGAAAGAGAGGGAAAGCAATCTTCCATCAAAAGTCAAGTCCCACGTTGACACCTTGCAAATAAACCATAGCTTAACGTCAATGTAATCCTTAAATTAAAGGATTATTTTATAAAAAATAAATATATAATATATAGGGACTAAATTTTAAAAAAAAAATAGAGACATTATGATATGGCTTCATTGAAAACTAAGCCATAATTTTATTGATTAGTATCTAGTGGTCCTAAACCCCTAGAGAATCACCTATATATTTTTCTACTGATACGATAACCCTTATTCCGAAGTTATAGTTTGCGTTTGGATTTCAATCAAATAATTGGAAAGCACGAGTATCCATCACTATTCACCAATATATCTTAGCTTTTCCTCATCAAATTGCGTTCTTGCTTCGTCCTCACTAAGACCTGAACAGGGGAGAAGGAACCTATTCTTTAAACAAGCATGCCTTCGTTTAATAATCTCTTTCAACAGCGTCACCTCTTCCTCCTTCCTCTTCTCCTTCTCTTTCGCAACCATGGAAGATTGGAACATGCTTGGCGCTGATTGTGTGGTCATATCATGCTGCTGTCAGTGCTTGATGATGCAAATTCTTGTTTTTGTGCTGCTGAAGCTTCCGTGGAAGTTGGTGAGGAAAACAAGGGAATATGCTAAGAAAAAGCTTCGTCAAAGGAAGGGAAATGATAAAAAGGAAATGGGTTCTTATGAAGATGTGCTTGTGGGAATTCATGAACAATCTATTAGAATTCAAGCAGAGATGGCACTAATGGATGATGCGGGACGCCATTGTGGTTGTTGCATGGATGAAGTGGAAAAGGTGATGGAGGAGTTTTATCAAAAGGGAGAGTTTGCGTTTGGGAGCTTTTGGGGGAGGAAGGGACCATGGGGTGTTCCTTCCATTGTTGATC
Organism: Abrus precatorius; assembly: GCF_003935025.1. Lineage (NCBI taxonomy): Eukaryota > Viridiplantae > Streptophyta > Magnoliopsida > Fabales > Fabaceae > Abrus > Abrus precatorius. The sequence goes on from NW_020874362.1 coordinate 15,186,217, forward strand.
ATCATAATGACGTTAATTTTTCAAGATATCAGATCATTGATTTCGTTGGCTCCTTAAGCTATGCATGAACTTGCCACACATGTTCTTATAGCTGCTCTAGATTAATTCCTTGCGTGGTAGAATACTATGACTTTTATCAAACTAGTGTGGTGGTTTAGATTCTTGTCTCTGGACGTCTTTTTTTTTTTAATTGAATATTTTAAAAAAATTAGAAATAGAGTTTAAAACTTGGGCTAGGAATTTTGTTTTGTTCATATTAAGAATAAATAAATATTAATGTTAAATTATGAATATCTGACAATTATGGACATTGTTGTAACTTGGAAGTAATGTAACACTTACTCTTCAAGAAATTTTAAATAAAGACTGAAATATAACTTTTTAGTTAATTCATAATAATTTTAATTTCAAAACAAGAGTCAAGAAGTGTGATAAGTTTCAACAGATCCTTTTTAACATTGTCTGTTTTACTTCTTTTTTTTTTGTTAAAATAGTATAAAAAAGACTAATTCTTAAATTAATAATAAATATAAACTATTTTTTTGTTTAGACATCACATCGAGTCAATGCATTTATAAGGGTGATATTAATTTATTATTATTTTTTAAATAAATATTGCCTCACATAATATGAAGTTGGTCCTGAAGTTCATCGCACAACGCTGGACCCACACTTCGTCCAATGGTCGTAGCAAAGTTATGACTGTTCAATGCGTGGGATGAGTAGTTCTGGTGATCCTTTTCAAATGAGAAATTTCTCAGATTCTTCGCATATCTTGAAACACTTATTACTCAACAAAATCATCAGTATGAACTCCCACTTCTTAGAAATGGGTTTGTTGGGAGTCAGCCATATGGTCTTGGCATGCCATTTTCAGGGAAAAAGGTTGCAAATTCTTCACTTCCTTCGCTTGGATCTGGAAATGGATTTTGCAGAGTATCCACCTTTTAAGTTAAAAATTAATTTAAAAGATCATGTATCGTGCTTATAAATGTTATATTTAAAAAAGTAATAATAAAAAATTAAGTATCGTGATACGTTAAGTGATGTTGATTTTTAAAAAAATTAGTATCATTCCTCCTATAAGTGCAATATTTAATGTGATGTGAGAAAAAATATTTAAATAGAGAAATAATTTATATTTAATATTAGTTTAGAAATTAGTTTCTTTTATATTATTTAAAAAAAACAATTTTGTATGGGACTAAGGGAAAAAAATGAAGAAATTAGAAAAGAAGGAAGATCAATGTTTTTGTTTGGTAGGGGAAAAAATATTTTTTTCTTTTAGAAAAAACTTCTCCAAATTAGAGGAAAGAGAGAGGGGGAGGGGAGAGACCGTGGACAGATGTTGGAAGAATTTTTTTCTTTTAATATTAATATGATGTTAAAAATGATAAAATTAAAATTAAAAATTTTCAGATTAATTTTAATTTTTTATAAATATTTTTAATATAATTCAATTATTTTTATTCTCTTTTTATTAAATTAAATAAATGAAAGAATTTTTTATTTTTTCTTTTATTTTAATTTATATAAATATCAAATTTTTTATATTTTATTTTTACTTTAATTCTCATCCTCTTGTTTCTTATATTTTCTTCTATTTATTTTATCTATATTTTACTTCTTATCCAATTGCAACATAAAGAACAATATAATGTGACAAACTATATATAAGAAAACTATGAAAATTAATGATATATAATTTACATTTTTTTCTGGAAGAAAAAAAACAGTAAAATTTTGATGTTTACTAAATAAAAAGGCTATCTTTTTGGAGGTAATAAAGATATGCATTTTAAATTCTACAGACTAATTTAAAAGAGAAAAATAAATATAATTCATAATTCCAAATTATGTAAATTTAAAGGAAATAGAATTATAAAATAATCAAACATTGGAAAATATCTTTTTATAATAATATTATTTTAAAAAAAAACATAGATTTCTCTCCTCATCAATTATCAATATATATCTTCAGACCTTCTTTTGATCCTGCCTTAAGACAAAGCAATATAAAGTTGTTCGTGTGTGAAAACTAATTTTAAAAGAAAAAAAATTACATGAGACAATAATTATGCTTGAAATTTGTTAATAGTCATAACAAAACATGAGAAATTGTCTCATTTCCAATTTACTGAGGAATCTTGGATAAAAAATTCATCCATAAAGTATAAATTTGTCTTTAATATATATTTATCCTCTTAATTATTGTCATACCAATAACATTTCTTCTTAACTCATTAGCTATTATCCTAGCTCCATTACATATGCCAACTAATGATCTATGTTTCTCAAATAGCATAATGGTTCAGAAAGTCTTGAAGATTTAATATTATTTGAGAACTTAGTGGTATAAATCACTTTCCTCTAATTTTAAAATTCTTATTTGAGAAACATGATGTGTTTGAACCTAAATATTTCGTTTGTATTTCTGCAATAATTGAAATAACACAATCATTTACCATTTAAATAGTTTCTAAAGTACTTGAATAAAATGAATTTTATTAAAAAAAAAATTTTTCATAAAACATACAAAAATCTATGTTAATGTTATATCGTCAAAGAACTTGCATAAAATGTTGAAATCATATATTAGTAACAAAATACATAACGTCAGTTTTATGAAATAGTTGAATAAATTGTATCAATGATATATATTATACAAAAGTTAATTGAAATCAATAATTTTATTTCTTATCAAATAAGGATAAGTAAATTTGATTAAGCTCGTGTATCAATAAATCAGGAGGAATGCTGACATAATATATACTATTTTTATATGCTTCACGATCTTTATTTTTAATTTATAAATTTTATTCCGTAAAATTTATTTTACTTGCATCTTCTTCTTATATTTCTTATTTAATATGTACTAATATTACATTTTTATTTTTTGGGAATAATATATTATCTTACCATCCTCTTAATTGTTCTGTAAATTCTTGAACAATTGTCTCTGCTACAATTTTATAACTTATTCTTCTTATTTTATATGTTGTGGTTGTCATAGCCATTTGTGTAGTAACATTTAAGATTGCTTGTTTACTTAGTTCATTTAAATTTCACTTTATTAAATAATTTCTAGTATAAGAATTTTGTATAAAATTTTTTATTTCTTCTAAAAGTATATTTAGTAAGGATGACTTATTATAATATGGTTTTACTTTTTAGTGTTTATATTTTCATATTCAACTTATTTATTTCTATTGTATTTATAGAAGTTTTTCCTATTAATTGTAATATTTTTGTTTTCAATTGCTTTATGTCCAATTCTAGACTATTCTTTTTTCTTAGAACTTCTATTATTTTTGTAGGTAATATACCTGTTTTTAGAATAGGGTTTTCTAAGTCTTCCTTTTTTTTACAGGACTCAAGCATATCTTTAATTCTAGTTAATTGTTCTAAAATAACTCAAATAACTTCCAATATAATACTAGTAAAGCTTATTTGTTGATGTAATTTGCTAATATCATTTTTTCAATTTATTTTTCTTGTGGATTGACTTTCTTAAAAGGTGATGCCTTTACTTCTACATTTTCATTGGTTTGTATTATTATCTTTTCATGTGGAGGGTATTTTGTAACGCCTCGAATTTTGTAATGATATTTTGATTATTAATATAAATATATAAATTGCTATTTGAATGTTCATTTGACTTGTGTGGTGATGTGGATATGTATATAAATACATATAGATATGTATATATGTGTATATTATGGTTGAAATGTGAATGTAGACTTGTGACTGAACTAAAATTGATTGGAAATATATGTTGGTGTTTAGTGCAAGGACATTCTCACTGTAGCGAGAAGATCCTAGACAACTGGCGTGACTTTGTTACGTTCTTATTGTAGCCAGAAGGCCTTAAGAGATAGGAGTGCCACGCTCCTTGCAGTAGTGAGAGGGCAACAGAGAGAAGGTGTTTTATGCGTGCAGTCTTGCTATAACAAGAAGATCTCGATGTAATGAGATTATGCAGAAATCAGAGTGCAGTTTGGAATGATATTTTTGCTGTAGTGAGAAAGGATCTCGCTGTAGCGAGAGATGTATCGCTGTTGCAAGAATATTGTGACTCCTAGGGTATTTGAGGGGTTTAACGTTCGGGAAACTCATTTTTCACTCTTTATCTTCATCCTTCTTTTGATTCTCTCTACCCTTAACCTATTTTTACCAATTAAATTGTCTCTAAAGCCGTTCTAGATTGAAGGTTAGAATCACATATGTCACATTTGGAGGTAAGTTTTGAGAGCTAGAGTTTTGGTTTTTTTGTCCCTTTCTTCATTTTCTCGAATTCTCATGGAGATTTTCCATGTGTTTAGGATGAAGCACTGTGTGGAGAAGGTTTTCTATCGTTATTTCATATTGGGTCTTCATTCTGAGGTAAGAGGGAAACTCTACTCTATCTCATTGTACTTAGAAATCGTTTATTATGTTATGTACTACAATGTGATTAGGATAAAATGTAGGATTATGTGTATTTGATGAGAATGGTTTGATTGTGATTGGATTTTGATGAAAATTTAGTGTGGAGTATAATGTGATTGATTGTATGTATTGACATGCCATTGGTTGATGATGAATAGTATGAAATGGGTGAGAATATGTGTGAATTGCATGTTAAGTGTGATTGTGGTTGTTTTTAAAAATGTTGAAAACTATAAATGGTTACAGCGATACACTGGGGGTGTGAAAGATGGGGTAGTAGAAATACCTTAGAGAAAAGAGGGTGGTGGTGACACCAACAGTGAGCGTAGGTGCACCACATGCCATACACTTTCCTCTTGACTCGGCATCTAACTAACGCCTTTGCTAAGAGGCCCATGACTGAACATATTGTATCCGTGAGGCAGGGGTTAACTGACGATCATCCATAATGTGAAACTGAGTAAGTCCCTAAAGTTGATGGGATCATGAAATTGTGATCACAGTACCACAGTGAGCATGACTAATGTACAGTGAGCGCATGTGGGTGTGTATTTGGATTGTTTGATGATGCAGTGAACACACCTATATGTGAATTAGAGTGGAATATTAAAAAGTACTAGTTCATGTTTGTTTAAAGCATGATTTGAATTATGTTAGTAAATGTATGAAAGATGCAAGGTGAGTCTCTGTGCTTATGTGTAATATAGTGTAGAATACTCACCCTTACATTTATTTTTCAGGTGACTAAGACGATCAGCATCAGACTTAGTGAAGGGGATGGCTGAAACTGTTATAGGACTTAGGAAACAATTTTTTAAAAATGTATTTATTAAGTCATGTAACAATGATTTGATTTAAACTTGTAATACCCGTCCCATATTTTGAAATACTCATTGGAATATTGCATTTAAAACAAATTGAATGGAAATTTTACTATTGTTATCCTTTTATGAATTACGAAAAATGAATTATGTAAAAATAATTATTTGAAAATAATTAAGGTGTTACAAATAATTATTTAAAAATTTTATTACTTGTTTTAACTAGTCAAAGAAGTAAATATTAATCTCTATTTGGTATAAATAATTATAAAATTTTTCTCTAAATTCTACTAATTGTTTATTTGAATAAGTAAAGAAAAACCACTCTTTTTTTTATTATTTATTTTCTTAGTTGTGAGTATTGTACCACATGTATTTGTTCATCTGATTTTGATTCCCAAAGAGATCTTGATTTATAAATTTTTGAAGGTTTTATTTTTAATATAGACCAATTATGTAATGACTTTTTTATTTGTCCTATTGAGAGATTTTGCCTTGACAAAGAAATTCCTATTTCTCCATTTTGTGTTTTATTTCTATACTTTGTCTATTACTTCCTAGAATAGACCCAACGCTTCTAACTATAAATGACAAATTTTGGTAATGATTTTCAAGTTTAACACATCAGGCTATAAACCACCCCAGCTAATCAACAGACTTATTACCCAAGGTGAGGACTTACCATTGGGATCACTACTTGTGTTGATCAATGTATTCGCAGTTCTCACTACGACCTATGTTTTAACACTTAGAACTTAAACCTCTCCCATGGTTTAGGTTATGGTACCATAGATGACAGTCAATACTGGGGAGGAAGACATAAAAACCAAAATCATACAAATAGTAAAAGTAAGAACAACATACAACAAGAAGCAGAGTAGAAACAATTAGACTATAAAGTAGAAATAAGAAACCTAATTTTTGACAAAATATTGCAGAACTTTTGTTATATTTTTGTAAGTTGATACAATCTTTGTGGAAAAGATTAAAGATATAAAACTTAGACTTTAGAAAACTTTAGTAGGTTATAAGAGAGGGTTTGCTTTGAAAGGATTTCTTTTTGCATTCCCTTTGATCTATAATCTAAAAAATAACATTACAATAATTGTGAATACTATTGTCATATATTCTTTTAAATTATTACATAATTTTGATTGTTACCAGATTTTTTCTATTTCCTTGTCATTTGTTTTTTCTTTATATTATTGATAGATTCCCTTCTAAAAAATTCCCAATACTCATTTGTCTAACTTTCACTTTATTTTTGTCAGGCATCATTTGGTAGATGCTATTGGTACTAAATTTTATTATAGAAATGTTGTTTGCAATCTAACACTAGCAAGTGCACTAGGATTGCAGCAAGTGATGAGTAAATTTAAGATCAGAATATCGTCTCCACAGGGAATTTAGGTTTCAAGTACAACTTTACAGAATTATAACCATTTGAGCCAACGAATTTTTGAAGGAGATTTGTAACATATAACAGCAATAAACCAAAGCAATTAAAGCAAAGAACTTGCAGAGAAACAGAGTATAAGATTTGTGATGAAATGAAATAGCAATGAAGGATAGTTAGGAATTTACTTCACAAGAATATCAATATCAATCCAATTAAATCCTCTGAACATTCAAGCAATTGAATAATTGACAATCAGTTTCACATATATCTAGCCAAAGGTTAATTCCTTAACTCATTGACCCTAACAATCCACTAAACCTCCCTAATCCCTTAGGTGAGATTCAATTTCAGGTTGCATTAAGAATTAGAACTATAAGATTGCAGAATTAGGTCTCCTTATCCCTAAGAAATCTCTAAACTCTGGTTGCCAATTTAGATCGGAGCAAACAATCCAATTCCCATTGGTAAAGATTCCTCTTGATTAATCAAATGAATTTCCATTCAGAGATTGCATGAAAAGCAGAATTAACAACTCAATTAATCCAAGAACTTAAAGTTCAGAAGATAAAGTCGAATCAATACATCAATTCGAGTTCCATAAACCCCTAACTATGGGAAATTAAGCACACATTGCAACAAAAACAGAGAAAGAAGAAGAAGAAGATGAATAAGAATGCAAAGCAGCCATGGCCACGAGCTCCAATCCGATCCCTCTTTTTGGAGCTTCAAGCTTCGACCCCAATCTTCTCTCCACTCTCTCTCAACGAGACTCTAACTAACAAAACAGAAAATGAGCAAAAAGATCCCAGTTTCGCGCTTCAATCATGTATTTATAGAAACCCAGTTCTGTGCGTTGTCACTTTTCTTCACAAGAGTAACCACGCAGAAGCTTTATGTAGTGTGCGTGTTCACTTTCAAGAGCAAGAGTAACCACGCGCAACTTGCAGAGTTGAAGGCTCCTCTGGAACATTCACTTTTATTCATAATAGTGGCAACGCAGGAGGTCAAGGGCTGCGCGTGATCACTTTCGAGATCAAGAGTAACCACGCGCAAGCTGTCCTGATACAAATCCCTCTGGAACGCTCACTTTCATTGGCGAAAGTGACAACGCGCAGCTCCTCAGGAATGGAGTCTTCTCTGAAACGTTCACTTTCGCTGGCGAAAGTGATAACGCACACTGGCAACGCTCACTCTTGTAAATAAAAGTGATTACGCAAGGCTCTTCTTCTCCTTTAGGCTCTGGAATGATCACTTTCACTAACAATAGTGATCACGCCCAAGCTGCAACCCTTAATTCTTGTATTTTGGAGTCCAACATTGCCATTCTTCCTCTTCCTTTCCATTGATTCTCCATTTCCATGACTTTTGCTCAGCTTATTCCTTGAAAACAAGATAAATTCCTTAAGAACTAAGCATAAATTCTACAAATGCGAAAATAACTACAAATTGAAATAAAACTTTCAATCATTCTCTTTTTCTGAGTTTTTCTGCTTTTTTCATATATTTTTCTTATTAAATGAGCTAGAATTATGCTAAAATATCAGTAAAAATATGGATTCATCAAGAAAGAAGAAGATTATTAACGAGTCATCTCCATTACTAAAGAAGTCATTAGGATCTTCGCTATTTTGAACCTTTTTTTCACTTTCATCTTGGGATGTTTAAGATGATATTGAGGCTATATCTTATAAAATTTTGTTAAACTCTATTTTAGTTCTAATTGAAGATAATTCTATCTCATCATTGATTTGTTTCGTAATAACAAAGATTGTTGACTAAGGAAGATATTAAATGATATTGCTATTTGGCTTTTTTAGTTAGTTAATATTTGATTTTTTTTATTATAATTCTATAATTTGATCAATATTAAAATATTCATAAATCATTGATATATTATCTAATATGAAGGTTGTAATGTAAAAAATATTATTTAATATTTAATATTAAATAAATTAATACAAATATATATTAATTAATATCTATCTTTTTTATATTTAATATGAATGCTGTAGAATAAAAAATTATTTTTTGAGACAGGACTTATTTTTATATGTATATGTTTTCTATACATACACTTGTTTTAAATATAAAGGGATAAATTAGAATTTAATTTTTTCTCTCAAAAAGTTTGCATGATTATATTAGAAATTATTGGTACTTTTTTCTAATTGTTTTGACAAAATAACTCCTTAAAATTATTTTTTGAAGTGTAAAAGGAACGAAGCGCTACGTTCTTAAACCCCAAAGCGCCTTTCCCGCCATCTACTCTCTCTCTCTCACACACACAAACACACTTGCTCACTCGTATCACCTCAATGGCGAAGACTAGAAAAACAGCTGAGAAACCCGCGCTAGCAGATGCAGAAGAGAGAACCGATGGCCTTGAAATCATCTCTATCGGCTCCCTCTACAAAGGACCCTGGGACAAGAAGTATTGGACCACTTCTAGGGTTTGATACCATTCTTTCTTTTCCCTTTCCCTTTCAATTTCCAGTTCGATAACAATCACATTGTTCGTTATCTTTTTTCGATGAAGTATTTGTAGGTTATTCTCTTGAACTGCTTTGTAGTGTAGAATTGCTTTGTTGAAGTAAAATTATTTGCTTTATTCTCCATCAGCATTTAACTGAATATCTTACAATTATTTTCCCCCTCTCTAAGATGACTACATAAATAATTGTGGACTCTCCAGAACTTTCATATATATGATATATTTATATTTACATACACATGGTAGCATCGTAGATATTTCTGTAGAGATAGACTATGATAACAACACACTTCAGATTGAAATTTGATGATGATAGGTATAAAAATAGAATGTTAAAGTATGTATTGAATTGGCTCAGTTGAGCAGAAAACAACAATGGGAAGAGAGCTCTCGAGCGGCTATTCGCCCTAAGAATGAAGAATTACCCAAGATGCCCATTCCCATCTGTAATCTCATTTATTTAAACTATTCTTGTTTCCTAAAATCATGCTCCTAACTACTGAAAACAGAAAACAATAACAAAAGATAAATCCTAAACAGAATATAACAGCCTATTTCCTAATTCCTCTTTTGTAGTTTTGCCGCTTATAGACCTTCAGCCCTTCCAGAAACTTGTCTCTAACAATACTCCCCCTTGAACAATCACCTTGTCCTCAAGGTGGAATTCAGGAAATTCGATTTGGATATCTTCTGACACCTCCCAAGTGCTCTCATGATCCGGCAAACCCTTCCATTTGATCAGCATTTCTTTGTCTCCGTGGTTGGTAGTCCGCATTGCCAGGACTTCAGTGGGTTGAACCATCAATTCCCAATTCTCATTCAGGCCAGTTGGTAAAGGTTGACTTTGTACGTCTGCTGCCACACATTTCTTGAGCAAGGATACATGAAAAACAGGGTGTATCCTTACTTCTTCTGGTAGTTCTAACTTATAGGCGACCTCGCCGATTTTCTCCAATACCTTGTAAGGACCATAATATCTAGGGCTGAGCTTTTGATTAGTTTTCGTCGCTAGAGACTTCATCCTATAAGGTTGGATTTTCAAGTAAGCCATCTCTCCTGCTACTAGTTCTAGTTCCCTCCTATTTTTGTTAGCTTGCGCCCTCATTCGATCTTGTGCTTTGTTCAGCTGCCCTTTTAATTCTCTAAGTATTTGGTCTCTTTCAGCTAATGCAATGTTGACCTCCTCCACTGTTGATGCGCCTTCCTACCCGCGGATGATGGCTGGTGGTTATCTTCCATATAATGCCTTGAAAGGAGTGGTTCCTGTCGAACTATGGAATGTGGTGTTAAACCACAGCTCAGCCCAGCTCAACCACCTAGCCCATTGTTTAGGTTTAGTGCTGGAAAAACACCTCAGATATGTTTCTAAACATCTATTAATCACTTCAGTCTGGCCATCAGTTTGGGGATGGTAGGCTGAACTGAATCTTAGTTGAGTTCCTGTTGTTCTAAATAATTCTTTCCAGAAAGAGCTCATGAATACTCTATCTCTATCTGAGATAATTGAGGCTGAAAACCCATGCAACTTTACGATCTCTTACGAAAACTCCAGCCACATCTTTGGTGGTGTAAGAATGAGTTAGGCCAATGAAATGACTGTACTTGGTTAATCTATTGACAACCACTAGGATGGTATCCCAGCCCTGTGATTTAGGTAGTCCTCCAATGAAATCCATGGAAATGTCATCCTAAACCTGTTGGGGAATTGGTAAAGGTTGTAATAGTCCTGCTGGGCTTAGGGTCTGGTATTTGTTCCGGTTGCAAGTATCACAAGCAACCACATACTCATGAATAGTCTTCCGCATTTCTTCCCACCAAACTAAACTTGCAATCCTCTTGTAGGTTCTGAAAAATTCCGAGTGGCCGCCTATGGCTGAATCATGAAACTCTTGGAGTACTAGAGGGATTCGGGAAGAATTCTTAGGAATAACCAGCTTACCTTTATAAAAGAGTTGTCCATCTCTCAGCTCATAGTTGGTTACTGAAGTCTCCCCTTGTATAATTTTCTGTATTACACCAGCTAGCTTCTCATCCGGTTGAACTTCTTCTTCTAGTCCCGCCCATTCCGAGAAGGTAACTGTGGAAAGGGCTGCCAATTGAAACTTGTGAGAGAGAGCATCCGCAACCCTATTTTCTTTCCCTGCCTTGTATTTGATTTCAAATTCAAAGCCCATGAGTTTAGATATCCATCCTTGCTGCCCTTCCCCCAATACTCGCTGGTCAATTAAGAACTTGAGAGATTTTTGGTCTGTATGCACCATGAATTTTCTCCCAAGTAAGTAGTGCTGCCATCTTTGAACTGCCAGGGCAATTGCCATTAATTCCCGTTCATAAACAGATTTCATTTGGTTTTGGTTTGAGAGAGTATGACTCCAAAAGGCATTAGGCCTTCCCTCTTGCATCAAAACAGCTCCCAATCCAGTCCCTGAGGCGTCAGTTTCCAATACGAACTCTTTGTCAAAACTGGGGGTTGCTAGCACCGGCAAAGAGGTCATGGTTTTCTTCAAAATTTCGAAGGCTGTTTGGGTTTCTAAGTTCCGGCAAAACCCGTCTTACTTCAATAATTGTGTGAGAGGCCACGCTATCTTCCCATAGTCCTGCACAAATCTCCTGTAATACCCTGTTAACCCCAGAAATTCCCTTAATCCTTTAACATCCCTTGGTGCTGGCCATTTAATTATCGCTTCAATCTTTTTGGGGTCAGCCTCTACGCCCTCCTTAGAGATAATATGCCCCAAATATTCTAATTTGGCAACCATAAAACAACATTTCTTTTTGTTGATGTACAACTGATTTTGCCTCAATAGTTCAAGCACATCCCTCACTTGCCTCACATGCTCTTCCTTTGTTCGACTGTAGATCAAAATGTCATCAAAGAAAACTAAGGTAAACCTTCTTAAAAAAGGTCGGAGTACTTGATTCATGAGTGATAGAAATGTGGAAGGGCATTGGTTAACCCAAAAGGCATTACCAAAAATTCATAATGCCCCTCATGTGTTCGAAATGCTGTTTTTTTGATATCACCTTCCCTCATCCTAATCTGGTGGTAACTAGATTTTAGGTCCAGCTTAGTAAATATCCGAGCTTCTCCCAATTCATCCAGCAACCCTCAATGACCGGAATGGGAAACTTGTCCGGTCTTGTGATACTGTTCAGAGCTTGGTAATCTACGCAAAACCTCCATCCCCCATCCTTCTTTACCAGTAATATTGGGCTTGAGTATGGCTAATACTGGGCCTTATGATACCAGCTTCCAGCATCTCATCCACTAACTTCTCAATCTCATTTTTTTGTGAGTGAGGATAATGATAGGGCCAGATATTTGGTATGGAAGCTCCTTCCTTAATGATTATAGCGTGGTCGCATTCTGTTGGGATTTACAGAAAAAGAAGACACATTGAAATCCTTTATTAAAGAATGAAAGAATTTGTAAGTTTGAGTACAATGAGTACCCCGGAGTTTAACTCCTCAGAGGCTATCCCTCTGCCACAAGTTCTGACTAACTTCCAAGAAACTGCCTACCTTACTCATTCCCTTCAGTTATATACAATTTGGATAACTAACAGAAAGTAACAAAACATGTAACAGAAAATAACAGTTAACTCTTAATTGGACTGCTTCCTTTTTCTAGAATAGACTATCCAAGGTTTAGCTTTTGTTGTTGGAAAATTATGTACAACAATATCGGTATTAGGATTAGAACTCACTTGTCCTTGAGTTCTATCACATTCTCTCACAGGGGGAAGCCCCTTTGGCACTATGCCTATGTCAACAAACTCCTCCAATAGTTTACTCATGGCCTCTGGTATCTTCTGCGAGACCTCCTCTTCAGGTTGAGCTTTTATTGTAGTTACCAAAATGCCTTTGCTCTCCTCCTTTAGTACCTTCAACGTTGTTTTGAATGTAGCCCCTTTTCTTCCTAAGGATGGGTCTCCTCGTAGTACCCGGATTTTAGCCCCTTTGCGCCATTTAATATACAGCTGAGAAAAGTTGGCTGTGATTGTTCCCAAACCTTGCAACCAATCCATACCCGGGATGACGTCCACACTGCCCAATTGGATAAGGTAGAATGTTTGTGTAATGGTCCCCTCCTGTACCTCCAGTTGGACTCCCTTGCACACTCCTCTGCTTTGGTGTTCTGTACCTGTTCCCAGCTCCACGCGATATGGAAGAGTCTCGGTCACTTTCAGCTTTAGCTTTTCTACCAGCCCGGTGTGTAAGAAATTATCCTCTGCTCCACAATCTACCAAAATAGTGACATCATGGCCTTGGAGGGTCCCCTTGCCATGAAGGACTTCTTAGTGGTGAATCCTTTCAAACTTTGTAATGAGATCTTGAGTACTCGAAGTCTGGTTTCTAGAAAAGGTTCCTCCCCTCCTGAAGCCTCACCCCGCTCTTCCTCTAATTTTTCCTCTTCGTTCTCCTCTACTAGTTCAAGTCGGTACTGTCTATACTTGCAGATGTGCTCTTTGTTCCATGGGTCCCCGCACTTGAAACATAACCCGCGACGGCTACGTTCTTGAATTTCAGCTTGGGATAATCTAGGTTGTGTTTGGTTTAGCTGGGGTGGGTCTCTTTTGGGTTGGAAGTCTTTGGTTGTTTTATGGGCCCATGTTGCTGACTGTAGGGTTTCTCTTTTGGGAATTATGGGGCCTACTGTTACCAGCCCCTTTGGCCCAAGGTGTCACTTGACTATTTCTCCAGGCGCGATTTCTCTCTTCTAGAAGCATCTCCTTCATCGCCAATAACGACTCTAGCTCCAAGCTCCTCAATTCCGCACCAATCTCCTCCTGGAGTCCATTGAGGAAGATGCCGATCTGCACCTCCATATCAAGATGCTTGAGAGGTCGCAACAGTTTCTCAAATTCCTCTATATATTCAAGCATGGGACCAAATTGTTTCAGGCGGAATAGTGCTCCAAAGGGGTCCTTGCTCGTGCCTGGTTGGTAGCGGCCCAGCAGGGCACTTTTGAATTGGCGCCACGAAGAGATCACTGTCTGTTCTTCCCAAGCATAGAACCAGTTTAGAGCCACCCCTTCCAAGGCGAGGAGCACAATGTCAAGGCGTTCATCCCTCTCGATGCGTTGGAGGGTGAACTATCTTTCGATCTTCACCAGCCAGTTGACTGGGTCTTCGTCGGAGAAGATGGGAAGTTCTATCTTCTGATCATGGTCTGCCACGGGAGAGTTGTTGCGGCGATGATCTCGGAATGGGGAATGGTGGTGCTGACGCCGGAAGGTGTCTTGATAGTAGGTGTGGTCGCGAGGAGACACAGAAGATCGTCTCTCGTCATATTCCGGTGAGACTGATGCCTCGGACCTGGAGGTGGGTTTCCACCGTCCTGCATCTTGGCGGTTAGGGGTCCTCGGTGGGGATCTATCGCGGCGGCGCGCTCGGCCCCGAACTGCCATTCGTTGCATCAGTTCTTCTAGCGTCTTCTCTACACGCTCTAAGCGTTCCAAATCCATCGCTTCAACAAGAATCTCAGCACCAAGAAAGTGCTTTGATACCAATTGATAGGTATGAAAAACAGAATGTTAAAGTATGTATTGAATTGGCTCAGTTGAGCAGAAAACAACAATGGGAAGAGAGCTCTCAAGCGGCTCTGCGCCCTAAGAATGAAGTAATTACCCAAGATGCCCATTCCAATTTGTAACCCCATTTATTTAAATTATTCTTGTTTCCTAAAATCATGCTCCTAGCTACTGAAAACAGAAAACAATAACAATAACAAAAGATAAATCCTAAACTACTAAAAACAGAAAACAATAACAAAAGATAAATCCTAAACAGAATATAACAGCCTATTTCCTAATTCCTCTCCTATAGTTTTGTCGCTTATAAACCTTCAGCCCTTCCAGAAACTTGTCTCTAACAGATGATAAATGATGTGGGGAGCTATTTGAGAGATTGATAGAGTGGGAAATGGAATTTAACTTGAATGTTTCAAACAGTGAAATTAATGATATGTGGTCGCTGTTATGTTTGTAGTAGTAGTGTTGTAGAAGTAATTTAGTGATGAACCATGACCTTTTCATCCTATGGATTCTTGTCTCACTTCAAGAGGAGGATCTGTAGAAAAAGATGATAGTGAAGAAGAAGTGGTGCAGTTTATGTGATGCATCTATAGAAAAGAGAAGAAAAGGACAATAGATGAATGGGGAGGATATCATTGCATGGGAAATTGGGATTTGTGCAGTAGTTTTTTGCAAAACACTTGTGTGTTAGTTTGTTTTCCGTTGCTGACTGATGTAGTGCATTGACAATGATGACTTTGTAGGGAAAAGATCGGTATCCATATCCAGTTGGTTATGAAGCTGTTAGAGCTCATAATGGGGCCACATATAAGATGGAAATTCATGAAGGTGTCAATGGCCCTAGATTTTTGGTTTGTATTCAGGCTTGATATGGTTTATATTTGTTTTAACTTTTGTTTCAATATACTAAAGGTCCAGAATTTGGTTTGAGTGTTATTATGCAAATTCTGTTGTGTAATATTTATGCAGATTTCATCTGATGATGGGTGTTTGTCTTCTGGGAAAACTCCAGACCAAGTATGGGAGGAATTTAAGAAGAAATGCTGCCCCCGCATGAAGATTTGGCATGGGAAGAGACTTTCGTCTAAGATGGATGGCTTGGAGGTAGAAATTGGTGCTGTTGATAAATTGAAATTGAAAAACTTCAGGAAATTTCTTCTATTTTTCCAGAATGTTTCTTGAATTTTTGATAAATCCTTCCTTTTTTAAGCTAATTCAAGCATGTCTAACGTTAGTTATGGTTTTGCTGTAATCTTTGTGTTTATTTAAATATTTGTTAAAATGAAGTAAAGACATTTTGAAATATATTTTAATGAAAAAAATGTCATCTTATTTTTGAATTATATTGTACATCATTTTATTAATATAAGTTAATACTTGACTAAAATGAAGCGTGATCTACTGTAACTATTAATCTTTGCTGATAAGAAAATAATTTACAACAATTACATTTACAAGTAATATCATGTTTTAGTGGATGTGGGGCTGTTATATGACAAAAACTCTTATTTGATATAGGTAGTTCTGGCAGCATATTGAAATTTCCCTTTTGTGTCATGATTATGTATAATATCTATTTGCTATAACATGATATTTCATCCATACTCTACAGTGTGCTTTCTGTTTCTTATATTATTTTTTACTAGTCAGTCATGCTGATTATCGGTTCATCCATGATAGTGATATCATTTGTCTCTTTAAAAGTGTTAAATATATGTAATTATAGTAATAGGGAAGTTTATCTTTGTAATTATGTTAACTAGGTGACTGAATATTCAATAATAGAGAGGATTATAAACCGGGGATGTGAATGTTAAAACATAAAAGTTAATTTATGGGCTTTGTTAAAATTTTCTCATTAAGAAAGGTTAAACTGAGTACTCTGGTAGCATGCTGTTTTCCCCTGCATTCTTTGATCTTCTTCTAATGTATCTAACAATAATAGGTGTTATGCATGCAATGAAGAACAAACTGGGACAATTCTTAATTTTATGAATTTGATTTTAAAGAGGCAAGCTTTCATTGTTAGCACCTCCACTATTTTATCCCTACAAGAAAACTTCTTGTTAGAGATAAAACCGCTCACAATCCTGTTAGAAGAGTTAGTTAGGAGTTTACTTGCATTCACATCACATTCCCAAATGTACCCTAGGTGTCAACGTTATCTCATGGCATTCGCTAATAAATCACTGATATTTAATTTCTTGTAACATATCTTAGCAAAACAACTGCTATTAAATTTCAGAACTCAAATTGCTGTTGGTAGTGGTAATTATAAGTAAATGCTCATTATAATTTTCCAGCTTAAACTAAAAAGTATTATCTGTCACTTTTTATTTCTTGGTTGTGTTTCTACTCTTACCTATCTGTATATTTGTGTGTGTGTGTGTGGTGTTTCCTATTTAGTGCAATTTTTGATTGTCTACACCTGAAAGGTAAAGAGATAGTAAAGTACAAAAGATGGATATATGATTGACATTTGATACCTTGAGTATGATGGAATAATCTTGTAGGCATATGTTTTTATCTTGTCCCAGGACATACACTGAATTCATAAGCTCACCATTAATAGTATAGGCCTTGAGAACTATTATCAAAATGCCACTTATCTCATGTTGGAATTATGTCGTGCATTAATAATTTCTCAAAGCTTTGTGATTTGTGCTTCAAAACATTTCTAAGTAAAAAGATTGTCTTTGTGACTTCTCTTTCATTCTGTTCATGGTTTCTTTAACAAGTCTTCCAGGTAGATATGGAGTGAAGTTGGATAGCTTATTGTACTAATGACCTTGGTTAATTTTGCTGTTTTTTTTTTTATTTATTGTTTTTGCTCATAAGCATACCTTATTCTCCTCTATAGTTGTATTGTAACCTTTCTTTTCTCTCTTCAGTTAACTTTTTCTGCATAAGGAGATCTGAACTTGTTAAGTATGTGTCTACGTACCTTCATTCTGCAACAGTTGCAGTCGATATGATGATCAATCTCATAATTCTCCTTTTTTTCTTTTTGTTCCTCTTATTTTATTACACAATTATTCATCCATTGTTCATACTATGTTATTTTTAATCCCTAATTGTTCATTATGCTTAATAGAGTTTCTTCTATTTTCTTCACATGCAGCTTTTTGGGTTCCGAAATCCCTTTATCCAGAGATTGCTCCGAGAACTGGTGGCAGATATAAATGGAATAGCAGAACAGAGATTGGTATCCCCAAACATCTGTGATACGGTTTCTAGACCAGATCATGATGATTACTTCCCAAATGTAAGCGCATATCCTGATTTACTACTTTGCCTGGGAAAACCATGTGTTACAAGGAAGAGAAGCAGATGTGAACTAAAAAATAAAAATATAAAAATACAAGCTAGACCTCAGTCTCTAGAACTCACATGCAGCAGTGGAACTTCTAATGTAAAGAATGAAAAGAGTCTTGGTCAGGGGAGTTATACAATTCAACATGGTTCAGGAGAAGTGAATGGGGCTGACAATGGCATTGGTGAATCAGCCCCATTGCAAATAATGTCCTGCATCGGTGAAAGCAGTAATTGCATTTCGTCCAAAAATCGGTTGCTATTGAATCCTATTGACGTCTGTAACAATAAAAGTGAGGGAGATGTGCCTTCAAAGAGACTGACTGGGTTTTTGTATTCTTCACATTGCAAAACTATGGGAGTAACTGAAAACTTGTCCACAGTAGAACCTGTAAGCCTACCTTTGAACTTATAATTTTCATTGGAAACATGTTGCTCTAGCTTTATAAAATGTAATCTATCAAATGGTTTTCCTATATTATGATGATCTTAATAAACCTACTTGGAAGTGATTTGTTTTATCTAATGCAGATTGATATCTTTTGTTTAAAATTTTCTGAAAAATTTTGTTTAAGTCAAAATTTATTGGCTACTTTGTTATAGAAGAAAAGCTCTTAACTTCATGCAGCTTCGTGGGTCACATGATGTGGAGTTGAAAATATCTACATTGTTGGTGAGTTCAGAAGACAAGGAGCTGATGCAGTCATGCTCTAAAGAATCTGTTGGTTGTATTGACATTGATCTTTGTGTTCCTGATACCATAGATTTTGAGCAAGGTACTTACATTTTGTTTGTACTTACTTTTCATTATATTAATTCTCCACACTTGCAACCTCCTATTCATTTATTGGTTGTTGAAAGGCATATGGGCCTAGATGTTGCTCATACTCAGTTATTTGATTTTGCTAGAATTGATTTTGTTCTTGACAGAATGAGAATGTGAAATGTCTTGTGATATTGTCAAATGTAAGACCTTTGTGGATAAATATTGATACACTATTCAGGGGTTGTTTTTTCTTTTTCTAATGCAGTTTTTTCCTTTTGTGAAAAACTCAAACTTATTTATCAGTATTTAGGATTTTTCTATTTATTAACCCTGCAGTGTTCTACAACACTCTGTCCTTTAACATCTCCTTTCTCTCTCATATTTCTCTCTCTCTTCTCCATTTTCCTGTTGATTCTAGATCACTTACTCTGGTGCACTGCAGAAAATGCTTCTGAGTCTGCCTCTCATAAACTGGAAAAGAATGCTTACAATGAGACAGTATATGATTATGAGATCAACTCCAGAGATTTGTTAAATGCAGCAGAACATGAAGAAATGCTCGAATCTAAATCACATCCAAGCTTTGAAAAAAGTAATTTTGGTTCAGGTGGCCAGGATGTGGCAAAGTCAATGATGTCACTTCTACTTCCTCAAGCAGTTCCTTTGCTAAATAATGTTTCCACAGATAAGGAGTTTACCATTTGTCCTTCTGATATGTTTCCTTCTCAGATGAATTTCAAGGAAGAACGGAATGAAGTTGGATGTATTTTGGATATACCATCATCTGGTAATATACTTATCTGATATTTTTTTTTATTAGTTTTATTAATGACTGGCATAGATCAATACATTTGATACACTTGCATCCTCCTATTCACCTTGTGGTTATTGAAAAATATGTTTATACTGCAGATGTAGTAATGACAGAGGCTGCATATGGTAAACAGGGGGAAATGATACATGGGCCACATACAGACCAACATTCAAATACTCCTAATTCTGAACATATGAAGTTTATTATTCCGGATAGTTTTGAATATAGTCCATGTGATGATTTTAAAACCAATCAGGAAATCTTATCTTCTGATATTGCTGAAGCTGGTAGATCTAGTTTGAATAAAGAAATGTGTTCTGAACAGGTTCCTGATCAAGATCTGGCAAATGGAACTTCCACATACCATGCTTCAGTGTTGGACTTTAAGGACAGGCCTCAGGATTGTGATGTATGCATTCCTGAATCTGTTATAGATGACATGTCTCCAAAGGATTGGAATATTTCTGAAAGAAGTGATAATGCTTGCTCAGATTTGAAAAAACATCCGGTGCATTTTGGTTACAATTCTTTGCAAAAGGACGAGTCAAGTGCTCTGGAATTTACTGGAGGTAATGTGGTTATGAATTAATATCTGGCATCACTAAAAAAAGTTCTGAAGTATAGATAAATATTGTCATGAAGGGTTTAACCAAGTTTGTCAAAATCAAGTTTCAACATTGAAATGGAAGGGGAGTGTAGGATTGGTGGATCATATCATGAATTGTAAGTGGATCATAATTTTTAAATCTCAACAAACATTTAAGTAAACATAAATTTAAGATTCATAAAGTCATGTAGAACTCATAAGTCACATATTTGACAACTCATAGGTGTTGTATAAAAGTAAGGTTTGACAATTTTTCCATAATCTTTAATGAACTTCCTGTAAATCCAAGAAATCCCGTTACTCCTTTTAAACTTCTTGGAACTGGTCACTCCAACAGCCCCTAAACCTTCTAGGGATCCATGGATACTCCTTTTCTAAAATCACATGGCCTAAATACTCCACCTCTCATGCCAAAGAGATGCCTTCTTTTGATTTACCACCAAACCATGTTGACTTAAACAATGCTTTAAACACATCATTCATTAAAGACTGGAAAGTGGTAGGAGCATTCATCAAGCTAAATGGCATAACTAAGTATTCATTGTCCATTATGAGTTCTAATTTAAGAATATTTTCTTTGCTTACCAAAATTTGGTGGTATCTTGTCTTTATATCGAACTTGGAAAAGTAAGAAGCTCCTATAGTTCATCAAGTAACTCTTCAGTAACAGGTATTGGATACTTGTCAGGGACAATGACACTCTTGGGAGCTCTATAATCTACAACTCACATCCTCCAAATTTAGTCTTTCTTCATACAGAGCTGTCATTGTTGGAAACAGGTTCAACACTGTGACACTTCCTTGGGCAGCGATGTTTGTGCTTTATATATCAATGTTATCAATGGCAGATGGTGGGTCATGGCAGATGGTGGGTCATGGCAGACGGCCAAAAATCTGCCATCAAATTATGGTGGATGCCATGGCAGGTTTTGGAAGAAGCATGACGATCATAATGAAACAACATAATATATTATTATATCTACAAAAATATATAAAAAAAATGATGCAGGTCATAGGAAATGAAATAAAGGTATTAATACAACTTTTGTACATAAGTCTCAAAGCATAATTCAATATAAAATAAAATTTCATCAAATGTTGAGTTAAGAAAACAAAGTGATGGAAAATAATAAAAAGATAAAGATTAATTATCTAGTCCTTCTCTTCATCCATATAGTCATCTACTAAGGAATATCCCTCCTCCTCTTCTCCCTTAGATTTTGGAAGATTAATTTCCATTTCATCTTCTGTTTCCTCAAAAATGTCTTCATCTTCTAGTTCTTCTTCATCATCATCTTAAATCACTTTTTTTTTTTCCTTTTGTTGTTGAACATGACGTTATCATGGAAACTTTTGAAACTTTAATAGTAATACCACTTGATGGATTCTTTCAGTTTCTTAGAATGACTCCTAGTATATGTTCAAGGTTCTCCAACTCCAAAAGCTTCATAAACAATTGTCCAATTTAAAGTGTCATCATCATAAAAATTTAAGTTATTTCCTGTTATTTTTGAGAAGACATGATGGAGGTGCCATTACTTGAGTTAGAACATTATAGAAATTGTATTTATATTTAATTTTATTACTTTATTTCTTGCTTTTATATTTCTGTATGATATATACTTGTGCACCTTAACTTTAGAAATTTGGTCATCACCCCATACTTGTACTAACTATGTCTATAGAACATGTGTTGAGTTGCCATCAACCCAATCACATGTTGATCCAACATAACTCATCAAGGTTGCAGCAAACTATTTGCTTATTTTGGTGTCAGGTCAAGCATGAATGTTAATCGGCTGTAACTAGGCTTGAATTGTTGTTTTGTCTGATCCAGTTTTTTAACACAATGTAGGTGTTAGCAATGCATTCTCAGGTGTAAAAACAAAGATCTGTCATATGGAAACAGAAAAGTCACAAGGTGAAGTTGTGGGTAAAATAGTAAATGCTGAAAAACTTATGTCTTCTCAGTTGCCAAATTTAGTATACACCAGAAGAAAGTTCCAAAATGCTATTCCCTTCCAAAAAAATTGTGCAGTCATTGAGTGTACTGATTGGGACAAGTTTAAACTTGTTAGCACTGAAATGTATACTGCCAAAGGCACTTTACCCGTCCCAGAAATCATCCAAATGAACAATTCAAATGATAAACTATGTGAACCAGATGATTCTGTGGGATTACGAGAAGAAACACCTCAAACTCGTAATGATGTTCAGGGTGAACATAGCAACCTAGTAGAACCAAACCTAACATCATCTCAGAATCCAACACCACTTGCCTGTGAAAATATTTGTGTTGGTGCCAAGGAGGCTCAATTGATTTCAGAACCATTGTCCCTGAGAAGCCAGGAGCTCAAGAATAATCTGGGCAGCAGTGTTAAGTTTGTGGGATGCTACGTGCATCCAATGCCTGTTTCATCATTATTTTTAAGAACAAGAGAGGATGAAATCCATGTTTGTGTCTTATGTGGCCTTCTGATGGGTCAGCAAAGGACCCTGTTTACTTACAAGGTAGCTATTAATGAACCCAGTTTGGGGTGCCCTTCTGTCATGGCTCACTGCTCAATACTGTTACCAGATCCAAAACACAACTTCATAAAAGAAGTAAGTTAATTTCCTTTGTTCATTTTGAATCTGTTCTCCATTTTCATTTATACTAACTGTTTCTATAGGTAAATGCTCACTGTGAAAATCTATTGTATTTTATGCTAGACTATGGTGGAAAGATCTGGGGTGCAGTTGACTCCTGATGGACAACATATCGTCTTAATGGGCAGCATAAAAACCCCCAATTGCAGGTTAACTGTTTCTGTAAGTTTCAATTGGTATTTAATAACTTTGAAGTTAAATAGACTAACTGAATACTAAATATCATTTCATCCCAGTGAAGGAAAAATTGATTGTTCTTGCTCAACATGTACATCAGTCTGCTCTTTGAAGAATGCTTTAAAGATTGTTGAAGTAGAACATGGTTATGTATCAGTTATAACAACATTGGAAACTGTTGACAGTGTGCATTGTATATTGGTTTGTGAGCCTAACCGACTTGTTTCTGTTGGAGATAGTGGGAGACTGCAGGTGTGGGTCATGAATTCAACATGGAGGTAATTCTAATGACACTCTTTGCTCTTGCATTACCCTCAGAGTCATTTATGTCCCTTTGGAAATCTGATTATTTTGAAGTGTTTAATTTGTTTTCATTATATTGTTGAGTTCTTATATGTTTGCATTTGTAGCTGAAAGCATGGATATTCCTTTTGTTTTTCATAGAAGATTGCACAAGAATGAAAACTAGTATTGAGATAGTATGACGTTTTTTCTTGGTTTAAAAGGTTCTGAAATTTTATTGACATTTATTTGCTCAGACTCTATGACTTGGGTTCTTCCATTAGTTTTACAGACCTCTTTTCTAGAAGAGCACAAGCCAAGATTATTGATGAGCTATACCTTTGTAAAATGTAATTATAGAATATATTCTTTTTGGTCAATAATGTACTGTATTATCTATCTCAAATCAATATTGTTGATTATATGGCTAGTGTAATTAAATATATATAATTTTGGTTGTGGTGCATACAACTTAGCTTGTTCACCCTTGTATTCTCATTTTGGCAGTGAAAAGCTAGAGTACTTCATTATTCCAGCTGATGGCTCCATGTCCCCTGGCATTGTGGAGTTGAAGAAAGTTCCAAAGTGTACTCATTTGGTTGTCGGTTATAATAGTTGTGGGGAGTTTAGTTTATGGTATGCTGTCTTCATTCTCCTTGGAAGGGTTTCCCAATGTATTAGCTTCACTCAAACTTTAAATTTGATAACATTGGGTTTGTAGATTGTTTGAATTGCTCTATAGCCTCACATATATTTCATCCCTAAAATGTTTGGCAGCAACATTAGTCATTGAGAATGCAAAATCCCAGCTCAGGTCCTAAAGGAACCACACACGTTGGTCATATTAGTTCTTGGGCACATAACATACTAGTCGTTCTCAAGAACTAATATAGTTTCTGTAGGGACCAGATATTAGACTGCAGAATTAATTGAAAAAAAAAGTCTGGGAATGGTTATATTATTTAACGTAAAGGAAAGCAATACAGGAGGAAATAAACAACCCCACTGCCACAGAGCACCGATCCTACAGAGAGACTACAGTTCCCTGTCCATAACAAAATTTCCCTATCCAAAAAAGTGATCTCTCTCTCCCCTCTTCATTCCCTATATTCTCCCAAATCTTCATTCCCCCTTGTTTGGCAATTCTGTTACAACTTCTGCCACCTCATCTTTTCTATTCTTAGCCCGATTTCTCTTAACATACACCCTCCATGCCTTGGGCCTTTCCTCACGACCCAAGCCCACATGTCCACTCCTATCAATTTCTTATGGACCATGCTGGTATTTATACATTCTCAAGTACTAATGTGTGTATTGCCAAATTGGTCATAATTGATGTGGGGTTTACAAGTGGATTTTACATTTTAATGAGACGTGCTATCAAATATCAATTTGTCATATTTGTTGCATAAATTTGCTTGCATTTTTGTCCAGTGTAACTAGTAACATTTAGGTCATCAATTAATAGTTTGTCAGGTTGTATTATCTATTTTATACAAGTCACAGGTTGTTCAGATGACAAAGAACTTTGTGTCTGTTGACTTCTTCCATACCTCACCTCTCTTTGGTTTGTAAATCTTCATCAAGTGGAGATTTCCTATCTTAGGTTTATCTATTTCAAATTTTTGGAAATACATTACTTCTGGTTTTCCTACCATATTGTCATGCCATCATTTCATATTCTATTCTTATTTTATTATTGAATTTGTAGAATTTCAGAGAAGAATATTATTTTTCTGTCATTTATTGACATAAACCTCTGATACATATACGGAATTGTTCGGCTACATTTCAGCCATTCCAATATATAATGACCAAATAAATGAATAAGGAAAATATTGAAATTTGGAAAACAAGGAAAGCAATCCACAAAAGAGAGAAAATGAATCCAGAAATAGATGACAAAGGAAATGATAGAGGAAATAATTCAGGGAATAAGATAAGATGCTGGAATCTCATCCAGACAAATCAGATCTGATATATTTCAACACAATGTCCTATGCATTGCAACACTTGTAAGAAATAGGAAAGGGAAAGGAGAAGTATTTACTGTAGAAAATATTAAGTAATTTTTAATCTGGCTATACAGCTACAGTAATATGATAATATCTCATCCGGAATATTTTCAATGCTTTTGCCAGGGATATTGTTAACCTCGATTGTGTTTCAAGATTCTCTGCTTTAGAAAGTCCAATAAATGAGTTCTTTCCTATAAGCTTGTTCCATTGGCAAACAAAAAGCTCAGAATACAGCTATGCTAGCATGGAGGAGCATGCCTATCCACTTTTAGAAGCAACCAATTCGTGGTACTCAGAACAAAGTGAGATCTGTTCGTTTCCATCATCAGGGAAAGGGGATGTTGCTATGTGGCTTTTTGTATCGACTACCTCTGACATTGATTGTTGTGATGATCATGTTTCAACGTCAAGTGATGTGGCTTTTAGAAGTTGGAAGCTTGCTCTTTCAATGAAAAATAGCATAACTTTTGGAAGTCCATTGGATCCAAGGTGCTGTGAAGTTTCCTGAATTTGAATGTAGTCCATCATGTGTTGCTAAATTCTTTTAACGTCTTTACTACTTTTCGCTGCCATACAAATCTAGCATTATTTTGATCATAAGGAGAAATTTTATGAGCCATTAGTTATATATATATATATATATATATATATCATTTGAGTGATATGGATATAAGAAATTGGATCTAAAGAATTACTGATGGTATATCATTATAGTACTATTTAACAGCTGCTAAGTTGTTTATTCTACACTGCAGATTTATCAATTAATTTACAGATTTCAATAAATTAACTCTGCAGGATTACTGCTATTGGGGTTTCGCGTGGTTATGGAATCGTAGGTACAAGTGATGGTGCAGTGTATATGTGGGAATTGTCCAGAGGATCCAAGGTTGGTACTCTGCATCATTTCCAAGGTATGTTTCAATATGCCACTTTCTCTAATATGCTTTGGCCACTTTGCAGTTTCCACTGACAACTAATGCAGAAACACTAGTAATCTCAATCCTGACTGAGAACTTGTAAATTTGTTTAACTTTCTGTAACGGAATTGTCCATGGTACTTGTGACCAAAATGTACCTTCAATTTACTTAACATGCAGAAATGAATTCTATAATATCTCATGCAATTTCTAGAACAGAAACAATAAACTTAACTCAGTTCTGTAGTCATATTTGCATGATTCAAATCACTAGTGTGGTCAAACTCGATGTCTCGGTGTTTTACCCTAATTTCTGGTTAGAAAACTTGATGTCTTAGTGAAATTCAATTAAAAAAAATATGTATAACAAAAAACATTGACAACTACAATGGAACTCATCCCTACGTATAGTTAATGAAGGAGCAGGGAAGACGTTACTTCAAATTTGAACAATAAACCAATATGTCTATTGTACTTACTGCCACCATCATATAGTGACTTCAGCTAGTTAATGTATTAAGAACAAAAGTAATCCTTTGCATATTGCTAGAAATTTTGAATTAAATTTAACTGCAAAAGTATTACATAGATGTTAACCTAGAATCAATCTTACAATAATTTAAAAACAGAAATACACAAACATTACAACAATATAACAACAACAGCAATCAAGCCTTATCTCACTAGGTGAGGTCGGCTACATGAAACACACGACGTTATTGAGCTCAGTCAAAAACTAAATTTTTAGAAATCTGATTAATCAAAAGGTCTCTTTTAATAACTTCTTTTAGGTCTCCCTCGACCCCGTTTTAGTAGATTAAGTCATGCAATCCACTCTCCTTACTAGCACTTTCAAAGGTCTTCTGTGCACATAACCAAACTACCGTAAACGATTTTCAGTATGCAAAGTTTTAAAACACATAATCTTCTCTTGCACACTTTTATTATACTATCATGACTCTATCTTTTGATCCAAAACCTCTAGATTCACTTATAATTTTTTTGGCTACTTTTTTGACCTCGTAATCATATTGTCCCAAATAATATTAGCACTACCTTGTATTGACCAACTACCCTATTCTACTAACTGCCTCTAAAAGTCAAATAGTTTCTCACCTCTAAGTAGTTGCCACTTAATTTTAGAACACTAACTTGTCGAATTCTTTGTTTACTATTCTTAAAACAAACATCAAGGACTAAGACCGTATGTTGTGTAATAAGACTTCTAAAATCAATTTACAATCCTTGCAAATACCTTTGTCTAGATTCCTCCCTAAGAAAAATCAATTTGCGACCTTGAAACTCCACTCTTAAAATTGATGAGATGTTCCACCCTCTTCATAAAGCAAGACTTGAAAAAAGGGAACAAAATATTATGTAAATAATATTAGAATTTCTTGATTAATTGAGTGCCTGTACAAAATACATTTATATAGACTACTAGTCTCCTAATTAAGGAAATAAGAACTGTACAAATCAAATCAGTCAAATCTATCCTTAATTACAGAATAAATCTCCTAATTATATTTTACAACACTCCCCCTCAAGCTGGTGAATGTATTGGGACTTCCCACCAAACAGTTTAAAGATCTTACGTGCAAGATGGGAATGTATAGTTGTCATTCCCAGCTTGCACGTAAGATCTTTAAACTGTTTGGTGGGAAGTCCCTTGGTGAACATGTCTGTCAACTGCAGTCTTGAAGGAATGTACTCGGTGGCTATAAGATTGCTGTCCAATTTTTCCTTAATGAAATGTCGGTCTATCTCTATGTGCTTTGTTCGATCATGTTGAACTGGATTGTGCGCAATGCTGATGGCTGATTTATTATCACAAACCAGTCTCATGGGAGCTTCATACTTTATTTTGAGGTCAGCAAGTATTATCTTCATCCATAATAGTTCACAGACCCCTTGTGCCATAGCTCTAAATTTTGCCTCTGCACTTGATCTTGCAACCACATTCTGCTTCTTGCTCCTCCATGTCACCAAATTTTCACCCAAGAACATGCAATATCCTGTAGTAGACCTCCTATCAACAACTGATCCTGCATAGTCAGCATCGGTATACACTTCCATGGATAGGTTTCCCTCCTTTTTAAATAGCAATCCTTTCCTTAGAGAGGCCTTCAAGTACTGAATAATTTTATTTACTGCCTGCAAGTGTCTTTCTCTTGGATCATGCATGAACTGACTAACTACACTAACTGCATAGGCTATGTCTGGCTTGGTGTGAGATAGATAGATGAGCTTTCCCACAAGTCTCTGGTACTGTGTCTTATCCACCTTTGGGCTTCCATTATCATTTCCAATTCTATGGTTTTGCTCTATGGGTGTTCCAGTGGTCTTACAACCCAACTTACCAGTCTCTTTAAGAAGATCAAGAATGTATTTCCGTTGGGAAATAAAAATACCCTGTCTGGAGTATGTAACTTATATCCCAAGGAAGTACTTTAGCTTACCGAGATCCTTCATCTCAAATTGAGCAGGCAACTTCTTCCTCAAATTATGTTTTTCCATCTCATCGTCTCTTGCAATAATCATATCATCTACATAGACTAAAAGCAGAGTGAGTTTGCCGTCTTGTGAGTGTTTTATGAAGAGAGTATAATCACCTTGGCTTTGTGTGTACCCTAGAGATACCATGGCCTGAGTGAACCTCCCAAACCAGGCCTGAGGTGATTGTTTGAGGCCATACAAGGCTTTCTTTAATTTGCAAACCTTTCTTCCTCCACCAGCAACACCATATCCAGGTGGAATTTCCATGTATACTTCTTCATCTAAGCTTCCATGTAGGAAGGCATTTTTAACATCGAACTGATGCATCTCCCGACCAAAGTGTGCTGCCAAGGAGAGGATAATTCCGACTGTGTTCATTTTTGCCACAGGAGCAAAAGTCTCGTCATAATCAATCCCATAGGTTTGGGTGTATCTTTTTGCAACCAGCCTCGCTTTATGCCTGTCCAGTGTGCCATCCGAGTGATACTTAATAGTATATATCCACCGACAACCCACTGCTTTTTTATCCTTTGGTCTCTCTACAATCTCCCAAGTCTCATTCCTTTCCAATGCACCCATTTCATCATTTATGGCTTGAACCCAGTTCTTATCCTTTAAGGCTTCTTGTACTAATGTAGGGATTATAATAGAATCAATAGCTGAAATAAAACTTTGGTGTTGCATAGAAAGAATTTTAGTAGACACAAATTGGAATATAGGATATTTGGCACAAGATCTTTTTCCTTTTCTTAAGGCAATTGGTAAATTATCCGGGTTAAGATCACAAGAGATATTTAAGGTGTCCTCAAGATTATGAGTTCTTACCTCCAGTTCGGCAATTGAAGTTGCTGTTCGACCAGGTCGGGTTTTTCTCTTCGCTGATATTGAATCCCAAAACGTCTAACTTCATTATTCTGCATTGGTCCAGGATCTCTGTCATCCTCCAGAAGAGTGGAATTTTGCAACAAAGGAATAGATGACAACTCAAGGAACTCAGCTTCTTCTAGGTTACTCTCCCCCTGATGCTGAGTACTAGTGAAGAAAGGTTCTGTTTCATGAAATGTGACATCCTTGGAGACATAGACACGGCGACTTTGGGGTTGATAACATTTGTATCCCTTTTTGTTTGAGGCATAACCTATGAAGACACATTTGATAGTCCGAGGATCTAACTTTTCCCGATGAGTGCTATGAACATGGACAAAAACTGAACAACCAAAGACACGATTTTGGAGGCTGGTCATAATGGGGTTAGAAGGATAGAATGAGGTCATGACTTGAATAGGGCTAATACCATCAAGAACACGAGAGGACAATCTATTGATTAAATATGTGGCAGTGAAAACAGCTTCCCCCCAGTAAGACTTAGGGACAGACATTTGGAAGAGAAATGCTCTAGTAACCTCAAGGAGATGACGATTTTTTCTTTCTGCAACCCCATTTTGTTGGGGGGTGTCCACACTGATTAACTCATGAATAACTCCTTTTTCTTTAAGGAAATTAGAGAGATTTTGATTTACATATTCTTTCCTATTATCAGAACGCAATCTCTTAATAGGACTCCCAAACTGTGTTTGAACCATTTGGTAAAAATTAACAAACAGCTGGAAAACTTCAGACTTATCTTTCATGAGGAAAATCCAGATAACCCGTGTACAGTCATCAATAAAAGAAACAAACCACTTGGCATCAGAAATATTAGGAGTAGATGCAGGCCCCCACACATCCAAATGAACAAGATCAAAAGGTTTTGAACTTTTATTATTACTGGGAAGAAAAATTGTTCGATGATGTTTAGCAAATTGACAGACATCACAATGAAAAGACTCAACTAACACTTTTGTAAACAAAAAAGGAAATAATGATTTAAGAACACTAAAAGGAGGATGCCCAAGACGCCTATGCTGAAGCCATATCTGGAAGGAAGACCAAGATTCTAAACTCATTTGATTGCTGGATGTGAGTGCCTATTGTTTGGTGCACTCTTTATTGTCTTCATGCTGCACGTAATATAACCTGCCCTGCTCTTTAGCAATTCCAATCGTCCTCCCCGTGGCATGATCTTGAGAAACACAATGGGAGTGGAAAAAAGTGACTGCATAGTTTAAATCTTCGGTGATCTTATGAATAGACAAGAGGTTATTAGATAGTTGTGGAACATGAAACACATTTTTAAGAAAAAGGGAAGATTGAAGTTGAATGTTGCCACAACCAGTAACAGGGGTATGAGAACCATTAGCAACAGTGATATGTTGGTTACCAGATGAAATGGAATAGTATGAAAAATAAGGAAAATGAGGTGTCATATGATCAGTAGCACTAGAGTCTATAATCCAGATATTCTCAGTATCAAAACCCTTAAAGGATAAGAAGCTAGAACTCTTACCAGTCATGGTTAAGGAACAAGAACTAGATGTCTTACTAAGAGAGTCCATAAGAGCCCTTAGGCGTTCCAACTCTGCTTTGCTGAGAGCTAGTACCTCATTTTCTGCTGTTTGGGCAGATGAGGCAGTTTCATAGTCAGATGTCACCTGATTAGCACGTCGTTGTGTAAGCCCTTTGAACCCTCCACTTCGCTCAAGAACCTTCTCCTTGCCATGGAGCCTAAAACATGTCTCCTTAGTGTGGCCCGTCTTCCTACAATAACTACACCACCTATCTTCACGACTAGCTTTTATTGGTGGCCTTCCAAATGAAGAGCCTTTTACAGGACCCTTGCCACTAGCTAAGGCTGAACCATTCATAGAACTCTTGTTCGTAGCCAAGGCTGAACCATCAATAGAACTGCCTCCTTCCAGCATGACTGACCTCCGAGTTTCTTCACCTCATACAATGTGAAATACCTCTGAGAGAGAAGGAAGTTCATTCCTGCCCAAAATCTGAACCCAAATTGGATCAAACTCTGAGTTTAGTCCATGCAGGAACTTAAAGATTCGCACCTTTTCTAGGAATGTTGTTAGTGTGTTTGAATCAGCTGTATACTCCATTTTCAAATTCTGACACTGGTCCAACTCAATCCAAAAACCATTCAATGTTCCGTAGTAATCTGTTACTGAAAGACTCCCTTATTTGGTATTAAAGATCTTGCTCTCTATTTCATAACATGCTGCAGTATCCTTCTTCATAGAATACGTCTTTCTAAGGTTCTCCCAAATTTCCTTTGCATTTGAGAAAAACATGCAATTCTGACTGATCTCCGGTGTCACAGAATGCCACAGCCAAGTCATGATCAGAGTCTTCATCATCCCAAGCTTCATATTTTGGGCTGGAGGGTCTCCTTCAATATGACTCAACTTCCTCCGTCCCTTGAGGGTTGTGCGAACCAACTGAGCCCACTGTAAATAGTTTCGCCCATCAAGGCAATAAGAGCCTTGCAAAACCTGTAGATCGTTGGTACTCAAAACAGGGGCTGTCTTGTCTTCAGACATATTGGGAGAATGAAAAAATGCAGAAACAGAAATTGATGAATAGTACCGCGTTTGAACAGTAATGCGTTTAAACAGTATCAAGTTTAAATAATAACCCATTTGAACAGTAACCGCTTAACGTAGAATCTTCTAATAGTACTTAAAAGAGGTTGTATTAAGATGAAATGACTTCTGGAACAGAATCAGGGATGGTTTGCGACCAAGTCTGTGGTGTTTGGGTGGGTCAAAAACGGCGGCTGGGAAGGTGGCGCGTGATGTACATGTGCCAGAGACAAAACCAGCGATTGACGGAGAAATTTTGGGGGTAGGCCGACCTTGAAGAGACGCTCCTCCTGGTGTGTTTTTTTGGTTGGGTCCACAGTGGTCGGTAGCGGACTGCGACAAACGGTGCTAACATGCGCAGATTCGTAGCAATGAAGGCTGCCTAGAAGATGCGGAAGCAGAGCCCCCTGGATTAGGAGCTCTAATACCAACTTGAAAAAAGGGAACATAATATTATGTGAATAATATTAGAATTTCTTAATTAATTGAGAGCCTATACAAAATACATTTATATAGACTACTAGTCTCCTAATTAAGGAAATAAGAACTGTACAAATCAAATCAGCTAAATCTATCCTTAATTACAGAACAAATTTTCTAATTATAATAAATCTCTTAATTATATTTTACAACAGCAAGTGTTCATAATCTTAAAGTTGTAAGACATTGAGAAATCTAGGATAGACCTTCCTTCCTAATTTAACTCTCCAAAACTAAAACCACTATGAGCCCTTGCAAATTGTCTTGGATCAACTCCTCCAAATCCTCCCAAGTCTTTGCTTTCAAATGGATTTTCAAGCCAACTTGTGGAGTATAAGCACTAATGAATCTAATAGTGTCTTGTGCAACTAATAACTTCATGGACATAATCCTATCTCCGGTCTTTTTGATCTTTACTACATTCTTTCCTTTGACTTTTTTGTTTACTAGAGTTTGAAACCAGTAGTATCAAGCTTCTTAACCTTATTTCTAACATTTTATTTCCTGAAGGCATATGATGTTAATCTTTCTACGAATCATAGTGTCTACCATTTCTAGTGACTTTCTTATCAAAGTACTAATATTCCATGAAGTATATTAAGCCACTTAATCGTCCAATGATTTCAACATACATATTTGTTCTATTATGGCTATTCCCTATACAAGTTTGACTGAGTTTAGTTAAGTCATACAATGAAGTATATTCAGGAAATTCCAAGAAATCTCTTTTGTTCTTTTAAAATTAGCGATTAGAATTCTGTGATCATATTAAATTTCTATTCAAAGTGGTACAGTCCTCACACATACTTTATCCCACATACGTACCCAACCTGTTACATATGTTTTTCCTTCCATTGAACCCCCAAATTTAAGAAAATCCTCGGTTTCGTGAATTAAAAGAGTTGGTAGTTTTTAATAAGATGTGTCTTACATCTTTGGTTGAAAAGGTGACTAGCATACTTTTCAACATGTTGCATAGAAGAAAGAAACTTAAGTCCATTTCATAAATATTTGATCTAATGTCGACAAATAAAGTCACCCGATCAACAAACTATTTGTGGTACCTAATTTAATTGTATATATTAATTTGAAAACACCTGGGATCGTATTCCTTAAATTGAGGAGAATTGGGAATGCATTTATAAACACGTTTCTACTCTGCTTAGACTACGCCATTCCTGGTACTCTTCTCTAGACTCTAATAATCCGAATAATCGTGGTTTAATGTAATATTAGTGTCATTTTGAGGTCTTATGTTTGAGATATGGTTTCAGCGATGTAAAGCTGAAGGTTGACTGGTTCTCGTGTTTTGTTTGTTAGAAAGATTTCTACCAAGTTATTTTTCATTAATTTTAAAAATTACAATTCCTTGGTGTCAGATGGCAATGTCACATGTGTTACTACTGATGATTC
The DNA here is from genome assembly GCF_003935025.1 of Abrus precatorius. Classification (NCBI taxonomy): domain Eukaryota; kingdom Viridiplantae; phylum Streptophyta; class Magnoliopsida; order Fabales; family Fabaceae; genus Abrus; species Abrus precatorius. Next base: position 15,220,297 of record NW_020874362.1, read on the forward strand.
GAGAGGTGCCTTGGGAGTAGCTGGTGGTGGACAGTTGTTCCTTTATCTACACCTTCCTGAGCTAGATTCAAATTAACTAGTAGACAAGAATAGTGTTATTTACTCAACGATTTACACGAGCTTGAATGGAAAATTCGAAAACAAAGTGTTCACATCTTGAATCACAAGATAATGCTTCGTATCATTCGCCATATTAGTGTTGCGAATTTGTTTGATCGACTATAGATTCAACCTATTTTGTGTGTATATCAGCAGGGGTTGTCATCTAGTACATCCACACAACTTTATATTTGCTGAAGGCACTGTAACGGTAAAGCTTCATGATTGATTAAATTAATTGGTTCAGCAAATATTTTAAATATGATAAAAATATAAAAACCTTATTTAAATTTCAAAATGTAATTTATATGTATCTATCTTTTATATCTATATATTTATGTAAAATAAAAAATGTAGAGTCATTTTTATGATTTCAACTACTAATTACTCTACATTAAAATTTAGAATGTATAAAATTACTCTTATTGACTATATTTATTATTCTATGTATTAAAATTCGAAATGTATAAGTCATTTATATATATGTGATTTTACTTGTTACTCTATGCTTTAAAATTTGGAATGTATAAAGTCACGTACAAAGTCATTTTTATATGTATTATTTTACATATTTATTACTCTTATACATTAAAATTCGAAATATAAAGTCATTTCTATTGATTTGACTTATTATTTTGCATTTATAACAAAATGTATGAGATTTATGGTTGTATATGTTGCACATACTCATTATTCTGTATTTATAAAATAATTTATATTTATTAAAATTAAAAAATTTTATAGTTACCCTTATATATAAATAATTAATCTATATGTTATTTTATATATTTATAAAATTAATTAAATTGTATTAAATAAAAATTAATTAAAATTATTTATAATATTTTTTATAACTTACGAATTGAAATTATATTCATACTTATTATTTTTAAATTATATTTAAAGAATGTTTATTAGAATTAATAGTTATATTATGTTACAAACGGTAACATAAATATTCATACTATAAATTGTCTTAAATTATTATTTATTAAAATTAATTATAATATTTTTTATAATTTATAAATTAAAATTATATCTAATTCATATTTATTATCTTTGAATTATATTTAAAGAAATTTTATTAGAATTAATAGTTATATTATGTTAAAAATAGAAATAATAATATTGTTGTGAATGACGTTTTATAAAATTTTATTAAATTTTTAAATATAAAAATTTTATTGTCAAGTAAAATTCTATCTAATAAATAAAAATAATTAAATAGAAAAAAAATATTTACAAATTTTTTGAGTTAAATTTTAATTAAAAATAAAATTATATCTTTATTTTAAGTTATATTAATTAATTTAATATAATTTATATTTCAATATGTACTTCAAATACTAAAATGTATTTTGAATTAAAAAATTACACTTATAAAATTATTAGTTTATATTATATATTGTTAAGTTAAATTTATAATAAAAAAATAAGTTTACATATTTAAACTAGTAAATATATTCGTACATTACACGAGTTTGTTTTATTTTTATTAAATTAATTTATTTTAAAAGATAAAATATATAATTTAAATATAAAAATATATTAATATGATAAAAAAATTATTATGTTAAATATAATCATTGTGAAAAAGATTATAAAATATTTCTTTTTATATAATATTTTTTGTATATCTTATATACTTGTTTATCTTCTTTAATAATAAATATTTTTATTTCTTTTATTAACATTATTTTAGACAATGAAACATATAATTGACTATAATTAAATACAAGTTTTGATAAATATAATTCAACATAATTTAATGATTGTTCTTGATAAGGAGTCTTGTTCTATTGTATATTCTTAATGTTGAATTGATGTTTCTAAGTAGTATAATTGTCATTATTTCTTTGAGTTGCAAGCAATAGAGAGTAAATCCATTAAAATTTAAAGTATTCAATAATTTTACAGGACACATAAGCTATTGTTTAATGATTGGATTTGATTTATCACCAACAATTTTAAAAGATTATTAATAAATAAGTAAATATAATTTTAATTTATAATTTGTATGATAAAATATTAATTATAAGAGTAGTTATGATAAACTCTATACATGTATAATTGAATTATATTAATAAATAAATAAGCAAATATTATCACAGTTTATAATATTAATACTAATACATATATGAATAAATTTTTATAATTATTCTCTAATTAAAATAAAGAAGCAAATTAATTTTAGAATATGAAATAATTTTAAATAATTATTTGTTAATGTAATAATAATAGAATTAATAAAATTAAGGTAATATTTATTAAGATAATAATAGATTTAATAATATGTTGCATCTTACAAAAGACTAATAAATAAATAAATAAAATTTTAATTTAAATATATATTATACTGTCATTAAAATATTTATTAAGTCTGTAATTATTTAAAAAATATAAATATAAATTTAATATTTACATATTAAAATATTATATCATCATTAAAAAAATAGATGTGTTCTAACAATTTTAACACAAATCTGGTGCATTTGAGATTTGATGATTGCTTTCAGATATAATTTTTGTGTGATGTCTTGTGTCTATCTCTATAGTCTAATATGTGATATATCACATGGTCTTACAAAAATAAAAAGTCAATATTTAGTGAAACTGATTTAAATATTTTTTAAAATTAAAAAATTTATAATTTTAAAAATATAACATAATAAATATATATTAATAAAAAATATTTGTATTGAATTAATATTTTTATGTATAATACCTGTATTTTGATTTATATCCTGGGAACTAACTTTAAGTCTACAAAATGAATACATTTTTTCATTAGAAAGCATGATTCTCTGCATTAGTAATTGAATACTCTTAGTAAAATTTTCAAATACATTAGAACTAGTATTTCAATTTAAAAATTTTGAATAATCATACAGTGAGAATATAGAATTCTAATAAATAAATATAATTTGATATGTTAATATAAAGAATATTTTTATAATATTTTAAACACTAACCTCAATCTTTCTTATATTGTAAGTCTTTCTATAGTTGTGAAGATTTAAACTTCATACTCATAAAATTTTAGAAGTACATAAAGGGATTTGTTTGTTAACTTTTGAAACAAATAATATATATATATATATATATATATATATATATATATATATATAAATTAAATCTAAAATTTGAATTTAATTTAGAGTTAAAACGTTATATTTTTTTTATATATCTGTTCATTACAATATAAAATTATTAAATATATAAAACCAACGGTTACTTATAGATTTAAATATCAAATCATATTCATTTTCATTGTTATGATATTTAATAATATTTGATTTATTTCAGTTATTATAATTAATTATTTTTAATTTGAAATTTTTGAATTTATCATCATCATTATAACATTTTATAAAAAAATTGCAACAAAATTATTAAGTAAAAATATTGTTAATTTTTTAATTTAAAAAAATTAAATTTGTCATCGTAATTATTATAATATAAAATACAAATAAAATAATTATGATAAGTCAATTCCTATTAACTTATTTTTTAAAAATTAAAATAATAGAAGTTGAGAAAAAAAGAGTAGTTAAAAAATTTTCAATTAAGATTTTGATAGAAACTAAAAGAGAATAATGATTTTATTTAATATAAAAATTAATTTTTATATCAATTAGAATTACAGATGTTAATATAATATAAAATTTATGAGTCATATAAAATTTAAACAAATTTTATGTTAAAAACAAAGTCAATACATAATATATATAATAATAAAATAAGATATATATATATATATGTATATATATATAATAAGATAAAATTATTTTATAAAAAGCAAAAATATTTAGCAATATTTTTACTTTTCAAATTCCACACAATATTAAAAGTATTTATACAATATCGTAATAAAAATGATTCAATCTTTTAAATTCTCCATTGTTATCTTTTGTTCACCATTTTTTGTTTTATCTTTCTCAAGTTGCGACCTAATAAAAAATAGAAAATATAAATCATTGTGTGATCTAAAAAATTTGAACAATATATTACAAATTTATAATTTATACATTAATTTTCTCCTTCTTTTATCTTGCCTTAAGCAGTTATTTTTTTCTTTAATAAAACTTGTGTGCATGACTACTCTAATCACATCTATTCATAAAATAAATAAATTTAGAAACTTAATTGATAAATTAAATACAACTTATATAATAATTTTAGTAAAATTTTACAGCAAAATACCTGTTTAAATGTTATTTTCACAACGACTTTTCAAATCTTTAAAATTCACAAACTCAAAGATACTGTAAGAAATTATGTTATCATCATTTAATTTCTTAATAATAATTAGTGACATAGAATTGCAAAATGAAATAATTGTTTTTAACAACAGTAAATCTTTGTTCTTTATCACTGAAAAATTTGTTATGAAATATATTTTTTCTTACTTTAATATACCGTTGAATTGGTAACAAATACTTCATATTATGGAAGCATGTATGTAGTTGCTTTGTAGAAAGAAAAAATTAATCAATTAAAAAATTAAAAAAAAATTAAGTTAGTTAATTATTATATAATAATATATAAAAACAACATAATTATAATTTATTAAAAATAATAAATTTTTAATCAGAAAAATACAAATACTAATACATTTTTATCAATTAATACTATATTACTACTAATTAACTCTTTTTTGTTATATATATTTAGTGTATCTTACAACAGTGATCTATTTATCTTTATTAGAACTTGTTATTCTCTAAAAAACGTGAAAAACATAAAAGTAAATAATTACTTATGATGTATTAAAGAAAATAATGATAGATTTGATACAAATTAATGTTAAAAATAAAATTCAATACATGATTTAAATTATATTAAACTAATAATTTTGTAAGTGTAATTTTTTTAATTCAAAGTATATTTTAATGTTTGAAGTACATAATAAAATATGAATTATATTAAATTAATTTTTAAAATAATTTAAATTAATATCATTTAAATTTAAACATAACTGAAAGTAAATAAACAATGTTATTTTAATTACAAGGTAACTGAACAAATTTATAGATATTTTTTCTATTAATTATTTTTATCATGCAATTTTAATTACAATGTTATTTTTCCTATTAATTATTAATGATATTTTTAGTAATTTTAATTTTATTTTATATATAGTATTTTAATTTATGAAGTTATTTTTTCATTAGAAATTTAATTTAACAATATATGATAAATTTGATACAAATTAATCAGTTAAAAATAAAATTTAATACATGATATCATTTTTAAAAAAATACAGCTTTATGCTTACTCAAAAAATTAAATTGAAATATATAATACAATTTAGTGAAACAAAATAAAAAAATATCAAACTCAAAAATATATGTACTTATGTGGGTAGATAATTCTTGACAGCTGACATAATTACAAAATATAATGAAAAAAAATGACAACAGAAAGAACCGTGAGCAAGTTTTTAAAAGTTGTGTAAACATGACTTATATAAGTAGAGATAAAGTCCTATTCAATGATATATGAAAAGTCAAAAAATAAAAATTTAATATAATAAAAGTTGTCTTTTCATTTGTATTATAGTTTACTTGTCTTTTCATTAGAAATTTAATTTAATAATATATAATATAAAACAATAATTAACATTCAAATGTTAAATAGAAGTTAAAAATAAAGATATATTTTTATTTATCATTAAAAGATAACTCGAGAACTTCATAAAATTTTTTCAAAAGTATTTTTGTATAATTTAATCAATATTCTTTTTTCTATTTTCAACATTTAACGTAGAAAATTTTGAAATTTGTTTAAATTATTTATAATAAATTTTAAATTTTTTTATTAAATATTATTTATAGTAGTTTTGTTATTGTCATCTTTAACATTATATAATTATCAATTCTAATAAATTTTCTTTACATACAATTTAAAAATAATAAGTATGAATTAATTATGATTATAATTCATAAATTATACAAATTATGAAATTAATTTTAAATTATTTTATTTGATCTTAACAATATATAATATAAATTAATAATTAAGTAAGTATAATTTTTTTAAAATTTAAAGTAAGTTTTAGTTTTAAAATATATATTAAACTATGTATTAATATTAAAATAATTAATAAAATAATTTAAATTTGTAAACTTGTCTTGTCATTAGAAATTTAATTTAATAATATATATTATAAGCTAATAATTTGATAAATGTAATATTTTTAAAATAAATTACAATTTAATATTGTTAATAAATATTGAAATATAGATTATATTAAAATATTTAATAAAATAATTTAAATATGTAAACTTGTATTTTCATTAGAAATTTAATTTAACAATATATACTATAAACAAATAATTTTATAAATATACTTTTTTTATTCAAATTACATTTTAATATTTAAAGTACATATTAAAATATAGATTATTTTATTTGATCTTAATAATATATAATATAAACTAATAATTAAGTAAGTATAATTTTTTTAATTTTAAAGTAAGTTTTAGTTCTTGAAATATATATTAAACTATATATTATATTAAAATAATTAATAAAATAATTTAAATTTATAAACTTGTCTTTCCATTAAAAATTTAATTTAACAATATATATTATAAACTAATAATTTGATAAATGTAGTATTTTTAAACTAAATTACAATTTAGTATTGTTATAAATATTGAAATATAGATTATATAAAAATATTGAATAAAATAATTTTAATATGTAAAATTATATTTTCATTAGAAATTTAATTTAACAATATATAATATAAATAAATAATTTTATAAATATTTTTTTTATTTAAATTATATTTTAATATTTGAAGTACATATTGAAGTATAGATTATGTTAAACTAATTAATAAAATAATTTAAATATGTAAATTTATCTTTTATTATAAATTTAATTTAACAACATATATTATAAACTAATAATTTTGTAAGTTTAATTTTTTTAATTTAAAATATATTTTAGTGTTTGAAGTACATAATAAAATATAGATTATATTAAAATACAATAATAATTTTAATTCATAAATTATGAAAAATATTATAATTAATTTTAATATTAATAATTTAAGCTAATTTATAGTATAAATATTTATGTTTCCATTTGTAACATAATATTGTAACACCTTAGTTTCAATTTCAATTAAATAATAATTTCGCAAATCGGATAGCCAAATTTTTATAAAAGATTTCAAAATAAGTGAAGGGTTACAAATTAATATCAAATAAGTCCTTTCCAACACATTAAAAAAACACAATCAGCAGCCACATTGTACAAGTGTTCTTCTGGAAATTTGTCATTAATGCTCTTGTCGTCCAACTCCTTCATGCAGGGATTCTCTAACCTTGACAAGTGATCAGCAGCCAAATTTTCTGAACCCTTTTTATCCTTGATTTCTAGGTCAAATTCCTGTAGTAACAAGACCCATCTCATTACTCTAGGCTTTGCATCACTTTTGGTTAGCAAATAACGTAATGCAGAGTGATCAGTATACACTATCACTTTAGAAAGAATTAAAATTAAATATTGGCGAAATTTATCAAACGCAAACACCACAGCCAATAATTCTTTCTCTGTTGTAGTGTAATTTTGTTGGGCACTTGTTAGGTCTTGCTGGCGTAATAAATAGGCTGGAAATGCTTGTCTTTTCTCTGGCCAAGTACAGCTCCCACAACATAGCCACTTCCATCGCACATCAATTCAAATGGATAGTTCCAATCCGGACCACACAAAATAGGAGCTTGGGTCAGTTTTCCTTCTAGCAACTCAAAAGCAATTAAGCACTCCTCATAAAAAATTAAAGGAATTTTCCTTTTCCAAAAGTTTGGTCAGAGGTTTGGTGATCTTAGAGAAACCCTTAATAAATCTCCTTTAAAATCTCGCGTGGCCTAAGAAGCTTCAAACTGCCAGCGGTAGCTTTTTGATTGTGTCAATTTTTGCCTTATCCACCTCAATTCCCTTACAAGAAATTTTATGACCAAGTACAATGCCCTCTTGTACCATAAAATGGTACTTCTCCCAATTAAACACCAAATTAGTTTCTTCACATCTTTGAAGTACTCTTGACAAATTCTTTAGGCAATGGGAGAACGAATCACCAAACACTGAGAAGTCGTCCATGAATACCTCCATTATATCCTCTACCATCTCATCGAATATAGCCATCATACATCGCTGAAAAGTTGTCGGTGCATTGCATAACCCAAATGGCATCCGGCGATAAGCAAACGTTTTGTATGGGCATGTGAAGGTGGTTTTCTCTTGGTCTTCCAGTGCTATTGGAATTTGAAAGTATCCTGAGAGGTCGTCCAAAAAACAGTAAAACATGTGGCCCCGAAAGACACTCCAGCATTTGGTCAATAAATGGGAGAGGGAAGTGGTCTTTCCTTGTTGCATCATTCAGTTTTTGATAATCAATACAAACCCTTCATCCAGTGACAGTTCTACTAGTGACCAACTCATTCTTTTTCATTGGGAACCACAGTCATCCCTCCCTTCTTTGGAACGACTTGCACTGGGCTCACCCAAGGACTGTCTGAGATGGGATAGATCATTCCGGCATCCAGCAGCTTAATCACTTTAGCCTTCACCACTTCCTTCATGTTTGGGTTTAGCCTTCTTTATGGTTGTACGACAACTTTAAAATCATACTCCATCAAGATCTTGAGTGCCAAAGGAAGGACTAATCCCTCTTATGTCAGAGATCTTTCAGGTTATTGCTTTCTTGTGTTCCCGAGGTACATTCAGTAGCTGGCCTTTTTGTTCTTGTGTTAGCTTTCAAGCAATGATGACAGGTAACTTGCAACCATCTTCCAAGAAAGCATACTCCAGATGTTCAGGTAGAACTTTCAATTCTACATCTGGTGATTTATCAGTGGATGGGCTGGGCTGTTTCTCTAAATTCTATTCCAGAACTTCAAAGTTCTTCTTTCTCAACAATGGCTTAGTGGCTTCTAGATGACACCACTGTTCTTGAGTTAGCAGGCCTGTTGTTAACTTTCTACACTAGCAAGTGCACTAGGATTGCAGCAAGTGATGAGTAAAATTGAGATCCAAATATCGTCTCCACAGGGAATTTAGATTCAAGTATCACTTCATAGAATTATAACCATTTAAGCTTTTTCGAAATTGTAAGGAGAGTGGTAACATCTAATAACAGCAAACTGGAACAATTAAAAGTAAAATGAACTTGCAGCAAACAAGACAATGCACACACAGTTATGTGATAACAGAGGGAGAAACCATAGCTAGGGAATTGCTTCACCAAAACTCCAATGTTTAATCAATAAAGTTCTGAATTAACAAGCAATTGGAAAGAATGACAATCAGTTTCACTTTATACTATTCAGAGGTTAATTCCTTAACTCAGTGAACCTAACATTCAATCTAATTCCTTAGATCTAATTCAATTCAATGTTGCTTTAAGTGTAAGAAACCAAAAGATTGCAAGATCAAAGTTCCTTATCCCTAAGAAAACTAAAATCTCGGTGATTGGTTCAGATCTGAAGAACAAATTCAATTTCCATTGACAAAGGTTCCTCTGAATTTAGTTAATCAAATTTCCATTCAATTCACACGTGAAGTTCAGAATCAGTCACTCAATCTATTCCAAAGCTTGAAATCCAGATCCAAATCAATTCAACATGTTCATTTCAGATCTACAATCCCTAACTATGAACGAATTACACAGCCATGGCAGCAGAAGAAGAAAAAGAAAGAGAAGAAGAAAAGAAGAAACTCAGAAACGCCATGGAAGCTTGCTCCACTCCAATTCCTCTTCGTGAAGCTCCAAGATCTGAATCCCCACTCCTCTCTCTCACTTCCTCTAACCAGAAACTAACTAAAAAAACTGAAAATGAACAGAATCCCTTTTTTCCGGATCGCTTCTGGTATTTATAAAATTTCCCATATTTTCACGTTATCACTTTTATGAGAAAAAGTAGTTACGCAGAGAGTTTTTGGTTGCGCGTTAACACTTTTCCCAGAAATAGTGGCCACGCGCATTTTTCTGATATTGAGAGCTCTCTGGAACTATCACTCTGGATGATAAAAGTGGCAACGCAGAGCCAAGGTAGTTGCGCGTTATCACTTTTTCTGATAAAAGTGACTACGCGTAGTTCGCCAAGTTGAAGACTCTCTGGAACGATCACTTTTGATGACAATAGTGGTTACGCAGAGCTTTCCTGATATTTTGCCTCTCTGGAACTATCACTTTTAATGATAAAAGTGGTAACGCTCAGACTTCACTTCTTCTTTGAGCTCTGAAGTGATCACTTTCACTGACAATAGTGATCACGCCCAGTCTGCAATTTCTTATTCTTGAGTTTTTGGAGTCCAAACTTGCTTCTTTCCTCTTCCTTGTCATCAAAATTCCATGAATATGATCCTTGCTCAATTTATTCCTACAAAAACAAGATTAAAAACTTAATTCCTAAGCAAAAATTTCACAATTGCTAAAATAACTACATATATACACAAAATTCAATTCCTTCTCTTTTTCTAACTTTTTCTGCTTTCTTTATATATTTTTCTTATCATTTGTGTTAGAATTATGCTAAAATATCAGTCAAAATATGCATTCATCACTACCCCAAACTTGAATTTTTGCTTGTCCTCAAGCAAATCAAATTAAACCAAGGGTAATTCTTCCACTTTTCAGAAACCATTTCACAACTGCTATATCAGAATTTTTCAATTTGCAATTTTGTGTTTTCTGCAAAATTTTCAATCAAGATATTCATCCAATTACTCATCATTGCAATCTCAATGCATTCATCAAATTTTAAGCCAGAATTGCTATCTAAGTGAATATATCAGCCAAGTTTATGTGAGAAACATTAAAATCATGATCACTTCTCACTGGACAGTGTTTCTCTCATCACTCAACAGTGTTTGGGTGCTGTTTTCACTCTAAATCATTAATTTCACTGCACTCTACCATATGCTTGCCCAATTTCTCTATCTCCTCTGCTTAGTACAGCCAATCACACATCAAGAGGACTTTTTACAGTTTATAACAGGGTTTAGGTTAAGGTAGATACTGAACAAAATAAGAAACAAGTTGCAATTTCAAAAGATCAGAAGCATTTTGAGTGAATGACTTTAAAACTAGTCTGGTTTAGCATCAATTCACATTAAATTCCTCAGTTATGCAGCAGACTAATCGTTTTTGTGCAGCAGAAAGAGTTTTTATTTTCCTTTTTTTTTTCTCTTACTTCCATTTACTCTTTTCTTTTCGTTGAATTTCTTTTTCTTTTTCTCTGCAACAATTTACTTTTAATTTCTTCTTTTTGATCTCCATTTTGCTCTTTTCAACTTAGATTCTATTTTTGAACTCATGTTTTCCACAGTTTTGCTGCATAATTTTTTAATTTTTCTGTAGCACTTTTGTTCTTTCGTTCTGACTTTTTGAACTCAAACTTAGATTTGCTACTCCCCTACCCCAAACTTAAAATTTTGCTTGTCCTCAAGCAACTTAATTGGATGCTACCCCAAACTTAATTTTAAACCTCATTCTTGATTAAACTCACAATGCCTTTGATCAATTTGAATGGTAAAATTGGTTTTTCAGCAAGGCGTGTAAGGAAGTTAACTCAAGAAAAGGGAATATTAAGCTCAAACAGGGTAAACTAGGGCAATTAATCATAAGGGAAGGCATTTTAGGCTAACTAAGTATATCAAACATGGCCTCTATCATGTGTGTGAGAACTGTAACATGCATATTCAATTAAGAACAAGGGCAAGTTCTAGAGAATGCAGTAAAATCTGATTAATCACACAAGGAAAGAAGTAGGTAGCTCAAGTCTCACTAGGCATTTATAAGTAATCATGTGGATTAATGAAAACACAATGCACTTTTCAGAAATATATGCACCTAGTGGCAATTGCCTCATTTTTGAAAATACAAGTGTGATCTCATTTTGAGAATGGGAAAAACAACTTAAAAAAAAATTTCACACAGAATTCACAGCCAGCAGTTTATTATCTATTCTAGTATTTTGGTGTTTTTCAACAACAATTCAGTGTAATGTGAGGCTACACATGAATAAGAGGTAGAGAATGAAACCCCCCTTTCATGGTAGCTTGTGCAAGAGTCACCATCCAATGTGTGTGAGTGTTGTGTGTGATATTCTCTGCACAAAAACACCAGATTTCCATTAACTCGCAGCAAGATAAAGGTAATTAGTTAAGAAGCTAATATAATTGCAAAATAGGTAAGTGAGAATTAAACCAAAGTGTACCAATTAGTGATTACAACCCAAAAAGTTTACACTACCAGAAATTTACAAAAATCTAATAACAGAATTTAAATTCCTAGACTAATCTTCTGCTGCATCTTTTTCCTCTGAGCTTTCCTCTTCAGAACCCTCTTCTTCTTCTTCTTCTTCTTCTTCTTCCACTACCTCTTCAAATGGTGGCTGAGGAAAGTGGGTTCTGTATATTGGCATATTCTTGAAAACAGAAGAACGAAGGCACTGGGCATTCTCTGCTAAGTCTGGAGTATGATACATTTCTTCTTTGGTCATTCCTAATTTCTGACCAATATTCAGCATAATACATTCCATTAGCATGACTCCAGCTTTGAGGCTATTATGCAGCTCAGTCTGCCTTTCAGCAAGTTGGTTCTGCCCTTCAGCTAGCTGCTTCAGAGTGTCCTTCATCATCATTGGTTTCTCTTTCTTGAATTGTGAAGGGATTGGGGCTGCAGAAGTGCAGGAAACAGTTGCATAAATCTCTTTGATCAGAGCTGCAGAAATGGATGGTGCAGCTCTGATTTTCTCTTGATAATCACCAAACTCTACTCCTGCATCTTCACAAAGTAGTGTAATTACTGAAGGAAAGGCTAATGAATCCCTTTTTGTCTTCAGTATTCCCAAGATACAGTCACTTATTACCTCTCCCACATCTATGTAGATGTTGGAGACTATGGCAAAAAGTAGAGCAGCCCTCTTCACAGCTAGTGTGGAGCTATGTTTGATAGGCATGAACGAATTTAAAATAAACATGCTCCATACTTTGGCAAAGGGCAGAAGATTCTTGGTGACAATATGCTTTGGCTTCTTAGATTGGTTGAGCTCCCATGTGGTGCCTGGTTTCCCAATCCTTTCCAGAATTTGCACAAAATCAATATCTGGACTTTCTTTAAATGTTTTGAAGTCCAGCTGTGCAGCATGTTGTGCAGAATTAATTTCCAGCACCCTGTTGATATTTGCTGGTGAGAAGTCAATTCTCATGCCTTTGACCATGGAGCTGAACTTAGGGGTTCCTTTCCCTTTAAACTTCATGGCATTGGCATAGAATTACTGAGTTATTTCCCTCCAACTCAGGCCAGCTGTTGCACAGAAGAATTCCCAGCCTCTTTTCTGGATTTCCTCTTTAATTTCAGGATAGTTGTTCCCAGCTATTTGGAATGCTCTGTCGGGAACATTTTTTCTTCTTAGAATATTGGCTCTGAAAAAGTTTCATGAGCCAAACTTCTGAATCTCGGATCATGTGGGGCTGGTGGTAAGGATCCTGAGGGTACAACTGTTCTTGGTGGAGGTGATGGTGTAGGTGAGGGTGCAGGTGCAGGTGATCTGGTTGAAGGTGGTGGAGAAGGTGAGGGTGAAGATGTAGGTGCAGATGATCTTGTCTGAGGTGAGGGAGAAGGTGAGGGTTCAGATATCTGAATAGGTGAAGAGCTTGAGACACCATCAGTTCTGGCCCTTTTTGATGCTGCAGCTTGGAGATTTCTGCTGGATCTTCTTGTTGGGGTCATGGAATATGCAGCTCGCTTCTTCTTAGGAGTGGTAGAAGATGCAGCTTGCTTCTTCTTAGGAGGACCCACAGGTGTGTTGAATGAAGTCCTAACCATTTTGGAATTTTCTGCATTGAAGGAGTAATTGTCAGTTAAAAATTTTAGAATCAAGAATAATCCTATGCTGCAGAAAATTTAATCAAGCAGTTTGCAGAAATTAAAATTTTCTAATACTTTTCATCATGCAATCTGCTAATAGAACCAACACCCAATTGCACAACTTATTCAAAACATGCAAAATCTAACAGTAAAATTTCAGAGTGCACACTCTTATCAATTAACAGGGTAACGCAGAAAGATAATTACATGCCTTGACCAAAATTCCCAAGTTGTATTCATTTTGCAATCAAGTATACATTTCAGATAATCCCAATTTAATGTCTAACTCAATTTCAACACAGCTATGTATTATAATTTTCAATTCTACAGTTTCAGAAAGTTCTATTGCTATCAGTTCAGATTCTGTAGAAATGTGGTTCATATAATATGCAATGTAATTTCAATTATCCCAGCAGAAATGTCATAGTTGACAAGGAAAGATCGATCCAAAGTATTGTCCATTCTTGAAGCAAATACTATCAAAATAGTTTCCCAACACTCATCTCGACATTTTTCAAAACAGTACATGCAGAACACAGTACAATAGATAATTTCAGACTTTCAAATTCAATATCTTTCAATCAGAACATTGTTATTAAAGTCTTTTAGGTCAAATCAATTTCTGCAGAAATTTGTTAATGTGAAAAGTGCAATGCAGAATTTAATTTTTTTCAGAGAACTCTCATTACAGCAAAACCTAATCTCAGTATTTTCTATCCCTAAATTGATTTGTTTGCCTCGAGCATTCTTAGTTATCCCTTTTTAGCAACTTCCCCAAAATAGTTATACAAATACAGAAACCCCAATCACAGATTTTAGAAGTGAGGGAAGTGTACCTTGGTTGAGATGCAGAAATGATATTCAAACAAGGAAGAAGAAGCTTCTGAATCGCAATGCAGAGGTTGATAAGTGGGGAGCTCTCAGAGAGGGAAGGGATTTTTTGATTTAAAAACGTATGTGCGTATTCACCCTTAGCAATATTTATAGGCACGCCCAAGCACGTGACTACTTTGGAGAATAAAAGTGACTTTTATGCTATAAAAATTCCCAGCGTGATCACTATTATTCGTAAGAGTGAATGTTCCAAAGAGTTAATTTTTCAGGGTGAGGCGCGCGTTATCACTATTGCTGAGCAAAGTGATAACGCGCAGCAAAGTGATAACTTTTTTCAATAAAAGTACTAACGCAAAGATATTAGAAGTTTACTTACCTGTGCGTAGTCACTCTTGACAGAAAAAGGAAGCGTTCCAGAGAGTTCATTTTCCCATCTGTCTCTGCGTGATCGCTTTTATCAGCAAAAGTGATTGTTCCAGCAGAAAACCTCAAATTGCCTTCTCTGCGTAGCTTCTTTTCTGAAATAAAGTGACTCCTCTCATTAATCAATTACCTCTAAAACCTCAATTAATTAAATTTTCACTCTTGAATCCATCAAATACACACTCTTCTCATTGAATCTCAGTTCAAGTATCTCAATTATGCCTCAGAAAATCAGATTCAGTGGACTATTCACATACATTATGCAGAAACTTCCAGAAATTGGTAAAATCAGATTATGCAGAATCTTAAACTCTTAACTACACATTCACCTCATCAATTCTCAGATTAAACAAACAAATGCACCTCAGAAACTCAGATTCAGCAATATTTGTGTAGAATTTTTGCAGCATATCAGAAATTTACAAAACAATAATATGCAAAATTCTAAAAACACTATAGAAAGCTTAAACTAGGTTAGAAATGTGAGTTGCCTCTCACAAAGCGCTTCTTTAATGTCACTAGCTTGACATTAGTTGTTCCTCACTCAAGAGGAACCAATTTCAAGCATGATATGTTTCTTGCAAACTCTTCTCCATGATAGATCTTCAGTCTTTGGCCATTGACCTTGAATTCCCTCCCTGTTTTCTTATCTTCTATAAGAATTGCTCCAAAGGGAGAGGTTTCCTTTATTAAAAATGGTCCAGACCATCTAGATTTCAATTTCCTTGGGAACAATTTTAACCTTGAATTGAATAACAGCACTTGTTGGCCAGTTCTGAAATCTTTTGGCAGAATGAACTTGTCATGGATTCTCTTGGTTCTTTCTTTGTACAACTTTGCATTCTCATATGCTTGCTGTCTGAATTCCTCCAATTCATGCAGCTGCAGAACTCTCTTCCTTCCAGCATTTGACAGATCAAAATTAAGCCATTTTGTAGTCCAATATGCTCTATGTTCCAACTCTAGGGGTAGGTGACAGGCCTTTCCAAATACTAACTGATATGGAGACATACCAATTGGAGTTTTAAAAGCAGTTCTGTATGCCCACAATGAATCATCCAGCCTCTTTGACCAATCCTTCCTTGAGCTGTTCACTACCTTCTCCAGAATTTGCTTGATTTCTCTATTTGAAACCTCCACTTGTCCACTTGTTTGTGGATGGTAAGGAGTAGCAACCTTATGCTTCACACCATATTTCATTAATACAGCTTCAAGATACTTGTTGCAGAAGTGAGTACCTCCATCACTTATTAGCACTCTAGGCACACCAAATCTTGAAAAAATGTTCTTTCTTATAAAAGAAATCACTACCTTTGCATCATTTGATCTGGTGGGAATTGCTTCTACCCATTTAGACACATAATCCACTGCCACTAGAATGTATTCGTGTGAAAATGATGGGGGAAATGGTCCCATGAAATCAATCCCCCATACATCAAACAATTCCACTTCTAAGATGTTGGTTAATGGCAGCTCATGTCTTCTTGAGATATTTCCAGTTCTTTGACATTTGTCACAGTTTTCTACATACCTTTTGGCATCTTTGAAGAGTGTAGGCCAAAAGAAACCTGCTTGCAACACTTTTGCAGCAGTTCTTGAACTTGCATGATGGCCTCCATATTCTGAATTATGACAATGCCATAATATCTCAGCTTACTCACTTTGTGGAATGCATCTTCTAAGTAACCCATCTACTCCAATTTTGAACAAGTATGAGTCTTCCCACACATAGAATTTGCTGTCATGTAGGAACTTCTTCTTTTGCTGCCAAGTAAACCTCTTTGGTATGAATTGAGTGGCTTTAAAATTTGCAATGTCAGCAAACCAAGGTATGTTATCCACTGCGAACAGCTTTTCATCTGGAAATTCTTCATTTATTTCCAATGATTCAGTGGTTGAACTCTCCAAGGGTAATCTGGATAGGTGGTCAGCAACACTGTTTTCTTTTCCTTTCTTGTCTTTGATCTCTAGCTCAAATTCTTGGAGGTGTAGAATCCATCTTAATAATCTGGGCTTTGCATCCTGTTTTGTCAAAAGATATTTAAGAGCAGCATGATCAGTGTATACAATCACTTTTGAACCTATTAAATATGATCTGAACTTATCAAAAGCATGTACAACAGCTAAAAGTTCTTTTTCTGTTGTTGTGTAATTCACTTGTGTAGGATTTAACACTTTGCTTGAATAATAGATAGCATGTAATTTCCTATCTTTTCTCTGTCTTAAAACAGCACCCACTGCACTATCACTTGCATCACACATGAGTTCAAAAGGTAATTTCCAATCTGGTTTTGCAAGAATAGGTGCAGAAATCAGTTTCTTTTTTAAAACAAAAAATGCATGCAAACAATTATCATCAAATATGAAATCTGCATCTTTTACAAGTAAATTACTCAAGGGTTTAGCAATCTTGGAAAAATCTTTTATGAATCTTCTATAAAAACCAGCATGTCCTAAAAAACTTCTAACTCCCTTAACATTGACAGGTGGAGGCAATTTACTAATGACTTCTATTTTAGCTTGGTCCACCTCCATTCCTTTCTCTGAAATTTTATGACCAAGGACAATGCCTTCTTGTACCATGAAATGGCACTTCTCCCAATTTAACACAAGGTTAGTATCTTGACATCTCTGCAAAACAGTGGATAGATTAGCTAAACAATCATCAAAAGAATCACCAAAAACAAAGAAATCGTCCATGAACACTTCTATGATGTTTTCTACCATATTAGAAAAAATAGAAAGCATGCATCTTTGGAAAGTGGCAGGGGCATTACACAAACCAAATGGCATTCTCCTATATGCAAAGACTCCAAATGGACATGTAAATGCAGTTTTCTCTTGATCTAAAGGATCTACAGCTATTTGATTATATCCTGAATACCCATCAAGAAAACAATAAAATGAATGTCCAGCAAGTCTTTCTAACATTTGATCTGCAAATGGTAGTGGAAAATGGTCTTTTCTAGTTGCATCATATAATTTTCTATAGTCTATGCACATTCTCCATCCAGTCACAGTCCTAGTAGGGACAAGTTCATTCTTTTCATTAGGTACCACTGTCATACCACCTTTCTTTGGAACAACTTGGACTGGACTTACCCAATTGCTGTCAGAAATTGGGTATATTATTCCTGCATCTAACAGCTTTATGACCTCTTTTTTAACTACCTCTTTCATGGCTGGGTTTAACCTCCTTTGTGACTGCACAACAGGTTTGAAATTCTCTTCAAATAAAATTCTGTGCTTACAAAATGAAGGATTTATACCTTTCAGGTCTGCAATACTCCAGCCAATTGCAGATTTGTGTTCTCTCAAAATTCTGAGCAATTTTTCCTCTTGTTCTTCCTTAAGTTCATTATTGATGATGACTGGATTTTCATGATTCTCATCCAGAAATGCATACCGCAAGTGTGAAGGGAGTTGTTTCAGTTCTAGCCTTTGCTTTTCTTCTTCTTTAGCATCCTTTTTCTGCTCTTCTTTCACTATATTTTCTGCAAGTTTTTGAATTGGCAGAGCTTCTAGTTGCTGCTGCACTTCCATGATATCTTCTTCATTCAGAGTTTCAGATTTGTCATTCCCTGCAGATATTATCTCTTCTAACATAGCAGTTTCATCAAAATCTTTCATATGGTGTTGTGTAATGAAAGTATCCAGTATATCTATCTTTATACATGTATTATCTTCAACTGGATATTTTAAAGCTTCAAACACATTAAATATTACCTTCTCATCTTGAACTCGAAGCATAAGTTCACCTTTTTGCACGTCTATTAAAGCTCTCCCGGTTGCAAGAAATGGCCTCCCTAGGATCAAAGGAATGTTAGAATCCACCTCCATGTCCAGAATTACAAAATCTGCAGGAAAAATGAACTTATCAACTTTAACTAATAAATCTTCAACAACTCCATATGGATAAGTGTATGATCTATCAGCTAGCTGCAGTGTAATGTTGGTAGGCTTCACTTCCTCTATTCCAAGTTTCTGCAGAACAGCTAATGGCATCAGATTTATGCTTGCTCTCAAGTCACACAATGCTCTTCCCACAGTGCAGTTTCCTATTTCACAAGGAATGCTAAATGATCTAGGATCTTTCAACTTTTGAGGAAGCTTTCTCTTGAGAATGACACTGCACTCCTCTGTCAAAGGTACTGTTTTGTCATGCTCTAGCTTCCTTTTTCCGAAAAGTAGTTCTTTCATGAACTTTGCATATGAAGGCATTTGCTCCAAAGCTTCTGCAAAAGGAATGTTAATTTGTAATTTCTTAAAGACATTCATAAACCTTTCAAATTGTTCCTCTTGTTTAGGATTTTGGACTCTTTGAGGATAGGGTAGCCTCTTGTATTTTTCTGGGTCTATTGGCTTACAAGCTTCCTCAAAGAGTTGCTTTTTGGTTTTCCTTTCAGAATTCATATGAACTTTTTCTTTTTCTTCTGAATGGTCTTTCTTCAATAGCTTAAAATTTCTTTGTTGCAGATCTTGTTCAATATTTCTTTCTACTACATCATTCACTTTCTTTTCTGCTGGTTTAGGGCTTGCAACTACAGCTCCACTCCTTGTAGTTATGGCTTGACATTGCTCTTTAGGATTGATTACTGTATTACTTGGAAATCTTCCTTCATCCCTGCTGGATAATTGTTCAGCTAATTGTCCAATCTGTGTCTCTAGTTTCTTCATGGAAGCTTCCTGGTTTTTGAAGCTTGTTTGAGTCACCTTCATGAATTGCAGCATAGTCTCTTCCATCTCAGTCAACCTCTCATTCATAGGTCTGGAAAATTTTTGATTTCCTTGAGGTTGAGTGGATGAATTCCTCTGAAAATAAGGCTGTTGTGTTGCTGGACCTGCATTAGAAAAAGGCAAATTTGAATTAGAATTCTTTGCAGCAGAATATTGATTATTCCAATTAGAATACTGCTGAGTTCTATTATTCAAAAATTGAAATCCAGGGGGATATGATGGCTGTTGTCTTTGAAAATTATTCATATAATTCACTTGTTCTTGTGGTTCACTTGTGGATGCCTCACATGCACCATTTGCATGGTTTCCTCCACAAAAATCACAACTTAGCTGACTGGCAGGCATACTCCCTGTTTGCAGATTGTTGATTTGTTGTGTTAAGGTAGCTATTTGTTCTGAAAACATTTGATTTTGTAGCTGATTTTGTGCAAGAAAAGTTTCCAGAACTTTAGCTTCATGACTAGAGTTTCTTCCTTGATTCCTTGAGTTTGAATTCTGATACATTGAAGATGCCATCATGTCAATAATCCTTTGAGCTTCTTCCAAGGACTTTGTATTTAATGAACCTCCAGCAGCAGCATCAACCATTGTTCTTGTTACTGCATTCATCCCATTATAAAAAGTCTCTAATTGCATCCAATCTGGAATACAATGATGTGGACACCTTCTAAGCAGTTCTTTGTATCTTTCCCATGCTTCATACAATGATTCTCCTTCTTGCTGCACAAAGGATGTAATTTCTCCTCTCAACTTAGCAGCTTTGGATGGAGGGAAGTACTTGGTTAAAAACTTATTCACAAGTTCTGTCCAGGTTGTGATGCTTCCTTGTGGTTGAGCTTGTAACCAGCATTTTGCTCTATCTCTCAAGGAAAAAGGAAATAGTCTCAGTCTGATGGCTTCTTCACTAACCCCATTTATTCTTATAGTGTCACATAGCTGTAGAAAATTTGAAATATGTAAGTTAGGATCATCAGAATTTCCACCAGAAAACTGATCTTGTTGGACTAAGTGTAATAAAGCAGGTTTAATCTCAAAATGGTTGGCTTGAATAGTTGGCCTGATTATAGAAGAGTTAAAACCTTGTATGTTAGGAATAGCATAGTCCCCTAATGTTCTAAATCTGTTCTGTTTTGCCATCTCTATTTCTGAATTTAGTTGTCTCAAAGATGTAGGTGTTCTTTTCACTCTAGGATTACTCTGAGATTCTGGAGAATGGACAGCTTCTAACTCACTATCACTCCCTATGGCTTTTTCTGCTCTAGACTCTTTTCTCAATCTTCTTAAGGTTATGTCTATGTCAGGATCAAAGACTAGAGTTGATTTGTTTTTGTTTTTGCCACGCATATACAATTCAAAATGAAGCAAAAGTAAACTACAAGTTAGTATTCAGAACTGCACCACGAAAATTATGCAGTAATTATCAGTAAAAGTAATTGAAACACAAGTTTAAAAGTTGCAGAATTATGCAGAATGGACAAAATGTCTAACTACAGACTACTACTACAGAAATTCAGAGAACAAAATACTCAATCTAGCTATTCTTATGTTACTAATGATATTGAAACTCTAATTTCCCCGGCAACGGCGCCAAAAACTTGTTGTTTGCAATCTAACACTAGCAAGTGCACTAGGATTGCAGCAAGTGATGAGTAAATTTAAGATCAGAATATCGTCTCCACAGGGAATTTAGGTTTCAAGTACCACTTCACAAAATTATAACCATTTGAGCCATACGAATTTTTGAAGGAGATTTGTAACATATAACAGCAATAAACCAAAGCAATTAAAGCAAAGAACTTGCAGAGAAACAGAGTATAAGATTTGTGATGAAATGAAATAGCAATGAAGGATAGTTAGGAATTTACTTCACAAGAATATCAATATCAATCCAATTAAATCCTCTGAACATTCAAGCAATTGAATAATTGACAATCAGTTTCACATATATCTAGCCAAAGGTTAATTCCTTAACTCATTGACCCTAACAATCCACTAAACCTCCCTATTCCCTTAGGTGAGATTCAATTTCAGGTTGCATTAAGAATTAGAACTATAAGATTGCAGAATCAGGTCTTCTTATCCCTAAGAAATCCCTAAACTCTGGTTGCCAATTCAGATCGAAGCAAACAATCCAATTCCCATTGGTAAAGATTCCTCTTGATTAATCAAATGAATTTCCATTCAGAGATTGCATGAAAAGCAGAATTAACAACTCAATTAATCCAAGAACTTAAAGTTCAGAAGATAAAGTCGAGTCAATACATCAATTCGAGTTCCATAAACCCCTAACTATGGGAAATTAAGCACACATTGCAACAAAAATACAGAAAGAAGAAGAAGAAGATGAAGAAGAATGCAGAGCAGCCATGGCCACGAGCTCCAATCCGATCCCTCTTCTTGGAGCTTCAAGCTTCGACCCCAATCTTCTCTCCACTCTCTCTCAACGAGACTCTAACTAACAAAACAGAAAATGAGCAAAAAGATCCCAGTTTCGCGCTTCAATCATGTATTTATAGAAACCCAGTTCTGCGCGTTGTCACTTTTCTTCACAAGAGTAACCACGCAGAAGCTTTATGTAGTGCGCGTGTTCACTTTCAAGAGCAAGAGTAACCACGCGCAACTTGCAGAGTTGAAGGCTTCTCTGGAACATTCACTTTTGTTCATAATAGTGGCAACGCAGGAGGTCAAGGGCTGCGCGTGATCACTTTCGTGAGTAATAGTAACCACGCGCAAGCTGTCTTGATACAAGTGCCTCTGGAACGCTCACTTTCGTTGGCAAAAGTGACAACGCGCAGCTCATCAGGAATGAAGTCTCTCTGGAACGTTCACTTTCGTTGGCGAAAGTGATAACGCACACTGGCAATGCTCACTCTTGTAAATAAAAGTGATTACGCACAGGCTCCTCTTCTCCTTTAGGCTCTGGAATGATCACTTTCACTAACAATAGTGATCACGCCCAGGCTGCAACCCATAATTCTTGTATTTTGGAGTCCAACATTGCCATTCTTCCCCTTCCTTCCCATTGATTCTCCCTTTCCATGACTTTTGCTCAGCTTATTCCTTGAAAACAAGATAAATTCCTTAAGAACTAAGCATAAATTCTACAAATGCGAAAATAACTACAAATTGAAATAAAACTTTCAATCATTCTCTTTTTCTGAGTTTTTCTGCTTTCTTCATATATTTTTCTTATTAAATGAGCTAGAATTATGCTAAAATATCAGTAAAAATATGGATTCATAAAAAATGTATGTTTTGATGGTTTGAATGCACTGGGCTGAGTCTGGAGGTGCCCGACCTCTGGTATGTTGTATGTTTTGTGTGGAATGGCACGGTAGAAGTGTGAATGGGTAGATTGTGGTGTAGAATGATTGAATACTAGGTGGATTGTATTGGAATCTTATGTGAAATGAAATATGTGTGTTTGTAAGTATGATGTATGGTGGAATGGTTAAGTACTATGTGGTTGTGAAGGGGTTATGTGCCATGGGTAATTGAATGAATGATGATGTGTTTAGGTGTTGGAACTATGAATGGTTCAAAGATACACTAGGGGTGTGGAAGATGGGGGCGGTAGTAATACCTTGGGGAAGAGAGGGTGGTGGTGACACCAATAGTGAGCGTGGGTGCACCACAGGTCACACACTCTCCTCCTGACTCGGCCTCTGACTAACACCTTTGCCTGGGGGGCTCAATACTGCGCAAGTTGTATCCGTGGAGCGGGAGCTATTCAGGCGACCATCTATAGCATAACTAAGTAAGTCCCTGAGGTTAAGGGCATCAGGAATCTGTGATCACAGTGCCACAGTGAGCGTGGCTACGTGTAGTGAGCGCACATGTGTTTGTGTAAATGCATGTATTTGTAATTGGTTGTCAGTGCAGTGAGCGCACCTGCCTGTGATTGTTATGTGTGCCTTGAGTGAGATAGTTCAGGTGAGTCTTATGCTTATTTATGTGCTTATGCTAAAGTAGAGGACTCACCCTTACGCTTATTTTTCAGGTAACTAAGACGATTAGTACCGGCCTCCCTGAAGGAAGGATGAATGATACTGCTATGGACTTAGAAGTTTATTTTGGAAGTTTTAATGTATATTTGAGTCCTGTAGCAAGCTATGAAACAAACTTGTAATCATTTTCTTTTAAGAACCACTTTATGAAATTGAGTTTTTGAATTACTATTGAATGAAAACTTCTATTTTGTTAACATTTTTACGAAATTCATCTTATTTAGAAATTACAATTTTAAGGTGTTACAAGAAGGGGTCTTGCTACAACGAGAAATGTCTCGCTGTAGCGAGAATGTCACGACTCTTAGGGTATTTAAGGGGTATAAGGTTGGGGAAGACACATTTCCCACCTTCCCTATCGTTTCTCTCTCTATTCTCTCAATCCCTGTTCCTTTTTCACCGATTGAATAGCCTTCAGAGCCATATGTATGTTAGATTGTACTATTGGGCTGAGCCCGAAGGTGTCTGACCTTCGGTACATTATATTGATTTGTGTGATGTATGGACTTGTTTGAAGATTTTGTGTTGAATGTATGTTTTTTGATGATTGAAGTATGTGGAAATGGGATGAATGAGGTTGTTAATGAAAAGTATTATATTATTCTTGAATGAAGATATAGTTTGATATATGAAATGCAATAATGTGACATGATGGTGGAGTTGTGAGAAAAGTGATTATAATATGGGAGTCAGAATGATTGATGGAAGTAATTATAATACAAATATTGTGCTACATCCAAAGGGTGTATTCATAATACATGTATTGTAATTATGTGGTCAAGACTCATGTATTATGACACGTTGACTTGTGAGAAGAATATGAAAAAAAATGAGAAATGTTGGTGGTAAGTATACATAGCTACAGAGATACACTGGTGGTATAGAGTCTGGAGAAGATTTGGAAAATCTTAGGAAAATGAGGGTGGTAAATGCTAAGTGTAAACGACTGTACAATGATTTACTGAAAGTGAAAGTGTAACATCCTCATTTGAAGTGAGATATTGATGAATCCATATTTTTACTGATATTTTAGCATAATTCTAACACATTTGATAAGAAAAATATATGAAGAAAGCAGAAAAACTCAGAAAAAGAGAATGAATTTAAGTTTTCTTTAAAATTGTAGTTATCTTAGCAATTGTGGAATTTTTGCTTAGGAATTAAGTTTTTAATCTTGTTTTTGTAGGAATAAATTGAGCAAGGATCATATTCATGGAAGTTTGATGACAAGGAAGAGGAAAGAAGCAAGTCTAGACTCCAAAAACACAAGACCAAGAAAGTGCAGAGTAGGCGTGATCACTATTGTCAGTAAAAGTGATCATTCCAGAGTTCAAAGAAGAAGAAAGCTTGGGCGTTATCACTTTTATCAATAAAAGTGAGCGTTCCAGAGAGGCAAATATCAGGAAAAGCTTTGCGTAACCACTATTATCAGCGAAAGTGAACGTTCCAGAGAGCCTTCAACCTAGCGAGTTGCGCGTAATCACTTTTATTCATAAGAGTGATCACGCGCAACCACTTGAGCTCTGCGTAGTCACTTTTATCAGCAAGAGTGATAGTTCCAGAGCCTTCAATATCAGGAAAGTTGCGCGTGGACACTTTTTCTCATAAAAGTGTTAACGTGCAACCATAAACCTTCTGCGTGGCTACTATTTCTCATAAAAGTGATAACGCGCAAATATGGGAAATTCTATAAATAATAGAAACATGCAGATTTTTCGGTGTGCAGTTTTATTTTTCCATTTTTCTGTTAGATCTCGTTGAGAGAGATTGTGAGAGAAGATTGGGGTCAAGTCTTTAAGCTTCCACAAAGAGGAATCGGATTGGAGCTTCTGGCCATGACTTCTTGGAGTTTTTCTTCTTCTTCTTCTTCTTTCTCTTTCTTTTCTCCCATGTCTGAGTAGTTTTCTTGTAGTTAGGGGTTTATGGAACTCGAATTGATGTATTGATTTGACTCTTGTTTCTGGATTTTGAGTTCTTGGATTAATTGAATTGTGAATTCTGTTTTTCTTGCAATCTATGAATGGAAATTCGTTTGATTCATCTTAGAGGAATAATTACCAATGGAAGTTGGATTTGCTTCTCCGATCTGAGTTAGCAATCAGAAGTTAGGGATTTCTTAGGGATAAAGAGACCTAATTCTGCAATCTTAAGGTTCTAAGTCTTAATGCAACTTGAAATTGAACTTCACCTAAGGGATTAGGGTGGTTTAGTTGCTTGTTAGGGTCAATGAGTTAAGGAATTAACCTTTGGCTATTGCTATGCGAAACTGATTGTCAATTAACCAAGTTCTTGAATGTTCAAAGGCATAATTGAATTAATACTGATATTCTTGTGAAGTAAATTCCTAACTACCTTTCAATCCATTTCTAATCTCACATTGCATTCATTGATCTGTTTTTCTGCACATTCTTCTTTACTTTTAATTGCTTTGGTTTATTGCTTTTGTATGTTACAACTCTTCTCCTAAATTCGTATGGCTCAAATGGTTATAATTTTGTGAATTGATACTTGAAATCTAATTTCCCTGTGGAGACAATATCCTGTTCTTAAAAATTACTCATTACTTGCTGCAATACTAATGCACTTGCTAGTGTTTAGATTGCTAACAACAGATATGCCTCGTTCAGGCGAGATTGCATGCCTAGGATTATACCTTTCTGGAGCATTTTCGCTCCAGCAAGACTATATTAGGTTGTCTTAACTGCTACTTTGCTAAGGCAAGATGGAGCTCGCCCAAGCATGGAATCACAGGGAAATTGATTGCGAGTGTCGCGCTCGGACAAATTAATAAAAACTAAATTGAATAAAAATTATGTAGTAAGAGGTGCAATTCGAGTCGTCTCCCAATGATGATAATGTTATACGATTATAAATTTAGATGGAGTTTGATTTATAAAATAATGCTGATTAGAATAAAAAGTTAACAAGAATTTAAAACTCTAATCCAAGAATTTAGAAGAACTATGACCATTCTATCACCAGATTCTAATAAGATGCATCTGCCAACAAAGTAGTGATTAACATTAAATTCGAATGAAACCTTAATTCAAATTAAGCATTCACATGAAAACCTTCATGCATTCGATTAACACACAATCGCTCAAAGTTCATAAACTCCTAGAACCTAATCGATTTGTATTAATTTAATTCACCAATGCCATCAATCTTAGATCTTAAACCTGAAAATCTAATTCACTTTCCTTCAAAAATTAATTACATACATCCACTGAATAATATGCAATCAAACACCTGCATAATTATCAATCCAAACGAATAACTTCAATTCGAAATCATAATTAGCAAAAGGGAAAGAAGAAAGAGATGAAACTGGATTTTTGTTGAATGAATTACGAAATCAATTGTTGTTAGCAATCTACACTAGCAAGTGCACTAGGATTGCAGCAAGTGATGAGTAAATTTAAGATCCAAATATCATCTCCACAGGGAATTTAGATTCAAGTATCACTTCATAGAATTATAACCATTTAAGCTTTTTCAAAATTGTAAGGAGAGTGGTAACATCTAATAACAGCAAACTGGAACAATTAAAAGTAAAATGGACTTGCAGAAAACAAAACAATGAACACACAATTATGTGATAACAAAAGGAGAAACCATAGCTAGGGAATTGCTTCACCAAAACTCCAATGTTTAATCAATAAAGTTCTGAATTAACAAGCATTTGGAAAGAATGACAATCAGTTTCACATTATACTATTCAGAGGTTAATTCCTTAACTCAGTGAACTTAACATTCAATTAAACCATTCTAATTCCTTAGATCTAATTCAATTCAATGTTGCTTTAAGTGTAAGAAACCAAAAGATTGCAAGATCAAAGTTCCTTATCCCTAAGAAAAGTAAAATCTCGGTGATTAGTTTAGATTTGAAGAACAAATTCAATTTCCATTGACAAAGGTTCCTCTGAATTTAGTTAATCAAATTTCCATTCAATTCACACGTGAAGTTCAGAATCAATCACTCAATCTATTCTAAAGCTTAAAATCCAGATCCAAATCAATTCAACATGTTCATTTCAGATCTACAATCCCTAACTATGAACGAATTACACAGCCATGGCAGCAGAAGAAGAAAAAGAAAGAGAAGAAGAAAAGAAGAAACTCAGAAACGCCATGGAAGCTTGCTCCACTCCAATTCCTCTTCGTGAAGCTCCAAGATCTGAATCCCCACTCCTCTCTCTCACTTCCTCTAACTAGAAACTAACTAAAAAAACTGAAAATGAACAGAATCCCTTTTTTCCGGATCGCTTCTGGTATTTATAAAATTTCCCAGATCTTCACGTTATCACTTTTATGAGAAATAGTAGTTACGCAGAGAGTTTTTGGATGCACTTTTCCCAGAAATAGTGGCCACGCGCATTTTCCTGATATTGAGAGCTCTTTGGAACTATCACTCTTGATGATAAAAGTGACAACGCAGAGCCAAGGTAGTTGCGCGTTATCACTTTTTCTGATAAAAGTGACTACGCGCAGCTCGCCAAGTTGAAGACTCTCTGGAACGATCACTTTTGATGACAATAGTGGTTACGCCCAGGCTTCATTTCTTCTTTGAGCTCTGAAGTGATCACTTTCACTGACAATAGTGATCACGCCCAGTCTGCAATTTCTTATTCTTGAGTTTTTGGAGTCCAGACTTGCTTCTTTCCTCTTCCTTGTCATCAAACTTCCATGAATATGATCCTTGCTCAATTTATTCCTACAAAAACAAGATTAAAAACTTAATTCCTAAGCAAAAATTTCACAATTGCTAAAATAACTACATATGTAAACAAAATTCAATTCCTTCTCTTTTTCTAAGTTTTTCTGCTTTCTTTATATATTTTTCTTATCATTTGTGTTAGAATTATGCTAAAATATCAGTCAAAATATGGATTCATCACTACCCCAAACTTGAATTTTTGCTTGTCCTCAAGCAAATCAAATTAAGCCAAGGGTAATTCTTCCATTTTCAGAAACCATTTCATAACTGCTATATCAGAATTTTTCAATTTGCAATTCTGTGTTTTTTGCAAAATTTTCAATCAAGATATTCATCCAATTACTCATCATTGCAACCACAATGCATTCATCAAATTTTAAGCAAGAATTGCTATCTAAGTGAATATATCAGCCAAGTTCATGTGAGAAACATTAAAATCATGATCACTTCTCACTGGACAGTGTTTCCCTCAATTCTCATCAGTGTTTAAGTACTGTTTTCTCTCTTTAATCATCAATTTAGCTACACTCTACCATATGCTTGCCCAATTTCTCTATCTTCTCTGCTTAGTACAGCCAATCACACATCAAGAGGACTTTTTACAGTTTATAACAGGGCTTAGGTTAAGGTAGATACTGAACAAAATATAAAACAAGTTGCAATTTCAAAAGATCAGAAGCATTTTGAATGAATGACTTTAAAACTAGTCTGGTTTAGCATCAATTCACATTAAATTCCTCAGTTATGCAGTTGACTAATCGTTTTTGTGCAGCAGAATTTTTATTTTCCTTTTTCTTCTTCTCTGCAACAGTTTACTGCTAATTTCTTCTTTTTGATCTCCATTTTGCTCTTTTCAACTCAGATTCTATTTTTCAACAGTTTACTGCAACATTTTTAACTCTTCCATAGTTTTGCTGCATAATTTTTAATGTTTCTGCAGCACTTTTGTTCTTTCGTTCTGACTTTTTGAACTCAACTTAGATAGCTTGCTACTCCCCTACCCCAAACATAAAATTTTGCTTGTCCTCAAGCAACTTAATTGGATGCTACCCCAAACTTAGTTTTAAAACTCATTCTTGATTAAACTCACAATGCCTTTGATCAATTTGAATGGTAAAATTGGTTTTTCAGCAAGGCGTGTAAGGAAGTTAACTCAAGAAAAGGGAATATTAAGCTCAAAAGGGGTAAACTAGGGCAATTAATCATAAGGGAAGGCATTTTAGGCTAACTAAGTATATCAAACATGGCCTCTATCATGTGTGTGAGAACTGTAACATGCATATTCAATTAAGAACAAGGGCAAGTTCTAGAGAATGCAGTAAAATCTGATTAATCACACAAGGAAGGAAGTAGGTAGCTCAAGTCTCACTAGGCATTTATAAGTGATCATATGGAT
The DNA here is from genome assembly GCF_003935025.1 of Abrus precatorius. Lineage (NCBI taxonomy): Eukaryota > Viridiplantae > Streptophyta > Magnoliopsida > Fabales > Fabaceae > Abrus > Abrus precatorius. The sequence goes on from NW_020874362.1 coordinate 15,250,401, forward strand.
TAATGAAAACACAATGCACTTTTCAGAAATATATGCACCTAGTGGCAACTGCCTCATTTTTGAAAATACAAGTAAGATCTCATTTTGAGAATGGGAAAAACAACTTAAAGAAAAATTTTCACACAGAATTCACAGCCAGCAGTTTATTATCTATTCTAGTATTTTGGTGTTTTTCAACAACAATTCAGTGTAATGTGAGGCTACACATGAATAAGAGGTAGAGAATGAAACCCCCCTTTCATTGCAGCTTGTGCAAGAGTCACCATCCAATGTGTGTGAGTGTTGTGTGTGATATTCTCTGCACAAAAACACCAGAATTCCATTAACTCGCAGCAAGATAAAGGTATTTAGTTAAGAAGCTAATATAATTGCAAAATAGGTAAGTGAAAATTAAACCAAATTGTATCAATTAGTGATTACAACCCAAAAAGTTTAAACTACCAGAAATTTACAAAAAATCTAATTACAGAATTTAAATTCCTAGACTAATCTTCTGTTGCATCTTCTTCCTCTGAGCTTTCCTCTTCAGAACCTTCTTCTTCTTCTTCTTCCACTACCTCTTCAAATGGTAGCTGAGGAATGTGGGTTCTGTATATTGGCATATTCTTGAAAACAGAAGAACGAAGGCACTGGGCATTCTCTGCTAAGTCTGGAGTATGATACATTTCTTCTTTGGTCATTCCCAATTTTTGACCAATATTCAGCATAATACATTCCATTAGCATGACTCCAGCTTTGAGGCTATTATGCAGCTCAGTCTGCCTTTCAGCCAGTTGATTCTGCCCTTCAGCTAGCTACTTTAGAGTGTCCTTCATCATCATTGGTTTCTCTTTCTTGAATTGTGAAGGAATTGGGGCTGCAGAAGTGCAGGAAACAGTTGCATAAATCTCTTTGATCAGAGCTGCAGAAATGGATGGTGCAGCTCTGATTTTCTCTTGATAATCACCAAACTCTACTCCTGCGTCTTCACAAAGTAGTGTAATTACTGAAGGAAAGGCTAATGAATCCCTTTTTGTCTTCAGTATTCCCAAGATACAGTCACTTATTACCTCTCCCACATCTATGTAGATGTTGGAGACTATGGCAAAAAGCAGAGCAGCCCTCTTCACAGCTAGTGTGGAACTATGTTTGACAGGCATGAACGAATTTAAAATAAACATGCTCCATACTTTGGCAAAGGGCAGAAGATTCTTGGTGACAATATGCTTTGGCTTCTTAGATTGGTTGAGCTCCCATGTGGTGCCTAGTTTCCCAATCCTTTCCAGAATTTGCACAAAATCAATATCTGGACTTTCCTTAAATGTTTTGAAGTCCAGCTGTGCAGCATGTTGTGCAGAATTAATTTCCAGTACCCTGTTGATATTTGCTGGTGAGAAGTCAATTCTCATTCCTTTGACCATGGAGCTGAACTTAGGGGTTCCTTTCCCTTTAAACCTCATGGCATTGGCATAGAATTCCTGAGTTATTTCCCTCTAACCCAGGCCAGCTGTTGCACAGAAGAATTCCCAGCCTCTTTTCTGGATTTCCTCTTTAAATTCAGGATAGTTGTTCCCAGCTATTTGGAATGCTCTGTCAGGAACAATTTTTCTTCTTAGAATATTGGCTTTGAAAAAGTTTTCATGAGCCAAACTTCTGAATCTCGGATCATGTGTGGCTGGTGGTGAGGATCCTGAAGGTACAGCTGTTCTTGGTGGAGGTGATGGTGTAGGTGAGGGTGCAGGTGCAAGAGATCTGGTTGAAGGTGGTGGAGAAGGTGAGGGTGAAGATGTAGGTGCAGATGATCTTGTCTGAGGTGAGGGAGAAGGTGAGGGTTCAGATATCTGAATAGGTGAAGAGCTTGAGACACCATCAGTTCTGGCCCTTTTTGATGCTGCAGCTTGGAGATTTCTGCTGGATCTTCTTGTTGGGGTCATGGAATATGCAGCTCGCTTCTTCTTAGGGGTGGTAGAAGATGCAGCTTGCTTCTTCCTAGGAGTGGTAGAAGATGCAGCTTGCTTCTTCTTAGGAGGACCCACAGGTGTGTTGAATGAAGTCCTAACCATTTTGGAATTTTCTGCATTGAAGGAGTAATTGTCAGTTAAAAATTTTAGAATCAAGAATAATCCTATATTGCAGAAAATTTAATCAAGCAGTTTGCAGAAATTAAAATTTTCTAATACTTCTCATCATGCAATCTGCTGATAGAACCAACACTCAATTGCACAACTTATACAAAACATGCAAAATCTAACAGTAGAATTTCAGAGTGCACACTCTTATCAATTATCAGGGTAACGCAGAAAGATAATTACATGCCTTGGCCAAAATTTCAAACTGATTTTATGCTGACAGCCAAAATTCCCAAGTTATATTCATTTTGTAATCAAGTATACATTTCAGATAATCCCAATTTAATGTCTAACTCAATTTCAGCACAGCTATGTATTATAATTTTCAATTCTACAGTTTCAGAAAGTTTTGTTGCTATCAGTTCAGATTCTGCAGAAATGTGGTTCATAATATATGCAATGTAATTTCAATTATCCCATCAGACTAACATACATGACAGAGAACAGCTATCTGAAGTATTATCCATTCTATTTTGAACCAAATAGCCTCAGAATTTGAAATTAAGTTTGCTGTCAGGACATGTATTATACAATGCACATAATAGATGCTCAACATTAATTCATCACATTCAGAGAAATTTAGATATTTCTAAGCTGAAAATTCAAGATGTGTTCACTATCATTAAAAATTAGGGTAGCGCAGAGCAATATTTTCAAGTTTCAACCAATTTTCAAACATAATTTGCAACCCAATCATTCTCAGTAAAAAGTTATTCCATCAAAGTAGTGCAGAATTACTTGTCCTAGTATTTTCCTAACATTCGATTGCATTACATGCAGTGTATGTTTGCAATTAATCTCATTCAACAGTCTTAGCTCAAACAACTTTTCACTGAATTCTTTTTAGGTCATCCCAATTTTTGCAGAACTTTTATTCAATTATGTACAATGCAGATTCGAATGCTCCATAAATGACAGGGAAGACTTCTTCAGTGTATTGCTCCTACAGTGCCTCAGTACCCTATTCTACATTTTTCCATGTTTTTAAACAGAGAAAACCCAAGCTACAGTTACAGAGGGATGAGAGTAAGTGTACCTTGCAGGAAGATGTAGTATTGAATGAGAAATGCTGGTTGATTCTAGGTCGACGCACACAAAGAGTGAGATTTGCAGAGAAAACTTAGACAGAGATGAAGTTTCAAGCATGAAAAGTGTGTGTGCGTGCTCAGGTTAGGGATTATATATGGTTACGCTGGGCACGTGACAATTTTTTTTTTAAAAGAAATGAACGTTGTAAAATTAATTGATCCCAGCGTAATCACTATTATTCAAAAGAGTGAATGTTCCAGAGAGTGAATTTTTCAGGGTGAGGCGCGCGTTATCACTATTGCAGAGCAAAGTGATAACGCGCAAAGTGATAACTTTTTTCAATAAAAGTACTAACGCAGAGATATTAGAAGTTTACTTACCTGTGCGTAGTCACTCTTGACAGAAAAAGGAAGCGTTCCAGAGAGCTCATTTTCCCATCTGTCTTTGCGTGATCACTTTTATCAGTAAAAGTGATTGTTCCAGTAGAAAACCTCAAATTGCATTCTCTGCGTAGCTTCTTTTCTGCAATAAGGTGACTCCTCTCATTAATCAAATACCTCTAAAACCTCAATTAATTAAATTTTCACTCTTGAATCCATCAAATACACACTCTTCACATTGAATCTCAGTTCAAGTATCTCAATTATGCCTCAGAAAATCAGATTCAGTGGACTATTCACATACATTATGCAGAAACTTCCAGAAGTTGGTAACATCAGATTATGCAGAATACTAAACTCTTAACTACACATTTACCTCATCAATTCTCAGATTAAGCAACAAATGCACCTCAGAAACTCAGATTCAGCAATATTTGTGTAGAATTTTTGCAGTATATCAGAAATTTACAGAACAATAGTATGCAAAATTCTAAAAACACTATAGAAAGCTTAAACTGGGTTAGAAATGTGAGTTGCCTCTCACAAAGCGCTTCTTTAATGTCACTAGCTTGACATTAGTTGTTCCTCACTCAAGAGTAACCAATTTCAAGCATGATATGTTTCTTGCAAACTCTTCTCCATGATAGATCTTCAGTCTTTGGCCATTGACCTTGAATTCCCTCCCTGTTTTCTGATCTTCTATAAGAATTGCTCCAAAGGGAGATGTTTCCTTTATTAAAAATGGTCCAGACCATCTAGATTTCAATTTCCCTGGGAACAATTTTAACCTTGAATTGAATAACAGCACTTGTTGGCCAGGTCTGAAATCTTTTTGCAGAATGAACTTGTCATGGATCCTCTTGGTTCTTTCTTTGTACAACTTTGCATTCTCATATGCTTGTTGTCTGAATTCCTCCAATTCATGCAGCTGCAGAACTCTCTTCCTTCCAGCACTTGACAGATCGAAATTAAGCCATTTTGTAGTCCAATATGCTCTATGTTCCAGCTCTAGGGGTAGGTGACAGGCCTTTCCAAATACTAACTGATATGGAGACATACCAATTGGAGTTTTAAAAGCAGTTCTGTATGCCCACAATGAATCATCCAGCCTCTTTGACCAATCCTTCCTTGAGCTGTTCACTACCTTCTCCAGAATTTGCTTGATTTCTCTATTTGAAACCTCCACTTGTCCACTTGTTTGTGGATGGTAAGGAGTAGCAACCTTATGCTTCACACCATATTTCATTAATACAGCTTCAAGATACTTGTTGCAGAAGTGAGTACCTCCATCACTTATTAGCACTCTAGGCACACCAAATCTTGAAAAAATGTTCTTTCTTATAAAAGAAATCACTACCTTTGCATCATTTGATCTGGTGGGAATTGCTTCTACCCATTTAGACACATAATCCACTGCCACTAGAATGTATTCGTGTGAAAATGATGGGGGAAATGGTCCCATGAAATCAATCCCCCATACATCAAACAATTCCACTTCTAAGATGTTGGTTAATGGCAGCTCATGTCTTCTTGATATATTTCCAGTTCTTTGACATTTGTCACAGTTTTCTACATACCTTTTGGCATTTTTGAAGAGTGTAGGCCAAAAGAAACCTGCTTACAACACTTTTGCAGCAGTTCTTGAACTTGCATGGTGGCCCCCATATTCTGAATTATGACAATGCCATAATATCTCAGCTTGCTCACTTTGTGAAATGCATCTTCTAAGTAACCCATCTACTCCAATTTTGAACAAGTATGGGTCTTCCCACACATAAAATTTGCTGTCATGTAGGAACTTTTTCTTTTGCTGCCAAGTAAACCTCTTTGGTATGAATTGAGTGGCTTTAAAATTTGCAATGTCAGCAAACCAAGGCATGTTATTCACTGCGAACAGCTTTTCATCTGGAAATTCCTCATTTATTTCCAATGATTCAGTGGTTGAACTCTCCAAAGGTAATCTGGATAGGTGGTCAGCAACACTGTTTTCTTTCCCTTTCTTGTCTTTGATCTCTAGCTCAAATTCTTGGAGGAGTAGAATCCATCTTAATAATCTGGGCTTTGCATCCTGTTTTGTCAAGAGATATTTAAGAGCAGCATGATCAGTGTATACAATCACTTTTGAACCCATTAAATATGATCTGAACTTATCAAAAGCATATACAACAGCTAAAAGTTCTTTTTCTGTTGTTGTGTAATTCACTTGTGCAGGATTTAACACTTTGCTTGAATAATAGATAGCATGTAATTTCCTATCTTTTCTCTGTCCTAAAACAGCACCCACTGCACTATCACTTGCATCACACATGAGTTCCAAAGGTAGTTTCCAATCTGGTTTTGCAAGAATAGGTGCAGAAATCAGTTTCTCTTTTAAAACAGAAAATGCATGCAAACAATTATCATCAAATATGAAATCTGCATCCTTTATAAGTAAATTACTCAAGGGTTTAGCAATCTTGGAAAAGTCTTTTATGAATCTTCTATAAAAACCAGCATGTCCTAAAAAACTTCTAACTCCCTTAACATTGACAGGTGGAGGCAATTTACTAATGACTTCTATTTTAGCTTGGTCCACCTCCATTCCTTTCTCTGAAATTTTGTGACCAAGGACAATGCCTTCTTGTACCATGAAATGGCACTTTTCCCAATTTAACACAAGATTAGTGTCTTAACATCTCTGCAAAACAGTGGATAGATTAGCTAAACAATCATCAAAAGAATCACCAAAAACAGAGAAATCATCCATGAACACTTCTATGATGTTTTCTACCAAATTAGAAAAAATAGAAAGCATGCATCTTTGGAAAGTGGCAGGGGCATTACACAAACCAAATGGCATTCTCCTATATGCAAAGACTCCAAATGGACATGTAAATGCAGTTTTCTCTTAATCTAAAGGATCTACAGCTATTTGATTATATCCTGAATACCCATCAAGAAAACAATAAAATGAATGTCCAGCAAGTCTTTCTAACATTTGATCTGCAAATGGTAGTGGGAAATGATCTTTTCTGGTTGCATCATTTAATTTCCTATAGTCTATGCACATTCTCCATCCAGTCACAGTCCTAGTAGGGACAAGTTCATTCTTTTCATTAGGTACAACTGTCATACCACCTTTCTTTGGAACAACTTGGACTGGACTTACCCAATTGCTGTCAGAAATTGGGTATATTATTCCTGCATCTAACATCTTTATGACCTCTTTTTTAACTACCTCTTTCATGGCTGGGTTTAACCTCCTTTGTGGCTGCACAACAGGCTTAAAATTCTCTTCAAATAAAATTCTGTGCTTACAAAATGAAGGATTTATACCTTTCAGATCTGCAATACTCCATCCAATTGCAGATTTGTGTTCTCTCAAAATTCTGAACAATTTTTCCTCTTTTTCCTCCTTAAGTTCGTTATTGATGATGACTGGATTTTCATGTTTCTCATCCAGAAATGCATACCGCAGGTGTGAAGGGAGTTGTTTCAGTTCTAGCCTTTGCTTTTCCTATTCTTTATCATCCTTTTCTAGCTTCTCCTTCACTGAATTTTCTGCAGATTTTTGAATTGGCAGAGCTTCTAGTTGCTGCTGCACTTCCTTAATGTATTCTTCATGCAGAAGTTCAGATTTGTTGCTCCCTGCAGATATTATTTCTTCTAACACAGCAAGTTCATCAATTTCATTAATATGGTGTTGTGTAATGAAAGCATCCAGTATATCTACCTTCATACATGTGCTATCTTCAATTGGATATTTTAAAGCTTCAAACACATTAAACACTACCTTCTCATCTTGAACTCTAAGCATAATTTCACCTTTCTGCACATCTATTAAAGCTCTCCCTGTTGCAAGAAATGGTCTCCCTAGGATCAAAGGAATGTTAGAATCCACCTCCATGTCCAGAATTACAAAATCTGCAGGAAAAATGAACTTGTCAACTTTAACTAATAAATCTTCAAAAACTCCATATGGATAAGTGTATGATCTATCAGCTAGCTACAGTGTAATGTTGGTGGGCTTCACTTCCTCTATGCCAAGTTTCTGCAGAACAGTCAATGGCATCAGATTTATGCTTGCTCCCAAGTCACACAATGCTCTTCCCACAGTGCAGTTTCCTATTTCACAAGGAATGCTAAATGATCCAGGATCTTTCATCTTTTGAGGAAGTTTTCTCTTGAGAATGGCACTGCACTCCTCTGTCAAAGGTACTGTTTTGTCATGTTCTAGCTTTCTTTTTCTGGAAAGTAGTTCTTTCATGAACTTTGCATATGAGGGCATTTTCTCCAAAGCTTCTGCAAAAGGAATGTTGATTTGTAATTTCTTAAAGACATTCATAAACCTTTCAAATTGTTCCTCTTGTTTAGGATTCTGAACTCTTTGAGGATAGGGCAGCCTCTTGTATTTTTCTGGATCTATTGGCTTACAAGCTTCCTCAAAGAGTTGCTTTTTGGTTTTCCTTTCAGAATTCATGGGAACTTTTTCTTTTTCTTCTGAATGGTCTTTCTTTAATAGCTTAAAATTTCCTTGTTGCAGATCTTGTTCAATGTTTCTTTCTGCTACATTGCTCCACTCCTTGTAGTTATGGCTTGACATTGCTCTTTAGGATTGATTACTGTATTGCTTGGAAATCTTCCTTCATCCCTGCTGGATAATTGTTCAGCTAATTGTCCAATCTGTGTCTCTAGTTTCTTCATGGAAGCTTCTTGGTTTTTGAAGCTTGTTTGAGTCACCTTCATGAATTGTAGCATAGTTTCTTCCATCTCAGTCAACCTCTCATTCATAGGCTTGGAAAATTTCTGATTTCCTTGAGGTTGAGTGGACGAATTTCTCTGAAAATAAGGCTGTTGTGTTGCTGGACCTGCATTAGAAAAAGGCAAATTTGAATTAGAATTCTTTGCAGCAGAATATTGATTATTCCAATTAGAATACTGCTGAGTTCTATTATTCGAAAATTGAAATCCAGGGGGATATGATGGCTGTGGTCTCTAAAAATTATTCATATAATTCACTAGCTCTTGTGGTTCACTTGTGGATGCCTCACATGCACCATTTGCATGGTTTCCTCCACAAAAGTCACAACTTAGCTGACTGGTAGGCATACTCCCTGTTTGCAGATTGTTGATTTGTTGTGTTAAGGCAGCTAATTGTTCTGAAAATAATTGATTTTGTAGCTGATTTTGTGCAAGAAAAGTTTCTAGAACTTTAGCTTCATGACCAGAGTTTCTTCCTTGGTTCCTTGAGTTTGAATTCTGATACATTGAAGATGCCATCATGTCAATAATCCTTTGAGCTTCTTCCAAGGACTTTGTATTTAATGAACCTCCAGCAGCAGCATCAACCATTGTTCTTGTTACTGCATTCATCCCATTATAAAAAGTCTCTAATTGCATCCAATCTGGAATACAATGATGTGGACACCTTCTAAGCAGTTCTTTGTATCTTTCCCATGCTTCATACAATGATTCTCCTTCTTGCTGCACAAAGGATGTAATTTCTCCTCTCAACTTAGCAGCTTTGGATGGAGGGAAGTACTTAGTTAAAAACTTATTCACAAGTTCTGTCCAGGTTGTGATGCTTCCTTGTGGTTGAGCTTGTAACCAACATTTTGCTCTATCTCTCAAGGAAAAAGGAAATAGTCTTAATCTGATAGCTTCTTCACTAACTCCATTCATTCTTATGGTGTCACATAGCTGCAGAAAATTTAAAATATGCAGGTTAGGATCATCAGAATTTCCTCCAGCAAACTGATCCTGTTGGACTAAATGTAGTAGGGCAGGTTTAATCTCAAAATGGTTGGCTTGAATAGTTGGCCTAATTATAGAAGAGTTAAAACCTTGCATGTTAGGAATAGCATAGTCCCCTAATGTTCTAAATTTGTTCTGTTCTGCCATTTCTATTGCTGGATTTGGTTGTCTTAAGGGTGTAGATGTTCTTTTCACTCTAGGATTACTCTGAGATTCTGGAGAAGGGACAACTTCTAACTCACTATCACTCCCTATGGCTTTTTCTGCTCTAGACTCTTTTCTCAATCTTCTCAAAGTTATGTCTATGTTAGGATCAAAGACCAGAATTGATTTATTCTTGTTTTTACCACGCATATACAAATCAGTTGAAGCAAAATTAGACCACAATTGATATTCAGAAATGTACAACAGAATTCATGCAAAATCTATCAGTAAAAGCATATAGAAACTTAAATCTAGCAGTTGCAGAATTGTAAAATCATGTACAAATATGCAGAATGACAATTACAACTATGAAGAACAATGAAAACTGAATTTATGCAGATAACAAAGATGTAAAATTTTTATGCAGCAGACGGAATTATTATGCAGAATATTACACAAGGTGCAGTAAAATTATGCAGAAAGCAATTTGAAAGCAAAGCAACAAATTAATTGCTCAATCTAGTTACTTTTCTACTACTAATGATATTGAAATGCAAAATTCCCCGGCAACGGCGCCAAAAACTTGTTGTTAGCAATCTACACTAGCAAGTGCACTAGGATTGCAGCAAGTGATGAGTAAATTTAAGATCCAAATATCGTCTCCACAGGGAATTTAGATTCAAGTATCACTTCATAGAATTATAACCATTTAAGCTTTTTTGAAATTGTAAGGAGAGTGGTAACATCAAATAACAGCAAACTGGAACAATTAAAAGTAAAATGAACTTGCAGAAAACAAAACAATGAACACACAATTATGTGATAACAGAAGGAGAAACCATAGCTAGGGAATTGCTTCACCAAAACTCCAATGTTTAATCAATAAAGTTCTGAATTAACAAGCATTTGGAAAGAATGACAATCAGTTTCACATTATACTATTCAGAGGTTAATTCCTTAACTCAATGAACCTAACATTCAATTAAACCATTCTAATTCCTTAGATCTAATTCAATTCAATGTTGCTTTAAGTGTAAGAAACCAAAAGATTGCAAGATCAAAGTTCCTTATCCCTAAGAAAACTAAAATCTCGGTGATTGGTTCAGATCTGAAGAACAAATTCAATTTCCATTGACAAAGGTTCCTCTGAATTTAGTTAATCAAATTTCCATTCAATTCACACGTGAAGTTCAGAATCAATCACTCAATCTATTCCAAAGCTTAAAATCCAGATCCAAATCAATTCAACATGTTCATTTCAGATCTACAATCCCTAACTATGAACGAATTACACAGCCATGGCAGCAGAAGAAGAAAAAGAAAGAGAAGAAGAAAAGAAGAAACTCAGAAACGCCATGGAAGCTTGCTCCACTCCAATTCCTCTTTGTGAAGCTCCAAGATCTGAATCCCCACTCCTCTCTCTCACTTCCTCTAACCAGAAACTAACTAAAAAAACTGAAAATGAACAGAATCCCTTTTTTCCGGATCGCTTCTGGTATTTATAAAATTTCCCAGATCTTCACGTTATCACTTTTATGAGAAATAGTAGTTACGCAGAGAGTTTTTGGATGCACTTTTCCCAGAAATAGTGGCCACGCGCATTTTCCTGATATTGAGAGCTCTCTGGAACTATCACTCTTGATGATAAAAGTGACAACGCAGAGCCAAGGTAGTTGCGCGTTGTCACTTTTTCTGATAAAAGTGACTACGCGCAGCTCGCCAAGTTGAAGACTCTTTGGAACGATCACTTTTGATGACAATAGTGGTTACGCCCAGGCTTCACTTCTTCTTTGAGCTCTGAAGTGATCACTTTCACTGACAATAGTGATCACGCCCCGTTTGCAATTTCTTATTCTTGAGTTTTTGGAGTCCAGACTTGCTTCTTTCCTCTTCCTTGTCATCAAACTTCCATGAATATGATCCTTGCTCAATTTATTCCTACAAAAATAAGATTAAAAACTTAATTCCTAAGCAAAAATTTCACAATTGCTAAAATAACTACATATGTAAACAAAATTCAATTCCTTCTCTTTTTCTAAGTTTTTCTGCTTTCTTTATATATTTTTCTTATCATTTATGTTAGAATTATGCTAAAATATCAGTCAAAATATGGATTCACCATCAATCCTCAAGAATGTCGCATCCTTTTTTCAATCCTTGGATTAGATGGAAGTCTAAGCCTCCATTAATGGAGGAAAACGAAAGGTAAAAATGTGAGAGAAGAGAAGAGGCAAAAGAAGAAGAGACAAAAATCCTAAAACTTGTATTTTCCTAAAGAAAAACAACTTACTACCTAACTTAATGTCCCTCGTTGTAATCTGCTGCCCTAATTTAAATACAGGCTCCTAAGGGTCAAAACGTAAAACCCAATTAATAATTATTCAATTACATTAATCCTCTACTCAATAGCTGTCTTTGGAATCCTTATTTTTTTAAATTCAAATTCTGGAGGGAAAGTTATGCTTGTAATTGCTACTCAATATCCATGATGAATCCACAAAGATCTTTAGTGGAATTTTTGGCAATTAAGATCTGTCCGTTTTGATTTCTGATATGAAGAGAAATCGTAGTCCTAGATGTTAGCTTCAAAACGCAACTAGAATGGGCTTAAACGGATATCTGTGGACTGAGATATGGCCTAAATACTACACCAAGGTCAGAAACTGCGAATGCAGCACTCTGGCTTCTTCCAGGCCGAGTTTCAGCTTCTTATCATCAGAATTGGGTTCTGACCTTTCATAAGAATTGTGCGCCTTTCTCTTAGCTTTCCTACAAATCAAGAATCATAATGAAATGATTTCTACAACTCAAGATGTGGTCCAGAAACCAAAATAGTATCAAAATTTGCCAAATACTGGAAAAATTAAATAAAATTCAAACATCATAAAATGATCCAATTCAAATCAATTAGGCACAAAAGAGGATTAATGAGCTAGGAATGAGAGGAAATAAAGTTATAAAAATCCAATTGATCAGAAATCTGGACCTCTCTAAACACCTAACTCGCTCAAGCGAGATGTGTCTCGCCCAGGCGAGGTACTCGTCGCTTAAGCAAGAATCTCTCACTTAAGTGAAAGCGCGTGAGATCAAGGTTATTTAAGGAATCTCAAACATAAAATTTTCATTTCTCTCAATCTCTGTCTCAGCTTCTCTTGTTCTCTCTGAGTTCTCACTCCTTTTTTCTTCTAAAAATCCTCTCTAAACTATAATTGTTAGCTGCATCCAAGTTTGGGTATTCGATCTAAGTAGCTCTAAGTAAGTTTTCTTGAGTCTATATCTTGATTTACCGATCGTTTCTACTCAAATTCTATTTTTAAAGGTTATCTTGTGTTGTATAGGAAGAACTTCCGTTCTAAACGGTTCTCTTCATTAGACTCCTTCTAGATCTTCATACTGAGGTAAGGAGAGTTCAGTTTTATCATTAGAACATAAAAATATTTATACTCTTGAAACTCCAGTAATGTTTATTTCTATTGTGAAATTATATATATATATATATATATATATATATATATATATATAAAGATGAAATTTTTAAATATTATGATAGGTTGATGATGTATATTTCTCTGAATTTAGGAGGTTTAATGAATGATAACTGATTATTTTGAGATATAATGAAATATAAGTAATTGTAGTACAAGATTGGGATTAAGTCCAGAGATATTCGATCTCTGGAAAAATTGTTTAATTGATAGTTAAACTATATGTACGAATCGTATGATGATGTGGTTGTTGAATTTGATTGAAAGTTGAATATATGTGAAAATGAGTTAAATGATGAATAGTGTGTATGAAAAGTATATGATATGAATAATATGTATTGTTGTGAAAATATTTGAATAGAATTGAATCTAAGAAGTATGGAATTTTGAGGAGATTGTGAAGTTATGAGATGTGTATTTACAATGCAAGAATTGTAGCCAGTAAATTGATGTGATTATGATCCAGGTATTGTAACACATCGATGGGTGTATTCATAATATATATATCTACATTGAATTAGATAGTTATAATACGTGCATTATAATATGCTGAACTGTGGATGATATATGAAATGATGAAAAAGGAATTAGTGTGAATAGCCACAGCGATACACTGGGAGTATGGAATAGAGAACCAACTATGGAATGCCTGGGGGAAATGTAGGTGATGGATGACATTTGCTAAATGTGCACAATTTATAAAGTTGCAAATGCATCATAAGACCACACATGCTTTTCCTGACTAACACTCCTAACTGTACTTTTGCTAACTATAAGTGTGTACATTGTATTCGTATGCATGGGTTAACCGGCAGCTATTCACCTATTGTGTAAGACATCATGAAATGCTGGAGGCAACTATGGAATGTGATCACATTGTATATGAAATTGTTGAGTGGGAAATGTAATAAATTGAACATGATATTGATATGCATATGAGCAATGTTGTGAATAGATTATGATTAATAATGTGGTGTTTTATTTGAATTTGTAACGCCCCAATTTTCGTAGCCTAATTGTTATCTGATAGAGTCGTGAATTTCTCACAGTTCCGACCTGCCACTATCGGAATAGATAGTTAGATATTAGACTCGAATCGATTGTCTCAATTCGTAGAGAGCCCTGCATTTTAAAATGACTGCATGCAAGTTACTCGGTCCTGACATCGTCCAATAATCCCTAATCTTGTTCCGTTGTGAATTTCTAGAAAACGCTTTGAAAATTGTGCCAAAAAGTGTTTTTACCTTTACTTTTCAAAAAAGTTACTTTTGCCTCAAAAGACGTGCAAAGTTAGTAATGATTACTTAGATTTTGCCATAATTACTTGGATCCTGTAATGATTGCACTTTTCGCCGTAATCATTACTTAGCCGTCGCAATGATTGCACTTTTTCATCGTAGTCAGTGCCGAGCCGCTGCAATCATTGCGCTGAATCTTCCAAAATCTATTTCTGGCCAATAGAATTTCATGCAAGTGTCTCGTTTTCTGATTCGAGGACGCCTTGAAATTTGAAACTTCCTTTTGTGTTTTTTTTTCAAAATTTGTACCAAGTCTCGTCGCATTTATGACGACCAATCACATTGCATGCAATCTTAGTTTTAGAAAATCCATGCAACCTAAAAGTTTGAACCCTTGAACCGCGTGCGTGATCTTGTACTAACCTAGGCCAATTTCCATTTTTGGTAGCCGAAAATTCCACACTTGTTTCTTGCCGAATTTGTTCATTCAACCTTATTTTGTTAAAATCGTGTGCATAGCTTCATGGAATCCTATCCCTAGTTTTCATTGGCTGGCCGAAAATTCCATGCTTGATTCTTGTCACTTTGCACACAAAATTAACACATTTCTCCTTGCTTTTGGGAGCTAGAATCCGTGAGGATGGTTTCAAATATTCACAAGTCCCTAAATTACTATTCTCCTTGAAAGTTTGCACCCAATATTCCCTTGGACCCCTCACCCTTCACGTCCACTTTTGCACCATGGGAAACATGTAAATTTAGAAGCACACTAAACCAATTTCAGCAAGCAAAGATAACCCAATTGGCCACCCAAAACCGTGAGCACTTCTTCCTCACTTTGCATCCATCATACCACCAAACACATGCAACTTTCTCTCAATCTCACCCATTCTCTCAAAGACTAAGCCGAGAGCCACCATCCTTTCAAGCACTCTTTTCCCTTCCTTTTCTCAAGGCAAAAACCGAGAGGACCAACCTTTCCTAGTTCCTCCATTTTCGTGCAAATCTCTCAAGGTAAGCCGAGATTCTTTCCCTTTCTTTTTCATTCAAGCCTTGGGAGTTTTGTCCAAGAGTTCATCTTTTCATTCCCTTGAGTTTGGTGGTTTCAAAGGACATTTTTGGTGGAGAATTTTGGAGTCTTTGGTGCAACCTTTTCTCGGATTCAGCTTTGCACTTGAAGATCTTGGAGTTCAAGCCTTTTCTTCATCCATTTTTCACGTCCAAAACAAGGCAAGGGGGAGTTCTCACCTTGCTTCAATTTATTTGCCATTTTCTTTGTGTTTTTCGTGATTGTACCATGAAAGCTCTATACTTTGCCTCTTGGAAATCTTTGGTGATGTGAATGAATCCTTGCATGATGGTTTTGGAATTTTCTTGCCTCAAAGTCCTAGTCTTTACCCTTGCATCTAAATTTACCCTTAAAAGTTACGATTTTTATGATTGCATGCCCATTTCTCTTTGAACTTTGTCTCGATTTTTGACTTGTACCTTGCTGAAATTTTATTTAGAATGCTTCCAATACTTGAAATGGTGATTCGAAAGTGTGTGCGTCCATGGCAACCCTTGCATGTTGTTTTCCATTTGGAAAGACTTGATTTTTCCTCTTGCATGTGTTAGATCTTCAAAAAGTTTCCATTTGTTGGCCTTGCACGTTGATTTCATATAGTGGATGCCTCGGTTTTGATCTCTTTGTGCTTGCATTCTTGTTTAAAATGTACCCTTTCTTTGGAATAGTAAAGTCGTGACCTTGCATGGCTATTTGAACCTTGTTCCTTGTGTTTTTCTCCTTGAATTCCATATCTAATGAAATTGGTACTTGGATGATGTTAGGAAGTGAATGCATGTTCATTCTAAAGTGTGTAAGTGTAGAAATTTAGAGGAATTTAATGGTATTTAGGGGCTGGACAGAACGCTATTTTTTAAGCAAAAGGTGGATTATCTCTTGTAATTTGGTGTGATTACCTTTGGAAATGATGTGTGAACATAAGGCAAGTGTCTTACGAAAATGTGTTACCAAAACTTGGCCTTGCTTGCCTCGGTTTTTATCCTTGGAATGACTAGATTATTCCAAAACTTTTTATAAAAAATTTCCTTATATGCCTTAGTTAAAATAAGGTTTTGATCAAAGGAGAAAGAGACTTTTACTTGGCTGAAATTTAGGAAAGTTTACTTGATGTGTGTAAAGAGACGTTTGGAAAAATCATGGTAAGAAATTGTGTTTTGTTGGTGTGCATTTTGCTGTATGATGTGAAGTGTTATCATGGCAAGGATATGTGAAAACTTTGATTTCTACCTATGTGTGAGGTGCTGGAAAAAGTGTGCATGATATGAAAATGTTACTAACTATGCTTGGTATTTCTTACGTGAAAAATAGTGACATGTGTGCTGAAATGTGTTAGTGAAATAGTGGTTGCTGAAAATTATATGAATTACGTGCTAAGAGTCATGAATGTGCCATGAACTCACCTAATAGTTCAATCATGCATCATTGCATCTCAATGGAATGAAATCTTGATAAATTTGATGAATGTGGAAAAAGTGCAACCTTGACATTAAAAGTGCTATGATGATAATGAACTTGTGCCCTTGGGGCTTGGAAATGGGATTGAATTGTGGCTTGATGAATGGATGAGGTGAATTATGTAATGAAACGGAGAATGTGGAATGGTTGGTGGAGTGTATGAATTGTGAGGAAAGAAAGAAGAACCAAGAGAGATGATTAAGAGTGTTGTGAGTTTGCTTGAATTGTTTAAAGGATTAGAAGGAGCTAAGATTGACCAATTTTCCTTGATTGAGTGTGAAAAACCGAGAGGTAAAATACTTAGAATTTATGTGGATTAGTCTAATTAATTAAAGGATTAGAAGGAGCTAAGATTGACCAATTCTTCTTGATTGAGTGTGAAAAACCGAGAGGTAAAATACTTAGAATTTATGTGGATTAGTCTAATTAATTAAAGGATTAGAGGGAGCTTAAGTTTGGTTGGAATTTCTTAATTGGAGAGTGAACAACCGAGAGAAGAAACCAAGTGAGTGTGGAACTTAGTGAAAATTATTGGAAACTTAGATGGAGCTAGAGGTTAATTCAATTGGGGAATCATTTAGGGTGAACCTTGAATAGCGAGAATGTCAAAGTAAAAAGTGAGACTCGATTCGAATGATAAGTAAATGAATTGAATGGATTGCCACATTAGAATGTATTTTGCTGCACTTGAATGACTGTGATTGTGGAATCTATCCACGAGAATGTTTGAAATACCATGGAATCTATCCATGTGATTAATGAGGCTCATGGAACCTATCCATGTTTGCTAAGCCATTGGCTTGTGTTGTGCATCGTTCTATTTTATTCGATGCTATGCTGCTGTGCTAATTTTGATAAAATGAGAAAACAATTGAATAAGACTAAAGATGCCACCTCATGCATCATTTCATTGCTTGAAACGACTCGAAGGCACTTACAACCGCACAGCTTGAAGGTGTTGTTGGTTCGGTCCCGAGATTGACCTACAGAGGGTGGTGAAAGGGGATCTGGAGACTCAAGTGGTAACAGGTAAGAGGCACGCCTGTGGCCGAGTCATGATCCACCTGCAAACCTTAGCCAAACCCGACAAGGACCGCGCATTCTATGGTCGTCGAGGTTCATTCCCGAATAGACCCACTGAGGGGCCAAACACCATTGGTGTTCTTTGATGCTGAGCGCATCCGATATATGTATAAATTTTATACTGTTGTGCAGAACGATGCAGGGAATGGAGTCCTTCGATTGCCTTTCCGACTCAATTGTTGAACTCTATGGTACCAACTGGGAGAGTCGCCAGTCATAGAGGATGGGATCCCCATGCATTCATATGCACATTATTGAAACATGAGAGAATATCTCTGTGAGGCTGAAACTTGCATCCATGCATCATATGCATTACTGTTAGGTAGTGAATTGGTTGTGATTATGGAATTGCTTGTGAGTGCTAGTATTGAGTATTCGTTCGATTTCTTCCATATATATCTATATGTCCTATGATGATGGAATGCCCTGATTATTCTGAGACTGCTATGAATTGTGGTGATTGATCTGCCTACGCTTGAAATGCCGCCTTCCTTGGGGTATGGCAATTATATGATGTTTGTGTTTGGAGAACTCACCCCTTGGATTTGTGTTGTTTGTATCCCTTTTCTATATGTTATAGATGGCCAGGCACAGCATGAGGGTGATGGCCTTTCCGTTTGAGGAAGACATGTGGGAGTTCGATGCCGCGACCCATCAGAGTATCTTCCGTGGCTTTGCACTCGTCGTTAATGGGAAGTATAATGGAGGCTCATGGATCACTGAGTATGTAGCTGATACCCCTGTTGAGATCATCTTTTCTGCACCCCCTGGAGACCCGCAGTTACCTTACCCTGCTCCACCCATTTCTCTATCACCCACCTTTGTTGATCCCCATACACCTACCCCTGTGACCGCACCTGCACCTGTTGAGAAGGATGTCCATATGGTGGAATCCTCAGTTAGGTGTGAGGCTAAACCTTCCTCTCCACCTCCTACCTATCCACCTCCTCATTCACCTCTTGCCACCTCCCGTTCGCCTCCTCGCACTGCTGGTTGGATTGATGATAGTGATGGAGAGCCTTCTATTGCTGCCACATCTTCTTCCCCTACCTCTTCCGAGGAATCTGACTCGATAAGAGATTATGCTCCATATTTTGTGAGATTGGGTGATGAGATGATTTTGTATTAGGGGAACTGCTTTTAGGGAGTCAGATTACTTTATTTTATATGCCTCCAACTATGTGATTTTATTTGAGTACTTTGGATTATGTTGCTAACTATTTCACTACTTTATCGTATGGAATTATTCAGTGATGTCGAGATGTTGATGTTATATTATTATGTTATAATTGTTATGATTTGAGGTAATGAACCTCCATGTGAAAAAGGGAATGTCGAATGCAATAATTTGTGCACGTTAACTCTCTTTACAAAAAAAAAAAAGTCCCAGATTTTGGTGTTTTCTGAAAATAAAGTATCAGAGACATATTTGACTATGTTAGTATTTTGGGTCGTTACAGAATTCGATATAAGCCTTATCATAGAAATTGATGTATTTGGAATATAATAATGATCGTGTATTTTATTAATTTTATGTAAATATGATATGGAAATTTTTATAGGAACTAATGTATTCATTTTGCATATGGATTGTAAAAATATATTTTCTAATATACAAATGATACTTGTAGTTATGATTTAATGATAAGAAAGGAACTCATCCTTACAAAATATTTAAGGTAACAAGAATGATGGTTAAGAACAAATTCTCAGCGTCTGGGCATGGATTGGAACTGCTCTTAGAAAATTTGTTCTTGATGATATTATAACTAAGTATTCTAAATTATATATATATATTTTGGTTATTAGTTTGTAAAAAGTATGCTTTCATATGTATACAATTTAAATTCAGTGCCTATGCACTTTATGTTATTTGAATTTGGTAATATTATCAAATTACATTTAGATTCTGATTCTTTTACTGTTTAACTTAATTGTAAATATGTTTGAAAGAGAAAAATTTGGATTTCTCACATATTGAAAATACCTAATTTGGACAAGAACCAATTTATTCTTTTGATTTGAAGTTGGAAAAGATTTAAATGATTAGTTTTAATTAAGAAATCAACTTGTTAAGTTGATTTTTTATAAATTATTATTTATTTTCCAGAATTTAAAATGTACAATGTTACAAAAAGCATCCATTGGCCACACACTCATTTCCTGACGAGACTCTTGACTATACCTTTGCTAAAAGGGGTCGGGTTAGCACACGTGTTGTTGTGGCTAACCAACGGCTATCTATGTTATGAAGTCCTCAAGGGATTCCAAGGACAATGAATAAGAAAGTGTAATGAATGTGAAATTGTGATAGGAATCCCCTTGCTGTAATTCTGGAAGAGGACTTTTCTTGGATAAAAAAAACGCACAAGGGTTAGAGAACATCGTTTACGAACTCAGAACTATATCTTAAGTTATAGAACTCGAAATTGAATGAGACCAAAATGAGGTGAATCCTCACGTTTTGGGAAGCAATTTTGTCTCAAGAATCATTGAAAAAGGATTTGTAGAATAGAAGTTATGAATAGGACTTGTTTTGGACGAAAATTGGGAAATTTAGGGTTTCAAGGGAAATGTGGTCGTGATAATGGGTGGCGCCACTTTCAGGGAGAAAGATAAGCCACAAAGACGCCACAAGGGAGGTGGAAAGCCCTTGATAAGTCTCAGACTTGGTTCAGCCAAGAACCCAGGAGAATCACTTTCATACAAAGTTTTGTTTGATAATCCAAATCTGCTTTCATTGATGTAAATGTGAATATATATAAGGGCTGCCACTTAGCAGTCACAAAACCCTAAAAGTTATTATGGGCAAGCTAGCCCATTAAAACATAATGAAAATAAAAGAAATAACAATAACTAGAATTTATTGGGCTAAATTCGTATACCCATATGGCAGCCTACTTAAACTTATGACAAACTTTATTTAGTAGCATACAATGCTTTTAAAATCCTAAAAATAAAATAAAAATATTAGCAGTTCTTCTTACATCAAGGGTCTTCAATTGGAACAATGCAATGAACCAATTTAGGCTCTAAGTCCTCCAATTTAGGGGCAACTTCAAGAATTGTTGCTACCACTT
Source organism: Abrus precatorius (assembly GCF_003935025.1). NCBI lineage: Eukaryota > Viridiplantae > Streptophyta > Magnoliopsida > Fabales > Fabaceae > Abrus > Abrus precatorius. The sequence goes on from NW_020874362.1 coordinate 15,271,202, forward strand.
GGTTTAGAGTCTCCTTAGCCTTCTTAGTTCTTGCTCTAGTCATAGGTCCCCCAAGTCCTTCAAGTGCGTTGTTTCTCTTGTCCTTAACCATGTCCTCATCAAATTGTGATGAATATGAAGTAGTATAGAAATTGTATGATTATAATATATACATTGTAACATATCAGTTAATGTTGTTATGATATATGTGTTATAATACATCATGGGTGTGATTAGGACATGTAGCAACCTGAATTCACTACATTTATTGATACTACTTTATAACATGATAATTCAGAAAACACCAAAATCTGGAAATTTTTTTTTCTTTTGACACATACACAGCTTGCAATAATAGTTCTCTTTCAAGAAGAGAGTTAACATGCATATATCTTCTCATCTCATCAATCATTAACTCACTATAAATAATATACTCATATCAAATCATCACAACTCATCATCAGAAGATACCTCAAACATATTAAATATAATGTGCGGAAACGATACGTTCATAGTTCAACAGTACGGTCAACATAGTTCAGATACAGCATAAGTAAGATAGAAATAGACTCAACTCCCTAAGAGCAGTTCCACTACAACATAACTAAAAATAACATCAATCAAGAGGCGAATAATCCTCAATAGGGTCAGACTCCTCAGATGATGTCGGGGAAGCGGAACTAGGAGTTGCAGCCACAGAATCTCCACTATCCTCCTCTATCCATCCAACAGGGTGAGGGGATGAACGGGTAGCAGTAGGTGGAACCAAAGTAGACGGGTGTGCAGGATGCATGTAAGAGGGCATGGTGGTATACCTAATGGAGGGTTCCACCACATGGATATCCCTCTTCATTGGCACAGGTGGAGAAACAGGGGACATAAAAGAGAATGGTGCAGGTGCAGTAGTAGGTCTCGCAGTAGGTGTATGGGGTCTACAGACATGGGTGGGGGAGAAGCAAACAAGGCGGGGTAAGGTAACTGAGTGTCACCAAGAGGTACAGAAAAGACAATCTCGATGGGTGTGTCGGCAGTATACTGGGTAATCCATGAGCCTCCACTATCGACTCCATGAATCACTTGGGCAAATCCGCAGAAAACGCTCTGCTGGGCTGCGCAGTCAAACACCCATTTGTCATCCTCAGAAGGAAGGATGAACACCTTCACCTTGTTCCTGTTCATCTATATAAATAAAAGAAAAATGATACGAACAACACAAACACAGGGGTGAGTTCTCCAAACATAAACAACAATCATAGCCAAACCCCAAGGAAGGCGGCATCACAGTCACAAATCCATTCAACCATTCTCACTCAGCATCATACAAAGTTCAAGCATATAATAGGGAGATAAATATAATCACAATCATAGTCAATTTCACAAACATTCAACCATCCCTAATAATAATGCATATGATGCTTGAATGCAAGTTTCCACCTGTCTCATATAGTCACTCATGTGTTATTAGCATGCAATGATGCATGGGGATCCTATTTCTCTATGACTGGCGACTTGCGCAGCATTTACAATAGGGATAGATAGATAAATTCAAGTCGTGTGGCGATCAGAGGACTCCATTCCCTACTCTGAACAGATATAATAGATAGAAAAATAATAATAGCACATCATTGATGTGAAAGGCCATACGGCACGTTCAAGAATGGACCTCTACGACCCTAGTATTATGGAGTTTACGTCAGGTTTGGCTAAGGTTTTGCAAGTGGGTCACCACCCAGCAACAGGGAGCTTAGCTGCCATGTGCCACTTAGGTCGGATGTTCCCCCTTTGGCCATCCCCAGAAGATCTACTTTGGACTGAACTTCTAATACCTACAGCTGTGCCTTTGTAATGCCATCAAGTCATTTCACAAGATTATATATGATGCATGAATAGCATTTTTAGTTTTCTTGTGATTGTTTTCTCAACTCATATCATCCAGCCATTGATGAATTCACTTTTTATTATATTTTTACTTGCCTTTTTGGTGCTCCTTAATAGAAGAAATGGACTTAGATAGTGCAAATAATATAGAAATTACATTTTGAGTAAATATCATAGGTTTATCAATTTTTGGTTAATTTGCATTTAATTACATAGATATAGATTGCAATTTTAATTATCTTGATGATTTTGCAGAATGCCCAAGTTAAATTTGAGAAATCTTGGTCCTTGGATGAAAGTTGCCCCCAAAGTAGCCACTTTTGGGAGCAAAAGTGGCAACTACAGCAAGTCTGGGCATTAAAAGTTCCAAAGTAGCCACTTTCAAGCCCAAAAGTGACAACTCCAGAAGCTCCAGGGATGCTAAATTGGAAGCATGATGCGCGTAGTTACTATGGGCTCTCAAAGTAACCACGCGCACCAAAGTAGCTACTATCAAGCCCAAAAGTGACAACTCCAGAAGCTTCAGGGATGCTAATTTTGAAGCCTTCCTGCGCGTGGTTACTATGGGCTCTCAAAGTAACCACGCGCACCAAAGTAGCTACTTTCAGCATAAATAGTGGCAACTCCAGAGAAGCGACAATCCTTCCATCATGCGCGTAGACACTTTCAAGGCCCAAAGTGGACACTTTCAAAGGCAAAAGTGGACACTTTGGTGACATGTCATCCACTATAAATAGATTTTAGGAATTAGGGTACGGGACTTTTGACACTTTACACAATTTTCTTTGCCAAATTGGGATAATTTCTTACGACATTGGAGTCTTGGGTGACAGCCAAGGGTCCTCTATAGGTTTTAATTTCCAATTTCTCTTTTGATTTTTGTTGAGTTTGCATTAATGATGTTTACGTTCTTGCATTTCTTTCTCTCTTTTGTGAAGCCCATCCACATGGAGGGCTAAACTTCCTTGTAATTCCTAGTCAATGCACATGAATCTTAAATTCTTGGGATTAATTGCAATACAAATCTTTGTTTCCTTGAATTTATTAACCCCAATCTCTGAATGAAATGGAATTTGCATGAAGGGAACATTGCTTAATGAACCCTAATTTACCTAACGAAATTCTAATTCAAAATTGCTTAATTTTGGTTAATCCTTGAGGTTGCTTAATCTTAGGGATAGAGATTGGAGCCCATTAAGATGCTTAATTTTAATTGGGATGTTAAAGTTAGTCTTCGCTTGTTAGATTAACTTAATTTAAGGGAAAGAAAGGGGATTATTAAATCATTTGGAAGAATAATGATAGAACTCATTGCTTGACTAGGGATTACTCATTTTAATTGATTGAATTTCATTAAATTTACATTTCGTTCTTGATTAAAACCCAGAAATTGACAAACCTCCCCCCAATTTACTTGCTTTAAAATACATGTTTACACTTGTTCAATGTATGTTCCCAACCAAAAATTCCTTGGAGACGATCTAGGATAACACCCTAGTACTGCATTCATTTCTTTGCATATTTGATGAGGATTAACGACAATCTTTTGCATGACGAGTAGTAAAATATCGTTTCATCAGCCATTCGGGCTGTTGCACAGATATAATAGAAGTCACATCGGACTTAAAATCATAGCATATAGCATCAAGCTAAAAGTCATCATAGACTTAGCAACATGGATAGATAATCTCCATGAGTCACATGCCTCAGCATGGATAAATAGATACCCTGAGTCTCATAATAATTCTCACTGAGTTCATAATAATAATCTCAAGATAATATAATTCAGGAACTTAGGACATAACATATAATTTCTCATCAAAATTCATAACCTCATGATTTTATAATTTCATACTCATGGATAATTTTATTGCAGCATATTACATCTTTGGACCTTAACTTAGGCGAATCATTCAAGCCTTCACAATTCATTTCTCTTTTTTTTTTCTCACTTCATTCTCTTTTAAAATTCAGCACCATCCCATTTCTCAATCCTTGTAATTTCACCATTCAATTCATCCTATTCATTTCATTATGCTTATTAACCTCTATCCCCTGGTTACCCATAATTCTCTTAATTCAAATTCTTATTTTCTCCATCTCTTCCTCACAGTTTTTCTCTCTCTAAATGGATAAATTATTAAACTTATCTCCTACCTAAACCATCAACCAAACAATTTAACTTGCACTAGATTTGAAGGCATTACCTCTCAATTTTCTTACTTTTATTTAGGGAAAACAATTCAAGCTTATGTCCTTGTCATGCTACTAACTTATACCAATTCATTCACCATTCTTTCTAAGTTCTTTCTTCTCAGATTTTCACACTTTTTCTTATAAGATAAATGTGGTTCCTCACTCTCTTTATTCAACCACTCAAATTCATGATATTCCCAATAATTCCATTTAGGTCCAAGGTCTTTTTTTTTTTTTTTGATAATTCAACCCTCAAGGGCACTAGATCAATACCAATATATCATTGTGTAATTATTTTCGCTGCACAATCTCTTAATTCATCAAGTCTTTTGTGGTGAGATGCAAATGATGCATGTAGCACTATCAATATAGACATTTCTTGGCATAACCATAACAAATAGTAAGTCATTCAAATTTTCCAGCCAAGTGTCAATTCAACCTCTTCACGGTTTTTCAAGGAATAATATCATTCATGAATAGTACCTTATTTCACATCACTTACATTTTTCCAGCAACTTATTCAAGCAAACATCACTAAATTCAAGTACCAATACCAAGCAACATCAAGGTCAATCACAACCAATTTTACAATCAATCATTCAATCACACACTCAACCAAGTCCCACACGGTTCAAGGCATTCAAATCAAGACAACACACTTTCAAATTCAGTTTTAGTTTCCTTAAAATGCAAGGTACATACAAGATATTTTTCTAAAATTTTGCAACATCTTTGGATGTCAAAACCGAGACCATCCAAGTCCATTTCTACTTTTTCCTTCATAACACTTTTTCTCATTACTCTTAATAAACTTTTCAAAATAATTTCAAGTTCCAAATCAATCAATTTCAACCTTTTTCCTCAAAATTTTTAGAACTGTCTAGCCTCTAAAATCTCATCATTTGACAAGTCACTAACAAGCAAATTAGGGAAAATCAACGTGCAAACACAAGATTCCATTATCTAAGTGCAGTATTTTAATTTTCAGCAAAGGAATATGTTTAAAAAGGGTACACCGAGACAACACAAGGGCAATTTAGTGTTCAAGCTCTCAAAATTACTAAAGGAGTTCTTTTTATGAAATTAGGTTTGGTAACAAAGTGTTCAAGACATGTAAATTCACGGTTCCAAGGTCTCAAGGGTAGATTTTCATTTATTCAAGAGATTTAGCAAGAAGACCTCTAAACCGAAACTTGTACAAAAGGTTTCCAACATATTTTCAAGTCCAAAATTTCGTACAAAGGTTGGATGTCACATCCAAGGGTTAAAAATTCAAACTTTCTAAAGAATCTCTTCACACAAAACCAAAACCAAAACCTTGAAAGTGAATCAAGTAATTTTCAAGCGAAAATCCAACAAGTAAGTGAAGGAATACAACATGCAAATTCATGGATCATGGCTTTGAAGGTGGATCATCATAGAAATCAAGGATTTCAAACATGCAAAGGCAAAACCAAAATACTTTCAAGGAAGAAATTGTAAGCACTAAATAAAGTTTCAAGCTTTGAGAGAAATCAACACATCTAAGCATGAAACCAAAAATTTCAAGGAGATCAAATGGAGTACAAGACAAATACTCAACATGCAATTGAAGGAAATTGTCTTCCAAGCTCATGGTTACTTGTTTTCAAAGGTGGATCATCATTTAAACCACGAATCCAGCAAAGAAAGTGAACAAACCGAGGCATTCACAAGGAGTAAACAACATGCAAATGTTCAAAATGCAAGCTTTTAGAGAGATGACCTCCTTTTCACATAAACCGCAAACTTAGAAGTAAATAATGTGAAGAAATCAAGTAGAATTTAACATGCAAATGGTACAACGAGCTTGATCAAAGTTATTAGAAATAAAGATGGAACCTTTACAAGATTTTACATAGTTTTCAACTAAGGAAGGCAAACAAAGGAACAAAGGATGAGAACTCCCCCTTGCCTTGAGTTTTAGGCGTGAAATGAAATGGAGAAGGGGCTGGAATAGATGGATCTCCAAGGAAAGCTTTGCTGGACCGAGAAAACAGCAGCCAAGTTCTTCAAAGTTCTCCTCCAAAGTTGGCTCCTTCCACACGAAAATTGAAAGGATGAAGGAGGAAAAAGTTTGTAATGGTGAGGTAAAGTGTTTGAGTGATTTGGATGAAGGAGTGATGGTGTTTGAGGGGTTGCAAGCTCTCGGTTTTCTTGAGAGAAATTGAGAGAGTTTAAGACTTTGAGAGGATGAGAAGTGTGAGAGAAAGGTAGAGAGGAAAAAGAGAGAGATTCTTAGTTTTTGGCTTCCAAAAGGCTTAACCTCACTTAGTAAATTTATTTATATGGAGGGTTTAAGCTTTAAGTGACCAATTGTCACTTAACATTTGTATTTTGGCTTGCTTGGCAAGACTTCCAAACTGAAAAACTGCACACGGTTTTAATTGAGTAAAAGCTGAAGTGAATTTGTTAAATTGGTGCAAGGAAAGAGGTGTCACGGTTTTTAGTGCATGAATAGTGAATTTTGGGAAAGCTTGTAGGCAAAGTTAGTAAAATTCAGCAAGCAAAATGCATGGAACACCCTAGGCAGCATGAACACAGTTTAGATATCACAAATCCCAAAATCGGCACAAAATACCAAAGCTAAGATTTTGGGGCAGCAATGCATGAAATTTGGTTGGCCGAGAAAATGCGACATGACTAGGTTGTCACTTGGACGAGACTTTTGATGTGGTGCTAAGTTTGAGAGAATGTGATTGGTTAGAATAATTATGATGTTGGCAATTTGGAAGACATGAAAAGAAAGTTCCAAAATGACTTTTGTCGGCAAATCGGGAGACAAAATCCTGTGCATGGAATTCTAGTGGTCAATACTAGATTTCAGAATATTTGGGCAATCATGATGTTTGTAAAATGGGGGACATGGTTTGTTTACATCAAAATCTAGTGGCCGATACTAGATTTGGAAATCTCCGGGTAATATTTCAAGATCTCACGGAATTTTATGCAATGATTTTGACGGCTAAGAAATCATTACCAAATCCTTGTAATGATTAGGAAATCTCACGTTTTTTGAGACAGATATTTATGATTTGACAATTATTCAAATAAGATAGAATTTAACTTTTCGGATAAATCTCTCGGGGATATTTTAGACAATACTGCTGAACAATATCAGGGAATTCTTGGACGATATTGGAACCAAGTATTTTGCATGCAGTCACCCTAAAATTCCGAACTCAGAAATAAATCAATATTCTAAAAATTAAAATTCAGTATTTATCTAATTATTCTGACGCTAGCAAGCCGGAACCAGCTAATAATTAAAATCTAATAACTACTAGCTAATTTACGGAAATTGGGGCGTTACAGGACACATGTATTATGATAGATTGATTGATGTGGTATAATACATGTATCATGATACAAATTAGTGTGAAAACGCTTGCCTTAAATATTTACAAAGATGATTGATAGGTTGTCATGTATATGCTCACCTGTGATGATGATTTGTATGCCCTGAGTGTTATTGTTAATCTAATACATATACATTAAATAATACTTTTAGTGTTATATTTATACATATCCCTTTTCTTATATCGAATAAAGAGATTTAGCGGAGTGGGAGATGCTTACCCTTACTAATATTTTTTAGGTAATAAAAGTGAAGGAATAAAGATAGTTGATCTGTTCTAGATTCATAATCCAGTGGGATTGGAAGGAAGATTGCTCTGTAGGGATTGAAATAATTTGAAAAATTGTTGATGAATCCATATTTTATTGAATTTTTACTAGTCTTTTTAGTGTTCTTTAACAGAAAAAGCAAACTTAGAAAGTGTAAATAAGATGAAAATTCCATTTAGGTCAAATATCATAGGTTTCTTAATATTTGGTTAATTTACATAGATAAAATTTGTAATTTTGATCATTTGAACAATTGTGCAGAAATTTCTAGACTTATTCCATGGATTTTTAGCCTTTGAGAAAATTTGAGTTGAAAGTGGCCACTTTCAAAAGTGATAATTGACACTACTATGAACGACGACAACTTCACTATAAATTGATTTTTGGAAATTGGGGTTGGAGTGTAACGCCCAATTTTTGTTAGTTGGCTATTAGCTCTTGAATTTTAATTATTTGCTGATTCTGACTTGCTAGTATCGAAATAATTGGATAGATGCTGAATTTTATTTTAGAATATTGATTTATTTTTGAATTTGGTATTTTAGGGTAACGACATGCAATATATTTGGTTTCATTATCGTCCAAGAATTTCTCTGATTATGTCTAGCTATACTGTCTAAAATACCCCTAAAAATTTTATTCGAAAAGTTAATTTTTGTCTTATTCAAATAATTGTCAAATCATAATTATTCGCCTAAAAAAACGTGAGATTTAGTAATCATTGCATTAGATTCTTAATTATTTCTTAGCTGTCAAAATTCTTGCACGGAATCTCACAAAATCTAGTAATCATTACTTCTAAGATTTCCAAATCTAGCATCGACCACTAGATTTTCATGCAACTAAATCTTGTCTCCCAATTTACAAATATGGTGATTACCCAAATCTTCCAAAATCTAGTACCGGTCACTAGAAATACATGCAAGAGATTTTGTCTCCTGATTTGCAAACATAATTATTTTGGAAAATTCTTTTCCTGCCTTCAAAAATGCCAACATCATGATTGCTTTAACCAATTGCCTTTTCTTGAATTTAGCACCACATTAAATGTCTCATTCACATGTCAACCTAATCATGTCGCATTCTTTTCAGCCAATCAAATTACATGCAATTACTGCCCAAAATCTCGTCTTTGGAATTTTGTGCCGACTTTTTGGAAATTGGGATATCCATAACTATTTGCATGCAACCCAAAATTATTCCATGCACTTGCTTGCTGAAATTGTACTAACTTTGCTTGCAAGTTTCCCTAAAATTCACTATTCCTACACAAAAAAAAAAAAAAAACGTGGCACCCTTTCTTATCTCATTTTTCACCAATGTCACCCAAATTTTACCCAAATGAAACCATGTGCAGTTCTTAAACTTTGGAACCTTGCCAAGTAAGCCAAATCGTAAGTGTTTAGTGGCAATTGGTCAATCTAAACTTAACCCTCCATATAAATAAGCTTGCCAAACTAAATTGCACCTTTTGGAAGCCAAAAATCGAAAACTCTCTCTCTTTTTCTCTCACTTTGCTCTCACACTTCTCATTCTCTCAAAGTCTAAAACTCTCTCAAAACTCTCTCAAGAGACCGAGAGGTTTCAGCCCACAAATCTCACCAAATCTTCATCCAAATCACCCAAATACTTCACCTTTCCATCACCAACTTCTTCCTCCATCATCCCTCTAATTTTTGTGTTGAAAGAACTCACCTAGGAGGAAGAACTTGAAGGTCTTGGTTGCTGTTTTCTCAGTCTAGCAAGAACTCCTTGGAGATCCACCATTTCCAGCCTTTCCTTCTTCAATTTCACGCCCAAAAAACTCAAAGGCAAGAGGGAGTTCTCATCCTTCTATCTTTTACTTGCTTTCCTTGGTTGAAATTGTGTAAAATCTTGGAAAGATTTCATTTTTATCTTCAATAATTTTGAACAAGCTCATTGTACCATTTGCATGTTGAGTTTCACTTGATTTCTTCACTTTTATTACCTCTAAATTTTTGGTTTTATATGTGAATGAGGTAATCCCCTTGAAAGCTTGCATTTTTGACATTTGCATGTTGTTTCCTCCTTGTGCATGTCTCGGTTGTACACTTCTTTTGTTGAAATTCTTGTTCAAATGATGATCCACCCTTGTAATCATGAAACCATGAACTTGGATGACAATTTCCTTCAATTGCATGTTGAGTTTTCACTTTGTAAATTACTTCCCTCCCTTCTAAAGTCTCGATTTTGTTTTGCATGAAGAAATCTTTTAGAAAGTTTGAGTTTTTAACCCTTGCATGTGATATTCTTCCTTTGTACGAAATTTTGAGCTTGAAATATGTTGAAAATCCCTTGTACATGTCTCGGTTTTGAGGTTGCCTTACTAGATCTCTTGAATAAATGATAATCTACCCTTTGAGACCTTAGAACCGTGAGCTTGCATGTCTTGAACATTTTGTTACCAAGCTTGAATTTATAAAAAGAGATTCTTTCATAATTTTAAGAGTTTGAGTGCTAAATTGGCCTTGTGTTGCCTCGGTTTAGACTTTTTAAACATAATCCTTTGCTGAAAATTAAAGTCCTGCACTTGGATGATGGAACCTTATGTTTGCATGTTGATTTTTCCCTATTTTGCTCATTTTGGACTCGACAAAAAATTAAGTTTTAAAGGCTGGACAGTTTTGAGTATTATGAGGAAAAAGGTTGATATGTTTTGAAACCTTGGAATATTTGGAAAAGATTGGTATGAATAATGAGAGAAAATTTTATAAAGGAAAAGGTGAAAATTAGCTTGGATGGTCTCGGTTTTGGCATTAAAAAGTGTTGCAAAGATTTGAAAAAAAAAAAAGAATCTTGTATGCCTTGTTTTGTGTAAGGAAGCAAAAGTGAAATTGAAAGTGTCTTGCCATGACTTGATTTGATTGAACCATGCTGAAATTACTTGTTTGAAAGGTTGATGGTTGCTTGTAAATTTTGCATGATTGACCTTGGATGAAAATTAGTGCAAGACTTGAATTTACTTGATTTTAGATGTGAAAATTCATGAAATTTACTTGAGTAAATTGCTGGAAAAAAATGTAATGGTGTGAGATATGTACTATTCATCCTTGATAATTGTGTTTAGAGAACCTTGAGGTATGTTTGAAGTGATGCTTGGCTGGAAATTTAGATTGCTTACTATTCATTATGAATTATGCTATGGAATTGCTATTTGAGAGCATTACATGCATCATTTGCATACCTTTATGAAAGAATTGATGAATCATAACAATGTGCAGCGAAAATGATTATGTAATATTGCAATGTTGATAATCTAGAGCCTTTGAGGGCAGTTTGATGGAAATGGACCATGAATATGATTGGGATTATTAGAAGTGCTACAATCTAATTGTTTTGTGAGTGGTTGAGCAATGAGAACGAAAAATCAGCAAGTGACAATGCAAGAAAAGAGTGCAAAAACTGAGAGGTAATACCCTAAGATCATTGTGAATCAACTTGATTAATTAATGGTTTAGAGCAGAATTATGTTTGAGGATTTGCCCTTTCCTGGAGAGAAAAACCAAGAGGAAGAAATTAAGAGAGCAAGAGTTTGAGTGGAACGATTTATGGTTTAGAAGGCGTTAGAGGTTGATGGAAATAAATGTAAAAGGAGAATTTACAATGGATTGAGGAATGAGATTGTGCTAAGTGGAAAGAGAGATTAGACTTGAAATGTGAAAGAAAAAGTAACTTGAGAAAGAGGAAATGAATTATGAAGGCTTGAATGATTTGCCTAAGTTGTGGTCCAATATATTATGTGCTGCACTAAAATTATCCAAGAGTGTGAAATTATAAAACCATGAGATGATGAAATTATGATGAGAAATCTATATTATGCCTTGAGTTCTTGAAATATATTATCTTGAAATTATTATGAACTTAGTGAGACTTATTGTGAAACTCATGGTATCTATCTATCCATGCTAAGGCATGTGACTCATGGAGATTATCTATCCATGTTGCTAAGTCTATGATGACTTTTAGCTGATGCTATATGCTATGATTTTAAGTCCATGGTGACTTCTATTATTACTGTGCAATAGTCCAAGTGGCTAAATGATATGAGTTGAGAAAACTATCACAAGAAAATTGAAAATGCTACTTCATGCATCATATATTATCTTGTGAAATGACTTGATAGCATTACAGAGGCACAATTGTAGGTATTGGAATTTTGGTCCAAAGTAGACCTTCGGTCCATATAGCTGGGTCGTGACCCGCTTGCAAGACCTTAGCCAAACTTGACGTGAACTCCATAATACTAGGGTCGTAGAGGTCCATTCCTGAACGTGCCGAATGGCACTACATATCAATGACGTGCTATTATTCTATTTTTCTATCTATGATATCACTGTGCAGAGTAGGGAATGGAGTCCTCTGATTGCCATACGACTTGAATCTATCTATATTTATCTCTATGCTAAAAGCTGGGCAAGTCACCAGTCATAGAGGAATAGGATCCCCATGCATCATTTGCATGCTATGAACACATGAGTGACTAAATGGGTGAGATCGAAACCTGTATTCGTGCATCATGTGCATTACTATTAGGGATGATTGAATACTTGTAAGATTGGATGTGGTTATGATTATAATTATCACCCTATTATATGATTGAACATTTGATGATGCCGAATGTTGATTGTGTTTTGAATTGTGTCTATGACGCCTGATAACCACGTCACAATGGTATCAAATAAACTAGATTTTCTCAACAATTTTGCAATAGAAGGAGTAAACCTAGGTCGTCTCATAAGGACATAAAATGCATTCTGTTTCTGGTTCCATCATATAGTTTCAGGTTAGCTTGGGGGAGGATTATTTTGAATTAAATTGTAAACAATAGAAAAGAATAAAGAATAATTCCAACGAAATATGAACTTCAACCAATTCAAGATCTCAATCACTACAATGCAATTCTCATTGTTACACGAATACAATTCCAACGAATTTCCAATCAACACTAATTCAATCCGACATTAACAATCTGAAATCTAAATCTAGATTATGAATTCCATCAAAACAAGAACTGCAATTGCAAATCCAATGCTCTAACGAAATTCATAACAATTGATTGATTGAGTTAGGTGAATTCATTTATTTCAAATATGAAATTCTCATTCTCTGTTTAGGATGCAAATGAAAATTCAATATCATGAAAAATGCAATTATCCTAATCAGAAAAGAGGAGGAAGGGAGAGAATTTGATAGAATCTAATCCGAAACTCAAATGCAATGTAGTTCTTGAAACCTTGAACCGATTGACAGATTAGCCTCGCTTCATGATCATGCTTGCTTCGGCTAAAACCAGAAAATACGAGAAGACGGAAGGTAGAGAGACGAAAATAAAAGAGAGGAGAAGAAAGAATTTAGAATAGAGACTTTTTGAATTCTAAAAAAAAATGAGGGAAAAGATTTTTTACATGAAGTCATAACCTCTATTTAAAGACAAAATAACTGGGCTTTAATTAAGGCTCAACTCCCTAATGAGGTTTCTAAACACCTAACTAAGTAATGTCAACAATACAATCAAATTTTGAAAATGTCATCGCAGGGCCGCAACATTGTGACGCATTTTTGGGCCTGAAGATGCTTGAACCGGAATTTTCTTCCAACAAAGAAGTTGTATATCTCTCTCTTATCTTTCCAGGGACACAAATTTTGTTCAATTCCGAGTAGTGTAGCTCTAGATATGGTCTTTGCAAGAAACTGTGTCAAAACAAGAAATTATGGCAGGAATTAAGAAAGATTTACATTTAAATCCTACATGACTTACCAACACAAATCTAAACTAATACATCAAAATAGTACACTAATGAGACTCAATTAAACTAAAAACATGGAGAGAAAGATGTACTAAAATATGACTATCAACGCCGCCTTCCTTGGGGTATGGCTATGATTGATGTTTGTGTTTGGAGAACTCACCCCTCTGTTTGTGTTGTCTTGTATTGATTTTCTTTTATTTATATAGATGGACAGGAACAGGGTGAAGGTGTGGATCCTTCCTTTTGAGGAGGATATATGGGTGTTCGACTCCGCGGTTCAGCAGAGTGTCTTCCGCAGGTTCGCCCGAGTGATTCATGGATTTGATAGTGGAGGCTCATGAATCACGCAGTACATTGTTGACACACCCATTGAGATTGTCTTTTCTGTCCCTCCTGGTGACATTCAGTTACCTTACCCTGCCTTGGTTGCTTCCCCGACTCCCATGTCAATTGATCCCCATACTCCTACTGCTAGGCCAGCTCCTGCGCCTGTGCCATTTCCTTAGACTACTCCTACTTCTCTACCCGTGCCAGTGGAGAGAGATATCAATATGGTGGAATCCTCCATTAGGTACACTACTATGCCTTTTTATATGCATTCTGCATACCCATCCACTTTTGGTTCACCTACTGCTGCCCGTTCACCCCCTCGCACAGCTGGAAGGATAGAGGAGGATGGTGGAGGTCATGGCACGATTGCTGCTTCTAGTTCTACTTCCCGACACCATCTGATGAGTCTGATCCTATTGAGGATTATTCGCCTCTTGATTGATGTCGTTATTTACTTATGTTTTAGTGGAACTACTCTTAGGGAGTTTGGTTTGTTTCTACTTTGATTATGTTGTATTTGAACTATGTTGACCGTATTATTAATCATGAACCTATCGTTTCCACAAACTATGATTAATATATTTGAGGTATTTTCTGATGATGAGTTATGATGATCTTATATGAGTACATCATTGAAATTGAATCATGAAATGATGAGATAAAAAAAAATATGCATGTTAGCTCTCTCCTAGAGAAAGAGAACTATACTTGTAAACTGCATGAAGGAAAACAAATATTACCAGATTTTGGTGTTTTCTAAACTATTATGTTATATAGTTGGTATCAATGTTTTAGTCATTTTGGGTCACTACATGGGTAGCTTTTTACACTTTTAGATTTTTGCCATTTTGGGAACACTTACAGAGCTTAGGTCAGCCTTGGGTGACAGCCAAGGACCTAACCTAAGGTTTGATTCACATTTTCTCTTTACTTTCCTTTGATTTTTCATTCATGTCATTGAATTCTTTTTGTTTTCATCTTGTATTTGTGAGACCCATCTGTATGAAGCGCTAAGTCTTTTGTAATCCTTAGTGAGTTCAATTGGATTCTTGAATTCCTGGGTTATGAATGTTAATACAATTCCTTTTCCTTCATGAATTTCTTTTTCCCAATCCTTTGAATTGAAAAAATGGTTGAATAAGGGAGACATTGCTTAATTAACCCTAATTTGTTTTAATGAGATTTTTAACTTTGGTTGCTTAATTCTGAGTTAATTTCTAAGGTTGCATATTTGCTTAAATTTGTATAGAATTTTAAGGTTGATTCTTGCTTGTTGAATTAACCTAATTGAAAAGAAGAGGAAGAGTGTTAAATGTTGAGAGGAATAGGGATAGAATCACATGAATGAACTAAAGATTGCTACATCTTATTGATTGAATTTGACAATTTCATTGATTACTTTTTACATTAAATCTGAAAATCAAACAAAACCCTTTTTTTTAATTGCTTTCATAGTGAATGTTTATAACTTATTTAATGCACATTTTCAACCTAAGTTATCAGAGACAACCTAGGCTTGCATCCTAGACTACATAAATTTTCTGTATATTTTGATGAAGATTGGTGACAAATCTTTATGCAATCTGAGCAATCATCAAATTGGTGCCATTGCCGGAGAGTTTGATGATAATTTTTGCATTGAATTTGTTAAACACTCTGTTTTAGTGTTCAGTTTTTGAATTTTCTGCATTGTGAATATATTAGCATTGATATAGCTTCAAAATAGATAGAGTAGTTCTGCATTTAGGTACATATTTCTGCTATTTTTTGCTACTTTTAGGTATTACTTTCTATGTTTTTAGTTTTACTATTCTGCATTTTTGAATTTTTCTGCATCCTTGCGCTGTTTTGCTGCATTATTCTGCAGAATTCGTAGTTTAATACTCCATATTTCTTCACACCTGCTTGCAATATTTCTGCTCTTTATTACTTAGCATCTTTGCCTCATTTTAGTTCACTTAGACATCAATTTTTTTGCATAATTGTCATATACACATTCTGCATTTTTGTTACTCTATATAGTTTACTTCTTTTCACTTCTCGTAGTTAATTTCTAATGCATGACTAGATCAAATCCTGGAGATTTGTATCCACTAGATCAAGAGATAGATAGGACATTTCATAGTAACATTAGAATACATAGACATAATTCTAAACACTTTGAGGAACTTTCATCTCCTTCATCTATCTACTCTTCATCACATTCTTTGATTTTGAACTTGAAAAAATGGCTGACAATGAAAGAACATTAAAGGAATTGAAAAAGACTTAACTTCGTGCAAAAGCTTGAGTTGAAGATGGTTGAGTTGAAGATTGAACTGAAGGAAGTAGAGGACATGAGCTTAAAAGATGAAAAATCAAGTGTTATGTGTTGGGCGTAGCCACTTTAGGGTGCATAGAGTTAACACTTTGAAGATGAAAACCCATGAAGATCAAATAAAGTTTCCATTCTAAGTAATGAGAGTAGCCACGTGCAGAAGAGAGTGTCTACTCTAAGTGCTGAGAGTAGCCATGGGCAGAATTGAGTGTCCACTCTAATTGCTGAGAGTAGCCACATGCAGAGAGTGTCTACTCTAAGTGCTGAGAGTAGCCACGCGCAGAAGAGAATGTCTACTCAAAGTACTGAAAGTAGCCACTCAAAGCTGTGCGTGGACACTCTGGTCACTTAAAGTAGCCACGCACAAGGCTTATTTGCACAAAACATATGCGCGTGGACCCTTTAAGTGCTGAGAGTGGCTACGCAAAATAACAGAATTTTAAAAATCACTTCTGATTGTCAACTTTAGATGATTTGAGTTCTTATTTTAGTTATAGAAGCTTCTAGAAGACCTTTCATGCTATAATCCTTAGAGATTAAAGTATGGAAGTGGAAAAGGCGAGAAAAACATTGGAAGTAAAAGTTAAGAGTTCAAAATTGGAAGCCTTTTGCCATTTTTTCTTTTCTTTTTATTTCCACACCTTAGGATAGTTAGAGAGGGAGATTGGGGACGACTTGATGAATCCATATTTTTAGTAGTATTTTACTGTAGTTTTAATACATTTGATAAAGAAAATATGTCGGAAAAAGTAGAAAAACTCATAAAAGTAGAATGATTAAAGGTTTTATTTAAGTGCATAGTTATTTTAGCATTTATGAATTTTCTATGTAGAAATTAATAATTCAATCATGTTTTTGTAGGAAACTCTGAGCAAAATTCATGAAGATGGAAGATCAAGGGAAGGATAGAAGAAAAGTAGCAAAACTGGATGCAAGGAACAAGGTTTAATGGAGTTTGACCTGGGCGTGATCACTATCGCTAGTGAAAGTGATTGATCCAGAGCTTAAAAGTGAAAGGGAATCTGTGCGTGATCACTCTTGTCAACAAGAGTTATTGTTCCAAAGAGTTTTTCAGCAGAGCACAGATGCGCGTGACCACTTTCGCTACTGAGAGTGAATGTTCCAGACAAGCTCCAATCATAGCTAAATGCGCGTTGTCACTTTCACTAATAAAGTGAACGTTCTAGAAGAACTTTATTCACAGTAGAGATGCGCGTTACCACTTTCACTGATGAAAGTGAATGATCCAGAGAAGCTTCAATCAGAGCGAGGAGTGCGTTATCACTCTCGTCAACAAGAGTGATTGTTCTAGAGAGACATGAAGCCATACAAGTTGCGCGTGGCCACTTTTGCTCATGAAAGTGAACACGCGCACATCTTGACTCCCAGCGTTGCCACTTTTATGAAGGAAAGTAATTGTTCCAGTCTCAGAGAACACCAGATAAGCTTTTGCGTTGCTATTTTAGTGAAGAAGAGTAGTAACGTGTAGATGGCGAGAAACCTATAAATTGCCGAAAAGCTCAAAATTTTGGATCTTTTGTTCATTTTTCATTTCCATTTAGTTTTTTGGTGTGGAGAGAGTCTGAGAAAGCGATTGGGGATGAACATCGAACTTCAACCTAGAGGAATCAGATTGAAGATCGGTTGAAGATTCTTCTTCTGCGTTCATTCTCCTCTTCTTTTTTTCTGTTGTAATGGCTACTTGAACCTTTCATAGTTAGAGATTGTGAATCCAAAACGAATGTGTTGAATCGATTCTGGATCTAGATTTTGAGTATTTGAATGGATTAAGTGATTGATTCTGCATTTTACGTAGTGATTGAATGGAAGTTTGATTAGCTAATTATAGAGAAACTCTTATCAATGGAAATTGAACTTGTTTCTCATATCTAAATCAATTACCAGGATTATAGATTTCTTAGGGATAAGATAACTTAATCTTGCAATCTTCTAGTTTCTAACACTTAAAGCAACATTTAGTTGAACCAGATCTAAGAAATTAGAGTGATTTAATTGAATGTTAGATTCATTGAGTTAAGGAATTAACCTTTGATTAAAATAACGTGAAACTAATTGTCATTCCTTCTAATTACTTGAATGTTCAGAATTTTATTGATTCAACACTGAAGTTTTGGTAAAACAACTCCCTAGCTATGTTCTCTACATTTGTTAATCACATAATTGCATGTTCATTGTTCTATTTTCCTTTCTGATTTTAATATCTGTCACTTTTATCTCCAAAATCCATCTGAGTCGTGAAGCTCAACTAATTGTGGACTTATGAAGTGATAATTGAGTACTTTATTCCTTGAGGATGATATTTGGGACTCAAACACAGTTCTATCATTTTTTATAACTTGCTACAAAAACACTAGTACACTTGCTAGTCAAATTTACTTCTGTTTTGAAGGTGACAAGTTTTTGGCGCCGTTGCCGGGGAATATTGTTTTCAATATCATTAGTAATAAGAAAGTAATTAGATTGAGCATTTATTTTCTTTAAAGTTTCTTCTATTATTAGATTACATTTAGAATTTTTCTATTTGCAATCTATTGAATAGTTAATTCTGTAGTTGTTTGAATCTGATTTCTGATATATTTTGTATTTTATCAAGTAGTTATTTTGCATTTATACAAAATTCGTATTCTGTTTTGCTGTAATTTTTAGATTTCTGTACTTTATTGTTTTTAGATTTCTGCCATGAAATCTAGTCAAATTCGTTTAGCTCAACTAGTTATTGATTTGTGAAGTGGTAATTGATAGACCTAATCCCTAAGGACGATACTTGGGGCTCATATTGATTTCTAAATTGTATTAGTTGCTACAACTACCTAGTACACTTGCTAGTTAGTTCTTTAATTTTGTGACACTGCACCTGACATAACTTAGCAAACTCTATGCATACAGTATCCTAACATTGCTGCTCCTTTTGTTCTTACAATCGGACTAATACACTTGTTGCCTAGATTTCATGGCCTTGCAGGTAAAGATCCACACAAGCATATCAAGGAGTTCCACATAGTTTGTTCGACCATGAGTCCACAAGATGTACCTGAAGAACATGTCAAATTGAAGGCCTTCCCATTCTCTCTGATGGATGCTGCCAAGGATTGGCTTTACTATCTTCCTTCTGGATCTATTACCAGTTGGGACAACTTGAAGAGACTTTTCCTGGAGAAATTCTTCCCAGCATCAAGAGCTGCATCTATAAGGAAAGAAATTTGTGGGATAAGACAGCTTTAAAGAGAAACACTATGAATATTGAGAAAGATTCAAGAGATTGTGTGCTAGCTGCCCTCACCATCAAATAAGTGATTAATTGCTCATCCCATGGATAGAAGCATGATAGACGCTGCGAGTGAAGGGGCATTGGTAGATAAGACTCCAGTTGCAACCCCCAATTTGATTGACAACATGGCTGCCAATTCTTAACAATTTGCAACAAGGCAAAATTCTTGTGTTACCAGAAGTGTAAATGAAATCCAAGTTGCTGAATCTAGTAATCTGGAACACAAGCTTGATGAATTAACATCCATGTTGAAGCAATCGACTTCTATGCAGAGAAGTGCTACTGCATCTTCAGCTCCTCCACCAGCCATTCCAGCCATGCTGTGTGGCATTTGTTCAGCTACAGACTATTATACTGATAACTGCCCTACACTGCAAGAGTTTGACACTCTGAAGGTAATCCTCAAGCTTGTGTTACAAATATTTATACTCGTAAGTTTCGTTTTCAGCATTCGCAGCAACAACCCAATTGGGATCTATCTTCCAATAGGTACAACTCAGGCTAGAGAAACCATCCAAATTTGAGATGGGGGAACAACTCACATCAGCATAATCATAATTTCTTTTAATGTATGCTCACTCGTTCTAAGTGCTCTACAACTTGTTTATTTGATTCTAAGTGCTCTACAACTTGTTTAGTTGCTATCAATATTCATAGTAACTACTCTCTGTGAATATATTGTGTCTGCTCATTTCATACACGCATTCCTGATCTGATTCAGTTGCACTACCATGTAACTGCATTTTCCCTTACTACTTGCTCTGAATTCTAGAAATTTGATTTGAAATTAGACCCATTTTGCTGCACATGCTTTTTACCTTAGCTGATCTAGTGGAATTCATCCTCTGCATTTTATATATGCTCTCTGCATTTTCACAGCCTAATTCAGAAGTTGAGAACTCATTTGATTGGATCCAAATGCACACTGTGTATAAATTTTCCAGACCATCAAATGAACCTCTTTTGATGACCATAATTCATTACATGACATTTGCTGTTCTGCATTTTAAACACATGGATTATGGATTTTATTTTGGAACTGTTATTGCTGTCATAGTAGCTACCTATAACACATAGTGGTCACTTTACTGAACCTAATTTGTTGCTTGAATTTGCAAGTGTATGTGTCTATATTTTATTTTCTTGCTGCTGAACTTCACTGAAAGTGTCCACTTTCATAGTGGTCACTTTTATCATTTCAATATTGCAAAAACTGACATAATTCACACATAATGATCACTCTGCATATGTTTAATTGTCTGATCTTTCACTGTCAAAGTAGTTACTACCAACTAGCATAGTAGTTACTTTTGCATGCAGAACTCCTCTGATTTGTCTTAATTTTCTCTGATTTCTGCACATTTGCTGTGAAATTATATCCACATAGTACCTCTGCATTCTGTCATGCTTTACTGCCAAAGTAACTGCTTTCATTCATCATATTAGCCACTTTCTGCTGCAGCAATGCTGTAAATTGCCTGCATTTTCTCTCCTTCATTTCCAAATGGTGTGAAATTCTTGCTACAGGGTTAATTATGCACTATCACTCATTTATCCCTTTTTCTATGTGCAGATTAATGGCAAACACTCCCAGAAAGAACGCACCCAGAGCCAAGAGAGCCAAGACAGCTGCCTCTTCATCTAGGCTTCAGCCTGCACATGATCCCAGATTTCGGTCCCTGGCCCATGAGAATTTCTTCAAAGCCAATATTCTCAGGCGACACATTGTGTAGGACAGGAATTTTGACCTGCAAAAAGGGACCTACCCTCAATTTGAGCAGGAAATCCAGAAAAGGGGGTGGGATTTGTTCACCACATGTGTTGGGCATGGGTGGAAGGACATCACCCAAGAGTTCTATGCAAATGCCTTCAGGGTTAAGGGAGATGATTTCCCCTATAGGCATTCCATGGTCAGAGGCAAGGTTATAGACTTCAACCCTGCCAACATCCAGAGGATCCTCAACATCCCTCTTCCTGAAAAGAGGCCTGGACAGCTGGACTACACTATTTTCAGCTACTTGGAGGAGAAGGACTACAAGCCAATCCTTCAAGCAATATGCAAGGCTGGAGAGAACTGGGAGTTTGACATGAAGCTCCAGCCTAAGAACCTAACTACAAAGCACCTCCTTCCACCTGCCAAAGTCTGGAGCATCTTCATCCTTAGCTCCTTCATGCCAGTCATGCACTCATCTACCTTGGCAGTGAAGAGGGCAGAGCTAGTTTATGCCATCATGACAGGGATGCCCATCCATGTTGGCGATGTTATCAACAATGCCATCATGGAGATCCTAGCTAGGAAGAAGGACTCCATGGGTTTTCCCTCCATCATTACTATGCTCTGCCAGGATGCTGGAGTTGACTTTGGGGAGTATCAGCAGAAAATCAGAGCAGCTCCCTGCATCACCACAGCTATGGTGAAGGAGCTGTTTAAAGCTAAGAAGAGCTCAGCCCCAGAGATACCTCCCCAAGTTGCAGGGAAGAAAGGCCTTCCTTCTAAAATGAAAGACTAGCTGAAGGAAATAGCTTTGCGACAAGATGCTATACATGCTGGTCAGAAGGCTGCTCTGACCCTTGTAGAGACCATGTTACTCAACATAGGGAAGAAGATAGGAATAACTGCTGACCAGATCTACTATGCCCCCACCTTCCCAGCCCCTTATCTTCGAGCAGCAGTTCAGAATGATCTTCCACCTTTCACACCTACAGCAGAAGAGGAGGAGGAAGAGGAAGATAGTAGCTCTGAGGGTGAGCCAGTACCAGACCCAGTTGCAGCAGAGGGGCAGGATGATGAAGACACTGATATGGATGCAGCTGATGATGATGACCTCTCTTCCAACGCTGATGAGGATGCAATATAGTCTGACACTTTTATTTCTGTTATTTATTTAACCTTCTCTTTCATTGTACATATTTTTTCTGCCAATTTCCCTGTAATTAGTACACTTTTCTTTTTATTTTCCCTGCCTTTAACTTCCCTTTACTGCTTCTACTCTGAACAACAACTTAACTCTTTCATGCTATTTATATATATTATCTGAGTTTGAGTTATTTTATTCTGCTGGTGCTGAATTTATTGTCTCTGTGCAGAGAATGCCCTCAGTTCCATCAAGAGGAGCATCATTTTTTTTTTTGCCCATGAGTTGAGGCACTATCATTCATGAAAGGGGGGGTGAAGTTCTTTGCCTCTATTTCATATACTCTTAACCTCATTTTTCCTACACAATTATACATTAAAATACAAAAATATATTTTTATTCTTTTTCTTTTTGATTGAACCCAATTTTGTAATTCCAATCTTAGACTCTCATTGCAATTTTCATTCAATTTATGAACACACTCCACTTTTGTAAATAGTTTTCTCTCCATGCCATGCTGAATATCTTTTCTTCAAGGTGAATTATCCTCACATGATGTTAAGTAATTATCACCATTTTTACCATGGTAGAGAATTGAGCCCCTAATTTCCTTTCTGTGTGTATGCTTCATGTAATTTTGCATCTATTCTCTAGAACTTTCCCTGCTTCTTAATTTAATATGCATTATGCAATTTTTTTATCTAGATGATTGAGGCCTCCTTTACACACACACACAACCACTCACCATTGCCCACCTTTGCACCTTATTGCATTACATTCCTTTCCTTTGCCAAATTTAGTTTGCCCAAACAATTTTTCTTGCACCTAATTTTTCTGTGTTGCAAACATTAAGTTTGGGATGTTGATTTTGACGGTAGTTGCTTGAGGACAAGCAACCTCTCAAGTTTGGGGTGGTAGACATCATACATGTTACTAATACATGTCAAATATATATATATATATATATATAAAAGCTCAAATTTGAAGGAAAAGAGTGGTTGCCAAAGTCCAAGAAATCATAAAAGAGAGAATGAAAAAGGAAAGAAAATAAAATGAAGCAAGGTCCATGAGATTGAAGAGATCTTCACATAATGAAAAATGATGAAAAACAACATGAAAAATGCTTGAACCTCTTAGGCTACCTCATTTGATGCATTTCATTCTAATTGTTGTATTCACTCACTCAAGAGGATTCCCTTATCTTGAAAACCCACCTGAGCTTTTGACCCTCCTTGATCAAATTGAACCTTACCTATCCCTATTTGTGACCAACCAAGTCCTTTTGATAGGTAAATCATTGTATTAAGGCAAAAGAGATTGAGAATATGGGCAAGCATATGGTAGGGTAGAGCAATTTGCATGTGTTGAGGGAAAATACCTAGCTTGAAACACTGACGAGTGAAGAGTGAAACACCACCTTGTGAGCTAGATAATTTCTTTGCATTGTGTGAAGTATGATGAACCTTGTTGAATTTTTGTTTCACTTGTATGGGACTTTGCATAAAATTGATTGATATGAGTGTGCTTTCTTTGTTGAATGACTCCATGATTTTGAAATGGAGGAAATGCATATTAGAGTTGAAAGATTGGAACAGAAAAATTTTGAGAAAATTTTTTGGATAAGTCTAACCCTTTTTACTTAAGTCCTTGAATTTTGGTTTGCTTGAGGACAAGCAAAAGTTTAAGTTTGGGATAAGTCTAACCCTTTTCTCATTTCTTTTGCTTTTACATTAATGTTAATGAGTTTTCTGCATTTCCCAACTGCGTTTTTGACCCACATTTCCATAGAGGGCTAAGTTTGTGTAATCCTTAGTGAATTCACATGGGTTCTTGAGTTCCTTGATTTTAATGATAATACAAATCCTTTCTTTACATAAATTACTTCTTCCTAGCCTCTTGAATTGAATTAATGGTGAATGAGGGGGACATTGCTTAATTAACCTTAATTCGTTTTAAGGAAATTCTAAACTAGGGATTGCTTAAGCCTAGGTTTAATTCTAAGGTTACGTAATCTTATATGAGAGATTAGAGCCTAACAAATTACGTAATTTCGTTAGGACTATAAGGTTGATTTTCGCTTGTTAAATTAACCTAATTCATGGGAGAGAGGATAAGTGTTAATTCTTGAGTAGAATGATGATAGAATCTATATGGATGAACTAAGGATTGTTGTTTTCTATTGTTTGAATTAATTAAACTCATTTGCTCATTGCTCTTTATTTTGATTTGAAACCTCAAAACCCCCCATTTTAATTGCTTGTTCAATTAATGCCTTCAACATGTTTAATGAAGATTAATAACCAATGTTCATGGGAGACAATCTAGGGTTACCCTAGTACTACATTCATTTGTTTAAATTTTGATGAGGATTTACGACAAATCTTTTAAACACCTCTAAATAAACCATCATCAGTGATCTCAAATCTGATCAAGAGGAGAGATTACTGTAGGTTTTGAGAGATCATAGGAAGGTCATTGGTTGGACTCTTGCTGACCTTCCTGGGATTAGTCCTGCTATTTGTATGCACCAAATTTTATTGGAGGATGAGTTTCGACTTGTGAGACAGCCACAGAGATGACTCAATCTTACTATTTTAGATGTTGTGAAGAAGGAGGTCACAAAGATATTGGTAGCAGGTATAATTTATCCCATTTCTGACAGTAAGTAGGTTAGTCCTGTACAGGTGGTTCCAAAGAAGACTGGGATGACTGTGGTGAAGAACCAGAATGATGAGTTGGTTCCAACCAGAGTTCAAAACAGTTGGCGAGTTTGTGTAGATTACAGAAGACTTAACCAGGCTACTCGCAAGGATCATTTCCCTCTTCCATTCATCGATCAGGTTTTGGAGAGGCTAGCAGGTAAATCCCATTATTGCTTTTTAGATGGATTTTCTGGATACATGTAGGTTTATATTGCACTAGAGGACCAACACAAGACCACATTCACCTGCCCATTTGGCACATTTGCTTACACCAGGATGCCATTTGGTTTGTGCAACGCTCTGGGCACCTTTCAGAGGTGTATGGTGAGTATATTTTCTGACCTTTTGGAGAGTTGCATAGAGGTGTTTATGGATGATTTTACTGTCTATGGTTCTTCATTTGATGCATGCCTAGAGAATTTATCTAAGGTGTTACATAGGTGCATCCAAACTAACCTTGTGTTAAATTTTGAGAAGTGTCATTTTTTTGGTCACACAGGGTATAGTCTTGGGTCACTTAGTCTCCAGTCAGGGTATTCAGGTTGATAAGGCTAAAATTGATATCATTGCTTCTCTACCTTACCCCACTTTTGTGCGAGAAATGCGTTCCTTCCTTAGACATGCAGGTTTTTACAGGAGATTCATACAGAACTTCAGCTAGATTGCACCATTGGAAAACCATTTTTACACTGGCTTTTGCTCTGGGATACATTTCATCTCGTCTCTCTTGCACGGAATCTTTGGCACACTCTTGGTGGGACTTGGAGCTTCAAGCGACCGTAATTGAAGACTGGGAACTCATCACACTCCAGTTTTGCTATTTCTTTTCTTTATGACTTTGTTTACGATTGTTTTAGTTCTTTTTTTTAGCATGAGTAACTAAGTCCATAGCTAAGGCTATGGGAACTATCGTTCATGAATTTATGGGATTTGATGTTTGAATCTAAATTTGATTTTCGCTTTGTGATTAGATTTTATCCTATTGAGCTTCTTTCTTAATCCTAATTAATTATATCGTGAGGCGACCGTACCTCGGTTAATTAATAAAACTATAGGATAAAATGGGACAAAGGATTAGGTAGACCAAACCAATCTTTCCTTCTAATTGTTATTAAATTAACAAGTTCATAGGTTCCTTAAGCTTTCTTAAATTTATGTCTTGCATGACCATTGGGGATGTTAATTTAGAGAAAAGAATATTAATATTACATGACCATTGGGTATAAATAGTATTCGTATGAATGATTGGTAATCACAAGGAAATCAGATTTAGAGTTAAATAGAAAAATAACATAAAGGATTGGAAGAGAAAACCCATATGCCCTAGGTTCCTCTCCGATAAGTTTAACCAAGACGTGCATTGTATTCCTTGCTCTTAGTTTTATAATTGATTTTATAAATTCTTGTTTTTAATTAATCTCGTATCTTTGAAGCTTAAACAATTGAATTAGGAAATTCTTAATAATTGGAAAACAATCCTTGTGGGATGATATTTCGGAAACTTAATTTAAGAACCCTGTATTACTTCTCAATGGGTACACTTGCCCTCCGAACAAGTTTTTGGTGCTGTTGCCGGGGATTGCTTTTTCAATATTAAGAAAATCTCAAATTTAATTTATTTAAGCAATTTGTGTTTTATTTTATTTTGTTTTGGTTATTGTTAACTTTTTCTTTAATATTTTATAATTTTCGTTTTTATTTTATCTTAATTTTTTATTATTATTTCACAATTCTTTTAATGTATGCTCACTTGTTCTAAGTGCTCTACAACTTGTTTATTTGATCCGGAGATTGAAAGAACAATTTGTAGACAAAGAAAAGAAGTGAGAGAGCAAAGAATGGCAAAGGGAAGGAGATTGATCCAAGATTACATGACACCCACTGCTAGAGGCACTCCTGGAAGCATTGCAGCACCAAATGTGGAGGCCAACAATTTTGAATTGAAACCAACACTTATAACCATGGTCCAGAACTCGATACAGTTTGGAGGCATGCCTAATGAAGACCCCAATCTGCATCTAACAAAGTTTCTCCGATTGACAGACACCATAAAGTACAATGGAGTCTCCAACGATGCTATTCGACTCTGACTTTTCCCCTTCTCAGTATCTGAAAGGGTGAATGCATGGATTTCCTTACTCTCAGACAATTCCATTAGAACTTGGGAGGATCTTACTCAACAATTCTTGGGAAAGTACTTTCCTCCATCAAGGTCCTCTAACCTTATGACGAAGATATGTTGCTTCCAACAACATGAAGCTGAATCTTTATTTGAGGCATGGGAGCGATTTGGAGAGCTTTTGAGGAGATGTCCTCATCATGATTTTCCGACGTGGAGACAGCTACAAATTTTTTACAATGGCCTATCAATCACTACCAGGGCTACAATTGATGTCACAGCAGGAGGGTCCCTCATAAGAAAAGATCCAGATGATGCATACAAACTAATAGATAAGATGACTTCTTCTAGCTTTCAGTGGCACACCGCGAACTCTTACGACATCAAAAGGAAAGAGACCGCTTCAGTCTACCAAGCAGAGAGCAGTAGCCTACTAATGAACCAAATGGCAGCCTTTGCAAAGCAACTAGAATCTTTAATAAAGGCTCAAGAACAATCTGTAAGAGCTCCTGCAAGCCCAGAATTTAAGCAAGATGATGAATCCATATTTTTACTGATATTTTAGCATAATTCTAACACAATTAATAAGAAAAATATATGAAGAAAGTAGAAAAACTCAGAAAAAAGAGAAGGAGTTGAAGTTTGTTTACATATGTAGTTATTTTAGCAATTGTAGAAATTTTGCTGAGAAATTAAGTTTTTAATCTTGTTTTTGAAGGAATAAATTGAGCAAGGATCATGGAAATGGAGGCTTGAAGACAAGGAGGAAGAAAGAAGCAAGTCTGGACTCCAAAAATACAAGACCAAGAAAGTGCAGAATGGGCGTGATCACTATTGTTAGTAAAAGTGATCACTCTAGAGTTTAAAGAAGAAGAAAGCTTGGGCGTTACCACTATTATAAGTAAAAGTGAACGTTCCAAAGAGCTTTCAACCTGCCGAGTTGCGCGTAATCACTTTTATTCATAAGAGTGATCACGCGCAACCACTTGAACTCTGCGTAGTCACTTTTATCAGTAAGAGTGATAGTTCCAAAGAGCCTTCAATATCAGGAAAGTTGCGCGTGGTTACCTTTTCTCATAAAAGTGTAAACGCGCAACCATAAACCTTCTGCGTGGCTACTATTTCTCATAAAAGTGATAACGTGCAAATCTGGGAAATTCTATAAATAACAGAAACGTGCAGATTTTTTGGGGTTCAGTTTTTTATTTTCAGTTTTTAGTTAGATTCTTGTTAGAGAAAGTGAGAGAGAGGAGTGGGGATTCAAATCTTGGAGCTTCACGAAGAGGAATTGGAGTGGAGCAAGCTTCCATGGCATTTCTGAGTTTCTTCTTCTCTTTTTCTCTTTCTTTTTCTTTCTCTACTGTCATGGCTGTGTAATTTCTTCATAGTTAGGGATTGTAGATCTGAAACGAACATGTTGAATTGATTTGGATCTGAATTTCAAGCTTTGGAATAGATTGAGTGATTGATTCTGCACTTCACGTGGAAATTGAATGGAAATTTGATTAACTAAATTCAGAGGAACTCTTGTCAATGGAAATTGAATTTGTTCTTCAGATCTGAACCAATCACCGAGATTATAGTTTTCTTAGGGATAAGAGGCTTTGATCTTGCAATCTTCTGGTTTCTTACACTGAAAGCAATATTGAATTGAATTAGATCTAAGGAATTAGAATGGTTTAATTGAATGTTAGGTTCACTGAGTTAAGGAATTAACCTCTGAATAATATAATGTGAAACTGATTGTCAATTTTTCCAACTGCTTGTTAATTTAGAACTTCATTGATTAAACATTGGAGTTTTGGTGAAGCAATTCCCTAACTATGGTTTCTCCCTCTGTTATCACATAACTGTTTGTTCATTGTTCTATTTCTGCAAGTTTCTTTTACTCCTAATTGTTCTGGTTTGTTATTATTACATGTTAATACTCTCCTTCCAATTTCGAAAAAGCTCAAATGGTTATAATTCTATGAAGTGGTACTTGAAATCTAAATTCCCTTTGGAGACGATATTTGGATCTTAAATTTACTCATTACTTGCTGCAATCCTAGTGCACTTGCTAGTGCTACATTGCGAACAACACAAGAGAAGGCAAACTTCATGGGCAATCACAGTTCAGGGTGGAGGAGTAATCCTCCTAACTCTTGGGGAAATGGCTTTAGAAGTCAAAATTTGAGTGTTTATCGCCCTCCTCATATGCAAAATCAAGGAGCAAGACCAGAAGGGAAAGAAGCCCCTAGATCTCAGTCCAACTTTCAAGATCAGATGATGCAATATGTGCATTACTCTGATAAGAGGATGACCGAGCTTAAATCCAAGTTGGACCAACATATTGAGAGAACTGATAAGAGGTTCGCAGAGGTTAAATCTGAAATACAAGCCAGCTTTTCTAAGATGAGTGCACAATTGGAGCAGATTATGAACCTTCTAAGTCAAAGAATGATGGGAACATTGCCATCTCAGCCTGAACCTAATCCAAGGGAGCAATGCAATGCCATCACTCTTAGAAGTGGGAAAAAATTACAAGAATTGCAGAATAGAGGCACAAGCACGCCCATGCTTATAAAGAAGCATGCCCATGTTGATTCTACATGCACGCTCGTACTTACTGATGAGCATGCCCTTGCTGAAATAGAAGCATGACCGTGCTTATACAAGCACGCTCATGATAGTGATCAAAGCACGGTCGTGCATTACTATGAGCAAGACCGTGCTTCAAGCGCAGAGCTTGAAAAAGAAAAGAACAAAAAGCCTCTTATTCAACAAAGGCCCTATGAGCCTAAGAATATTAATATTACATGACCATTGGGTATTAATAGTATTCGTATGAATGATTGGTAATCACAAGGAAATTAGATTTAGACTTAAATAGAAAAATAACATAAAGGATTGGAAGAGAAAACCCATATGCCCTAGGTTCCTCTCCGATAAGTTTAACCAAGACGTGCATTGTATTCCTTGTTCTTAGTTTTATAATTGATTTTATAAATTCTTGTTTTTAATTAATCTCGTATCTTTGAAGCTTAAACAATTAATTTAGGAAATTCTTAGTAATTGGAAAACAATCCTTGTGGGACGATATTTCGGGAACTTAATTTAAGAACCCTGTATTACTTCTCGATAGGTACATTTGTCCTCCGAACACTTTAGACAAATTTCGTTCATATTTGCTAGGCTCTAGGATTATTGTATATTCTGACCATGCAGCTTTGAAATTCCTGTTGAAGAAGCTCGATGCTAAACCCAGATTGATCAGATGGATGCTTCTCCTTTAGGAGTTTGATATTGAGATCAGAGATAGGAGTGATGCAGAGAATTTGGTAGCAGACCACTTGAGTAGGATTGAGGGGGGGGGAATGTTGATCCCTTTTCGATTAGAAATGATTTTCCTGAGGAGCAGTTGATGCAGTTACATGATATTACTCCTTGGTTTGTTGATATTCTGAATTACCTGGTTGCAGGTGTCTTTCTTACAGATACGTCTAGAGCACAGATAGCCAAACTGAAAAGTGAGGCTAAATATTATGTTTGGGATGACCCTTATCTGTGGAGATTTTGCAGCGACCAGGTGATTCGAAGGTGCATTCCAGATCAGGAGATCCATTATGTGCTTCATTTTTGTCATAGTTCACCTGTTGAAGGACATTATGGATCATATAGGACAGCTAGGAAGGTGTTGGAGAGTGGGTTTTACTGGCCTACCATTTTCAGAGATGCAAATCAAATCTCCAACACCTGTGAGCATTGTGAGAGAGCAGGGATGGCCATTACACAGAGACATGAGATGCCCTAGCGGCCGATTATTTTCTGTGAGGTTTTTGATGTTTGGGGTATTGATTTTATTGGTCCATTTCCTGCATCTTTTGGTTACACATTTACTTTAATAGCTGTTGATTATGTTTCCAAATGGGTGGAGGCTAAGGCCACCAAAACTAATGATTCTAAAGTTGTTGTGGATTTTGTTAGATCTAAGATTTTTTGCAGGTTTGGTGTGCCTAAAGTCATTATTAGTGATAGGGGAAACCATTTCTGTAATAGAAGCATGCAAGCTTTGCTTCATAAATATGGGGTTGTGCATCGAGTGTCTACAGCTTATCATCCTCTTGTTTACCCTCTTTGGGCCTTTATAACCCTTCCTTGATTTTAGCTCATTATAAGCCATATAGTGAAAAACCATGATGTTCCATAACCTTAGGGATTATAGGAGCTTTGGAATTGTTTTGGGAATGGGTCTTTAATGAGTGTGGGGGTGCCTCTGGGAAATACTTCTATATTATGGATATTGAGTTGTTTGGTATTTATAAGAAAAAAAAAAAAAAGCAAGCAAAAGAAAAACAAAATATATGTATATATTTAAAAAAAAAATGTGGGAAACCATTAGGTAAGAAGCTAGGGGTAATCTTTTTGCTTATTTGAACTTATTCCCCATTGCTCCTCTTTTCTCTTTGGTTGTTTAAGCCTCAATGTCTTTTTCATCTAACCTTTACTGTGGCCACATTACAAGCTAAATAAAAGTCCTTTTGATATTTAATAGCATGTGTTTCAAGTTATGGAAATTAGAAGCTTGTCAAAGCTTGAGTGTGCTAGTTTTCATGTTGTGTTGAGCCTAAACACTAGCCGAAAAAAAATATTTGAGAGTTGAGAGCTATACACTATCTTGTGAGTTTCTATCATTTTTGAATCTTTCTTTATTTTGACTTGCCTTCTTGCTTACTTTTAATGTCATTTGTGTCTCATTGATTGTTTGTTGCCTTGATTCTAGAAATGTTTTTTCTCTTTCATATTTTAGTACATCTTTCTCTCCATGTTTTTGGTTTAATTGAGCTTCATTAGTGCATTATTTTGATGTGTTAGTTTAGATTTGTGTTAGTAAGTCATTTAGGATTTAAATGCAAATCTTTCTTAATTCCTGCCATAATTTCTTATTTTGACATAGTTTCTTGCAAAGACCATATCTGAAGCTACACTACTCGGAATTGGACAAAATTGGTGTCCCTGGAAAGATAAGACAGAGATATACAACTTCTCTGTTGGGAGAAAAGCTCAGTTCGAGAATCTTCATTTCCAAAATTGCGTCACAATGTTGCGGTCCTGCACTGAAATTTTCAGAATTTGATTGTATTGTTCATTTTACTTAGTTAGGTGTTTAGGAACCTCATTAGGGAGTTGGGCATTAATTAAGCCCAATTATTTTGTCTTTAAAGAGAAGTTATGACTCCATGTACGAATTCTTCTTTTCCCTCAGTTTTTTTAGGATTCGAAAAGTCTCTATTTTAAATTCTTTCTTCTCCTCTCTTTTATTTTTGTCTCTCTACCTTTCATCTTTTCGTATTTTTTTGGTTTTGGCCGAAGAAAGCATGATCATGAAGCAAGGTTAATCCATCAATCGGTTCAAGGTTTCAAGAACTACATTGGATTTGAGTTTTGGATTAGGTTTTATCGAATTCTCTCTCTTCCTCCTCTTTTCTGATTAGGATAATTATGTTTTTCATGATATTGAATTTTCGTTTGCATTCTAAACAAAGAATGAGAATTTCATATTTGAAATAAGTGAATTCACCTAATTCAATCAATCAATTGTTCTGAATTTTGTTAGAGCATTGGATTTGCGATTGCAGTTCTTGTTTTGATGGAATTCATAATCTAGATTTAGATTTCGGATTGTGATGAATCCATATTTTGACTGATATTTTAGCATAATTCTAACACAAATGATAAGAAAAATATATAAAGAAAGCAGAAAAACTTAGAAAAAGAGAAAGAATTGAATTTTGTTTACATATGTAGTTATTTTAGCAATTGTGAAATTTTTGCTTAGGAATTAAGTTTTTAATCTTGTTTTTGTAGGAATAAATTGAGCAAGGATCATATTCATGGAAGTTTGATGACAAGGAAGAGGAAAGAAGCAAGTCTGGACTCCAAAAACTCAAGAATAAGAAATTGCAGACTGGGCGTGATCACTATTGTCAGTGAAAGTGATCACTTCAGAACTCAAAGAAGAAGTGAAGCCTGGGCGTTACCACTTTTATTATTAAAAGTGATAGTTCCAGAGAGGCAAAATATCAGGAAAGCTCTGCGTAACCACTATTGTCACGACCCCTTTTTATAAGGAACCGAGAACATTGTTTCTACATCACAAACTTATTTGAAATAAAGTATAGAAAATATAATTATGAAATTCTCTTCTCATTCAAAATAAAACAGAGTTTCTTACAACAAATATCCAACAGAACAACATAATATTACATTTCGTTCATAATATTCAAAAATACCCAAAATTATACTACGTAGCTCCCTCTACATGAGGTCTTAAAATATAAGGAAAAAGGACTTAGATGCAATATTACTCGACTTCAGCTTCTATCATTTCTCCACTGGCCCCGCAGCCTGTGAAGTAGATGCAACACCTGCTACATCTGCTCACGTACCACCGTACGATCATCGCAGTACACAAGCACACAACGACATAAAAAGAAATGCAAGGGTGAGCTTACCAAACTTAAAATAAAATCATATATATAGAGCAAAATACTTCTCACAGCAATAATCCCATGCATTTCCAGCCCATCTAATGCACAACATGAAAACAGTTTCCAACTGGTTTCACAGCCTAAGTAATCCAGAAGGAACCAAGCCAGTCCGGGAGCGACCCATTCCGGTATCTGGATCCAGACAGCACAGCACAGCAGCTTAGCATGAACTTACCGTTACACGTCTACCCACCTAAACATGTAACTCGGCTCTATAATGATGCAAAACATATATCTCAGCATGATGCACACTGCCAAAATTACTTTAACAGCTCAGCTAAGGCAAGTTTAAGATAGATCAGCCAAAATCTCAGCATTTTAAATCAATTAACAGCAGTTACAGCTTAGAAAATAGCTTTTATTCAATAGATCTAACAAAATCATATCAAAACATCTTAAAATAGCATATTAAACCGTTCAAAACGTAGTTCATAGGTTAAAGTAAACTCCCCTTACCTCAGAAAGATGATTCACACTAGATCTACCGAATATTACTTGTTTTAATGCAAGATTCACCGAAGATTCGGCTTTAGAATGAAGTTTCTCCTAAGAACACCATGAACTTCTATGAGAAAGAGAAGGAGAAGAGAAACGAACGGTAAATCTAGCTTCAAACTTAAAGAAACTTACTTCAAATCCTTCAGAATAGACGTAGAATCTCAGATCTGGCGAGAAATTTAAGTTTAGGAAGGTTTAGTATGAGAGAAATGGTGGTTTTTGGCCTTAGAACCTTTGAGAACCTTGGATAGGGGTGAAGAAATGAAAATTTCGTGTGAAGCTCCCTTTTTATAGAAAATTTTTGAAATTTACTGTTCACCGCCGGAAACACTGTTCAGGGCACTATTCATGCCGGAAAATACTGTGCACGCGTACTGTACACGCACTGTACACTTATGTGACGTCAGCAATGACGTCGTGATGATGTCACTGATGACGTCAGCAGTCACTGTACATACACGGTTTTCACTGTTCATACACGGTTTGCACTGTTCATACACGGTTTGTACGCGGTTTGCACTGTTCATAGGCAGTTTTCATGTTCATCTGACACTGTTCATACGGTACTGTTCACTTTTTTTTTTTTTTTAAATAATTTCAAACTCCATCTAAATCTATTCCAGTACCAAATAATCCTTCAATTAACATTGAATAAGTATAAAATATTATAGATTACTCAATAATAAATCTCTAGCCTAACAACTATTGTCATCAAAAGTGATCGTTCCACAGAATCTTCAACTTGGCGAGCTGTGCATAGTCACTTTTATCAGAAAAAGTGATAACGCGCAACTACCTTGGCTCTGCGTTGTCACTTTTATCATCAAGAGTGATAGTTCCAGAGAGCTCTCAATATCAGGAAAATGCGCGTGGCCACTATTTCTGGGAAAAGTGTTAACGCGCAACCAAAAACTCTGCGTAACTACTATTTCTCATAAAAGTGATGACGTGAAAATCTGGAAAATTTTATAAATACCAGAAACGATCTGGAAAAAAAGGGGGATTCTGTTCATTTTCAATTTTTTTAGTTAGTTTCTGGTTAGAGGAAGTGAGAGAGAGGAGTGGGGATTCAGATCTTGGAGCTTCACGAAGAGGAATTGGAGTGGAGCAAGCTTCCATGGCGTTTCTGAGTTTCTTCTTCTCTTCTTCTCTTTCTTTTTCTTCTTCTGCTGCCATGGCTGTGTAATTCGTTCATAGTTAGGGATTGTAGATCTGAAATGAACATGTTGAATTGATTTGGATCTGGATTTCAAGCTTTGGAATAGATTGAGTGATTGATTCTGAACTTCACGTATGAATTGAATGGAAATTTGATTAACTAAATTCAGAGGAACCTTTGTCAATGGAAATTGAATTTGTTCTTCAGATCTGAACCAATCACCGAGATTTTAGTTTTCTTAGGGATAAGAAACTTTGATCTTGCAATCTTTTGGTTTCTTACACTTAAAGCAACATTGAATTGAATTAGATCTAAGGAATTAGAATGGTTTAATTGAATGTTAGGTTCACTGAGTTAAGGAATTAACCTCTGAATAGTATAATGTGAAACTGATTGTCATTCTTTCCAATTGCTTGTTAATTCAGAACTTTATTGATTAAACATTGGAGTTTTGGTGAAGCAATTCCCTAGCTATGGTTTCTCCCTCTGTTATCACATAACTGTGTGTTCATTGTTTTGTTTTCTGCAAGTTCATTTTACTTTTAATTGTTCCAGTTTGCTGTTATTAGATGTTACCACTCTCCTTACAATTTTGAAAAAGCTTAAATGGTTATAATTCTATGAAGTGATATTTGAATCTAAATTCCCTGTGGAGACGATATTTGGATCTTAAATTTACTCATCACTTGCTGCAATCCTAGTGCACTTGCTAGTGTAGATTGCTAACAACAGATTGTTAATGTCATATTGAATTAGTGTTGATTGGAAATTCGTTGGAATTGTATTCGTGTAACAATGAGAATTGCGTTGTAGTGATTGAGATCTTGATTTGGTTGAACTTCATATTTCGTTGGAATTATTCTTTGTTCTTTTCTTTTCTGTTGTTTACAATTTAATTCAAAACAATCCTTCCCTAAGCTAATCTGAAATTATATGATGGAACCAGAAATAGAATGCATTTTATGTCTTTATGAAATGACCTAGGTTTTCTCCTTCTATTGCAAAATTGTTAAGAAAATCTAGTTTATTTGATACCATTGTGACGTTGTTATCATGCACCAAGAGATAAAAGGGAAAAGATTAAGAGTGATGCCAAACATTATATTTGGGACGACCTTTATTTATGGAAATTTTGCAATGACCAAGTCATTAAAAGGTGCATGCTTGATAAAGAGATTCCATCCATACTATAGTTTTGTCATGCCTCAGCTGTAAGAGGTCATTAAGGACCTCAGAGAACAGTAAGAAAAGTGTTAGATGCAGGACTGTATTGGCCCTCAATTTTCAAAGACTCATGGCAAACATATTCCACATGTGAGAGATGCCAGAGAGCGCGAGGGTGATCACTTGGTGACAAGAGATGCCCTAATAGCCCATATTATATTGTGACATCTTCGATGTCTGAGGTATTGACTTCATGGGACCCTTCCCATCATCCTTTGATTTTCTTTATATACTGCTTGCTATTGATTATGTCTCGAAATGGGTGGAAGCCAAACCCACTAGGACTAATGATGCCAGGGTTGTTGCAGATTTTGTCCGTAGCAATTTTTTTGCAGGTTAGGAATTCCTAGAGCCATCATTAGTTATCAAGGAAGTCACTTATGCAATAGGACAATGGAAGTCTTGTTGAAGAAATATAGAGTTGTACATAAGGTTTCCACTCCCTACCACCCACAGACAAATGGGCAAGTTGAGCTCTCTAACAGAGAAATCAAGAAAATACTTGAGAGAGTAGTTGATGATGGTCTTTTTCGAGGTGTTTAAAAGATTTGTCGTAAATCCTCATCAAAATTTAAACAAATTAATGTAGTACTAGGGTAACCCCAGATTGTCTCCCATGAACATTGGTTATTAATCTTCATTAAACATGTTGAAGGCATTAATTAAACAAGCAATTAAACATGTCGTAAAGTGTGTGTGCGTGCTCAGGTTAGGGATTATATATGGTTACGCTGGGCACGTGACAATTTTTTTTTAAAAGAAATGAACGTTGTAAAATTCATTGATCCCAGCGTAATCACTATTATTCAAAAGAGTGAATGTTCCAGAGAGTGAATTTTTCAGGGTGAGGCGCACGTTATCACTATTGCTGAGCAAAGTGATAACGCGCAGCAAAGTGATAACTTTTTTCAATAAAAGTACTAACGCAGAGATATTAGAAGTTTACTTACCTGTGCGTAGTCACTCTTGACAGAAAAAGGAAGTGTTCCAGAGAGCTCATTTTCCCATTTGTCTCTGCGTGATCACTTTTATCAGTAAAAGTGATTGTTCCAGCAGAAAACCTCAAATTGCATTCTCTGCGTAGCTTCTTTTCTGCAATAAGGTGACTCATCTCATTAATCAAATACCTCTAAAACCTCAATTAATTAAATTTTCACTCTTGAATCAATCAAATACACACTCTTCACATTGAATCTCAGTTCAAGTATCTCAATTATGCCTCAGAAAATCAGATTCAGTGGACTATTCACATACATTATGCAGAAACTTCCAGAAGTTGGTAACATCAGATTATGCAGAATACTAAACTCTTAACTACACATTTACCTCATCAATTCTCAGATTAAGCAACAAATGCACCTCAGAAACTCAGATTCAGCAATATTTGTGTAGAATTTTTGTAGTATATCAGAAATTTACAGAACAATAGTATGCAAAATTCTAAAAACACTATAGAAAGCTTAAACTGGGTTAGAAATGTGAGTTGCCTCTCACAAAGCGCTTCTTTAATGTCACTAGCTTGACACTAGTTGTTCCTCACTCAAGAGGAACCAATTTCAAGCATGATATGTTTCTTGCAAACTCTTCTCCATGATAGATCTTCAGTCTTTGGCCATTGACCTTGAATTCCCTCCCTGTTTTCTGATCTTCTATAAGAATTGCTCCAAAGGGAGATGTTTCCTTTATTAAAAATGGTCCAGACCATCTAGATTTCAATTTCCCTGGGAACAATTTTAACCTTGAATTGAATAACAGCACTTATTGGCTAGGTCTGAAATCTTTTCGCAGAATGAACTTGTCATGGATTCTCTTGGTTCTTTCTTTGTACAACTTTGCATTCTCATATGCTTGCTGTCTGAATTCCTCCAATTCATGCAGCTGCAGAACTCTCTTCCTTCCAGCACTTGACAGATCGAAATTAAGCCATTTTGTAGTCCAATATGCTCTATGTTCCAGCTCTAGGGGTAGGTGACAGGCCTTTCCAAATACTAACTGATATGGAGACATACCAATTGGAGTTTTAAAAGCAGTTCTGTATGCCCACAATGAATCATCCAGCCTCTTTGACCAATCCTTCCTTGAGCTGTTCACTACCTTCTCCAGAATTTGCTTGATTTCTCTATTTGAAACCTCCACTTGTCCACTTGTTTGTGGATGGTAAGGAGTAGCAACCTTATGCTTCACACCATATTTCATTAATACAGATTCAAGATACTTGTTGCAGAAGTGAGTACCTCCATCACTTATTAGCACTCTAGGCACACCAAATCTTGAAAAAATGTTCTTTCTTATAAAAGAAATCACTACCTTTGCAACATTTGATCTGGTGGGAATTGCTTCTACCCATTTAGACACATAATCCACTGCCACTAGAATGTATTCGTGTGAAAATGATGGGGGAAATGGTCCCATGAAATCAATCCCCCATACATCAAACAATTCCACTTCTAAGATGTTGGTTAATGGCAGCTCATGTCTTCTTGATATATTTCCAGTTCTTTGACATTTGTCACAGTTTTCTACATACCTTTTGGCATCTTTGAAGAGTGTAGGCCAAAAGAAACCTGCTTGCAACACTTTTGCAGCAGTTCTTGAACTTGCATGGTGGCCCCCATATTCTGAATTATGACAATGCCATAATATCTCAGCTTGCTCACTTTGTGGAATGCATCTTCTAAGTAACCCATCTACTCCAATTTTGAACAAGTATGGGTCTTCCCACACATAGAATTTGCTGTCATGTAGGAACTTCTTCTTTTGTTGCCAAGTAAACCTCTTTGGTATGAATTGAGTGGCTTTAAAATTTGCAATGTCAGCAAACCAAGGCATGTTATTCACTGCGAACAGCTTTTCATCTGGAAATTCCTCATTTATTTCCAATGATTCAGTGGTTGAACTCTCCAAAGGTAATCTGGATAGGTGGTCAGCAACACTGTTTTCTTTCCTTTTCTTGTCTTTGATCTCTAGCTCAAATTCTTGGAGGAGTAGAATCCATCTTAATAATCTAGGCTTTGCATCCTGTTTTGTCAAGAGATATTTAAGAGCAGCATGATCAGTGTATACAATCACTTTTGAACCCATTAAATATGATTTGAACTTATCAAAAGCATATACAACAGCTAAAAGTTCTTTTTCTGTTGTTGTGTAATTCACTTGTGCAGGATTTAACACTTTGCTTGAATAATAGATAGCATGTAATTTCCTATCTTTTCTCTGTCCTAAAACAGCACCCACTGCACTATCACTTGCATCACACATGAGTTCAAAAGGTAGTTTCCAATCTGGTTTTGCAAGAATAGGTGCAGAAATCAGTTTCTCTTTTAAAACAGAAAATGCATGCAAACAATTATCATCAAATATGAAATCTGCATCCTTTATAAGTAAATTACTCAAGGGTTTAGCAATCTTGGAAAAGTCTTTTATGAATCTTCTATAAAAACCAGCATGTCCTAAAAAACTTCTAACTCCCTTAACATTGATAGGTGGAGGCAATTTACTAATGACTTCTATTTTAGCTTGGTCCACCTCCATTCCTTTCTCTGAAATTTTGTGACCAAGGACAATGCCTTCTTGTACCATGAAATGACACTTTTCCCAATTTAACACAAGATTAGTGTCTTGACATCTCTGCAAAACAGTGGATAGATTAGCTAAACAATCATCAAAAGAATCACCAAAAACAGAGAAATCATCCATGAACACTTCTATGATGTTTTCTACCAAATCAGAAAAAAATAGAAAGCATGCATCTTTGGAAAGTGGCAGGGGCATTACACAAACCAAATGGCATTCTCCTATATGCAAAGACTCCAAATGGACATGTAAATGCAGTTTTCTCTTGATCTAAAGGATCTACAGCTATTTGATTATATCCTGAATACCCATCAAGAAAACAATAAAATGAATGTCCAGCAAGTCTTTCTAACATTTGATCTGCAAATGGTAGTGGGAAATGATCTTTTCTAGTTGCATCATTTAATTTCCTATAGTCTATGCACATTCTCCATCCAGTCACAGTCCTAGTAGGGACAAGTTCATTCTTTTCATTAGGTACAACTGTCATACCACCTTTCTTTGGAACAACTTGGACTGGACTTACCCAATTGCTGTCAGAAATTGGGTATATTATTCCTGCATCTAACAGCTTTATGACCTCTTTTTTAACTACCTCTTTCATGGTTAGGTTTAACCTCCTTTGTGGCTGCACAACAGGCTTAAAATTCTCTTCAAATAAAACTCTGTGCTTACAAAATGAAGGATTTATACCTTTCAGATCTGCAATACTCCATCCAATTGTAGATTTGTGTTCTCTCAAAATTCTGAGCAATTTTTCCTCTTGTTCCTCCTTAAGTTCGTTATTGATGATGACTAGATTTTCATGTTTCTCATCCAGAAATGCATACCGCAGGTGTGAAGGGAGTTGTTTCAGTTCTAGCCTTTGCTTTTCCTCTTCTTTATCATCCTTTTCTAGCTTCTCCTTCACTGAATTTTCTGTAGATTTTCGAATTGGCAGAGCTTCTAGTTGCTGCTGCACTTCCTTAATGTATTCTTCATGCAGAAGTTCAGATTTGTTGCTCCCTGCAGATATTATTTCTTCTAACACAGCAAGTTCATCAATTTCATTAATATGGTGTTGTGTAATGAAAGCATCCAGTATATCTACCTTCATACATGTGCTATCTTCAATTGGATATTTTAAAGCTTCAAACACATTAAACACTACCTTCTCATCTTGAACTCTAAGTATAATTTCACCTTTCTGCACATCTATTAAAGCTCTCCCTGTTGCAAGAAATGGTCTCCCTAGGATCAAAGGAATGTTAGAATCCACCTCCATGTCCAGAATTACAAAATCTACAGGAAAAATGAACTTGTCAACTTTAACTAATAAATCTTCAACAACTCCATATGGATAAGTGTATGATCTATCAGCTAGCTACAGTGTAATGTTGGTGGGCTTCACTTCCTCTATGCCAAGTTTCTGCAGAACAGTCAATGGCATCAGATTTATGCTTGCTCCCAAGTCACACAATGCTCTTCCCACAGTGCAGTTTCCTATTTCACAAGGAATGCTAAATGATCCAGGATCTTTCATCTTTTGAGGAAGTTTTCTCTTGAGAATGGCACTGCACTCCTCTGTCAAAGGTACTGTTTTGTCATGTTCTAGCTTTCTTTTTCTGGAAAGTAGTTCTTTCATGAACTTTGCATATGAGGGCATTTTCTCCAAAGCTTCTGCAAAAGGAATGTTGATTTGTAATTTCTTAAAGACATTCATAAACCTTTCAAATTGTTCCTCTTGTTTAGGATTCTGAACTCTTTGAGGATAGGGCAGCCTCTTGTATTTTTCTGGATCTATTGGCTTACAAGCTTCCTCAAAGAGTTGCTTTTTGGTTTTCCTTTCAGAATTCATGGGAACTTTTTCTTTTTCTTCTGAATGGTCTTTCTTTAATAGCTTAAAATTTCCTTGTTGCAGATCTTGTTCAATGTTTCTTTCTGCTACATTGCTCCACTCCTTGTAGTTATGGCTTGACATTTCTCTTTAGGATTGATTACTGTATTGCTTGGAAATCTTCCTTCATCCCTGCTGGATAATTGTTCAGCTAATTGTCCAATATGTGTCTCTAGTTTCTTCATGGAAGCTTCTTGGTTTTTGAAGCTTGTTTGAGTCACCTTCATGAATTGTAGCATAGTTTCTTCCATCTCAGTCAACCTCTCATTCATAGGCTTGGAAAATTTCTGATTTCCTTGAGGTTGAGTGGACGAATTTCTCTGAAAATAAGGCTGTTGTGTTGCTGGACCTGCATTAGAAAAAGGCAAATTTGATTATTCCAATTAG
Organism: Abrus precatorius; assembly: GCF_003935025.1. Taxonomy (NCBI): domain Eukaryota; kingdom Viridiplantae; phylum Streptophyta; class Magnoliopsida; order Fabales; family Fabaceae; genus Abrus; species Abrus precatorius. The sequence continues at coordinate 15,313,530 of NW_020874362.1, forward strand.
AATACTGCTGAGTTCTATTATTCGAAAATTGAAATCCAGGGGGATATGATGGCTGTGGTCTCTAAAAATTATTCATATAATTCACTAGCTCTTGTGGTTCACTTGTGGATGCCTCACATGCACCATTTGCATGGTTTCCTCCACAAAAGTCACAACTTAGCTGACTGGTAGGCATACTCCCTGTTTGCAGATTGTTGATTTGTTGTGTTAAGGCAGCTAATTGTTCTGAAAATAATTGATTTTGTAGCTGATTTTGTGCAAGAAAAGTTTCTAGAACTTTAGCTTCATGACCAGAGTTTCTTCCTTGGTTCCTTGAGTTTGAATTCTGATACATTGAAGATGCCATCATGTCAATAATCCTTTGAGCTTCTTCCAAGGACTTTGTATTTAATGAACCTCCAGCAGCAGCATCAACCATTGTTCTTGTTACTGCATTCATCCCATTATAAAAAGTCTCTAATTGCATCCAATCTGGAATACAATGATGTGGACACCTTCTAAGCAGTTCTTTGTATCTTTCCCATGCTTCATACAATGATTCTCCTTCTTGCTGCACAAAGGATGTAATTTCTCCTCTCAACTTAGCAACTTTGGATGGAGGGAAGTACTTAGTTAAAAACTTATTCACAAGTTCTGTCCAGGTTGTGATGCTTCCTTGTGGTTGAGCTTGTAACCAACATTTTGCTCTATCTCTCAAGGAAAAAGGAAATAGTCTTAATCTGATAGCTTCTTCACTAACTCCATTCATTCTTATGGTGTCACATAGCTGCAGAAAATTTAAAATATGCAGGTTAGGATCATCAGAATTTCCTCCAGCAAACTGATCCTGTTGGACTAAATGTAGTAGGGCAGGTTTAATCTCAAAATGGTTGGCTTGAATAGTTGGCCTAATTATAGAAGAGTTAAAACCTTGCATGTTAGGAATAGCATAGTCCCCTAATGTTCTAAATTTGTTCTGTTCTGCCATTTCTATTGCTGGATTTGGTTGTCTTAAGGGTGTAGATGTTCTTTTCACTCTAGGATTACTCTGAGATTCTGGAGAAGGGACAACTTCTAACTCACTATCACTCCCTATGGCTTTTTCTGCTCTAGACTCTTTTCTCAATCTTCTCAAAGTTATGTCTATGTTAGGATCAAAGACCAGAATTGATTTATTCTTGTTTTTACCACGCATATACAAATCAGTTGAAGCAAAATTAGACCACAATTGATATTTAGAAATGTACAACAGAATTCATGCAAAATCTATCAGTAAAAGCATATAGAAACTTAAATCTAGCAGTTGCAGAATTGTAAAATCATGTACAAATATGCAGAATGACAATTACAACTATGAAGAACAATGAAAACTGAATTTATGCAGATAACAAAGATGTAAAATTTTTATGCAGCAGACGGAATTATTATGCAGAATATTACACAAGGTGCAGTAAAATTATGCAGAAAGCAATTTGAAAGCAAAGCAACAAATTAATTGCTCAATCTAGTTACTTTTCTACTACTAATGATATTGAAATGCAAAATTCCCCGGCAACGGCGCCAAAAACTTGTTGTTAGCAATCTACACTAGCAAGTGCACTAGGATTGCAGCAAGTGATGAGTAAATTTAAGATCCAAATATCGTCTCCACAGGGAATTTAGATTCAAGTATCACTTCATAGAATTATAACCATTTAAGCTTTTTTGAAATTGTAAGGAGAGTGGTAACATCAAATAACAGCAAACTGGAACAATTAAAAGTAAAATGAACTTGCAGAAAACAAAACAATGAACACACAATTATGTGATAACAGAAGGAGAAACCATAGCTAGGGAATTGCTTCACCAAAACTCCAATGTTTAATCAATAAAGTTCTGAATTAACAAGCATTTGGAAAGAATGACAATCAGTTTCACATTATACTATTCAGAGGTTAATTCCTTAACTCAGTGAACCTAACATTCAATTAAACCATTCTAATTCCTTAGATCTAATTCAATTCAATGTTGCTTTAAGTGTAAGAAACCAAAAGATTGCAAGATCAAAGTTCCTTATCCCTAAGAAAACTAAAATCTCGGTGATTGGTTCAGATCTGAAGAACAAATTCAATTTCCATTGACAAAGGTTCCTCTGAATTTAGTTAATCAAATTTCCATTCAATTCACACGTGAAGTTCAGAATCAATCACTCAATCTATTCCAAAGCTTAAAATCCAGATCCAAATCAATTCAACATGTTCATTTCAGATCTACAATCCCTAACTATGAACGAATTACACAGCCATGGCAGCAGAAGAAGAAAAAGAAAGAGAAGAAGAAAAGAAGAAACTCAGAAACGCCATGGAAGCTTGCTCCACTCCAATTCCTCTTTGTGAAGCTCCAAGATCTGAATCCCCACTCCTCTCTCTCACTTCCTCTAACCAGAAACTAACTAAAAAAACTGAAAATGAACAGAATCCCTTTTTTTCGGATCGCTTCTGGTATTTATAAAATTTCCCAGATCTTCACGTTATCACTTTTATGAGAAATAGTAGTTACGCAGAGAGTTTTTGGTTGCACTTTTCCCAGAAATAGTGGCCACGCGCATTTTCCTGATATTGAGAGCTCTCTGGAACTATCACTCTTGATGATAAAAGTGACAACGCAGAGCCAAGGTAGTTGCGCGTTGTCACTTTTTCTGATAAAAGTGACTACGCGCAGCTTGCCAAGTTGAAGACTCTCTGGAACGATCACTTTTGATGACAATAGTGGTTACGCCCAGGCTTCACTTCTTCTTTGAGCTCTGAAGTGATCACTTTCATTGACAATAGTGATCACGCCCAGTCTGTAATTTCTTATTCTTGAGTTTTTGGAGTCCAAACTTGCTTCTTTCCTCTTCCTTGTCATCAAACTTCCATGAATATGATCCTTGCTCAATTTATTCCTACAAAAACAAGATTAAAAACTTAATTCCTAAGCAAAAATTTCACAATTGCTAAAATAACTACATATGTAAACAAAATTCAATTCCTTCTCTTTTTCTAAGTTTTTCTGCTTTCTTTATATATTTTTCTTATCATTTGTGTTAGAATTATGCTAAAATATCAGTCAAAATATGGATTCATCAGAACTCAAGGAGGAAGAAGAGGAAAAGTTGCTGAGAATTTTGAGAGAGCACAAATCAGCAATAGGCTGGAGCATTTTAGACTTGAAAGGTATAAATCCTTCTTTTTGTAAACATAGAAATTTTTTTGAAGAGAATTTAAACTAGTTGTGCAGCCACAAAGAAGGTTGAACCCAGCCATGAAAGAAGTGGTCAAGAAAGAAGTCATGAAATTGCTAGATATAGGATCATTTATCCAATTTTAGACAGCCAATGGGTGAGTCCAGTCCAAGTTGTCGCTAAGAAAGGAGGGATGACAGTTGTGCCTAATAAGAAGAATGAACTCATACCTACTAGGACTGTCCCTGGTTGGCGCATGTGTATTGACTATAGAAAGTTGAATGATGCAACTAGAAAAGATCATTTCCCACTTCCATTTGTTGACCAAATGCTACAAAGACTTGCTGGACATGCATTCTATTGTTTCCTTGATGGATATTCAGGTTACAACCAAATAGTAGTGGACCTTATGGATCAAGAGAAGACTGCATTTACATTTCTATTTGGAGTTTTTGAATATAGAAGAATGCCATTTGGATTATGCAATGCTCCTGCTACATTTCAAAGGTGTATGCTATCCATCTTTTCTGATTTGGTAGAGAAAATAATTGAAGTGCTTATGGATGACTTCTCTGTTTTTGGTAACTCATTTGATGATTGTTTAGCTAATCTATCCACTATTTTGCAGAGATATCAAGATACTAACCTTGTGTTGAACTGAGAAAAGTGTCATTTCATGGTCCAAAAGGGCATTGTCCTTGGCCATAAATTTTTAGAAAAAGGAATAGAGGTGGATCAAGCAAAAATAGAAGTTATTAGTAAACTGCCTCCACCAATTAATGTTAAGAGAGTTAGGAGTTGTCTAGGTCATGCAGGCTTTTATAGGAGGTTTATCAAAGAATTTTCAAAAATTGCAAAACCTCTTAGTGATTTACTTGTGAAAGATGTCGATTTTGTATTTGATGATGCTTGTTTGCATGCATTTTTTTGTTTTAAAAGAAAGACTTATTTCTGCACCTATTCTTGCAAAACCTTATTGGAATTTACCTTCTGAGTTGATGTGTGATGCAAGTGATAGTGCCGTAGGTGTTGTGCTAGGACAGAAAAAGGATAGGAAATTGCATGTCATCTATTATTCTAGCAAGGTTTTGAATTTTGCACAAGTAAATTACATAACTACAGAAAAAAGAACTCCTAGCTATTGTGTTTGCCTTTGACAAATTTAGATCATATTTAATGGGATCAAAAGTCATAGTGTATACTGACCATTCTGCACTTAAATATTTGTTGTCCAAGCAGGATGTCAAGCCAAGATTGTTGAGATGGATTCTCTTGTTGCAGGAATTTGAATTGGAAATTATAGACAAAAAGGGAAAGGAAAATGGGGTAGCTGATCACCTGTCCAGACTTCATTAGAAAGTATAACCACTAACTCCTTCATCAGATGAAAGGCTGCTTGTAGTAGAAGACATGCCTTGGTTTGCTGATATTGCAAATTTTAAGGCCACTCAACTCATTCCAAAGAGGTTTACTTGGCAGCAAAAGAAGAAATTCTTCCATGGCAGCAAATTTAACGTGTGGGAAGACCCTTATTTGTTCAAGATTGGGGTGGATGGTTTAATTAAGAGGTGTATCCCACAAAGTGAGCAAGCTGAGATATTATGGCATTGCCACAACTCAGAATATGAAGGCCATCATGCAAGTTCAAGGACTGTTGCAAAAGTCTTGCAAGTAGGTTTCTTTTGGCCTACACTCTTCAAGAATGCCAAGAAATATGTTGAAAGTTGTGATAAGTGTCAAAGGACAGGCAACATCTCTAGGAAGCATGAGCTGCCATTGATAATCATCCTAGAAGTGGAATTATTTGATGTATGGGGAATTGACTTCATGGGACCTTTTCCCACATCATTTTCTCATGAATACATTTTAGTGGCAGTCGACTATGTTTCTAAGTGGGTGGAAGTCATTCCTATAAGAACAAATGATGTCAAGGTTGTGATCTCTTTCATAAGAAGGAATATTTTTGCAAGGTTTGGAGTACCCAGATTTCTAATCAATGATGGAGGTACTTATTTCTGCAACAAACACCTTGAAGCAGTACTAATGAAGTATGGTGTGAAGCACAAGGTTGCTACTCTATATCGTCCACAAACAAGTGGACAGGTTGAAGTATCAAACAGAGAAATCAAGCAAATTTTGAAGAAAGTGGTGAATAGTGCAAGGAAGGATTAGTCAAAGAAGCTAGATGACTCTTTTTGGGCATATAGAACTGCCTTTAAGACTCCAATTGGTATGTCACCTTACCAATTAGTCTTTGGAAAGGCATGTCCCTTACCTTTGGAACTGGAACATAAGGCTTATTGGACCACTAAATGGCTGAACTTTGATTTACCAAGTGCTGAAAAGAAGAGAATTTTGTAGCTGCACGAATTAGAAGAGTTCAGACATCAAGCTTATGAGAATGCAAAGTTGTACAAAGAGAGAACCAAGACAATTCATGACAAGTTTATTCTGCAAAGAGAATTCCTACCTGGACAGCAAGTGTTATTGTTTAATTCTAAGCTGAAACTATTTCCAAGAAAACTGAAATCAAGATGGTCTAGACCTTTTCTAATCAAAGAAACATCCCCCTTTGGAGTAATTTTGATTGAGGATCAAAAGACAGGGAGAGAATTCAAGGTCAATGACCAAAGATTGAAGGTTTATCATGGAGAGAAAATTGCAAGGAACATCTCATATGTCAAACTGGTTTCTCCTGAGTGAGAAACATTTAACGTCAAGCTAGTGACGTAAAAAGAGTGCTTTGTGAGAGGCAACTCACATTTCTGAACCATTTTAAGCTTCTTGTATTGCATTTTGAGTTTTATCATTTAGTCTGTTCAAATTCTGCAATTTCATTTCTGTTAATTCTGCTATACTTGTTTTCTGATATTAATCTGCTGAATGAATTAAGATTTGATGTTGTGAGTGTGTATTTAAAGGATTAGAGTTTGATAAGTGAGCAAGTTGAGGTTTTAGAGAATTTAGATTGATGAAAGGAGTCACTGTTTTGCAGGAAAGGAGCCACGCAGAGACTGCATTTTGATGTTTCCCTCTAGAACAATCACTTTTGCTGATAAAAGTGATCACGCAGAGGCAAGAAAGACAACACACTCCTCTGGAACAATCACTCTCACTGATGAGAGTGATCACGCAGAGGCTGACTACAAAACATACCTTTTGGAACATTCACTCTTGCTTATAAGAGTAAACACGCAAAAGTCTGAAGGAGACACCCTTCTATGGAACGCTTACTTTTCTTGGAAAAAGTGACCACGCACAGGTAAGTACGAAAAATTTTGTGTGCGTACCTCCTTTCATTGATAAAAGTAATCACGCTCAGGAAATAAGCATGCGCGTTGTCACTTTGCCCAACAATAGTGACAACACACTCTTTATTTATAAAAATTAACCTCTCTAGAACGCTCACTTTGTTTAAAAAGAGTAACCATGCTGAATGCTTTTAATGTTGTAACGTTCACTTTTCATTTTGAAGTGGTCACGTGCTAAGCACAGCTCTAAATATTGACTAAAGTGAACACGCACACACTCTCATCCCTAACGAAATCACATTTCTCTCTGAACAATCTCTGATTTTCGCCTCTGTGTGTGTCTACCCAGAAGCAATATCTCTTTCCCACACATTTCTGCATCTTTCTTCAAGGTACGGTTCTCCTCATTTATATGAATTTGTGGTTAGGGTTATCTGTATTTGAAGTTTTTGGGAAAATGTCGAATAGGGCAAATGGGGTAATGTTCTGAGTTACTTGATTTAATAATGGAACTAGAAATATTGTAACTAAGTTTTCACTATAGTTTATGCTTTTATTGGAAGATTCGAATCTGCATTGTGCCATTTATCTGAATAAATTTATGCAGAAATTGAGTGACCTACACAGACTTCAGTGAAAATGTTTGAATTAAAATTGTTGTAAATGATTATCTGCAAGTATCTGCTCTTCTGAAATATAATTGAATGCTTGAAAAATGTCATGGTATTCATCTTTGCATTATTCTGATAAAATAGATTTTTGCTGAAAATGATTGGGTTGCAGAACTGTGTTTGAAAATTGGTTGAACCCTGAAAATAGCCCTCTATGTTACCCTGTTTTTCTATGATAGTGAATGCATTCTGAACTAGCCATTTAGGGATATAAATTAGAAATCTCTCTGAGTATTGATTGTTCAATGTTGTGCATCTGTACTTCTGCATTTGTATATTAAATTGTCCTTACAACAGACTGCATGTTAAGTTCTTAGCAAAAAATGAATTTCTGTAACTTGTTCAATTGATTTTTCTTCATAGCAGCAATCTGTACTTTTACTTTTATGCATTGTAATTTTAACCTGTTAAATTGATTTTTCATTGCAGCAAACTGAAAAATGGCAAGAACATCAAACAACACTCTAGTTGGATCTTCCAGGGGCATTTCCAGATCAAAGAGGGACAGAATGAATGGAGCTTCAGCCTCCAGACCAATTGAAATGCATGACCCTAGATTTAGGAGTCTGGCCCATGAAAACTACTTCAGGGCAAATATACTGAGAAGAAAAATTGTCCTAGACAGAGCATTTGAGATTGATGGAGAAAATTACCTTGAATACAAGGAGGAGATCCAGAAGAGGGAATGGGACTCCTTCTACTCATGGGCTGGAGAGAAATCACACAGGATTTTTATGCCAATGCCATGAGATTCAAGGAAGATCAAATCCCCAAATTCCACACAATGGTCAAGGGGATAAGAGTGGATTTTACAGTTGCCAACATCAACAGAGTGCTGAACATCAACATTGAGAAGAAAATTAGGCAGCTGGAGTTCAGCATTTTCAAGAATAGCCCTGACAAAGTTTATGTGGAGATTTTGCAGAAGATTGAAAGACCAGAAAAACTTGGCAGCTGAACCAGGCCAAGAAGCCCAAGTGCATCACCACTAAGAATTTGTTGCCCTTTGTCAAAGTTTGGAGCACATTTATTCTGAATTCTTTTATGCCAGTCAAGCATAGCTCAATATTGGCAGTAAAAAGGGCAAAACTTCTTTTTTCCATTGTCAATGACATGAATATTGATGTGGGAGAGGTCATCAGTGAATGTATCCTAAATATTTGAAAATAAAGAGAGATTCACTTGCCTTTCCTTCATTAATAACTTTACTTTGTGAGGATGTAGGGGTAGAGTTTGGAGACTATCAAGAGAGGATCAGATCTGTTTCCCCTATCTCTGTATCCATGGTGAAAGAGATCTATACCACCACCTCCTGCACCTTAGCAGCCCCCATCCCCTCTCAATTCAAGAAAGACAAGCCAATGAAGATGAAGGATGTAACGCCCCAAAAATGTAATATTGTTTGAATATATATATATATATATATATATTCTATTTTGTAGTATGATGTTTGACTTGATGGTGATAGGGATGTATGGATGTGCCTTAGTTTGATGGGAATGTGTGTGTGAATGCAGATATATGTAAATGTATGTATATGTGTGTGTATGATTGGAATTGGGATTGAAAGAAATAGATTAAGTTCTAAAGCAGAGCATTCTTGCTGTAGCGAGAAACGTCTCGCTGTAGCGACAGAGCGACAGTTTAGGGTGCATTTCTGAGTGCAATCTCGTAGCGAGATTCTACAGAAACCAGAGTGCAGTTTTCTCTGGTTTTTCGCTGTAGCGAGAGGGCGTGTCGCTACAGCGAGGTTCGAGCATCTTACTGTAGCGAGAGTGTCGCGACCAGAGGGGTATTTGAAGGGTTAGGGTTGGAGGAGAGGGATATTTTTCATGATTTCCCTCTCTATTCTTCAGAATTCTCTCTACCCAAACCCATCCCTACCAATTAAAAGCTGTCCAAGGACGTTTGGAAGCTTGATTGAAGGTTGAAATACGTTTCAAGTCTATGGGGGTAAGTTATATGGTTAAGGTTTTCAATTTTCGTCCCTCTCCTTTAATTTCTGAGGTTTCCCCTAAATTTTCTTGGGATTTCTGTGTGCTTTAGGGATGAAATCCGTGTGAGAAGGCGATTCCATCAACGTTTCTTGTCGGGTCTTTGTTTTTTTAGGTAAGGGGAGTACTTTACTCTAGTTATCTTTGTTAGGAATGAGTTTATTTGAATGAATATAGTAATGTGATAGAAATAGGAGACGAGGTTATGTGTATTTATGAATTATACGAATTGGGTTGAGTCCGGAGGTGTCTAACCTCTAGCATATTGTGTGAAATTGAGTGATGAGATTGTGTTGACATGCCCTTGATTGCAATTTGGATAATGTGAATGGTTGAAAATGAGTGTGGATGGCATGTTGAATGAATGATGATGTGTTTGGGTGTTAGAACTATGAATGGTTCAGAGATACATTGGGGGTATGGAAGATGGGGGCGGTAGTAATACCTTGGGGAAGAGAGGGTGGTTGTGACACCAACAGTGAGCGTGGGTGCACCACAGGCCACACACTCTCCTCCTGACTCGGCCTCTGATTGACACCTTTGCCTGGGGGGCTCAATACTGCACATGTTGTATTCGTGGAGCGGGAGCTATTCGGGCGACCATTCATGGTATAACTGAGTAAGTCCCTGAGGTTGAGGGCATCAGGAATCTGTGATCACAGTGCCACAGTGAGCGTGGCTACGTGCAGTGAGCACACGTGTGTTTGTGCAAATGCATGGATTCGTAATTGGTACAGTGAGTGAACCTATTGTAATTGAGAATTTGGATGTATGATGATAATTGATGTATGCTCCTAATATGATTAGAATTTATGTATAATGGGTCAGGTGAGTCTAATGCTTGTCTGTACGTTTATACTAGTGTAAAGGACTCACCCTTACGCTTATTTTTCAGGTAACCAAGACGATCAGCACCGGGCCCCTTGAAGAAAGGATGGATGACACTGCTATAGGACTTAGAAGTTTATTTTGAAAATTTAATGTATATTTGAGTCCTGTAGCAAGCTATGAAACGAACTTGTAATCATTTCCTATTAAGAACCATTTTATAAAATTGAGTTTTTGAACTACTGTTTGAATGAAAACCTCTATTTTGTTAACATTTTTATGAAATTCATTTTATTTAGAAATTATAATTATAAGGTGTTACAAAGGACACACTATCATTGATGGCTAGAAGGCAGAACCAGCTGGCTGAGAGACAGACTGAACTTCATAGCAGTGTTAAAGCTGGAATCATGCTGCTAGAGTGTGTTCTGCTGAACCTTGGTTAGAAGATAGAAATGACCAAGGATGAGATGTACCATACTCAAGATTTGGCAGAAAATGCTTAGTGCCTGCGCTCCTCAGTTTTGAAAGACCTGTCAATCTATAAAACTCATTTCCTAAAGCCAACTAAAGTGAAGGGGGAGGCAAAAGAAGAAGAGGACACCTCAGATGAATAGAATAGGACTTTTAATTTTTGTCAATTAGAATTTTTGTAAATATTTGTAATTAAATTTCAAACATTTGGGATTGTAATTACATTTTGGTTTAATGTTAGTTATGAATATTTCTGTTTTGCAGCTAATTGCCTCTTTACTTGCTAATTGAGAAAATTTTGGTGTTTTGTGCAGAATTTGTCACTATCACACAGCACTCAAACACAGGGATGTTGACACCTATACAAGCTACCATGAAAGGGGGGTTAATTCTTTACCTCTTGTTCATGTGTTAGCTTCACAATACACTGAAAATTTTTCAAAAAAACATAAAATAGTAGTATAGATATTGAACTGCTTTCTGTGAAATAATTGCATTTTAATTGAAAATTCTATGCATTCTGATTTAATTTTTCTTTTTAAGTTGTTTTTCCATTCTCAAAATGAGATCACACTTGTAATTTTCAAAATGAGGTAGACATGCCACTGTGTGCATATAATTCTGAAAAAGTGAATTGTGAGCCTCATTGATTAACATGTTCACTTAAATATCCTTGGTGAGACTTGAACCTCATGCATTTCTTGCTGTGTGTTGAGTGATCTCATATTTTGCTGCACCTCTAGAACTTGCATTGTTTCTTGATTGAATTTGTAAAATGTACAATTCACATATATGATAGAGGTTTTCTTTGTTCATGCTTAAAGCCTAAATAAACCTCCCTTGTGCTGAAATTCTTAGTTCACCCTTTTGAGCCTTTAACCTTTCTTTTGGTAAACTTTAATACTAGCCCTACTGAAAAACCACGAGTCTTATCCAAATAAGAAAGAGGCAATTTAAGTTTAACCAAAGATGATTTTCAGAATTAAGTTTGGGGTGACATGTTGTGATATTGTATGACTTTGCTTGAGGACAAGCAAAGTTTTAAGTTTGGGGTGGGTAACTGCAAAGTTATGAGTTATTTGAAAAGAAAAGTAACAACAAAAATCTGAAGAGAAAAGTGAAAAGCAAAGTATTGAATAGAAAAATAGAAAACAAATTCGTGCATAAATGCATAAATTGATATATGAAAAGCAATTGAAATGTTGCAAAAATCAGAAAATGCTGTGCAGAATTAAATGGAAGAAAAGGGAATGCAATCTCATTCTAAATTCTGAATCTCATGATGTGTAAAAATCGAATTACTGGGCAAGTGTACCCGTTGTCAGAGTAATATTATGAAAAATTAAAGTACCAAGTGTCGTATCCACAGGGACTGTTATTAAGAAATTCTTCCTTAATTGCATAATTATTAATAAATATGAAAAAATAAATTTTGTTGATGAAATTGCTAAAAGTAAAAAGATAATAAATTAAAAGGAACAGATATTCTTATGAAAATAAATTATAGAAAATAATGGCTAAAGGTATTCAAGGGAAATAGGCAAGTATTTGGATTGTAAATCCTCTTAAGTGTTCAAATAACTGAAATTCTTCTTCAACTACTTAAATCCAAACCCTTATCTCTGCAGGAAATTCTAAATTAAATCAATACCTTTCTCAAGGATAATGATTCCTAACCCTCAGTTGATCAATCAGAATCTCTTTCTTAATTAATACCCCTAGGATGCATTAGGTTCATTATGAATTTCATAATTAGGATTAATCCTAATACAGAAAACTCATGTCTTTCTATCTCTAGAAATACATTCAAGTCTTTTTAATTGAGCAATGTTAATTTCATCCAGGAATTTTACTCAAATTCAAACAAAGAAAACAAGATAGGAGAAAATTGATACTACTCAATTAAACCCAAGAGAAAAGAACATGAAATAGCATTAGAAGATTTCCAGAAAATTTAGTCAATTAGGATTCATTACGTCTAGATACTCAAAGGAAAGTTAGAACCTAAACATCTTGAAACTAAAATTACAAAAGAGATGAATTAAAACGCTTGATCCCATCCTCCTACCGTCTCTGAGTCTTTCGTCTCCAAAAACACCCCCCTTTAGGTTTGAGTCCAGTTTTTCTTTTATAAGAATTGTCCTAGGGTTTATTTTCTCGCAAAAGTTTAATTTTTGACGTACGTAAAAGTACACGCCCAAGTACACGGCCATGTACTTTGGCCGTATACATCTCTATTCTCTGATACTTGGCCTTCACAATCTTTATAGGCAGCACACGCTTATATACATGGTCATGCACCTTGACCGTGTATATCTCTGGTTCAGGTGATGCATTTTTTGACGACACCAGTGATGTACATGTTCATATACATGGGCGTGTATCTGCCCGTGTATATCTCTAGGTTCTTCTTTCTTCAATTCTCGACATCTTTAAGGTTTTCACATCCTTGATCCTTTTTCCTGAAATATAAATAAAATGAGATTAATTATAGTAATTTCTATCAATGAATAGCTTAAAAACTCTTAATTATCATAATGTAGGATTAAGTATTTAGAGCATTTATCATCTCATCTACTTGAATTGCATCTTTTCTGTTTGGCATAACCTACATTGTTTCCGAATTGATTGAACACCTACTTGTCCCTTAACCTCAATTTTACCTGAAAAGTCCTCTTGATATGAGATTTGTTACAAATTTTTATAGAGGAGATTGAGAATATATGCAAGCTTATGGTAGAGTGTGGTAAAAATGATGATTTAGAGAGAAAACAGTAGCCTAAACACTATTGAGTGATGAGGGAAACACTTCTAGTAAGTTGTGATCATGTTTCTTAGTTTTGCTCACATGAACTTTGCTGAAATACATGAACTCAAATAGCAATTCTTAGTCATAGTATGATTAATGCAGTGTGATTATCATGATGAGTGATTGGATGAATAACTTGATTGAATTAGGAAATCAGAAAATTGAGAATTGGAAATTGGAATTTTTAAGAAAAACAGTCTGTTAATTGAATTTGGAAAGTGGAGGAACTTACCCTTTGTTTGGTTTGACTTGCTTAAAGACAAGAAAAAATTCAAGTTTGGGATGGTGATGAATCCATATTTTTACTAGTATTTTAATGTAGTTTTAATCCATTTGATAAGGAAAATATGTTGGAAAAAGCAGAAAAACTCATAAAAATAGAATGATTGAAGGTTTTCTTTAAATACATAGTTATTTTAGCATTTGTGAATTTTCTGTGTAGAAATTAATAATTCAAGCATGTTTTTGTAGAAAATTCTGAGCAAAGTTCATGAAGATGGAAAATCAATGGAAAGATAGAAGAAAAGTAGCAAGTCTAGACTCAAAGAACAAGGTTTATGAAGTTTGGGCTGGGCGTGATCACTATTGTCAATGAAAGTGAATGATCCAGAGCTTACATGAAAAGTGAAGTCTGTGCATTGTCACTTTCGCTGGTGAAAGTGAGAGTTCCAAAGAGACTTCAGACTTAGCAAGTAGGGTGTTGTTTGGAATCTAATACTAGCAAGTGCACTAGTATTGCAGCAAGTAATGAGTGATTTTGAAGAACAGGATATCGTCTCCACAGGGAATTTAGATTTCAAGTATCAATTCACAGAATTATAACTATTTGAGCCACACGAATTTGGAAAGAGAGATGTAACATGCAATAGCAATAAACCAGAGCAATTAAAAGTAAAGAACTTGTAGAAAAATAGAGTATAAGATTTGTGATGAAATGAGATAGAAATGAAGAATAGTTAGGAATTTACTTCACATGAATGTCAATATTGATTCAATTATGCCTCTGAACATTCAAGAACTTGGTTAATTGACAATCAGTTTCGCATATTAATAGCCAAAGGTTAATCCCTTAACTCATTGACCCTAACAAGCAATTAAACCACCCTAATCCCTTAGGTGAAGTTCAGTTTCAAGTTGCATTAAGACTTAGAACCTTAGGATTGCAGAATTAGGTCTCCTTATCCCTAAGAAATCCCCAAATTCTGATTGCTAACTCAGATCGGAGAAGCAAATCCAACTTCCATTGGTAATTGTTCCTCTTTGATGAATCATACGAATTTCCATTCATAGATTGTAATAACAGCAGAATTCACAATTCAATTAATCCAAGAACTCAAAATTCAGAAACAAGAGTCAAATCAATACATCAATTCAAGTTCCATAAACTCCTAACTACAAAGAATTAAGCAAACATTGAAACAAAGGAAGAGAAAGAAGGAGAAGAAGAGAAGAAGTGCAAAGAAGCCATCTCTATGAGCTCCAATCCAATGCCTCTTCTTGGAGCTTCGAAATTCGACCCCACTCCTCTCTCTCACTCTCTCCCAACGAGAATCTAACAGAAAAAATGGAAAAAAAAACAAAAGATCCCGAGTTCTGAGCTTAAGACATGTATTTATAGAAATTCTGATTCTGTGCGTTGTCACTTTGTTTCATAAAAGTGACCACGTAGAGGCTTATTCTATTTCTGGAAGACTGGAACATTCACTTTTGTTGATAAGAGTAGCAACGCAGGAAGTCGAGGAGTGCGCATAATCACTTTTGAGAGCAAGAGTGATCACGCGTAACTTGCCTTGTTTCACTCCTCTCTGGAACTTCCACTTTCGCTGACAAGAGTGGTAACGCAGCTTGTAAAAATCTTGCCTACTTTGGAACGTTCACTTTCGCCAGTAAGAGTGACCACACAGAGCTCGCTGAAATTCTTTCTTCTCTGGAACGTTCACTTTTGTTGGTCCCACTTCATTCATATCTTGCATTTTGATGGCACTTGCTTTGTAAACCTACTTTGTGCATTCATTGATTGCTTGTTGTTCTTGTTGGTTCAAACCTTACATGACCAAGGCCAACCCTAGTGTAGTGAATCAACCTGATCCTGAGATAGAAAGAACACTTCGTGGATAAGAGCTAGCAAAAACAGTGGTAGTGTATTTGGTGCTTCTTCTGAAACTGTTAATCCTACTGTTAGTGAATCTGAACTTGAAATTGAGAATATGACTGATAACCCTGAGCTAACTTTGAAGGAATTGGCCACACCTAATGTTGTGTATCAGTCATGGTGTGTACAATATCCTGAAGACGAAACAATTTCCTATGAGCTTAAATCTAGACTTATCCATTTATTGCCAAAGTTTCATGGACTTGCAGGTGAAGATCCTCATAAGCATTTAAAAGAGTTTCATGTGGTGTGTTCCACCATGAGACCTCAGGGAGTGCCTAAAGACCATGTCAAGATGAAGGCGTTTCCTTTCTCTCTGGATGGTGTTGCAAAAGACTGGCTTTACTTCCTACCTTCAACAATCACTACATGGAGTTAAATGAAGAGGTTATTTCTAGAAAAATTCTTCCCTGCCTCCAGAACTGCAGCAATAAAGAAAGAGATTTATGGTATAAGGCAGCTGAATGGGGAGACTTTGTATGATTACTGGGAGAGATTCAACAAGCTGTGTGCTACCTGTCCCCACCATCAAATAAGTGAACAAATACTAATTCAATATTTTTATGAGGGACTAACTTTGATGGACAATAGTATGATAGATGCGGCAAGTGGAGGAGCATTGATGGATAAGACACCACACGCTGCAAGGCAACTTATTACAAACATGGCAGCCAACACTCAACAATTCGGATTCAGAGAAGCTGCTAAGGGAGTGAATGAGATAGCACTTGGTCCTGGTACTAGTGCTGTTTATGGTGTGGAAAATCAGAGGCTGGAAAACAAAATCAATTAGTTGACCACCATGGTGAGGCATTTGGCAATTGGTCAACAACAAGTAAGTGCAGTAAGTGAGCAACCAGCAAGAGTCTATGGCATATGTACTTCCACTGAGCACCCTACGGATTCATGCCCTACATTGCAAGAGACAGATGTGAATGTTTCTGGAATCTACACAAACCAACAGCAGTAATATAGAGCTCCAAATCAGCAGCATCAGAATTATAACCCATACTCCCAGACATATAATCCAGGTTGGAGAGATCATCCAAACCTGAAATGGGGGGAGCAACAGCAGCAGCAGCAGCAACAACAACAACAACAAAGCCAACAACCTTCATTTCAACCTGCTGTAGGCAAATATCAGCCTCCATTCAGGCAACAGCCACCTCCACCACCCCCTCCTGCACAAAGAGTTACTAGCAGTTGCAGCTGCAGCACCAGATTCTAAAAATAATAGTGATGCAGCTACTGAGAAACATGTTCCACTGCCCTTCCCGAACAGACCAATAGCATCAAGAAAAAAAACTAGAGTCGGATAATGAGTTGCTGAACATGTTCAGCAGAATAGAAGTAAATATTCCTCTCTTTGATGCTATCCGACAAGTTCCAAAATATGCAAAGTTTCTAAAGGAATTGTGTACTAACAAGAGGAAGCTGAAGGGTAATGAGCGAGTGAGTATGGGGAGAAATGGTTCTGCACTTCTCCAGAATAAGAATGTGTCGGTGATCATTCCACCTGAGTTACCTCAGAAGTGCAAAGATCCAGGAACTTTCACCATTCCTTGTACTATTGGAGAGGAAGGTTTTACAAATGCTATGCTGGATTTAGGTGCTTCAATTAACGTTATGCCTGCATCTGTTTTTAGATCATTGCAAATTAGAGATTTGATTCCTACAGGAATTGTAGTCCAGCTAGCCAACAAAAGCACTGTGCAGCCACTTGGTGTCGTGGAAGATGTTCTTGTCAAGTGTTGATGTTACAGGTGCAGCAGATATAGTTACACCAGTAGATGTTTCAACACTAGCAGTTGACTTATCTCCACCTCCATCAGTAGAGCTTAAGCCTTTGCCTGCACATTTGAAGTATGCTTACTTAGAGGACAACCAGCGACTTCCTGTCATTATTGCTCGTGATCTCAACTCTAATCAAGAGGAGAGATTATTGCAGGTTTTGAGAGAGCATAAGAAGGCCATTGGTTAGACTCTTGCTGACTTTCCTGGAATTAGTCCTGCTATTTGTATGCACCAAATTTTATTGGAGGATGAGTTTCGACCTATGAGACAGCCACAAAGACGACTCAATCCTACTATTCTAGATGTTGTGAAGAAGAAGGTCACAAAGCTACTGGCAGCAGGTATTATTTATCCCATTTCTGACAGTAAGTGGGTTAGTCCTGTGCAGGTGGTCCCAAAGAAGACTGGGATGACTGTGGTGAAGAATCAGAATGATGAGTTGGTTCCAACCAAAGTTCAAAATAGTTGGCGAGTTTGTGTAGATTACAAAAGACTTAACCAGGCTACTCGTAAGGATTATTTCCCTCTTCCATTTATCGATCAGGTTTTGGAGAGGCTGGCAGGTAAATCCCATTACTGCTTTTTAGATGGATTTTCTGGATACATGCAGGTTCATATTGCACCAGAGGACCAACATAAGACCACATTCACCTGCCCATTTGGCACATTTGCTTACACCAGGATGCCATTTGGTTTGTGCAACTCTCAGGGCACCTTTTAGAGGTGTATGGTGAGTATATTTTCTGACCTTTTGGAGAGTTGCATGGAGGTGTTTATGGATGATTTTATCTATGGTTCTTCATTTGATGCATGCCTAGAGAATTTATCTAAGGTGTTACATAGGTGCATCCAAACTAACCTTGTGTTAAATTTTGAGAAGTGTCATTTTTTGGTCACAGAAGGTATAGTCTTGGGTCACTTAGTCTCCAGTCAGGGTATTCAGGTTGATAAGGCTAAAATTGATATCATTGCTTCTCTACCTTACCCCACTTCTGTGCGAGAAGTGCGTTCCTTCCTTGGACATGCAGGTTTTAACAGGAGATTTATATAGGACTTCAGCAAGATTACACTGCCATTGTCCAAGCTTCTGCAAAAAGAGGTAGAGTTTGTTTTCGATCAGCCTTGTCAGCTAGCTTTTCAGGAGCTGAAGCGACGGCTTACCACCACCACACCTATTGTGTACTATCTTCTGCAAAATCTGCTTGATTTCCCTGTTAAAAACCTCAGCCTGCCTATTAGTTTGGGGATGATAAGCTGTAGACACTCGATGAACAACCACATACTTATGAAGCAAAGCCTGCATGCTTCTATTGCAGAAATGGCTTCCCCTATCACTGATAATGGCTTTAGGCACACCAAACCTGCAAAAATGTTAGATCTAACAAAATCCACAACAACTTTAGAATCATTAGTTTTGGTTGCCTTAGCCTCCACCCATTTGGAAACATAATCTACAGCTAGTAAAATAAATGTGTAACCAAAAGATACAGGAAATAGACCCATAAAATCAATACCCCAAACATCAAAAATCTCATAGAAAATGATTGGCTACTGGGGCATCTCATGTCTCTGTGTAATGGCCATCCCTGCTCTCTCACACTACTCATAGGTGCTGGAGAATTGATGTGCATCTCTGAAAATGGTAGGCCAGTAAAACCCACTCTCCAACACCTTCCTAGCTATCCTATATGATTCATAATGTCCTCCAACAGGTGAACTATGACAAAATTGAAGCACAGAATGGATCTCCTGATCTAGAATGCACCTTCGAATCACTTGGTCGCTGCAAAATCTCCAAACATAAGGGTCATCCCAAACATAATATTTAGCCTCACTTTTTAGTTTGGCTATCTGTGCATTAGACGCATCTATAGGAAAGACACCTACAACCAGGAAATACACCTGCAACCATCTGAAGCAGCGGCTTACCACCATTACTACTTCATATTGACGGAAGCAATATATAATGACCCTTCTAATACTAAAGCTTTGAGATTATGCTCCATATTTTGTGAGATTGGGTGATGAGATGATTTTGTATTAGGGGAACTGCTCTTAGGGAGTCAGATTACTTTATTTTATATGCCTCCAACTATGTGGTTTTATTTGAGTACTTTGGATTATGTTGCTAACTATTTGACTACTTTATCGTATGGAATTATTCAGTGATGTCAAGATGTTGATGTTATATTATTATGTTATAATTGTTATGATTTGAGGTAATGAACCTCCATGTGAAAAAGGGAATGTCGAATGCAATAATTTGTGCACGTTAACTCTCTTTACAAAAAAAAAAGTCTCAGATTTTGGTGTTTTCTGAAAATAAAGTATCAGAGACATATTTGACTATGTTAGTATTTTGGGTCGTTACAGAATTTGATATAAGCCTTATCATAGAAATTGATGTATTTGGAATATAATAATGATCGTGTATTTTATTAATTTTATGTAAATGTGATATGGAAATTTTTATAGGAACTAATGTATTCATTTTGCATATGGATTGTAAAAATATATTTTCTAATATACAAATGATACTTGTAGTTATGATTTAATGATAAGAAAGGAACTCATCCTTACAAAATATTTAAGGTAACAAGAATGATGGTTAAGAACAAATTCTCAGTGTCTGGGCATGGATTGGAACTGCTCTTAGAAAATTTGTTCTTGATGATATTATAACTAAGTATTCTAAATTATATATATATTTTGGTTATTAGTTTGTAAAAAGTATGCTTTCATATGTATACAATTTAAATTCAGTGCTATTCACTTTATGTTATTTGAATTTGGTAATATTATCAAATTACATTTAGATTCTGATTCTTTTACTGTTTAACTTAATTGTAAATATGTTTGAAAGAGAAAAATTTGGATTTCTCACATATTGAAAATACCTAATTTGGACAAGAACCAATTTATTCTTTTGATTTGAAGTTGGAAAAGATTTAAATGATTAGTTTTAATTAAGAAATCATCCATAGGCCACACACTCATTTCCTGACGAGACTCTTGGCTATACCTTTGCTAAAAGGGGTCAAGTTAGCACACGTGTTGTTGTGGCTAACCAACGGCTATCTATGTTATGAAGTCCTCAAGGGATTCCAAGGACAATGAATAAGAAAGTGTAATGAATGTGAAATTGTGATAGGAATCCCCTTGCTGTAATTCTGGAAGAGGACTTTTCTTGGATAAAAAAAACGCACAAGGGTTGGAGAACATCGTTTACGAACTCAGAACTATATCTTAAGTTATAGAACTCGAAATTGAATGAGACCAAAATGAGGTGAATCCTCACGTTTTGGGAAGCAATTTTGACTCAAGAATAATTGAAAAAGGATTTGTAGAATGGAAGTTATGAATAGGACTTGTTTTGGACGAAAATTGGGAAATTTAGGGTTTCAAGGGAAATGTGGTCGTGATAATGGGTGGCGCCACTTTCAGGGAGAAAGATAAGCCACAAAGACGCCACAAGGGAGGTGGAAAGCCCTTGATAAGTCTCAGACTTGGTTCAGCCAAGAACCCAGGAGAATCACTCTCATACAAAGTTTTGTTTGATAATCCAAATCTGCTTTCATTGATGTAAATGTGAATATATATAGGGGCTGCCACTTAGCAGTCACAAAACCCTAAAAGTTATTATCTAGCCCATTAAAACATAATGAAAATAAAAGAAATAACAATAACTAGAATTTATTGGGCTAAATTCGTATACCCATATGGCAGCCTACTTAAACTTATGACAAACTTTATTTAGTAGCATACAATGCTTTTAAAATCCTAAAAATAAAATAAAAATATTAGCAGTTCTTCTTACATCAAGGGTCTTCAATTGGAACAATGCAATGAACCAATTTAGGCTCTAAGTCCTCCAATTTAAGGGCAACTTCAAGAATTGTTGCTACCACTTGGTTTAGAGTTTCCTTAGCCTTCTTAGTTCTTGCTCTAGTCATAGGTCCCCCAAGTCCTTCAAGTGCGTTGTTCCTCTTGTCCTTAACCATGTCCTCATCAAATTGTGATGAATATGAAGTAGTATAGAAATTGTATGATTATAATATATACATTGTAACATATCAGTTAATGTTGTTATGATATATGTGTTATAATACATCACGGGTGTGATTAGGACATGTAGCAACCCGAATTCACTACATTTATTGATACTACTTTATAACATGATAATTCAGAAAACACCAAAATCTGGAATTTTTTTTTTCTTTTGACACATACACAGCTTGCAATAATAGTTCTCTTTCAAGAAGAGAGTTAACATGCATATATCTTCTCATCTCATCAATCATTAACTCACAATAAATAATATACTCATATCAAATCATCACAACTCATCATCAGAAGATACCTCAAACATATTAAATATAATGTGCGAAAACGATACGTTCATAGTTCAACAGTACGGTCAACATAGTTCAGATACAGTATAAGTAAGATAGAAATAGACTCAACTCCCTAAGAGCAGTTCCACTACAACATAACTAAAAATAACATCAATCAAGAGGCGAATAATCCTCAATAGGGTCAGACTCCTTAGATGATGTCGGGGAAGCAGAACTAGGAGTTGCGGCCACAAAATCTCCACTATCCTCCTCTATCCATCCAACAGGGTGAGGGGATGAGACGGGTGTGCAGGATGCATGTAAGAGGGCATGGTGGTATACCTAATGGAGGATTCCACCACATGGATATCCCTCTTCATTGGCACAGGTGGAGAAATGGGGGACATAAAAGAGAATGGTGCAGGTGTAGTAGTAGGTCTCGCAGTAGGTGTATGGGGTCTACAGACATGGGTGGGGGAGAAGCAAACAAGGCGGGGTAAGGTAACTGAGTGTCACCAAGAGGTACAGAAAAGACAATCTCGATGGGTGTGTCGGCAGTATACTGGGTAATCCATGAGCCTCCACTATTGACTCTATGAATCACTTGGGCAAATCCGCAGAAAACGCTCTGCTGGGCCGCGCAGTCAAACACCCATATGTCATCCTCAGAAGGAAGGATGAACACCTTCACCTTGTTCCTGTTTATCTATATAAATAAAAGAAAAATGATACGAACAACACAAACACAGGGGTGAGTTCTTCAAACATAAACAACAATCATAGCCAAACCCCAAGGAAGGCGGCATCACAGTCACAAATCCATTCAACCATTCTCACTCAGCATCATACAAAGTTCAAGCATATAATAGGGAGATAAATGTAATCACAATCATAGTCAATTTCACAAACATTCAACCATCCCTAATAATAATGCATATGATGCTTGAATGCAAGTTTCCACCTCTCTCATATAGTCACTCATGTGTTATTAGCATGCAATGATGCATGGGGATCCCATTTCTCTATGACTGGCGACTTGCGCAGCATTTGCAATAGGGATAGATAGATAAATTCAAGTCGTGTGGCGATCAGAGGACTCCATTCCCTACTCTGCATAGATATAATAGATAGAAAAATAATAATAGCACATCATTGATGTGAAAGGCCATACGGCACGTTCAAGAATGGATCTCTACGACCCTAGTATTAGGGAGTTCACGTCAGGTTTGGCTAAGGTTTTCCAAGTGGGTCACCACCCAGCTACAGGGAGCTCAGCTGCCATGTGCCACTTAGGTCAGATGTTCCCCCTTTGGCCATCCCCAGAAGATCTACTTTGGACTGAACTTCTAATACCTACAGTTGTGCCTTTGTAATGCCATCAAGTCATTTCACAAGATTATATATGATGCATGAATAGCATTTTCAGTTTTCTTGTGATTGTTTTCTCAACTCATATCATCCAGCCATTCGGGCTGTTGCACAGATATAATAGAAGTCACATCGGACTTAAAATCATAGCATATAGCATCAAGCTAAAAGTCATCATAGACTTAGCAACATGGATAGATAATCTCCATGAGTCACATGCCTCAACATGGATAAATAGATACCATGAGTCTCATAATAATTCTCATTGAGTTCATAATAATAATCTTAAGATAATATAATTCAGGAACTTAGGACATAACATATAATTTCTCATCAAAATTCATAACCTCATGATTTTATAATTTCATACTCATGGATAATTTTAGTGCAGCATATTACATCTTTGGACCTTAACTTAGGCGAATCATTCAAGCCTTCACAATTCATTTCTCTTTTTTTTTTCTCACTTCATTCTCTTTTAAAATTCAGCACCATCCCATTTCTCAATCCTTGTAATTTCACCATTCAATTCATCCTATTCATTTCATTATGCTTATTAACCTCTATCCCCTGGTTACCCATAATTCTCTTAATTCAAATTCTTATTTTCTCCATCTCTTCCTCACAGTTTTTCTCTCTCTAAATGGATAAATTATTAAACTTATCTCCTGCCTAAACCATCAACCAAACAATTTAACTTGCACTAGATTTGAAGGCATTACCTCTCGGTTTTCTTACTTTTATTTAGGGAAAACAATTCAATCTTATGTCCTTGTCATGCTACTAACTTAGACCAATTCATTCACCATTCTTTCTAAGTTCTTTCTTCTCAGATTTTCACACTTTTTCTTATAAGATAAATGTGGTTCCTCACTCTCTTTATTCAACCACTCAAATTCATGATATTCCCAATAATTTCATTTAGGTCCAAGGTCCTTTTTTTTGTTTATAATTCAACCCTCAAGGGCACTAGATCAATACCAATATATCATTGTATAATTATTTTCGCTGCACAATCTCTTAATTCATCAAGTCTTTTGTGGTGAGATGCTAATGATGCATGTAGCACTATCAATATAGACATTTCTTGGCATAACCATAACAAATAGTAAGTCATTCAAATTTTCCAGCCAAGTGTCAATTCAACCCCTTCACAGTTTTTCAAGGAATAATATCATTCATGAATAGTACCTTATTTCACATCACTTACATTTTTCCAGCAACTTATTCAAGCAAACATCACTAAATTCAAGTACCAATACCAAGCAACATCAAGGTCAATCACAACCAAATTTACAATCAATCATTCAATCACACACTCAACCAAGTCCCACACGGTTCAAGGCATTCAAATCAAGACAACACACTTTCAAATTCTGTTTTAGTTTCCTTAAAATGCAAGGTACATACAAGATATTTTTCTAAAATTTTGCAACATCTTTGGATGTCAAAACCGAGACAATCCAAGTCCATTTCTACTTTTTCCTTCATAACTCTTTTTCTCATTACTCTTAATAAACTTTTCAAAATAATTTCAAGTTCCAAATCAATCAATTTCAACCTTTTTCCTCAAAATTTTTAGAACTGTCCAGCCTCTAAAATCTCATCATTTGACAAGTCACTAACAAGCAAATTAGGGAAAATCAACGTGCAAACACAAGATTCCATTATCTAAGTGCAGTATTTTAATTTTCAGCAAAGGAATACGTTTAAAAAGGGTACACCGAGACAACACAAGGGCAATTTAGTGTTCAAGCTCTCAAAATTACTAAAGGAGTTCTTTTTATGAAATTAGGTTTGGTAACAAAGTGTTCAAGACATGTAAATTCACGGTTCCAAGGTCTCAAGGGTAGATTTTCATTTATTCAAGAGATTTGGCAAGAAGACCTCTAAACCGAAACTTGTACAAAAGGTTTCCAACATATTTTCAAGTCCAAAATTTCGTACAAAGGTTGGATGTCACATCCAAGGGTTAAAAATTCAAACTTTCTAAAGAATCTCTTCACACAAAACCAAAACCAAAACTTTGAAAGTGAATCAAGTAATTTTCAAGCGAAAATCCAACAAGTAAGTGAAGGAATACAACATGCAAATTCATGGATCATGGCTTTGAAGGTGGATCATCATAGAGATCAAGGATTTCAAACATGCAAAGGCAAAACCAAAATACTTTCAAGGAAGAAATTGCAAGCACTAAATAAAGTTTCAAGCTTTGAGAGAAATCAACACATCTAAGCATGAAACCAAAAATTTCAAGGAGATCAAATGGAGTACAAGACAAATACTCAACATGCAATTGAAGGAAATTGTCTTCCAAGCTCATGGTTACTTGTTTTCAAAGGTGGATCATCATTTAAACCACGAATCCAGCAAAGAAAGTGAACAAACCGAGGCATTCACAAGGAGTAAACAACATGCAAATGTTCAAAATGCAAGGTTTTAGAGAGATTACCTCCTTTTCACATAAACCACAAACTTAGAAGTAAATAATGTGAAGAAATCAAGTAGAATTTAACATGCAAATGGTACAACAAGCTTGATCAAAGTTATTAGAAATAAAGATGGAACCTTTACAAGATTTTACATAGTTTTCAACTAAGGAAGGCAAACAAAGGAACAAAGGATGAGAACTCCCCCTTGCCTTGAGTTTTAGGCGTGAAATGAAATGGAGAAGGGGCTGGAATAGATGGATCTCCAAGGAAAGCTTTGCTGGACCGAGAAAACAGCAGCCAAGTTCTTCAAAGTTCTCCTCCAAAGTTGGCTCCTTCCACACGAAAATTGAAAGGATGAAGGAGGAAAAAGTTTGTGATGGTGAGGTAAAGTGTTTGAGTGATTTGGATGAAGGAGTGATGGTGTTTGAGGGGTTGCAAGCTCTCGGTTTTCTTGAGAGAAATTGAGAGAGTTTAAGACTTTGAGAGGATGAGAAGTGTGAGAGAAAGGTAGAGAGGAAAGAGAGAGAGATTCTCAGTTTTTGGCTTCCAAAAGGCTTAACCTCACTTAGTAAATCTATTTATATGGAGGGTTTAAGCTTTAAGTGACCAATTGTCACTTAACATTTGTATTTTGGCTTGCTTGGTAAGACTTCCAAACTGAAAAACTGCACACGGTTTTAATTGAGTAAAAGCTGAAGTGAATTTGTTAAATTGGTGCAAGGAAAGAGGTGTCACGGTTTTTAGTGCATGAATAGTGAATTTTGGGAAAGCTTGTAGGCAAAGTTAGTAAAATTCAGCAAGCAAAATGTATGGAACACCCTAGGCTGCATGCACACGGTTTGGATATCACAAATCCCAAAATTGGCACAAAATACCAAAGCTAAGATTTTGGGGCAGCAATGCATGAAATTTGGTTGGCCGAGAAAATGCGACATGACTAGGTTGTCACTTGGACGAGACTTTTGATGTGGTGCTAAGTTTGAGAGAATGTGATTGGTTAGAATAATTATGATGTTGGCAATTTGGAAGACATGAAAAGAAAGTTCCAAAATGACTTTTGTCGGCAAATCGGGAGACAAAATCCCGTGCATGGAATTCTAGTGGTCAATACTAGATTTCGAAATATTTGGGCAATCACAATGTTTGTAAAATGGGGGACATGGTTTGTTTGCATGAAAATCTAGTGGCCGATACTAGATTTGGAAATCTCCGGGTAATGATTTCAAGATCTCACGGAATTTTATGCAATGATTTTGACGGCTAAGAAATCATTACCAAATCCTTGTAATGATTAGGAAATCTCACGTTTTTTGAGACAGATATTTATGATTTGACAATTATTCAAATAAGATAGAATTTAACTTTTTGGATAAATCTCTTAGGGATATTTTAGACAATACTGCTGAACAATATCAGGGAATTCTTGGACGATATTGGAACCAAGTATTTTGCATGCAGTCACCCTAAAATGCTGAACTCAGAAATAAATCAATATTCTAAAAATTAAAATTCAGTATTTATCTAATTATTCTGACGCTAGGAAGCCGGAACCAGCTAATAATTAAAATCTAATAACTACTAGCTAATTTACAGAAATTGGGGCGTTACAGGACACATGTATTATGACAGATTGATTAATGTGGTATAATACATGTATCATGACATACAAATTAGTGTGAAAATGCTTGCCTTAAATATTTACAAAGATGATTGATTGGTTGTCATGTATATGCCCACCTGTGATGATGATTTGTATGCCCTTAGTGTTATTGTTAATCTAATACATATACATTAAATAATACTTTCAGTGTTATATTTATACATATCCCTTTTCTTATATCGAATAAAGAGATTTAGCAGAGTGGGAGATGCTTACTCTTACTAATATTTTTTAGGTAATAAAAGTGAAGGAATAAAGATAGTTGATCTGTTCTAGAATCATAATCCAGTGGGATTGGAAGGAAGATTGCTCTGTAGGGATTGAAATAATTTGAGAAATTGTTGATGAATCCATATTTTATTGAATTTTTACTAGTCTTTTTAGTGTTCTTTAATAGAAAAAGCAAAATTAGAAAGTGTAAATAAGATGAAAATTCCATTTAGGTCAAATATCATAGGTTTCTTAATATTTGGTTAATTTACATAGATAAAATTTGTAATTTTGATCATTTGAACAGTTGTGCAGAAATTTCTAGACTTATTCCATGGATTTTTAGCCTTTGAGAAAATTTAAGTTGAAAGTGGCCACTTTTAAAAGTGATAATTGACACTACTATGAACGACGACAACTTCACTATAAATTGATTTTTGGAAATTGGGGTTGGAGTGTAACGCCCAATTTTTGTTAGTTGGCTATTAGCTCTTGAATTTTAATTATTTGCTGATTCTGACTTGCTAGTATCGAAATAATTGGATAGATGCTGAATTTTATTATAGAATATTGATTTATTTTTGAATTTGGTATTTTAGGGTAACGACATGCAATATATTTGGTTTCATTATCGTCCAAGAATTTCTCTGATTATGTCTAGCTATACTGTCTAAAATACCCCTAAAAATTTTATTTGAAAAGTTAATTTTTGTCTTATTCAAATAATTGTCAAATCATAATTATTCGCCTAAAAAAACGTGAGATTTAGCAATCATTGCATTAGATTCTTAATTGTTTCTTAGCTGTCAAAATTCTTGCACGGAATCTCACAAAATCTAGTAATCATTACTTCTAAGATTTCCAAATCTAGCATCGACCACTAGATTTTCATGCAACTAAATCTTGTCTCCCAATTTACAAATATGGTGATTACCCAAATCTTCCAAAATCTAGTACCGGTCACTAGAAATACATGCAAGAGATTTTGTCTCCCGATTTGCAAACATAATCATTTTGGAAAATTCTTTTCCTGCCTTCCAAAATGCCAACATCATGATTGCTTTAACCAATTGCCTTTTCTTGAATTTAGCACCACATTAAATGTCTCATCCACATGTCAACCTAATCATGTCGCATTCTTTTCAGCCAATCAAATTACATGCAATTACTGCCCAAAATCTCGTCTTTGGAATTTTGTGCCGACTTTTTGGAAATTGGGATATCCATAACTATTTGCATGCAACCCAAAATTATTCCATGCAATTGCTTGCTGAAATTGTACTAACTTTGCTTGCAAGTTTCCCTAAAATTCACTATTCTTACACAAAAAAAAAAAAAACGTGGCACCCTTTCTTATCTCATTTTTCACCAATGTCACCCAAATTTTACCCAAATGAAACCATGTGCAGTTCTTAAACTTTGGAACCTTGCCAAGTAAGCCAAATCGTAAGTGTTTAGTGGAAATTGGTCAATCTAAACTTAACCCTCCATATAAATAAGCTTGCCAAACTAAATTGCACCTTTTGGAAGCCAAAAACTGAAAACTCTCTCTCTTTTTCTCTCACTTTGCTCTCACACTTCTCATTCTCTCAAAGTCTAAAACTCTCTCAAAACTCTCTCAAGAGACCAAGAGGTTTCAGCCCACAAATCTCACCAAATCTTCATCCAAATCACCCAAATACTTCACCTTTCCATCACCAACTTCTTACTCCATCATCCCTCTAATTTTTGTGTTGAAAGAACTCACCTAGGAGGAAGAACTTGAAGGTCTTGGTTGCTGTTTTCTCAGTCCAGCAAGCACTCCTTGGAGATCCACCATTTCCAGCCTTTCCTTCTTCAATTTCACACCCAAAAAACTCAAAGGCAAGGGGGAGTTCTCATCCTTCTATCTTTTACTTGCTTTCCTTGGTTGAAATTGTGTAAAATCTTGGAAAGATTTCATTTTTATCTTCAATAATTTTGAATAAGCTCATTGTACCATTTGCATGTTGAGTTTCACTTGATTTCTTCACTTTTATTACCTCTAAATTTTTGGTTTTATGTGTGAATGAGGTAATCCCCTTGAAAGCTTGCATTTTTTACATTTGCTTGTTGTTTCCTCCTTGTGCATGTCTCGGTTGTACACTTCTTTTGTTGAAATTCTTGTTCAAATGATGATCCACCCTTGTAATCATGAAACCATGAACTTGGATGACAATTTCCTTCAATTGCATGTTGAGTTTTCACTTTGTAAATTACTTCCCTCCCTTCTAAAGTCTCGGTTTTGTTTTGCATGAAGAAATCTCTTAGAAAGTTTGAGTTTTTAACCCCTGCATGTGATATTCTTCCTTTGTACGAAAGTTTGAGCTTGAAATATGTTGAAAATCCCTTGTACATGTCTCGGTTTTGAGGTTGCCTTACTAGATCTCTTGAATAAATGATAATCTACCCTTTGAGACCTTAGAACCGTGAGCTTGCATGTCTTGAACATTTTGTTACCAAGCTTGATTTTATAAAAAGAGATTCTTTCGTAATTTTAAGAGTTTGAGTGCTAAATTGGCCCTGTGTTGCCTCGATTTAGACTTTTTAAACATAATCCTTTGCTGAAAATTAAAGTCCTGCATTTGGATGATGGAACCTTATGTTTGCATGTTGATTTTTCCCTATTTTGCTCATTTTGGACTCGACAAAAAATTAAGTTTTAAAGGCTAGACAGTTTTGAGTATTATGAGGAAAAAGGTTGAAATTAATATGTTTTGAAACCTTGGAATATTTGGAAAAGATTGGTATGAATAATGAGAGAAAATTTTTTAAAGGAAAAGGTGAAAATTAGCTTGGATGGTCTCGGTTTTGGCATTAAAAAGTGTTGCAAAGATTTGAAAAAAATAAATAAATCTTGTATGCCTTGTTTTGTGTAAGGAAGCAAAAGTGAAATTGAAAGTGTCTTGCCATGACTTGATTTGATTGAACCATGCTGAAATTACTTGTTTGAAAGGTTGATGGTTGCTTGTAAATTTTGCATGATTGACCTTGGATGAAAATTAGTGCAAGACTTGAATTTACTTGATTTTAGATGTGAAAATTCATGAAATTTACTTGAGTAAATTGCTGGAAAAAAATGTAATGATGTGAGATATGTACTATTCATCCTTGATAATTGTGTTTAGAGAACCTTGAGGTATGTTTGAAGTGATGCTTGGCTGGAAATTTAGATTGCTTACTATTCATTATGAATTATGCTATGGAACTGCTATTTGAGAGCATTACATGCATCATTTGCATACCTTTATGAAAGAATTGATGAATCATAACAATGTGCAGCGAAAATGATTATGTAATATTGCAATGTTGATAATCTAGAGCCTTTGAGGGCGGTTTGATGGAAATGGACCATGAATATGATTGGGATTATTAGAAGTGCTACAATCTAATTGTTTTGTGAGTGGTTGAGCATTGAGAACGAAAAATCAGCAAGTGACAATGCAAGAAAAGAGTGCAAAAACTGAGAGGTAATACCCTAAGATCATTGTGAATCAACTTGATTAATTAATGGTTTAGAGCAGAATTAAGTTTGAGGATTTGCCCTTTCCTGGAGAGAAAAACCAAGAGGAAGAAATTAAGAGAGCAAGAGTTTGAGTGGAATGATTTATGGTTTAGAAGGCGTTAGAGGTTGATAGAAATAAATGTAAAGGTTAGGATGAACGTGAAAGGAGAATTTACAATGGATTGAGGAATGAGATTGTGCTAAGTGGAAAGAGAGATTAGACTTGAAATGTGAAAGAAAGTGTAACTTGAGAAAGAGGAAATGAATTATGAAGGCTTGAATGATTTGCCTAAGTTGTGGTCCAATATATTATGTGCTGCACTAAAATTATCCAAGAGTGTGAAATTATAAAACCATGAGACGATGAAATTATGATGAGAAATCTATATTATGCCTTGAGTTCTTGAAATATATTGTCTTGAAATTATTATGAACTCAGTGAGACTTATTGTGAAACTCATGGTATCTATCTATCCATGCTAAGGCATGTGACTCATGGAGATTATCTATCCATGTTGCTAAGTCAATGATGACTTTTAACTGATGCTATATGCTATGATTTTAAGTCCATGGTGACTTCTATTATTACTGTGCAATAGTCCAAGTGGCTAAATGATATGAGTTGAGAAAACTATCACAAGAAAATTGAAAATGCTACTTCATGCATCATATATTATCTTGTGAAATGACTTGATAGCATTACAGAGGCACAATTGTAGGTATTGGAATTCGGTCCAAAGTAGACCTTTGGTCCATATAGCTGGGTCGTGACCCGCTTGCAAGACCTTAGCCAAACCTGACATGAACTCCATAATACTAGGGTCATAGAGGTCCATTCCTGAACGTACCGAATGGCACTACATATCAATGACGTGCTATTATTCTATTTTTCTATCTATGATATCACTGTGCAGAGTAGGGAATGGAGTCCTCCGATTGCCATACCACTTGAATCTATCTATATCTATCTCTATGCTAAAAGCTGGGCAAGTCACCAGTCATAGAGGAATAGGATCCCCATGCATCATTTGCATGCTATGAACACATGAGTGACTAAATGGGTGAGATCGAAACCTGTATTCGTGCATCATGTGCATTACTATTAGGGATGATTGAATACTTGCAAGATTGGATGTGGTTATGATTATAATTATCACCCTATTATATGATTGAACATTTGATGATACCGAATGTTGATTGTGTTTGGAATTGTGTCTATGACGCCTGATAACCACGTCGCAATGGTATCAAATAAACTAGATTTTCTCAACAATTTTGCAATAGAAGGAGTAAACCTAGGTCGTCTCACAAGGACATAAAATGCATTCTGTTTCTGGTTCCATCATATAGTTTCAGGTTAGCTTGGGGGAGGATTGTTTTGAATTAAATTGTAAACAATAGAAAAGAACAAAGAATAATTCCAACGAAATATGAACTTCAACCAATTCAAGATCTCAATCACTACAATGCAATTCTCATTGTTACACGAATACAATTCCAACGAATTTCCAATCAACACTAATTCAATCCGACATTAACAATCTGAAATCTAAATCTAGATTATGAATTCCATCAAAACAAGAACTGCAATTGCAAATCCAATGCTCTAACTAAATTCATAACAATTGATTGATTGAGTTAGGTGAATTCATTTATTTCAAATCTGAAATTCTCATTCTCTGTTTAGGAGGCAAACGAAAATTCAATATCATGAAAAATGTAATTATCATAATCAGAAAAGAGGAGGAAGGGAGAGAATTTGATAGAACCTAATCCGAAACTCAAATGCAATGTAGTTCTTGAAACCTTGAACCGATTGATAGATTAGCCTTGCTTCATGATCATGCTTGCTTCGGCTAAAACCAGAAAATACGAGAAGACGGAAGGTAGAGAGACGAAAATAAAAGAGAGGAGAAGAAAGAATTTAGAATAGAGACTTTTTGAATTCTAAAAAAAATGAGGGAAAAGATTTTTTACATGAAGTCATAACCTCTATTTAAAGACAAAATAACTGGACTTTAATTAAGGCCCAACTCTCTAATGAGGTTTCTAAACACCTAACTAAGTAATGTCAATAATACAATCAAATTTTGAAAATGTCATTGCAGGGCCGCAACATTGTGATGCATTTTTGGGCCTGAAGATGCTTGAACCGGAATTTTCTTCCAACAGAGAAGTTGTAGATCTCTCTCTTATCTTTCTAGGGACACAAATTTTGTTCAATTTCGAATAGTGTACCTCCAGATATGGTCTTTTCAAGAAACTGTGTCAAAACAAGAAATTATGGCGAGAATAAAGAAAGATTTACATTTAAATCCTACATGACTTACCAACACAAATCTAAACTAATACATCAAAATGGTACACTAATGAGACTCAATTAAACTAAAAACATGGAGAGAAAGATGTACTAAAATATGACTATCAACGCCGCCTTCCTTGGGGTATGGCTATGATTGATGTTTGTGTTTGGAGAACTCACCCCTCTGTTTGTTTTCTTGTATTGCTTTTCTTTTATTTATATAGATGGACAGGAACATGGTGAAGGTGTGGATCCTTCCTTTTGAGGAGGATATATGGGTGTTCGACTCCGCGGTTCAGCAGAGTGTCTTCCGCAGGTTCGCCCGAGTGATTCATGGATTTGATAGTGGAGGCTCATGGATCACGCAGTACATTGCTGACACACCCATTGAGATTGTCTTTTCTGTCCCTCCTGGTGACACTCAGTTACCTTACCCTGCCTTGGTTGCTTCCCCGACTCCCATGTCAATTGATCCCCATACTCCTACTGCTAGGCCAGCTCCTACACCTGTGCCATTTCCTTAGACTACTCCTACTTCTCTACCCGTGCCAATGGAGAGAGATATCAATATGGTGGAATCCTCCATTAGGTACACTACTATGCCTTTTTATATGCATTCTGCGTACCCATCCACTTTGGTTTCACCTACTGCTGCCTGTTCACCCCCTCGCACAGCTGGAGGAAGGATGGAGGAGGATGGTGGAGGTCATGGCACGGTTGCTGCTTCTAGTTCTACTTCCCGACATCATCTGATGAGTCTGATCCCATTGAGGATTATTCGCCTCTTGATTGATGTCGTTATTTACTTATGTTTTAGTGGGACTACTCTTAGGGAGTTTGGTTTGTTTCTACTTTGATTATGTTGTATTTGAACTATGTTGACCGTATTATTAATCATGAACCTATCGTTTCTATTGTTCGCAATCTAACACTAGCAAGTGCACTAGGATTGCAGCAAGTGATGAGTAAATTTAAGATCCAAATATCGTCTCCATAGGGAATTTAGATTCAAGTATCACTTCATAGAATTATAACCATTTAAGCTTTTTCAAATTTGTAAGGAGAGTGGTAACATGTAGTAACAGAAAACTAGAACAATTAGAAGTAAAATGAACTTACAGAAAACAGAATAATGAACACACAATTATGTGATAACAGAGGAAGAAACCATAGCTAGGGAATTGCTTCACCAAAACTCCAATGTTTAATCAATAAAGTTCTGAATTAACAAGCAATTGGAAAGAATGACAATCAGTTTCACATTATACTATTCAGAGGTTAATTCCTTAACTCAGTGAACCTAACATTCAATTAAACCATTCTAATTCCTTAGATCTGATTCAATTCAATGTTGCTTTAAGTGTAAGAAACCAAAAGATTGCAAGATCAAAGTTCCTTATCCCTAAGAAAACTAAAATCTCGGTGATTGGTTCAGACCTGAAGAACAAATTCAATTTCCATTGACAAAGGTTCCTCTGAATTTAGTTAATCAAATTTCCATTCAATTTCCACGTGAAGTTCAGAATCAATCACTCAATCTATTCCAAAGCTTGAAATTCAGATCCAAATCAATTCAACATGTTCATTTCAGATCTACAATCCCTAACTATGAACGAATTACACAGCCATGGCAGCAGAAGAAGAAAAAAAAAGAGAAGAAGAGAAGAAGAAACTCAGAAACGCCATGGAAGCTTGCTCCACTCCAATTCCTCTTCGTGAAGCTCCAAGATCTGAATCCCCACTCCTCTCTCTCACCTCCTCTAACCAGAAACTAACTAAAAAAACTGAAAATGAACAGAATCCCCTTTTTTCTGGATCATTTCTGGTATTTATAAAATTTCCCAAAAATAGTGGCCACGCGCATTTTTCGGATATTGAAAGCTCTCTGGAACTATCACTCTTGATGATAAAAGTGACAACGTAGAGCCAAGGTAGTTGCGTGTTGTCACTTTTGCTGATAAAAGTGACTACGCGCAGCTCGCCAAGTTGAAGACTCTCTGGAACGATCACTTTTGATGACAATAGTGGTTACGCAGAGCTTTCCTGATATTTTGCCTCTCTGGAACTATCACTTTTAATGATAAAAGTGGTAACGCCCAGGCTTCACTTCTTCTTTGAGCTCTGAAGTGATCACTTTCACTGACAATAGTGATCACGCCCAGTCTGCAATTTCTTATTCTTAAGTTTTTGGAGTCCAAACTTGCTTCTTTCCTCTTCCTTGTCATCAAACTTCCATGAATATGATCCTTGCTCAATTTATTCCTACAAAAACAAGATTAAAAACTTAATTCCTAAGCAAAAATTTCACAATTGCTAAAATAACTACATATGTAAACAAAATTCAATTCCTTCTCTTTTTCTAAGTTTTTCTGCTTTCTTTATATATTTTTCTTATCATTTGTGTTAGAATTATGCTAAAATATCAGTCAAAATATGGATTCATCACTACCCCAAACTTGAATTTTTGCTTGTCCTCAAGCAAATAAAATTAAACCAAGGGTAATTCTTCCACTTTTCAGAAACCATTTCACAACTGCTATATCAGAATTTTCCAATTTGCAATTCTGTATTTTCTGCAAAATTTTCAATCAAGATATTCATCCAATTACTCATCATTGCAATCACAATGCATTCATCAAATTTTAAGCAAGAATTGCTATCTAAGTGAATATATCAGCCAAGTTCATGTGAGAAACATTAAAATCATGATCACTTCTCACTGGACAGTGTTTCCCTCAATTCTCAGCAGTGTTTAAGTACTATTTTCTCTCTTTAATCATCAATTCAGCTACACTCTACCATATGCTTGCCCAATTTCTCTATCTCCTCTGCTTAGTACAGCCAATCACACATCAAGAGGACTTTTTACAGTTTATAACAGGGCTTAGGTTAAGGTAGATACTGAACAAAATAAGAAACAAGTTGCAATTTCAAAAGATCAGAAGCATTTTGAGTGAATGACTTTAAAACTAGTCTGGTTTAGCATCAATTCACATTAAATTCCTCAGTTATGCAGCAGACAAATCATTTTTGTGCAGCAGAATTTTTATTTTCCTTTTTCTTCTCTTACTTCCATTTACTCTTTTCTTTTCGTTGAATTTCTTTTTCTTTTTCTCTGCAACAGTTTACTGCTAATTTCTTCTTTTTGATCTCCATTTTGCTCTTTTCAACTCAGATTCTATTTTTGAACTCATGTTTAACTCTTCCATAGTTTTGCTGCATAATTTTTAATTTTTCTGCAGCACTTTTGTTCTTTCGTTCTAACTTTTTGAACTCAAACTTAGATAGCTTGCTACTCCCCTACCCCAAACTTAAAATTTTGCTTGTCCTCAAGCAACTTAATTGGATGCTACCCCAAACTTAGTTTTAAAACTCATTCTTGATTAAACTCACAATGCCTTTGATTAATTTGAATGGTAAAATTGGTTTTTCAGCAAGGCGTGTAATGAAGTTAACTCAAGAAAAGGGAATATTAAGCTCAAAAGGGGTAAACTAGGGCAATTAATCATAAGGGAAGGCATTTTAGGCTAACTAAGTATATCAAACATGGCCTCTATCATGTGTGTGAGAACTGTAACATGCATATTCAATTAAGAACAAGGGTAAGTTCTAGAGAATGCAGTAAAATCTGATTAATCACACAAGGAAAGAAGTAGGTAGCTCAAGTCTCACTAGGCATTTAAAAGTGATCATGTGGATTAATGAAAACACAATGCACTTTTCAGAAATATATGCACCTAGTGGCAACTGCCTCATTTTTGAAAATACAAGTGTGATCTCATTTTGAGAATGGGAAAAACAACTTAAAAAAAGAAATTCACACAGAATTCACAGCCAGCAGTTTATTATCTATTCTAGTATTTTGGTGTTTTTCAACAACAATTCAGTGTAATGTGAGGCTACACATGAATAAGAGGTAGAGAATGAAACCCCCCTTTCATGACAGCTTGTGTAAGAGTCACCATCCAATGTGTGTGAGTGTTGTGTGTGTGATATTCTCTGCACAAAAACACCAGAATTCCATTAACTCGCAGCAAGAGAAAGGTGATTAGTTAAGAAGCTAATATAATTGCAAAATAAGTAAGTGAAAATTAAACTAAATTGTACCAATTAGTGATTACAACCCAAAAAGTTTTAAACTACCAGAATTTTACAGAAATCTAATAACAGAAATTAAATTCCTAGACTAATCTTCTGCTGCATCTTCTTCCTCTGAGCTTTCCTCTTCAGAACCTTCTTCTTCTTCTTCTTCTTCTTCCACTACCTCTTCAAATGGTGGCTGAGGAAAGTGGGTTCTGTATATTGGCATATTCTTGAAAACAGAAGAACGAAGGCACTGGGCATTCTCTGCTAAGTCTAGAGTATGATACATTTCATCTTTGGTCATTCCCAATTTCTGACCAATATTCAGCATAATACATTCCATTAACATGACTCCAGCTTTGAGGCTATTATGCAGCTCAGTCTGCCTTTCAGCAAGTTGATTCTGCCCTTCAGCTAGCTGCTTCAGAGTGTCCTTCATCATCATTGGTTTCTTTTTCTTGAATTGTGAAGGAATTGGGGCTGCAGAGGTGCAGGAAACAGTTGCATAAATCTCTTTGATCAGAGCTGCAGAAATGGATGGTGCAGCTCTGATTTTCTCTTAATAATCACCAAACTCTACTCCTGCGTCTTCACAAAGTAGTGTAATTACTGAAGGAAAGGCTAATGAATCCCTTTTTGTCTTCAGTATTCCCAAGATACATTCACTTATTACCTCTCCCACATCTATGTAGATGTCGGAGACTATGGCAAAAAGCAGAGCAGCCCTCTTCACAGCTAGTGTGGAGCTATGTTTGACAGGCATTAAAGAATTTAAAATAAACATGCTCCATACTTTGGCAAAGGGCAGAAGATTCTTGGTGACAATATGCTTTGGCTTCTTAGATTGGTTGAGCTCCCATGTGGTGCCTGGTTTCCCAATCCTTTCCAGAATTTACACAAAATCAATATCTGGACTTTCCTTAAATGTTTTGAAGTCCAGTTGTTCAGCATGTTGTGCAGAATTAATTTCCAACACCCTGTTGATATTTGCTGGTGAGAAGTCAATTCTCATGCCCTTGACCATGGAGCTGAACTTAGGGGTTCCTTTCCTTTTAAACTTCATGGCATTGGCATAGAATTCTTGAGTTATTTCCCTCCAACCCAGGCCAGCTATTGCACAGAAGAATTCCCAGCCTCTTTTCTGGATTTCCTCCTTAAATTCAGGGTAGTTGTTCCCAGCTATTTGGAATGCTCTGTCAGGAACAATTTTTCTTCTTAGAATATTGGCTCTGAAAAAGTTTTCATGAGCCAAACTTCTGAATCTCGGATCATGTGTGGCTGGTGGTGAGGATCCTGAGGGTACAGCTGTTCTTGGTGGGGGTGATGGTGTAGGTGAGGGTGCAAGTGCAGGAGATCTTGTTGAAGGTGGTGGAGAAGGTGAAAGTTCAGATGTAGGTGCAGATGATCTTGTCTAAGGTGAGGGAGAAGGTGAGGGTTCAGAGATCTGAATAGGTGAAGAGCTTGAGACACCATCAGTTCTGGCCCTCTTTGATGCAGCAGCTTGGAGATTTCGGCTGGATCTTCTTGTTGGGGTTGTGGAATATGCAGCTCGTTTCTTCTTAGGAGTGGTAGAAGATGCAGCTTGCCTCTTCTTAGAAGGACCTACAGGTGTGTTGAATCAAGTCCTAACCATTTTGGAATTTTCTGCATTGAAGGAGTAATTGTCAGTTTAAAATTTTAGAATCAAAGAATAATCCTATACTGCAGAAAATTCAATCAAGCAGTTTGCAGAAATTAAAATTTTCTAATACTTCTCATCATGCAATCTGCTAATAGTACCAACACCCAATTGCACAACTTATTCAAAACATGCTAAATCTAACAGTAGAATTTCAGAGTGCACACTCTTATCAATTATCAGGGTAACGCAGAAAGATAATTACATGTCTTGACCAAAATTTCAAACTGATTTTGCACTGACAGCCAAAATTCCCAAGTTGTATTCATTTTGCAATCAAGTATGCATTTCAGATAGTCCCAATTTAATGTCTAACTCAATTTCAGCACAGCTATGTATTCTAATTTTCAATTCTACAGTTTCAGAAAGTTCTGTTGCTATCAGTTCAGATTCTGCAGAAATGTGGTTCATATAATATGCAATGTAATTTCACCTATCCCATCAAACTAACATACATGACAGAGAACAGCTATCTGAAGTATTATCCATTCTATTTTGAACCAAATAGCCTCAGAATTGGAAATTAAGTTTGTTGTCAGAACATGTATTATACATATGCACAGAATAGATGCTCAACATTAATTCATCACATTCAGAGAAATTTAGATATTTCTAAGCTGAAAATTCAAGATGTGTTCACAATCATTAAAAATTAGGGTAGCGCAGAGCAATATTTTCAAGTTTCAACCAATTTTCAAACATAATTTGCAACCCAATCATTCTCAGCAAAAAGTTATTCCATCAAAGTAATGCAGAATTACTTGTCCTGGTATTTTCCTAACATTCGATTGCATTACATGCAGTGTATGGTTGCAATTAATCTCATTCAACAGTCTTAGCTCAAACAACTTTTCACTGAATTCTTTTTAGGTCATCCCAATTTTTGCAGAACTTTTATTCAATTATGTACAATGCAGATTCGAATGCTCCATAAATGACAAGGAAGACTTCTTCAGTGTATTGCTCCTACAGTGCCTCAGTACCCTATTCTACATTTTTCCAAGTTTGTAAACACAGAAAACCCTAGCTACAGTTACAGAGGGATGAGAGTAAGTGTACCTTGCAGGAAGATGTAGTATTGAATGAAAAATGCTGGTTGATTCTAGGTCGACGCACACAGAGAGTAAGATTTGAAGAGAAAACTTAGACAGAGATGAAGTTTCAAGCATGAAAAGTGTGTGTGCGTGCTCAGGTTAGGGATTATATATGGTTACGCTGGGCACGTGACAATTTTTTTTAAAAGAAATGAACGTTGTAAAATTAATTGTTCCCAGCGTAATCACTATTATTCGAAAGAGTGAATGTTCCAGAGAGTGAATTTTTCAGAGTGAGGCGCGCGTTATCACTATTGCTGAGCAAAGTGATAACTTTTTTCAATAAAAGTACTAACGCAGAGATATTAGAAGTTTACTTACCTGTGCGTAGTCACCCTTGACAGAAAAAGGAAGCGTTCCAGAGAACTCATTTTCCCATCTGTCTCTGCGTGATCACTTTTATCAATAAAAGTGATTGTTCCAGCAGAAAACCTCAAAATGCATTCTCTGCGTAGCTTCTTTTCTGCAATAAAGTGACTCCTCTCATTAATCAAATACCTCTAAAACCTAAATTAATTCAATTTTCACTGTTGAATCCATCAAATACACACTCTCCACATTGAATCTCAGTTCAAGTATCTCAATTATGCCTCAGAAAATCAGATTCAGTGGACTATTCACATACATTATGCAGAAACTTCCAGAAGTTGGTAACATCAGATTATGCAGAATACTAAACTCTTAACTACACATTTACCTCATCAATTCTCAGATTAAGCAACAAATGCACCTCAGAAACTCAGATTCACCAATATTTGTGTGGAATTTTTGCAGAATATCAGAAATTTACAGAACAATAGTATGCAAAATTCTAAAAACACTATAGAAAGCTTGAACTGGGTTAGAAATGTGAGTTGCCTCTCACAAAGCGCTTCTTTAATGTCACTAGCTTGACATTAATTGTTCCTCACTCAAGAGGAACCAATTTCAAGCATGATATGTTTCTTGCAAACTCTTCTCCATGATAGATCTTCAATCTTTGGCCATTGACCTTGAATTCCCTTCCTGTTTTCTGATCTTCTATAAGAATTGCTCCAAAGGGAGAGGTTTCCTTTATTAAAAATGGTCCAGACCATCTAGATTTCAATTTCCCTGGGAACAATTTTAACCTTGAATTGAATAACAGCACTTGCTGGCCAGGTCTGAAATCTTTTTGCAGAATGAACTTGTCATGGATTCTCTTGGTTCTTTCTTTGTACAATTTTGCATTCTCATATGCTTGCTGTCTGAATTCCTCCAATTCATGCAGCTACAGAACTCTATTCCTTCCAGCACTTGACAGATCGAAATTAAGCCATTTTGTAGTCCAAGATGCTCTATGTTCCAGCTCTAGGGGTAGGTGACAGGCCTTTCCAAATACTAACTGAT
Source organism: Abrus precatorius (assembly GCF_003935025.1). NCBI lineage: Eukaryota > Viridiplantae > Streptophyta > Magnoliopsida > Fabales > Fabaceae > Abrus > Abrus precatorius. Next base: position 15,354,736 of record NW_020874362.1, read on the forward strand.
ATGGAGACATACCCGAATTGGAGTTTTAAAAGCAGTTCTGTATGCCCACAGTGAATCATCCAGCCTCTTTGACCAATCCTTCCTTGAGCTGTTCACTACTTTCTTTAGAATTTGCTTGATTTCTCTATTTGAGACCTCCACTTGTCCACTTGTTTGTGGATGGTATGGAATAGCAACCTTATGCTTTACACCATATTTCATTAATACAGCTTCAAGATACTTGTTGCAGAAGTGAGTACCTTTATCACTTATCAGCACTCTAGGCACACCAAATCTTGAAAAAATGTTCTTTCCTATAAAAGAAATCACTACCTTTGCATCATTTGATCTGGTGGGAATTGCTTCTACCCATTTAGACACATAATCCACTACCACTAGAATATATTCGTGTGAAAATGATGGGGGAAATGGTCCCATGAAATCAATCCCCCATACATCAAATAATTCCACTTCTAAGATGTTGGTTAATGGCAGCTCATGTCTTCTTGATATATTTCCAGTTCTTTGACATTTGTCACAGTTTTCTACATACCTCTTGGCATCTTTGAAGAGTGTAGGCCAAAAGAAACCTGCTTACAAAACTTTTGCAGCAGTTCTTGAACTTGCATGGTGGCCTCCATATTCTGAATTATGACAATGCCATAATATCTCAGCTTGCTCACTTTTGGAATGCATCTTCTAAGTAACCCATCTACTCCAATTTTGAACAGGTATGGGTCTTCCCACACATAGAATTTGCTATCATGTAAGAACTTCTTCTTTTGCTGCCAAGTAAACCTCTTTGGAATGACTTGAGTGGCTTTAAAATTTGCAATGTCAGCAAACCAAGGCATGTTATCTACTGCGAACAGCTTTTCATCTGGAAATTCTTCATTTATTTCCAATGATTCAGTGGTTGAACTCTCCAAAGGTAATCTGGTTAGGTGGTCAGCAACACTGTTTTCTTTCCCCTTCTTGTTTTTGATCTCTAGCTCAAATTCTTGGAGGAGTAGAATCCATCTTAATAATCTGGGCTTTGCATCCTGTTTTGTCAAGAGATATTTAAGAGCAGCATGATCAGTGTATACAATCACTTTTGAACCCATTAAATATGATCTGAGCTTATCAAAAGCATATACAACAGCTAAAAGTTCTTTTTCTGTTGTTGTGTAATTCACTTGTGCAGGATTTAACACTTTGCTTGAATAATAGATAGCATGTAATTTCCTATCTTTCCTCTGTCCTAAAACAGCACCCACTGCACTATCACTTGCATCACACATGAGTTCAAAAGGTAGTTTCCAATCTGGTTTTGCAAGAATAGGTGCAGAAATCAGTTTCTCTTTTAAAACAGAAAATACATACAAACAATTATCATCAAATATGAAATCTGCATCCTTTATAAGTAAATTACTCAAGGGTTTAGCAATCTTGGAAAAATCTTTTATGAATCTTCTATAAAAACCAGCATGTCCTAAAAAACTTCTAACTCCCTTAACATTGATAGGTGGAGGCAATTTACTAATGACTTATATTTTAGCTTGGTCCACCTCCATTCCTTTCTCTGAAATTTTGTGACCAAGGACAATGCCTTCTTGTACCATGAAATGACACTTTTCCCAATTTAACACAAGATTAGTGTCTTGACATCTCTGCAAAATAGTGGATAGATTAGCTAAACAATCATCAAAAGAATCACCAAAAACAGAGAAATCATCCATGAACACTTCTATGATGTTTTCTACCAAATCAGAAAAAATAGAAAGCATGCATCTTTGGAAAGTGGCAGGGGCATTACACAAACCAAATGGCATTCTCCTATATGCAAAGACTCCAAATGGACATGTAAATGCAGTTTTCTCTTGATCTAAAGGATCTACAGCTATATGATTATATCCTGAATACCCATCAAGAAAACAATAAAATGAATGTCCAGCAAGTCTTTCTAGCATTTGATCTGCAAATGGTAGTGGGAAATGATCTTTTCTGGTTGCATCATTTAATTTCCTATAGTCTATGCACATTCTCCATCCAGTCACAGTCCTAGTAGGGACAAGTTCATTCTTTTCATTAGGTACAACTGTCATACCACCTTTCTTTGGAACAACTTGGACTGGACTTACCCAATTGCTGTCAGAAATTGGGTATATTATTCCTGCATCTAACAGCTTTATGACCTCTTTTTTAACTACCTCTTTCATGGCTGGGTTTAACCTCCTTTGTGGCTGCACAACAGGTTTAAAATTCTCTTCAAATAAAATTTTGTGCTTACAAAATGAAGGATTTATACCTTTCAGATCTGCAATACTCCATCCAATTGCAGATTTGTGTTCTCTCAAAATTCTGAGCAATTTTTCCTCTTGTTCTTCCTTAAGTTCATTATTGATGATGACTGGATTTTCATGTTTCTCATCCAGAAATGCATACCACAGGTGTGAAGGGAGTTGTTTCAGTTCTAGCCTTTGCTTTTCCTCTTCTTTATCATCCTTTTCTAGCTTCTCCTTCACTGAATTTTCTGCAGATTTTTGAATTGGCAGAGCTTCTAGTTGCTGCTGCACTTCCATACTGTATTCTTCATGCAGAAGTTCAGATTTGTTGCTCCCTGCAGATATTATTTCTTCTAACACAGCAAGTTCATCAATTTCATTAATATGGCGCTGTGTAATGAAAGCATCCAGTATATCTACCTTCATACATGTGCTATCTTCAATTGGATATTTTAAAGCTTCAAACACATTAAACACTACCTTCTCATCTTGAACTCTAAGCATAAGTTCACCTTTCTGTACATCTATTAAAGCTCTCCCGGTTGCAAGAAATGGTCTCCCTAGGATCAAAGGAATGTTAGAATCCACCTCCATGTCCAGAATTACAAAATCTGCAGGAAAAATGAACTTGTCAACTTTAACTAATAAATCTTCAACAACTCCATATGGATAAGTGTATGATCTATCAGCTAGCTGCAGTGTAATGTTGGTGGGCTTCACTTCCTCTATGCCAAGTTTCTGCAGAACAGCCAATGGCATCAGATTTATGCTTGCTCCTAAGTCACACAATGCTCTTCCCACAGTGCAGTTTCCTATTTCACAAGGAATGCTAAATGATCCAGGATCTTTCAGCTTTTGAGGAAGCTTTCTCTTAAGAATGGCACTGCACTCCTCTGTCAAAGGTACTGTTTTATCATGCTTTAGCTTTCTTTTTCTGGAAAGTAGTTCTTTCATGAACTTTGCATATGAAGGCATTTGCTCCAAAGCTTCTGCAAAAGAAATGTTGATTTGTAATTTCTTAAAGACATTCATAAACCTTTCAAATTGTTCCTCTTGTTTAGGATTTTGGACTCTTTGAGGATAGGGCAGCCTCTTGTATTTTTCTAGGTCTATTGGCTTACAAGCTTCCTCAAAGAGTTGCTTTTTGGTTTTCCTTTCAGAATTCATAGGAACATCTACTTTTTCTTCTGAATGGTCTTTCTTTAATAGCTTAAAATTTCCTTGTTGCAGACCTTGTTCAATTTTTCTCTCTGCTGCATCATTCACTTTCTTTTCTGCTGGTTTAGGGCTTGCAACTATAGCTCCACTCCTTGTAGTTATGGCTTGACATTGTTCTTTAGGATTGATTACTGTATTGCTTGGAAATCTTCCTTCATCCCTGCTGGATAGTTGTTCAGCTAATTGTCCGATCTGTGTCTCTAGTTTCTTCATGGAGGCTTCTTGGTTTTTGAAGCTTGTTTGAGTCACCTTCATGAATTGCAGCATAGTCTCTTCCATCTCAGTCAACCTCTCATTCATAGGTTTGGAAAAATTTTGATTTCCTTGAGGTTGAGTGGATGAATTCCTTTGAAAATAAGGTTGTTGTGTTGCTGGACCTGCATTAGAAAAAGGCAAAGTTGAGTTAGAATTCTTTGCAGCAGAATATTGATTATTCCAATTAGAATACTGCTGAGTTCTATTATTCGAAAATTGAAATCCAGGGGGATATGATGGCTGTTGTCTCTGAAAATTATTCATATAATTCACTTGCTCTTGTGGTTCACTTGTGGATGCCTCACATGCACCATTTGCATGGTTTCCTCCACAAAAATCACAACTTAGCTGACTGGTAGGCATACTCCCTGTTTGCAGATTGTTGATTTGTTGTGTTAAGGCAGCTAATTGTTCTGAAAACATTTGATTTTGTAGCTGATTTTGTGCAAGAAAAGTTTCCAGAACCTTAGCTTCATGACCAGAGTTTCTTCCTTGATTCCTCGAGTTTGAATTCTGATACATTGAAGATGCCATCATGTCAATAATCCTTTGAGCTTCTTCCAAGGACTTTGTATTTAATGAACCTCCAGCAGCAGCATCAACCATTGTTCTTGTTACTGCATTCATCCCATTATAAAAAGTCTCCAATTGCATCCAATCTGGAATACAATGATGTGGACACCTTCTAAGCAGTTCTTTGTATCTTTCCCATGCTTCATACAATGATTCTCCTTCTTGCTGCACAAAGGATGTAATTTCTCCTCTCAACTTAGCAGCTTTGGATGGAAGGAAGTACTTAGTTAAAAACTTATTCACAAGTTCTGTCCAGGTTGTGATGCTTCCTTGTGGTTGAGCTTGTAACCAACATTTTGCTCTATCTCTCAAGGAAAAAGGAAATAGTCTTAATCTGATAGCTTCTTCACTAACTCCATTCATTCTTATGGTGTCATATAGCTGCAGAAAATTTGAAATATGCAGGTTAGGATCATCAGAATTTCCTCCAGCAAACTGATCCTGTTGGACTAAATGTAGTAGGGCAGGTTTAATCTCAAAATGGTTGGCTTGAATAGTTGGCCTAATTATAGAAGAGTTAAAACCTTGCATGTTAGGAATAGCATAGTCCCCTAATGTTCTAAATCTGTTCTGTTTTGCCATTTCTATTGCTAGATTTGGTTGTCTCAAGGGTGTAGATGTTCTTTTCACTCTAGAATTACTCTGAGATTCTGGAGAATGGACAACTTTTAACTCACTATCACTCCCTATGACTTTTTCTGCTCTAGACTCTTTTCTCAATCTTCTCAAAGTTATGTCTATGTCAGGATCAAAGACCAGAATTGATTTATTCTTGTTTTTACCACGCATATACAAATCAGTTTGAAGCAAAATTAGACTACAATTGATACTCAGAAATGTACAACAGAATTCATGCAAAATCTATCAGTAAAAGCATATAGAAACTTAAATCTAGCAGTTGCAGAATTGTAAAATCATGTACAAATATGTAGAATGGCAATTAAACCTATGAAGAACAATGAAAACTGAAATTATGCAGATAACAAAGATGTAAAAATTCTATGCAGCAGACAAAAATATTATGTAGAATACTACACAAGGTGCAGTAAAATTATGCAGAAAACAATTTGAAAGCAAAGCAACAGAATAAATGCTCAATCTAGTTACTTTTCTACTACTAATGATATTGAAATGTAAAATTCCCCAGCAACGGTGCCAAAAACTTGTTGTTTGCAATCTAACACTAGCAAGTGCACTAGGATTGCAGCAAGTGATGAGTAAATTTAAGATCCAAATATCGTCTCCATAGGGAATTTAGATTCAAGTATCACTTCATAGAATTATAACCATTTAAGCTTTTTCAAATTTGTAAGGAGAGTGGTAACATGTAGTAACAGAAAACTAGACAAAAAATTTTGTTACCAAGCTTGATTTTATAAAAAGAGATTCTTTCGTAATTTTAAGAGTTTGAGTGCTAAATTGGCCTTGTGTTGCCTCGATTTAGACTTTTTAAACATAATCCTTTGCTGAAAATTAAAGTCCTGCATTTGGATGATGGAACCTTATGTTTGCATGTTGATTTTTCCCTATTTTGCTCATTTTGGACTCGACAAAAAATTAAGTTTTAAAGGCTAGACAGTTTTGAGTATTATGAGGAAAAAGGTTGAAATTAATATGTTTTGAAACCTTGGAATATTTGGAAAAGATTGGTATGAATAATGAGAGAAAATTTTTTAAAGGAAAAGGTGAAAATTAGCTTGGATGGTCTCGGTTTTGGCATTAAAAAGTGTTGCAAAGATTTGAAAAAAAAAAATAAATCTTGTATGCCTTGTTTTGTGTAAGGAAGCAAAAGTGAAATTGAAAGTGTCTTGCCATGACTTGATTTGATTGAACCATGCTGAAATTACTTGTTTGAAAGGTTGATGGTTGCTTGTAAATTTTGCATGATTGACCTTGGATGAAAATTAGTGCAAGACTTGAATTTACTTGATTTTAGATGTGAAAATTCATGAAATTTACTTGAGTAAATTGCTGGAAAAAAATGTAATGATGTGAGATATGTACTATTCATCCTTGATAATTGTGTTTAGAGAACCTTGAGGTATGTTTGAAGTGATGCTTGGCTGGAAATTTAGATTGCTTACTATTCATTATGAATTATGCTATGGAACTGCTATTTGAGAGCATTACATGCATCATTTGCATACCTTTATGAAAGAATTGATGAATCATAACAATGTGCAGCGAAAATGATTATGTAATATTGCAATGTTGATAATCTAGAGCCTTTGAGGGCGGTTTGATGGAAATGGACCATGAATATGATTGGGATTATTAGAAGTGCTACAATCTAATTGTTTTGTGAGTGGTTGAGCATTGAGAACGAAAAATCAGCAAGTGACAATGCAAGAAAAGAGTGCAAAAACTGAGAGGTAATACCCTAAGATCATTGTGAATCAACTTGATTAATTAATGGTTTAGAGCAGAATTAAGTTTGAGGATTTGCCCTTTCCTGGAGAGAAAAACCAAGAGGAAGAAATTAAGAGAGCAAGAGTTTGAGTGGAATGATTTATGGTTTAGAAGGCGTTAGAGGTTGATGGAAATAAATGTAAAGGTTAGGATGAACGTGAAAGGAGAATTTACAATGGATTGAGGAATGAGATTGTGCTAAGTGGAAAGAGAGATTAGACTTGAAATGTGAAAGAAAGTGTAACTTGAGAAAGAGGAAATGAATTATGAAGGCTTGAATGATTTGCCTAAGTTGTGGTCCAATATATTATGTGCTGCACTAAAATTATCCAAAAGTGTGAAATTATAAAACCATGAGACGATGAAATTATGATGAGAAATCTATATTATGCCTTGAGTTCTTGAAATATATTGTCTTGAAATTATTATGAACTCAGTGAGACTTATTGTGAAACTCATGGTATCTATCTATCCATGCTAAGGCATGTGACTCATGGAGATTATCTATCCATGTTGCTAAGTCAATGATGACTTTTAACTGATGCTATATGCTATGATTTTAAGTCCATGGTGACTTCTATTATTACTGTGCAATAGTCCAAGTGGCTAAATGATATGAGTTGAGAAAACTATCACAAGAAAATTGAAAATGCTACTTCATGCATCATATATTATCTTGTGAAATGACTTGATAGCATTACAGAGGCACAATTGTAGGTATTGGAATTCGGTCCAAAGTAGACCTTTGGTCCATATAGCTGGGTCGTGACCCGCTTGCAAGACCTTAGCCAAACCTGACATGAACTCCATAATACTAGGGTCATAGAGGTCCATTCCTGAACGTACCGAATGGCACTACATATCAATGACGTGCTATTATTCTATTTTTCTATCTATGATATCACTGTGCAGAGTAGGGAATGGAGTCCTCCGATTGCCATACCACTTGAATCTATCTATATCTATCTCTATGCTAAAAGCTGGGCAAGTCACCAGTCATAGAGGAATAGGATCCCCATGCATCATTTGCATGCTATGAACACATGAGTGACTAAATGGGTGAGATCGAAACCTGTATTCGTGCATCATGTGCATTACTATTAGGGATGATTGAATACTTGCAAGATTGGATGTGGTTATGATTATAATTATCACCCTATTATATGATTGAACATTTGATGATACCGAATGTTGATTGTGTTTGGAATTGTGTCTATGACGCCTGATAACCACGTCGCAATGGTATCAAATAAACTAGATTTTCTCAACAATTTTGCAATAGAAGGAGTAAACCTAGGTCGTCTCACAAGGACATAAAATGCATTCTGTTTCTGGTTCCATCATATAGTTTCAGGTTAGCTTGGGGGAGGATTGTTTTGAATTAAATTGTAAACAATAGAAAAGAACAAAGAATAATTCCAACGAAATATGAACTTCAACCAATTCAAGATCTCAATCACTACAATGCAATTCTCATTGTTACACGAATACAATTCCAACGAATTTCCAATCAACACTAATTCAATCCGACATTAACAATCTGAAATCTAAATCTAGATTATGAATTCCATCAAAACAAGAACTGCAATTGCAAATCCAATGCTCTAACTAAATTCATAACAATTGATTGATTGAGTTAGGTGAATTCATTTATTTCAAATCTGAAATTCTCATTCTCTGTTTAGGAGGCAAACGAAAATTCAATATCATGAAAAATGTAATTATCATAATCAGAAAAGAGGAGGAAGGGAGAGAATTTGATAGAACCTAATCCGAAACTCAAATGCAATGTAGTTCTTGAAACCTTGAACCGATTGATAGATTAGCCTTGCTTCATGATCATGCTTGCTTCGGCTAAAACCAGAAAATACGAGAAGACGGAAGGTAGAGAGACGAAAATAAAAGAGAGGAGAAGAAAGAATTTAGAATAGAGACTTTTTGAATTCTAAAAAAAATGAGGGAAAAGATTTTTTACATGAAGTCATAACCTCTATTTAAAGACAAAATAACTGGACTTTAATTAAGGCCCAACTCTCTAATGAGGTTTCTAAACACCTAACTAAGTAATGTCAATAATACAATCAAATTTTGAAAATGTCATTGCAGGGCCGCAACATTGTGATGCATTTTTGGGCCTGAAGATGCTTGAACCGGAATTTTCTTCCAACAGAGAAGTTGTAGATCTCTCTCTTATCTTTCTAGGGACACAAATTTTGTTCAATTTCGAATAGTGTACCTCCAGATATGGTCTTTTCAAGAAACTGTGTCAAAACAAGAAATTATGGCGAGAATAAAGAAAGATTTACATTTAAATCCTACATGACTTACCAACACAAATCTAAACTAATACATCAAAATGGTACACTAATGAGACTCAATTAAACTAAAAACATGGAGAGAAAGATGTACTAAAATATGACTATCAACGCCGCCTTCCTTGGGGTATGGCTATGATTGATGTTTGTGTTTGGAGAACTCACCCCTCTGTTTGTTTTCTTGTATTGCTTTTCTTTTATTTATATAGATGGACAGGAACATGGTGAAGGTGTGGATCCTTCCTTTTGAGGAGGATATATGGGTGTTCGACTCCGCGGTTCAGCAGAGTGTCTTCCGCAGGTTCGCCCGAGTGATTCATGGATTTGATAGTGGAGGCTCATGGATCACGCAGTACATTGCTGACACACCCATTGAGATTGTCTTTTCTGTCCCTCCTGGTGACACTCAGTTACCTTACCCTGCCTTGGTTGCTTCCCCGACTCCCATGTCAATTGATCCCCATACTCCTACTGCTAGGCCAGCTCCTACACCTGTGCCATTTCCTTAGACTACTCCTACTTCTCTACCCGTGCCAATGGAGAGAGATATCAATATGGTGGAATCCTCCATTAGGTACACTACTATGCCTTTTTATATGCATTCTGCGTACCCATCCACTTTGGTTTCACCTACTGCTGCCTGTTCACCCCCTCGCACAGCTGGAGGAAGGATGGAGGAGGATGGTGGAGGTCATGGCACGGTTGCTGCTTCTAGTTCTACTTCCCGACATCATCTGATGAGTCTGATCCCATTGAGGATTATTCGCCTCTTGATTGATGTCGTTATTTACTTATGTTTTAGTGGGACTACTCTTAGGGAGTTTGGTTTGTTTCTACTTTGATTATGTTGTATTTGAACTATGTTGACCGTATTATTAATCATGAACCTATCGTTTCTATTGTTCGCAATCTAACACTAGCAAGTGCACTAGGATTGCAGCAAGTGATGAGTAAATTTAAGATCCAAATATCGTCTCCATAGGGAATTTAGATTCAAGTATCACTTCATAGAATTATAACCATTTAAGCTTTTTCAAATTTGTAAGGAGAGTGGTAACATGTAGTAACAGAAAACTAGAACAATTAGAAGTAAAATGAACTTACAGAAAACAGAATAATGAACACACAATTATGTGATAACAGAGGAAGAAACCATAGCTAGGGAATTGCTTCACCAAAACTCCAATGTTTAATCAATAAAGTTCTGAATTAACAAGCAATTGGAAAGAATGACAATCAGTTTCACATTATACTATTCAGAGGTTAATTCCTTAACTCAGTGAACCTAACATTCAATTAAACCATTCTAATTCCTTAGATCTGATTCAATTCAATGTTGCTTTAAGTGTAAGAAACCAAAAGATTGCAAGATCAAAGTTCCTTATCCCTAAGAAAACTAAAATCTCGGTGATTGGTTCAGACCTGAAGAACAAATTCAATTTCCATTGACAAAGGTTCCTCTGAATTTAGTTAATCAAATTTCCATTCAATTTCCACGTGAAGTTCAGAATCAATCACTCAATCTATTCCAAAGCTTGAAATTCAGATCCAAATCAATTCAACATGTTCATTTCAGATCTACAATCCCTAACTATGAACGAATTACACAGCCATGGCAGCAGAAGAAGAAAAAAAAAGAGAAGAAGAGAAGAAGAAACTCAGAAACGCCATGGAAGCTTGCTCTACTCCAATTCCTCTTCGTGAAGCTCCAAGATCTGAATCCCCACTCCTCTCTCTCACTTCCTCTAACCAGAAACTAACTAAAAAAATTGAAAATGAATAGAATCCCCTTTTTTCTGGATCGTTTCTGGTATTTATAAAATTTCTCAGATTTTCACGTCATCACTTTTATGAGAAATAGTAGTTACGCAGAGAGTTTTTGGTTTCGCATTAACACTTTTCCCAGAAATAGTGGCCACGCGCATTTTCCTGATATTGAGAGCTCTCTGGAACTATCACTCTTGATGATAAAAGTGACAACGCAGAGCCAAGGTAGTTGCGTGTTGTCACTTTTGCTGATAAAAGTGACTACGCGCAGCTCGCCAAGTTGAAGACTCTCTGGAACGATCACTTTTGATGACAATAGTGGTTATGCAGAGCTTTCCTGATATTTTGCCTCTCTGGAACTATCACTTTTAGTGATAAAAGTGGTAACGCCCAGGCTTCACTTCTTCTTTGAGCTCTGAAGTGATCACTTTCACTGACAATAGTGATCACGCCCAGTCTGCAATTTCTTATTCTTGAGTTTTAGGAGTCTAGACTTGCTTCTTTCCTCTTCCTTGTCATCAAACTTCCATGAATATGATCCTTGCTCAATTTATTCCTACAAAAACAAGATTAAAAAACTTAATTCCTAAGCAAAAATTTCACAATTGCTAAAATAACTACATATGTAAACAAAATTCAATTCCTTCTCTTTTTCTAAGTTTTTCTGCTTTCTTTATATATTTTTCTTATCATTTGTGTTAAAATTATGCTAAAATATCAGTGAAAATATGGATTCATCAGTTTCCACAAACTATGATTAATATATTTGAGGTATTTTCTGATGATGAGTTATGATGATCTTATATGAGTATATCATTGAAATTGAATCATGAAATGATGAGATAAAAAAAATATATGCATGTTAGCTCTCTCCTAGAGAAAGAGAACTATACTTGTAAACTACATGAAGGAAAAAAAAATATTACCAGATTTTGGTGTTTTCTAAACTATTATGTTATATAGTTGGAAGCAATGTTTTAGTCATTTTGGGTCACTACATAGGGAGCTTTTTACACTTTTAGATTTTTGCCATTTTGGGAACACTTACAGAGCTTAGGTCAGCCTTGGGTGACAGCCAAGGACCTAACCTAAGGTTTGATTCACATTTTCTCTTTACTTTCCTTTGATTTTTCATTCATGTCATTGAATTCTCTTTGTTTTCATCTTGTATTTGTGAGACCCATCCGTATAGAGCGCTAAGTCTTTTGTAATCCTTAGTGAGTTCAATTGGATTCTTGAATTCCTAGGTTATGAATGTTAATACAATTCCTTTTCCTTCATGAATTTTTTTTTCCCAATCCTTTGAATTGAAAAAATGGTTGAATAAGGGAGACATTACTTAATTAACCCTAATTTGTTTTAATGAGATTTTTAACTTTGGTTGCTTAATTCTGAGTTAATTTCTAAGGTTGCATATTTGCTTAAATTTGTATAGAATTTTAAGGTTGATTCTTGCTTGTAGAATTAACCTAATTGAAAAGAAGAGGAAGAGTGTTAAATGTTGAGAGGAATAAGGATAAAATCACATGAATGAACTAAAGACTGCTACATCTTATTAATTGAATTTGACAATTTCATTGATTACTTTTTACATTAAATCTGAAAATCAAACAAAACCCTTTTTTTTAATTGCTTTCATAGTGAATGTTTATAACTTGTTTAATGCACATTTTCAACCTAAGTTATCAGAGACAACCTAGGCTTGCATCCTAGACTACATAAATTTTCTGTATATTTTGATGAAGATTGGTGACAAATCTTTATGCAATCTGAGCAATCATCAAATTGGTGCCATTGCCGGAGACTTTGATGATAATTTTTGCATTGAATTTGTTAAACACTCTGTTTTAGTGTTCAGTTTTTGAATTTTCTGCATTGTGAATATATTAGCATTGATATAGCTTCAAAATAGATAGAGTAGTTCTGCATTTAGGTACATATTTCTGCTATTTTCTGCTACTTTTAGGTATTACTTTCTATGTTTTTAGTTTTACTATTCTGCATTTTTGAATTTTTCTACATCCTTGCCCTGTTTTGCTGCATTATTCTGCAGAATTCGTAGTTTAATACTCCATATTTCTTCACACCTGCTTGAAATTTTTCTGCTCTGTATTACTTAGCATCTTTGCCTTATTTTAGTTCACTTAGACATCAATTTTTTTTCATAATTGTCATATGCACATTCTGCATTTTTGTTACTCCATATAGTTTACTTCTTTTCACTTCTCATAGTTAATTTCTAATGCATGACTAGATCAAATCCTGGAGATTTGTATCCACTAGATCAAGAGATAGATAGGACATTTCATAGTAACATTAGAATACATAGACATAATTCTAAACACTTTGAGGAACTTTCATCTCCTTCATCTATCTACTCTTCATCACATTCTTTGATTTTGAACTTGAAAAAATGACTGACAATGAAAGAACATTAAAGGAATTGAAAAAGACTTAACTTCGTGCAAAAGCTTGAGTTGAAGATTGAACTGAAGGAAGTAGAGGACATGAGCTTAAAAGATGAAAAATCAAGTGTTATGTGTTGGGCGTAGCCACTTTGGGTGCATAGAGTTAACACTTTGAAGATGAAAACCCATGAAGATCAAATAAAGTGTCCATTCTAAGTGCTGAGAGTAGCCACGTGCAGAAGAGAGTGTCTACTCTAAGTGCTGAGAGTAGCCACAGGCAGAATTGAGTGTCCACTCTAATTGCTGAGAGTAGCCACATGCAGAGAGTGTCTACTCTAAGTGCTGAGAGTAGCCACGCGCAGAAGAGAATGTCTACTCAAAGTACTGAAAGTAGTCACTGAAAGTAGTCACTCAAAGCTGTGCGTGGACACTCTGGTCACTTAAAGTAGCCACGCACAAGGCTTATTTGCACAAAACACATGCGCGTGGACCCTTTAAGTGCTGAGAATGGCTACGCAAAATAACAGAATTTTGAAAATCACTTCTGATTGTCAACTTTGGATGATTTGAGTTCTTATTTTAGTTATAGAAGCTTCTAGAAGGCCTTTCATGCTATAATCCTTAGAGATTAAAGTATGGAAGTGGAAAAGGCGAGAAAAACATTGGAAGTAAAAGTTAAGAGTTCAAAATTGGAAGCCTTTTGCCATTTTTTGTTTTCTTTTTATTTCCACACCTTAGGAGAGTTAGAGAGGGAGATTGGGGGCGACTTGATGAATCCATATTTTTAGTAGTATTTTACTGTAGTTTTAATACATTTGATAAAGAAAATATGTGGGAAAAAGTAGAAAAACTCATAAAAATAGAATGATTAAAGGTTTTCTTTAAGTGCATAGTTATTTTAGCATTTATGAATTTTCTATGTAGAAATTAATAATTCAATCATGTTTTTGTAGGAAACTCTGAGCAAAATTCATAAAGATGGAAGATCAAGGGAAGGATAGAAGAAAAGTAGCAAAACTGGATGCAAGGAACAAGGTTTAATGGAGTTTGACTTGGGCGTGATCACTATCGCTAGTGAAAGTGATTGATCCAGAGCTTAAAAGTGAAGGGGAATCTGTGCGTGATCACTCTTGTCAACAAGAGTGATTGTTCCAAAGAGTTTTTCAGCAGAGCACAGATGCGCGTGACCACTTTCGCTACTGAGAGTGAATGTTCCAGACAAGCTCCAATCATAGCTAAATGCGCGTTGTCACTTTCACTAATAAAGTGAACGTTCCAGAAGAACTTTATTCACAGTAGAGATGCGCGTTACCACTTTCACTGATAAAAGTGAATGATCCAGAGAAGCTTCAATCAGAGCGAGGAGTGCGTTATCACTCTCATCAACAAGAGTGATTGTTCTAGAGAGACATGAAGCCATACAAGTTGCGCGTGGCCACTTTTGCTCATGAAAGTGAACACGCGCACATCTTGACTCCCAACGTTGCCACTTTTATGAAGGAAAGTAATTGTTCCAGTCTCAGAGAACACCAGATAAGCTTTTGCGTTGCTATTTTGGTGAAGAAGAGTAGTAACGTGTAGATGGCGAGAAACCTATAAATTGCAGAAAAGCTCAAAATTTTGGATCTTTTGTTCATTTTTCATTTCCATTTAGTTTTTTGGTGTGGAGAGAGTCTGAGAGAGCGATTGGGGATGAACATCAAACTTCAACCTAGAGGAATCAGATTGAAGATCGGTTGAAGATTCTTCTTCTGCGTTCATTCTCCTCTTCTCTCTTTTTCTCTTTTTTCTGTTGTAATGGCTGCTTGAACCTTTCATAGTTAGAGATTGTGAATCCAAAACGAATGTGTTGAATCGATTCTGGATCTAGATTTTGAGTATTTGAATGGATTAAGTGATTGATTCTGCATTTTACATAGTGATTGAATGGAAGTTAGATTAGCTAATTATAGAGAAACTCTTATCAATGGAAATTGAACTTGTTTCTCATATCTAAATCAACTACCAGGATTATAGATTTCTTAGGGATAAGATAACTTAATCTTGCAATCTTCTGGTTTCTAACACTTAAAGCAACATTTAATTGAACCAGATCTAAGAAATTAGAGTGATTTAATTGAATGTTAGATTCATTGAGTTAAGGAATTAACCTTTGATTAAAATAACGTGAAACTAATTGTCATTCCTTCTAATTACTTGAATGTTCAGAACTTTATTGATTCAACACTGAAGTTTTGGTAAAACAACTCCCTAGCTATGTTCTCTACATTTGTTAATCACATAATTGCATGTTCATTGTTCTATTTTCCTTTCTGATTTTAATATCTGTCACTTTTATCTCTAAAATCCATCCGAGTCATGAAGCTCAACTAATTGTGGACTTATGAAGTGATAATTGAGTACTTTATTCCTTAAGGATGATATTTGGGACTCAAACATAGTTCTATCATTTTTTATAACTTGCTACAAAAACACTAGTACACTTGCTAGTCAAATTTACTTCTGTTTTGAAGGTGACAAGTTTTTGGCGCCGTTGCCGGGGAATATTGTTTTCAATATCATTAGTAATAAGAAAGTAATTAGATTGAGCATTTATTTCTTTAAAGTTTCTTCTATTATTAGATTACATTTAGAATTTTTCTATTTGCAATCTATTGAATAGTTAATTCTGTAGTTGTTTGAATCTGATTTCTGATATATTTTGTATTTTATCAAGTAGTTATTTTGCATTTATACAAAATTCGTATTCTGTTTTGCTGTAATTTTTAGATTTCTATACTTTATTGTTTTTAGATTTCTGCCATGAAATCTAGTCAAATTCGTTTAGCTCAACTAGTTATTGATTTGTGAAGTGGTAATTGATAGACCTAATCCCTGAGGACGATACTTGGGACTCATATTGATTTCCAAATTTTATTAGTTGCTACAACTACCTAGTACACTTGCTAGTTAGTTCTTTAATTTTGTGACACTACACCTGACATAACTTAGCAAACTCTATGCATACAGTATCCTAACATTGCTACTCCTTTTGTTCTTAAGATCGGACTAATACACTTGTTGCCTAGATTTCATGGCCTTGCAGGTAAAGATCCACACAAGCATATCAAGGAGTTCCACATAGTTTGTTCGACCATGAGTCCACAAGATGTACCTAAAGAACATGTCAAATTGAAAGCCTTCCCATTCTCTCTGATGGATGCAGCCAAGGATTGGCTTTACTATCTCCCTTCTGGATCTATTACCAGTTGGGACAACTTAAAGAGACTGTTCCTGGAGAAATTCTTCCTAGCATCAAGAGCTGCATCTATAAAGAAAGAAATTTGTGGGATAAGACAGCTTGAAAGAGAAACACTATGAATATTGAGAAAGATTCAAGAGATTGTGTGCTAGCTACCCTCACCATCAAATAAGTGATTAATTGCTCATCCAATATTTTTCTGAGAGATTTCACCCTGTGGATAGAAGCATGATAGACGCCGCGAGTGAAGGGGCATTGGTAGATAAGACTCCAGTTACAACCCCCAATTTGATTGACAACATGGCTGCCAATTCTTAACAATTTGCAACAAGGCAAAATTCTTGTGTTACGAGAAGTGTAAGTGAAATCCAAGTTGCTGAATCTAGTAAGCTGGAACACAAGCTTGATGAATTAACATCCATGTTGAAGCAATCGACTTCTATGCAGAGAAGTGCTACTGCATCTTCAGCTCCTCCACCAGCCATTCCAGCCATGCTGTGTGGCATTTGTTCAGCTACAGACTATTATACTGATAACTGCCCTACACTGCAAGAGTTTGACACTCTGGAAGGTAATCGTCAAGCTTGTGTTACAAATATTTATACTCGTAAGTTTCCTTTTCAGCATTCGCAGCAACAACCCAATTGGGATCTATCTTCCAATAGGTACAACTCAGGCTAGAGAAACCATCCAAATTTGAGATGGGGGAACAACTCACATCAGCATAATCATAATTTCTTTTAATGTATGCTCACTCGTTCTAAGTGCTCTACAACTTGTTTATTTGATTCAGAGATTGAAAGAACAGTTTGTAGACAAAGAAAAGAAGTGAAAGAGCAAAGAATGGCAGAGGGAAGAAGATCAATTCAAGATTACATGACACCTACTGCTAGAGGCACCCTTGGAAGCATGGCGGCCTCTAATGTGGAGGCAAACAATTTTGAATTGAAGCCAGCACTCATAACCATGGTCCAGAACTCCATATAATTTGGAGGCATGCTTAATAAAGACCTCAATTTACATCTGACAAAGTTTCTCCAATTGATAGATACCATCAAATACAAATGAGTCTCCAATGATGCTATTCAACTCTGTCTTTTCCCTTTCTCAATATCTAAAAGGGTGAATGCATGGTTTTCCTCACTCCCAGCCAATTCCATCACAACTTGGGAGGATCTTACTCAACAATTATTGGGAAAGTACTTTCTCCTATCAAGGTCCTCTAAACTTATGACAGAGATATATTGCTTCCAACAATATGAAGCAGAATCCTTATTTGAGGCATGGGAGCGATTTGGAGAGCTTTTAAGGAGATGTCCTCATCATGATTTTTTGACGTGGAGACAGGTGTAAATCTTTTACAGTGGCCTATCAATCACCACCAGGGCTACGATTGATGTTGCAGCAGGAGAGTCCCTCATAAGAAAAGATCCAAATGATGCATACAAGCTAATAGATGAGATGACATCTTCTAACTTTCAATGGCACACTACTGACTTTGACAACATCAAGAGGAAAGAGACTGCCCCAATCTACCAAGCAGAGAGCAACAACCCACTAATGAACCAAATGGCAGCCCTTGCAAAGTAACTAGAATCTTTGATGAAGGCTCAAGACCAACCTATAAGAGCTTCTGCAAGCGTAGAATCTAAGCAAGAGGAGGCAAATTTTATGGGCAATCAAGTTCAAGGTGGAGGAGTAATCCTCTTAACTCTTGGGGGAATGGCTTTGGAAGTCAAAATTCAAGTGTTTATCGCCCTTCTCATGTGCAAAGTCAGGGAGCAAGACCAGACGGGAAAGAAGCCCTTAGATCCCAATCTAACTTTCAAGAACAAATTATGCAATATGTGCATTACTTTGATAAGAGGATGATAGAGCTTGAATCCAAGTTGGACCAGCATATTGAGAGAACTGATAAGAGGTTAGCAGAGGTCAAATATGAAATACAAGCCAACTCTTCTAAGATGAGTGCACAATTGGAGCAAATTACGAACCTTCTGAGTCAAAGAGTGATGGGAACATTGCCATCTCAGCCTAAACCTAATCCAAGGGAGCAATGCAATGCCATCACCCTAAGAAGTAGAAAGAAATTACAAGGATCGCAGAACAGAAGCACATGCACGCCCACGCTTGTTGAGAAGCACCCCTGTTACAAATTTGGAGAACTAACTAGCAAGTGTACTAGGTAGTTGTAGCAAGTAATAAAATTTGAAATTTAATATGAGCCCCAAGTATTGTCCACAAGGCTCTTATTTCAATTACCACTTCACAATTTAACAATTAGTTGAGCAAAACAATTCATTTGAGAAGTTTGTAACATGTAAAAGTAAGAAATAAAAACAATAAAAGGTAATAAACTTGCTGTAAAAACAGAATACGAATTTTGTATTAAGAATGCTATATGGAAAATAGTTAGGAATCACTTCACCAGATTTTTAATTGCAATGTAATCATGTTCTGAACTCTTGAGAATTTTAATTGATTGCTAATCAATTTCACTTCTTTAACCAAAGGACAGTTCCTTGCCTCATTGATCCTAATACCTAATTAAACCTCCCTAATTCCTTAGGTGAAATTCAATCAAATATTGCATTAAGTTCTGGAAATTATAGGATTACTAGATCCTAATAACTAGGCATATGATTCAGATTTAAGAAATAAACTCAATTTTCATTGATGAAAATTCCTCTAAATTCAATTGAATGAAGGATTAGTTCACAACTGCATTAAGAACAGAATCACATACTTAATTCAATTAAAATCTCAAGATTCAATCCGCAATTACATCACAACATCAAATCTGAATCCATAGATCCCTAACCAAAAAGGTTTAGAACAACATTACAATGGAGAAAGGAGAAGTAAGAGAAGAAGAACATCTTCCAAGACCCAATCTTCACTCCGATTCCTCTAGAAATGAAGCTTGAAAGTCGCTGATGAATCCATATTTTACTAAATTTTTATACATCATTTATTAGTTTTTATAGCAAAGAATAGACTTAGTAGTGTAAATAAGATGAATATTCCAATTAGGCTAAATAATATAGGTTTCTTAGTTTTTGGTTAATTTACATTGATTTAGAGAGTTTATTTTACATGTTTTGATCATTTGAATAATGTGGCAGGAATCCCCAAGCTTATTTTGAAGAATTATTGGATTTTGAGGAATATGAGGTAAAAGTAACTACTTTCAAGATTGATAGTGACAACTACAACAAGCCACTTCTAGCAAAGGGACCAAAGTGATCACTTTCAAAGCTTAAAGTGACAACAACAACAACCCAGAATCCACTAAACCTGCGCATGGTTACTATGAAAGTTCATAGTAATCACTCCAGAGCATGAAGAATTGAAGGTGCTGCGCATAGTTACTATCAAAGTTCATAGTGACAACTCTAGAGACTCCAAAATGTCGTAGTGCTACGTGTGGTTACTATGAACTTTCATAGTAACCACTCTAGAGAGACAAAACTCAACTGATGCTGCGCGTGTTTACTATGAAAAACTGAAA
The DNA here is from genome assembly GCF_003935025.1 of Abrus precatorius. Taxonomy (NCBI): domain Eukaryota; kingdom Viridiplantae; phylum Streptophyta; class Magnoliopsida; order Fabales; family Fabaceae; genus Abrus; species Abrus precatorius. The sequence continues at coordinate 15,374,679 of NW_020874362.1, forward strand.
GTAATTACTTTGGAGGGCGCCAGCTTTAGTATAAGATTTTTGCCAAATTAGGGTAGAGAGTTCTTACACTTTTTGAACCTTTCCTCTTCTTTACTAAATTTGGGACATTTTCCAGAGCTTAGGGCAACCTTGGGTGACAGCCAAGGGTCCAACCTAGGATTTGGCTTCTCATTTTTCTTGCTTTTACATTAATGTTAATGAATTTTCTGCATTTCCCAACTGCGTTTTTGACCCCTATTTCCATGAAGGGCTAAATTTTGTGTAATCCTTCGTAAGTTCACATGGATTCTTGAGTTCCTTGATTTTAATGATAATATAATTTCTTTCTTCTCATGAATTATTTCTTCCTTGTCTCTTGAATTGAATTAATGGTGAATGAGGGGGATATTGCTTAATTAACCCTAATTCGTTTAAGGAGATTCTAAACTAGGGATTGCTTAATCCTAGGTTTAATTCTAAGGTTGCGTAACTTTGGGATGAGAGATTAGAGCCTAGCAAATTGTGTAATTTCGTTAGGACCATAAGGTTGATTTTCGTTTGTTAAATTAACCTAATTCATGGGAGAGATGATGAATGTTAAATCTTGAGTGGAATGAGGATAGAATCTTTGTGGATGAACTAAGGATTGCTGTTTTCTATTGTTTGAATTAATTAAACTTGTTTGCTTGTTGTTTTTTATATTAATTTGAAACCACAAAACCCCCTATTTTAATTGCTTGTTCAATTAATGCCTTCAACATGTTTAATGAATATTAATAGCCAATGTTCATGCGAGACAATCTAGGGTGACCCTAATACTACATTAATTTGTTTAAATTTTGATGAAGATTTGCGACAAATCTTTTAAACACTCAAAAGGAAAAAAACATCATCATTACTACGCTACCTTGATCTTTAGGAGACCATTCTTGAGGACGGCGTGAACAAAGATATATGTGCATGCAGGGTCCCTTTTTATGGAGTTTGGTGACAATTTGGTGCAGTTCAACATTTTTAGGGCAATGAGACACCCAACAGAGAACCATTCTGTTTTCAGTTTGGATGTTATTGATTTACTTGTTGATGATTGCACAAATTTAGATGATTTGTTCGCTGATTTCGCAGATTCCACTAACCTATCCTGTACTTGGGATGATTAATCTTTGTGTGCTATTTGTAGTGTTGATGTTACAGGTGCAGGTGCAGTAGATATAGTTACACTAGTAGATGTTTCAACACTAGCAGTTGACCTATTTCCACCTCCATCAGTAGAACTTAAGCCTTTGCCTGCACATCTGAAGTATGCTTACTTAGAGGAAAACTAGTGACTTCCTGTCATTATAGCTCGTGATTGATGAATCCACATTTTACTAAATTTTTATACATCATTTATTACTTTTATAGATAAGAATAGACTTAGATAGCGTAAATAAGATGAATATTCCAATTAGGCTAAATAATATAGGCTTATTAGTTTTTGGTTAATTTACATTGATTTAGATAGTTTATTTTTTCATGTTTTGATCATTTGAATAATGTGGCAGGGATTCCCAAGCTTATTTTGAAGAATCATTGGATTTTGAGGAATTTGAGGTGAAAGTAACTACTTTCAATATTGATAGTGACAACTACAGCAAGCCACTTCCAGAAAAGAGACCAAAGTGATCACTTTCAAAGCTTAAAGTGACAACTACAGCAGCCCAGAATCAACCAAACCTGCGCGTGGTTACTATGAATATTCATAATAATCACTCCAGAGCATGCAAAAATTGAAGGTGCTACGCGTAACTATTATGAATATTCATAGTAATCACTCCAGAGACCCAAAATGTCCCAGTGCTGCGCGTAACTACTATGAATATTCATAGTAATCACTCCAGAGAGGAAAAACCCAACTGATGCTGCGCGTGGTTACTATGAAAGAATGAGAGTAATTACTTTGGGCAGCGCCAGCTTTAGTATAAATAGATTTTTACCAAATTAGGGTAGGGAGTTCTTACACTTTTTGAACCTTTTCTCTTCTTTACTCAATTTAGGATATTTTCCAGAGCTTAGGGCAACCTTGGGTGACAGCCAAGGATCCAACCTAGGGTTTGGTTTCTCATTTCTTTTGCTTTTACATTAATGTTAATGAGTTTTCTGCATTTCCCAACTGCATTTTTGACCCCCATTTCCATGGAGGGCTAAGTTTGTGTAATCCTTAGTGAATTCACATGGGTTCTTGAGTTCCTTGATTTTAATGATAATTTCTTTACATGAATTACTTCTTCCTAGCCTCTTGAATTGAATTAATGGTGAATGAGGGGGACATTGCTTAATTAACCCTAATTCGTTTTAAGGAAATTCTAAACTAGGGATTGCTTAATCTTAGGTTTAATTCTAAGGTTACGTAATCTTGGATGAGAGATTAGAGCCTGACAAATTGCGTAATTTCGTTAGGACTATAAGGTTGATTTTCGCTTGTTAAATTAACCTAATTCATGGGTGAGAGGATAAGTGTTAATTCTTGAGTAGAATGATGATAGAATCTATGTGGATGAACTAAGGATTGCTGTTTTCTATTGTTTGAATTAATTAAACTCATTTGCTCATTGCTCTTTATTTTGATTTGAAACCTCAAAACCCCCCATTTTAATTGCTTGTTCAATTAATGCCTTCAACATGTTTAATGAAGATTAATAACCAATGTTCATGGGAGACAATCTAGGGTTACCCTAGTACTACATTCATTTGTTTAAATTTGATGAGGATTTACGACAAATCTTTTAAACACCTCGAAATAAACCATCATCAAATTGGCGCCGTTGCCGGGGGACATTGGTGTTGATTTTTCATAAAAATGTTATTTGCTCTGTTTTCATTTTCGTTTTCTGCATATTTAGTAAATTCTCTTTTAACTTTTGCATTGTGAATACTTTAGTATAGTTGTAGTTACATAAATAAGTAGAGATATCTTGCATTTAGGTAGAACCAATTGCTGTTTTCTGCATATTGTTTGAATTCTGATTTCTGCATTTTAGTTTACCACACTGTATTTTTGTTTGCTGCAATTACCCTGTTTCTGCTGCATAATTCTGCAGAATTTGTGTTTGTGTGTTGCATGTTTTCATTCCATAATTGCAATTTCTTTTTGTTTTTGCTGTTTGGTGTTAATGCTTTATTTTACTGCACTTAGATGTTAGTTTTTCTGCATAATTGTCATCTAAATTTTTCTGCATTTTTACTGCTTCATTAGTTTACTTCTTTTCAAATTTCCATAGACAATTCCTAATGAATGACCAGATCAAATCCGGGAGATTTATATCCTCCAGATACTGAAATTGATAGGACATTCCACAGAAATCTTAGGAACCTTAGTAGACAAAATTCTGCACATATTGAGGAACCATCTTCACCATTTTCTCCATCTTCTATATATTCTTCTCTGCATTCTTTAAATTCTGAACCTTTAGAAATGGCAGAAAATGACTAGACACTTAAGGAGCTTGCCGCACCGGACGTGACCTACCAGACTTTATGTATCCAATACTCGGATGTGGATGCCCCTTTTGTTCTTAAAACTGGCCTAATCCATCTTTTGCCTAAATTTCATGGTCTTGCAGGTGAAGATCCGCATAAACACCTCAAAGAATTTCATATTGTTTGCTCTACAATGAGACCACAAGGTGTGCCTGAAGAGCATGTGAAATTAAAGGCTTTTCCATTTTCTCTTATGGATTTGGCTAAAGACTGGTAGTATTATCTTCCACCTGGCTTGGGACACCCACAAGAGATTGTTCCTGGAAAATTTTTTCCCTGCCTCAAGGGCTGCCTCAATAAGAAAAGAAATATGTGGTATTAGGCAGTTGGAGAGGGAAAGTTTGTATGAATATTGGGAGCGTTTCAAGAGACTTTGTGCTAGCTGCCCCCATCATCAGATAAGTGACCAGCTCCTAATCCAATACTTCTATGAAGGCTTACACCCAATGGATAGGAGCATGATCGATGCAGCTAGTGGGGGAGCCCTAGTTGACAAGACTCCCGCAGCCGCTAGAAACCTCATTGAGAATATGGCAGCTAACTCTCAACAGTTTGCTACAAGGCAAAATTCCATTATGTCCAGAAGTGTCAATGAAATTCAAACTTCAGATTCACACAAGCTGGAGCATAAACTAGATGAGTTGGCTACTATGGTAAAACAGTTGGCATCCATCCAAAAGAATTCTGCTGCATATACACCTCCACCTCCATCCATTCCAGCAATGCTTTGTGGGATTTGTTCATCTATGGATCACTTCACTGATAGTTGCCCCACATTGCAGGAAACTGAATCTTCGGAAGGTAATCCTCAAGCTTATGCTGCTAATATTTATGCTAATAAATTTCCTTTTCAGCAGCCGCAGCAACAACAAAGCTGGGATTTATCTTCCAATAGATATAATCCCGATTGGAGGAACCATCCTAACTTAAGGTGGGGAGGAAATGCACAGCATCAAGGCTCTAGCCAACCAACTAACAACCATTTCCAACCACATCAAGCTGAACAAAGCAAGCCATATTCAACCCAGCAACATCACCATCCATCATCTTCATCTCAACAGCACCATCAAGTATCTTCTTCAATAGCCGCTGCACCTCAAAAGAATGAGTCATCCTTGGAAGACCTTGTGAAGCAACTCACTATGAGTAATCTCAATTTCCAACAACAGAGTCAAGCCTTCCAGCAACAGACTCAAGCAAGTATCAAGACCTTGGAGAATCAAATGGGTCAACTTGCTTCATCCCTTAATCAACTTCAATCTCAAGGCTCAGGCACTCTCCCTGCACAAACTGTCACAAACCCAAAGAATGTGAGTGCCATTACCTTGAGATCTGGTAAGGTGATGCAAGAGCCAGAAATGTCTACTGAGAAGGATCCCAGTTGCATTTTAGCTGCAGAAGGTGAAGGAGAAGAAGTTGGAAGCCAAGAGCAGCCTGCACCTATGCCCACACCATGTCAACCAAAAGTGGTAGACAAGGAGGAGAGGTCTATTCCTATTCCCTTCCCTCAAAGAATGGTTCAGCTCAGCAAGAAGCAAGAAGAGGTTGATAAAGAAATTCTGGATACTTTCAGGAAAGTAAAAGTCAATATCCCCTTGTTAGATGCTATCAAGCAAATCCCAAAGTACGCCAAATTCCTTAAGGACTTGTGCACTCATAGAAGGCGTCTAAAGGGTAATGAAAGAGTGAACATGGGGTGAAATGTATCAGCTCTTTTTGAGAGGCAGAAAACTTTCATGCCTGAGAAATGCAAAGATCCAGGGACGTTTACTATTCCCTGCATTATAGGAAACAATAGGATAGATAATGCCATGCTTGATTTAGGTGCATCTATTAATGTTATGCCTTTATCTATCTTCACATCTTTGTCTCTTGGACCATTGCAGCCCACAGGTGTCATCATCCAATTAGCAAATAGGAGCACTACTAATCCAGCCGGCCTTGTGGAGGATGTTCTAGTGAGAGTGAATGACTTGATCTTTCCTGCTGACTTCTACATCTTGGACATGCAAGAAGAATAGCCAATAAAAGGAGCTGCACCAATCATCTTGGGAAGGCCATTCTTGAAGACGGCCAGGACCAAAATTGATGTGCATGCTGGAACTCTCACTATGGAGTTTGGAGAGAGTGTGGTTCGCTTCAACATACTAGATGCTATGAAGCACTCACCTGAGGAGCATTCAGTTTTTCACATTGATGTTTTTGATAGCTTGATAGACGATAATTTTGCTGAATTTTTAGGAGACTCTTTCGTTGATTTTTCTGATTGTATAGATACCATAGATACTAAAATTTGTGAATATTGTACTAAGTCATCTTTGTGTAATATTTGTATTGCTGATTTTCTGGATTTAGATTCTGTAACTTCTGACATTAATGACATTGAAAAATCAAAAGGGTTAGAATGTGGTTCATTAAGTATAGCAAGTATAATTGAATCTAACCCTTGTGGTTTAAATGTTGCAGAAATCATTTCAAATGAAAGTGCTAAAGCACTGCCTTCAGTTGAGCAGCCTCCCACCTTGGAGCTTAAACCCTTGCCTGAGCATTTAAAATACGCTTATTTGGAAATAGGTGAGAAGCTCCCTGTGATCATATCCACTGAGCTTGATGAGGACCAATAGGAGCAGTTGCTTGATGTGATTCGGAAGCATAGAAAGGCTATTGGTTGGACCTTGGCTGACATCCCTGGAATCAGCCCTTCCCTGTGCATGCACCGGATTTTGCTGGAAGAAGGATCCAAGCCAGTAAGACAGCCCCAGAGAAGGGTAAATCCGATCATATTGGAGGTGGTGAAGAAGGAGATCACCAAACTACTCCAGGCAGGCATCATCTACCCGATATCAGATAGCACATGGGTGAGCCCAGTGCAGGTGGTGCCCAAAAAATCAGGGATTACAGTTGTGAAGACTGAGAAGGATGAGCTCCTGTCCACTAGAGTGCAGAAATGCTGGAGAGTCTACATTGATTATCGGAGGCTCAACCAGGCGACCAGGAAAGACCACTTTCCTCTACCTTTCATAGATCAGATGCTGGAGCGCCTGGCAGGTAAATCTTACTACTGTTTCCTAGATGGATTCTCAGGTTATTTTCCAATATGCATAGCTCTTGAGGATCAGGAGAAGACCACTTTTACATGCCCATTTGGTACATTTGCATATAGGAGAATGCCATTCGGGCTTTGCAATGCTCCCGGTACATTTCAAAGATGCATGTTGAGCATATTTTCTGATTTGGTTGAGCATTGTATTGAAGTATTCATGGATGACTTCACTGTATATGGGTCATCATTTTCTGCATGTTTAGGAAACTTGGATAGAGTTTTACAAAGATGTATAGAGACTAACCTTGTTCTGAACTTTGAGAAATGTCATTTTATGGTTAGGCAGGGGGTAGTCTTAGGTCATATAATATCTGAGAAGGGAATTGAGGTAGATCCTGCTAAGCTTAATGTCATTTCACAGCTTTCTTACCCCTCTTGTGTGCGAGAGGTGCGTGCATTTCTTGGCCATGCAAGTTTCTACAAGCGCTTTATCAAGGATTTTTCCAAGATAGCCCTTCCTCTCTCCAAGTTACTGCAGAAAGATATTGATTTCGAGTTTGGAGCCAAGTGCAAAGAGGCGTTTGATTGCCTAAAGACAGCCTTGACCACAACCCCCATCATTCAGCCACCAAACTGGACACTTCCATTTGAGCTCATGTGTGACGCATCCAACTTTGCTGTGGGTGCTGTCTTAGCACAACGGTTTGGTAAGGATCCACATGTCATTTATTATGCATCTAGGACTTTGGATCCTGCACAATGTAACTATACCACAACTGAAAAGGAACTATTGGCCATAGTATTTGCTTTGGATAAATTTAGATCATACTTGCTAGGGTCAAAAGTTGTGGTGTTTACTGATCATTCTGCTCTTAAGTTCCTTTTGAAAAAAACAGATTCAAAGCCAAGGCTAATAAGGTGGATGCTTCTACTTCAAGAATTTGATGTAGAGATAAAGGATAGAAGTGGAACACAAAATTTGGTGGCGGATCATTTGAGTAGGATAGAGGGAGTCCCTGAACTCACTCCTCTAAAAGATGATTTTCCTGACGAGCAATTATTAGAGTTATATACTTCAAAGTTGCCTTGGTTTGCTGATATTGTAAATTTTTTAGTTGCAGGAGTTTTTCCAGCAGATGCACCAAGGAGTAAAAGGGAAAAGATCAAGAATGATGCCAAGCATTACCTCTGGGATGATCCCTATTTGTGGAAGTTCTGTAGTGATCAAGTGATTAGGAGATGCATTCCTGAGGAAGAAACTGGATCAATTTTGCATTTTTGTCATTCATCCACTGTAGGAGGCCATCTTGGGCCCCAAAGGACTGTAAGGAAAGTACTGGATGCGGGTTTTTATTGGCCTACAATCTTCAAGGACTCTTGGCAAGTGTGTTCTACATGTGAGAAATGCCAAAGATTTGGAAGGGTAATCACCTTGAAGCATGAAATGCCTCAACAATCCATTTTATACTATGATGTATTCGATGTTTGGGGTATAGACTTCATGGGTCCTTTTCCTCCTTCCTTTGGTTTCTTATATATTTTTCTTGCTGTAGACTATGTCTCTAAATGGGTAGAGGCTAAGCCTACAAGAACTAATGATTCAAGAGTGGTTGCAGATTTTGTGCGTACTCATTTGTTTTGTAGGTTTGGAGTACCTCAAGCTTTGATTAGTGACCAGGGTACCCACTTCTGCAATAGAACCATTGAGACTCTACTGAGAAAGTATGGAGTATTGCACAAAGTATCTACACCTTATCACCCCCAAACCAATGGGCAGGCTGAGCTCTCCAATAGAGAAATTAAGAAGATTTTAGAAAGGATTGTTCAGCCAAATAGGAAAGACTGGAGCAAGCGTCTTGATGATGCTCTTTGGGCTCATAGAATAGCATACAAGGCTCCTTTGGGAATGTCACCATACAGAATTGTCTATGGAAAAGCCTGCCACCTTCCAGTAGAAGTAGAACATCGTGCTTGTTGGGCAGTGCGAGCCTGTAACATGGACATAGACAAAGCTGGAGAACAAAGGAAATTGCACTTGCAAGAATTAGAAGAACTTCGCCTTAAATCATATGAAAACTCCAGAATTTATAAGGAGAAGACAAAGGCCTTTCATGATGGAAAAATAGCAAGAAAGGAGTTTTTCATAGGTCAAAAGGTTTTGTTGTTCAATTCCCGTTTGAAGCTCATGCCTGGAAAACTCAGATCTAGGTGGATCGAACCTTTCATTGTGACTTCCATTTCTCCCTATGGAGTAGTGGAGGTAAAAAATGAATCTACAAACAAGGTTTTTAAAGTAAATGGACATCGCCTAAAGCCTTTCCATGGGAGTTCTACAATTGAAACCAATGTGGAGGAAGTTTTCCTAGATCAACCTCCAGCTGATCTTGATTCTTTAACTATTTTGGAGTGAAAGCTCCATTTAACGTCAAGCTAGTGACGTTAAAGAAGCGCTTTGTGAGAGGCAACTCACAGTTTTATAGCACTTTCTAGTTCTCTTTTGATTTCAATAAGCATTCTTTCATTTGAGCTGTGTTACTAGTCATGTTGCTTAGTTCATTTTGCACAAACATTTTGTTTAACACTTGACTCATTATTTGATTGATGATTTGTTCATAATTTTTGTAGAGGAAAAATTGCTGTAGTTGGACTCAATTTGTACATATATTCATGGAAGTCCAAGTAGAGAAGGAGGAATAATCATTTCCATGGCACCAAGCATTCACTCTAGAAAGAATTTTGAAGTTTGCCATGAAGGTAATCACTTTCCCAAGCCATAGTGGTCACTTTCCACCAAGGTATGTGACTTTGCTCTCTTTAGTTCTCACTTTCAATTTTCATAGTGACCACTTTGAGGGCTTTTGAATTCATTGGTCTGCGCGTAACTACTATGAAAATTCATAGTAGCCATGTGCAGCACCCTGGGAAAATACACATGAAGGGCGCCTCTGTAGTTATTACTTTGAATATTCATAGTAACCACTACAGAAACTAATTTTTGAACATTTGATGCGCGTAGTTACTATGAATATTCATAGTAACCACGCGCAACCTCTTTTAAAACAACTGAGAAAGGCGCCTTTGGAGTGATTACTTTGAAAATTCATAGTAACCACGCGCACCCCATTTTTGCTGAAACCCTTGCGCGTGGCTACTATGATTATTGAGAGTAACTACACCCAACATTTTTATATAAATAGGACCTGTTTCACGTTCACTCTCACTCTTCATTTCTGAGAAATTTTTCACTCCTTTCCTAATTTCTTGAGCACCCACTCCCTCAAATTAAATTCCTTGCATCTGAACGTCAACTCCCTACACTTTTGCACTGCATTTGAACTCCAATCCAGGTAATTTCCTCTTCCTCACTCTCTGCGTTAGGGTTCTTCATTTTTCAATTGGGGATTTTTAATTAGAACCAATTTGAGTTGAAATTACTGGTTAGAATCAGTTTCTGCAAAGATAACTATATGATTTAAAGCTAGTAGGGTAATTTGATCCTGTATGTACAAATTGCCATGTTTGAACCCTAGGGTAGCCACTTTCATAATTCGTAGTGATTACTATGTGGGTAATGCTGAAATTCTACTTCCCCTAGGTTCGTTTTAGTCTGAAATGTGATTTCTTTGCATTAAAATTTGACTTCTCATGGTTAGAAATCAAATTGCATTTTCCTTTTCTGAATTTGAAGTGTTTTTGCTCTGGAGTAGTTACTATCAATATTCATAGTAACTACTCTCTGTGAATATATTGTGTCTGCTCATTTCATACACTCATTCCTGATCTGATTCAGTTGCACTACTATGTAACTGCATTTTCCCTTACTACTTGCTCTGAATTCTGGAAATTTGATTTGAAATTAGACCCATTTTGCTGCACATGCTTTTTACCTTAGTTGATCTAGTGGAATTCATCCTCTGCATTTTATATATGCTCTCTGCATTTTCACAGCCTGATTCAGAAGTTGAGAACTCATTTGATTGGATCCAAATGCACACTGTGTATAAATTTTCCAGACCATCAAATGAACCTCTTTTGATGACCATAATTCATTACATGACATTTGCTGTTCTGCATTTTAAACACATGGATTATGGATTTTATTTTGGAACTGTTATTGCTGTCATAGTAGCTACCTGTAACACATAGTGGTCACTTTACTGAACCTAATTTGTTGCTTGAATTTGCAAGATACGTGTCTATATGTTATTTTCTTGCTGCTGAACTTCACTAAAAGTGTCCACTTTCATAGTGGTCACTTTTATCATTTCAATATTGCAAAAACTGACATAATTCACACATAATGATCACTCTGCATATGTTTAACTGTCTGATCTTTCACTGTCAAAGTAGTTACTACCAACTAGCATAGTAGTTACTTTTGCATGCAGAACTCCTTTGATTTGTCTTAATTTTCTCTGATTTCTGCACATTTGCTGTGAAATTATATCCACATAGTACCTCTGCATTCTGTCATGCTTTACTGCCAAAGTAACTGCTTTCATTCATCATATTAGCCACTTTCTGCTGCAGCAATGCTGTAAATTGCCTGCATTTTCTCTCCTTCATTTCCAAATGGTGTGAAATTCTTGCTACAGGGTTAATTATGCACTATCACTCATTTATCCCTTTTTCTATGTGCAGATTAATGGCAAACACTCCCAGAAAGAACGCACCCAGAGCCAAGAGAGCCAAGACAGCTGCCTCTTCATCTAGGCTTCAGCCTGCACATGATCCCAGATTTCGGTCCCTGGCCCATGAGAATTTCTTCAAAGCCAATATTCTCAGGCGACACATTGTGTAGGACAGGAATTTTGACCTGCAAAAAGGGACCTACCCCCAATTTGAGCAGGAAATCCAGAAAAAGGGGGTGGGATTTGTTCACCACATGTGTTGGGCATGGGTGGAAGGACATCACCCAAGAGTTCTATGCAAATGCCTTCAGGGTTAAGGGAGATGATTTCCCCTACAGGCATTCTATGGTCAGAGGCAAGGTGATAGACTTCAACCCTGCCAACATCCAGAGGATCCTCAACATCCCTCTTCCTGAAAAGAGGCCTGGACAGCTGGACTACACTATTTTCAGCTACTTGGAGGAGAAGGACTACAAGCCAATCCTTCAAGCAATATGCAAGGCTGGAGAGAACTGGGAGTTTGACATGAAGCTCCAGCCCAAGAACCTAACTACAAAGCACCTCCTTCCACCTGCCAAAGTCTGGAGCATCTTCATCCTTAGCTCCTTCATGCCAGTCATGCACTCATCTACCTTGGCAGTGAAGAGGGCAGAGCTAGTTTATGCCATCATGACAGGGATGCCCATCCATGTTGGCGATGTTATCAGCAATGCCATCATGGAGATCCTAGCTAGGAAGAAGGACTCCATGGGTTTTCCCTCCATCATTACTATGCTCTGCCAGGATGCTGGAGTTGACTTTGGGGAGTATCAGCACAAAATCAGAGCAGCTCCCTGCATCACCACAGCTATGGTGAAGGAGCTATTTAAAGCTAAGAAGAGCTCAGCCCCAGAGATACCTCCCCAGGCTGCTCTGACCCTTGTAGAGACCATGTTACTCAACATGGGGAAGAAGATGGGAATGACTGCTGACCAGATCTACTATGCCCCCACATTCCGAGCCCCTTATCTTCGAGTAGGGATGGCAATGGGTAGGGTATGGGTAGGGTACTATAGTACCCATTCCCATACCCGCATTTTAAAAAAATACCCGTACCCAGCCCCATACCCGCATGGGTAGTACTTTTAGTCCCCGTACCCGTACCCTCTGGGTACCCGCATAACCATACCCGCCCCTATTACCCGCGCATGTCTAAGAAAAAAAAGCAGTTATAAAAAAAATATGCTTATATAATTTTACCGAACAAAGTTTAAGTATAAATAAAAAATAAATATTCAAAGATCATAAGTGTTAAGTGTATCTTAAGACATCAATTTTCTAAACTAAAGTACTTAAAAATCAAACAAAATTACACACATAATCTTCAAGATCTTGTAAAACAACCAACTCCTAAACTTTATATTCCTGTATTGTCACTCTGCAAGACCTAAAAAAATAGCATTAGTTAATTATTTATTGTAAAGTCAAAATAGTATAGTTAGGCTATTTTATCTCTTCATCAGAATCAGACTCTCCAAATGACTGTAAACGTTTATCTTTCAAGTTTACATATTGCTTTGGTCCAGTAATACCAATAGAAACTAAAACATACAAGTACATAATAAGAAAATCAATAATTAAGCTATCAAATTAAAATTAAAAAAAATATTTAATTAAATAAATATATCAATAGAGTATTTAATACCTTCATTTTCATGTTTCAGCCAACTTTGTGCGCACATGAGTGCTTCTAAAGTATCTTCATGGAGTCAAGAACGATGAGGACTCAACAATCTACCTCCTGTCCTAAAAGTAGACTCTGAAGCAACGGTTGAAATTGGGATGGCCAAAATATCCTTGGCAATTTTTTGCAATATTGGATATTTGATCCCATTTGATTTCCACCACCCAAGGATATCAAAACTAGCACTTCTAGGCAATACCTTCTCTTCCAAGTAGATATCCAACTCAGACTTTGATTGCATATCATTTGTATCTTTAACAAATGAATCATAATCACTTAAAAAATTGTTAACATTAAGTATATCCAAATTCATTTCCGTCTCATTAGACTTTTCAGTTGAACTTTCTACTATTCCCATGGCTTTAGCTTGATAATCTTCAAACAACAAGTAGCATAATTTTTTCACATTGTTAATTTGAAAAGAAGATGAACTTCCATAGAGCTTGGGAAAGAAGTACTCTAACAACTTTAATTTATATCTTGGATCCAAAAAAATGGCAATTCCCATTATTCCATGTATAACAGACCAATATTTCTCAAATTTGGTTACCATTTTTGTAGCCATATTTCTAATAGCCTCAATTGAACAAATTTTCCATTGTTGCAGAGATAACTTTATTTCACAAACCAATGGGAAGAAAATATTTGTTGTAGGATATTGTGTCCCAGAAAACATCTCAGTCACACGATTAAAGACTTCCAACCTACTACAAATTTCTTTAGCAATTTCCCAGTCATTTGTTGTAGGGATACATGTATACATATGCTCTCTTGTTTTCAAACGAATAAAAACATCTTTATAAGCCAATGCAACAACAAGCATGTGATAAGTAGAATTCCATCTTGTTTTACAATCAAGTACAAGTTTCCTTGTAATGGAAACTTTGATTTGACGTGCTGCTTCCTTAAAGGTTTGTTCTCTTTTAGGTGTAGCTGTCCAAAAAGCAACACTACTTCTAACCTTCTCTATACCATCTCCAAGAATATTTAAACCATCTTGAGCAATTAAATTGAGAATATGTGCACAACACCTCATATGAAACAATTGACCATCAAGCATAAGAGAAGAACAATCAAGTTTGTTTAGTAACAAACCAACAAGAGAATCATTTGTACTACAATTATCCAAAGTGATGGTAGATAACTTTCTATCAATATTCCACTCTAGCATGCATTCAACTAATACTTTAGACAGAGCTTCTGCTGTATGTGGACATTCCACATATACAAACCTATTAATGTAAAAATAAATTATATACATATATAAAAAAAAATTGAAATAATGCAAATAATTACTAAATGAATATATCATAAAATGATCACAAAAATTATACCTCAATATGCGACTTTGCATATCCCAATCATCAGTAATATAATGAGTTGTGATAGCCATAAACCCTTTCTTTTGATTGCTAGTTGTCCACATGTCTGTTGTTAAAGCAATTCTACTTCCAATCTTCTCTAAGAGTCCCATAGTCTTCAACTTTTCATTCAGATATATTTTGATAATGTCACCTTTTATTGTGTTCCGACTAGGAACCTTGAATAAAGGTTGGAGGCCTTCAGAATATGCTCTAAACCCCAAATGGTCTACTATAGAAAGCGGATACTCATGAATTATTATCATAGAAGCAAGATCTCTTCTAGATTGTTCTGGATCAAAGTGATAATTACTCAAATAAGTGGATGATCCGTCTACTTTCTTTTGTTCTCTCAATAAGATTGATTGTCTTATATCCTTATATGGCCTCCTCTTACAAGTTTGAAAGTGTTTATGCAAATGATTTGTTCCATCTGATCTTCTACCTGTCAATTGCTTGTTACAATAATTGCATATAGCTTTTTCTTCCCCATTAATAATTTTTTTCTTAAAGTGATTCCATACAATCGACATCTTTCTTTTTTTTTCATCATGAGTTGCATCACAATCATCTCCATCCATCGAAATAGGAAGTGTATCAGACTGGGATTGAGATTGATCTCTAATATCAAAACTGTCACTCGGTCCAGAATCATTAAGTGTAGTTTTAGGAACATTTTCAGGTTGTGTGGGAGTAATGAAAATAATTGGAGAAGAGCTACTTTCAGATTCCTTTGAAGAAGTTATTTCATGTACATTTTCCATTTGTTATTACCTATATAAAAGCAAGAACTTAAATAAAAAATCTTATTTAACCCAAGTCAATATAATATCACATAATTTTAATCACTAAATTTCTAAACATTTTGTATGTTTCATATAGAAATAATTTTTTTTTAAAAATTAATCGCATATCAACTATATAATAATTAAATTGTATTAGTCTAGTTAAACGATATAAAATAGTAAATAAATTTTTCTATTAAAAATATGAAAAAAAATTATTTTTATGGTTTACTTTATTAATAAATATATTTTTATGTTAATCTTATAAAATAAATTTAATTAGATAGATTTTTATATATTTAAATATGCATTCTTTTATTTGAGTAACATAAATATTTATATTAAATTTCTCAACCTGTTATTTTGCATAGAAATTTTTTTGAAAATATAGTATTATAAAATAAAATAAATATGACCTATAAAAGAAGTCTGAACTGAGTAAAAAATATACGACATGAAATTATATAAAATAAATAGTAAAATCTTTATCTTGACGAAAATTTTACAAAAGCATCCACAAAAACTTTCTAAAATATAAAAGTAGGTTAGATTCTTGTTTTCTTAAATTATTAGTTCTTCCATTATAAGTAAAAAATTATTCAAACTATAATATATGAAATTAGAACAATAAAAAATAATTAGAAATATCAATAATAATTATAATAGAGTTTTAGACTTACTTGTTGAAGACTTGCAAAATTTGTTGTACTTGATCTCTGAATTCTATAAGAAGTGATGGTGAGATCTTTCTGTAAGTTACACTCCTAAAGCACAACTCTCGATAGGCAAATTGTGGAGCAACTCATATAATTATATAATTATCAATGATTATAAAAGAGACCTAGCCTTGAGTACATAAAGTATTAACCCTAATTCCTTCCCATTATGGGCTTTTGGGTTAAGGCCTCCCTCACATAAGTAGCATAATAATAATAATAATAATAATAATAGTATATGCGGGTATGGGGCGGGGTGGGTACTTAGGTACCCATACCCGCCCCCATCCCCATGGAAATTTGCGGGTATTTCCCCATACCCATACCCATACCCGTGTAGCGGGTAAATACCCTACCCGTTGAGGGTAAATTTTGCGGGTACCCATCGGGTACTTTACCCATTGCCATCCCTACCTTCGAGCAACAGTTAAGAATGATCTTCCACCTTTCACACCTACAGCAGAAGAGGAGGAGGAAAAGGAAGATAGTAGCTCTGAGGGTGAGCCAGTACCAGACCCAGTTGCAGCAGAGGGGCAGGATGATGAAGACACTGATACGGATGCAGCTGATAATGATGACCTCTCTTCCAGCGCTGATGAGGATGCAATATAGTCTTAAACTTTTATTTCTGTTATTTATTTAACCTTCTCTTTCATTGTACATATTTTTTCTGCCAATTTCCCTATAATTAGTACACTTTTCTTTTTATTTTCCCTGCCTTTAACTTCCCTTTACTGCTTCTACTCTGAACAACAACTTAACTCTTTCATGCTATTTATATATATTATCTGAGTTTGAGTTATTTTGTTCTGCTGGTGCTGAATTTATTGTCTCTTTGTGTAGAGAATGCCTCAGTTCCATCAATAGGAGCATCATTTTTTTTTTTGCCCATGAATTGAGGCACTATCATTCATGAAAGGGAGGTGAAGTTCTTTGCCTCTATTTCATATACTCTTAACCTCATTTTTCCTGCACAATTATACATTAAAATACAAAAATATATTTTTATTCTTTTTCTTTTTCATTGAACCCAATTTTGTAATTCCAATCTTAGACTCTTATTGCAATTTTCATTCAATTTATGAACACACTCCACTTTTGTAAATAATTTTCTCTCCATGTCATGCTGAATATCTTTTCTTCAAGGTGAATTATCCTCACATGATGTTAAGTATCACCATTTTTACTATGGTAGAGAATTGAGCCCCTAATTTCCTTTCTGTGTGTATGCTTCATGTAATTTTGCATCTATTCTCTAGAACTTGCCCTGCTTCTTAATTTAATATGCATTGTGCAATTTTTTATCTAGATGATTGAGGCCTCCTTTACACACACACACAACCACTCACCATTGCCCACCTTTGCACCTTATTGCATTACATTCCTTTCCTTTGCCAAATTTAGTTTGCCCAACCAATTTTTCTTGCACCTAATTTTTCTGTGTTGCAAACATTAAGTTTGGGATGTTGATTTTGACGGTAGTTGCTTGAGGACAAGCAACCTCTCAAGTTTGGGGTGGTAGACATCATACATGTTACTAATACATGTCAAATATATATATATATATATATATATATATATAATTGGTCAAATTTGAAGGAAAAGAGTGGTTGCCAAAGTCCAAGAAATCATAAAAGAGAGAATGAAAAAGGAAAGAAAATAAAATGAAGCAAGGTCCATGAGATTGAAGAGATCTTCACATAATGAAAAATGATGAAAAACAAGGTGAAAAATGCTTGAACCTCTTAGGCTACCTCATTTGATGCATTTCATTCTAATTGTTGTATTCACTCACTCAAGAGGATTCCCTTATCTTGATTGAAAACCCACCTGAGCTTTTGACCCTCCTTGATCAAATTGAACCCTACCTATCCCTATTTGTGACCAACCAAGTCCTTTTGATAGGTAAATCATTGTATTAAGGCAAAGGAGATTGAGAATATGGGCAAGCATATGGTAGGGTAGAGCAATTTGCATGTGTTGAGGGAAAATACCTAGCTTGAAACACTGACGAGTGAAGAGTGCAACACCACCTTGTGAGTTAGATAATTTCTTTGCATTGTGTGAAGTATGATGAACCTTGTTGATTTTTTGTTTCACTTGTATAGGACTGTGCATAAAATTGATTGATATGAGTGTGCTTTCTTTGTTGAATGACTCCATGATTTTGAAATGAAGGAAATGCATATTAGAGTTGAAAGATTGGAACAGAAAAATTTTGAGAAAATTTTTTGGATAAGTCTAACCCTTTTTACTTAAGTCCTTGAATTTTGGTTTGCTTGAGGACAAGCAAAAGTTTAAGTTTGGGGTTGTGATGAATCCACATTTTACTAAATTTTTATACATCATTTATTACTTTTTATAGAAAAGAATAGACTTAGATAGCGTAAATAAGATGAATATTCCAATTAGGCTAAATAATATAGGCTTCTTAGTTTTTGGTTAATTTACATTGATTTAGATAGTTTATTTTTTCATGTTTTGATCATTTGAATAATGTGGCAGGGATTCCCAAGCTTATTTTGAAGAATCATTGGATTTTGAGGAATTTGAGGTGAAAGCAACTACTTTCAATATTGATAGTGACAACTACAGCAAGCCACTTCCAGAAAAAGGACCAAAGTGATCACTTTCAAAGCTTAAAGTGACAACTACAGCAGCCCAGAATTAACCAAACCTGCGTGTGGTTACTATGAATATTCATAGTAATCACTCCAGAGCATGCAAAAATTGAAGGTGTTGTGCGTAACTACTATGAATATTCATAGTAATCACTCTAGAGACCCAAAATGTCCCAGTGCTGCGCGTAACTACTATGAATATTCATAGTAATCACTCCAGAGAGGAAAAACCCAACTGATGCTGCGCGTGGTTACTATGAAAGAATGAGAGTAATTACTTTGGGCAGCGCCAGCTTTAGTATAAATAGATTTTTACCAAATTAGGGTAGGGAGTTCTTACACTTTTTGAACCTTTTCTCCTCTTTACTCAATTTAGGATATTTTCCAGAGCTTAGGGCAACCTTGGGTGACAGCCAAGGGTCCAACCTAGGGTTTGGTTTCTCATTTCTTTTGCTTTTACATTAATGTTAATGAGTTTTCTGTATTTCCCAACTGTGTTTTTGACCCCCATTTCCATGGAGGGCTAAGTTTGTGTAATCCTTAGTGAATTCACATGGGTTCTTGAGTTCCTTGATTTTAATGATAATACAAATCCTTTCTTTACATGAATTACTTCTTCCTAGCCTCTTGAATTGAATTAATGGTGAATGAGGGAGACATTGCTTAATTAACCCTAATTCATTTTAAGGAAATTCTAAACTAGGGATTGCTTAATCCTAGGTTTAATTCTAAGGTTACGTAATCTTGGATGAGAGATTAGAGCCTAACAAATTGCGTAATTTCGTTAGGACTATAAGGTTGATTTTCGCTTGTTAAATTAACCTAATTCATGGGAGAGAGGATAAGTGTTAATTCTTGAGTAGAATGATGATAGAATCTATGTGGATGAACTAAGGATTGCTGTTTTCTATTGTTTGAATTAATTAAACTCATTTGCTCATTGCTCTTTATTTTGATTTGAAACCTCAAAACCCCCCATTTTAATTGCTTGTTCAATTAATGCCTTCAACATGTTTAATGAAGATTAATAACCAATGTTCATGGGAGACAATCTAGGGTTACCCTAGTACTACATTCATTTGTTTAAATTTTGATGAGGATTTACGACAAATCTTTTAAACACCTCAAAATAAACCATCATCAGTGATCTCAAATCTGATCAAGAGGAGAGATTACTGCAGGTTTTGAGAAATCATAGGAAGGTCATTGGTTGGACTCTTGCTGACCTTCCTGGGATTAGTCCTACTATTTGTATGCACCAAATTTTATTGGAGGATGAGTTTCGACTTGTGAGACAGCCACAGAGATGACTCAATCTTACTATTTTAGATGTTGTGAAGAAAGAGGTCACAAAGATACTGGCAGCAGGTATAATTTATCCCATTTCTGAGAGTAAGTAGGTTAGTCCTGTGCAGGTGGTTCCAAAGAAGACTGGGATGACTGTGGTGAAGAACCAGAATGATGAGTTGGTTCCAACCAGAGTTCAAAACAGTTGGCAAGTTTGTGTAGATTACAGAAGACTTAACCAGGCTACTCGCAAGGATCATTTCCCTCTTCCATTCATCGATCAGGTTTTGGAGAGGCTAGCAGGTAAATCCCATTATTGCTTTTTAGATGGATTTTCTGGATACATGCAGGTTCATATTGCACTAGAGGACCAACACAAGACCACATTCACCTGCCCATTTGGCACATTTGCTTACACCAGGATGCCATTTGGTTTGTGCAACGCTCTGGGCACCTTTCAGAGGTGTATGGTGAGTATATTTTCTGACCTTTTGGAGAGTTGCATAGAGGTGTTTATGGATGATTTTACTGTCTATGGTTCTTCATTTGATGCATGCCTAGAGAATTTATCTAAGGTGTTACATAGGTGCATCCAAACTAACCTTGTGTTAAATTTTGAGAAGTGTCATTTTTTTGGTCACACAGGGTATAGTCTTGGGTCACTTAGTCTCCAGTCAGGGTATTCAGGTTGATAAGGCTAAAATTGATATCATTGCTTCTCTACCTTACCCCACTTCTGTGCGAGAAGTTCGTTCCTTCCTTAGACATGCAGGTTTTTACAGGAGATTCATACAGAACTTCAGCAAGATTGCACTGCCATTGTCCAAGCTTCTGCAGAAAGAGGTAGAGTTTGTTTTCGATTAGCCTTGTCAGCTTCCTTTTCAGGGGCTGAAGAAGCGACTTGCCACCACAACTATTGTTCAACCACCTGATTGGGAGCTTCCTTTCAAGCTCATGTGCGACGCATCAAACTTTGCACTTGGAGATGTTCTAGCTCAGCGGGTTGGGAGGCTTTCTCATGTAATAGCTTATGCTTTAGATGCAGCTCAAGTTAATTACACCACTACTAAAAAAGAGCTTCTAGCTATTGTATTTGCTTTATGATAAGTCTGTAATTAGTCCCTCTTTTACAGCCTATATATTCATATTTAACGTTTATTTTATTTGGGTTTTACATTAATTTATATATTAATTTTGCAGTTTGATATAAAGAGGCTGCAAGTGGATTTTGGGTGCATTCTGGGCCCAAATTGATGCAAGATTAAAGCTTTGCAACAGTCAGCACGCTCAGACCCATTCAATAAGCACGAGAGTGCTTCGAGCCCATGTACTGTCGTGCTTAAGGCCTTGCATGGCCGTGCTCATCTGCGGGAAGCCCAATTATGAAGAGTTTTTTGGGTTTTCAAACCCTATTAAAGGGAAGACCTGAGGCACCATTGGAAAACCATTTTTACACTGGCTTTTGCTCTGGGATACATTTCATCTCGTCTCTCTTGCACGGAATCTTTTGCACACTCTTGGTGGGACTTGGAGCTTCAAGCGACCATACTTGAAGACTGGGAACTCATCACACTCCAGTTTTGCTATTTCTTTTCTTTATGACTTTGTTTACGATTGTTTTAGTTCTTTTTTTTAGCATAAGTAACTAAGTCCATAGCTAGGGCTATGGGAACTGAATTTATGGGATTTGATGTTTGAATCTAAATTTGATTTCCGCTTTGTGATTAGATTTTATCTTATTACGCTTCTTTCTTAATCCTAATTAATTATATCGTGAGGCGACCGTACCTCGGTTAATTAATAAAACTATAGGATAAAATGGGACAAAGGATTAGGTAGACTAAACCAATCTTTCACTTCTAATTGTTATTAAATTAACAAGTTTATAGGTTCCTTAAGCTTTCTCAAATTGATGTCTTGCATGACCATTGGGGATGTTAATTTAGAGAAAAGAATATTAATATTACATGACCATTAGGTATTAATAGTATTCGTATGAATGATTGGTAATCACAAGGAAATCGGATTTAGAGTTAAATAGAAAAATAACATAAAGGATTGGAAGAGAAAACCCATATGCCCTAGGTTCCTCTCTGATAAGTTTAACCAAGACATGCATTGTATTCCTTGCTCTTAGTTTTATAATTGATTTTATAAATTCTTGTTTTTAATTAATCTCGTATCTTTGAAGCTTAAACAATTGAATTAGGAAATTCTTAATAATTGCAAAACAATCCTTGTGGGACGATATTTCGGAAACTTAATTTAAGAACCCTGTATTACTTCTCAATGGGTACACTTGCCCTCCAAACAAGTTTTTGGCGCTGTTGCCGGGGATTGCTTTTTCAATATTAAGAAAATCTCAAATTTAATTGATTTAAGCAATTTATGTTTTATTTTATTTTGTTTTGTTTATTGTTAACTTTTTCTTTAATATTTTATAATTTTCGTTTTTATTTTATCTTAATTTTTTATTATTATTTCACAATTCTTTTAATGTATGCTCACTTGTTCTAAGTGCTTTACAACTTGTTTATTTGATCCAGAGATTGAAAGAACAATTCGTAGACAAAGAAAAGAAGTGAGAGAGCAAAGAATGACAAAGGGAAGGAGATTGATCCAAGATTACATGACACCCACTGCTAGAGGCACTCCTGGAAGCATTGCAGCACCAAATGTGGAGGCCAACAATTTTGAATTGAAACCAGCACTTATAACCATGGTCCAGAACTCGATACAGTTTGGAGGCATGCCTAATGAAGACCCCAATCTGCATCTAACAAAGTTTCTCCGATTGACGGACACCATAAAGTACAATGGAGTCTCCAACGATGCTATTCGACTCTGACTTTTCCCCTTCTCAGTATCTGAAAGGGTGAATGCATGGATTTCCTTACTCTCAGACAATTCCATTAGAACTTGGGAGGATCTTACTCAACAATTCTTGGGAAAGTACTTTCCTCCATCAAGGTCCTCTAACCTTATGACGAAGATATGTTGCTTCCAACAACATGAAGCTGAATCTTTATTTGAGGCATGGGAGCGATTTGGAGAGCTTTTAAGGAGATGTCCACATCATGATTTTCTGACGTGGAGACAGCTACAAATTTTTTACAATGGCCTATCAATCACTACCAGGGCTACAATTGATGTCGCAGCAGGAGGGCCCCTCATAAGAAAAGATCCAGATGATGCATACAAACTAACAGATAAGATGACATCTTCTAGCTTTCAGTGGCACACCGCGAACTCTTACGACATCAAAAGGAAAGAGACTGCTTCGGTCTACCAAGCAGAGAGCAATAGCCTACTAATGAACCAAATGACAGCCTTTGCAAAGCAACTAGAATCTTTAATAAAGGCTCAAGAACAATCTGTAAGAGCGCCTGCAAGCCCAGAATTTAAGCAAGATGATGAATCCATATTTTTACTGATATTTTAGCATAATTCTAACACAATTAATAAGAAAAATATATGAAGAAAGTAGAAAAACTCAGAAAAAAGAGAAGGAGTTGAAGTTTGTTTACATATGTAGTTATTTTAGCAATTGTAGAAATTTTGCTGAGAAATTAAGTTTTTAATCTTGTTTTTGAAGGAATAAATTGAGCAAGGATCATGGAAATGGAGGCTTGAAGACAAGGAAGAACAAAGAAGCAAGTCTGGACTCCAAAAACACAAGACCAAGAAAGTGCAGACTGGGCGTGATCACTATTGTCAGTAAAAGTGATCACTCTAGAGTTCAAAGAAGAAGAAAGCCTAGGCGTTACCACTATTATCAGTAAAAGTGAACGTTCCAAAGAGCTTTCAACCTGGCAAGTTGCGCGTAATCACTTTTATTCATAAGAGTGATCACGCGCAACCACTTGAACTCTGCGTAGTCACTTTTATCAGTAAGAGTGATAGTTCCAAAGAGCCTTCAATATCAGGAAAGTTGCGCGTGGTTACTTTTTCTCATAAAAGTGTTAACGCGCAACCATAAACCTTCTGCGTGGTTACTATTTCTCATAAAAGTGATAACGCGCAAATCTGGGAAATTCTATAAATAACAGAAACGTGCAGATTTTTCGGAGTTTAGTTTTTTATTTTCAGTTTTTAGTTAGATTCTCGTTAAAGGAAGTGAGAGAGAGGAGTGGGGGATTCGAATCTTGGAGCTTCACGAAGAGGAATTGAAATGGAGCAAGCTTCCATGGCATTTCTGAGTTTCTTCTTCTCTTTTTCTCTTTCTTTTTCTTTCTCTACTGTCATGGCTGTGTAATTTCTTCATAGTTAGGGATTGTAGATCTGAAACGAACATGTTGAATTGATTTGGATCTGAATTTCAAGCTTTGGAATAGATTGAGTGATTAATTCTGCACTTCACGTGGAAATTGAATGGAAATTTGATTAACTAAATTCAGAGGAACTCTTGTCAATGGAAATTGAATTTGTTCTTCAGATCTGAACCAATCACCGAGATTATAGTTTTCTTAGGGATAAGAGGCTTTGATCTTGCAATCTTCTGGTTTCTTACACTTAAAGCAATATTGAATTGAATCAGATCTAAGGAATTAGAACGGTTTAATTGAATGTTAGGTTCACTGAGTTAAGGAATTAACCTCTGAATAATATAATGTGAAACTGATTGTCAATTTTTCCAACTGCTTGTTAATTTAGAACTTTATTGATTAAACATTGGAGTTTTGGTGAAGCAATTCCCTAACTATGGTTTCTCCCTCTGTTATCACATAACTGTTTGTTCATTGTTCTGTTTCTGCAAGTTTTTTTTACTCCTAATTGTTCTGGTTTGTTATTATTACATGTTAATACTCTCCTTCCAATTTCGAAAAAGCTCAAATGGTTATAATTCTATGAAGTGGTACTTGAAATCTAAATTCCCTGTGGAGACGATATTTGGATCTTAAATTTACTCATTACTTGCTGCAATCCTAGTGCACTTGCTAGTGTTAGATTGCGAACAACACAAGAGGAGGCAAACTTCATGGGCAATCAAAGTTCAGGGTGGAGGAGTAATCCTCCTAACTCTTGGGGAAATGGCTTTGGAAGTCAAAATTTGAGTGTTTATCGCCCTCCTCATATGCAAAATCAAGGAGCAAGACCAGAAGGGAAAGAAGCCCCTAGATCTCAGTCTAACTTTCAAGATCAGATGATGCAATATGTGCATTACTCTGATAAGAGGATGACCAAGCTTGAATCCAAGTTGGACCAACATATTGAGAGAACTGATAAGAGGTTCGCAGAGGTTAAATCTGAAATACAAGCCAACTTTTCTAAGATGAGTGCACAACTGGAGCAGATTATGAACCTTCTAAGTCAAAGAATGATGGGAACATTGCCATCTCAGCCTGAACCTAATCCAAGAGAGCAATGCAATGCCATCACTCTTAGAAGTGGGAAGAAATTACAAGAATTGCAGAATAGAGGCACAACACGCCCATGCTTATAAAGAAGCATGCCCATGCTGATTCTACATGCACGCTCGTACTTACTGATGAGAACACCCTTATTGAAATAGAAGCATGACCGTGCTTATACAAGCACGCCCATGATAGTGATCAAAGCACGGCCGTGCATCACTATGAGCAAGGCCGTGCTTCAAGCGCAGAGCTTGAAAAAGAAAAGAACAAAAAGCCTCTTATTCAACCAAGGCCCTATGAGCCTAAGAATATTAATATTACATGACCATTGGGTATTAATAGTATTCGTATGAATGATTGGTAATCACAAGGAAATTAGATTTAGAGTTAAATAGAAAAATAACATAAAGGATTGGAAGAGAAAACCCATATGCTCTAGGTTCCTCTCTGATAAGTTTAACCAAGACGTGCATTCTATTCCTTACTCTTAGTTTTATAATTGATTTTATAAATTCTTGTTTTTAATTAATCTCGTATCTTTGACGCTTAAACAATTAATTTAGGAAATTCTTAGTAATTGGAAAACAATCCTTGTGGGACGATATTTCGGGAACTTAATTTAAGAACCCTGTATTACTTCTCGATAGGTACATTTGTCCTCCGAACACTTTAGATAAATTTCATTCATATTTGCTAGGCTCTAGGATTATTGTATATTCTGACCATGCAGCTTTGAAATTCCTATTGAAGAAGCTCGATGCTAAACCCAGATTGATCAGATGGATGCTTCTTCTTCAGGAGTTTGATATTGAGATCAGAGATAGGAGTGATGCATAGAATTTGGTAGCAGACCACTTGAGTAGGATTGAGGGGGGGAATGTTGATCCCTTTTCGATTAGAGATGATTTTCCTGAGGAGCAGTTGATGCAGTTACATGATATTACTCCTTGGTTTGCTGATATTCTGAATTACCTGGTTGCAGGTGTCTTTCTTAGAGATACATCTAGAGCACAGATAGCCAAACTGAAAAGTGAGGCTAAATATTATGTTTGGGATGACCCTTATCTGTGGAGATTTTGCAGTGACCAGGTGATTCGAAGGTGCATTCCAGATCAGGAGATCCATTATGTGCTTCATTTTTGTCATAGTTCACCTGTTGGAGGACATTATGGATCATATAGGACAGCTAGGAAGGTGTTGGAGAGTGGGTTTTACTGGCCTACCATTTTCAGAGATGCAAATCAAATCTCCAACACCTGTGAGCATTGTGAGAGAGCAGGGATGGCCATTACACAAAGACATGAGATGCCCTAGCAGCCGATTATTTTCTATGAGGTTTTTGATGTTTGGGGTATTGATTTTATTGGTCCATTTCCTGCATCTTTTGGTTACACATTTACTTTAATAGCAGTTGATTATGTTTCCAAATGGGTGGAGGCTAAGGCCACCAAAACTAATGATTCTAAAGTTGTTGTGGATTTTGTTAGATCTAAGATTTTTTGCAGGTTTGGTGTGCCTAAAGCCATTATTAGTGATAGGGGAAACCATTTCTGTAATAGAAGCATGCAAGCTTTGCTTCATAAATATGGGGTTGTGCATCGAGTGTCTACAGCTTATCATCCCTAAACTAATGGGCAGGCCGAAGTTTTTAACAGGAAAATCAAGTAGATTTTGCAGAAGATAGTACACCCCAATAGAAAAGATTGGAGCAAATTTTTGGAGGATGCTCTTTAGGCCCATAGGACAGCTTATCGGACACCGATTGGGATGTCTCCTTACAGGATTATGATTGGTAAAGCATGTCATCTGCCTGTTGAGATTGAGCATAGAGCATATTGGGCGGTGAGACATTGTAACTTAGAGTTTGAACAAGCGGGTATGGAAAGGAAGCTTCAATTACAACAACTTGAGGGGCTTTGTTTGGAAGCCTTTGAGAACTCAAAAATATACAAGGAAAAAGTCAAACGCTTTCATGATAGACATATTTTGAGAAAGGAGTTCAAAGTGGGCCAACAAGTACTTTTGTTCAATTCTCGCCTAAAACTTATAGCCGGTTAACTTAGATCTAAATGGGATGGTCCTTTTGTTGTTACTAATGTGTTTTCCCATGGTGCAGTTGAAATTAAGAATGAACTCATCAGTAGCATTTTCAAGGTCAATGGACATCAACTCAAGGAATTTCATCAAAGTCCAAAGTTGGAGGAGGAAATTCTAAAAAACATGTCCTTGGAAGCACCAACTCCTGAACATTGAGGGAGTTCTTTCCCCATTCTATATTCTTTGAAATTGTCTTTATTGTTTGGCTGCGTGAAAAATTGTGTTGCTATTTTCATTTTCTGTTGTTTTCGCTTTGCTGTTTACATTTTTTGTTTTTCTCTGCTGCAGTTTTTGTTTTTTGTTTTCTGTTTTTCATTTTCTGCTGTTTTTCAAATTCTAAAGTTTTCTGTATTGAATTTTTGCTGTTTTTGTGCTTCTATTTTTTTGTTTTGATGATGTTTTGTTGGAATAGTTACAAAAATTTTCATCCTTTCTTTTTAATTTCAAGATGTAGGAATTGTGAAAGTTTTTACACCATTTTTAGTTGATAGGTTGCAATACTTGATATGAGTCATTTTTACATTTTTAGTTGAGCAAGTTGCATGAAAAAAATTTGAGTTTGATTCATTAATGATAGAATATGAATCTTGTGAGAATTTTGAGCATATTTTACTTCTTTCTTGTGTGATTTCACTCATGTTGCTAGATTACCTTTGGTTTTGCCTTCTATCTTTTTGAAGCTTCTTGTCACATGCATTATTGATATGATTTAGGCCTTTCTTCAAATTGTAGCTACTTTGCCAAATTGACTTACCTTGCATTGATTCCTCTTGTTTACCCTCTTTGGGCCTTTATAACCCTTCCTTGATTTTAGCTCATTATAAGCCATATAGTGAAAAACCATGATGTTCCATAACCTTAGGGATTATAGGAGCTTTGGAATTGTTTTGGGAATGGGTCTTTAATGAGTGTGGGGGTGCCTCTGGGAAATACTTCTATATTATGGATATTGAGTTGTTTGGTATTTATAAAAAAAAAAAAAAAAGCAAGCAAAAGAAAAACAAAATATATGTATATATTTAAAAAAAAAATGTGGGAAACCATTGGGTAAGAAGCTAGGAGTAATCTTTTTGCTTATTTGAACTTATTCTCCATTGCTCCTCTTTTCTCTTTGGTTGTTTAAGCCTCAATGTCTTTTTCATCTAACCTTTACTGTGGCCACATTACAAGCTAAATAAAAGTCCTTTTGATATTTAATAGCATGTATTTCAAGTTGTGGAAATTAGAAGCTTGTCAAAGCTTGAGTGTGCTAGTTTTCATGTTGTGTTGAGCCTAAACACTAGCCGAAAAAAAATATTTGAGAGTTGAGAGCTATACACTACCTTGTGAGTTTCTATCATTTTTGAATCTTTCTTTATTTTGACTTGCCTTCTTGCTTACTTTTAATGTCATTTGTGTCTCATTGATTGTTTGTTGCCTTGATTCTAGAAATGTTTGTTCTCTTTCATATTTTAGTACATCTTTCTCTCCATGTTTTTGGTTTAATTGAGCTTCATTAGTGCATTATTTTGATGTGTTAGTTTAGATTTGTGTTAGTAAGTCATTTAGGATTTAAATGCAAATCTTTCTTAATTCCTACCATAATTTCTTATTTTGACATAGTTTCTTACAAAGACCATATCTGAAGCTACACTACTCGGAATTGGACAAAATTGGTGTCCCTGGAAAGATAAGACAGAGATATACAACTTCTCTGTTGGGAGAAAAGCTCAGTTCGAGCATCTTCAGGTCCAAAATTGCGTCACAATGTTGCGATCCTGCACTGAAATTTTCAGAATTTGATTGTATTGTTCATTTTACATAGTTAGGTGTTTAGGAACCTCATTAGGGAGTTGGGCATTAATTAAGCCCAATTATTTTGTCTTTAAAGAGAAGTTATGACTCCATGTACGAATTCTTCTTTTCCCTCAATTTTTTTAGGATTCGAAAAGTCTCTATTTTAAATTCTTTCTTCTCCTCTCTTTTATTTTTGTCTCTCTACCTTTCATCTTTTCGTATTTTTTTGGTTTTGGCCGAAGCAAGCATGATCATGAAGCAAGGCTAATCCATCAATCGGTTCAAGGTTTCAAGAACTACATTGCATTTGAGTTTTGGATTAGGTTTTATCGAATTCTCTCTCTTCCTCCTCTTTTCTGATTAGGATAATTATGTTTTTCATGATATTGAATTTTCGTTTGCATTCTAAATAGAGAATGAGAATTTCATATTTGAAATAAGTGAATTCACCTAATTCAATCAATCAATTGTTCTGAATTTTGTTAGAGCATTGGATTTGCAATTGCAGTTCTTATTTTGATGGAATTCATAATCTAGATTTAGATTTCGGATTGTTAATGTCATATTGAATTAGTGTTGATTGGAAATTCGTTGGAATTGTATTCGTGTAACAATGAGAATTGCGTTGTAGTGATTGAGATCTTGATTTGGTTGAACTTCATATTTCGTTGGAATTATTCTTTGTTCTTTTCTTTTCTGTTGTTTACAATTTAATTCAAAACAATCCTTCCCTAAGCTAATATGAAATTATATGATGGAACCAGAAATAGAATGCATTTTATGTCCTTATGAGATGACCTAGGTTTTCTCCTTCTATTGCAAAATTGTTAAGAAAATCTAGTTTATTTGATACCATTGTGACGTTGTTATCATGCACCAAGAGATAAAAGGGAAAAGATTAAGAGTGATGCCAAACATTATATTTGGGACGACCTTTATTTATGGAAATTTTGCAATGACCAAGTCATTAAAAGGTGCATGCTTGATAAAGAGATTTCATCCATACTATAGTTTTGTCATGCCTCAGCTGTAGGAGGTCATTAAGGACCTCAGAGAATAGTAAGAAAAGTGTTAGATGCAGGACTGTATTGGCCCTCAATTTTCAAAGACTCATGGCAAACATATTCCACATGTGAGAGATGCCAAAGAGCGCGAGGGTGATCACTTGGTGACAAGAGATGCCCTAATAGCCCATATTATATTGTGACATCTTTGATGTCTGAGGTATTGACTTCATGGGACCCTTCCCATCATCCTTTGATTTTCTTTATATACTGCTTGCTGTTGATTATGTCTCGAAATGGGTGGAAGCCAAACCCACTAGGACTAATGATGCCAGGGTTGTTGCAGATTTTGTCCGTAGCAATTTTTTTGCAGGTTAGGAATTCATAGAGCCATCATTAGTGATCAAGGAAGTCACTTATGCAATAGGACAATGGAAGTCTTGTTGAAGAAATATGGAGTTGTACATAAGGTTTCCACTCCCTACCACCCACAGACAAATGGGCAAGTTGAGCTCTCTAACAGAGAAATCAAGAAAATACTTGAGAGAGTAGTGCAGGCCCACAAAAAAGATTGGAGCTGAAGGCTCAATGAAGCATTGTGGGCACACAACTACATTTAAGACACCCTTAGGAATGTCACCATATAGGGTGGTCTATGAAAAAGCTTGCCATTTACTAATTGAGGTAGAACACAAAGCATACTAAGCAGTGAAGATCTGTAATCTGCATTATGACTTAGCTGGGGAGCAAAGAAAGTTTCAACTACAAGAGTTAAAGGAGTTACGTCTTGAAGCTTATAAGAACTCAAGAATTTACAAAGAAAAGACCAAGAGGTACCATGACAAGATAATATCAAGGAAAGAGTTTTGCATTGGTCAAAAGGTCCTCCTGTTCAACTCTCGTCTTAAACTCATACCTGGGAAGCTTAAATCAAGACGGATAGGTCCATTCACAGTCACAAAGATACTTCCTCATGGTGCAGTAGAAATACAAAGTGACTCCACTAATAATAGCATTATGGTGAATGGACACCGCTTGAAGCTCTTCTTGCAAATTTATGAACAATAGTTCTCATAGCACTAATTATGGGCTTAGTTACTCATATTAAAGAAAGGAACTAAAATAATAATAAACAAAGCCATAATTAAAAGAAATAGCAAACTAGAGTGTGAGTAGTGTTCCCGGTCTTCAAGTACAATCACTTGAAGCTCCAAGTCTCGCTAAGAGTATGTCAAAGATCTCGTACAAGAGAGACGAGCTGAGATGTATCCCAGAGAAAAAGCCAAGGTAAAAACAGTGCCAAAAATAGTTCCTCTATGATGCTTGAGGTCTTTCTTTTAATAGGGTTTGAAAATCCTAAATACTCTTCATAATTGGGCTTCTAATAGATGAGCACGGCCGTTCAAGGCCTTAAGCACGACCTTGCATGGACTCGAAGCAACCCCATGCTTAGTGAATGAGTTTGGGCGTGCTGACTATTGCGAAGCTTTAATTTTACATCAATTTGGGCTCAAAATGCACCTAAGTCCACTTGCACATCTTTGTACCAAACTGTATAATTAATATATAAACTAGTGTAAACTCCAAATAAAATAAAGGGCAAATATGAATATATGGGTTGTAAAAGAGTGCCTAATTATATACTTATCAAATTTTCCATACTTATCTGTTTGCTTGTCCTCAAGCAAAGTACTGGTTAAGAAAATATCAGAATAACTTGAAACATAATACAACACAAGGAACCCCAGACAACGGAGATAAAGAGAGCAACAAGAGTAATATCACTGAACATAAGCAATCAAAGGATTCTAAATTAGAATCTTATAATTCTATACTTTTCACTCAAACATCAAACTAAGGTACTCTACTTTTCTCTCTCACTAAGGGACAAAATGAGATATCACTCAGTTCTCCTAAAGAAAAGTGTACTACCATAGGCTTGACTATAAATCGATTCGCCATTAAATAAATTAAATGCAAGTAAAAATCATTAGGTTTTTTTCAAGTTATAATGTGGCCAAAGGGCTATAATAATTGAGGTGAGATAAATAAAAGGAAGGAAATATACAAAGGAGTAATAAATTATAAAAATCATAAACATCCCCTAAGTTTACAAATGAAGTTTTTGGAGTAATTTTTATATTTTACATCTAATCAATATCTTTACTTCGCTCTCCTTTCATTCATATATAACCTTTTTTCTTTTCTTTTTCTATTTTTTATTTTTTTTCATACTTTCTTTCTTTCTTTTTGCACATGAGAGATATAGAGGAGAATTTATCAAACAATTCAACAACTCAATTACTCCATTCATAAACTCAAGGTCATCAAAACATTTTATAAATTTAATGCAAGGGACCAAGAAAATCAATAAAGCTTAAACTGGGCAACTAGTTGTATCGCAAACATGCAGAAGGCCAAGAATAAAAATCCTGTTATGCCTCAATCATATTAAAACACGCAATTAAAAATAGAAGTTTTAAGTCAGTTCCAAGTCAAGTTCTAGAGCACAATCCTAAGGAGATAATCACACAAAACAATGAGGAAGGGGGTATAATTAATTAAATTAAGATAAAAATCCCTTTTAAGATTCAAAACTCACATTTGTGGGTTAAAGTTTAATGTAGAGCATAAAAGTAAGGAACTTAGCTAATTATTAGTTTCCAAATGAAAGTATAATGTCAATAATAATTACTTAACATGCTCTTCTATTTGGAAAAATTGGGTTCCATGAGAGAAAAAGTTTTAAATTATCATTAAAAAAATACCACAGACACTTTACTCAAGAACATGCAATAACAATCATATAATTAAGAACCACTCCCCCATACTTAAAGTAAAACATTGTCCTCAATGTTTGAAAGCAATCAAATTAAGAGCATGCAAAGAGGGCAATTGAATAAAAGGAAAGAGGTTCCCTGATAATTCTTCTTGGCACGACAGCTTCATGTGAGGGAGCAAGGCCATGCTGAAATCTTAAACACACCCATAATATGATGTAAAGTTTTCTCTTATAACTGCAATTGAATGCACAATTGTGTATGGGATGAGCACGGGCGTGCTTTTAGATCAGAGCTCAAAAGTGTGTGTAGGAACAATCAACTCAGTTCTTGCAATCTTTCAATATGCTTATTATTTATTCTAAAAATACAATAAAAATAGCAAAATTAAATTAAAATAAACAAAAATAAAATAAAATAAAAGATACAGGTTGCCTCCTAGGACCGCTTGTTTAACGTCACGAGCTTGACGTTCCTGTTAAATCAAGGTGGGAAGAAGGCATGAGTCTCAGAGGTGACTCCTTTAATATGTAATTGTCTCTCCAGTAGCTTTTCCTCCCCAACACCTATTACATCAGAAAATTTATGCATAAGATGATGATTAGAATAAAGAGAAGAAAATTTAAGTTATAAATTAGGAGGCTTATTAATGGATGGTTTAAGCTTTTGTCTTTTCTTCTTCTTATATTGCTTCCTCCTTGGTCTTCTTCTTGTGGTTCCATGCTTCACATAAATTGGAGGAGGAGAAGCAACATCCACAGTGCTCACAAAGTGACAGGACTCTTGGCTAGAAGAGTACTTGAAAGAATTGGAAACTTGAAATATAACTTCCTCATCATGTAGCCTCAGTATGAGCTTCCCTTCTTGTACGTCTATGATGGCCCTTGCAGTGGCCAAGAATGGTCTTCCTAGTATGTTGGGGACATCATCATCTTCCTCCATGTCAAGTACCACATAGTCAGCAGGAAATATAAATTCTTCAACTTTTACAAGTACATTCTTCATTATACCTTTGGGGTCTGTGATCGACCTATCTGCCAGCTGAAGTGACATGGAAGTCGACTTAGGTTTATGCATTCTAAGCTTCCTAAAAATAGAATAAGGCATAAGATTAATACTTGCTCCTAAATCACATAAAGCCTTATTTATATGAGTTTTTTCAATTGTGCAAGGAATAGTAAAACTCTGTGGGTCTTAAGCTTAGGTGAAAGCTTTTTAAGGACTATAGCTAAGCACTCTTAGGTAAGCTTCACAATCTCATGTGCTCTCAACTTCCTCTTGTTGGTCAAAATCTCCTTTAAAAATTTAACAAATTTTGGCATTTTGGAGATAGCATCAATGAAAGGCATATTAATGTGCACTTTACCCAATAAGTCTAAAAACTTGTGGAACTCTTCATCATAAGGAGGGTGACCTTGCAGCCGCTGTGAGAAAGGCATCTTAGGGTCATAGGGCCTTGGTTGAACAAGGGTCTTGATGAATCCATATTTTTACTAGTATTTTAATGTAGTTTTAATCCATTTGATAAGGAAAATATGTTGGAAAAAGCAGAAAAACTCGTAAAAATAGAATAATTGAAGGTTTTCTTTAAATACATAGTTATTTTAGCATTTGTGAATTTTTTTTGTGTAGAAATTAATAATTCAAGCATGTTTTTGTAGAAATTTTATGAGCAAAGTTCATGAAGATGGAAGATTGATATCCATGTCGCACTAGTATTAAAAGTAACTAGATTCCTCATAAAAACATGCAGTTCAGGGAGTAACCTAGATCATCTCTCACAAGGATGCAAATGCACATTGTTTCAATATCAATTATATAGAAAAGGTTGTATGTTTGGGGGTTTTGTGATTAATTGCAGAGAATTAAAGTGTAGAGAAGTAAAATACAGAGAATTCAAATGTAGAAAAAGAGTTAAAATGCAAGTAATCAAACCAAACCGATAATGAAAACCGATAATGATCAAACACAATTAAAGATCCAGAACATACAAAACACAAACATAAGTGATTAAACCGAATTTATTTAAATCTCTTATGCACAACAATCAACTTATCAATTGCTTGTTATGCGATTAAGAACAAGAGGCACAATTTAATTGAATCATCCTTTCTATGCAATCGCAAATAGGTAATCACAAACGTGTTGAATAGGTGCGATCCAGACTTTGGCAACGAAATTGAGTGAGAATCGTAGAAGAAAACATCTTGAAATTGCAGAAACTTAAACACCTTTCAATTATAAATGTAGAGGAACACGAATTCAAAGTGAAAAGGTGCAAGAGAAGAATACGAATGGGTAAAAAAAATGAGTTTATTGGAAGCAGGAAAGTTCTACAAAACTGGAAAAACGAAAAAAAAGAATAATAGGTGCTTCTAAATCAGCCCCTGGCCTCTATAAATACTAGTCCTAAAAGAATAAGATAAATGGGCCAAGGCTGGGTTGAAAATAAATTCAACAAAACCGGAAAAAGAAAGACAAAATAAAATCAATACAAAAAGTCAAACTAAAAGTCTAAACTTCTAAAAATCATAGAAAATAGCTCCAAACTCCAAACATCATGATCCAAATTCTAAATTGAAGCCCCAGAAGTAAGGAATCCAATGCAAAAAGAATCAGCCAAAAAGGATATCTACAGAAAAAGTTATGGTAAAATTAGTAACCAAAGGTCAGAATAGAAAACATGAAAAAAAGTTAAGTATTTACAAGAAATTCCTAATTAAAGTGCAAAATGCAAAAAAACACTAAATGGAAGAAATCAGGGAATCAAAAGACATGTAAAGGATGCACAAAGACTATAAATGTGGAAATAAAATATGAGCCATCAAAGATCAATGGAAAGATAGAAGAAAAGTAGCAAGTCTGGACTGAAAGAACAAGGTTTATGGAGTTCGGGCTTGGCGTGATCACTATTGTCAATGAAAGTGAATGATCCAGAGCTTAAATGAGAAGTAAAGTCTGTGTGTTGTCACTTTCACTGGTGAAAGTGAGTGTTCCAGAGAGACTTTAGACTTAGCAAGTAGCGCGTTGTCACTTTCGCTGGTGAAAGTAAGCATTCCAGAAAGACTTCAAACTTAGCAAGTAGCGCGTTGTCACTTTTGCTGGCGAAATTGAGCGTTCCAGAAGAATCCCATTCACAACAAAGAGCGCGTTACCACTTTTATTGACGAAAGTCAGTGTTCCAGAGAGACTCCTTAAGGAGAAGCGCGCGGTCACTCTCCCCAACAAGAGTGAGTGTTCCAGATAGACCTTCAGCTTTGGAAGTTATGGGTGGCCACTTTTCCTCATGAAAGTGAGCACGCACACAACTTGACTCCCAGCATTGGTACTTTTATGAATGGAAGTAATCACTCCAGTCTTCCAGAAGATCAGATAGGCCTGTACGTGGCTACTCTTGTGAAGTAAAGTGATAACGCGCTTATGGTGGGAAATCTATAAATTGAAGAAATGCTCAAATCTTTGGATCTTTTATTCATTTTTCATTTTCACTTAGTTCTCTGGTGTGGAGAGAGTTTGAGAGAGAGATTGGGGATGAACACTGTTGTTAGCAATCTACACTAGCAAGTGCACTAGGATTGCAGCAAGTGATGAGTAAATTTAAGATCCAAATATCGTCTCCACAGGGAATTTAGATTCAAGTATCACTTCATAGAATTATAACCATTTAAGCTTTTTCAAAATTGTAAGGAGAGTGGTAACATCTAATAACAGCAAACTGGAACAATTAAAAGTAAAATGAACTTACAGAAAACAAAACAATGAACACACAGTTATGTGATAACAGAGGGAGAAACCATAGCTAGGGAATTGCTTCACCAAAACTCCAATGTTTAATCAATAAAGTTCTGAATTAACAAGCAATTGGAATGAATGACAATCAGTTTCACATTATACTATTCAGAGGTTAATTCCTTAACTCAGTGAACCTAACATTCAATTAAACCATTCTAATTCCTTAGATCTAATTCAATTCAATGTTGCTTTAAGTGTAAGAAACCAAAAGATTGCAAGATCAAAGTTCCTTATCCCTAAGAAAACTAAAATCTCGGTGATTGATTCAGATCTGAAGAACAAATTCAATTTCCATTGACAAAGGTTCCTCTGAATTTAGTTAATCAAATTTCCATTCAATTTCCACGTGAAGTTCAGAATCAATCACTCAATCTATTCCAAAGCTTGAAATTCAGATCCAAATCAATTCAACATGTTCATTTCAGATCTACAATCCCTAACTATGAACGAATTACACAGCCATGGCAGCAGAAGAAGAAAAAGAAAGAGAAGAAGAGAAGAAGAAACTCAGAAACGCCATGGAAGCTTGCTCCACTCCAATTCCTCTTCGTGAAGCTCCAAGATCTGAATCCCCACTCTTCTCTCTCACTTCCTCTAACCAGAAACTAACTAAAAAAACTAAAAATGAACAGAATCCCTTTTTTCCGGATCGTTTCTGGTATTTATAAAATTTCCCAGATTTTCACGTCATCACTTTTATAAGAAATAGTAGTTACGCAGAGAGTTTTTGGTTGCACGTTAACACTTTTCCCAGAAATAGTGGCCATGCGCATTTTCCTGATATTGAGAGCTCTCTGGAACTATCACTCTTGATGATAAAAGTGACAACGTAGAGCCAAGGTAGTTGCGCGTTATCACTTTTTCTTATAAAAGTGACTAGGCGCAACTCGCCAAGTTGAAGACTCTCTGGAACAATCACTTTTGATGACAATAGTGGTTACGCAGAGCTTTCCTGATATTTTGCCTCTCTGGAACTATCACTTTTAATGATAAAAGTGGTAATGCCCAGGCTTCACTTCTTCTTTGAGCTCTGAAGTGATCACTTTCACTGACAATAGTGATCACGCCCAGTCTGCAATTTCTTATTCTTGAGTTTTTGGAGTCCAGACTTGCTTCTTTCCTCTTCCTTGTCATCAAACTTCCATGAATATGATCCTTGCTCAATTTATTCCTACAAAAACAAGATTAAAAACTTAATTCCTAAGCAAAAATTTCACAATTGCTAAAATAACTACATATGTAAACAAAATTCAATTCCTTCTCTTTTTCTAAGTTTTTCTGCTTTCTTTATATATTTTTCTTATCATTTGTGTTAGAATTATGCTAAAATATCAGTCAAAATATGGATTCATCACTACCCCAAACTTGAATTTTTGCTTGTCCTCAAGCAAATCAAATTAAACCAAGGGTAATTCTTCCACTTTTCAGAAACCATTTCACAACTGCTATATCAGAATTTTTCAATTTGCAATTCTGTGTTTTCTGCAAAATTTTCAATCAAGATATTCATCCAATTACTCATCATTGCAATCACAATGCATTCATCAAATTTTAAGCAAGAATTGCTATCTAAGTGAATATATCAGCCAAGTTCATGTGAGAAACATTAAAATCATGATCACTTCTCACTGGACAGTGTTTCCCTCAATTCTCAGCAGTGTTTAAGTACTGTTTTCTCTCTTTAATCATCAATTCAGCTACACTCTACCATATGCTTGCCCAATTTCTCTATCTCCTCTGCTTAGTACAGCCAATCACACATCAAGAGGACTTTTTACAGTTTATAACATGGCTTAGGTTAAGGTAGATACTGAACAAAATAAGAAACAAGTTACAATTTCAAAAGATCAGAAGCATTTTGAGTGAATGACTTTAAAACTAGTCTGGTTTAGCATCAATTCACATTAAATCCCTCAGTTATGCAGCAAACATATTGTTTTTGTGCAGCAGAATTTTCATTTTCCCTTTTTCTTCTCTTACTTCCATTTACTCTTTCCTTTTCCTCGAATTTCTTTTCCTTTTTCTCTGCAACAGTTTACTATGAATTTCTTCTTTTTGCTCTCCATTTTTCTCTTTTCAACTCAGATTCTGTTTTTGAACTCATGTTTTACTCTTTCCACAGTTTTGCTGCATAATTTTTCATTTTTCTGCAGCACTTTTGTTCTTTCTTTTTGACTTTTTGAACTCAAACTTAGATAGATTGCTATTCCCCTACCCCAAACTTAAAAATTTGCTTGTCCTCAAGCAACATAAATGGATGCTACCCCAAACTTAGTTTTAAAACTCATTCTTGATTGAACTCACTATGCCTCTTTTCCTTTGAATGGTAAAATTGGTTTTTCAGCAAGGCTTGTAATGAAGTTAACTCAAGAAAAGGGAATATTAAGCTCAAAGGGTAAACTAGGGCAATTAATCATAAGGGAAGGCATTTTAGGCTAACTAATTATATCAAACATGGCCTCTATCATGTGTGTGAGAACTGTAATATGCATATTCAATTAAGAACAAGGGCAAGTTCTAGAGAATGTAGTAAAATCTGATTAATCACACAAGAAAAAGAAATAGGCAGCTCAAGTCTCACTAGGTATTTATAAGTGATCATGTGGATTAATGAAAACACAATGCACTTTTCAGAAGTATATGCACCTAGTGGCAACTGCCTCATTTTTGAAAATACAAGTGTGATCTCATTTTGAGAATGGGAAAAACAACTTAAAAAGAATTTCACACAGAATTCACAGCCAGCAGTTTATTATCTATTCTAGTATTTTGGTGTTTTTCAACAACAATTCAGTGTAATGTGAGGTTACACATGAATAAGAGGTAGAGAATGAAACCCCCCTTTCATGGTAGCTTGTGCAAGAGTCACCATCCAATGTGTGTGAGTGTTGTGTGTGATATTCTTTGCACAAAAACACCAGAATTCCATTAACTCGCAGCAAGATAAAGGTAATTAGTTAAGAAGCTAATATAATTGCAAAATAGGTAAGTGAAAATTAAACCAAATTGTACCAATTAGTGATTACAACCCAAAAAGTTTGAACTACCAGAAATTTACAAAAATCTAATAACAGAATTTAAATTCCTAGACTAATCTTCTGCTGCATCTTCTTCCTCTCAGCTTTCCTCTTCAGAACCTTCTTCTTCTTCTTCTTCTTCTTCCACTACCTCTTCAAATGGTGGCTGAGAAAAGTGGGTTCTGTATATTGGCATATTCTTGAAAACAGAAGAATGAAGGCACTGGGCATTCTCTGCTAAGTCTGGAGTATAATACATTTCTTCTTTGGTCATTCCCAATTTCTGACCAATATTCAGCATAATACATTCCATTAACATGACTCCAGCTTTGAGGCTATTATGCAGCTCAGTCTACCTTTCAGCAAGTTGATTCTGCCCTTCAGCTAGCTGCTTCAGAGTGTCCTTCATCATCATTGGTTTCTCTTTCTTGAATTGTGAAGGAATTGGGGCTGCAGAGGTGCAGGAAACAGTTGCATAAATCTCTTTGATCAGAGCTGCAGAAATGGATGGTGCAGCTCTGATTTTCTCTTGATAATCACCAAACTCTACTCCTGCGTCTTCACAAAGTAGTGTAATTACTGAAGGAAAGGCTAATGAATCCCTTTTTGTCTTCAGTATTCCCAAGATACATTCACTTATTACCTCTCCCACATCTATGTAGATGTTGGAGACTATGGCAAAAAGCAGAGCAGCCCTCTTCACAGCTAGTATGGAGCTATGTTTGACAGGCATGAACGAATTTAAAATAAACATGCTCCATACTTTGGCAAAGGGCAGAAGATTCTTGGTGACGATATGCTTTGGCTTCTTAGATTGGTTGAGCTCCCATGTGGTGCCTGGTTTCCCAATCCTTTCCAGAATTTGCACAAAATCAATATCTGGACTTTCCTTAAATGTTTTGAAGTCCAGCTGTGCAGCATGTTGTGCAGAATTAATTTCTAGCACCCTGTTGATATTTGCTGGTGAGAAGTCAATTGTCATGCCCTTGACCATAGAGCTGAACTTAGGGTTCCTTTCCCTTTAAACCTCATGGCATTGGCATAGAATTCTTGAGTTATTTCCCTCCAACCCAGGCCAGC
The DNA here is from genome assembly GCF_003935025.1 of Abrus precatorius. Taxonomy (NCBI): domain Eukaryota; kingdom Viridiplantae; phylum Streptophyta; class Magnoliopsida; order Fabales; family Fabaceae; genus Abrus; species Abrus precatorius. The sequence continues at coordinate 15,415,244 of NW_020874362.1, forward strand.
TGTTGCACAGAAGAAATCCCAGCCTCTTTTCTGGATTTCCTCCTTAAATTCAGGGTAGTTGTTCCCAGCTATTTGGAATGCTCTGTCAGGAACAATTTTTCTTCTTAGAATATTGGCTCTGAAAAAGTTTTCATGAGCCAAACTTCTGAATCTCAGATCATGTGTGGCTGGTGGTGAGGATCTTGAGGGTACAACTGTTCTTGGTAGGGGTGATGGTGTAGGTGAGGGTGCAGGTGCAGGAGATCTTGTTGAAGGTGGTGGAGAAGGTGAGGGTTCAGATGTAGGTGCAGATGATCTTGTCTGAGGTGAGGGAGAAGGTGAGGGTTCAGAGTTCTGAATAGGTGAAGAGCTTGAGACACCATCAGTTCTGGCCCTCTTTGATGCAACAGCTTGGAGATTTCGGCTGGATCTTCTTGTTGGGGTTGTGGAATATGCAGCTCGTTTCTTCTTAGGAGTGGTAGAAGATGCAGCTTGCCTCTTCTTAGGAGTGGTAGAAGATGCAGCTTACTTCTTCTTAGGAGGACCTACAGGTGTGTTGAATGAAGTCCTAACCATTTTGGAATTTTCTGCATTGAAGGAGTAATTGTCAGTTTAAAATTTTAGAATCAAAGAATAATCCTATACTGCAGAAAATTCAATCAAACAGTTTGCAGAAATTAAATTTTTCTACATGCAGTCTGCTAATAGTACCAACACCCAATTGCACAACTTATTCAAAACATGCAAAATCTAACAGTAGAATTTCAGAGTGCACACTCTTATCAATTATCAGGGTAACGCAGAAAGATAATTACATGTCTTGACCAAAATTTCAAACTGATTTTACGCTAACAGCCAAAATTCCCAAGTTGTATTCATTTTGCAATCAAGTATGCACTTCAGATAGTCCCAATTTAATGTCTAACTCAATTTCAGCACAACTATGTATTCTAATTTTCAATTCTACAGTTTCAGAAAGTTCTGTTGCTATCAGTTCAGATTCTGCAGAAATGTGGTTCATATAATATGCAATGTAATTTCAATTATCCCATCAAACTAACATACATGACAGAGAACAGCTATATGAAGTATTATCCATTCTATTTTGAACCAAATAGCCTCATAATTTGAAATTAAGTTTGCTGTCAGAACATGTATTATACATATGCACAGAATAGATGCTCAACCATCACAACAGGTAATTTCAATTAGTCATATTCAGAAATTTCCAATCAACCAATTCACATACTTCAATTTAAGTCAATTAAAATGCTGCAGACTGTGATACATATAATATGCAATGCAGTTTCAATTATCCCAGCAGAAATGTCATAGTTGACAGGGAAAGATCGATCCAAAGTATTGTCCATTCTTGAAGCAAATACTATCAAAATAGTTTCCCAACACTCATCTCAACATTTTCCAAAACAGTACATGCAGAACACAGTACAATAGATAATTTCAGACTTTCAAATTCAATATCTTTCAATCAGAACATTGTTATTAAAGTCTTTTAGGTCAAATCAATTTCTGCAGAAATTTGTTAATGTGAAAAGTGCAATGCAGAATTGAATTTTCTCAGAGAACTCTCATTACAGCAAAACCTAATCTCAGTATTTTCTATCCCCAAATTGATTTAATTGCCTCGAACATTCTTAGTTATCCCTTTTTAGCAACTTCCCCAAAATAGTTATACAAATACAGAAACCCCAATCACAGATTTTAGAAGTGAGGGAAGTGTACCTTGGTTGAGATGCAGAAATGATATTCGGACAAGGAAGAAGAAGCTTCTGAATCGCAATGCAGAGGTTGATAAGTGGAGAGCTCTCAGAGAGGGAAGGGATTTTTGATTTAAAAACGTATATGCGTATTCACCCTTAGCAATATTTATAGGCACGCCCAAGCACGTGACTACTTTGGAGAATAAAAGTGACTTTTATGTTATTAAAATTCCCAGCGTTATCACTATTATTCGTAAGAGTGAATGTTCCAAAGAGTGGTTTTTTTCAGAGTGAGGCGCGCGTTATCACTATTGCTGAACAAAGTGATAACGCGCAGTAAAGTGATAACTTTTTTCAGTAAAAGTACTAACACAGAAGTATTAAAAGTTACTTACCTATGCGTAGTCACTCTTGACAGAAAAAGGAGGCATTCCAGAAAGCTCATTTTCCCATCTGTCTCTGCGTAATCACTTTTATCAGTAAAAGTGATTGTTCCAACAGAGATCCTCAAAATGTATTCTCTGCGTAGCTTCTTTCCTGCAATAAAGTGACTCCTCTCATTAATCAAATACCTCTAAAACCTCAATTAATTAAATTTTCACTCTTGAATCCATCAAATACACACTCTCCACATTGAATCTCAGTTCAAGTATCTCAATTCTGTCTCAGAAAATCAGATTCAGTAGAATATTCATATACATTATGCAGAAACTTCCAGAAGTTGGTAACATCAGATTATGCAGAATACTAAACTCTTAACTACACATTTACCTCATCAATTCTCAGATTAAGCAACCAAATGCACCTCAGAAACTCAGATTCAGCAGTATTTGTGTAGAATTTTTGCAGCATATCAGAAATTTACAGAACAATAATATGCAAAATTCTAAAAACATTATAGAAAACTTAAACTGGGTTAGAAATGTGAGTTGCCTCACACAAAGTGCTTCTTTAATGTCACTAGCTTGACATTAGTTGTTCCTCACTCAAGAGGAACCAATTTCAAGCATGATATGTTTCTTGCAAACTCTTCTCCATGATAGATCTTCAATCTTTGGCCATTGACCTTGAATTCCCTCCCTGTTTTCTGATCTTCTATAAGAATTGCTCCAAAGGGAGAGGTTTCCTTTATTAAAAATGGTCCAGACCATCTAGATTTCAATTTCCCTGGGAACAATTTTAACCTTGAATTGAATAACAGCACTTGCTGGCCAGGTCTGAAATCTTTTTGCAGAATGAACTTGTCATGAATTCTCTTGGTTCTTTCTTTGTACAACTTTGCATTCTCATATGCTTGCTGTCTGAATTCCTCCAATTCATGCAGCTGCAGAACTCTATTCCTTCCAGCACTTGACAGATCGAAATTAAGTCATTTTGTAGTCCAATATGCTCTATGTTCCAGCTCTAGGGGTAGGTGACAGGCCTTTCCAAATACTAACTGATATGGAGACATACCAATTGGAGTTTTAAAAGCAGTTCTGTATGCCCACAATGAATCATCCAGCCTCTTTGACCAATCCTTCCTTGAGCTGTTCACTACCCTTTCCAGAATTTGCTTGATTTCTCTATTTGAAACCTTCACTTGTCCACTTGTTTGTGGGTGGTAAGGAGTAGCAACCTTATGCTTCACACCATATTTCATTAATACAGCTTCAAGATACTTGTTGCAGAAGTGAGTACCTCCATCACTTATTAGCACTCTAGGCACACCAAATCTTGAAAAAATGTTCTTTCTTATAAAAGAAATCACTACCTTTGCATCATTTGATCTGGTGGGAATTGCTTCTACCCATTTAGACACATAATCCACTGCCACTAGAATGTATTCGTGTGAAAATGATGGGGGAAATGGTCCCATGAAATCAATCCCCCATACATCAAACAATTCCACTTCTAAGATGTTGGTTAATGGCAGCTCATGTCTTCTTGATATATTTCCAGTTCTTTGACATTTGTCACAGTTTTCTACATACCTCTTGGCATCTTTGAAGAGTGTAGGCCAAAAGAAACCTGCTTACAAAACTTTTGCAGCAGTTCTTGAACTTGCATGGTGGCCTCCATATTCTGAATTATGACAATGCCATAATATCTCAACTTGCTCACTTTGTGGAATGCATCTTCTAAGTAACCCATCTACTCCAATTTTGAATAGGTATGGGTCTTCCCACACATAGAATTTGCTATCATGTAAGAACTTCTTCTTTTGCTGCCAAGTAAACCTCTTTGGAATGACTTGAGTGGCTTTAAAATTTGCAATGTCAGCAAACCAAGGCATGTTATCTACTGCGAACAACTTTTCATCTGGAAATTCTTCATTTATTTCCAATGATTCAGTGGTTGAACTCTCCAAAGGTAATCTGGTTAGGTGGTCAGCAACACTGTTCTCTTTCCCCTTCTTATTTTTGATCTCTAGGTCAAATTCTTGGAGGAGTAGAATCCATCTTAATAATCTGGGCTTTGCATCCTGTTTTGTCAAGAGATATTTAAGAGCAGCATGATCAGTGTATACAATCACTTTTGAACCCATTAAATATGATCTGAACTTATCAAAAGCATATACAACAGCTAAAAGTTCTTTTTCTGTTGTTGTGTAATTCACTTGTACAGGATTTAACACTTTGCTTGAATAATAGATAGCATGTAATTTCCTATCTTTCCTCTGTCCTAAAACAGCACCCACTGCACTATCACTTGCATCACACATGAGTTCAAAAGGTAGTTTCCAATCTGGTTTTGCAAGAATAGGTGCAGAAATCAGTTTCTCTTTTAAAACAGAAAATGCATGCAAACAATTATCATCAAATATGAAATCTGCATCCTTTATAAGTAAATTACTCAAGGGTTTAGCAATCTTGGAAAAATCTTTTATGAATCTTCTATAAAAACCAGCATGTCCTAAAAAACTTCTAACTCCCTTAACATTGATAGGTGGAGGCAATTTACTAATGACTTCTATTTTAGCTTGGTCCACCTCCATTCCTTTCTCTGAAATTTTGTGACCAAGGACAATGCCTTCTTGTACCATGAAATGGCACTTTTCCCAATTTAACACAAGATTAGTGTCTTGACATCTCTGCAAAACAGTGGATAGATTAGCTAAACAATCATCAAAAGAATCACCAAAAATAGAGAAATCATCCATGAACACTTCTATAATGTCTTCTACCAAATCAAAAAAAATAGAAAGCATGCATCTTTGGAAAGTGGCAGGGGCATTACACAAACCAAATGGCATTCTCCTATATGCAAAGACCCCAAATGGACATGTAAATGCAGTTTTCTCTTGATCTAAAGGATCTACAGCTATTTGATTATATCCTGAATACCCATCAAGAAAACAATAAAATGAATGTCCAACAAGTCTTTCTAGCATTTGATCTGCAAATGGTTGTGGGAAATGATCTTTTCTGGTTGCATCATTTAATTTCCTATAGTCTATGCACATTCTCCATCCAGTCACAGTCCTAGTAGGGACAAGTTCATTCTTTTCATTAGGTACAACTGTCATACTACCTTTCTTTGGAACAACTTGGACTGGACTTACCCAATTGCTGTCAGAAATTGGGTATATTATTCCTGCATCTAACAACTTTATGACCTCTTTTTTAACTACCTCTTTCATGGCTGGGTTTAATCTCCTTTGTGGCTGCACAACAGGTTTAAAATTCTCTTCAAATAAAATTCTGTGCTTACAAAATGAAGGATTTATACCTTTCAGATCTGCAATATTCCATCCAATTGCAGATTTGTGTTCTCTCAAAATTCTGAGCAATTTTTCCTCTTGTTCTTCCTTAAGTTCATTATTGATGATGACTACCTTCATACATGTGCTATCTTCAATTGGATATTTTAAAGCTTCAAACACATTAAACACTACCTTCTCATCTTGAACTCTAAGCATAAGTTCACCTTTCTGCACATCTATTAAAGCTCTCCCTGTTGCAAGAAATGGTCTCCCTAGGATCAAAGGAATGTTAGAATCCACCTCAATGTCCAGAATTACAAAATCTGCAGGAAAAATGAACTTGTCAACTTTAACTAATAAATCTTCAACAACTCCATATGGATAAGTGTATGATCTATCAGCTAGCTGCAGTGTAATGTTGGTGGGCTTCACTTCCTCTATGCCAAGTTTCTGCAGAACAGCCAATGGCATCAGATTTATGCTTGCTCTCAAGTCACACAATGCTCTTCCCACAGTGCAGTTTCCTATTTCACAAGGAATGCTAAATGATCCAGGATCTTTCAACTTTTGAGGAAGTTTTCACTTAAGAATGGCACTGCACTCCTCTATCAAAGGTACTATTTTGTCATGCTCTAGCTTCTTTTTTTTGGAAAGTAGTTCTTTCATGAACTTTGCATATGAAGGCATTTGCTCCAAAGCTTCTGCAAAAGGAATGTTAATTTGTAATTTCTTAAAGACATTCATAAACCTTTCGAATTGTTCCTCTTGTTTAGGATTCTGGACTCTTTGAGGATAGGGCAGCCTCTTGTATTTTTCTGGGTCTATTGGTTTACAAGCTTCCTCAAAGAGTTGCTTTTTGGTTTTCCTTTCAGAATTCATAGGAACATTTACTTTTTCTTCTGAATGTTCTTTCTTCAATAGCTTAAAATTTCCTTGTTGCAGATCTTGTTCAATTTTTCTCTCTGTTGCATCATTCACTTTCTTTTCTGCTGGTTTAGGGCTTGCAACTACAACTCCACTCCTTATAGTTATGGCTTGACATTGTTCTTTAGGATTGATTACTGTATTGCTTGGAAATCTTCCTTCATCCCTGCTGGATAGTTGTCCAGCTAATTGTCCGATCTGTGTCTCTAGTTTCTTCATGGAGGCTTCTTGGTTTTTGAAGCTTGTTTGAGTCACCTTCATGAATTGCAGCATAGTCTCTTCCATCTCAGTCAACTTCTCATTCATAGGTCTGGAAAATTTTTGATTTCCTTGAGGTTGAGTGGATGAATTCCTCTGAAAATAAGGTTGTTGTGTTGCTGGACCTGCATTAGAAAAAGGCAAAGTTGAGTTAGAATTCTTTGCAGCAGAATATTGATTATTCCAATTAGAATACTGCTGAGTTCTATTATTCGAAATTGAAATCTAGGGGGATATGATGGCTGTTGTCTCTGAAAATTATTCATATAATTCACTTGCTCTTGTGGTTCACTTGTGGATGCCTCACATGCACCATTTGCATGGTTTCCTCCACAAAAATCACAACTTAGCTGACTGGCAGGCACACTCCCTATTTGCAGATTGTTGATTTGTTGTGTTAAGGCAGCTAATTGTTCTGAAAACATTTGATTTTGTAGCTGATTTTGTGCAAGAAAAGTTTCCAGAACTTTAGCTTCATGACCAGAGTTTCTTCCTTGGTTCCTTGAGTTTGAATTTTGATACATTGAAGATGCCATCATGTCAATAATCCTTTGAGCTTCTTCTAAGGACTTTGTATTTAATGAACCTCCAGCAGCAGCATCAACCATTGTTCTTGTTACTGCATTCATCCCATTATAAAAAGTCTCCAATTGCATCCAATCTGGAATACAATGATGTGGACACCTTCTAAGCAGTTCTTTGTATCTTTCCCAAGCTTCATACAATGATTCTCCTTCTTGCTGAACAAAGGATGTAATTTCTCCTCTCAATTTAGCAGCTTTGGATGGAGGGAAGTACTTGGTTAAAAACTTATTCACAAGTTCTGTCCAGGTTGTGATGCTTCCTTGTGGTTGAGCTTGTAACCAACATTTTGCTCTATCTCTCAAGGAAAAAGGAAATAGTCTTAATCTGATAGCTTCTTCACTAACTCCATTCATTCTTATGGTGTCACATAGCTGCAGAAAATTTGAAATATGCAGGTTAGGATCATCAGAATTTCCACCAGAAAACTAATCCTGTTGGACTAAATGTAGTAGGGCAGGTTTAATCTCAAAATGGTTGGCTTGAATAGTTGGCCTAATTATAGAAGAGTTAAAACCTTGCATGTTAGGAATAGCATAGTGCCCTAATGTTCTAAATCTGTTCTGTTTTGCCATTTCTATTGCTGGATTTGGTTGTCTCAAGGGTGTAGATGTTCTTTTTACTCTAGAATTACTATGAGATTCTAAAGAATGGACAGCTTCTAACTCACTATCACTCCCTATGGCTTTTTCTGCTCTAGACTATTTTCTCAATCTTCTCAAAGTTATGTCTATGTCAGGATCAAAGACCAGAATTGATTTATTCTTGTTTTTACCACGCATATACAAATCAGTTTGAAGCAAAATTAGACTACAATTGATACTCAGAAATGTACAACAGAATTCATGCAAAATCTATCAGTAAAAGCATATAGAAACTTAAATCTAGCAGTTGCAGAATTGTAAAATCATGTACAAATATGCAGAATGACAATTACAACTATGAAGAACAATGAAAACTGAAATTATGCAGATAACAAAGATGTAAAAATTCTATGCAGCAGACAGAAATATTATGCAGAATATTACACAAGGTGCAGTAAAATTATGCAGAAAGCAATTTGAAAGCAAAGCAACAAATTAAATGCTCAATCTAGTTACTTTTCTACTACTAATGATATTGAAATGCAAAATTCCCCGGCAACGGCACCAAAAACTTGTTGTTAGCAATCTACACTAGCAAGTGCACTAGGATTGCAGCAAGTGATGAGTAAATTTAAGATCCAAATATCGTCTCCACAGGGAATTTAGATTCAAGTATCACTTCATAGAATTATAACCATTTAAGCTTTTTTGAAATTGTAAGAAGAGTGGTAACATCTAATAACAGCAAACTGGAACAATTAAAAGTAAAATGAACTTGTAGAAAACAAAACAATGAACACACAGTTATGTGATAACAGAGGGAGAAACCATAGCTAGGGAATTGCTTCACCAAAACTCCAATGTTTAATCAATAAAGTTCTGAATTAACAAGCAATTGGAAAGAATGACAATCAGTTTCACATTATACTATTCAGAGGTTAATTCCTTAACTCAGTGAACCTAACATTCAATTAAACCATTCTAATTCCTTAGATCTAATTCAATTCAATATTGCTTTAAGTGTAAGAAACCAAAAGATTGCAAGATCAAAGTTCCTTATCCCTAAGAAAACTAAAATCTCGGTGATTGATTCAGATCTGAAGAACAAATTCTTATTAATGGAAATTGGATTTGTTACTCATATCTTAATCAATTACTAGAATTATAGCTTTCTTAGGGATAAGAGAACTTGATCTTGCAATCTTTTGGTTTCTCACACTTAAAGCAACATTGAATTAAACCAGACTTAAAGAATTAGAGTATTTTGATTGCATGTTAGGTTCAGTGAGTTAAGAAATTAACCTCTGAATAATAAAACATGAAACTGATTGTCATTCTTTCTAATTACTTGAAAGTTCAGATCCTTATTAATTCAACATTGAAGTTTTGGTGAAACAACTCCCTAGCTATGTCTTCCACATCTGTTCATCACACATTTACATATTAATTGTTCTATTTTTCTTCTGATTTCAATATATGTCAATTTTAATTCCAAACACTCTTTGAAATTCGTGAAGCTCAACTAATTGTGGGCTTGTAAAGTAGTAATTGGACACTTTTATTCCCTGAGATCAATACTTGGGACTCTAACACAGTTTTATCATTTTTATAACTTGCTACATCAAGACTAGTACACTTACTAGTAAAATCAACTTCTCTTTAGAAGTGTGACAAGTTTTTGGCGCCATTGCTGAGGAATAATTGTTTCCAATATCATTAGTAACAAGAAAGTAATTAGATTGAGCATTTCTTTTTCTTTAAAGTTTCTGCAATATTAGATTACATTTAAATTTTTTCTATTTGCAATTAGTTGAAATAGTTAATTTCATAATTGTGTAGTTTTGATTTCTGATTGATTTTATATTGTTGTAAGTAGTTATTTTGCATATGTATATTGCGAATTAGTGCAATTTTCTGTTTTCTTTCTACTATATCTGTATTGTTGATTGTATATGCATAGCAAAAATAAAAATAAATCAACTCTGGTCTTTGATCCTGATATAGATATAACTTTGAGAAAATTAAGAAGAAAGGCTAGAGCAAAAATTTCTTAGGAAGTGATAATGAATTTGAGGTTATCTAATCTCTAGAGATTCAAAATACTCCTATCCAAAAAGGAACACCTACACCTCTAAGACAGTTAACTCCAGAAATAGAGATGGCAGAGCAACATATGATGAGAACATTAGGAGACTATGCAATTCCAAACATGCAGGGCTATAACTCTTCCATAGTTAGACCAGCCATCCAAGCTAATCACTTTGAAATTAAACCAGCTTTGCTACATTTAGTGAAATAGGACCAATTTTCTAGTGGAATTTTTTATGATCCTAATATGCATATTTCAAATTTTTTGTAGCTATGTGATACTATAAGAATGAATGGAGTAAGTGAAGATGCCACAAGATTGAGATTGTTTCCATTCTCTCTAAGAGACAAAGCAAAATGTTGGTTACAAGCTCAACCACAAGGAAGCATTACAACTTGGATAGAGCTTGTGAACAAATTTTTAACCAAGTACTTCCCTCCATCCAAAGCTGCCAAGCTGAGAGAAGAAATTACATCCTTCGTGCAGTAAGAAGGAGAGTCATTGTATGAAGCTTGGGAAAGATACAAGGAATTATTGAGAAGGTGTCCACATCATTGTATTCCAAATTGGATGCAATTGGAGACTTTCTACAATTGGATGAATGCAGCAACAAGAACCATGGTTAATGCAGCTGCAGGAGGCTCTTTAAACATGAAATCTTTAGAAGAAGCTCAAAGAATCATTGAGATGATGGCTTCATCAATGTAACAGAATGCAAACTAAAGAAATGCAGGGAGAAGTACTGGATATGAAGCCAAGATGTTAGAAACTTTTCTTGCACAGAATCAGCTACAAAACCAGATATTTTCAGAACAAATAGCTGCCTTGACTCAACAGATTAGCAATCTTCAAGCAGGAAGTGTGCAAACCAGTCAACTAAGCTGTGATTTTTGTGGAGGAAATTATGCCAATGGTGCATGCGATGCATCTATAAGTGAACCACAGGAACAAGTGAATTATATGAGCAATTTTCAAATAATAGAAAGCAGCAGTATTCTAATTGGAATAATCAATATTCTGCTGTCAAGAATTCTAATTCTAATTTGCCTTTTTCAAATGCTGGTCCAGCAGCATAATAACCTTATTTCCAAAGGAATCCAGTTACTCAACCTCAAGGAAATCAGAAGTTTTTCAAGACTATGACTGAAAGGTTGACTGAGACAGAGGAAACCATGCTGCAGTTCATGAAAGTAACCCAAACAAGTTTCAAGAATCAAGAGGCTTGCATGAAGAAGTTGGAAACATAAATTGGACAGCTAGCTGAGCAACTGTCTAGCAAAGATGAAGGAAGGTTTCCAAGCAACATAGTAATAAATCCTAAAGAGCAGTGTCAAGCCATAACTACAAGGACTGGAGCTGTGGTTGCAAGTCCTAAACTTGTAGAAAAGAAAGCAAGTAATGTAGTAGAAGAAGGAAGAATTGAACAAGATCTGCAACAAGGAAATTTCAAATTATTGAAGAGAGATCATTCAGAAGAAAAGGTAGAAGTTCCTATAAATTCTGAGAGGAAGACCAAGAAGCAGCTTTCTGAAGATGCTTGCAAGCCAATAGATCTAGAAAAATACAAGAAGCTGCCTTATCCTCAAAGAGTGCAAAATCCTAAACAAGAGGAACAATTTGAGAGATTTCTGAATGTTTTAAAGAAATTACAAATTAATATTCCTTTTGTAGAAGCTTTGGAGCAAATGCCATCATATGCAAAGTTTACGAAAAAACTACCCTTCAGAAAAAGGAAACTAGAACATGATAAGACAGTACCATTGACAGAGGAATGCAGTGCCATTCTTAAAAGAAAGCTACCTCAAAAACTAGAAGATCCAGGATTCTTCAGCATACCATGCGGAATAGGACAATGTACTGTAGGAAGAGCATTGTGTGACTTGAGAGCAAGCATTAACTTGATGCCTTTAGCTATTGTTACACAATTGGAGAACTAACTAGAAAGTGTACTAGGTAGTTGTAGTAAGTAATAAAATTTGAAATTCGATATGAGCCCCAAGTATCATCCACAAAGATCTTATTTCAATTACCACTTCACATTTCAACAATTAGTTGACCAAAACAATTCATTGAGAGGTTTGTAATATGTGAAAGTAAGAAATAAAGACAATAAAAGGTAATGGAATTGCTGTAAAAATAGAATACAAAATTTGTACTAAGAATACTATGTGGAAAATAGTTAAGAATCACTTCACCAGATTTTCAACTGCAATATAATCATGTTCTGAACTCTTGAGAATTTTAATTTATTGCTAATCAATTTCACTTCTTTAACCAAAAGACAATTTCTTGCCTCATTGATCCTAATACCTAATTAAACCTCCCTAATCCCTTAAGTGAAATTTAATCAAATACTGCATTAAGTTCTGGAAATTATAGGATTACTAGATCATAATACTTATTCCTAAGATCTCAATAACCTAGGCATATGATTCAGATATGAGAAATAAACTCAATTTCCATTGATGAAAATTCCTCTAAATTCAATTGAATGAAGGAGTAGTTCACAACTGCATTAAGAACAGAATCACATACTCAATTCAATTAAAATCACAAGATTCAATCCACAATTACATCACAACATCAAATCTGGATCCATAGATCCCTAACTAAAAAGTTTTAGAACAACATTACAATGGAGAGAGGAGAAGTAAAAGAAGAAGACAAGAAGCAGAAGAACATCTTCCAAGACCCAATCTTCACTTTGATTCCTCTAGAAATGAAGCTTGAAAGTCGCTCCCAATCTCTTTCTCTGACTTCCCTTGGAAGTTAAAACAGTTACAAAGTGGAAAATAACAAAAATAAACAAAAGTCCCTTTTTTCTAAACCTTCAACTTCTATTTATATGGTATTTCCTGCCTTTTGCTTTTCTACATGTCAATCTCTGAGAATTCTAGCATCAAAGGTCTTCTAGAAGCTTCTAAAACTAATTTAAGAACTCCAATCGTCCAAAGTTGACACTTAGAAGTGATATTTAAAACTCTGTTATTTTTGCATAGCTACTCTGATCACTTGAAGTAGCTACGCGTTGAATTGCGTAGCTACTCTAGGCACTTGAAGTGGCTACGCGTTGAATTGCGTAGCTACTCTAGGCACTTGAAGTGGCTACGCGTTGAATTGCGTAGCTACTCTGATCACTTGAAGTAGCTACACGCACTATGCAGTTCTGAATTAGCCTTGGGCGTAGCTACTCTGAACGCTTGAAGTGGCTACGCGCTCTGCGTAGCTACTCTGGGCACTTGAAGTGGCTACGCGCATGTTTGAGTAGCTACTCTGAACACTTGAAGTAGCTACTCTCTTGATCTTCATGAATTTTCTTCTTCAAAGTGTTCACTCTATGTACTCAGAGTGATTACGCCCTTCATATAATACTTGATTCTTCATTTTTTAAGCTTAATTTCTCTACTTTCTTCACTTCAATCTTCAACTCAAATTCTCAGCTTAAGCTTCTGCAGAAGGATTAAGTCATTTTTTAAGTCAAATTGTTCAGAATTGGACTAAAAATCTAAAAATCAAAACTATTTACACAATTATGAATATTAATACAATTTTTATGATATTTTCAAGTTTACTTAGCACTTTACTACTTAATTATTGACAAAATTATATTAAAAACTATGGTAAGATGTGGATTTATTAGCTATCATGAAGAAACTGGGCATAGAAGAAGTGAAACCCACCAACATTACACTGCAGCTAGCTGATATATCATACACTTATCCATATGGAGTTGTTGAAGATTTATTGGTTAAATTATAAGTTCATTTTTCCTGCAGATTTTGTAATTCTGGACATGGAGGTGGATGGAAACATATCTTTGATTCTAGGCAAACCATTTCTTGCAACTGGGAGAGATCTTATTAATGTGCAAAAAGGAGAGCTAATGCTTAGAGTTCAAGATGAAAAGGTAGTGTTTAATGTTTTTGAAGCATTGAAATATCCAGTTGAAGATAATTCATGCATGAGAGTAGATATATTGGATTCTCTTATTACATACTATCCTATTAATAAGCTTGATGAAAATTCTATGTTAAGAGAAACCATAGTTGCAGGGAGTACCAAATCTGAGATTTATAGAGCAGAATACATCATGGAAATTCAGCAGCAATTGGAAGCTCTGCCAATTCTAACCCCTGCAAAAACTCAGTCAAAGAAGAGTTGAGAAAGGAAGTGAAAGAAGATCAAAATCAGAAGCTAGAACTCAAGCAACTACCCTCTCACTTAAGATATGCTTTCTTGGATAAGAATCACGAAAATCCAGTCATCATCAACAATGAACTCAAGGAGGAAGAAGAGGAAAAGTTGCTGAGAATTTTGATAGAGCACAAATCAGCAATAGGTAGGAGCATTTTAGACTTGAAAGGTATAAATCCTTCTTTTTGTAAACATAGAAATTTATTTGAAGAGAATTTAAACCAGTTGTGTAGCCACAAAGAAGGTTGAACCCAGCCATGAAAGAAGTGGTCAAGAAAGAAGTCATAAAATTGCTAGATATAGGATCATTTATCCAATTTTAGACAGCCAATGGGTGAGTCCAGTCCAAGTTGTCCCTAAAGAAAGGAGGGATGACAGTTGTGCCTAATAAGAAGAATGAACTCATACCTACTAGGACTGTCACTGGTTGGCGCATGTGTATTGACTATAGAAAGTTGAATGATGCAACTAGAAAGGATCATTTCCCACTTCCATTTGTTGACCAAATGCTACAAAGACTTGCTGGACATGCATTCTATTGTTTCCTTGATGGATATTCAGGTTACAACCAAATAGTAGTGGACCTTATGGATCAAGAGAAGACTGCATTTACATTTCTATTTGGAGTTTTTGCATATAGAAGAATGCCATTTGGATTATGCAATACTCCTGCTACATTTCAAAGGTGTATGCTATCCATCTTTTCTGATTTGGTAGAGAAAATAATTGAAGTGCTTATGGATGACTTCTCTATTTTTGGTAACTCATTTGATGATTGTTTAGCTAATCTATCCACTGTTTTGCAGAGATATCAAGATACTAACCTTGTGTTGAACTGAGAAAAGTGTCATTTCATGGTCCAAAAGGGCATTGTCCTTGGCCATAAATTTTTAGAAAAAGGAATAGAGGTGGATCAAGCAAAAAGAGAAGTTATTAGTAAACTACCTCCACCAATTAATGTTAAGAGAGTTAGGAGTTGTCTAGGTCATGCAGCTTTTATAGGAGGTTTATCAAAGACTTTTCAAAAATTGCAAAACCTCTTAGTGATTTACTTGTGAAAGATGTCGATTTTGTATTTGATGATACTTGTTTGCATGCATTTTTTGTTTTAAAAGAAAGACTTATTTCTGCACCTATTCTTGCAAACCTGATTGGAATTTACCTTCTGAGTTGATGTGTGATGCAAGTGATAGTGTCGTAGGTGTTATGCTAGGACAGAAAAAGGATAGGAAATTGCATGTCATCTATTATTCTAGCAAGGTTTTGAATTTTGCACAAGTAAATTACATAACTACAGAAAAAAGAACTCCTAGCCATTGTGTTTGCCTTTGACAAATTTAGATCATATTTAATGGGATCAAAAGTCATAGTGTATACTGACCATTCTGCACTAAATATTTGTTGTCCAAGCAGGATGCCAAGCCAAGATTGTTGAGATGGATTCTCTTGTTGCAGGAATTTGAATTGGAAATTATAGACAAAAAGGGAAAGGAAAATGGGGTAGTTGATCACCTGTCCAGACTTCATTAGAAAGTATAACCACTAACTCCTTCATCAGATGAAAGGCTGCTTGTAGTAGAAGACATGCCTTGGT
Organism: Abrus precatorius; assembly: GCF_003935025.1. NCBI lineage: Eukaryota > Viridiplantae > Streptophyta > Magnoliopsida > Fabales > Fabaceae > Abrus > Abrus precatorius. The sequence continues at coordinate 15,430,854 of NW_020874362.1, forward strand.
TTGCTGATATTGCAAATTTTAAGGCCACTCAACTCATTCCAAAGAGGTTTACTTGGCAGCAAAAGAAGAAATTCTTCCATGGCAGCAAATTTTACGTGTGGGAAGACCCTTATTTGTTCAAGATTGGGGTGGATGGTTTAATTAAGAGGTGTATCCCACAAAGTGAGCAAGCTGAGATATTATGGCATTGCCACAACTTAGAATATGAAGGCCATCATGCAAGTTCAAGGACTGTTACAAAAGTCTTGCAAGTAGGTTTCTTTTGGCCTACACTCTTCAAGAATGCCAAGAAATATGTTGAAAGTTGTGATAAGTGTCAAAGGACATGCAACATCTCTAGGAAGCATGAGTTGCCATTGATAATCATCCTAGAAGTGGAATTATTTGATGTATGGGGAATTGACTTCATGGGACCTTTTCCCACATCATTTTCTCATGAATACATTTTAGTGGCAGTCGACTATGTTTCTAAGTGGGTGGAAGTCATTCCTATAAGAACAAATGATGTCAAGGTTGTGATCTCTTTCATAAGAAGGAATATTTTTGCAAGGTTTGGAGTACCCAGATTTCTAATCAATGATGGAGGTACTTATTTCTGTAACAAACACCTTGAAACAGTACTAATGAAATATGGTGTGAAGCACAAGGTTGCTACTCTATATCATCCACAAACAAGTGGACAAGTTGAAGTATCAAACAGAGAAATCAAGCAAATTTTGGAGAAAGTGGTGAATAGTGCAAGGAAGGATTAGTCAAAGAAGCTAGATGACTCTTTGGGCATATAGAACTGCCTTTAAGACTCCAATTGGTATGTCCAATTAGTCTTTGGAAAGGCATGTCCCTTACCTTTGGAATTGGAACATAAGGCTTATTGGACCACTAAATGGCTGAACTTTGATTTACCAAGTGGTGAAAAGAAGAGAATTTTGTAGCTGCACGAATTAGAAGAGTTCAGACATCAAGCTTATGAGAATGCAAAGTTGTACAAAGAGAGAACCAAGAGAATTCATGGCAAGTTTATTCTGCAAAGAGAATTTCTACCTGGACAGCAAGTGTTATTGTTTAATTCTAAGCTGAAACTATTTTCCAAGAAAACTGAAATCAAGATGGTCTAGACCTTTTCTAATCAAGAAAACATCCCCCTTTGGAGTAATTTTGATTGAGGATCAAAAGACAGGGAGAGAATTAAAGGTCAATGACCAAAGATTGAAGGTTTATCATGGAAAGGAAATTGTAAGGAACATCTTCATATGTCAAACTGGTTTCTCCTGAGTGAGAAACATTTAACGTCAAGCTAGTGACGTAAAAAGAGTGCTTTGTGAGAGGCAACTCACATTTCTGAACCATTTTAAGCTTCTTGTATTGCATTTTGAGTTTTATCATTTAGTCTGTTCAAAATTTGCAATTTCATTTCTGTTAATTCTGCAATACTTGTTTTCTGATATTAATCTGCTGAATGAATTAAGATTTTGATGTTGTGAGTGTGTATTTAAAGGATTAGAGTTTTGATAAGTGAGCTAGATAAGGTTTTTAGAGAATTTAGATTGATGAAAGGAGTCACTATTTTGCAGGAAAGGAGCCACGCAGAGACTACATTTTGATGTTCCCTCTAGAACAATCACTTTTGCTGATAAAAGTGATCACGCAGAGGCAAGAAAGACAACACACTCCTCTGGAACAATCACTCTCACTCATGAGAGTGATCACGCAGAGGCTGACTGCAAAACATACCTTTTGGAACATTCACTCTTGCTTATAAGAGTAAACATGCAAAAGTCTGAAGGAGACACCCTTCTTTAGAACGCTTACTTTTTTTGGAAAAAGTGACCACGCACAGGTAAGTACAAAAATTTTTGTGTGCGTACCTCCTTTCATTGATAAAAGTAATCACACTCAGGAAATAAGCCTGCACGTTGTCACTTTGCCCAACAATAGTGACAACACACTCTTCATTTATAAAAATTAACCTCTCTAGAACGCTCACTTTGTTTAAAAAGAGTAATCATGCTGAATGCTTTTAATGTTGTAACGTTCACTTTTCATTTTGAAAGTGGTCACGTGCTAAGCATAACTATAAATATTGAGTAAAGTGAACACGCACACACTCTCATCCCTAACGAAATCACATTTCTCTCTGAACAATCTCTGATTTTTGCCTCTGTGTGTGTCGACCCAGAAGCAATATCTCTTTCCCACACATTTCTGCATCTTTCTTCAAGGTACGCTTCTCCTCATTTATATGAATCTGTGGTTAGGATTATCTGTATTTGAAGTTTTTGGGAAAATGTCGAATAGGGCAAATGGGGTAATGTTCTGAGTTACTTGATTTAATAATGGAACTAGAAATATTGTAACTAAGTTTTCACTATAGTTTTTGCTTTTATTGGAAGATTCGAATCTGCATTGTGCCATTTATCTGCATAAATTTATGCAGAAATTGAGTGACCTACGCAGACTTCAGTGAAAATGTTTGAATTAAAATTGTTGTAAATGATTATCTGCAAGTATCTGCTCTTCTGAAATATAATTGAATGCTTGAAAAATGTCATGGTAATCATCTTTGCATTATTCTGATAAAATAGATTTTTGCTGAAAATGATTGGGTTGCAGAACTGTGTTTGAAAATTGGTTGAACCCTGAAAATAGCCCTCTATGTTACCCTATTTTTCTATGATAGTGAATGCATTCTGAACTAGCCATTTAGGGATATAAATTAGAAATCTCTCTGAGTATTGATTATTCAATGTTGTGCATTTGTACTTCTGCATTTGTATATTAAATTGTCCTCACAACAGACTGCATGTTAAGTTGTTAGCAAAAAATGAATTTCTGTAACTTGTTCAATTGATTTTTCTTCATAGCAGCAATCTGTACTTTTACTTTTATGCATTGTAATTTTAACCTGTTAAATTGATTTTTCATTGCAGCAAACTGAAAAATGGCAAGAACATCAAACAACACTCTAG